>NC_047084.1:397089504-398289504 GCF_902459505.1 Geotrypetes seraphini | reverse complement strand
TTTTATCATTGACTAGGCATGATTAAGAAGGGAATCATGAATAGATCGGAGAAGGTTATCATGCCACTGTACCAGGCCATGGTGTGCCCTCACCTGGAGTACTGCGTCCAGCACTGGTCGTCATACATGAAGAAGGACACGGTACTACTCGAAAGGGTCCAGAGAAGAGCAACTAAAATGGTTAAGGGGCTGGAGGAGTTGCCGTACAGTGAGAGATTGGAGAAACTGGGCTTCTTCTCCCTTGAAAAAAGGAGACTGAGAAGGGGACATGATCAAAACATTCAAGATACTGAAGGGAATAGACTTAGTAGATAAAGACAGATTGTTCACCCTCTCCAAGGTAGGGAGAACGAGAGGGCACTCTCTAAAGTTAAAAGGGGATATATTCCCTACAAACGTAAGGAAGTTCTTCTTCACCCAGAGAGTGGTAGAAAACTGGAACGCTCTACCGGAGTCTGTTATAGGGGAAAACACTCTCCAGGGATTCAAAACAAAGTTGGACAAGTTCCTGGTAAACTGGAACGTACGCAGGTGAGGCTGAACTCATTTAGTGCACTGGTCTTTGACCTGGGGGCCACTGTGTGAGCTGACTGCTGGGCACAATGAACCACTGGTCTGACCCAGCAGCGGCAATTCTTATGTTCTTATGTTGACCGGTGCTCCAAATCTTACTTGATTCATATGAGGATGCTCCTGACATCCTTTCTCTTGGAATGTTATACTTGCACTGAGCCGCAACTGTGTATAAGTAACCTTGAGACATGTGATAAAATGCATAGACTTGTTTCAACATACTCAGGTAGATAAATTATTGAACGCCCCTTGTAAATACTTTCTTGGTAGTACTGTAGAAATAAGGCTAAAAGAATGAGCAGAGTACATAAGATAGTTTAAGTTTACATATACAGTAGATTTTGCTTAAGAACATAAGAATTGCCGCTGTTGGGTCAGACCAGTGGTCCATCGTGCCCAGCAGTTCTCTCACGCGGCAGCCCTTAGGTCAAAGACCAGTGCCCTATTTGAGTCTAGCCTTACCTGCGTATGTTCTGGTTCAGCAGGAACTTGTCTAACCTTGTCTTGAATCCCTAGAGGGTGCTTCTCCCTATAACAGCCTCTGGAAGAACGTTCCAGATTTATAACACTCTCTGGATGAAGAAGAACTTCCTTACGTTTATACGGAATCTATCCCCTTTTAACTTTAAAGAGTGCCCTCTTGTTCTTTCCACCTTGGAGAGGATGAACAATCTCTCTTTCTCTACTAAGTCTATTCCCTTCATTATCTTGAATGTTTCGATCATATCCCCTCTCAGTCTCCTCTTTTCAAGGGAGAAGAGGCCCAGTTTTTCTAGCCTCTCATTGTACGGCAACTCCTCCAGTCCCTTAATCATTTTAGTCGCTCTTCTCTGGACCCTTTTGGAGTAGTATTATGTCCTTTTTCATGTACGGCAACCAGTGTTGGACACAGTATTCCAGGTGGGGGTGCACCATGGCCCGGTACAGCGGCATGATAACCTTCTTCTTAATCATTCCTAGCATTCTGTTTGCCCTTTTCGCCGCCGCTGCGCATTGCACGGACGGCTTCATTGACTTGTCTACAAGTACTCCCCAGTACTCTCAATTCGTAGGTAGAAATACTAATAGGTAGGACACATTCCATAAAGGATTTTAAAAATTAAGCAAAGCATTTTAAATTCAATTCTGGCTCCTGTTGGAAGCCAGTGTAAGGATCAAAGCATAGGTTAAATGCTTTCATAATGGAATGTAATCAGGATAATTCTTCAGTGGTGTTTGTATTATCTGAATTCTGAATCTGTTTGAGAGACCAATATGAAGAGAATCAGGGCGTGAACAATCTTTTGTAAATCTAGTGACAAATATGAATCAATCTGTCTTATAAAACATAGTTTAATAAAAAATTAATACCAAATGTTTAATCAGAGCTGACCTAGAACAGCCAAAATAGAAAGATTTAGAGAGAAGACCTACAGGCACTTAGTAAAAAGGTCCCAACTGTAATCTGGCAGCCCCTGTGCTGTACTGGTGAGGCAAAGTTACCTAAAAGTAAAACATAACCTTTGTGTGGTGAGAAATGATCTTGTCATTAGGAACTGTCCTTCAGACAATGCTGTTTCTAGTGCCAAAGGCACATCATTCTTGAACACTTGGGTTGTCAATCCCTGGTTGTGAGATCCTATGTAGAGAGCCTCATTTACTTCTTTTCTGCTCCGCTTCCCTTCTCTCTGGGCTGTCCTACAAATCCTCAGTTTCTCTCTCTACAGGCGAGGCAGTTGGAGTCTGTCTCTTATGCTCATGTTTTTTTCTTTTAATTTTGGATTTTGGTTTCGGGCGTGAGGCTTTTTAGTGCTGCAGAGGCTCCCAAGTTTGGAACATGGGCAGCCAAGGGGCAGCCCATTTAGCAGGTCACCTGCTTGGCCAACCTGCATTAACAGTCCATGAGCTCGGGACCATTCCCTTGAGAGCAAGGCTCGAATCAGGTTTTATCTGCAGAGGGCTTGAGTGCAGTCTGAATAGCTCCATTGAGGTTTTTCACCAGGTTTGGGGCTGACTGGTTTTCCGCCCACCATTTGTATGCCCGCCAGTTGTGGTGAAGATTCAGTTCCCAGTCCCATCAGGGGGCTGGACAAAGAAACAAGCCATCTGTTTTTCAGGCTTGTGTGAGTCAGAAGTTCTTCCATTTTCCTACTACTAATCATTTCTGTAGCACTACTAGACACATGCAGCACTGTACAGCTCTCCTTCCGTATTTGTGGGGGTTAGGTGCAGAGCTAGCCTGCAAATAGGGAAAAATTGTGAATAAGTTTTTGGGCAGGCTCTGACCCACCCCTGCCTCCCTCCTGCGTCCCCGGACTTTACTTGGTGGTCTAGCAGTGACGTGGGGCAGGAGCGATCTTCCTATGCTCCTGCTCCATGTAAAGCTGTTATCAAAATGGCTGCCATGAGTTCCCGTTGTAGTCTTGAGACTATAACAGGAACTCATGGCAGCCATTTTGATGACGGCTTTGCACGGGGCAGGAGCATAGGATGATCGATCCTGCCCCGGGTTGCCGCTAGACCACCAAGTAAGGTCCAGGGAGGTTCGGGCAGCCTGCAAAAAGAAGAAAAAAAAAATTCACAAATAATCAAATTCACGAGTAGGGAAACTGCGAATCCGGAGGGAGAGCTGTACATCAAAACACAGAAGAGACAGTCCCTCCTCAAAAGAGCTTACAATCTAGTCAAGACAGGCAACTGGACAAGAAGGTGCATCAATATACTATGCTGAGGTGGGGGCATTACAGAGGGAATGATAAGACAGACATATTCAAAGAAGTGGGCTTTTGAGTCTGGATTTGAATACTGCCAGAGACAAAATCTTACATATTGAGTAAGGCAATTTGTTCCAGGCATACAGTGCAGCAAGGTAGAAGGGATGGAGTCTGGAGATGGCTGTAGAGGAGAAAGGTACAGATAGGGACTTATCCAATGAGCAGAGTGCCTGGGGGGAGGAGGGGGGAGGGCGTGTGGGGAGAGGTGAGAGAGGGAGAAACTGAAGCGCCGAAGAGCAAATACACTTGTAGGTCAGTAAGAGAGTATGAACTGAATGCGGCAATGAGAGCCAATGAAGTGACTTGAGGAGAGGGGTAATGTGGGCATAGCAACATTGATGGAATATGAGGAGTGCTGCAGAGTTCTTAACAGATTGAAGAGGAGATAGATGGTTTAGCGGAAGGCCAGTGAGAAGGGTCTAGGCAAGAGGTGATGATGGTCTTGGCAGTTCACTCTGAAAGGAAGGGTCTGATGACGAAAACTGGAACAAGCAAGTTTCAAGTTTATTTAAATTTAATGGTTCGCTTAAGAATTCTAAGCGAATAACATTACAATAAATATTAGGGTAAAAACAGTTAAGATCATTTTTGTGAATTAAAAAAAAACATATTCGTGACCACATAACAAAACAGACACTACTGGAGAGGTTGGGAAAAACATGAGGGATGGAAAGTTACAATATTGTTGTTTCCTCATAGATAGGCGAAAAGAATTGGATAGGTTAGGATAGAACATTAGGATTGGGATACCTGAAGGTAAAAAGTTTTCGAAATTTATGATATTTTAAATTGATGAAAGGTGATTCCTATTTAAAGGTTAAAGGAAGCTTTAAACAGAAATGTTTTTAGGTTAGTTTTGAATAAAGTGAGATCTTTAATATTTCTAATGTGTAAAGGGAGAGAATTCCAGATAAGCGGGGCTTTGACTGAAAAAATATCGTGTCGCCTAGTTCCTATTATTTTCAATGATGGGACCATAAGTAACTCCTGAGTATTAGACCGGAGAGAGCGATTTGAGGAATGTGGGATTAATAAGCGGTTAATAAACTGAGGTTCGTTTGTAGTTGTTGTTTTAAAGACTAGTAATGCTATTTTATATATTATTCTTTGATTAATGGGTAGCCAATGAGATTTCATCAGGTATGGAGTCACGTGATCGTATTTCTTTCCATGATGTATTAATTTTATGGCGGTGTTTTGAATTATTTGTAGACGTCTTTGTTCCTTGTTTGTTATGTTTAATAGTAATGAATTACAGTAGTCTAATTTGGATATTATAAGTGAGTGGACTAAAATATTTACTGATTTTGGCTCTAAGTACTTAGCCATTGAACGGATTAGACGCAAGCGGTAAAAACAGTTTTTAACTGTGTTGTTAATATGTTCTTGGTAAGTAAATTTACTATCGATGATTACGCCTAAAATCTTGAGTGAAGTTGCTAATTCAATTGGTGTATTGTTGATCGAAAAAGGTACCATAAGGTGATAAAAGGGCCAAAAGAGACTACGAGGAAAAAATAGCCAAGGAGGCGAAGAACTTCAAGCCGTTCTTTCGATATATTAAAGGGAAACGACCCGAGAAGGAAGCAGTGGGACCATTGGATGACCTTGAAATAAAAGGAGCGCTAAAGGAGGACAAAGCAATTGCCGACAAACTGAACACATTTTTTTGCATCTGTATTTACCAAAGAAGATCTACACAGCATATCGGAACCCATCAGGCTATATGCTGGAAACGAAAACGGAAAGCTGACAGAATTGACGGTCAGTCTAGATGAGGTGTGTAGAGATTAATAGGCTTCAGAGCGATAAATCCCCGGGACCGGATGGCATCCATCCGAGGGTCATCAAGGAACTGAAAGGGACCATAGCTGAACTGCTTCAACTAATAACCAATCTGTCGATCGAATCGGGAAAGATTCCGGAAGACTGGAAGGTGGCGAATGTTACTCTGATCTTCAAGAAAGGTTCGAGGGGAGATCCGGGAAACTACAGACTGGTGAGTCTGACTTCGGTACCGGGAAAGATGGTAGAGTCACTGATAAAGGACTGCATCATTGATCACCTTGACGGACACAGGCTGATGAGGACCAGGCAGCACGGTTTTAGCAAAGGCAGATCGTGTTTGACGAACTTGCTGTACTTCTTTGAGGGAGTAAACAGACAGATAGACAAGGGCGACCCGGTCGATATTGTATATCTGGATTTCCAGAAGGCATTCGACAAGGTTCTGCATGAACGACTACTTCGGAAAATTGCGAGCCACGGAATCGAGGGTGAAATACTCATGTGGATTAAAAACTGGCTGGATCATAGGAAACAGAGAGTGGGGTAAATGGACAATACTCGGACTGGAAGAGCGTCCCCAGTGAGGTGCCGCAGGGCTCGGTGCTTGAACCCATGCTCTTCAACATCTTTATAAATGATCTGGACATCGGTACGACGAGTGAGGTGATTAAATTTGCAGATGATACGAAGTTATTCAGAGTAGTGAAGACACAGGGGGATTGCGAAGGTCTACAACGTAATATAATCAGGCTCAAGGAATGAGCATCAACATGGCAGATGAGGTTCAACGTGGATAAGTGTAAAGTGATGCATGTAGGTAACAAAAATCTCATGCATAAATACAGGATGTCCGGGGCGGTACTTGGAAAGACCTCCCAGGAAAGAGACTTGGGAGTTATGATCGACAAGTTAATGAAGCCGTCCACGCAATGTGCAGCGGCGGCGAAAAGTACAAACAGAATGCTAGGAATGATAAAGAAGGGGATCACAAACAGATCGGAGAAGGTTATCATGCCGCTGTACTGGGCCATGGTGCGCCCTCACCTGGAGTACTGCGTCCAGCACTGGTCGCCGTACGTGATGAAGGACATGGTACTACTTGAAAGGGTCCAGAGAAGAGCGACTAAGTTAAGGGGCTGGAGGAGTTGCCGTACAGTGAAAGATTAGAGAAAATGGGCCTTTTCTCCCTCAAACAGATGAGATTGAGAGGGGACATGATTGAAACATTCAAGGTACTGAAGGGAATAGACTAAGTTGATAAGGAGAGGTTGTTCACCCTCTCCAAGGTAGGGAGAACGAGAGGGCACTCTCTAAAATTGAAAGGGGTTAGATTCCGTACGAACGTAAGGAAGTTCTTCTTCACCCAGAGAGTGGTAGAAAACTGGAACGCTCTTCCGGAGTCTGTTATAGAGGAAAACACCCTCCAGGGATTCAAGACAAAATTAGACAAGTTCCTGCTGAACCGGAACGTGCTCAGGTAGGGCTAGTCTCAGGGTACTGATCTTTGATCAGAGGGCCACCGCGTGAGTGGACTGCTGGGCACGATGGACCACTGGTTTGACCCAACGGCGACAATTCTTATGTAGAGAAAGAAACAGGTTTTGGTAGTCTGTTGGAAATGTGAAGAGAGCAGAGCCAAAGATTATCCCAAAGTTTCGTGCTGACAAGACAGAGAGGATGAGGGTGGTGAGGAGAAACAGGTTTAGATGGAAAGATAAGGAGCTCAGTCTTGGACATGTTTAATTTTTGATGGTGTCGAGCCATCCAGATAGTGATGTCAGACAAGCAGGTTGAAACCCGCGACTGAATGGCTGTTGAGATTTCAGGTGTAAAGAAAGATCTGCGAGTCATCGGCAGAGAGGTGATACTGAAAGCCATTGTAGAGCATTAGAGTATCGAGGGTAGAAGCCCTGAGGTACACTGACCGACAGCAGGATAGCGGTGCAGGAGTATCCACCACAGCATACGCTAAAGGTGCGATGAAAAAGATAAGAAGAAAACCATGCAATAACAGAGCCCTGAAATCCAAACGAGGACAGCGTATCGATGAGTAGGTGGTGATTTACCATTCAAAAGTTGTGGATAGATCAAGAAGGATGGAGTAGAGGCCTTTGGATTTGGACAGGAGCAGGTCATTGGAGATTTTCGTAAGGGAAGTTTCTATAGAAAATATGAGTAAAAACATAAGAATTGCCATACTGGGATAGACTGAACATAGTAACATAGTAAATGACGGCAGATAAAGACCTGAATGGTCCATCCAGTCTGCTCATAAGTGATACTCATTTTAAAAATACATGATTTGATTAATTTGTCTCTTCTTTGATATTACTAGGCCATAGACTGTATAGTCTGGAATTGTCCTAGGTTCCAAATGCTGAAGTTGCCGTCCAAGCTCTCTCCAGCCTATTCAACCATCCTATTTTTTGCAGGATATCTTGCCAACAACATCCTCATATTCCATATTACTGGCGTTCACATTGATGCCCACCCCAGCACATCCTACAACGAATCACCATCAAGTCCAGCAGCCTGTTTCCAACAGTGGCCAACCCAGGTCCCAAATCCTAGGAAATCCTAGGAAACTTAGGAATAAGCAGTGAATGTCCCCAACCCATTTCAATAATAGCCTATGGACTTCTCAATTATCAAAACCTTTTTTTAAACCTGCTAAGCTAACTGATATCACCACATTCTCCGGGAACAAATTCCAGAGTTTAATTACACTTTGTGCAAAGAAATAGTTTTTCAGGTTTGTTTTAAATCTACTACTTAGTAGCTTCATCGTGTGCACCCTAGTCCTAGTATTTTTGGAAAGAGTAAACAAGCGATTCATATCTATCCTTTTCACCCCACTCAGTATTTTATAGACTTCTGACCCCAGAGCCATCTCTTCTCCAAGCTGAAGAACCCTAACCGCTTTACTCTTTCTTTATAGGGGACTCGCTCCATCCTTTTTTTAATTTTTGTCACCCTTCTCTGTGACCTTTTCTAATTCCGCTATATATTTTTTTGAGGTACGGTGACTAGAATTGCACACAGTATTTGAGATGCAGCTGTATTTGAGATGCAGTGATACAAAGGCATTATAATATTCATCTTTGTTTTCCATTCTTTTCTTGATAATTGCTAACATTCTATTTACTTTCTTAGCCGCTGCCGCACATTGAACTGAGAGTTTCAACATATCCTCAATTTTTAACACCTAGATCCTGGGCAGTGATGCCTAACGTGGAACCCTGCATCTCGTAGCTGTAGTTCAGCTTTCTCTTTCCCACATGCATCACTATGCATAGCGTCATCTGTCATTTTGATGTCCAGTCTTCCAGTCTAACAAGGGCCTCTTGCAATTTTTCACAATCCTATTGTGATTTAACAATTTTGAACAACTTTGTGTCATCAACAAATTTAATTATCTCACTAGTTATTCCCATCTCTAGATCATTGATAAATATGTTAAAAAGAAGTAGTCCTAGCACAGACCCCTGGGGAACCCCACTATTCACCCATTTCTATTGAGAATATTGATAATTTAATCCTACTTTCTGTTTTCTGTTCTTAATCCATAATAGGACATTACCTAATTTCCTCAGAAGCCTTTCATGAGATACTTTGTCAAAAGCCTTTTGAAAATCCAAACCGGCTCACCTTTATCCACATGTTCATTCACTCCTTCAAAGAACTGTAGTAGATTGGTGAGGCAAGATTTCCCTTGGCTAAATACACGTTAGCTTTCTGTCATCAATCCGCGCTTACGTATATGTTCTTCCCAAATAATTAGCAAAAAGAACTTTATCATAAGAGATATGCACTAATAGTAACCACTTATCTCAGGATACTAAATACTACTCATTTTCAAACGTCAGTAAATCTTTTCAGAACTCCGCCCCTCACCAATGCTCCAGCCACTGAACTAGTTGGAGGGCTCTTGGCTCAGCAGAAAACCTTGCTTGTTTAAAAGTTCCCCGTTCCTTTGGCTCTGCCATTTTGTTCTTCCCAGAGTAACAGAGGATCCCCTCGGGCGTGGGAGAGCACTCCTGCCCTCACCGATGCTCCAGCTGCTGAGCCAGTTAAAAAGCTCAGCGCCTAATGGCGCGCAGCCGTTCGGCACACTGTACAACCTGTACAAAGACACAGTCTCTACCCACCCAACATAGCCCCACAGTGATGCCCCTGAACATCTGACTACTCATCAGCCCTAGTGGAGACCGACGAACACAATTCCAGCACCTCAACAAGAAAAAAAAAAGGGAGGAAGAATTCTTCCATTTTTCCCCTCCGCCCTGACCCAACTTTGCTCCACAGAAATGCAGATTAGCCTTAACCTTGCCTACTCCAGATCACCCGGACCCTTTTTCAGCCCCAAACACACTAGCTTCTCATGGCTTCAAGACTCCTAAGGGGCCTAGCATGCCCCTTAGGCCATGCCCTGTGGCCATGTGCCACAGGAGCGTCCGCATTTTTCACTCCTGCAGGCAGGACCCCAGTGCCCAATGACAAAAATGGCACTTGTAGTTCCAAGAACCAGGAAGGAAACAACAAGGGGAGAACTGCTATTCTCCGTCGTCAAGTACCCTCTGCAAGCACCTCCTCTGGTTCTCTCAGGAGCGTCAAGTTCAAGTTTCAAGTTTTATTAAAATTTGATGTGCAGTTTGGGCTCCAGTTTGGGATAGTTTGTCCCATGGCGCCCAAAGTGCCCTCTTGAATTTCTGACACTGGAGTGCTTGGAGGGGTGGGGGGGGTGGTGCTTGGTTTCTTGGTTGGGTCCATTTGTCTCTGTGCAGATACCACGCGGTAGACACTTTCATCGTGTGTTCTGGTTTTGATTCCTGGTTGTATTTGTTTCAGGATTATTGTATATTTTCTTTGTATTTTCATTTTATGATAAAAATAAAAAAGATTTTTGGGAAAAAAAAAAAAATTGATGTGCACGCAATGTCAAATATTTCAAAGCTTATTACAAATTAAAATAGGGGAAAAACCATATGGCAATTTATTACAAAATAATGCATACATACAAAATTCAGTACAGATACAAAAGGAAAGGAGGATGAGCTACAATCGTTAAAGCAGAAAGAGAACATTTATGGGTAACACATCTGGGGGGGGGCATTTTTCACTTCTGCAGGAAGGCCTCGATGTCAGTTCCTGATGTTAACGACATTTTAGTTCCAAAGAACCAGGAGGGAAACAATGCAAGAAACAACAAGGGGAGACCTGGCACTCTCTGTTATCAAGTACCCTCCGCAAGCACTTCCTCTAGTTCTCTCAGGAGCATCCACGTTTTTCACTCCTGCAGGCAGGACCCTGTTGTCCACTGACTGCCCTTTCCAATGCCTGATGACAAAAACAGCACTTTTTAGTTCCAAAGAACCAGGAGGGAAATAATGCCGGAAATGACAAAGGGAGAACTGCTACTTTTCCGTCGCCAGGGACCCTCTGCAAGCACTTCCTCTCTAGAAGACATATCTTTGGGTAAGTATATATTATTTTGCTCTGAGCTTTGATAGGTTTAACAAAGTAACATACTAGATGACGGCAGATAAAGACCCAAATGGTCCATCCAGTCTGCCCAACCTTATCCTCTCTTTAAATTACTGATTTAATTTAAATTTTCCTTCTTAGCTATTTACAGTTTATTTTATTTGATATACCACTATCTTAAACAAAAAAGTCAAATCAAAGTGGTGTACAATAAATAAAAACAATGGGCTATATTTAAAATAAAATCATAAGGGAAATGTATGCAAACCGATTAACCAAACTAGACACAAGAGGACAAAAAGGGCAGGAAAGGTTTACAATATCTGTACTGTGCTTAGGTTCCATCTTCTGAAGTTTCTGTCAAAGCTCACACCAGCCCATCTAAACCATCCCAGCGATTGAAGCTCTCCCCTGCCCATCTTCAACCAAACCCAAGCTCTCCCCAGCCCATCCTCAACCAAACAGCCATATACAGACACAGACCGTGCAAGTCTGCCCAGAAAATAATGGTAGGCCTTAGTTCTTCAGTATTTACCATTATATTCTGATTAGAGATCCTCTGTGCTCATCCCACACTTTTTTGAACTCTGTCACTGTTTTCCTCTCCACCACCTCCCTCGGGAGTGCATTCCAGGTATCAACCACCTTGTAAAGAAGAATTTCCTTACATTACTCTTGAGGCTACCACCCCTCAACCTCAAATTTCTCTGGAAAAGATTTTGTCTGAATCATATTTCAAGTTCAAGTTTATTTATATTTGATAAATCGCTTATCCATAATTTACTAAGCGAGTTACAACCAAAATATAAGAACATAAGAACATAAGAAGTTGCCTCCGCTGAGGCAGACCAGAGGTCCATCTCGCCCAGCGGTCCGCTCCCGTGGAGGCCCATCAGGCCCACTGCCTGAACAGTGGTCTCTGACTAAATTTTATAAATTACCTCTAATCCTATCCCTATAACCTTACCTCTATTCCTATCTGTACTCCTCAATCCCTTTGTCCTCCAGGTACCTGTCCAGACCTTCTTTGAATCCCTGTAACGTGCTTCTGCTTATCACATCCTCCGGTAGCGCGTTACATGTATCCCTACCCTCTGGGTGAAAAAGAACTTCCTGGCGTTTGTTCTAAACCTTTCCCTTTTCAATTTCTCTGAGTGCCCCCTTGTACTTGTGGTTCCCCACAATTTGAAAAATCTGTCCCTGTCCACTCTTTCTATGCCCTTCATGATCTTGAAGGTTTCTATCATGTCTCCTCTAAGTTGTCACTTCTTCAGGGAGAAAAGCCCTAGCTTTTTCAGTCTGTCAGTATATGAGAGGTCCCCCATACCCTTTATTAGCTTAGTTGCTCTTCTCTGGACTCTCTCAAGTACTGCCATGTCCTTCTTGAGGTACGGCGACCAGTACTGGACACAGTACTCCAGGTGCGGGCACACCATTGCACGATACAGTGGCAGGATGACTTCCTTTGTCCTGGTTGTGATACCTTTCTTAATGATACCCAACATTTTGTTCGCTTTCCTTGAGGCTGTGGCGCACCGCGCCGACGCCTTCAATGTTGTGTCTACCATCACTCCCAGGTCTCTTTCAAGGTTGCTCACCCCTAGCGGTGATCCCCCCCATCTTGTAAGTGAACATCGGGTTCTTTTTTCCAACATGCATTTCCCTATGTTGAAGCTCATTTGCCACTTTGTGGCCCACTCTTCCAGCGTTGTCAGATCTTTTTGGAGGTCTTCGCAGTCCTCCATGTTTTTGACCCTGCTGTATAGTTTAGTGTCATCCGCAAATTTAATAACCTCACATTTTGTTCCCGCCTCCAGGTCGTTAATAAATATATTGAACAGGAGCGGTCCCAGCACCGACCCCTGTGGAACTCCGCTCGTGACCCATTACAAATCTGAGTAATGACCCTTTACTCCAACCCTCTGTTTCCTGTCTGCCAGCCAGTTTTTGATCCATCGGTGGACCACCCCTTGCACCCCGTGGTTCCATAGCTTCCTTAGCAGTCTTTCGTGTGGTACCTTGTCGAAGGCTTTTTGGAAGTCAAGGTAAATGATGTCTATGGATTCCCCTTTATCCACCTGGCTGTTTACCCCCTCAAAGAAGTATAATAAGTTCGTGAGGAATGACCTGCCCTTGCAGAAGCCATGCTGACTCGATTTTAGCTGCCCATTGTTTTCGATGTGTTCCCAGATGCTGTCTTTAATCAGCGCTTCCATCATCTTTCCCGGGACCGAGGTCAAGCTCACCGGCCTGTAGTTTCCTGGGTCTCCCCTTGAGCCTTTCTGGAAGATGGGCATGACATTTGCTTTTTTCCAGTCCTCCGGAATCTCTCCAGTTTTTAAGGATAGGTTGCATATTTGTCGAAGTGGCTCAGCTATTTCGTTCCTTAGTCCTTGAGTACCCTTGGGTGAATGCCGTCCGGACCTGGCGATTTGTCGCTCTTTAGCCTGTCTATCTGCCTGAGGACATCCACCTTGCTCACCTCTAGTTGGATCAGATTTTCATCCTGATCTCCTTTTACGATCTCCTCGGGTTCCGGAATGTTGGTTGTGTCCTCCCTCGTGAAAACTGACGTGAAGAACTCATTTAACCTGTTAGCTATCTCCTTTTCCTCTTTTACCACTCCCTTTCTGTCTCCATCATCCAAGGGTCCCACTTCCTCCCTTGCTGGTTGCTTCCCCTTAACGTACCTGAAGAATGATTTGAAGTTTGTTGCTTCCCCCGCCAGTCTCTCTTCATATTCTCTTTTTGCTTTCCTAACCACTCGGTGACACTCCTTTTGGTGTTTTTTATGCTCCTTATGGTTGTCCTCTGTCTGGTCCTTTTTCCATTTTTTGAATGATGCCTTCTTATCACTTATCGCCTTTTTCACTGCATTTGTTATCCACACTGGTTTTTTTGTTCTATTTTTCTTGCATCATTTCCTGAACTTGGGGACGCAAAGGTTCTGTGCTTCGTACACCGTGCCCTTGAGTAGGGTCCAGGCTTTTTCTACGGACTCCATCTTCCTTGCGGTATCGTTGAGTTTCTTTCCCACCATTTTCCTCATGGCATCATAATTCCCTTTTTTGAAGTTGAGTGCTGTCGTTGTGGTTCTTTTCACCTTTGATGATCCAATTTCTAGCCTGTACTGGATCGTGTTGTGATCGCTGTTCCCTAGTGGGGCTAGTACTGCCACCTCCTTAGCAGGTCCCCCTAGTCCGTTGAAGATTAGGTCAAGAGTGGCATCTCCCCGTGTTGGTTCCGTGACCAGCTGTTCCAAGAAACAGTCCCTCGTGACCTCCATGAATTTGGTCTCCCTCATACAGTTTGAGTGCCCGATGCTCCAGTCTATTCCCGGGTAGTTGAAATCCCCCATCACCACCACACTTCCGCTTTTGCATAACTGCTTCAGTTCGGCCTCCAGGTCTTGGTCGATTTCTTCTGATTGTCCAGGTGGGTGATAGTACAGACCCAATTTTATGTCTGCTCCTGTTCCTCCTGGTAGCTTAACCCATAGTGATTCCAAGTCATCCGCCCTTACTGTTGTTTCCATCCTGGTTGAAGGTATGGAATCTTTTATATATAGCGCTATTCCTCCACCCTTTTTGTGTGACCTATCTCTCCTGTAGAGTTTGAACCCTGGTAAAGCCACGTCCCATTTATTGTCATCAGTCCACCACGTTTCTGTGACTCCAATTATGTCTAGGCCCTTTTTGCTGGCTAAGACTTCCAGCTCTCCCATTTTAGCCCTTAGGCTCCTAGCTTTAGTGTACAGGCAATGTAAGTCCCGGTTGTTCCCCTTTCTTGCTGGTTTTCCTCGTGGTTTGGCACTCCTGGCGTCCCCCTCGTGAGTTGCTAGTCCCCAAGCCTCGTCTCGGTCATCCTCCTCCTGTGGTGTATCTGTTTCGTCCTCAGCCTGTTTCCCCATTTTTGGTTGTCCCTCTGGATCCCGTTGTTCTCTGTTAGTCCTGCTTATTAATTTCATTTGTGCCCTAGACCCCTGCGATTCATCCTTAGGTCCTTTTTCAAAAAATTCCAACTCAGTCCTGAGTCCTCTTTTACAGTGCCCTTGTTCAATATCCTTGGCCCTGGTCCTCTGCATTGTGTCCTTAGGTCCTTTTCCCAAAAATTCCCACTCAGCCCTGATCCCTTTTTTACAATGTCCTTGCTCAATGTCCTTGGCCCTGGTCCTCTGCATTGCGTTCTTAGGTCCTTTTCCGAAAAATTCCCTCTCAGCCCCGATCCCTTTTTCACAATGTCCTTGCTCAATGTCCTTGGCCCTGGGCCCTTGTATTGCTTCCTTAGGTCCTTTTTCCAAAAATTCCCACTCAGTCCCGAGCCCTCTTTTACAATGTCCTTGCTCAGTATCCTTATTTGATACTTTTGTCCAATGTGTCAGATTGACTGTCGGCTTTCCCCTCTTCCTTAGTTTAAAGCCAAATCTATGACGCTCTGGACGTTGCTTGCCAGCATCCTCGTCCCAGTCGTGCTCAGGTGCAGTCCGTCTCTCCTGTAGAGCTTATTCTTTCTCAAGAAAGTTGTCCAGTTCCGAACAAAAAGGAAACCCTCCTCCTCGCACCATCTCCTGAGCCAACCGTTTATTGCTTGTAGTTCGCTTTGCCTCCGTGCGTCCCCTCTCGGTACTGGCAGGATCTCTGAGAAGGCTATTTTCCTTGCCCTCAGTTTCAGTTTCCTCCCCAGGATCCTGAACTGATCAGTTAGTGCAGTCCTGTTGTAGTTCCTCCTGTTGACGTCGTTGGTTCCAACATGGATTACTACAGTAAGTCATAAAATTAACATACTATTTAAAATGGGCGAGACGAACAAACGTACTGACAAACTTGGATACAGAAGGAAAAAAAGGGGTAAAGTTACAAAATTGGTGTTAAGCTAGATAAACGAAAAAACCGTAAATGGAAAGAACATAAGGGAAGGTAATAAAATTAATTTTCCTATATAAAAAAAAAATAATTTATTTTTGTTATTTTTTACCTTTTTGTTTTCAGAGATGTTTTCTACTTTATTTAAGATTTCCACCATCTTTCCTTTCTTCTAGGGTATACATATTCAGGGCATCCAGTCTCTCCTCATACGTCTTTTGGTGCAAACCTCCTACCATTTTCGTCGCCCTTCCCTGGAACGCTTCAAGTCTTCTTATGTCCTTTGCCAGATACGGACTCCAAAACTGAGCACAATACTCCAAGTAGGGCCTCACCAATGACCTCTACAGGGGCAACAACACCTTTTTTCATCTACTGGTTATGCCTCTCTTTATACAACCCAGCATCCTTCGTGAAACAGCCACCACCTTGTCATACTGTTTCTTTTCCTTTAGATCTTTGTACACTATCACCCCAAGGCCCCTCTCTTCATCCGTACATATCAGCCTCTCACCTTCTAGCACATACGGTTCCTTCCGATTACTAATCCCCAAATGCATTACACTCCTCCCTCCATATTCCCAGTTTCGGTACCGGCGGTTTCGACTATTCGCAGTTTTTAGCGTGCTGGCTCCTCCCCCCCAAAAATTACGTCATCCATGCCACCAACACCTATTCCAAATCAAGTAAAGAGATGCACACCTGCCATTGCAAACTGGTGGGTTAAAGCCTCATTTCAATCTGGCCAAATGCAACCGGGGCTCATCTCTGCCGGGACCCTTGCACGTCAGGCAGCCACCGCCACCCTCCCTCGAGCTCCTGTTGCCATGACTTGGACTGGAGCATCGCCCTGCCATTGGCCAAGACCGTCATGTGAGCGCTGCTGGAATTTGGGTCCGCAGCTCTGAGGAGAGGAGACGTGCTGGGCGTGAGGGGGACCCGGAGGTAAGATCGGCAGCTTGGTGAGGTGGGAGGGGTTGCAGCGACACGATGGGAGTTGGCGGTGGGCTTCTCTTTCTCCCCTGCTCTGTAGAAGGGCCAGGGTTAAAGAGAGACCCAGGCAGGCAGGGGGAGGAGGCGAATAACTTTCTCATAGGTTATTTGTGGTTTTATATTCTTGAGGGTTTTTAACAGAAAACCGCGAATAACCTATGAGAAAGTTATTCAAACCATGAATAACCTATGAGAAAGTTATTCGCGGTTTTTCCGTATTCATGGCTATGTTATACCCTTAATCACTGCAAATACGGAGGGAGGAGTGTACTCTGCATTTCTTTGCATTGAGGTTTAGTTCCTCTAACTTTTGCAGATCCTTTTTCATGTTTTCCACTCCCTCCTTGGTGTCTACTCTGTTACAAATCTTGTATCATAGTAACATAGTAGATGAAGGCAGATAAAGACCCAGGTGGTCCATCCAGTCTGCCCAACCTGATCCAATCTAAATTTTATTTTATTTTATTTTTTCTTCTTAGCTATTTCTGGACAAGAATCCAAAGCTCTGCCCGGTACTGTGCTTAGGTTCCAACTACTGAAGTCTCCCTCAAAGCTTACTGCAGCCCATCTACACCATCCCAGTCATTGAAGCCCTCCCCAGCCCAACCTCAACCAAACGGCCATATACAAACATAGACTGTGCAAGTCTGCCCAGTGCTGGCTTTAGTTCTTCAGTATTTACTTTTATTTTGTGATTCTAGATCCTCTATGTTCATCCCATGCTTTTTTGAACTCTGACACCATTTTCCTCTTCACCATCTCTCTTGGGAGTGCATTCCAGGAATCCACCACCCTCTCTGTAAAGAATTTTATTACATTGGTCTTGAGTCTAACACTCCTTAACATCAAATTATGTCCTCTGGTAAACATTTTTCTTTCTCTGGAAAAGATTTTGTTCTACGTTAATACCTTTCAAGTATTTGAACGTCTGAATCATATCTCCCCTGTCCCTCCTTTAGTCTAAGGTATACATATTCAGGGCTTCCAGTCTCTCCTCATATGTCTTTTGGTGCTAACCTCCTATCATTTTCGTCACTCTCCTCTGGACCGCTTCAAGTCGTCTTATGTTCTTCGCCAGATACAGTCTCCAAAACTGAACAACGACCTGTACAGAGGAATCAACACCTTTCTTCTACTGGTTACGCCTCTCTTTATACAGCCCAGCATCCTTCTGGCAATAGCCACCGCCTTGTCGCACTGTTTCTTCGCCTTTAGATCTTTGGACACTATCACCCCAGTTCACTCTTCCCATCTGCGCATATCAGCCTCTCACCTCCCAGCATTTACGGTTCCTTCCGATTATTAATCCCCAAATGCATTACTCTGCATTTCTTTGCATTGAATTTTAGACCATTTTAGACCATTGATATTAGACCATTCCTCTAACTTTTGTAAATCCTTTTTCATGTTTTCCACTCCCTCCTCGGTGTCTGCTCTATTGCAAATCTTGGTATCATCCGCAAAAAGGCAAACCTTTCCTTCTAACCCTTCAGCAATATCACTCACAAACATATTGAACAGGATTGGCCCCAGCACCAAACACTGAGGGACTCCACTACTCTCACCTTTCCTTGCTCCGAATGACTTCCATTTAGCACCACCCTCTGGCATCTGTCCAACAACCAGTTTCTAATCCAGTTCATCACTTTGGATCCTAAGTGTAGCCTATCAAGTTTATTTAAGAGCCTCCTATGAGGAACCATGTCAAATGCTTTGCTGAAATCTAAGTAAATTATATCTAGCATATGTACTTGATCCAGTTCTTTGGTCACCCAATCAAAAAATTCAATCAGGGTGGTTTGGCACGATTTACCTTTTGTAAAGCCATGTTGCCACCGTTTTCTTATGTAACTTTGCCAGACAACCTTTCCTTCTAACCCTTCAGCAATGTCACTCACAAACATATTGAACAGGATCGGCCCCCCACACCGAACCCTGAGGAACTCCCTGAGGAACTTCCTCAGAGCAAATTCCATTACCCATTACCCTCTGGCATCTGTCCATCAACCAGTTTCTAATCCAGTTCACCACTTTGGAACCTAAGTTTAGCCTATCAAGTTTGTTTAAGAACCTCCTATGTGATCCAAAATAGCTGCGGGTCTAGCTAGCTGACCAACACACTACAGAGACCTCGCATAAACTACCTTTGCCGAAGAGGAAAGGCCAAAGCGCTGCTGGAGCCTCGCTGCGACCTGCTGGGCTCACCTTCGTCAATATTAAAGAGCTCCTGTGGCGTGTACAAGATATGCCAAGTGTGTCAGTAACTTCCCCGCTGGAGTCGCTCCAGAGAGGCGGGATGGATGCAGTCTCCTTGGGACTAAAAACAATGCTGAGTCCGACGCAAGGGCACCTCCCCCTCCTCCTCAGATTGCCAGCTCTCCGGAGGCCAAGGTGAACATAGAGGAGAGTATGGAGACGGACTCCTTGCATTTGCAGGAGAGTTCTGTGGAAACTGAGGTAAAGACAGCTTTGGGGTTTAACCAAATCCAGGAGAGTGACTGCCAAAGAGAAACTTCAACTGGTGAGCAAATTGAACTAAAAAGTTTACCTATTGAAAAGCCCTCAGAGGTAACTCATTATTTATTAAGGAAGAAAAATCACTAAATAAATTTAAAGGGCTATTAAAATGCTGGTTATACAAGGATGCTTTGGAGTCTCTTTTGATCCCATTCTCTGCATAAACTCGCATGTCCTCTATCTTAGGCTAAAATTTCTTACTTCTTTTCAATTTTTATCAATACTTTAAACTTTCTTTTACCCTCCTTTTTGTACTTTCCTATCATGTGTCCTTTACTATGCTTATTGTAGTTCTCCCTAGCAGGTCCTATTAAAGCCTTGTTCAACAAATCTCTGGAGATGGGAGTGGTTCCCGGGGATTGGAGGAGAGTAGATGTGGTCCCTATTCACAAAAGTGGTCACAGGGATGAAGCGGGAAACTACAGGCGAGCCTCACGTCAGTTGTTGGAAAAATAATGGACATGTTGCTGAAAGAAAGGATAGTGTACTTCCTTGAATCTAATGGGTTACAGGATCCGAGGCAACATGGCTTTACAAAAGGTAAATCATGCCAAACGAACCTGATTGAATTTTTTGATTGGGTGACCGGAGAGCTGAAATGTGGACATATGCTAGATGTAATTTACTTAGATTTCAGCAAAGCCTTTGATACGGTTCCACAAACTTGAAGGGTTGAAGTTAGGACCCAAAGTGGTGAACAGGGTTAGAAACTGGTTGTCGGACAGACGCCAGAGGATGGTCGTTAATGGAAGTCACTCGGAGGAAGGAAAGGTGAGTAGAGGAGTCCCTCAGGGTTCAGTGCTGGGGCCGATCCTGTTCAATATGTTTGT
Source organism: Geotrypetes seraphini (assembly GCF_902459505.1). Classification (NCBI taxonomy): domain Eukaryota; kingdom Metazoa; phylum Chordata; class Amphibia; order Gymnophiona; family Dermophiidae; genus Geotrypetes; species Geotrypetes seraphini. The sequence goes on along the minus strand of NC_047084.1, from coordinate 398,269,704 downwards.
GAGTGACATTGCTGAAGGGTTAGAAGGAAAAGTGTGCCTTTTTGCAGATGATACCAAGATTTGTAACAGAATAGACACCGAAGAGCGAGTGGAAAATATGAAAAAAGATCTGCAAAAGTTAGAGGAATGGTCTAATGCCTGGCAACTAAAATTCAATGCAAAGAAATGCAGAGTAATGCATTTGGGGATTAATAATCAGAAGGAAACGTATATGCTGGGAGGTAAGAAGCTGATATGCACGGACGGGGAGAGGGACCTTGGGGTGATAGTGTCTGAAGATAAAGGCGAAAAAACAGTGTGACAAGGCGGTGGCTGCTGCCAGAAGGATGCTGGGCTGTATAAAGAGAGGAGTAGCCAGTAGAAGGAAGAAGGTGTTGATGCCCTGGTACAGGTCATTGGTGAGGCCCCACTTGGAGTATTGTGTTCAGTTTTGGAGACCGTATCTGGCGAAGGACGTAAGAAGACTTGAAGCAGTCCAGAGGAGGGCGATGAAAATGATAGGAGGCTAGCGCCAGAAGACGTATAAGAAGAGACTGGAAGCCCTGAATATGTATACCCTAGAGGAAAGGAGGGACAGGGGAGATATGATTCAGACATTCAAACACTTGAAGGGTATTAACATAGAACAAAACCTTTTCCAGAGAAAGGAAAATGATAAAACCAGAGGACATAATTTGAGGTTGAGGGGTGGTAGATTCAAGAGCAATGTTAGGAAATTCTACTTTACAGAGAGGGTGGTGGATGCCTGGAATGCGCTCCCGAAAGAGATGGTGGAGAGGAAAACAGTGACTGAGTTCAAAGAAGCATGGGATGAACACAGAGGATCTAGAATCAGAAAATAATATTAAATATTGAACTATGGCCAGTACTGGGCAGACTTGCACGGTCTGTGTCTGTATATGGCCGTTTGGGGGAGGATGGGCTGGAGAGGGCTTCAATGGCTGGGAGGGTGTAGATGGGCTGGAGTAGGTTTTTGACGGAGATTTCAGCATTTGGAACCCAAGCACAGTACCGGATAGAGCTTTGGATTCTTGCCCAGATATAGCTAAGAAGAAAAGATTTAAAATATTTAAATTGAATCAGGTTGGACAGACTGGATGGACCATTTGGGTCTTTATCTGCCGTCATTTACTATGTTACTATGTCCCTACTTCCCTTATGTATCAGTACGTCATGTTTGTGTGTTTCTGTTGTAGTTAATAATTAAGACCCTTTTTTTAATTGTAAATCACTTTGAATTAATGATATTGCGATACATCAAAATTTTCATAAAACTTGAAACTTAAAACTATTTGGGAATCTCATGTGAGCATGGGGCATTGACGCCATTTGTGAAAGCTTCAGGTTTGAAAATAATTCTACATGCAAAATGACACCAGCGCAAGGTTTTAAAATTATAACCAGGATTTATTGAATTATTGGTTCTATTTTCCCATTATTAGATCAAAAGAATAGCATAATTGCTTACGTTGCGCTCATGGGAGATCATCATCGTGGCCAAAGACTGGCCTTCTCACAATGGTCTCGTCTTTCTATCTCATTACAGTCTATTATATAACTTTTGGTTTAGTGACATCATCAAGTTTGACGACCAATAACATTTCTCTGGGTGGTCTTAAAGTTTAGACAAAGAAACATTCCTCCATGTTTAAAAGTTAGTCAAAGTTTCAGATGATTTCTGAATTAACATTAACATTCAAAAGAATTCACAATTATTAACATGGTAAATTCTCAGTCCTTCCATGCTGACAAGTTCTGAGCCTTAAAGGAAAAAACTCCTAAGCTGACAGATTCAAATTGCATAGCCTTACACAGAAATCTTACTCAGGAGAAAAAAGGGGGGTTAAATCCCCCTCTCCTCTTCCTGAAGCGTGGGCTTCCAATGCCCCCCTTTTCCCTATTCTTGAGACTGACTCTAATCACTTCCAGATGTTGTGCTCAAGATTTTTTCTTAATGTTTCTGCTTATAAAACCATTTATATTTCCACAATCATATCACCACATATTACATTCAGGGGCCCCACACATTCATAATTTCATTCATATCTTGGCCATTCATACTTCATACATTTTATATCTCAGTTTAGGACACGTGATCTTCCTAGCCAGTCTACAGTACATGTGGTATTACTTAACACCACGCTGCTGGGAGCGGGAAAAATTCAGAGAGGACAAAGAAGACAGAAACTAGTCACTGGTAAACACAAAGAACCCAAAATGGATTCCATGTAATCCTGATTTCCACCATGATTTGGCTCAACAGCAAAGTACATACACAGATATTATTATGCTTTCCCTTATATTAATCCTTAGTATGTTTTTTCTTCTGGCCTTAGCTACATTATATTTAAATGTTTTATTCACCTGTTTTTCCGTACGCTTCTATTTGGGCGCGGTCCTTAACTAACACAGATGTTTGTCTAACTAGAATTACCCAGAATCATACGAAAAACTGGCGCTACAAAAATACTGCACTATCATGCTTCTGACCTCAATATCGTCCCATAAACAGCACCCCCTGCTGGCCACGAGCCACTACTCAATCCCCTCTTGAATATTTCTGAATTTATGAAGTAATATTCAGAATTGAGCTCGTGGTCTTATCTGTGGCGCTGGGGTTTACTCAGGGTACGGTTCTTCTTATGGATCAGTGTGTGTCTGTGCAAGTATATTCTTTTAATGCCAATTAGATAGCAAAAGCCAGAAAAATGTACTACCTAGGCCTGCAACGGCAGGTGCCTAGAAGATCTTACCCAAAGCTTACTTGAATTCTCTAGTGAGAATGCAAGCAAATCCCATCCACTATTCTATATAAAACCCATCTAAGTGTACATTTATGTAAGTTGCTGTCTAAACCATATCATATAGGAAACTTACCATTCCAATGATAGCTAGACAGTCAGTGTCTGTTCTAGGTGCAAGTACAGTCCTAGAGCAGAGACTAACCTAGTGTCTGTTGTTTTATTCATAGAGGTATTCATGAAACTCCAGTACTTTTAAAGTTTAAAAGTCAGAAAATTTAGAGAAAGTATAGCTAAAGAAAAATAGAACCCTAGATTTCCCTAAGATAAAGAGAACCTCAGTATTACCTAATTTAATTGGTCCCTATGCTCAAAAGTGTTATGTTATAAAATCTTGGAATTAAATCAATAAAGTGTAAAATAATGCACAGTGTTAAGAAAACCCAAATATATGCTTAATATGGAAATGTACTCATGTGCAGATAATGCATGCACATCAGATATAAGTTTTCTTTTTCTGTGTGTGTTGCAGGAACTCATTTCTCAAATTTAAATTAAAATCATTAAAAGGACTGATGATATCAGCTGTTAAACCCAATTAAACAATATTGTGGCACTGTGTTACAGCTTAGAAGCTGCCACTGTGTATGGAAATACAGTCATATGAAATAAAATTTAAAATACAGGATACACAAAATATTTTCTGAGAACAATGCATGAAGACAATGATAAAGAAAATACAGTTATTAATACAATATCAGAATAAGTCTATGAAATTATGCAAAAGCATAATTAAAGTTCAGAAGCCTAATTCAAATGAAATGATTTAAAGTAACGTGGTTTAAGATAAAGTCTGTTTTTTCGTTCAAAATTTTTTATATGAGTCCAGAAATGTCTTTTGCAAATAGTTTTAGCAACTTGTAAGGTCGGAGTCTCTAAATTAATTTCAGTGAAATTTAAATCATGGCTTTAAAAAGTTCATGCTGCAACATTTTCATAATTCAAGCTTGGCTTTTCTGTAACTATGGAACTGCTTTTCTTTACACCCGTACTGGTACAACTGAAAGGTAAGCACAGCTCATTAGTTGAAGACAAAGGAACACTGAAATTCCCGCCGAAAATTCAGCATCGGAATTTTTCTCTGTGTTCTCCACAGCTCTAGTGGTGGTATGTGGTACTGCTGATCAGTGTAAATCCTGGAAGGAAAGCACATGTTCATTAACAAAAGAACAAAGAAAAGAAACACATGAAAAGTTTTCCCCTCTGCAAACTGTACTAATTCTTGTATTGCAGAGTTACAGTTTCTGTGTTGAATTGTAGAAAGGATTCAAAGAAGGTTCTTAACTGAAACACAAAACATACAGATTAAATAGACTCTTTTCAGGGTCCTGTAGTACCAAAATATGGCCACAGGAAAATTTAAACATGCAGACACATTCTCTACATGTTAAAATTAGACTTTCTTTTTTTCTAACATCAGGGAATTATTCTCAATTCCATATTCTTTATTAGGTTCCTATCCTGAAGAGCTTACTTGTAAAAAGTAAGCAAAATTTCAATTCCGAATTCATCCACTTACATAAAAGTTTATTATAATTGTTCTTTTCCGTTAACTAAGTTAGCAAGCCCTTTGTTTCACATTTATTTCAATTTTCAAAAAAATATAGGTACTTAACCTCTACTTTTCTTAATCTTTTTATTTTAAACTTCCCAATTTAATTTTAAAATGCATTTAAATTTAATTACTCCCTAATCATACATTTCGGACAATGCACAAGTTTAAAAATACTTTATAAACCATGCAGGGGCACAAAAATTCATATTCAAAATTAATTTGAACCCTGAGATAAAACTATAAAGGCAGGGATTTTATTTTTCCCTTATGCACACTTGCCTGCTTTTAAGCATGGTATCTGTTTTTTGGAATAAATCTTTTTCTTTTCCACAAAATTATCCTTTCACTGTTGAATACATTCCCAAGTCCAGCAGAATTCTTTTCTTTTCTCCCATCTTCCCTATCGAACTCCTCCATATCAGATCCCTTACAATCAGGTCATAATTCATAGCACATCCTTCCTTAACACGTCTCACAAAACTTTCTTCCACATTCTTGTACGTTCGTTCTACAGACTATCTCCCTGCTTTGAAACAGCCAAACATTTAAACGATCTAGCTATTCAAACTTTCTTTTCCTTTTCACTTCACTTTCTTATTTAAAAATCACTTTCCAATTCCTTCTGATCCTACAGTTCTGTTCTTCCAATATTCTGATAACCTTTTTTAAAATATAAAGAAACAAGGGAAAAATTCAAGCTACATAACGTCTTTTTTTTTTTTTCTAGAATGCATCTTATACAGAGCCCTTAGGCTACAAACAGCTTCTGAAACTCTCCCAAAGTACCTCCATTGTTCCTAACACCGCAGGGATCACTTAGCTATGTAAACTCTGCTCTCCCAATACACTTTCTTGTTTTCCTGAACATCAAAAACAACTTTGAATTAACTTCAAGTGCCTTACTAAACAATTACCCGGCTGATCGGAACTCCAACCTGCATGCATTTCCCTGTTAAAGTTTTATCGGAGAGAGACCACATTGAATCCTGATATTCACACTACATAAACTTTTCTTTTTTTCTCTACTACATCGGAAACAAATTTAAGCCACGGATACATAGGATTCTCATGTCTTGCTAAACTACCAGTTCTCAATAAACCCTTTTAATATGCAAAACAGACTTGCTCCGAGACTTCTCAAAAAAAGAAGAATCATTTGTTCTAATTCAGCCATGCAAATCTAAACTCTAACCAGAGAGGCTTTATGAGCCCCTCTGGATCCTTATATTACATTTTAAAATTTGTTAACTGACTAGGATATAAGCAAATACCTGTTGGAAAGTCTGTAGCCCTGAGACAAAAGAACTCCATTGCTGCTATTCCCTCCCCCTCTTTCCTCCCCCTTCCCCTCTTCCTGGTAATGAACAAAGGAGAAGCCCGCCTTCAGCTCACGTGATAGCTCTGTGGAAGGCGAGGGAGGAAAAAGGTGGGGGTGAAAATCCCCCATTTGCAGCCCGCTCTTTCAAACAAAGAAGACTGAAGGGAACGGGAAGCCATTAACTTTATTTTTCTTTTTCCAGAGACAAGAGAAACAGTTAGGGCAGAGCACGACAGAGAGAGACAGAACTGGAGTTTAGAAAGACAAAGCTGAGAAACACAATTTCTTTTTTCTTTTCAAAGTAGTTACTTCAGATAGGCACTGAAAAGGAGGGGGTGCCCTCAGCCCGTTTTTTCAAACAAAAAGACGGGACAGAGGGAAACTTTTCAAAGTCAGATTAAAACAGACAGTTTTCTTTTTCACAGAGAGAAAGAGTTAGTTCAGAGACAAAGCTTAGACACACAGCAGGAAAGAACAAATTTGTTTTTTTCTTCAAACTTAATAACGCATTTTCAAACAAGCAAAAACTTACGTTCACAGAGGAGACCTGCTCAGATGGAAAAATTCCAGCACTGCAAGAGATTTTTTTTTTTCTTTCTTTTCACAACATTCTTTCTGTGTTACTTTTATTTCTAATTTTTTCTTTTTCTTTTTCCATTAATATTTAATTTCCACTAACTTCATATCCCTCTACCCACAAATTTATTATGTACAGATATATACAAGCATGCATGCTCCTTACTGTTAAATAATTTTTTTTATTATTTTTAAATTTTTTTATTAATTTTTTTTTAATAATTATTTTTTTTTTTTTTTTTTTTTTTAAACAGGCGTAATACTCACAATTTTCCAGTTTTCCGGTCCCGTTTTATCTCTAATTTCCACCATATTCCTGCGCAGCCAGTCAACCTGTGACTACCTTTTGTTACACAACCATGCGAAATCTCTAAAGCTCCTAGAGTTTCTATGAATAACCTATAAGCTTTTTCAAGGCGTCAAATTAGTTAGTTCCCGGGTTTCGCCACCAATTGAGCATGGGGCATTGACGCCATTTGTGAAAGCTTCAGGTTTGAAAATAATTCTACATGCAAAATGACACCAGCGCAAGGTTTTAAAATTATAACCAGGATTTATTGAATTATTGGTTCTATTTTCCCATTATTAGATCAAAAGAATAGCATAATTGCTTACGTTGCGCTCATGGGAGATCATCATCGTGGCCAAAGACTGGCCTTCTCACAATGGTCTCGTCTTTCTATCTCATTACAGTCTATTATATAACTTTTGGTTTAGTGACATCATCAAGTTTGACGACCAATAACATTTCTCTGGGTGGTCTTAAAGTTTAGACAAAGAAACATTCCTCCATGTTTAAAAGTTAGTCAAAGTTTCAGATGATTTCTGAATTAACATTAACATTCAAAAGAATTCACAATTATTAACATGGTAAATTCTCAGTCCTTCCATGCTGACAAGTTCTGAGCCTTAAAGGAAAAAACTCCTAAGCTGACAGATTCAAATTGCATAGCCTTACACAGAAATCTTACTCAGGAGAAAAAAGGGGGGTTAAATCCCCCTCTCCTCTTCCTGAAGCGTGGGCTTCCAATGCCCCCCTTTTCCCTATTCTTGAGACTGACTCTAATCACTTCCAGATGTTGTGCTCAAGATTTTTTCTTAATGTTTCTGCTTATAAAACCATTTATATTTCCACAATCATATCACCACATATTACATTCAGGGGCCCCACACATTCATAATTTCATTCATATCTTGGCCATTCATACTTCATACATTTTATATCTCAGTTTAGGACACGTGATCTTCCTAGCCAGTCTACAGTACATGTGGTATTACTTAACACCACGCTGCTGGGAGCGGGAAAAATTCAGAGAGGACAAAGAAGACAGAAACTAGTCACTGGTAAACACAAAGAACCCAAAATGGATTCCATGTAATCCTGATTTCCACCATGATTTGGCTCAACAGCAAAGTACATACACAGATATTATTATGCTTTCCCTTATATTAATCCTTAGTATGTTTTTTCTTCTGGCCTTAGCTACATTATATTTAAATGTTTTATTCACCTGTTTTTCCGTACGCTTCTATTTGGGCGCGGTCCTTAACTAACACAGATGTTTGTCTAACTAGAATTACCCAGAATCATACGAAAAACTGGCGCTACAAAAATACTGCACTATCATGCTTCTGACCTCAATATCGTCCCATAAACAGCACCCCCTGCTGGCCACGAGCCACTACTCACATGGCTGATCTGACTAAATCAATAAAACACACAAAAGACAGTGGGAATGGACAATGAACACTCCACTGAAGATCACTGATGTAAAAAGATCTTGTTTATTGCATTAAAGGACACATGCAAGCTGTGGACCCGACACAGCGCTGTGTTTTGGCGACTGAGAGCGCCTGCATCAGGGGTTACTGTAGCATTGTAATTCACGAATAACAGGTCCTTTGTTAAAACAAGGCTGGGTCAATTGAACGTTGGAACGGACAATGAACACTCCACTGAAGATCACTGATGTAAAAAGATCTTGTTTATTGCATTAAAGGACACATACAAACTGGACCCGAAAGCGCTGTGTTTCGGCGACTGAGAATGCCTGCATCAGGGGTCACTGTAGCATTGTAATTCACGAATAACAGGTCCTTTGTTAAAACAAGATTGGGTCAATCATCAATCACTTACTATTTCAACACTGTTGGAACTTTCTGAAAGGGAAATAGCAACAGCTGCTACGCTGCTTCTTACGGTAGCCTTAGCACCAGATAAAAACTGGATGCTTAGGCTCTTCTTTAAAAATAAACAAAAATAATTTCTGGGATTTAAAATCTAAGGGCTCCTTTTACTAAGGTGCGCTAGCATTTTTAGCGCATGCTGCCCCCACGCTACACGTAAAAACTAATGCCAGCTCAATGGTTGCGTTAGCGTCTAGCGTGTGCGGCAATGCAGCGTGCGCTAAGCATGCGCTAAAACCGCTAGTGCAGCTTAGTAAAAGGAGCCCTTAATGTTTCCAGATCTGGCATGGGACACACAAAAACGTAGATGTGAATTTTTGCTTCTAAAACCCAGGGTTATTGCTCTAAGGGTGACATTCTTCTTGCGTCATCCATGTAAATGTGTAATACATTATCATATGAGAAAATATGTTTTCTTTGATCCTTGCCAGCTGACAACCTTTTTGTCAGTATCACGCCTGGAAGAGGGATAAATATGAGTGCTGTTCAGGATGATGGATATCAGAGATCAGTTAATTAGTCCATTGTCTTTCTTTGTTTAATTTTCTTAAATATAACTCGCTAATTTTACTTCTTGGATCCTTATTTGAGGACTTGAGCTGAATCTAAACAAAATTTTTTCTTGTTGTGTATTTAATTTGTTTAGGGTTACTTATTCTTATGGTACTATATGAAATTTTGATAAATTGATTGTTCTATTTTCAGCTTTCTGTACAAGTGGATGCTTGAAATGTAATTTGAAAATTCATAAATAAATTTTTTTTAAAAAAGAACCTCCTATGAGGAACCATGTCAAATGCTTTACTGAAATCCAAGTAAATTACATCTAGTATATGTCCTTGATCCAATTCTGTGGTCACCCAATCAAAAAATTCAATCAGGCTCATTTGGTAAAGCCATGTTACCTTGGATCCTGTAACCCATTATATGCTAGGAAGTTCACTATACTTTCTTTCAGCAACACTTACATTATTTTTCCAACAACCAAAGTGAGGCCTGTACTTTCCCGCTTCATCTTTGCGACCTCTTTTGTGAATAAGGAGCACTCTTCTCCAATCTCCAGGAACCACTCCCATCTCCAGAGATTTGTTGGACAAGTCTTTAATAGTACCTGTCAGAACCTTTCTGAGCTCCCTCAGTATCCTGAGATAGATCCCATCTGGTCCCATCGCTTTGTCCACCTTCAGTTTTTCAAGGATTTTCTTCCATGAACATATCCTATACAGAGCACTCTCAAAATTCTAGGAATACAATTGGACAGACGCTGCACAATGCAGACACAAATACTCAAAATCATACAAAAAGCATTCTTCACCATGCAAAACCTAAGAAAAATAAGAAAATTCTTTACCAAAGAACACTACAAGATCATTGTACAGTCCCTCACACTTAGTACCTTAGACTACTGCAACAGCCTCTACCTACCATGCCCAAACAACATGATAAAACAACTACAGACCGTTCAGAACACAGCCATCAGACTCATCTACTGTCTCAGCAAATTTGACCACATCACCCCCGCCTATGTAGACTCTCACTGGCTTCCGATAAAAGCAAGAACTCAATTCAAGTTCTATTGTCTACTATTTAAAGTAACTCATGGTACTGTCCCCTGTTACCTAAACAACCGCCTATACCGCTACCACTCACCCAGATCAAGGAGATCTATTCACCTTCCCCCCTCACAATGGCACCCGACGTAATAAACTATACGACAGCCTTCTAGCGACACAGGCAGCGAAAATTGACCCCACCATCACCAAACTGATGATCAAAACAACAGACATCAAAGTGTTTCGAAAAGAAATCAAAACATTTCTATTTAAAAAACACGTCCCCACTAACTAATCTCCTCCCCCCTCGCACAAGCTCACCCTCTAACACATTAGTCAACTCCTAGAACCTTACCTTCCAAAAATATTCTGATTCCTAAATAAGCATCTACCTTCAGTATCCAACAAACTTCCTCCCTCATTGTTAGGTAATTTTTCTTCTGTAACCAGTATATACTGATATTCTCCACTGTACCCTGTTATTACTTGATTTTCTACTACGAAATTCTTTCGGAAAAAATCCAGATATCTTATAATTTATAATCCTCTACCACATCATGTAAAGTTCATGAATCAATGTTATGTAATTCTCTCGGTAATGTCCAGATCTCTTCTAACTTGTAATCCGCCTAGAACCGCAAGGCACAGACGGAATAGAAATCACTAATGTAATGTAATGTAATGTAACATAGAACAGAAGTATTTGTTTAGCATGTTTGCTTTTTCCTCATCACACTCTACATATCGGTTCATAATATCTTTTAGTTTCGCAATTCCATTTTTCATCTTCCTCCTTTCACTGATATATCTGAAAAAAATTTTGTCTCCGCTTTTTACATTTTTTTTTCTTTAATTTATTTATAGATTTTTTAAATTACATACCAAGTAATCACTTGTAGAGAAAGTAAGTTAGTAAGGATATGACTAATAATAAATATAAATCTCATTTACATCTTTACCTAATTTAATAATAAAGAAAAATATTTTCAACTAACTCAACTGAAGTTCTCAAGTTGTGGTTCCAAGATTACATACTGCCAAACAAAAGGAAATTAAAGATATATAGCAAGATAAACTACAGACGGAGCTGAGGTAGGAGCGCATTATACAAACTATAGAGCAGTTGGTTTCTCTTTATCTAGTCGAGACAAAGCCAGAAAAGCAGTTAACTGTTGAGGTTCAAAGAAAACATTTAACTGAATGGTGGCAAATAATACACTTGCATGGATATCTTAAATAAAATGTCGCCCCCAATGAAATGACCCCAGGTTTCAGAAGAAGAAATTCTCAACGACGCTTTTGAGTTTCTCTAGAAAGATCAGGAAACATTTGAATTTTACATCCAAGAAACTCTTTCTGTTTGTTTTTGAAGAAAAGTCTCAATAACCATATTTTATCAATTGAAAGAGCTACAGTTAATATCATTGTAGATGGTACTGCTATTTCTCTATCTGATGTTTCTAAGATTTCCGATACATTCAGTGGTGCTTGGTCAGGTAAGAACATAAGAAGTCGCCTCCGCTGAGTCAGACCAGAGGTCCATCCTGCCCAGCGGTCCGCTCCTGCGGCGGCCCATCAGGCCTAATTGCCTGAACAGTGTCCCTGACTAATTTTGTAACTGCCTCTAATCCTATCCCTATTACCTACCTCTACTCCTATCTGTACCCCTCAATCCCTTTGTCCTCCAGGTAGCTGTCAAGACCCTCTTTGAAGCCCTGTAGTGTGCTTCTGCTTATCACATCCTCCGGTAGCGCGTTCCATGTATCCACCACCCTCTGAGTGAAAAAGAACTTCCTGGCGTTTGTTCTAAACCTTTCCCCTTTCAATTTCTCCGAGTGCCCCCTTGTGCTTGTGGTTCCCCGTAATTTGAAAAATCTGTCCCTGTCCACTCTTTCTATGCCCTTCATGATCTTGAAGGTTTCTATCATGTCTCCTCTAAGTCTCCGCTTTTCCAGGGAGAAAAGCCCCAACTTCTTCAGTCTGTCAGTATATGAGAGGTCTTCCATACCCTTTATTAGCTTAGTTGCTCTTCTCTGGACTCTCTCAAGTACCGCCATGTCCTTCTTGAAGTACGGCAACCAGTACTGGACACAGTACTCCAGGTGCGAGCGCACCATTGCACGATACAGTGGCAGGATTACTTCCTTTGTCCTGGTCGTGATACCCTTCCTAATGATACCCAACATTCTGTTCGCCTTCCTTGAGGCTGTGGCGCACTGCGCTGATGCCTTCAATGATGTGTCTACCATCACTCCCAGGTCTCTTTCAAGGTTACTCACCCCTAGCGGTGATCCCCCCATTTTGTAAGTGAACATCGGGTTCTTTTTTCCTACATGCATGACCTTGCATTTCCCTATGTTGAAGCTCATTTGCCACTTTTTGGCCCACTCTTCCAGCGTTGTCAGATCTTTTTGGAGGTCTTCGCAGTCCTCCATGGTTTTGACCCTGCTGTATAGTTTAGTGTCATCTGCAAATTTAATAATCTCACATTTTGTTCCTGCCTCCAGGTCATTGATAAATATATTGAACAGGAGCGGTCCCAGCCAAGGAGGTGGCGGTACTAGCCCCACTAGGAAACAGCGACCACAACACAATCCAGTACAAGCTAGAAATTGGATCTACAAAGGTAAATAGAACTACAACAACAGCACTCAACTTCGAAAAAGGGAATTATGATGCCATGAGGAAAATGGTGGGAAAGAAACTCAACAACACCGCAAGGAAGATGGAGTCTGTAGAAAAAGCCTGGACCCTACTTAAGGACACGGTGCACGAAGCACAGACCCTGTGCGTCCCCAAGTTCAGGAAAGGGTGCAAGAAGAATAGAACTAAAAACCCAGTGTGGATAACAAATGCAGTGAAAAAGGCGATAAATGACAAGAAGGCATCTTTCAAAAAATGGAAAAAGGATCGATCAGAGGACAGCCAAAAGGAACATAAAAAACACCAAAAGGAGTGTCACCGAGTGGTTAGGAAAGCAAAAAGAGAATATGAAGAGAGGCTGGCGGGGGAAGCAACAAACTTCAAATCGTTCTTCAGGTACGTCAAGGGGAAGCAACCGGCAAGGGAGGAAGTGGGACCCTTGGATGATGGAGATGGAAAGGGAGTGGTAAAAGAGGAAAAGGAGATAGCTGACAGTTAAACGAGTTCTTCACGTCAGTCTTCACGAGAGAGGACACAACCAACATTCCGGAACCCGAGGAGATCGTAAAAGGAGATCAGGATGAAAACCTAGTCCAACTAGAGGTGAGCAAAGTGGATGTCCTTAGGCAGATAGACAGGCTAAAGAGCGACAAATCGCCAGGTCCGGACGGCATTCACCCAAGGGTACTCAAGGAACTAAGGAACGAAATAGCTGAGCCACTTCGACAAATATGCAACCTATCATTATAAACTGGAGAAATACCGGAAGACTGGAAAATAGCAAATGTCACGCCCATCTTCAAGAAAGGCTCAAGGGGAGACCCAGGAAACTACAGGCCGGTGAGCTTGACCTTGGTCCCGGGAAAGATGATGGAAGCGCTGATTAAAGACTGCATCTGGGAACACATCGAAAACACTGGGCAGCTAAAGCCGAGCCAGCATAGCTTCTGCAAGAGCAGGTCATGCCTCACTAACTTATTATACTTCTTTGAGGGGGTAAGCAGCCAGGTGGATAAAGGGGAATCTATAGGTATTTTAGACTGTAATTGAGTCCCATTTTTATTTGTCCCTTTTTTACATTTTTAGCCGTTTGCTCTTCCACCTGCGCTTTCAGTTTCACCTGGTAGTCCTTTCTGTACGCCTCTTCTTGGTTTTTTTTTAATATTTCAGAAACACCAACTCTTTTGCCTTTATTTTCTCCGCCACTAGTTTGGAGAGCCATATCAGTTTTCTTTTTCTCTTGTTTTTATTTATTTTCTTCACATAAAGTTCCGTAGCCATTTTTATTGCTCTTTTCAGCTTAGACCACTGTTTTTCCACTTCTCTTATCCTCTCATCCTTACAGCTCTTTCTTCAGGTATTCTCCCATTTTATTAAAGTCCGTACGTTTGAAATCTAGGACTTTAAGTTTTATGCGGCCACTTTCCACTTTATCTGTTATTTCAAACAAAACACACAAGATGTTTGCCCCACATATAACAAACATCTCATGTATTTAAGACACGTTTGTTAGAATATCGTTCATGCTTGACCACTAAACGAATGGACAAACCTTTGGTACCCATTGTACACAATTTAAACATAACTTTTTTGCCAAAAAATGTTATGGGCTGTAATACTGCCCTCAACCAATTAGGAGAGGAGACTGGCGATGTTTTCTTTGCCAAAAAGAACAACGTTGAATATTCCGCCTGCAAACTGTTGAGCCCTCTGGTTTGAATGCACAGGTGGAATGGGCTGTCTTCTTCTGAACCAATTATGTGAGCCTTTTGGATTTGATATTGATTTTCTGCTGCTTATTGGCTGCATCTCGATGTGGGTGGAGCTTAGTCAGTCTTTTCTATCCAAAGATGCCAGTGTTTATGATCCCTGGTGCCATTGTGTGTGCGGTTTTTGCATTGAGCAGTGACATTATTTGGAATTGGCAAAGCAAGTCCCCTGATGTAGCTTTGGCAAAACGAGGAAATTCCCTGTCGGGTCGCAAAACAAGGAACTTCCTGTCAGGTCCTGTTTTGAAGATGCCTGGAGACATGGGGATTATGGCACAAGTGGCATTTTTTGACTAGCAGCTAAGTATCTGCTTCCTTTTTGCTGGTTCTGTGCCTTTTGTGGCAGTTTGAATCTGCCCCGTATTATGAAAATCTGTTTCTGCTTGATGTGAGTGGAGGACATTGCTGATACACAATTGATTGACCATCCAGATATGATTTGTGAAAGTGGAGTTTTTTTGAACCCATGAAGCTGAACTGAGGTTTTTTCTCCACTTTCTTTTCTTTTTCTTGTCTTTTGTTTTTTTTTCTGCTGTGTGAATGTGCCGCGGAGTTGTGTTCTTCTAGATATTCTATATCATTGTAAGCTGTGAGTTTAATGCAGGGAGTTTCAATATATTAGTTATTTTAGGGTATGAGTTTTGAAGATTTAGTGATTTAAATTACCCCAACATTGACTGGTTAAATGTTGCATAAGAGATTGCTAAGGAGGTAACATTTCTAGATGTCATAAATGACTGCTTCTTGGAGCAACTGGTCCAAGAACCAACAAGAGGGGGAGCTATTTTAGATTTGGTCCTTAGCGGAATGCTAGTGGAATGCAAGTTATAGTACAGGAAACTGAGTTGGGTCTGCTGGGAAACAGTGATCATAATGTGTTCAAATTTGAGCTGATAACCTGGAGTGACGTTGCAAAAGAAATCTACTGTAGAGGCATTTAATTTTCAAAAGGGTGACTATGATAAAATGAGGAAAATAGTTAAAAAGAAACTAAAAGGAACAGTTGCAAAGGTTAGACATCGTGGAAGTCCAAACCAGATGTATTCCACATAGGTGGAAAGAAGAGGAAACAAAAGCCGGCATGGATCAAAGGTGAAATGAAAGAGGCTAATAGAACAAAAAAAAAAAAAATCACATTGATCTCAGGCTTTGGTTTTAGGTTCCTTCTGTCTTCATCGTGGCATGGCTGGCTCCTGAAGGTAAAATAGGTGCAAGAGGAGCTGGGGAGAAGATACCGAGTCTGACACGGGCACAATTTTTTTTACCACAGGAGTAAGACTTTTCACCACTCCAGTGGCATATCTAGCATATGTGATACCCGGGGTCCATCATTTTTTGACACCCCCCCCAAAAAAATATGATTTTTAGTAACAATCTACATATCGCACAACAAGAGTGTACCTAGGAAAAGGCAGCATCTTAAACACTGCAGTGAGCACTAGAACACCAACACATACATTGTAAAACTAAACAAACCAGATCCTGCACAGTCAATTGATCCAGTACAGTCGATGCTATCAGAAAGCCATGTCCCTTTCATACACACAGACAGATACACCTTTGCCCAATATGGAATAATCACAAACTAAAAATAGAAATATGTAGACAAAAGTTAAACTGAACTGCCAAGAAACCAGACTCTGCATACAATGCAACACCACAACACCACAAAAACAGTAATACATGTCCTCTAATACTGTGCAAAATATAAAGACAGTAGATGTAAATTTGAAAAATTGATATATAACAATCACCACTTTACAAATTAACAAATAAAAATAAAACAAATAATGAGAAATATGAAAATACCATTTTATTGGACTAATCCCCGTAAGCTCAGTCCTCATCCCCACAAACCACCACACAAGCCTTGAATTGTTTTATATTGAACTTATTATATTAAAGTATAAAAAGAAACAATAATTTAGTACAATTGTTAATTTGTAAATCAGCGTCTTCTCCCCACTCTCTCTTCCCCATTTCCCTTCAGCGTCCTCAGCCCACTCTAAACTAAACTAAACCTTAAGTTTGTATACCGCATCATCTCCACAGAAGTGTAGCTCGACATGGTTTACAGGAATTAATATAGAAAGGAACTCCAATGGAAAGAAGAAGGGCTTAGTAAAAAAAGAAAGAAAGAGGGGACTTAGTATAATGGTATAATGGAGAGGGAGGGAGTAGTTACATTTTAGAGAAAAGCCAAGTTTTCATATGTTTTCGGAAGCGTTGGAGGGAGGCCCACTTTCCTTCAGTACAAGCACATAAAAACAAGCAAGTAATTTTATATCATTTTCATTCTATTCATTCATAGAAATTAAAGTCTAAATAATGCCAGTCACATAACTAAACATGATTTTACAAAAATAATTCCCTGCAGTCAAGCCTGCAAGGATTACTAGATGTCTTTCAGCAGCTCCCCTCCCTCCCTCCCCGTTACCTTCGTGGCCAAGTCAAAATGATCTACCAACAATAAAATTTTAAAAACACAAAGCACATTGTACGCAGAGAAAATGTTAATTATCATTTATATTCCACGGGTTTTCAAAGAGGTTAAGGCTGATGACTTTATGCAATGTCACCTCAGTAACAACTATACAAAAATAGACAAATATACTCCCTCCCTTTTTATTAAACCGCGATAGTGTTTATCCCAGGACAAGCAGGCAGCATATTCTTTACGCATGGGTGACGTCACCGACGGAGCCCACGGTACGGACCTTTTTACTAGAAAGTTCTAGTTGGCCGCACCGCGCGTGCGCGAGTGCCTTCCCGCCCGACAGAGGAGTGTGTGGTGCCCAGTTTTTTCGTTTCCGCGGAGCGAAGAAGACGTGTGTTTTTCAACGTCGTTGAAATACTCCTTTTGCCTTCCCGCTCGCATTCTTTTTTCGATTTTTTCACCTTCGGGTACTTTTTTCTTTCTATTTAAAAAAAAAAAAAAAAAATTTCCTTTCTTTTTGCTTTATTTTTCGTTCCTGCCCCGGCGGGGCCTGTTAGCACGATCCAGGCCTCGGGGTTTGATTTTGCGGAGGCCGTGTTCCCATTCATGCCCCCGCAGCCCGGTTTTAAGAAGTGCCAGCGGTGTGCACGCCCGATCTCCCTCACTGACCCACACAACTGGTGCTTACAGTGCTTGGGACCGGATCATCGGGCGGATTCCTGCACCCGCTGTGCCACTCTTAAAAAACGCACTTTGAAGAATCGTCAAATCCAACAAAATCTACTTTTCGGCACCGGCCCGACTATGGATTCGACCTCTTCATCTGCGGCACCGTCGAAATCGACACCGACCACTTCGACACCGCCTGAGTCGACATTGGCGCCCCCGGCGCCAGGTAAGCCGGCTAAGAAGCCTTCCACCCTTGAGCGCCCTCCCACTTTGGGGACGACACCAGTCCTTTCGGCTCCACGCCGAGCCAAAAAACGCTCCACTCCGATTTCGGTGAGTGCCTCGTCATCGGCCCCCTCATCGCCGGAGTGTAGAGCGGCACCCATGGAACCAAAGAAGAAAAAAGTGGTTCCGGTGCCTCCCCTGGATGACCGCATTGCGGCCATCCTCCAGGACAAGTTGCAGGAACAACTCCACAAGCAACTTAAGCAGCTCTTACCCTCTATCTTGGCACCGCTGCTCTCGGTACCAGACCGGCCCGAGCCCCATACCGTCCAACCGGTATCCACTCCCTCGGTACCTATGGACTCCTCTATGCCCATTCTCTCGGCACCGCATCTCCATTCCCATGCCGAGGCTATAGCCTTGACGACGACCGATCCTCCTCGGGACCGGGCAGGGCACCGGTCTCCCCACGACTCTGACCGGCACCGTACTTCTCGGGACCAAGACAGACACAGGTCTACATCACCCGGTAACGTCTCGGTACGCTCAGGCAAGTCTTTGTCTAAAACTCACCATGCCGAGCCTTCCACTCCAGTCTCTCGACACGCACATACCGATGTCAGAGACCCGGACCTATGGGAACAATCCCCTACCGGTACCGAGGAGGATGCATCGTCGTCGGATGAAGAGCCTTCGGCACCCGATACCGCATCTAAACCTGAACAATCTTCCTTCTCAAAATTCCTCAGGGAGTTGCCGGGTGCTTTGTCTTTGCCTCTGGAATCTGACTCTAAGAAGTCACAAGCTTTCCTGGAGGCATTAGATTTCGATCAACCTCCCAAAGAGTTCCTAAAGTTGCCCGTGCATGATATCTTACGGGAAACTTTTTATAAAAATTGGGAGAACCCGCTGACTGTTCCTGGGGCCCCCCGTAAATTGGACAGCCTCTATAGGGTTATACCAATCCCAGGATTTGATAAACCCCAACTCCCTCATGAGTCTCTCCTGGTGGAGTCCACTTTAAAAAAGACTCAGGGCTCCAGTGTCTATGCCTCCACCCCTCCTGGCAGAGAGGGCAAAACTATGGACAAGTTTGGCAAGCGGCTCTATCAGAATGCCATGCTTGCCAACAGGGCAAACAACTACTCGTTCCATTTTTCATTCTACCTCAAACATCTGGTAATGCAACTCTCCGCCATGCAAAAGTACATGCCAGAGCATAAGGTTCCACTTTTCCAACAGCACGTCTCTAGCCTGCTTCAACTAAGAAAATTTATGGTGCGCTCTATCTATGACTCTTTTGAGCTCACCTCCCGTGCATCTGCCATCGCCGTGGCCATGCGCCGCCTGGCCTGGCTCAGGGTCTCTGATCTGGACGTCAACCATCAAGACCGATTAGCCAACGCCCCATGTCTTGGTGATGAATTATTCGGAGAGTCCCTGGATACCACCACGCAAAAACTCTCTGCCCATGAGACCAGATGGGACACTCTCATAAAACCTAAGAAAAAGGCTCCACCTGCTCGTCCTTACAGGCCACAAACCTCATATCAACGCAGGTTCTCCGCTAGGCCGCTCAATCCACCTCCACAGCAACCTAGGCGGGCCCGCCAACACCAGCACACCCAGGCTCGTGCCCAGTCTAATCAACCGGCCAAGGCTCTTCCTCCTGCCAAACCATCTCAGCCCTTTTGACTCCTCTCTCCAGGGCTTAGCCAGTCTTCCACCCTCATTGCCTCTTCCTCAGCCAATCGGAGGCAGGCTCCACATCTTCATCAGCCGTTGGGAGGTCATCACATCGGACCAGTGGGTCCTAAACATCATCCGCCACGGCTACTCTCTCAACTTCCAGACTCTTCCACCAGACAATCCTCCCGTAGAGTCTGCTTCTCTTTCAACTCAAACCCCCCTCCTCCTGAGGGAGGTCCATTCCCTCCTTCTACTCAATGCCATCGAAGAAGTACCTCTGGAACAAAGGGGCCGGGGATTCTACTCCCGTTACTTTCTAGTTCCAAAAAAGACAGGAGACCTACGTCCCATTCTCGACCTCCGGGACCTCAACAAGTGTCTCGTCAAGGAGAAGTTCAGAATGCTCTCCCTTGCCACGCTGTACCCTCATCTCTCTCGGAACGACTGGCTATGTTCCCTGGACCTCAAGGAGGCCTACACTCACATCCCAATCAATCCATCCTCGCGTCGCTACCTACGATTCCAGGTGCACCATCGCCATTATCAGTACAAGGTGCTACCTTTTGGCCTGGCATCATCGCCCAGAGTGTTCACCAAATGCCTCATTGTAGCGGCGGCCTTCCTCAGGTCTCACAACCTCCAGGTGTTTCCCTACTTGGACGATTGGTTAGTGAAAGCACCTACGTCTCCACTTGTGCTACAAGCCACTCATCATACCATCTCTCTCCTCCATCTTCTGGGGTTCGAGATCAACTACCCCAAGTCGCATCTGTTTCCAACACAGCGACTTCAGTTCATCGGAGCGGTTCTCGACACCACACTAATGAGGGCGTTTCTCCCCTCCGATCGTCAGCGAACTCTGCTCCGCCTGTGTCGTCAGGTGCTCCTTCATCACTCCATTTCTGCCAGACAGATGATGGTCCTCCTGGGCCACATGGCCTCGACGGTACATGTGCTTCCCCTGGCACGACTCCACCTCAGAACACCTCAATGGACTCTGGCCAACCAGTGGTCACAGACCTCGAATCTTCTTTCTCATCCCATCTCTGTGACATCATCTCTTCAGCGATCTCTACAATGGTGGTTGGACTCCTCAAATCTTTCCAGGGGCCTACTTTTTCATCTGCCCCCGCATTCCATGATCATCACCACGGATGCCTCCCCTTATGCATGGGGAGCTCACCTGGGAGACCTACGCACCCAAGGTCTTTGGACCCCGCAGGAGCGTCTCCATCACATCAATTTCCTGGAACTACGAGCCATGTTCTATGCTCTCAAGGCCTTCCAGCACCTTCTTTGCCCTCAGGTTCTGCTTCTGTGCACGGACAACCAAGTTGCCATGTACTACATCAACAAACAGGGCGGCACCGGATCTCGCCTCCTTTGTCAGGAGGCTCTTCGCATTTGGACCTGGGCCACGGCCCGCAGTCTTTTCCTCAAGGCTGTCTACATCCAGGGCGAACAGAACTCCCTGGCCGACAATCTCAGCCGCATCCTTCAACCTCACGAGTGGACTTTGGATCCTCCCACGCTCCACTCCATCTTTGCTCGCTGGGGCACTCCGCAGATGGACCTATTTGCAGCTCCTCACAACCATCAGCTGCCCCAGTTCTGCTCCAGACTCTTCTCTCCTCATCGTCTGGCCCCGGATGCATTCCTTCTCGACTGGACGGATCGGTTCCTCTATGCCTTTCCTCCTCTACCTCTGATGTTGCGGACTTTATCCAAACTCCGCAGGGACGGAGCCACCATGATCCTCATAGCTCCCCGGTGGCCTCGTCAACACTGGTTCTCCCTTCTACTTCAACTCAGCTCCAGGGAGCCCATTCCTCTACCTGTGTTTCCTACTCTACTTACACAGCAACATCAGTCTCTACTACATCCCAATCTGTCTTCCCTCCACCTGACAGCTTGGTTTCTCTCGGGCTGACCTCTTCAGGAAATCTGTCTCAGCCTGTCCGTCTCATTTTGGACGCCTCCAGGAAACCGGCCACCCTCCAATGTTACCATCAGAAGTGGACCAGGTTCTCCTCTTGGTGCCTCCGTCATCATCACAATCCCACCTCCTTAGCGGTGGAAACTGTTCTGGACTACTTACTCTCCCTGTCCTCAAGTCTACCTCAATCAGAGTCCATCTCAGTGCCATCACGGCATTTCATGAGCCTGTCCTAGGAAAACCTCTCACGGCTCACCCTCTGGTTTCCCGATTCATGAGGGGCCTCTTCAACATCAAACCACCTCTGAAGCCTCCTCCGGTCGTCTGGGACCTGAATGTGGTTTTGTCTGCCCTCATGAAACCTCCCTTTGAGCCACTTGCCACAACTTCGCTCAAATTTCTGACATGGAAGGTTCTTTTCCTCATTGCCATCACCTCTGCCAGGAGGGTTAGTGAGCTTCATGCACTGGTTGCCGATCCACCGTTCACTATTTTTCACCATGACAAGGTGGTTCTGCGCACCCATCCAAAGTTCCTTCCAAAGGTGGTCTCAGCCTTTCACCTCAACCAGTCCATTGTTTTGCCTGTGTTCTTCCCGAAACCTCATTCACATCCCGGAGAACAGGCATTGCACAGTCTGGACTGCAAGCGTGCCCTGGCTTACTATCTCGATCGTACAAGGGCTCACCGCTTGTCCCCTCAGCTCTTCCTGACCTTCGACCCGAATCGTTTGGGTCGACCGGTCTCTAAACGGACGCTATCCAACTGGCTTGCAGCTTGCATCGCGTTCTGTTACGCTCGGGCCGGTCTGTCACTAGACGGTGCTGTCACGGCCCACAGGGTAAGAGCTATGGCCGCTTCTGTTGCTTTCCTCCGTTCCACACCCATTGAGGAAATCTGCAAGGCGGCCACCTGGTCCTCAGTTCACACATTCACTACTCACTACTGTCTGGATGCTTTCTCCAGACGGGATGGGCACTTCGGCCAATCTGTACTTCAGAATTTATTTTCCTAATGGCCAACCATCCCTCCTCCCTCTTTTTTAGCTTGGAGGTCACCCATGCGTAAAGAATATGCTGCCTGCTTGTCCTGGGATAAAGCACAGTTACTTACCGTAACAGGTGTTATCCAGGGACAGCAGGCAGATATTCTTACGTCCCACCCTCCTCCCCGGGTTGGCTTCTTAGCTGGCTTATACTAACTGGGGACCACGCACTCCTCCGTCGGGCGGGAAGGCACTCGCGCACGCGCGGTGCGGCCAACTAGAACTTTCTAGTAAAAAGGTCCGTACCGTGGGCTCCGTCGGTGACGTCACCCATGCGTAAAGAATATCTGCCTGCTGTCCCTGGATAACACCTGTTACGGTAAGTAACTGTGCTTTTTTAGCGCAGGGAGCTGCGCTGAATGCCCCACGCTGCTCTCGACGCTCCTTGCGCTAAAAACTGCTATTGCAGTTTAGTAAAAGGGGCCCATAGTGCAAAATATAGACAGCATATATAAATTCTCAAAATGGACACATTTTGATCACTAAATTGAAAATAAAATCATTTTTCCTACCTTTATGTTTGGTAATTTCATCAGTCTCTGGTTGCACTTTATTCTTCTGACTGTGCATCCAATATTTCTTCCCTTCTTTCAGCCTCCTGTATGCTTCCTCTCCTCCAGACTTCATTCCCTCCCCCAACGTTTTCTTTGTTTCATCCTGTCCCCTTCTTTCTTTCTCTCTCCATGCCCCCTTTCTTTCTCTGTCTGTCTTTCTCTCTCTCTCCGTGCCCCATTTCTTTCTCTCTCCATGCCCCTTTCTTTCTCTATGTCTGTCTTTCTCTCTCTTTCTCCATGCCCCATTTTTTTCTTTCTTTCACCCTGCCCCCTTTCTTTCTGGATCCCTGTCTCGCCCCCTTGCTTTCTTTCTGGCTCCCTGGCTCCCCCCCTTTCTTTCTTTCTTTCTCCCTTCCCTCCCCCATGACACCGCTGCTACCACAACCATGCTGCCGCCACCGCCGGGGAAAGGCTTCTACTGGCCTTCGTAAACAGGCTGGCGCCAAATTCGCCCTCCTTCTTTTCCCGCGAACCGAGCAACTCTAGCCGCCCGACGTCAATTCTAACGTCGGAGAGGACGTTCCGGGCCAACCAGGCAGCGATTGGCTGGCCCAGAATGTCCTCTCCGATGTCAGAATTGACGTCGGACAGCTAGAGTTGCTCGGCTCGGGGAAGAGAAGCAGCAGGGAGGGAGAATTTGGCACCGGCTTCTTTCTTTCCCCGGCAGCAGCCTATTCCCCGGTAAGTGGCCAGCTGAACACCCCTTCGGGCCTTGTACCTGGGGCAGACCGCCCCCCGCCCCCCCTTGGTACGCCACTGCACCACTCTTACGGGGCGGCAAAAGGTCTTGTCCTCATTCTCGTGGGGCGGTGAAAGGTCTTGTCCCCATTCCTGTGGTAAACCAGTTACAAATGTTTCCATTTCAGTGGATTTACTGCGGTGACCCGCGGTTTACCGCGGTAAATGGTCCCCATATCATTCTCTATGAAGAAAATAAGAAGAGAGACATGCACTGGCAAGTTAGATGCAAAGCATTGATAAAGAAAGCTAAGAGAGAATATGAAGAGAAACTTGTCAAAGAGGCAAAAAGCCATTGCAGCAAGGGGCGGATAGGAGTTGCTGTACTGAACTGCAATCCAAAGCACGTGGCAGGCAGTGGAGGAAGCTGCGGGTTTTGGGAACTTGGAAAGCAGGCAGAGTGAGGAGACTGGAGGGCTGAAAAACCGAGTAGGCAGAGACAGGAGACCGGAGAGTGGAGCGGGCAGTGTGTGGGGGTTAAAGCGGAGCGGAGACTGAGAGAGGAGCGGACAGAGACTGGAGAGTGGAGCGGAGAGTGTGTGGGGTTAAAGCAGAGTGGATGGAGACAGGAGACTGAGAGAGGGCGGACAGAGACCGGAGAGTGGAGCGGACAAAGAGAGAAGGCTGAGGGCTGACAGTGGAGCTGAAAGCAAGGAGGAGCCAAAGGGCGGTAGTAGACCAAGCGGAGTCAAGGGGAAGAGGCGAGAAACAACTGTAAGGGCGGACGACTTGGAATCACTATGGGTTAAGCTACCAGGAAGAACTGGAGCAGACATAAAATTGGGTCTGTACCAATGTTCCCTCTAAGGATTGATGAGGTGTGTGCAAAAAAAAATATGTATGAGCGACAAGTTACATACTCCACAAATTTATGAGCAGGCGCGGAGGACGCATTTTTAAACAAATGTAGTTTATCCTTGTACTCCTTATGTATTTTTAATCATCTTTGAATATGTTTGTATGTTTATTGTTAAAATGGTTTTATTTATTTCCCCAAATTTATTTTTGTTATATGCATTGAAAATATTTGATATTGCGTTTAAATCAAAATCTCAATAAACTTGAAACGAGTGCCCGTGAGATTGTGGGAGGGTTAAATACTCAAAACTTAGAAGAATAACAATTTACTTAAAGTTTTTGCTTCGCCAGCTTTCTGGTATCTTTACATACAGTGGCGTACCTAGCATATGAAACATCCAGGGCCCATCATTTTTTGGCACCCCCTCCCCCCATCTGTACGAAAAACATGATTTTTAGTAACAAGCCACACGTCACACATGAGTACCTAGGAAAAGGCAGCATCTTACATATTGCAGTGAGCAGTACATCAATACACCCATTGTAAAACTAAACAAGCCAGACCAGCACAGATCAATCCTACAACATCAATCCTAACAGAAAACCATGTCTTTCAAACACACAGAACACAGAAAACACCTTCGCCTAGTATGGAATATGTCATCACAAACTAACCCCTCCCCCTTTTACAAAACTGTAGTGTGGATTTTAGCCATGGTGGTAACAGCTCTGATGCTCATAGAATTCTGAGCATCAGCGCTACTACCACAACGGCTGGCGCTAAAAAACGCTCCACAGTTTTGTAAAAGGGGGGATAAAATAGAAATACACAGCTTCAACGCTCTAGCTCAGGGGTGCCCAAACGTTTTGGGCTTGTGAGCTACTTTAAAATGACCAAGTCAAAATGATCTACCAACAATAAAATTAAAAAACACAAAGCACGCTGAGAAAATGTTAATTATCATTCCTATTCTGGATTTTTTTTAAAGATGTCAAGGCAGATGACTCTATGCATTGTCATCTCAGTAACAACCATACAAAAATAGACAAATATACCCCCCTCCCTTTTTATTAAACCGCAATAGCAGTTTTTAGCGCAGGGAACGCTCTCGACGCTCATAGGCTCCCTGCGCTAAAAAACACTATTGCGGTTTAGTAAAAGGGAGCCATAGTGCAAAATATAGACAGCATATATAAATTCAGACACATTTTGATAACTAAATTTCAAATAAAATCATTTTTCCTACCTTGTCTGGTGATTTCATGAGTCTCTGGTTGCACTTTCATCTTCTGACTGTGCATCCAATCTTTCTTCCCTTCTTTCAGCCTGCATGCTTCCTCTCCTCTAGACCTCATTCCCTCCCCCAACTTTTTCTTCCTCTCTCCCTGCCCTTTCTTTTTTTTCTCTCTTGATGCCCCCTTTCTTTCTCCCTACCCTCCACAAAGCTATTGCTGCCACCATCGGGGGAAACAGGCCCCAAAGCCACCATCAGGGGAAACAGGCCCTAAAGCCACCCCTGCAACCATCGGGGGAAACAGGCCCCAAAGCCACTGCCGCGGCTACCCCAAGCTCTCTTTGCTTCCCCCGACGTCAATTCTGCCGTCGGAGAGGAAGTTCCGCCCAGCCAGCCAGCGATTGGCTGGCCCGAACTTCCTCTCCGACTGCAGCCTTAGGGCGGGTGCATAGCCAGGGCGGACCGCCCCCCCCCCCCCCCCCGGTATGACACTGGAGACATGGCAGCGGCTCCTCTCACGAATCCCCACCGATGCAGTCGGGGATCTTGAAAGGAGCCGCCGCTGCATATTTCAACTTTAAAATACAGGCCGCCGCCGCTTCCTCTCACCTCGCCCTCGAGGGAGCGACAGGAGAAAGCGCATGAGCGACGCCACTGAAAATAGTGAGCAATCGCTCATGCGCTCACCTTAGAGGGAACACGGAGACTGAACTGAACTGCAAAAGCGGAAGGGTGGTGGTGATGGGGGCTTCAACTACCCGGGA
Source organism: Geotrypetes seraphini (assembly GCF_902459505.1). Taxonomy (NCBI): domain Eukaryota; kingdom Metazoa; phylum Chordata; class Amphibia; order Gymnophiona; family Dermophiidae; genus Geotrypetes; species Geotrypetes seraphini. The sequence continues at coordinate 398,243,212 of NC_047084.1, read as the reverse complement.
ATAGACTGGAGTATCGGGCACTCAAACTGTATGAGGAGGACCAAATTCCTGGAGGTCATGAGGGACTGTTTCATGGAACAGCTGGTCACGGAACCAACACGGGGTGATGCCACTCTTGACCTAATCCGCTAAGGAGGTGGCGGTACTAGCCCAACTAGGAAACAGCGATCACAACACGATCCAGTACAGGCTAGAAATTGGATCATCAAAGGTGAAAAGAACTACAACGACAGCACTCAACTTCAAAAAAGGGAATTATGATGCCATGAGGAAAATGGTGGGAAATAAACTCAACAACAACGCAAAGAAGATGGAGTCCGTAGAAAAAGCCTGGACCCTACTCAAGGGCACAGTGCACGAAGCACAGAACCTGTGCGTCCCCAAGTTCAGGAAAGGGTGCAAAAAAAATAGAACAAAAAACCCAGTGTGGATAACAAATGCAGTAACAAAGGCGATAAGTGACAAGAAAGCATCATTCAAAAAATGGAAAAAGGACAAAACAGAGGACAACCAAAAGGAGCATAAAATACACCAAAAGGAGTGTCACCGAGTGGTTAGGAAAGCAAAAAGAGAATATGAAGAGAGACTGGCAGGGGAAGCAACAAACTTCAAATCATTCTTCAGGTACATTAAGAGGAAGCAACCAGCAAGAGAGGAAGTGGGACCCTTGGATGATGGGGACAGAAGGGAGTGGTAAAAGAGGAAAAAGAGATTGCTGACAGGTTAAATGAGTTCTTCACGTCAGTTTTCACGAGGGAGGACACAACCAACATTCCGGAACCCGAGGAGATCGTAAAAGGAGAGCAGGATGAAAATCTGGTCCAACTAGAGGTGAGCAAGGTGGATGTCCTCAGGCAGATAGACAGGCTAAAGAGCGACAAATCGCCAGGTCCGGACGGCATTCACCCAAGGGTACTCAAGGAAATAAGAAATGAAATAGCTGAGCCACTTCGACAAATATGCAACCTATCCTTAAAAACTGGAGAGATTCCGGAGGACTGGAAAATAGCAAATGTCACGCCCATCTTCAAAAAAGGCTCAAGGGGAGACCCAGGAAACCACAGGCCGGTGAGCTTGACCTCGGTCCCGGGAAAGATGATGGAAGCGCTAATTAAAGACAGCATCTGGGAACACATCGAAAACAATGGGCAGCTAAATTCGAGCCAGCATGGCTTTTGCAAGGGCAGATCATGCCTCACAAACTTATTATACTTCTTTGAGGGGGTAACCAGCCAGGTGGATAAAGGGGAATCCATAGACATCATTTACCTTGACTTCCAAAAAGCCTTCGACAAGGTGCCACACGAAAGACTGCTAAGGAAGCTATGGAACCATGGGGTACAAGGGGAGGTCCACCGATGGATCAAAAACTGGCTGGCGGACAGGAAACAGAGGGTTGGAGTAAAGGGCCATTACTCAGACTGGAAATGGGTCACGAGCGGAGTTCCGCAGGGGTCGGTACTGGGACCGCTCCTGTTCAATATATTTATTAACGACCTGGAGGCAGGAGCAAAATGTGAGGTTATTAAATTTGCGGATGACACCTAGCTATATAGAAAGGTCAATAACATGGAGGACTGCGAAGATCTTCAAAAAGATCTGACAACACTGGAAAAATGGGCCAAAAAGTGGCAAATGAGCTTCAACATAGGGAAATGCAAGGTCATGTATATAGGGAAAAAGAACCCGATGTTCACTTACAAAATGGGGGGATCACCGCTAGGGGTGAGCAACCTTGAAAGAGACCTGGGAGTGATGGTAGACACAACATTAAAGGCGTCGGCGCAGTGCGCCACAGCCTCAAGGAAAGCAAACAAAATGTTGGGTATCATTAAGAAGGGTATCACGACCAGGACGAAGGAAGTCATCCTGCCACTGTATCGTGCAATGGTGCGCCCGCACCTGGTGTACTGTGTTCAGTACTGGTCGCCGTACCTCAAGAAGGACATGGTGGTACTTGAGAAAGTCCAGAGAAGAGCAACTAAGCTAATAAAGGGCATGGAGGACCTCTCATATACTGACAGGCTGAAAAAGCTGGGGCTTTTCTCCCTGGAAAAGCGGAGACTTAGAGGAGACATGATAGAAACCTTCAAGATCATGAAGGGTATAGAAAAAATAGACAGGGACAGATTTTTCAAATTATGGGGAACCACAAGTACAAGGGGGCACTCAGAGAAATTGAAAGGGGAGAGGTTTAGAACAAATGCCAGGAAGTTCTTTTTCACACAGAGGGTGGTGGATACATGGAACGCGCTACCGAAGGATGTGATAAGCAGGAGCACGCTACAGGGCTTCTAAGAAGCTTTGGATAGGTACTTGGAGGACAAAGGGATTGAGGGGTACAGATAAGAGTAGAGGTAGATTATAGGGACAGGATTAGAGGTAAGTTATAAAATTAGTCAGGGACCACTGTTCAGGCAATAGACCTGATGGGCCGCTGCTGGAGCGGACCGCTGGGCAAGATGGACCTCTGGTCTGCTTCAGCGGTGGCAACTCTTATGTTCTTATGTTCATAACAGTTTTGTTAGGTACTTCAATAGCAAAAAACCTGTGGGGGAATCCATGGGATCGTTGGATGATAAGGAGCTATCAGGGAGGATAAGGCCATAGCAGAGAGACTGAATGAATTCTTTGCTTCGGTCATTATGGAAGAAGATGCAAGAGATCCACCTGAACTGGGAATGAATTGAACTGAAAGAAATCTCAATGAATCTGGAAGATGTATTAAGACAAGTTAAAAAGTGATAAATTACCTGGATCTGATGGTATACATCCCAGGGTACTAAAAGAACTCAAACATGAAATTACTGAGCTGCTGTTAGTGATCTGTAATCTGTTGCTAAAATTGTCTGTAGTATCTGAAGATTGGAGGGTGGCCAATGTTATGCTGAGTTTTAAAAAGGGTTCCAGGGGAGATATGAGGAATTACAGACCAGTAAGCCTGACATCAGTGCTGGGGAAAATAGTGGAAACAATTATAAAAAATAAAATTGTGAAACACATAGATAAACATGATTTAATGAGACATTCAGCATGGATTCATCCTAGGGAAATCTTGTATCAGCAATTTCCTTGACTTCTTTGAAGGTCTGAATGAACATGTTGATAAAGGTGGGCCAGTTGATGTAGTGCAGGGGTGCCCACACTTTTTTGACTCACGAGCTACTTTTAAAATGACCAAGTCAAAATGATCTACCAACAATAAAATTTTAAAAAAACACAACGCACACTGTACGCATAGAATTGTTAATTATCATTCCTATTCCGGGGTTTTTTCAAAGAGGTCAAAGGAGATGTCTCTATGCACTGTCACCTCAGTAATAACCATATAAAAATAGACAAATACCCACCCCTCTCCCTTTTTACTAAACCACAATAGCAGTTTTTAGCGCAGGGAGCTGCGCTGAATGCCCAGTGCTGCTCTCGACGCTCATAGGCTCCCTGCGCTAAAAACCACTATTGCGGTTTAGTAAAAGGAGACCATATTGTAAAATATAGACAGCAGATATAAATTCAGACACATTTTGATCACTAAATTTAAAATAAAATCATTTTTCCTATCTTGTCTGGTGATCTCATGAGTCTCTGGTTGCACTTTCTTCTTCTGACTGTGCATCCAATCTTTCTTTCAGCCTATATGCTTCCTCTCCTCCACACCTCATTCCCTCCCCCAACTTTTTCTTCCTCTCTCCCTGATCTTTCTTTCTTTCTCTCTTCATGCTAAACTAAACTAAACTAAACTAAACCTTGGGTTTGTAAATACCTCATCATCTCTACATTCGCAAAGCTCAACACGGTTAGGGTAGAAAGGAACTCCAGTGAAAGGAAAAGACAAAATGAAGAGAAAATTTAGGACAAAGTAACCAGAGAAAGGAAGAGTTACATTTTTGAAAATAACCAGGTTTTCAGATGTTTACGGAAGATTTGGAGGGAGCTCAGATTCCTAAGAGGGAAGGTAAGATTGTTCCAGAGCTCAGTGATTCTGAAAGGGAGGGAGGAACCTAGTTTTCCTACAAGGGAAACGCCTTTTCGAGAGGGAAAGGAAAGTTTCAGTTTTTGGGTAGATCTGGTGGAATTGGGGTTAGAGGAATTCCAAGAAAGAGGAATAAAAGGGGGGAGAATGCCGTGTAGGATCTTGAAAGTAAGGCAGGCACATTTGAAGTGGACTCTGTAGATTATCGGGAGCCAGTGGAGCTTGGACAAAAGCGGTGAGACGTGGTCGAATTTGCTTTTTGCGAAGATAAGCTTAGCAGCAGCATTTTGAACCCGCTGGAGTCTTTGAAGGTTTTTCTTTGTTAGGCTTAGGTAGATAGAGTTGCAATAGTCCAGTCTGGAAAGGATGGTGGATTGGACAAGGACGGCAAAGTGTTTTTGATGGAAACAGGTTCTCACTTTCCTTAGCATGTGAAGCTGAAGAAACATTTTTTTATTAGGGAGTTAAGGTGATCGTTGAAGGAAAGTGTAGAGTCAATGATGACTCCCAGAATTTTACTTGAGTATTCAAGATGCAGGGTGGGGCCAGAGGACAGTGGGATGGGCAGTTGGTCCAGTTTTGGGCCGAGCCAGAGAAGTTTTGTTTTGGATTCGCCCAGTATTGAAAGTTCGATATACATGAGGATATGTTCGCAGAGAGGTTGGTGAGGTTCCGGTCGGTCTCGAGGAGAACAAAGATGTCATCTGCATAAGTGTAAAGTGTTTCAAGTGGGGAGAGATGGAGGAGTTTAAGGGAGGACATGTAAATGTTGAAGAGGATAGGAGAGAGAGGTGAGCCTTGTGGGACTCCACATATCGGGTTCCAGGGGGAGGAAGAAGTGCCCTTCATGTTGACTGTGTAGGAGTGGGAGCATAAGAACTTCGAGAACCGGTCAAGGAATGTGGAGTTAATGCCTATCTCGGTGAGTTGCTAAATTAGGATATCATGATGGACGACATCAAAAGCTGCAGAGAGGTCGAATTGAAGAAGGACGGCGAACTTGTTGCGAGAATGGAGATGTTGAACTTTTGAGATTAAGGAGGTCAGAAGGGATTCGGTGCTGAAGTTGGGACGGAAGCCCCCTTTCTTTTTTTCTGTTTCTCTTCTTTCCTTCTGTCTCCCTGCCTGCCCTCTTTCTTTCTTTCTCCCTGCCCTTCCCCAAGCCACTGCCACTGCCGCTGCCATCAGGGAACAGGACCCAAACCGCCACCAATGGATAACAGGCCCCAAAGCTGATGCCGCCGACGCCCCATGCTCTCCCTGCTTCGGGCCGACCAGCATTCCTCTCCCCGACATCAATTCTTCCGTCGGAGAGGAAGTTCCGCCCAGCCAGGCAGCGATTGGCTGGCCCAAACTTCCTCTCCGATGGCAGAATTGACGTCAGGGAGAGGAAGACTGATCGGCCCGATAGATCGCCAAGGCAAAGTGAGTCCTGGGCGATCGACCTATTGGGCACCCCTGATGTAGTGTATCTAGATTTTCAGAAAGCTTTTGACAAAGTTCCTTATGAGAGGCTCCTGAGAAAATTAAAGAGTCATGGGACAGGTGGCAAGTTCAGTTATGGATTAAGAATTGATTATTGGATAGAAAACAGAGGGTAGGGTTAAATGGTCATTTTTCTCAATGGAGGAGAGTAAACAGTGGAGTGCCTCAGGGATCTGTACTGGGTCCGGTGTTATTTAACTTATTTATAAATGATCTGGAAATTGGAATGACGGGTGAGGTGATTAAGTTTGCAGATGACACTAAACTGTACAGATTGTGAAAAATTGCAGGCAGACCTTAGGAAATTGGAAGACTGGGCGTCCAAGTGGCAGATGAAATGTAATGTGGACAAATGCAAAGTGATGCACATTGGGAAGAATAGTCCATATCAGTGTTACCAGATGCTGGGGTCCATCTTGGGGGTTAGCACCCAAGAAAAAGATCTGGGTGTGTCATTGTAGACAATTCAATGAAACCTTCCACTCAATGTGTGGCAGTGGCCAAAAAAAGCAAGCAAGATGCTAGGAATTATTTAAAAAAGGGATGGTTAACAAGACTAAGAATGTTATAATGCTCCATGGTGTGACCTCACCTGGAATATTGCTTTCAGAAAGATATAGCGGTACTAGAAAAGGTTCAAAGAAGGGTGATGAAGATATTAAAGTGGATGGAACTCCTCTAGTATGAGGAAAGACTAAAAAGGTTAGGGCTCTTCAGCTTGGAAAACAGACGGCTGAGGGGAGAGATGAATGGCTAAAAATGTAAAAAAGGGAGATAAAATTTTTTTCAGATATATTAGTGAAAGGAGGAAGATAAAAAATGGAATTTCTAGGCTAAAAGATGCTGGGAACAAATATGTGGAGAGTGATGAGGAGAAAGCAAATGTGCTAAATAAATACTTCTGTTCTGTGTTCACAGAAGAAAATCCTGGAGAAGGACCGAGATTGTCTGGCAAAGTTATACGAGAAAATGGAGTAGATTCTGCGCCGTTCACGGAGGAGGGTGTTTATGAGCAACTTGAAAAACTGAAGGTGGACAAAGCAATGGGACCAGAAGGGATCCATCCCAGGATACTAAGGGAGCTCAAGAGAGGTTCTGGCGAGTCCTATTAAAGACTTGTTCAACAAATCTCTGGAGACGGGAGTGATTCCTGGGGATTGGAGGAGAGCGGATGTGGTCCCTATTCATAAAAGTGGTCACAGGGATGAAGCAGGAAACTACAGGCCGGTGAGCCTCACTTCAGTTGTTGGAAAAATAATGGAAGTGTTGCTGAAAGAAAGGATAGTGTACTTCCTTGAATCTAATGGGTTACAGGATCCGAGGCAACATGGCTTTACAAAAGGTAAATCGTGCCAAACGAACCTGATTGAATTTTTTGATTGGGTGACCAGAGAGCTGGATCGAGGACATATGCTAGATGTAATTTACTTGGATTTCAGCAAAGCCTTTGATACAGTTCCTCATAGGAGGCTGTTGAACAAACTTGAAGGGCTGAAGTTAGGAGCCAAAGTGGTGAACTGGGTCAGAAACTGGCTGTCGGACAGGCGCCAGAGGGTGGTGGTTAATAGAAGTCGCTCGAAGGAAGGAAAGGTGACTAGTGGAGTCCCTCAGGGTTCGGTGCTGGGGCCAATCCTGTTCAATATGTTTGTGAGTGACATTGCTGAAGGGTTAGAAGGAAAAGTGTACCTTTTTGCAGATGATACCAAGATTTGTAACAGAGTAGACACCGAAGAGGGAGTGGAAAATATGAAAAAGGATCTGCAAAAGTTAGAGGAATGGTCTAATGCCTGGCAACTAAAATTCAATGCAAAGAAATGCAGAGTAATGCATTTGGGGATGATTAATAGGAAGGAACCGTATATGTTGGGAGGAGAGAAGCTGATATGCACGGACGGGGAGAGGGACCTTGGGGTTATAGTGTCCGAAGATCTAAAGGCGAAAAAACAGTGTGACAAGGCAGTGGCTGCTGCCAGAAGGATGCTGGGCTGTATAAAGAGAGGCGTAGTCAGTAGAAGGAAGAAGGTGTTGATGCCCCTGTACAGGTCATTGGTGAGGCCCCACTTGGGGTATTGTGTTCAGTTTTGGAGACCGTATCTGGCGAAAGACGTAAGAAGACTTGAGGCGGTGCAGAGGAGGGCGACGAAAATGATAGGAGGCTTGCGCCAGAAGACGTATGAGGAGAGACTGGAAGCCCTGAATATGTATACCTTAGAGGAAAGGAGAGACAGGGGAGATATGATTCAGACGTTCAAATACTTGAAGGGTATTAACGTAGAACAAAATCTTTTCCAGAGAAAGGAAAATGGTAAAACCAGAGGACATAATTTGAGGTTGAGGAGTGGTAGATTCAGGGGCAATGTTAGGAAATTCTACTTTACGGAGAGGGTAGTGGATGCCTGGAATGCGCTCCCGAGAGAGGTGGTAGAGAGTAAAACTGTGACTGAGTTCAAAGAAGCTTGGGATGAACACAGAAGATTTAGAATCACAAAATAATATTAAATATTGAACTAGGCCAGTTACTGGGCAGACTTGCACGGTCTGTGTCTGTGTATGGCCGTTTGGTGGAGGATGGGCAGGGGAGGGCTTCAATGGCTGGGAGGGTGTAGATGGGCTGGAGTAAGTCTTAACAGAGATGTCGGCAGTTGGAACCCAAGCACAGTACCGGGTAAAGCTTTGGATTCTTGCCCAGAAATAGCTAAGAAGAAAAAATTAATTAAAAAAAAATAAATTTAAATTGAATCAGGTTGGGCAGACTGGATGGACCATTCGGGTCTTTATCTGCCGTCATCTACTATGTTACTATGATTGAAGTCCAAGGCACTAGTTTGTTGTTTATGAGCATTTATTTTGAGGCTATGCGATCTAGCCTTTAATGAGCTTTCCTGGCATCACAAATTTTCTATACTTTGCAATCCATTGCTGCTTCCTCTTCTGCCATGATTTTGGTGGTGAGTTTTGCCATCCCTATTGAGCTCACTGACGAACTAGCTGAGCCATCTTAGGCTTGCTGTTTGTCTTCTCCCTTTCTTTTTTTTATGGATTTATTGGTCATTGCACTGACAGTTTATTGTCAGATATCAATTGCAGACTCTGCTTCTTACAAATGTAAGGACAAAGCTAGGGGGGGAGCTGATAAAGAGCAGGATTAAGTATGGGGCACAGCGGAGCTAAATGAAAAGCTACCACTCCATTGCTCTGTGTCATCTGACCTCCCCCAGCTAATAAATCATCATCTCTAACATCTATTGACATTTTGGAGCTGAGTTTGCTTTCTGGAACCAGTATGTAGATCTGGAAGAATGTCTGAGAATGCTCTCCTGGGGATCTAGTCTTATACCTAGAAATCTAAATTTTGCTTTCAAGTCCCCCTCTCCTACATCTTCTTGTTTTCCTTCCAGCAATACAATATTGTTTACTTGTTCACTGTATATTTTTCTGACATTTTATTTTCCTATTAGATTTGCTTTCTCTGAATTTACAGTTTGTGTATTCTTGTCTTATAGGCATTGGTGGTGGAATCATTCATCACCATGAATTGATCCATGGTAGTTCTTTCTGTGCTGCAGAACTGGGACACATTGTGGTATCAATGGATGGACCAGAATGCATGTGTGGAAGCCGTGGCTGCTTAGAAGCCTATGCTTCTGGAATGGCCTTGCAGAGAGAAGCTAAGAAACTACATGATGGCAAGTTTTTATAACATTTAATCCTCATTTTTTGCATTACAGTGGAACCTTGGCTTAAGAGCATAATTTGATCCAGAAGATAATCCTAAACCAATTTACTCGTATATCAAAGCGAGTTTCCCCATAGAAAGTAAGGGAAACTCGCATGATTCAATCCACCTCCCATCTCCCCCCCCCCCGGCTGCTCCACCCCACCCTACCACATCCCCAAAAGACCCCCCCACCCCTGAAGCCACTGGTGTTCTTCCACATCACCTCCCCTGTGAACCAGCATGGCCTCCCGCCCGCAAACACTACCCTCCGCGAACTGGCATCGCCCCCCTCGCGAACGCCTTCTGGCTCCCGCCTCTCTCTGAGATTCTCAGAGAGAAAGAGAGCCAGAAGGCCGTGACCTCTTTGAAAAAAAAACCTGAATATAAATGACAATTAACATTTTCTCTGCGTACAGTGTGCTTTGTGTTTTTTTTAATTTTGTGGTTACCATTATGTGTGTACCGTATACACTCAAATATAGGGTGAGATTTGAGGCCAAAAAAATTGCTCAAGAATGGGGGGTCTCGTCCTATATTTGAGTAATCACCCAATGACAACCCGACATCTTCCCGGACTTGCTGCAGGCCTACCGTTAGGCTGGGACAGGAGGGATCCCTTCTGTCTCCCATTCTGGCTAATACTAACAATTTTTTACCCCCATCTCCCCCACTGTGTTTCTTTTCCCTGGTGGTCCTACGGTGGATCACTAAATGGATGCAGAAGATGATGAAGTGAGGTAAACTGGAAATATCCACATTGACAATGCACCCCACTTCTCTCAGGGTTCAAAAAAGGATGGCTAAAGGGCCGTCTCCATCATTTAAATTAACACTAAAAGTGTAGATTCCAAATTATAATGGATAAGAGTGTCCCACTTAGGTCTTTATAATAGCCTCCTTATTTTACTGTAGCTTTTTGCTGGCTGTTGTCTTCTAATTTAATAATTCTTCAAAATAAAGTCAAAAACAACAGAAAGCCCGTTTCGCCATAAGGGCTTTTTAATGGTTCATTAGGAGCACTATTTCAGCGTCCTCACTCAAAATGGGCCTGGCGGGGCATGCTAGAGATACTGCATATTAAAGATAATTAAAGAAAAGACTTTCTGTTGTTTTTGACATTATTTTGAAGAATTATTAAATTAGAAAACAGCCAGCAAAAAGCTACATTAAACAAGGAGGCTATTATAAGGACCTAAGTGGGACACTTATCCAATATAATTTGGAAATACACTTTTAGGCCCAGATTCTCTAAAAGTGCGTCCCGATTTTAGGCAGCTGTAGGCGTCCTACAGCTGTCTAATCAGCCAATCGGGATGCACGTTTTAAAAAAAAAAATGCTCCCCAGGCAGGCCTGAAGGCGCCTCCGGGAGCCTAGAGAGACCCGCAAGATGCCTAAGCTCGTCTAAGGGCCTTAGGCGGGCCTTAGGCTGAACCTAGGCGGCCCTACGCGTCTCCCTAGTAGATGAGAAGCTTAAAAATGTAGGCCAGCAAAATGCTGGTCTACATTGTAAGTAAACGCGGCCGCTATACTTATCGCGGCAAGGGATCTCTCTGCCGCTATAAGTATAGCGGGCCGTGGCCCCTGACCGATCACTGGCAGGAGGGTGCCCAAACCCTCCTGCCCGAAGATGCACCCCCCTCCCCGACAGTACCGACCGCCCCCCCCCGACACTACCGATCGTCCCCCCCCGACAATATCGGTCGCTGGCAGGAGGGTGCCCAATCCCTCCTGCCCGAAGATGCACCCCCCCTGGCGCTAACAACCCCCACTCCACCAAACCTGTTCTTACTGATTGGCCAATCAGGCCTTAGATTAAGTGGGGATGGGCGGACCCGCTATGCCTAAGGCCTGATTGGTCCAGGCTTCTAGAGCCTGGGCCAATCAGGCCTTAGGCTTCGGCGGGATGGGCCGGGAAGGGGCGGGCCCGCCTCATTTCGACGAGGCATGCCTGCTTGCTCGACGTGCAAGACCCATCTGTAAGAACAGGTTTGGTGGAGTGGGGGTTGTTAGCGCCGGGGGGGGGCGTCTTCGGGCAGGAGGGATTGGGCACCCTCCTGCCAGCGACTGATATTGTCGGGGGGGGGGGGGAGATCGGTAATGTCGGGGGGGGGGGGGGCGATCGGTAGTGTCAGGGGGGGGGGTTGGTAGTGTCGGGGAGGGGGGTGCGTCTTCGGGCAGGAGGGTTTGGGCACCCTCCTGCTAGTGATCGGTCAGGGGGCCACGGCCCGCTATACTTATAGCGGCAGAGAGATCCCTTGCCGCGATAAGTGTAGCGGGCCGTGTCTAATCTAATCCGATTCTCTAACCCGCGTCTGTAACATGGACGCCGGTTACAGAATCGGGGTTTAGTTTAGGCCGATTCTGAATAGGACGCCTCTCCCGGGCGTCCTATACAGAATCAGGGCCTAGGTGTCTTGCGAGCCTCGCCTTCAATATAGGCGGCCTGCCTGGGGAGCATTTTTTTAAAAAAAACGTGCATCCCGATTGGCTGATTAGACAGCTGTAGGACGCCTACAGCTGCCTAAAATCGGGACGCACTTTTAGAAAATCTGGGCCATAGTGTTGATTTAAATGATGGAGAAGGCCTTTCAGCCATCCTTTTATTGAACCCTGAGAAATGGGGTACGTTGTCAGTGTGGGTCCTATGGTAGATCCCACTCTGAGCCCTTCCTACCGATCTCGTGGCCAGCAGCCTGCGGCTCACCCGGGCCAGAACACAGGAACAAGCTTTTTTAGCTCCCACCCGGCTCTATGCCGCTCCTTGAAAGGCTGCCACCAGTTCTTGCAGGACTCGCGGCAGCCATTCAGGGAGTGGCACAGGGCCAGGCGGGAGCTTGAAAAGCTTATTCCTGCTAGAGCAGGGGTAGGGAACTCCGGTCCTCGAGAGCCGTATTCCAGTCGGGTTTTCAGGATTTCCACAATCAATATGGCTGGGGACGGTGCAGTGACGGGTACAGATTTTTTTCCCCATGTCATACTCTAACTCCTGCATTCAGGCCCGGGTGCACCACTGGCTGCGATTTTGGCAGAAAGGGCTCAGCGCAGGATACACCGCTGGACCACCAGGGAAAAGGTATGCGGGTGGAGGTTAAAAATTGTTAGTATCGGCCGGGATTTGAGATGGGAGGGATCCCTCCTTTCCCAGCCTACCACTAAACAACTAGAGGGGGAAGAGGGTACAGGGATGGAAGGTGGGACAGGGTGTAGAGTCTAGCAGGGAGTGAGGGGGTCTGGGTTCAGAGCCTGGCAGGGAAGGGGGTTGAGTTCAGAGCCTGGTAGAGCAGGGAGGGAAGTAGGCTGGGTGCAGAGCCTGGTAGGGAAGGGGTCTGAGTGCAGAGCCTTGCAGGGCAGGGAGGGAAGGGGGCTGGGTGAAGAACTTGGCAGGGAGGGGGGCTGGGTGGAGATCCTGGCAGGGCATGACACTTGAATATTAAGCCCCTGTCTTACATTTGAGTCAATCATTTTTCCCCCTCTTTTGGGGGAAAATGGGGGTCTTGACTTATATTCAAGTATATACATAGAAACATAGAAATAGACGGCAGATAAGGGCCACGGCCCATCTAGTCTGCCCACCCCAATGACCCTCCCCTACCTTTCTCTGTGAATAGATCCCACTTGTCTATCCCATTTGGCCTTAAAATCAGGCACACTGCTGGCCTCAATAACCTGAAGTGGAAGACTATTCCAGCAATCAACCACCCTTTCAGTGAAAAAGAATTTCCTGGTGTCCCCGTGCAGTTTCCCGCCCCTGATTTTCCATGGATGCCCCCTTGTTGCCGCAGGATCCTTGAAAAATAAGATATCTTCTTCCACCTCGATGCAACCCGTGAGATACTTGAATGTCTCGATCATGTCACCCCTCTCTCTGCGTTCCTCGAGTGAGTACAGCTGCAACTTATCCAGCCGTTCCTCGTACGGGAGATCCTTGAGTCCCGAGACCATCCGGGTGGCCATTCTCTGGACCGACTCCAGTCTCAGCACATCCTTACGGTAATGCAGCCTCCAGAATTGCACACAGTATTCCAGGTGGGGCCTCACCATGGATCTATACAACGGCATAATGACTTCAGGCTTACGGCTGACGAAACTCCTGCGTATACAACCTATGATTTGCCTTGCCTTGGATGAAGCTTGCTCCACTTGATTGGCAGTCTTCATGCTCTCACTGACGATCACCCCCAAGTCTCGTTCTGCTTCAGTTCTTGTTAGGATCTCGCCATTAAGGGTGTAAGTCTTGCATGGATTTTGGCTGCCCAGGTGCATGACTTTGTATTTTTTGACATTGAAGCTGAGTTGCCAGGACCTAGACCAGCGCTCCAGTAGGAGTAGGTCGTGCATCATGTTGTCGGACATTGAATTTGTCTGTTGTGCTTTTGCCCACTACATTGCTTAGTTTGGCGTCATCGGCGAATAATGTTATTTTACCTCGCAGCCCTTCTGCCAAGTCTCTTATAAAGATGTTGAATAGGATCGGGCCCAGGACCGAGCCCTGCGGCACTCCACTGAATACCTCCGTCATTTCGGAGGGGGTGCCGTTCACCACTACCCTCTGAAGCCTACCTCCAAGCCAGTTCCCAACCTATTTCGTCAATGTGTCGCCCAATCCTATAGAACTCATCTTGCTCAGCAACCTGCGGTGTGGTACGCTATCGAATGCTTTACTGAAGTCCAGGTATACGATGTCCAGGGACTCCCCAACATCCAGCTTCCTCGTCACCCAGTCAAAGAAGCTGATCAGGTTGGATTGGCAGGATCTCCCCTTAGTAAATCCATGTTGATGGGGATCCTGTAGATTCTCCTCGTTCAGGATCGTATCCAATTGGCGTTTGATTAGAGTTTCCATTAGTTTGCACACTATTGATATGAGACTCACCGGTCTGTAGTTTGCTGTCTCCATCTTGGAGCCTTTCTTGTGGAGTGGAATGACGTTAGCCGTCTTCCAGTCCAACGGGACGTTACCCGTACTAAGGGAGAGATTGAAGAGCGCGGATAGCGGTTCCGCCAAGACATCACACAACTCCCTGAGCACCCTGGGGTGTAGGTTGTCAGGCCCCATTGCCTTGTTAACCTTAAGCTTTGACAGCTCGCAGTAGACACCGCTGGGTGTAAACTCAAAATTACTAAACGGGTCATCTGCGTCAACCCTTGTCTGTAGCTAAGGGCCGAGTCCTGGCGCCTCGCCTGTGAAGACTGAGCAGAAGTATTCATTTAACAGTTGGGCTTTTTCTGAGTCCGCTTCTACATAGTCTCCGTCTGGTTTCCTAAGACGTACTATCCCGCCTGAGTTCTTATTTCTGTCACTGATATACCTGAAGAAGGATTTATCTCCTTTCTGGATGTTCTTCGCTAGAGACTCCTCCATGCGGAATTTGGCCTCCCTAACTGCTGTTTTGACGGCTTTTGACTTGGCCAGATAGACTTCCCTAGAGTCCTGTTTCCCTGATTGTTTGTAAGAGATGAATGCTTTTTTCTTCTCCTTGATGAGGTCCGAAATCTCCGCAGAGAACCACTGTGGCTTATTGTTCCTTCGCTGTTTACTTACTGATTTAACATAGCGGTTTGTTGCTTCTTGTATGGTGGCTTTCAAAGTCGACCACGTTTCTTCCACGTTATCGGTTTCTGCTTGGCTTTGTAGCACCTGGTGAACAAAGTCTCCCATTTCTTTGAAGTTTGTGTCCTTGAATTTGAGGACCTTGGTCAGTGTGGTAGATTTAGTGAAACCTTTCCTGAGATTGAACCATACCATGTTGTGGTCACTGGAGGCCAATGTGTCGCCCACCGAGACCTCTGTGACACTTTCTCCATTGGTAAGTATCAGGTCCAGTATTGCCTGATCCCTTGTTGGTTCCAACACCAGTTGCCTGAGTCTTGCTCCCTTCATAGAGTTTAATAGCCTCCTGCTGCTGCCGGAAGCAGAGGCAAGCTTGTCCCAATCCACATCAGGCATGTTGAAGTCACCTAACAATACTGTGTCCCCACGCAAAGTGATATTCTCTATATCTCCGATTAATTCCATATCTAGGTCATCCTGTTGTCTTGGGGGTCTGTATATTACGCCAAGATACAGGCATTTGTCCTTCCCTCTGGCCAAATTTACCCAAAGGGATTCCCCAGTGTAGTGGACATCTGTGATTCTGGTGACCTTAATGTCATCTTTAGTATATAATGCTACACCTCCTCCCATTTTGCCCTCCCTGTCCCGGCGAAGCAAGTTGTAACCCGGTATGACCATGTCCCACCCGTGGGAGTCCGTGAGCCAGGTCTCAGATATCGCCACCACATCCAGGTCGGCATTCCTCATTTCGAGATCGAGCAGGGGAGAGCCAGAGAGACAGAGTTTGGAGCAGGAGAAGAAAGCAGGAAGAAGCACAGGGCTCGGGGAAGCGGCGAGAGTACGCTCCGCCCACCCCTACCGCGTCAGAGGCAGCGTCGGACTCCCCCTTGAAAGGGGGCAGAGCCAACGCGGCGAACACTGAATCGGGTGCCGAGTGCAGGAGAAGGAGGCAGCGTGCTCGTGTAGCCAGATCGAGCAGGGAAGAGCCAGAGAGCCAGAGTTTGGAGCAGGAGAAGAAAGCAGGAAGAAGCACAGGGCTCGGGGAAGCGGCGAGAGTACGCTCCGCCCACCCCCACTGTGTCAGAGGCAGCGTCGGACTCCCCCTTGAAAGGGGGTGGAGCTAACGGCGCACAGCCATTCGGCGCGCGGCGAAGGCGAATGGCAAAGGCTCTCGCCTTAGCGAGAGCGCCTTTGCGAAGGGCATTTGCGAAGGGACAAGGCGCTACTAGCAAGAACAACGGAGTAAGTCAGAGAGGTAAAGAAGCGACAAGCACAGAAGGTAAGAAAGAGACAGACACAAAGGGCCAAGCCATTCACACAAGTATACCAAGGAGGCAGCAAGCAGGCAGAGGGAGAGAGGACACCAGTGGCTGGTAGAGAGCGAGAGGACACCAGCAGCAGGTAAAGAGAGATACCAGCACAGAGCACCAACACAGAGAGAGAGGACACCAGCACAGAGAGAGAGTCAGGGAAGACACCAGCAGTAGATAGGGAGAGAGAAAGGACACAGGGCAGACACAAGTCACAAGTAATCTCAAGTCACAAGTAATCTCAACTGGTATCTTAAAGTAGGAACAACAATGGAAGCAGAGGGAAGCCAGAAGATGAGCTTTCCAGTGTTCTGCACAGACTGTCATATGTATGACTATCTCCCCTCGGGGAGACAGTCATATGTATGCAGTTGGTGTCAGGAGCTGAAAAGCTTGAAGAAAGAGGTCAAGCGACTAGAGGACAGGATACAGGAGCTAGAAGGATTTCACATCACAGAGAGACACATTGAGGAGGAAGTCAGGGAACTCGAGAGATTCATTGAAGAGGCATACAGGATGAAGGTGGAGGAGAACGAACTTCAGATGAAAGAAGAAGCTACACGGCTACCAACATGCAAGGGAGAGCAAGAAGAAGATTACCTCAAGGATGACACCCACAGAGGACTACCGCAAGAGGGGGAGAATTTGGCTAGTCGAGGCCCAGAAGTGGAAAGAGCGAAGCACATTGAAGACATTGACCTGAGACCGAAGCGAAACCTGAAGAAGGGGAAGTCAGCGATCCTAGTGGGAGACTCAATCCTTAGGCATGTGGACAGCCACATAGCAGGAGGGAGAGAGGACCGACTGGTGACCTGCCTTCCAGGAGCAAGAACCAAGGACATCGTGGACAAAATTGGAATGATACTGGAAGGGGTGGAGACAGAAGAGACCGCTGTAGTGATCCACATCGGGACAAATGATGTCAGCAGGAGAGACTACAAAAGAAGCACGCTATTAGAACAGTTCAAGATTCTGGGAAGGAAGCTGAGGATGAGGGCCCAGAAGATAATGTTCTCAGAGATCCTACCAGTACCGAGGGCAGATGTGAAAAGGCAGGAAGAACTACAATCAATAAATGCGTGGATGAGAAGATGGTGCGAGGAAGAAGGATTCCACTTCGTGAGGCACTGGACGGCGTTTTGGGGCAAGAGCAAGCTCTACAGGAAAAATGGACTCCACCTGAGTGCAGCGGGAACTAGACTCCTAGCAAACAACGTCAAGAGAGGAATAGACCTGGTTTTAAATTAAGAAGAAGGGGAAAGCCGACAGTTGACCTAGGATCGACGATTCGGAAGATGGTATCCTGTGAAGATACTGAGGGGAAAAATGGCTGGGAAGAAACAATGGATAAATTGCAGGAGTCGACTAACCCAGAAGAAGAGGTTACAATGTTTACAGCAAAAGAGAAGAAATTAAGGACTGAAGCACAGGGAAAGGAAAGGAGGACAACAAAATACCAAGATCTAAAATGCATATATGCTAATACAAGGAGCCTAAGAAACAAAATGGGGGCGCTAGAAGCCGTGGCCGATGCAGAAGACATCGACATCATTAGAATCTCTGAAACATGGTGGAATGAGGAAAGCAAATGGGATACAGCACTGCCGGGATACAAGCTCTATCGCTAGGACAGGTCAGGACAAAAAGGAGGTGGAGTAGCCCTGTACATAAAAGAAAGCATACAATCCACAAGAATGGACACAGCAGAGACGACCAACAAGCTGGAATCTCTATGGGTTAAAATACCGGGAAGGAAAGGGCCTGAAATAAAGATGGGCCTATATTATCGCCCATCCGGGCAAATCGGAGATATCGATGAGGAAATGGAAGCTGAGATGAAGCGAGAATGCAAAAGTGGCAACACGGTTATTATGGGAGACTTCAACTACCCCGGGATAGACTGGAGTCTTGGAAGCTCGAAATGCGCTAGGGAGACAAAATTCCTGGAAGCCACACAAGATTGCTTCATGGAGCAGCTTGTTAGAGAACCGACGAGAGGAAATGCCACTCTGGATCTAATCCTAAATGGGTTAAGAGGACCTGCAAAGGACGTAGAAGTAGTAGGGACGTTGGGAAACAGCGATCATAATATGATCAAGTTCAAGGTTGAGGTAGGAGTATCAAAAGGCAAGAGATCCATAGCGACAACCTTTAACTTCAAGAAAGGAAATTACGAAGCAATGAGGGAATTGGTAAGGAAGAAACTTAGGAACACTTCCAAAACATTGTTAACGGTAAATCATGCCTGGTCCTTCTTCAGGGACATGGTGAGCGAGGTACAAAATCTGTATAGCCCCAGATTCAGGATGGGTGCAAAAAGAATTGAACAAAAGACCCGGCGTGGATAACCAAAATAGTGAAGGAAGTGATAGGCAATAAGAAAAATTCATTCAAGAAATGGAAAAAGGACAAATATGAGGGGAACTGGAAAGAGCACAAGAAGTATCAAAAAGAATGTCACCGTGAGGTTCGGAAAGCTAAAAGAGAGTATGAAGAAAGGCTAGCCAGGGAGACACAAAATTTCAAACCGTTCTTCAGATATGTTAAAGGGAAGCAGCCAGCTAGAGAGGAAGTGGGACCGCTGGACGACGGAGACAGGAAGGGAGTGGTGAAGGAGGAGAAGGTAGTGGCAGAAAGGCTTAACATGTTCTTCTCGTCTGTATTTACTAACGAAAACACGTCCAACATGCCGGAACCTGAGCAATTCTTCAACGGAAGTCAAGCAGAAAAATTAACATTCATAGAAGTGAGCACTGAGGACGTTCGCAGGCAGATAGAAAAACTAAAAACTGACAAATCCCCGGGTCCGGATGGCATACATCCAAGGGTTCTGAAGGAATTAAAGGAGGAGATAGCGGAGCTACTGCAGCAAATTTGCAACTTATCCCTGAAAACAGGCGAGATCTCGGAGGATTGGAAGATAGCCAACGTTACGCCCATCTTTAAAAAGGGATCAAGAGGTGATCCGGGAAACTACAGGCCAGTGAGCCTGACTTCGGTTCCGGGGAAAATGGCAGAAGCACTGATAAAAGAAAACATTGATCAACATTTTGAAAAACACGAACTTCTGATAGCCAGCCAGCATGGTTTCTGCAAGGGAAGATCGTGCCAAACAAACTTATTGCACTTCTTCGAAGGGATTAACAAACAGATGGACAAAGGAGACCCCATTGGCATCATATATCTAGACTTGTGGATACATGTCAGTAGTATGCTGAGTTTCAGTTACCCCCCTGGCCAGTCCTTTTGATGTTATCAAGGAGGTGTTACAGAGACCGGTTTTCCATCTGTCCTTTTGATGCTGTTTGGGCAACTCCCAGGTCACAAAGGTCAAGATAGCAGATACTTATTGTGGAAACCTTTGATGTTGTCTTGGCAACACCCAGATCAGATAAGCAGAATTGAGGAGACATATTACGTTAATTACCCCCTGGTCATAGGCATAACAGTGTGAAAGGTTTAGTTGCTTGTTGTTTAGGTAGAAAGTAGAAAGTTGAAAGACTTGGAAGAAAGTTGAAGAAAGACTGAAGTCAATTGGTTAATTAGCTTGTTGTAGAAGTTAAGAGACCGGCTAAAGTTGATAGGCCTGCCTTGGTACCCTTCTTGAGGCCCTTCGCAAAGGCGCTCTCGCTAAGACGAGTTCCTTTGCCGTTCGCCTTCGCCGCGCGCCGAATGGCTGCGTGCCGTTGGCTCGCCCCTTTTATGGGGGGAGTTTGGCTGGTGACGTCAGGGGTGGGTGGAGTTAGCTCTCGCCTCTTCCCCTGCTAGCACCGCCTTCTCTGCTCCTCTCTCCACTTTTTCCTGCTAGCACACTCTCTGCTCCGCTCACTGTTCTGCCATGTGCTCAGGACTGTTCTACCATGTGCTCAGGACTAGGGACAGCTCCTACAGTATATGAAAAATGGATGGAAGAAATTGCATTACAATTAATATTATTATGGGGTGGAGTTAGGGGCAGAGTTTGGGCGAGGGTACTCGGTTGATATTTGTTAGGCTTAGTGGGTACTTGGCTTGAAAAGGTTGAGAAACACTGCTCTAAGGGGTAATTTTGCATGCAGAACAGCACAATATGTACATTAAAAATATGCAAACTAGAAAATTGCACATACTTTTATATAACCTATGCATAGGGATTCCTGGGGCATAGTTTGGATGGAACAGGAACAGGTGCATGGTGTATGTGCACATTTTATAAAATATGCAAGTACACACACAAAATATACATATAAATATACACCAGCTTAGAGAAGGTTTAAATTTGTTTGTCTGTTTTTGTGCACTATTAGGGCTAGTTACATTACATTACATTCAAACTTGTATTCCGTCAAAGCCTTTAAAGAGTTCATGGCGGATAGCAATATATTTCAATTACTGGTAACAATCCCAGTTAAACATAATGGAACGACAGATATTTAATAACAAATATTAACAAGGAAAAATATCAAAGCTTAAGCTAATTTTTTTTTAAATAAATGTTTTTATGAGTGTTCTAAAAATTATAATTTCCTACCAATCTAATTGAAATAGGAAGGTCATTCCAAACCAAAGGGCCTGATAAAAGAAAGATGCATTCCTTTGAATTGATGATTTAATTGCTTTTGGCAAGGGAAATTGAAGATAGAATTTTTTCCATACATCATGACCTCGTCTACCTATTAATAATGATATCAGTTCCACTAAGTAGTAAGGCACTTCACTGTATAGAATATTAAAGATTATAACACAGAGCTTAAAATAAATTCTTGCATTTACTGTCAACCAGTGCAATTTGATCAGGTATGGAATAATTCTACCATATATAGAAATCAAGGAGAAAACTCAAAGCAGTGTTCTGCAGTTTGTAATCTTTTCAAGAATCTTTTAGCACATCCATGACAAATTACATTACAGTAGTCCATTTTTGATTGAATTACAAATATGAAAACTGCCATATTAAAATATTTTTGAACTACCTGTAATTTTATTAGAAGACCAATTTTATTACTGACCAAATTAAGCTGATGCTCTATACTTAATGAATTATGTAACTGGATTCCCAAAACTCTAGTTCAGGGATGTCCAACCTATTGTCCGAAAAAAATTTTTCTGGGGCCACACAAACACTAACACTAGCCGATGAGCAAAAAAAAGGTTAAGCAGTCCCAAATTTGCAATCACTAATATAGAAGATGTACGTATCTAATAATAAACCTTCATTAAAGGGACACTGTGGAGAAGAGCCCAAAAAATCAGTAATACTTACCCTGACTGAGTGATCCCTCTACGTGTACCGCTGACAGTGGGAGCAGCCACAGGCTTCGGCATCCCCACTCTGATGAGCAGGGATGCATGCTCCTGGCTCTCCCATTCACTTCTATTATAGCTACGGTGAGCCTCTTCAGAGGTGAGCCTCATAAGAGCGGGGATGCTGAATCAGCTGTCAGGAGCGCACGTGGAGGATCATTTAATCAGGGTAAATATTACTGCTTTTTTGGGCCTCCCACTTTGAGCTTAGGCTCCATCAAAATGAACATCTCCCCTGTTGTAGCTAGTAGGGATCCCCAAGCCTCACCAACTGACGGCCACCTCCTCCCCCTCCAACCTCCCAAGTTCTGCAGCTGGCAACAATATTGCAGAGCTGCTGCCTTCCCTCCTCCCTGCCCACCCCCTTTGGCTTTCATGCATGCATGAAAGCAGGGGCAGCTTGAGGATATTGCCATTGGCTACAAAGCTTGGAGATTTTGAGTTGCCAGACTGGAGGAAGATCTCTTCAGTTGGCATTGCTTGGGAATCCCCACTAGCTCAAGTATTTATAAATTGCAGTCAGGCAGGGAGAAACTTTGGTGCCCATCCACTAATTTTGGGCTCGTCCCTCCCCCAAATCAGCTGTATATGACTAAGCCACTGAATACAAAAATAATTGTGATGCACATATCCCAAAGCTAACATATTCCAGTTAATAAATTCAAAATAAAACCATTTTTCTACTTTGTTGACTGGATGTTTTGTTATTCCATCATCTTGGTCCCAGTTTCTCTTTCTGTTTTTTCTCTATCTTCAACTAATTCTCTTTCCTGTGTCTGCTGTTCATTTTTTTCTCCTCTTCTCTCATTCCATTTCCTTCTTATGCCTGTCTGCAATGTATTGATTTTTCCTTTTCAGCTTTCTTAACTTTTTCTTTTCTTTTATGCCTCTGTCCACTCAAATCTTGCCTTCTTTCTCACCCTTCTTCTTTTTAAATGTTCAGCTTCCTCTTAATTCTTCATCTTCTCTCAGTTCCTAACTCTCCCATTTCCCATTTCACTCTTTTCCCAGCCTCCTATTTCCTGCTGTCTACTCTCCATTACCACATTTCTACCACTGTACTCACTGCTCTCTCACTCATTTTGTCATCTCCCTTTTGACCTCATCCACATGGCTCACCACTTTAAGAATCCCCCTCCATCTCTCCTCTGGTCAGGTTATAATTCCCTGTCCTTTTCTTTCCATCTCCTTGCATCTTCTTATCCCAGCTCTCTTCCCTCCTGCCCTCCTATGGGTCCATCTCTGCTCTTTATCCCCATGGTCCAACATTTTGCTCCCTCTCTTTTCTGTTTTTCTTCTTTTCTCCCCCCCTTGATGCTGAACAATGACATGGAGGGGAAAAAAAGAGTGATGCTGCATCTCTGTCTTCCATCCACAGGCCTAATATTTCTCCCTCCCTCCCTTCCATCCCCAAATCCAACTTCTCTCCCTTTCTCTTTCCAACTGCCCCCATCCCATCTCTCCCCCTTCCTGCCTGCCTTCCCCAGGTCCATTTATCCCTTTCTCTTCCCAACAGTTCTCCCTTCAAGTATCTCTTTCCCTCTTCCTCCACACCACCCCAGGTCCAACTTTTCTCCCTTCAGACTATTGCCCATCATCTCTCCGGCCTGTTTCTGGCCATCACAGGCCGCTCTGTGACCTCTTCTTCATCTGTATGTTGTAATCGCTGTTTGTACAGCTATTCTTCACTGTGAACCACCTAGAAGTCGCAAGATTATGGCGGTATAGAAAAATAAAGTTATTATTATTATCATCTCTCTGTCATCTATTTCTGGCCCTATAAATTCTCTCCCCACATCCAGTCTAGCCCTTCTTTTAATACCCTCCCCCTCTGTACTTAAAAAAAAGTCCAGGAGGCTTCCTCGGCCCAGTATGGTTTTCCCCTTCTCTCTCCCTAATTGCACCATCTCTTTCCCTCTCTCAGACACCCAATTCTCCCTTTCTATTATCTCCCTCACCTCTGCATCTCTTTCCTTCACTCTCTCCATGCTTCCATCTTATGGCTCATGCTCCCCTCTATCTTTCCCTTTATTCTGTCTCCTTCACTACTGCCCCCAGCCCTCTCTGCCTTCTCCTGAAGGGCTACTGCCTCTGGTGTCTGTAATTCCCAGTTCCTCAGCCCGTTGATGTTTTTGTTTTTTTTATCATTATTTAAACATAGATAGGAAACAAGAAAAACACAAGGATCCCAATCTCCTGAAAAGTAACAACCAAACAACAATGTCCCACCAAGCACAAGAACTGTGTTGAACATTTTTAAGAGAACAAAACAGACACCCCCCTTCCCCACCTCCACCCCCCAATAGACAGCTCAATGACCCCCTCCCCGGTACCTTCCCCAACCACCTAGAAGACCAAGTGGAGCCCCCAACTCCCTATATCCAAGCCACAGCCCAACCACCCAGGAATCCAATCACCGCCCCCTCACCCTATCACCCCTCAGTTCTAGCACAATCCATTCCCTCCACTGCGAGAAATCGACCCCACACCTCCTCAAATTGCTGCCAGTGCCGAGTTAGTAAAGCAGATAGTCTATAACTCTCACAGACCCAGCCCAATTTCTCTCTCATCATTAGCAGGGTAGGCACCGTTGAGCTCTTCCAATGAAGGGCTATCACCATCCAGGCAGCCGTGAAGGCCAAACGGGCCAACCTGTCCTGCGTGTCCTCCACCCCCCCAGGCAGCACCCCCAACAATGCTCAAATGTGTTTACCGTCTTTCCGGGTTCCTCGATGATGCGGTGTTTTCTGTCTTGCCAGCACCCTCCTCCATCATCCTGCAGCGTTTGCTGAAAGCCGCGGCAGCAGCTTCCATATGCCTCCTGTGGCTGATCTGGAAGCGTTCCCTCTGACGTCGTGACATCAGAGGGAACATTTCTGGGTCAGCCGCAAGCGGCATATAGGATCCGCTGCCCGCAGCTTTCAGCGAACAATGCAGGAAGATGGAGGAGGGGGCCGGCAAGACAGAAAACACAGCATCACTCTCGAGCGTGAGCGGGATCACACAAAATACTTCTTGGGGCTGCAGATTGGACACCCCTGCTCTAGTTCCAATGGAATAGGTATGATATACTGAACCAAGGGTCTTGCATCTGCTCCTGCAAGTCCATTGCAGGAGATATTGATTACGGTTTTCAGTACCTCCGCCTTCTCCCTGCTCTCTGTTGTCCCCAGTCAGTTATTTCTTCTGCAAGTGCAGCCTACAGAAGCAACTTTGATCTTCTCAGACTTCTTTTTTGTTTTTCAAGTATATTTTGTGCTTTTTTGTGGGATTTTTTTATTCCTATTTAGCTCCATTGACTGCCTAGCTTGTGTGAGAGGAGCAGACTTTGGTCTGCAGCTGACAGGTAGATCCTGCAGGAACCTGCTCAACCAGCCTGCTTGAACTGTGGAGCTCAGGGATTTCCCTTTCTGTTTGCTCACTCCTTGACTTTAGCAGGAGTGCAGTTGTGTTTCTTCAGAGCGCACACAGTGTTGGCTGCACTTTCCTCCCCCCCTATTCCCGGCGTTTGGAGTTCCTGGTGATTGAGGCTCAGCCTGGCTCTGGCTCGACTGACAGCTGAAGAATCAGAAGAGGCAGCTTCATGGTGGTAGAGGTCATCTCCTATTTTCAGCTACCCTGAGAGAAGCTGTGGCAGGCTGTAGCATATCTTCCCAACATCTGGTCTGTGTGTAGGGCTGTCACAGGTTTTTTGTTTTGGGGGTGGGGAGAGGACTGAAGTTGTGGTTTTTAAGGTTATATTTTGTTGTAGTCTTGTTTCCCCACCCCAAAAATTTTAAAATCACTCAGTTTTGAGGTCCTCCGGTGGAGTTACAGCTGTTTTTTTCAGCGAGAAATCCTGGCCGCAGTCATCTTGGATTTTTCCCAATTTGAATTCTAATTTTTCAAATGTCTTCAAAAACCCTTGTTTTTTATTCTAACTACAGGGATGGAGTCCTCATGCTCCAGTGATATGAATTCGTGTGAAGTTTGTGTCGGATAGACACCCAAAGAGCGCCCTTGTACTGCGTGTTCCATTGCGCATGCTGGGAAGGTGGGAACCTCAGATTCAGCCTCTGATCACCTTATTAATGCCTCTAAGCAACTGTTGGGATGGATAGAAGATGATTTTACTCTCTTGGGGTCTCATAATGCGGTGCCAGTACCTAGTAAAGGTCCTGATGCCTCCAAAATGAAAAGAAAGTGCTCTAACCCTCCTCTTGGGTGGGGTTCTTGGTCTTCTATGCCCTTTACGTCTGACTTTGTGAACTTGCTTTGGCAAGCCTATGTCGGCAACACTGTTCTGCCTTCTTGACACCGACAGCTGGTTGGACGGGGTTCCTGAGGATGATGTTCTGGATGCTTATCCTCTTTCACAGAGTGAAGCTTTGGCAAGAGATGATGTGACACTGGGTGAAGCAGATCAGGGTCTGAATGCTGTTGCGGACCAGGGTGAAGACCCCTTTGTGCGCAGGCTGTTCAAGTCTGCTTCACTAATGGATCTTCTCATTAAACTTAAGAATGGCCTGGTAAAACCCGAAAGAGTAGCAACATTTCCATGCTACCGATCCAGGGCAAGCAGTGGCTTCCCTCATGTCTTTATCAATAATAGACTATGGACTCTTCCTCCAGGAAATTGTTGAAACCTTTCTTAAAACCTGCTATGCTATTCGCTGTTACCACAACCTCTAGCAATGTATTCCAGAGTTTTTCTTTTCTCCGAGTGAAAAAATATTTCCTCCTATTGGTTTTAAAAGTATATCCCTGTAATTTCATTGGGTGTCCCCCTGGTCTTTGTCATTTTTGATGGAGTGAAAAATCAATCCATTGTACTTCACTCAAGATTTTGTTGACTTCAATCATATCTTCCCTCAGCCATCTCTTTTCCAAGCTGAAAAGCCCTAACCTTTTTAGTCTTTCCTCCATAAGAGAGGAGTTCTAGCCCCTTTATAATCTTTATCACTCTTCTTTGAACCTTTTCTAGTGCTGCTATATCTTTCTTGAGATAAGGAGACCAGAATTTAATTCAATACTCCAGGTGAAGTTGTACCGTGGAGCGATACAGAGGCATTATAACATTCTTAGTCTTGATAACCATCCTTTTAAAAAATAATTCCTAGCATCATCTAATCTAATCCTTAGGTTTGTATACCGCATCATCTCCATGTTCGTAGAACTCGACGCGGTTTAAAGTAGGAGAAATAGGAAGAAACTACAACAGAGGGTTAGAGGTAGAAGTGTGAAGAAAATTTAGAGGACTTGGGATGCCAAGATATAAGAGTTTCCTTGATTCCTAAGTTGGAGGGAGACTTACATTTTTTGAGAAAAGCCAGGTTTTCAGATGTTTGCGGAAAACTTGGAGAGAGCTCAAGTTCCGAAGAGGGGAGGTAAGGTTGTTCCAGAGCTCAGTGATTTTGAAGTGGAGGGAGGTCCCTAGCTTTCCTGTGTGGGAAATGCCTTTTAGCGAGGGGAAGGATAGTTTTAATTTGTGGGAGGATCTGGTGGTATTAGGGTTTGAAGAATTCCAAGAAAGAGGGATAAAGGGAGGGAGGATACCATATAGGATTTTGAAAGTTAAACAGGCGCATTTATAGTGGACCCTGGCGATTATCGGAAGCCAGTGGAGCTTGGCCAGGAGCAGGGAGACATAGTCAAATTTACTTTTAGCGAAGATGAGCTTGGCCGCGGCATTCTGAATCCATTGGAGTCTGTGGAGGTTTTTCTTAGTTAGGCTTAAGTAGATAGAGTTGCAATAGTCCAATCTGGAGAGGATGATGGATTGGACAAGGAGGGTAAAATGTTTTTGATGGAAGCAGGATCTAACTTTCCTCAGCATGTGAAGGCTGAAAAAGCATCTTTTTACTAAGGATTGGAGGTGGTCATTGAAGGATAATGTGGAATCAATGATGATGCCCAAGACCTTGCTCGAGAACTCAAGCTGCAGAGAGGAGCCAGAGGGTAGTGGGATGGAGGTGGGTAGGTGATCTAGTTTTGGACCGAGCCAAAGAAGTCTTGTTTTGGACTCATTCAATTTCATTTGCACAGTGTGGGCCCAGGATTGTAGGTTCATTATACAAGAGAGAGAAGTCAGAAGAGGGGGGAAGGAGAACAGCGGAGCGGGTAGCGGCGAGAGGAGGCTCCGCCCACCCCACCGCGTCAGCACAGCATCATCGGCCGGGCTCCTCCTTAAGAGGAAGAGAGCCCCAGCGCTGAAGACTGCACTGAGCCGCGTGTAGGCAGCAGCGGCGAAGAGACACAGGAGCCAGAGAGAGAAGTCAGAAGAGGGGGGAAGGAGAACAGCGGAGTGGGTAGCGTCGAGAGGAGGCTCCGCCCACCCCCACCGCGTCAGCGCAGCGTCATCGGCCGGGCTCCTCCTTAAGAGGAAGAGAGCCCCAGCGCTGAAGACTGCACTGAGCCGCGTGTAGGCAGCAGCGGCGAAGAGACACAGGAGCCAGAGAGAGAAGTCAGAAGAGGGGGGAAGGAGAACAGCGGAGCGGGTAGCGTCGAGAGGAGGCTCCGCCCACCCCCACCGCGTCAGCGCAGCGTCATCGGCCGGGCTCCTCCTTAAGAGGAAGGGAGCCAACGGCGCCCTGCCGTTCGGCGCACAGCGAAGGCGCTCGCTTTAGCGAGAGCGCCTTTGCGAAGGGCCTTAAGAAGGGCCGGGTCACTACATCTAAGGACCCCAAGATAAGAAGACAATCAAGGTAAGGACACATCCACATACAAACAAGTAGGGTTAACAAACACAGAACAAAAAGCAGAGTAGGCCCAGGGAGGACCACACATATAGGGAAACGACAGGCAAGGAAGGCACCGGAGAATAGAAGCAGGGGCAGAGGACAAGAAGCACGGGCAGAAGATAAAGTAGAGGCAGGCCAAGCAACATACACAAAGACAGCAACAAGCACAGCAGAACAAGGCGGAATCAAGGAAAAACACAAACACACGAGCAAGCGGAGAAGGCAAACAAGAGGCAAACATACACAAGCGCATAAACAAAGGGGAGCGGAAGACGAAGAAGGTAAGGAAGAGCCAGGCGCAGGGGTCAGGAAGAAGAAAATACGAACATGCCACATGGGCAAGGCAATAGAAACATACCACAAAAGGACAAAGGAGATAAATTGCAGGAGTTGGCTGGACAGGAAGAGGACAGAAAGAAGACTGAAGCACATGGGAAAACAGCGGGGAAAACTAAATGCCAGGACTTGAACTGCATGTACACTAATGCAAGGAGCCTAAGGAACAAAATGGGGGAATTGGAAGTCATGGCCAAAAATGAGAACCTAGACATCATAGGGATCACGGAAACATGGTGGAACGAGGAAAACAAATGGGACATAGTACTGCCAGGATATAAACTCTACCGAAAAGATAGGACTTATCAGAAAGGAGGAGGAATAGCACTGTACATAAGGGAAACCATCCACTCAACCAGTGTGGATACAGCAGCGGCAAATGGACAACTAGAGTCATTGTGGGTTAAAATACCAGGAAAAAACGGATCCGAGATAAAGATGGGACTGATCTACCGTCCACCTGGGCAATCTGAAGCAGAGGATACAGAAATGGTAGCCGAGCTGAGGAGGGAATGCAAGAACGCTAACACTATAGTTATGGGAGATTTCAACTATCCCGGGATAAACCGGCGTCTTGGATATTCAAAATGTACGAAGGAAACGGAGATCCTGGAAGCCGTACAAGACTGCTTCATGGAACAACTGGTCCAGACTCCAACGAGAGGGGCAGCGATCCTGGATCTGATCCTCAACGGGCTTAAAGGACCTGCAAAGGGAGTGGAAGTAATGGGACCGCTAGGAAACAGTGACCACAGCATGATTCTGTTCCAAGTGGAAGTAGGATTACCAAAGGGGAAGAGATCAAAGGGAACAGCGTTTAACTTCAGGAAAGGGAACTATGATGCCATGAGACAAATGGTGAGGAAGAAGCTCAGAAACAGCTCCAAGATAGCTCTGTCTGTGGAGCAAGCTTGGTCCCTACTCAAGGACACAGTAAACAAGGCGCAAAACCTATATGTACCCAGATTTAGGAAAGGATGCAAAAAGAATCAGACTAAAGACCCAGCATGGATAAACAATGAAGTAAAGACAGTGATAGGAGACAAGAAAACATCATTTCGGAAGTGGAAGAAGGACAAAACTGAAGGAAATTGGAAAGAGCACAGGAAGCATCAGAAAGAATGTCACCGAGTGGTCAGAAAAGCCAAGAAAGAATACGAGGAGAGACTAGCCAAGGAAGCAAGAAATTTTAAACCATTTTTCAGATATGTAAAAGGGAAACAGCCAGCGAGGGGGGAGGTGGGACCCCTGGATGAGGGAGACAAGAAAGGAGTGGTGAAGGAGGAAAAAGAGGTGGCTGACAGACTAAACAAGTTCTTCACGTCGGTCTTTACAAAAGAAGACACATCCAGCGTGCCGGAACCAGAAAAAATCTTCAAGGGGGATCAGGAGGGTATATTATCATGCATGGAGGTAAGCCTCGAAGACGTTCTAAATCAGATAGATAGATTAAAAATTGACAAATCTCCTGGCCCAGACGGGATCCACCCGAGAATATTGAAAGAGCTCAGAGATGAAATAGCGGAGTTACTCAGGCATATTTGCAACCTATCCTTAAGAACAGGGATAATCCCGGAAGATTGGAGGATAGCAAATGTTACACCAATCTTCAAAAAAGGATCGAGAGGCGACCCGGGGAACCATAGACCGGTGAGCTTGACCTCAGTTCCGGGGAAGATGGTCGAATCACTGATCAGGGAAGGTATCAATGAGCATATAGAAAAAAATAAACTGATGAGAACAAGCCAGCACGGTTTCTATAAAGGACGATCGTGCCAAACGAATCTACTACATTTCTTTGAGGGGATAAGCAAACATTTGGACCAAGGTAACCCCATTGACATAGTTTATCTGGATTTCCAAAAAGCCTTTGACAAGGTACCCCACGAGCGCCTGCTGAAGAAACTGTGGAACCACGGGGTGGAAGGGGAAGTCCACAGATGGATCCAAAATTGGCTGGCGGATAGGAAGCAGAGGGTAGTAGTAAAAGGACACTACTCTGACTGGAAAGAGGTCACGAGTGGTGTCCCGCAGGGGTCAGTGCTGGGACCGCTGCTGTTCAATATATTCATTAACGATCTGGAAACGGGCACGAAGTGCGAAGTTATCAAGTTCGCGGACGATACAAAACTCTCCAACAGGGTCAAAACTGTTGAGGAATGCAAAGAACTGCAGAGCGACCTGAACAAACTGTGCGAGTGGGCAAAAAGATGGCAGATGAGCTTCAATGTGGAGAAATGTAAGGTCTTGCACATCGGGAAAGGGAACCCCATGTACAGCTATACGATGGGAGGAAGGGAGATGGGGAAAGGCACCCTAGAAAAAGACCTGGGGGTATTGGTGGATACAACAATGAAGCCAGCGGCGCAATGTGCAGCGGCCTCAAAGAAAGCGAACAGAATGCTGGGCATTATCAAAAAAGGTATCACTACCAGAATGAAGGAGGTCATCCTGCCATTGTATCGTGCAATGGTGCGACCACATCTGGAATACTGTGTCCAATACTGGTCACCGTACCTTAGGAAAGACATGGCGATACTTGAGAGGGTCCAGAGGAGAGCAACTAGGATGATAAAGGGAATGGAGAACCTTTCATATGCCGAAAGGTTGGACAAACTGGGGCTCTTTACCCTGGAAAAGCGGAGACTGAGAGGAGACATGATATAGACATATAAAATCATGAAAGGCATAGAGAGGGTGGGGAGGGACAGATTCTTCAGACTAGCGGGGACAACAAAAACAAGAGGTCACTCAGAAAAACTGAGAGGGGACAGATTCAAAACGAATACAAGGAAGTTTTTCTTCACTCAGAGGGTGGTGGACACCTGGAACACGCTTCCAAAGGAGGTAATAGGACAGAGTACAATACTGGGTTTTAAAAAGGGACTGGATGACTTCCTGAAAGTAAAGGGGATTTCAGGGTATAGATAGAAGGTTACTCTACAGGACCAAAGCGAAAAGCATATGTGAGTTTTAGGGTAGGAGCACTATCAGGTCCTGGACCTGAGGGGCCGCCGCGTGAGCGGACTGCCGGGCACGATGGACCTCCGGTCTGACCCGACAGAGGCAAGTCTTATGTTCTTATATATGTTCTTAGACAGGTCGGTGAGGTTTGAATCGGTCTCGAGGAGGACAAGGATGTCGTCTGCATAAATTGTTTCAAGGGGGGATAGGTGGAGGAGTTTTAGGGAGGACATACAGATGTTGAAAAGGATAGGGGATAGTGGAGAGCCTTGCGGGACTCCACAATTCGGTTTCCAGGGGGAGGATGAGGTGCCATTCATGTTAACAATGTAAGAACGAGAGCGGAGGAATTTAGAGAACCAACCTAGGACTGTGGAGTTGATACCTATCTCAGAGAGTTGGTAAACAAGAATATCATGGTGAACAACGTCGAAAGCAGCGGAAAGGTCAAATTGCAGGAGGACGGTGAACTTGTTTCGAGAGTGAAGTTGTTGAACCCTTGAAATCAGGGAAGACAGTAGGGATTCGGTGCTGAAGTTAGGACGAAAGCCATGTTGATAGGGTAAAAGCATCATGTTTGCTTTTTCGGCTGCCGCCATCGCACATTGGGCAGAAGGTTTTATCTCATTGTCTACAATGAAGCCCAGATGTTTTTCTTGAGCACTACCCCTCAAGGTGAATCCTAGCATCTGGTAACTGTGATTTGGACAGTGGCGTACCAAGGGGGGGACGGAGGGGGGGAGATCTGCCTCAGGTGCACAACCTTAGGGGGGGTGCACAGCCAGCCTATCGCGCTCCCACCCTCCCAGCAAGAGCAGCAAACCTCCCTCCAGTAGCATCGGCTGCTTCGTGGCTTTCCCCTCCCTCTTCCGTATCAGTGATGCTTCACCAGCAGGAGAAAGCTGCGAAGCAGCCGACGCTACTGGAAGGAGGTTTGCTGCTCTTGCTGGGAGGGTCAGAAAGGTTCACTTGGGGGGGAGAGATAGGAGGGTCAGCAGGGGTTCGGATGGGAGGGGGGAGAAGTGGTCTCCCTCGGTGCTCCAAGGCCTGGCGCCATTATCTTCTTCGAGCAGCAGCAGCTTTTACAATTCGCTGCTGTTGCCGGCTTCAGGCCTTCCTCTCTGCCGGGTCCTGCCTACTTCCTGTTTTCATGAAGATAGGACCCGACAGAGAGGAAGGCCTGAAGCGGACAACAGCAGTGAATTGTGAATGCTGCTGCTGCCCGATAAAGTTCAGGACATCAGGCTTTGGGTGACAGAAGGAGGAAAGGGAGCAGAGGGGGAGAGAATTGGGGAGAGTGTGGCTGTACCCAACTAGAGGGAATGAAAGGAGATCCTAGGGCTTGGAGGGAAGAAGAGACGCCAGGGCATGGAGGGAAGGAGGAAGGTATGCCAGATCAAGGGAAAAGGAAGGGGGAAAGGAAGGAGGAGATGTCAGAGCATGGAGGGGGTGGGAGAGATGGAAGAAAAGGAAAGGAGAGAGATGCCGGGAAACAGGGAAGGGATGATGCCAGACCGTGAGGTGGGAAGGAAAGAAAGGAGAAGAGAGAGATGCCAGAGCATAGGGGAGGGGATGGTGACAGAGAGAGAAAAACGGAGAGGTGACAGAATTGAAATCAATCATGTACAAAGGAGAGAAGGGACACGGGATAGATAGTTTATGGAAGGAGCATAGAAAGAGGTAAGATGCCATATGGAAGAGAGAGAAAGAGAGGGTGCACACTGGATAGAAAGAGCACAGAGGGCAATGAATGGAAGGGGCGAGATAGAGGGTGAACAGTAGATGGAAGGGGTAGAGAGAGGGAAACAGACACTGAATGGAAGTGTGGGGGAGAGGACAGACAGCTGCTGAATGGAAGTGTGAGGGAAAGGGGGAGCAGATGCTGGAAGGAAGTGGGGAGGAGAAAGAAAAAAAGGGCACATGCAGGATTGAGGGAAGAGGATAGAGTTAGTTACTGGAAGGGGTGAGGGAAAGAGGTGGCAAGCTATAGGTAGACACAGTGAAAGAGGGAAATTGAGGACTGAATAGTAAAAAAGAATTTAGACAGAGGCAGAAAATAAATTAAGAAGGAAGACCAGGGAAGAACAGGAGGAAGGGAGTGGAGAGAGAGATGCCAGTACAGGTGGGAAGGAGAGGAGACAGATACCAGACCAATGGGGGTGAAAGGAGAGATGGAAGGGGGAGGCATACTGTTTCTGGAAGGGGCATAGAAGGAGAGAAGATGCCATATAGGGGCAGAGAGATGTCAGACAGTGGATGGAAGGAATAGAGTAACAAGAAGATGAGGAAAGCAGAAACCAGAGAAGACAAAGGTAGAACAAAATTTTTCTATTTATTTATTGCTTTAGGAGACGTGTCATTGTTTTTGTGATATTGCATTGTATGCAGAGTCCAGCTTCTTGCTGGTTCAATTTAACCTTTGTCTATTTATTTCTATTTTATCCCCCCTTTTACAAAACTGTGGAGCGTTTTTTAGCGTCAGCCATGGTGGTAGCAGCTCTGATGCTCAGAATTCTATGAACGTCAGAGCTGTTACCACCGTGGCTTAAATCCACACTACAGTTTTGTAAAAGGGGGAGGGGTAAGTTTGTGATGACATTCCATACTAGGCGAAGGTGTTTTCTGTGTTCGAAAGACATGGTTTTCTGTTAGGATTGATTACAGGATTGATCTGTACTAGTCTGGCTTGTTTAGTTTTACAATGGGTGTATTGCTGTTGTACTTCTCACTGCAGTATGTAAGATGCTGCCTTTTCCTAGGTACTCATGTGTGACGTGTGGCTTGTTACTAAAAATCATGTTTTTCGTTCAGATGGGGGGGGGGGGCAAAAAATGATGGGCCTCGGGTGTCACACAAGCCAGGTATACCACTGGATTTGGGTTATTCTTCCCAATGTGCTTCACTTTGCATTGTCCACATTAAATTCCATCTGCTATTTGGATGTCCAGTCTTCCAATTTTCTAAGGTCTGCCTGCAATCTTTCACAATCTGCATGCGTTTTAACAACTTTGAACAGTTTAGTGTCATCTGCAAATTGGGTCTCTGAAGGAGCTCAAAATTGATCCTCCTCAGCCTACTTCCCATTGTTCTTTTCTCAGCTGTTTCGTCCTACATTGTCTGCAGTAGGCAACCTCCCTTTGCTATTTGAGCGCATTCAACAAGAGGGTTTGCCTCTTCTTGGGGTGAAGCCAGGACAGTTCCTCCTGATGAGATTTGCCAGGCAACAACTTGGTCGTTCTTTCACCAAATTTTATAGGGTGAATGTAGCAGCTTAAGTGGACTCCTCTTTTGGAGCCTCCATTTTGAGGCAGGCTTATCTTTCCCACCTGGTGTTTCTGGGACTGCTTAGGTACATCTCTTGGTTCAGCATACCATCCCTATTGCATTGGAAAAATAGATTAGGTTCTTACCTTGATAATATATTTTCCAGTAGATAGGGATGGTATGCTGAAACCGCAACCCATTGTCAATGTGCCTGCTGGGACCTACTGTTACATGAAGACTGCATCTCTGACCTTTCTGCCAGTTAGTATAAATTGTAAGACATTGTATATCGAATGTATAGAATTACTTGGGGTTTCCCCAGAGTGCCACAGTTTATTATGGCTTTTTGTTAATAAAGATTATTTATTCCTTTCCTCTTCATGGAATATTTATGAGCAGATCAGTCTTGGGGGGGTCTATACTGTCTATCAAAATTTATCTAGACGGTTTACAATCAATAAAAATACAACCCTCTGTTGTAGTTCCTTCCTATTTCTCCTACTGTAAACCGCGTCGAGCTCTACGAACGTGGAGATGATGTGGTATACAAACCTAAGGATTAGATTAGATTAGATTTAAAAACAGAAATAAAAATTGTATCCACATGACAATTAAGGAACTATGGAAGATTGGGGGAGGGGGATAGTTACAGAAACCGTACAAGACTAACATGACAGGAGGGGAGGTACAAGAGGTGATTAAAAAATGCATCGAGATAAAATATAAAACAACGGAAGGGGATGGACAGAATATAAGGAGATAATTTGCTTCAAAAGAAGCATTTGGTGTTGAAAAGCCTGAATTAGATGTTATTCAAAGGGGAAAAGGAGGGCTCCAAGATTAGGTATTATAAGTGTCCTTGAATAGAAAAGTTTAGATTTTTGACTTGAATAATGTAAGAGAAGACTCTTGTTTTATGTGCAGGGGAAAAGCATTCCAGAGCAAGAGCATCATGACGGAGAAGATGGATTTTCTAGTGGTGGTGTAAAAAATTTCTCGAATGGAAAGGACAATTAGTAAATTTGAACATAAAGTACGGGCTGGGATATGGTATTGTTTGATTTTATAGGTGAGAAGTAGAATCTTAAATGTGATATCTCCCCATTCTACTTCTCCTGTTCTCTCCTGCAGGGCTTTGAAACTAACTGACTGGGGCAGTTGAGAGCAGGGATAAGGAGGTGGTACTGAAAACAGTAATCAGTATCTCCTGCAACAGACTCGTGGGAGTGGATGCAATACCCTTGGTTCAGCATACCATATCTATCTACTGGAAAAGATGTCAAGGTAAGAACCTAATCTCTTTTTCTGAATGTCTATTTCATAATGACTCATAATCGCCTATGTTGTCTTTAACAAATAGTCAAAAAGTAGGCACTTTTTTGGACTTTTCACAGGTCACACTGTTTTAAAGTTGTCCCCTTAATTTGCAGGTCTACACGGTTTAATTCAAGAGATATGAATTTCAGGTTATCTGTGGTGACTATTTATGACATGCATTTGCAGGCACTATTTCTCAAACTGTTTAGCGAATAGTTATTAAGGTGCAGTAAAAGGCTGGGCTTTTATCACATCTTAACCTACTGTGGAGATTACTAACCTGCAATACTCAGTATTACGGGTTAGTGACTTCCACGGTATATGAATAACGCTGCTTGAAATCAACTTCATAAATTGTAACATTTAAACTGTGTGATTTGTCCGAAGTAGGAGCAAGTGTATCACCAAGCCCCGGTGCATAAAGGCATAACATATTGAAATAGCTGACTACCCCTTGCATATAGATAGGCAGAACAGAGGCTTGTTGCCTACCTATGAGTTTGTGCCTTTAAGGCACAAGCCAGTCAAAGCAGTGCTGTGAAACCTGCTCAGCTGACTGCAGAGCCTGAGATACCAGCAGAGGCAGAGTGGTGCTGGAGAGCCAGGCATAGAACAGGAGCCCTCACTGAGAAGAACAGATCCAGCTGTAACCAATTTGGACATGCAAGAGGCAGAACAAATCTTACCCTCGACTAGAGAGTGTGTATCAGCAGAGCCAGAAGATATGGAAATCCAAGTAAGCTTGCCTGAAGGGGGTAACTTTCCTGAGGAAATGCAAAAGGACTGAACGTGTGAGTCTCTAATTTCTCATTGTCCAGGGAGTTCTGGGGAGAAGCTTTGTTTTTCTCTTCCTTGTATTGGATTACAATTGCTTACCTGCTTGGGGAAATTGACATGTACTTTTGAAACAAGCTGGGAATAAGCTATTTGTCCTATGTAGAATAAGCTATTTGTCCTATGTGTGAAGAGAGATATGAAGGTGGAATGCATTTGTATAAAGCAGTCACTGTGTGCTGTCCAGCTCTAATCTCTGTGCTCCATGCAGCTGGGGAAGTGTTTAGCTGTTGTCAAGGAGAGAGTGGAGAGCAAGCCATTCAAGGCTCTAAGCAATTATCCTTGTACTAGTCTTACAGCCCGTTACATTAACGGGTGCTAGAATATATGTGTGTGTGTCTGTCTTTATTTTTTTTTTCTCTCTCCTTAGCCGCTTTCTGTATTTCTGTCTTTCTTTCTTTCTTTTTTTTTCCTTGGCTGTCCACCACCACCCCTTGCCTGCTCCCCCTGTCCATTCTCCCTTCCTTTTACCTCCCCTGTGTCCTCCACCACCCCATCGCTTTATCCAGCAGCAGCCCTTCTCCCTTTGCTTTACCTCCCCCCTGTCCATTATCACCTCCTTCCTGCTCCCCCTGTCCAGCAGTAGGCCTCCCTTCATTTTTCTGCCTCCCCTGTCCATCAACCCCTTTTTCCTGCTCCCCCTGCCCAGCAGTATGCCTCCCTTCCTTTTTCTACCCCTCCATTTCTCTGTGGTGCAGCATTTCCCTCCCACCCCACTTCCCTGTGCAGTATTTTCCTCCCCCCCATACCTTCCTCCTTACCTCCATGCCCTACCATTCTCTCCCCCTCTGCTCCCTTTCCCCCTTCAACTTCATCGGGCAGAAGCAGCAGCAGCATTTATAATCAATTGCTGTTGCCAGCTTCAGGTCTTCCTCTCTGGCGGGTCCTGTCTTCATGAAAACATGAAGTAGTCAGGACCCGCCAGAGAGGAAGGCCTGAAGCCAGCAACAGCAGCGAATTTTAAACGCTGCTGCTGCCCGAAGAAGCCAGGCCTTAACCACAAAGCTGGGGGTGGAGGGTTTTAAAAGGTACAGCGGCGATGGTGCGGGGTGGGGGGGTTGAAAAGCCATCGGCCGTGAAGTATGCCGCCTGCATACGGACTTTAAAAACGTGCCTGTTTTATTTTTAAATGCCGTTCGGGCTTGGCCGCCGCGACCAGCAGCCATCGCAGCCTGCAACCGCCGACAGCCGCCGCTGCCGACATCCGCCTTGGGGGGGGGGGGGAGAGAGCTTCGAGCGCATGCGCACTCCTACCTGCGGTGCCCTACAGTGCACGGAAAACGGAACACGCAGATGGGAATGCGCATGCGTTTTATTATATTAGATGCATCTTCAGGTTCTCTGCTGTTCCTGTTTAAATGTCTTGCTTGGCACAACCAACATAGCCCTGCTAAAGGAAGACATTTTAGAAAGAACTGTCTTCATGACTTTTAGATTAATAACATACCTGAAAGTATATGTGTTTGCCAGAAAGACCGAGTTAATGTCCCCTTGACTGTATCCATGACATCCTGTTTTCTGTCTTGTCTGTTTCTTGTCTTGTCTGTTGCTCTTTCGAGCAAGGACTGTTTTCTTATTCTTTGTGACTCTGTACAGCACTGCGTGCATCTGGTAATGCTATAGAAATAATAGTAATAGTAGCCTGAATCAGCTCTGCTGAAAGATTTTTCATGGCACTGGTTTGGTGCAGAACTCTGTGTTCATTAAACAAGCGGTTTGGATGCTAGAGCTTATTTTGTACCAGCTTTGGTTATGTCTTTATTTTGATTTATTCTGTACTCTGGAAAACTGGTCTGGGTTTAAAAAAAAAAAAAGCTACGGTCTGTGTCTGTATATGGCCATTTGGTGTAAGATGGGCTGTGGAGGGCTTCAATGGCTGGGAGGGTGTTGATGGGCTGGAGTAGGTTTTAACGTAGATTTCGGCAGTAGGAACCCAAGCACAGTACCGGGTAAAGCTTTGGATTCTTGCCCAGAAATAGCTAAGAAGAAAAAATTGTAAAAATTTAAATTGAATTGGTTGGGCAGACTGGATGGACCATTGGGATCTTTATCTGCCGTCATCTACTATGTTACTGTGAAAGTAACTGTGCTAGCTTGGCTCAGGAAAGACCAAGGACAATTTGCACCAGTTTCTCCTGAATGCTACTACAGAAGCTGAACTGTTATTGCATTTTTCTTTTTTTAAGTTCAATCTTTTTATTGAATTTTGCAAATAGATATCAGTAAATGCCAATCCATTTTAAAATACCAGCCAGACATGTCATATAAAGAATATAAAGTGGTGATGATAAATTATACTTTTTGCTCAGTTACAAAATTATCAATGGGAGTCCACAATTGACTCTGAGGATGTTGAAGTAGCGGAAAACATTTCTCAACAGTGTATTGTTCATATTGTTTATATAAGCATACAGAGTTCCACCAGAAGGAATAATTGAGTCTGGAGGTCGATTTCCAATGTTGCAACACCTGCTGTAGTCCAATAGATATTAGCATATCTATTAATTTTGGTTTACAGTTAGAGTTATCAAAACAAGTATGTAGAGAACGCAAGATTATTATGTCATATGATATATCTGCAGTACAATTCATTATCTCCTTTTTCTTTTCTTTTTTTAATATCATTTTATTAAAGAGGCAACCAGAGAAACAGGCATGACACAATGTGCATAAATACAAACAGTAAAAATAGTGCAAACTTACATTAGCTACTAACAACAGCGTAAACTGTACCAAAATGCAGAAGCAATAGTAAACAAATAAACAGATAGGAAAAAGAGCCCAACACCCACTGGCTATTCACCGAAATGTGGAACCTAAGCAGAGGCACCAAGTATGGGTGAAATCAACAAAACAAGTGAAGGCTCAAGTTCCCCCTTCCCAGAAACGATCCAACCGCAGGGCCATCCTGTTTCCCCGTCAGCCCCATAAGTTTACCAAATCATAACCCTCCTGTACCAAGAACAGCAGGCATACCACACTACTCAAACCAGACAAACAAACAACCATACCACAAACAAGCTCCCCATTCATGGCTTCCCCCCCACCCTGTCGGGAGACTAGAGGCAGCTACAAGAATACCTTTCACAAAGCCAGATAGGCCCACACCTCAGGATTGGACGAGCACTTATAATAGCTAAGCTCAAAACGTGCCAGCTCAGACATCTGACTCAACCAGCTCTCCAAGGGAATAATGCCATCCTGGGTCCAATGTTGTAAGATCGTTCTGTGGACTGCCAACAAAGTCAGATAAATAAGTCAACACTGTGATACAGTAAGGCCTTGTGCTTCTAAAAGAGTCTGATCACTGAGAAGCAACATTTTATAGTCCCACTCTAGATCTTGCTGCAATACCAATTGAAACTGCGTAAAGGAAAAATTCCATAAGAAGAGCTCAGAACATTCCAGGAACGAATGCAATAGCATCCCTGGAGCCCCCTTGCATTTGGTGCACAATGCGTCCCCCCACAGGCCCATACTGGCACCCCTCGCTTTGGTAATGTTGGCCCTATGGAGGATTTTAAATTGGGTCTCCTGCCAAGCCACGGATTTTAAAAAAGTATGCAAGGTGCTAAAAAGTTCCAGGAATGTGTCTGGAGTATAATGTGCAAAGAGGTCCCGGTTCCACGAGTCCCATATGAGATCTAATTGCCCCTGGGAAGCGGAGGAACGAACCACCCGATACCACACCGATAGAGAATTCTGGGAGGCTAGAACACTAAATAAATACTCATCCAGGGGACCGCACTGCCACCATATGCCATACTGCTGGTGGAGACTCTGAAAATAATGCCAAGCCTGTAAGTAGGCAAAAAAATTGACGATTGGGGAACTCCCATTGGTCCTTAAAACGATCAAACTTAGAAAAAACTCCCATGTCCTCATCAGTCATATGAGAGAGAGTCAAAGTCCCCCTGGAAGCCCAAGCATCAAAATTGCCGAGTCCCGGTAAAAAACTGGGGTTACCCTGCAGTTGCAAGAAGGGAGATGCTAGTGGGGACTTAGCCTGTGTTCTGCGCCACCACCACCTCAAAGCCAGGCAAAAAGATCACAAAAACCTCAATTTGGAGGGCAGAGCGCCCCCATTGCCACAGGGAGAATGTAATAGATTTTAAAAAGTGAAGGGAGCACACCAACCCACCATCCATCTCGGAGGAGAAAACCAAGCCGTCCCTTTCACCCCCTCATGAATGAAACTCATAAGAGCCGCCACATTATATGCTCTGACATCGGGGAAACCCAGGCCCCCCTCCCTCTTAAAGAGTGTCAACTTCACATAGGCAGTGCACACCAATCAGCGGCGCCAAAGAAAAGTAGTGAACAGGGAACAAAGTTTGCCAATATCTCGCTGCAATACCCAAAAGGGCACTGTCTGTAGGGGGTATAAGAGTTTGGGCAACAAAATCATTTTAACCAAGGCCGCCCTCCCCAGCAAGGACAATGGTAGATCTTGCCAAGCCTGGCAGAGAGCTGGAATTTTGTCAATAGCAGCCAAAATGTTACATTTATATAAAACCTGAGGATCTGTGTGCAAATAAATGTCAAGATATTGCATCGGTTTGTATACTGGAGAAATCTGCAAAGTAGCATGCCAGGGCTCCCAGCCAAGGCCCGTCAGGGGTAACAATTCAGATTTCTCATAGTTCATGTTAAGATCCGAAAGGATACCAAACTCTGCAACCGGTAAGTGAAGGGGGGGCCTGGTCCAGAATAGAGAGTTGCACGGGAACAGAAATCCCACCCGCCCCGCCAAAGTCCCACCCGTCCCCGTGAGGAATCCCACCTGTCCCCGCCCGACCCTATAAACTTCAGAAATAGTTATTTCATTTAAATTTCCTACTGAATTAAAGGCTCTGATAGAAACCCATTTATAAATAAGCAAAAAGACTTTATTAATTTGGAAATATTAATTGGAAAGAATACATACTTTGTAAACGGGTTTCTACCAGAGCCTCTAATGTTTATAAATTTTTATCAACACAACTAATATACTACTTTATCCTGAAGCAAAAAAAAAGAGAATTTTTTTCCTATCTTTGTTGCCTGGTTTCTGCTTTTCTCATGTTCTCATTCAATTCCTTCCATCCACTGTCTCTCTTCTCTCTGCGTCTTCCATTTGCTCTGTTACTGTGCCTCTCCCTTTCTCCCCCCTTCCAAATTGGTCTGGCACCCAGAGATGAATGCATCCGGAGAACGAACGAATGGCTACGTGGATGGTGTCGAGATATGAACTTCGGATTCCTGGATCATAGAGAGGCACTACAGGGACCAGACGGACTTCATTTGACCAGCAGAGGTAAGAACATCTTCGGACACCGACTAGCCCGCCTGCTTCACAGGGCTTTAAACTAGGTAAGTTGGGGGAGGGGACCTACTCATATACTGGTGTGGAAAGGAACTATTCTGATGGGACGAATCGACACTCTATTTCCGAGGTAAGGACCCAATTTGCAAACAATTCTCTAGGAGTCACACAGACTCAGTCAGGAATAGCCTTACAGGGACTCAACAAACGCAAAGTGTGGAGGGCCATGTATGTTAATGCACACAGTTTAGGCAATAAAATTCTAGAACTGGAAACTGAAATTAGGGATGCCAACCTGGACATGGTGGCAATATCTGAGACTTGGTTCACGGACGCACATGGGTGGGATATGGCTATACCGGGGTACAATCTACTTCGTCAGGACAGAAAGGGCAGGTTAGGTGGAGGGGTAGCACTATACATTAAAGAGGGCATCAAAACCACCAGGATCACTGATGTCAAGTATACCGGGGAGTCCCTCTGGATAAACCTGGCAAGAGGTGGCAAAAAATGCCTGTATCTTGGTGTCGTATACAGACCTCCAAGACAACCGGAAGACATGGACGCAGAATTAATTGAAGACATAGAGAATATAACTCTACGGGGCGACACTGTACTGCTAGGAGACTTCAACATGCCGGATGCAGACTGGAACACATTTTCAGCAACAACCAGCAGCAGCAGGAGGCTTTTGACCTCCATAAAAGCAGTACATCTCAGACAGATGGTAACGGAGCCCACTAGGGCCCAGGCGATCCTAGACCTGGTACTCACCAACGGGGAAAGCGTCTCAGAGGTCTCGGTAGGAGATACGTTAGCCTTGGGTTCAACCTTGGGAAAGGATCCCCTAAATCAATTACAAAAACAAAGGTGCTCAAATTCCGGGACACCGACTTCGCACGCATGGGAGATTTCGTTCATCAGACGCTGCAGGACCAAGCAGAGACCGGCAATGTTGAAACTATGTGGTCGTACCTGAAATCATCTATACACGAAGCAACTAATCGCTACATAAAATCAGTAGATAAAAGACAAAGAAACAACAAACCCCAATGGTTCACTGAAGAGATCTCGCACCTCATTAAGGAGAAAAAAAAAGCATTTCTTTCCTACAAACGTACGCAGAGAAAAGAAACTAAAGTAGAATATAAGACCAGATCTGCAGCGGTCAAAAGAGCAGTTAGGGAGGCCAAACTTCGAGTGGAAGAAACTCTGGCAAAAAACATTAAAAAAGGGGACAAATCCTTCTTTAGGTATATCAGTGACAGGAAAAGGAACACAGACGGTATAGTACGCCTTAGACAATCGGACGGAAACTACGCGATGGCGGATTCAGAAAAAGCAGAACTACTAAATGAATATTTCTGCTCAGTCTTCACCCGCGAAGCACCGGGACACGGACCACAGTTGATGATAAAACAAGACATGG
Source organism: Geotrypetes seraphini (assembly GCF_902459505.1). NCBI lineage: Eukaryota > Metazoa > Chordata > Amphibia > Gymnophiona > Dermophiidae > Geotrypetes > Geotrypetes seraphini. Next base: position 398,199,720 of record NC_047084.1, on the reverse strand, counting down.
ATGACCCGTTTCAGAATTTTGAATTCACACCTGGGGACGTCTACAACGAACTGGCAAAGCTAAAGGTAAACAAGGCCATGGGTCCGGACAATTTACACCCAAGAGTGCTCAGAGAATTGAGAGATGTTCTGGCGGAACCGTTGACAATGCTATTCAATCTCTCACTAAGTACGGGGATAGTTCCGTTGGACTGGAAAACAGCCAATGTCGTTCCTCTACATAAAAAGGGTTGCAAGGCTGAGGCTGCGAACTATAGACCGGTAAGCCTCACCTCAATAGTGTGTAAACTCATGGAAACACTAGTTAAATATAAATTAGATACGATCCTGAACGAGGGAAATCTCTGGGATTCCAGCCAACATGGATTCACCAAGGGTAGGTCATGCCAGTCCAATCTAATCAGCTTCTTTGACTGGGTAACAAGAAGACTGGACTCAGGAGAGTCCTTGGACGTCGTGTACCTGGACTTCAGCAAAGCGTTTGACAGCGTCCCACACCGCAGGCTGCTGAACAAGATGAAATCGATGGGATTAGGAGAGACTCTAACTGCATGGGTTAAAGATTGGCTTAGTGGCAGACTTCAGAGGGTGGTGGTTAACGGTACCTTCTCTAAAATGTCAGAGGTGACTAGCGGAGTGCCACAGGGTTCAGTCCTGGGCCCACTCCTCTTCAACATATTCATTGGGGATCTAACTCAAGGGCTTCAAGGCAAGGTAACCTTATTCGCTGATGACGCCAAACTATGCAATATAGTAAACGGCTATAATCTACAGGATGCTATGGAGCAAGACCTGCGTACTTTAGAAAAATGGTCCTTGATCTGGCAGCTGGGCTTCAACGCCAAGAAATGTAAGGTCATGCATCTCGGTAACGGAAATCCTTGCAGAACCTACACCCTGAATGGAGAAACTTTAACAAGGACTACGGAAGAACGAGACTTGGGAGTAATCATCAGTGCTGACATGAAAGCAGCCACTCAAGTGGAGAAGGCTTCATCTAAAGCACGGCAGATGATAGGTTGTATCAAGAGAAGCTTCGTCAACAGGAAACCTGAAGTCATGATGCCATTGTACAGAGCCATGGTGAGACCTCATCTGGAATACTGTGTGCAATTCTGGAGGCCACATTACCGTAAGGATGTGCTCAGAATTGAATCGGTTCAGCGGATGGCCACCAGGTTGGTCTCGGGGCTAAAGGGTCTCCCATACGAAGAAAGATTGAGCAAATTGCAGCTCTACACTCTCGAAGAGCGTAGGGAGAGGGGAGACATGATTGAGACTTTTAAGTACATCACGGGACGGGTCGAGGTGGAAGAGGATATCTTTCTTCTCAAGGGACCCTCGACCACAAGAGGACATCCGCTCAAACTCAAGGGAGGGAAGTTTCGTGGAGACGCCAGGAAGTACTTCTTCACGGAGAGAGTGATTGAGCATTGGAACAAGCTTCCAGTACAGGTGGTCGAGGCACGCAGCATCCCAGACTTCAAGAACAAATGGGATACCTATGTGGGATCCCTACGAGGTCATGCCAAGGGATAGGGTCACTAGGACTTGAATGAGCGGGTCAGTAGAGTGACAGTATAATTATTGTACTTTAGGGGTCAGTAGACTTAAGAGGGTGGGTAAATGGTGTGGGCAGACTTGATGGGCTATGGCCCTTATCTGCCGTCATCTTTCTATGTTTCTACTTCCCTCCGCTCCCCCCATAGTCTGGCATCTCTGTCTTCTTCCCTGCCAGCGTCTTCTCCCCACTTTCTCTTCCTCATTTCCTTTTAGCGTGCTTCTCCCCCCCCCCCATCTTCCCCATGTCCTGTCAGCGTCCTTCACCCCCCTGTCTTCCCCATGTCCTTTCAGCGTCCTTCTCCCCCTCTGTCTTCCCCATGTCCTTTCAGTGTCCTTCTCCCCCTCTGTCTTCCCCATGTCCTTTCAGCGTCCTTCTCCATCCCTTTGTCTTCCCCATGTGCTTTCAGCATTCTTCTCCACCCCTTTGTCTTCCCTATGTGCTTTCAGCGTCCTTCTCCCCCCCTCTGTCTTCCCCATGTCCTTTCAGCGTCCTTCTCCCCCCTCTGTCTTCCCCATGTCATTTCAGCGTCCTCCCCCTGTCTTCCCCATGTCCTTTCAGCGTCCTTTTCCACCCCTTTGTCTTCCCCAGTGCTTTCAGCGTCCTTCTCCACCCTCAGTTTTACCCATTTCCCTTAAGAGTCTTTTCCTCTCCACTCCACCTTTCCTCCCTTTCTCTCTCCCTGCCCCCTTACCTTTGTGGCGCTTCCCCGCCCGACGGACAACAGAACAAGCTCGGTCCGACAAACCTCCCTGCCCTATAGCCGCGAATCTAAATTACCTTCTTACAGCTGCTGTAAGAAGGTAATTTAGATTCGCGGCTACAGGGCAGGGAGGTTTGTCGGACCGGGCCTGTTGTCGGTCGGTCGGGAGAAGCACCACAAAGGTAAGGGGACCTGGCCGGCTGTTCACCCCCCCTAAGGCTGCACCCAGGGCGGACCTTCCTCCCTGTCCCCCCCTTGGTACGCCACAGCCTTTTCCCTACCTGCCCTGCCGCAGCACACAGCCGACCGGAAGTCTTCCTGATGTCAGTGCTGTCGTCGGAGGGAGGGAGGGCTTTGCTTAAGCCCTTCCTCCGACGTCAGCGCTTATATCGGGAAGACTTCCGTTCGGCTGTGTGCTGCGGCAGGGCAGGTAGGGAGAAGAAGAGCCTCGTGGTTGAGTACATCCAGCCCCGCAGGAACCCCGCGACCCTTGGAGGCGTCCCCACGGGATCCCTGCGATCCTAGGGGGCGTCCCCACGGGATTCCAGCGACCCTAGGGGGCGTCCCCATGGGATCCCCGTGACCCGAAGGGGGAACCTGCGGGATTCCCGCCATCCCCGTTCCCGTGCAGCTCTCTAGTCCAGAAAGAGCAGGATATCATCCACAGACAAGGTGATACGACACTCCCTATTTGGATACCACGAAACTCAGGACTGGAGTGGATCTTAATGGCTAGTGATACAATGGCCAATACGAACAGCAAGGGAGAAAAGGGACATCCCTGGCACGTCCCCCGGCAGAGCTGGAAAGAGTTTGATAGGCCGCCATTAATAATAAGTCGTGCCTGCGGCGTAGTGTAGAGGCCCCTAATCCAGGTGAGAAAGTTCCCATCCAGGCCACACCCAGAAAAGGTCCTTCCATGAGATGCTGTCAAAGGCCATTTCAATATCAAGACCAATGATCGCGGAGGTACCACCCCCCCATATGCTCATGAAGCGCCGTTAATGCCTTAAGTAGATTCATAGAAGCATAACGCTGAGGAACAAACCCCACCTGATCATCCCCAATGAGCCGGGGTAGGAACAAATTCAGCCTAGTCAACAAAATAGAAGCCATCAAATTGATGTCTTGGTTCAATAACAAGATCGGATGATAGGAACTGACCTGAGTGGGGTCCTTCCCAGGTTTTGGGAGCAAGATAATATGAGCCAGATTACACTGGAGGCATGAAGGGCTCGTGGATAGAAAATTAAAATAGTTCCCCAAGGGCTGTGCAAGAATATCAGGCATGAGTTTATAATATTCTGGGCCAAATCCATCGGGGCCTGGAGACTTTGTAAGCTTCAGCTTCTTAATCCCAGATGGATTTCCTCCATGGATATGAGAGCATTCAGCCGCTCTGCTTGATCCCCAGAGAGCCATGGAAGGTGAAGACCCCGGAAGAAACAATCCTAGTCCTCCTCTGTAAAGTCCCGCCGCACGTAAAGAGTGCTATAGAACTCTACAAATTGCTCCCGAATTTGAGCCTCCTGAGTGAGACTCTCCCTGATTATTCTTCACCTGCCGAATGATTTGTTTTTTCTGATAAGGCCGTACCAGGTTTGCAAGAAGCTTGCCTGCCTTGCCACCCTACTGATAAAGACAAAATTTCTGATAGTAAATGTCTTGGCGAGCTCTTTGATCCAGAATATCATTAATCTGAAGGCGAATAGATTTAATTTGCTGGATGTCTGACCCCGCCAGATTCACCCGGTGACGCCTACGTACTGCCACCAGTTGCTTCGAAAAAGTGAGAAGTTTCTCCCCCTGTTGTTTTCGTTTAGTGGCAACATATTGAATATGACCCTGCAATACCGCCTTGGAAGCCTCCCAAAAAACTGCCGGGTCCACGTCCGATGTATTATTATATGAGTCAAATTCCAGCCACTGGGCTCTTAGGTACGTATGTAAATCCTTATCATAGTATAAGGCTGTGGGGAACCGCCAAGACTGTTCCCCTCTCTGAGCCATGAATCCCCATAGTAAGAACCACCGCCGAGTGGTCCAACAGGGAGATGTCCTCTATAGTGACTTTATCCACCCGAGAAAAAAGAGTATGTGATACCAGGACGTAGTCCAGACGAGAATATGAGGGTTAGAGTAAAACGTGTACTCCCTGTCAAATAGATGAAGGGTTCTCCACGCATCTACCACCACTAGATGGTCACAAAGGAAATTCACACCCTGTTGGGCAGAATTCCGAGGTTGCGGCTTGGCAGGAAAGCAATCCATAGTAGGGTCAGCTGTGAAATTAAAGTCCCCACCCACAATCAACTGATAAGTAGGATATTGCGCAAGGAGGCCCAGAAGCCCAGAATAAAATTTATGACTATAAATGTTTGGGGTGTAAAGATTACAAAGAAGGAGCTAGAAGCCCCACAGCTCCCCCAATTTAAGGACATAACGACCCTCTTTATCCTGAATGGTCTTGTGTATGTGGAGGGGTAATTGCTTATGTACTAGAATTGCCACCCCCTCTGCCTACCTTTATATGCAGAATAGCTCACATCTCCCACCCATTCTCTACGCAGCTTCTCATGCTCAGCAACAGTTAAGGGGGTTTCTTGAAGAAAAGCCAGGTCAACATGTTGTTACAACCAAGTGAGAATTTTCTTGTGTTTTATTGGAGAGTGGATACCATCAACATTAAAAGTAGCTACAGTCAAATTAACCATAGCTGTGAAGTAGAGAAAGCCACCATAACCCCCAAAGGTTGATCAAATCAAAACGATACAGAGAACGGACTTCCCAGCTAGGTCCATCTCCAGGGAAAAATAGTGGAAGAAACAGCAGCACTCCGGCAGCTCCCCCAGTCCCCCTTCTGCCAAAGAACACACTTCCCCCACCCTTGTCCCTCAACATACCTCCCAACAGTCAACCACAACCATACCACACATACACCCCCACTTCCACAAAAGTCCACCCTCAGACTTCCACTTCCCCCATCCCATATTAAACTGCATGCACTCCCCCCACCCAACACCTCTCCCTAACCCGAGACAGGAAAGAATTGAAGGAGAACCCAACCCAGCCTCTCCATCTCACCCCACATCATCCCGGTAGCAGTTAGTCTACAGGAGAAAGGAAAAGAGGAGGGTGCAGATCCGGAACAGCATCTAAACCACAACCGCAGGGCTGGAACAATAATGGCAGCCCGGCACTCTCCTGTACTCCTCTCCCACTATCTGTAGGTCCCTTCACCGAATGCCCTTGGAGAAAGCAAGAGTACACAGCCTCCAGTGGCCCCAGTCCCACACAGCCTACCATCAAGCTGTCCAAAGAAAAATTAAGTGTATAGAAAAAAGAAAGAGAAACAGCCAAAATGGGAGAGTAATCACGCTCCAAGAGTCACATGGGCTCCCTCCACTGCCTCATGCAGATTAATGAACAAGCCACGTGAGCCGCCATCGAGCAGGGGGAGGCCTCCAGCCGGACTATGCACATAACGAATAGAAAAGAAAAAGAGAAAGATAGCCAGCAAGGCCCTCAGGTAACCCAGGGCAGTGAAAGAGGAAGAGCAGGAAAGTAGAGAAGGAAAAAACAACAAAACAAGAGAGACAATGAAAATAAAAAGAAAATGAACCACCAGCAGGAACCCCACATAGCGAGGTAGGCGCTGAACAAGGCAGGCGCCAGGTAACAGATAGCAAGGATTAGGTCCCAAGGCCTCTAGATGCACCACCTGTCAGAGTCAGTGTCCCCACAAGTTGCAAGGGTTATACAATCAGCCCGGCAGGCCCTCCAGAAAGAACGGATCCCCGCCAGTCGCGGGGGAGGGGGGGGGGTTGCTGGGGCCAGGAGAGCTTGGGCTCTCTCCTGGCCCAATGTTAATCGGCGGGGCAAGAGGGCTTGGGCTCCCTCTTGACCCGATATCGTCGGGGGTGCCGTGGTTGGCCGGGACAAGAGGGCTTGAGCTCCCTCTTGCCCCCATGTTGTCGGGAGGGGGGGGGGTCGTGGTTTGACATGGCAGGAGGGCTTGAGCACCCTCCTGCCTGGATGGTTGTGGGGGAGAGGGATTCTGTAACCGGTGTTGTTTTTGACAGACACCGGTTACAGAATCCAGCTTTTAGGCGAAGGACTGGCTCCTCCTTCGCCTAAAAGCCCTTCTGTTGGACGTTTGGGGCTTAGGCGTTTTTTTGTTTCATTATGGCTGAAAAGTGTAGACGTGGTGTGGGTGTACTTTTAGACATAGTGGTGATTGGACGTTTAGGCAGAGGAAGGCCATAATCAAAACAAGGACTTTTGGTTTGGTTATGGACACTTTCCCTGCTTCTGCGTTGAACGTTTAAGGACTTAGACTAAAAGGGGACTTAGACGCTTTTTTTGATTATGCCCCTCCACACTTTTTAACGATGTGTTTACAGTATGACTGTCCTTTTAAGGACATTTAAATGGATTTTTAGCCCAGTTTTTGTGGCAATGATAGCAAATCAGGTTAAATTTTTATCCCTTCTGTTTTTTCCATATCTCTTCTTACCTTTCTGTTCATTGTAGTTCTACTCTTTTTCCACTCATGTGAGTTTGATTTGTGAAACCCTGTAAATGTCTGTATTGGACAAAAAATTTTAGTTACTAATTTTAATGTTTCTGTACTACCCTGCTTTCTGTTTTTTATTTATTATAAAGCTGCTTTGTAATTTTAAAAGGCGTGATAAATTTTTAATAAACTTGAAACTGGGGGTGTGTCTAAGCCACAGACAAGATGGATGCTTGAATCTCTCTCTCCTCCCTCTCTACTTAGATTATTGACTGCCTGACATCTTTTCTCTTTTTTTGGGGACTTCTCATCTACTTTTTTCAAAAGTTAAACACGTCAGCTTCTAAACCATGTAAAATGGATACTTCTCCTAGCTCCACTGCTAGTTTGAAAAAGACCAAACAGGATCCTCTGACACTGGAGAAAATGGCTCCCGAGAAAAAGTCTGCCACCTCAAATGATGTTATGCTGGAAGAAATCAGAGCCCTTAGGGAATTGACCACAAAACATTTTGAAACTACAAAAGAGTTAAAGGATGATCTTGCTGAGATCAACTCCTCTCTGACACAATTTCAACTGAGAATTGAAAAGCTTGAATCCCGTGCAGACTCTGCTGCCTTAGAGTCAGCTCAATTTCAAGATCTCACTGACAAGCGTATAAAAAAGCTTGAACAAGACCTCGAGGATATTACTAACCGAAGCAGACGCAATAATTTAAGAATCATTGGCTTAAAGGAACATATTGAAGGGTCTGATATGACTGAATTCCTTAAGAAATGGCTACCTAAGGTATTAAATATGGACCCTGACTGCGAGCTGGTCATCGAGCGCTCTCACCGTGTTCCCTCTCATATGCGCCTCAATCAGTCTTCCCCACGCCCGGTGGTAGCCAAATTCCTTCGCTTTCCACAGGCTCTACAAATCCTCACTGCGGCCAAGAATCACCCTGGACTGAACATCGACGGACGGAAGATACTAATTGTTCCTGATCTTGCAAAAACCACTGCTAGAAAAAGAAAATCCTTCCTTGCATTAAGACCATGACTGAAATCCCTCAACGCACGCTATGGTCTCCAGTATCCGGCACGGATGGTTGTTACCTTAAATAATTCCACTAAAGTCTTTGATTCACCCGAACTCCTGCAAGCCTACCTGGATCAGATTCAGTCAAAAAACTCCTGAAAGTGCCTGCTTTCTCCTCTCTCACTGGATCCATGTTTTCTGTAAGTGTCAGTGTTTCTTGCCACTGCAGACACCTCGATGTCTCCTGACTCCGATTTGAAGCTGTTTACTGTTCTTCTGATTAATGGTTAACTCTTCTGATTAATGGTTAACTCTGTTTGAAGCAGACATTTGGTTTCGGTTTCCCATATTGAACTACTGCGAGATCTGTTTAACTTGCTGAGAACTCTTTCCTCTTATTTTGCTTTACTCCCTGTCCTCGTGTTTTCATTACACAAAATGGCTCCTGCCCTGCCTGAGGACTTCCAGTACAAGTACTGTTAATTACTAAAAAGCTTTTTTTTCATTATCCAACTGATTTCTTTCTCCATAATTGTCTTCTCACTTTGTACATTTTAATATTATGTCTTATTTCTTTAAATGATTTTTTGCATTGATTTGTTTCTCCATTTTCCCTACCTTCGGGGCTTTTTACTGCTGTTATACTCTCTGGTATTGCTTACTGCTTCCACTTATAATGCACAATACTCCTACCTTTCTTTATCTCAAACTTGAAGGCTATTAACCCTGTATTGAATTACTGCATTGACTAACCTCACACTTTTTGATTTCCTAATTGCAAATGTTCGTATTGCTGCTCTATCCTGACTGTTAGATTCTCTCCCCAGTCTACTGTGAGATTACAATGGTGCTATAAGTAAACCCAACTTTTTCCTTTAATTTCTCTATCTTTCAGGTTACTGCATTTCCCTTGATTGTTTTAATTTATAAGTTGTTCATCCCCATTTATAATCTCACTCTTTAATATTGGTTTTTAAGTCTCCTTTTGTATTCTATGGTTTACTAATACAACTGTGAATTAATGTACTGCATTCTTTATTTTCCCTATCTTGTTACTACATGTGCACATATATATCCTCAATACCTTTGGATAATTCCCTAGCATCCTCATGTTCCTAATGAATTTGTTACGTCTCATTAACTACGGTCCAAAATTGCATGAATTCTGTATATCCTGCTCTCTCTCTAATGTATTTAATAGTATTCAATTTGTCCTTTGAATCTCCCATATGTCCTCTTTATTGTCAGTTATCTCTCATACTTGTTTTCACATTGTCCTATACTTGCTGTATGCAGCTTATACAATACATTATTCATGCTTCTTATTTATCATTTTCTCCTTTATAATATGCTAATTGATGAATTTTGTAGCATTTTTCATACTTTTAAGCTGTAATGTACTGTTCCTCAACTGAAATATGTTTTTTCCTACATCCCTCTATTGCTTGCTATTATATACTGAATAGATTTCCCTCTGTTTGCAATGTTAATTGTACTATAATTTTGTGTAATCACAGATTGGTTAAATGAATTCATACCTTTTATTTGATGTCTAATCATCTTGTTGCTTAACTTTCTGTGATCTTTATTTATTTGCATCTCAATGAATTTTCCTCCTTAGTCCCCTATGGCTTATATTTTTGTATAACTTATCAACTACTGTCTTTCTGTATTAATTACACTTCTGTTCTCCTACTCTCAGAAATCACACTGTAATTGCTTATGTTATTAGTCTGTGCAGTTTTTCTTTTAAGCCCCTTTACTGGCTTCCTGTCACCACACTACTGAATACAACCTGGATTTGTTGATTACTTACTCAGTTATATAGTTTCTGTAATTATCTTTTATTGAACTCATCCTACAAAATGAATTGCTAATACTTCCTATATATTATTTTTCCTTTTTCATAACATACTGACTCATGGATTTAAAAACCGGTTTCATATTTCAACAAAAAAAATAAAAAAGGGGGATTGCTATGTGCTGTTTTTTCTCTCCATTCCTTTATGTTGTTTATTGGTCTATAACAGCGATGGCGAACCTATGGCACGCGTGCCAGCTGTGGCACGCGGAGGCCTTGCAGCTGGCACACGGGAAGGTCCGCAATAGAGAGCTGCACGGGACGCCCCTAGGGTCGCGGGAATCCCATGGGGACGCCCTCTAGGGTCGCGGGGATCCCGTGGGGACGCCTCCGAGGGACGCGGGATTCCTGCGGGGCTGGATGTACTAAGTCGCGCGGCTTTTCTCCCTACCTGCTCTGCTTGCAGCACAGAGCCGAACGGAAGTCTTCCCGACGTCAGCGCTGACGTCGGAGAGGAGGGAGGGCTTAAACAAAGCCCTCCCTCCCCCCGTCATCAGCGCTGACGTCGGGAAGACTTCCGTTCGGCTCTGTGCTGCAGGCAGGGTAGGTAAGGAGGAGTAGCCTCGCGGCTCCAGTGGCTACCAAGGGAGGGGGGCGGTCCGCCCCGCCCTGGGTGCAGCACAGCCAGCCAGGTCCCCTTACTTTTGTGGCGCTAACCCGACCGACCGACAACAGCCCTGGTCTGACAAACCTCCCTGCCCTTAACCGCAAATCTAAATTCTGTCGGTCGGGGAAACCCCACAAAAGTAAGGGGACCTGGCCGGCTGTGCTGCACCCGGGGCGGGAGAGAAGGAGGGGGGAGAAGGACGCTGAAAGCACTGGGGAAGACAAAGGGGTGGAGAAGGACGCTGAAAGGCCATGGGGAAGACGGGGTGGGGGGAAGGACACTGAAAGCATTTGTGGAAGACAGAAGGGGAAGAAGGACGCTGACAGGACATGGGGAAGATGGGGGGTGGGGGGTGGGAGAAGGACGCTGAAAGGACATGGGGAAGACAAAGGGGTGGAGAAGGACGCTGAAAGGACATGGGGAAGATGGGGGGGTAGAGAAGGACGCTGAAAGGCCATGGGGAAGACGGGGGGGATGGAGAAGGACGCTGAAAGGCCATGGGGAAGACGGGGTGGGGGGGAAGGACACTGACAGGACATGGGGAAGATGGGGGGGAGAAGGACGCTGAAAGGAAATGGGGAAGAGAGAGTGGAGAGAAGACGCTGGCAGGGAAGAAGACAGAGATGCCAGACTATGGGGGGAGCGGAGGGAAGAAGATGGGTGCCAGACCAATTTGGAAGGGGGGAGAAAGGAAAAGGCACAGTAACAGAGCAAATGGAAGACGCAGAAGGAAGAGAGACAGTGGATGGAAGGAACTGAATGAGAACATGAGGAAAACAGAAACCAGGCAACAAAGGTAGGAAAAGAATTCTATTTCTTTTTTTCTTTTTTTTTGCTTCAGGATAAAGTAATATATTAGTTGTGTTGATAAAAATTTATAAACAAAAGAGGCTCTGGTAGAAACCCGTTTACAAAGTGTGTATTCTTCCCAATTAATATTTCCAAATTAATAAAGTCTTTTTGCTTATTTGTAAATGGGTTTCTACCAGAGCCTTTAATTCAGTAGCATAATTAAATGAAATAACTATTTCTGAAGTTTACGGGGACGGAGGGGATTCCTCACGGGGACGGGCGGGGACGGAGGACATTCCTCGCGGGGACGGGTGGGGACGGAGGGATTCCTCACGGGGACGGGTGGGGACGGGTGGGATTCCTCACGGGGATGGGTGAGACTTTGGCGGGGACGGGTGGGATTTCTGTCCCTGCGCAACTCTCTAGTCCGCAATTAAGATATGCGGCGCGGCGGGAGGCGAGTGTGCTGGTGTCTGCTTTGCAGCTCACCTGGCAACAGGGCCGGACTGGCCATTGGGAGGACCGGGCATTGGGAGGACCGGGCATTGTCCCGGTGGGCTGCGGCCCATCCTCCTGTGCTGGCTGCAGTCCTGTGAGTGGATGTTTAGCCTGCCTGTCTTCCCCTTAGTATCCTATGAGCCAGGCAGTGTGTGAGGGGGAAGTGGGGGGAGGAAGAGAAGCTTCACACTGAGTCTGTCACAGGAACTCAGTGAGGCTGTAGTGTGACTCCACATGTGACATCTGTAATCAGGAACAGTTCCTAGTGCTCCCATGCTAGAGAGGTGAGGATATGGGGGGATGTTAATGTGTCTAATAATGTGCTCCTCTGTAAAAACCTCTGTATCTTCCATGGGGGACATGCTAAATTCGAGGAAATAAAAAAGCTGCTTATGATGATTGCATAGAGAAGTTCAGTAAGCTGAGAGGAGGGCTGGGCTCTCTGTGAACAACCAACACACTAATCCTCTGCGCTGTACCTTATGGAAAACTCAATATAGCAAAAAACAGTAAAGTGTATACGTGGCCCTTCACAGTAAACATCATAATAAAATAACAAAGGCTCCAATAATGAAAAATAAAAGTCCTTTTCCCATACACTCAGGTTGCACAAGTCCGGTTTTCACCCGGACAGTATATTTTTTGACCAAAACGGATGTCTACAATTAGTAAAATTCCCCAATCACATATTTTTTTTATGGGGACGGATTTGTATACAGCACTTCATTAGATTTTTTTTATTATACAAATTTTATCTTTTTGTAGACTTGAAGTCTTGAACAAAGAAAATGAGTACAGCAAAAACAGATAGTGGAAGACCATTCCAAGAGGCCTGGACAGAGACATATGGAGTGATTGAACGCAGTGGGAAAGCATTGTGTATTATGTGTAATGAAAGTGTTGTGTCTCGCACATCAAGTGTCAAACGTCACTTTGAGACCAACCATAACAGTGTTGCTGAACTTGGTTTAGCTCAAAGAAAAGAGTTCCTTGTAGGAAAATTAAAGAAATATCACTTCCAGTCTCTTAGTTTTAGCAACTATCTTTCAAAAACTAATCATCTTACAGTTGCCAGCTTTCAAATTTCACTGTGCATGGCAAAACATGGTAAGCCCCTCTCTGATGGAGATTTTATCAAAAAGGCAATTTTGGCTGGGAGTAATTCACTCTTCCATGATTTCCAAAACAAGGATAAAATTTGCAGCGCATCTCTGAGATGCCGCTAAGCAGAAATACTGCAAAAGATAGGGTTCTGCGAATGGCTGCTGATATTAGTCAACAGCTTACTTGCGACTTACAAAAAGCACCCTTCTACTCCATGTGCTTGGATGAAAGTACAGATATTACTAACCATGCAAGACTAGTGCTCATTTTGCGTTATGCTACTGGTGACATCATGAGAGAAGAGCTGGTAAAACTGCTGTCTTTGCCTGGAAGAACATAAGGGATAGATATCCACAATGCTGTGATGGAGGCTTTTTCATCACTAGACATAAGTCCAGAAAAAGTGGTTTCAGTTACTAGCGATGGAGCACCTAGCATGGTGGGGACAACATCAGGATTCATTCATTTCTTTGCTAAGGAAGCAAAACATCCACTGATTCAATTTCACTGCATAATACATCAAGAGGCTCTCTGCGCCAAAGAAAGCAGCAAAAAAACTTGACGATGTCCTCAAAGATGTAACAAAAATGGTGAACTTCATCATGGCGCGTGCTCTTAATTTTCGACAATTTCAAGCCCTTCTTGATGAGGTTCAGGCACAATATAACACTTTACTGATGTACAATAATGTCCGGTGGCTGATCAGAGGACGAGTGTTAAAGATTTGTGGCCTGCTTGGAAGAAGTTAGGCTATTTATGAACGAAAAGGGGGGAAGACTATCCTCAACTCACCAACATGGCCTGGCTTACCAACCTCATGTTCTTTACAGATTTTATTAACCACTTTAATGTACTAAACAAAAAATTACAAGGCATGGAAAAAACAGCAGAAAGCATGTTTAGTGACATCAAAGCTTTTGAGAGAAAATTGCATGTTTTTGAAAAAGACCTTGAGAGTGGACAGCTAAAATATTTTCCCAACCTAAAAATACATTTGGATAATTCTACATTTATGGACAGTCATAAAAAACACCAGGAAATCCACAAAGCATATTCCACCATTGTAGCCGAAGCAAAGGAGAATTTTAATAAAAGATTTTCTCAGTTCCGTAAGATGGAGACAACCCTTTCATTTATAACTTCCCCAGAAAAGTCCACATTTGAAGATCTTGATCTTTCCTGCTTACAGTGGTTGGATATTCAAAATTTGGAAATGGAGCTACTGGAATTTCAAGAAAGCTCTATCTGGAAAAGTAAATTCAATGACCTGCGTGCGGCTCTTGAACGTATTGAGTGTGAAAGGGTGACAAATGAAATCACTGCTAGCCCTAAAAGCGTGGAATTCTCTGCCAGACAATTTTAAGTCCATGAAAGCACTTGGGATTGCTCTTCTTACTTTGTTTGGGTCATCCTATGCTTGTGAGCAGCTGTTTTCGGCTTTGAATCATATAAAATCTGATGCTAGAAACAGATTAACGGATGACATGAGTGCTGCATGTGTTGCTCTGAAATTAACGCACTATGAGCCAAGGATTGACAAGTTATCAGCATGCATGCAACAACAAAAATCACATTAATTTTTTTCAGAGCATGCCCAGTGCATATGTTTACATGAAGCAGTGTTTTCAGTTTGCAGTTAAGACACTTTCTAAGTTATTTAAATATTATTTAAAGATGTTATTTAAAAAAGGGACTTTACATGGCCCTGTTGTATTCCAATCTGGAATTTCCAATAAAAACGGTTGGTTTAATTGAAAGCTCTTTTGTTTTCTTTACATCATATTATTAGAAATGTAATGATTTAACTATTTTCTGATTTGATTGTAAATTTTACAAAAAAACATGTATAGACTCTTTGGGAATACACACCGAGTCTTGACACAGTTAACAGTTTTAAGAAGTTTATCTTTTTTTTTACTCAGGATACATTTGACATGTTATGTGAATAATACATTTAAAATATATTGTGTAACTGAATCAAATTCTTCCTAAATTCATTAAATTGAATGAAATCATTAAAACATTATAAATTGCCAATAAATTGAAATGAAAACCAAAGGATTTTCAAATTGATTCTCTGACAATACAAAGATTCCAACCTTTAAAAATGATGTTACATAGTTCAGGCAACTTTATAAAGAGTTTTTAGATACTAAAATCTTGTTATTAAGGTTTAATTGACATGCTGGCACTTTGAGGAAATTCTTTGGTTTTGTGTGGCAGTTTGGGCACTCGGGCTCAAAAAGGTTAGCCATCACTGGTCTATAATATGTGAATCTTAATATATGATATTCCTTGCTACAAAATATGATTATATACCTTTTCATTATTGTTTGAACATTTCGCTGCTTAATTATATGTGACTCTTTTACATTGCACATTTCTTTGAATTTATCTCTTACTTCTCATGCTGTAGGTTCTCTGCAACTCTTAAACATTCCTGTCCTTATATACTAGCTCATACTTTTCTTTGTTGATCTCCTGGTACTTTATTTTCTTGATGATATTATTAATCCACGCTTCTTCCTTAACATCTTCTTGTCTGATTATTTTCATTATCACGCTCTGTCCACCTCGCACTTCTTCAATACTTATCATAATAGATTGCTTTCACAATCATTTCTAACTTACGACTTCTCAACACTAATTTTCTACTGGAACTATGTTATCACTAGTTCCCATCACTCCCAATCTTCTTTCTATGTCTTCCCTTTTCTCCTCTGTCTGGCTTTCTTGAATACTTAGTTATACTTATTGGAGGATGTTTCTGTTTTTGAGCGTCTCTTGTTCTGTTGCTTCCCCCTGATATCTCAATTATTCTCGCCTGGCTGAGCTCTTGCTCACTATGCCTACTTCTGACATAGTCCCCTGGAGGCCTACCTTTTCTTCTCTCTCTTTCTCTCCTCCTTCTAATTGTCATGATTGTATAGGCTTAAACATATCCTATTTGCATTATGTCTACCTCTAATGCCTTAGCCACACTCAATTATGTATCCTGGAATGTAAATGGTTTGCGACACCCAATCAAACGGAAAAAAAATTTCACTCATCTTAAAAAATTTAAACCTTCAATTGTTTTTTTACAAGAGACCCATATTTCCAATACTTCCCACTTTTTGAACCCCAAAGATGGACTAAACTACATTGCTGAATCTCCAGCAACTGGCAGAAAACATGGTGTTGTAATCTTATCTCATAAAAATGTCTCTCTCCAACTCCTAGAATCTAAACATGATTTAGAGGGTAGATGGTTAATAGTTAAAGCACAAATTTATTCGCAAGAAGTACTTCTTGTTAACGTATACGCTCCAAACATTGACTCTCCTGAGTTCTTTACGCAACTTTTTCAGTCTGTTTCAAACTTCGACCCTCTTCCTATTATTATTGCTGGTGATTTTAACCTACCTCTGGATATATGGTTAGATAGACACTCTCCTTCCTCTATCACCCCAACTAAAGCTGCCTCTGCTCTACATTCCCTTATTAAACAATATAATCTTACCGAACCATGGAGATTACAACACCCAGAAGACAGGGACTATACATACTTCTCCGTGCCTCATTGTAGTTATTCGAGAATCGATTACTTTCTTATCTCTTCCTCGCTGATCCCATGTCTAACTGCCTCTAAGATTAATACTATAGTTGTCTCAGATCATGCCCCGATATCTATCACACTGCAATGGTCCTCCGTTAATACGAACAAATCTCCTATTTGGAAGTTGTCTAATCCCCTGCTAATGAATGACGCTACTAAACAAAGATTAACTAAATTTATAGAGGAATTCTTTTTATTCAACATGACTGAATCAATGGATGCACTAACTATATGGGAGGCTTTTAAAGTCTCTCTTAGAGGTGAGTTAATTTCTATTCAAGCATATGAAACAAAACAACAAAAGCAGGAACTTCTTAACATTGAATCTCAAATTATAATTCAAGAACGACTCTTCTTTGCTTCTAATGATAAAACTCTTCTACCCGAAATATACAAATTGAAATATGCATACAATAAGTTAGTTAGCCTTGCTGCACAGCAAGATATCTTTTTTACTTCTACCAAATATTACGTAGAAATGAATAAAAGCAGTAAAATGCTGGCTAATTACCTTAAGAGAAAAAGAGTTAAAGTACAGATCCCGACGATAAAAACCTCTACTAGACAACTTCTTTCTTCTCATTCTTCTATTTCGGCGGCTTTTCATTCTTTCTACTCTCAACTCTATTCCTCAGATACCCCTGATCAGTCAGATATTATTAATCAATTTTTGATTTCTTTGAACTCTACTAAACTTACCGTATCGGATTGTGAATCTCTACAAAGATCATTTGACGTTTCTGAAATAGTGCTATCTATAAAACATCTCTCTTCTGGGAAATCACCTGGCCTAGATGGGCTTACGGTAGAGTTCTACAAAACCTTCCAACAAAAACTATCCCCTATACTCACGTCTCTATTTAATTCTCTTAATCCCCAGAGGATCTCCAACAAGTCACTTTTTAGATGCTGTTATCACAGTTATCCCTAAACCCAACAAAGACCCCCAGCAAATCCCAAATTATAGACCTATATCGCTTTTAAATGTTGATTACAAAATCTTTGCTACAATCCTCTCTTCTAGGCTGCAACATCATATTAGTAAAATTATTTCCCCAAATCAGGTTGGTTTTATTACTGATAATTCTCGCCTGTTTTTTCATTTAAATTCCATCGCTAACTCTTCTCATGAACCTTGTATAGCTCTTTCTTTAGATGCTGAAAAAGCATTTGATAGAGTAGAGTGGTCTCACTTATTTCAAACAATGCAATGGTTTGGTTTTCCTCCTAAATCCTTAGAATATGTTAAAATCCTTTATTCTAATCCTAGAGCCTCTGTTATTACAAATAACATACTGTCGCCTTTTTTTACCCTACAGCGAGGTACTCGTCAAGGATGTCCCCTCTCTCCATATCTTTTCAATTTGGCCCTCGAACCCCTTCTTTTAGCCATTAACTCTCATAAAGATATCTCCGGTGTCCTGCTTAATAAAACAGAATATAAACTTTCAGCATATGCTGATGATGTCTTACTATATCTCACCCAACCAGACAAATCCCTACCTGCTCTCTTTAATCTAATTCAGGTCTTCTCTTCATTTTCTGGTTACAAAATCAATAAGCAGAAGACGGAAGTACTACCTCTTAACAAGTATTCACGTCCTGAATTGATCCAATCATTTGACCTTCTTTGGTCTCTGTCACATATAAAATATTTGGGAATTAACCTCTATACATCCCTTCCTGCTACTATTAAACATAATAGTGATAATCTCATAGCTATTCTTAAATCATTAATACAATCTTGGCATCCCCTTCACCTTTCCTGGTGGGGTAGGATAGAGACAATCAAGATGGTAGTAGCACCTAAAGTTAACTTCGTACTCAGCATGATCCCCCACATATTCTCACCTCACTTTTACAAACTGATTGATAAACACATAAATACCTTTATATGGAATAACAAACCGCCTAAAATAGCTCTTAAAAAACTTAAAGACCAAAGCAGGGGTTTTTCTTCCAGATTGTCTAACTTATCATAAGGCATTTATAGTACAACAGACCACCCACTGGTTTTCCACCTCGAATGCTTACGTCCCCCTATGGCTCCAACTTGAACGTGCTCTCTACCCGGCATATCTGACGTTGGCCCCGCTATTAACTTCTGATGCTTTACTTTCATCTGTAAACCCCATCATATCCCAATCTGTTACCTGTCTCCTTGAATTCGATGAGCTGTTAGAAAAACCCGTCAGAACTTCAGCATATATCTCCATTTGGTATAACTCGTCTTTTCTAATAAATAAAAAACCAATAATCCAGCCTCAATGGTCCAGACTTGGGATACAATACTTGATAGACATCTGTACCCCCTCTCTACAACTTTTGACCTTCTCGGAGTTGCAAGCCAAATTCGCCCATCCGGCCTCATCGTTCTATCAATGGCTTTAACTCACCTCCATGATAAAAAAATCTAAAGTCTTACAGCTGAAAATCTTAAGAACCCCTACTATACTTACGCTGTTTCCCAAACTCCTAGTAATAGGCCATGTTGCTTCACATCTCTATAAAATACTTCTGAACTCCCGAACTGACGTTCATATCCCCGTACAAAACTCTTGGGAATTAGATTTAAATTGCCATCTACAAGATAAACAATGGGAAGATTTTTGGTCTAAAACTATCCGAACTATTCCATCTGCCAACTCTATGCAATCCATGTTCTTTCTACATCACAAAGCCACTTGGACGCCTCAAAAACTACACGTCTCAGGTCTGCTGCCTGCTAACAAATGCTGGAACTGTAAATTGCATCCAGGTACTTTACTGCATATGCTTGTGGAATGCCCCTGCTTACAAAACTTTTGGACGGATGTCTGGTCAATTATTCAAAAAATTTTTAATTTTACTTTCAATTTTTCTCATATAGTGGTCATATTGAAATCTGAGACTCCTTTGCTCGACTTAACTGCACCACATTATGCCTTATTTAACACGCTTCTCATTGTCACTCTGCGATAGAGAATGACACGGTGGCGGTTTACCCGCGGCCACCGCATTTTAGCCGCGGGTCACCTGCCGAAACGGGGAACGAAAACTAGCAGTCGCTGCGGCGATGGGGACAAGGCCATTCACCGCCCGTGGGGTGGTGAATGGTCTTGTCCCCGCAGTGAGGCATGAAGGATCGCGCGGTCCCCGCAGCACACACCCGCCTGCCCAATCGATCCTAGTGTTTAGCCAGCTCTCTCCCTTCTCCTCACCTTAGTTTGTAGGTTTTCTTTTTCGGCGACCCGCACGCTATCAGAGAGCCGCGCACCCGCCGCTGCTCAGTTTCAATCTTCTGCTCTGACGCAACCGGAAACAGGAAGTTGTAGCAGAGCAGAAGATTGAACACTGAGCAGCCGCGTGTGCGTGGCTCTTTGGGAAAGCGTGCATGTCGCCGAAAAACAAAACCTACAAACTAAGGTGAGGAGAAGGGAGATAGCTGGCTAAACAGTAGGATCCATTGGGCAGGCGGGTGGTGGCTGCGGGGACCGTGCGATCGCTCGTGTTCCCGGCTCAAATTGGAAGGAGGGAGTGAAAGGGAAAAGGATTCTGGGCCAAGGGGATGAAGACGGAAAGAAAAACCCACAGCAGGAAAGAAAGGGAAGGACAGGCAGGTGAGCCAGATGCTAGAAGCAAAGGGGGGGGAGGGGAAGAAAGAGGGAAAAAAGCTAGATGGGGTTGAAAAGAAGAGACACACTGGTATGGAAGAGGAAGGTAGGGGAAATCTGGACACAGGAAGGTAACAGAAAGAGGGGAAATTATGTGCATGGGGCATAGGGACAGTGACATAAAGGGGACATGCCATGGGGATGGTATATGGACACAGGGGGGGGGGGCAATGGCAGATACATAGGGGAGATATTAGAAATGGGGAAAATAGCACAGAAGCGAGATGGTTTGTGGGGATGGGACAGGGACCGAGCTTGCAGGCTCCAGTGGCTTGCACAAATTACATTGTAACGTGCCATGAAAATAAGAGGGAGGAAGGTAGATAGATAGGCCACGTGAGAGGAGCTGAAGGGTAGTAGAAAGGAACAGATGGTAAAGGAGGGAGGGAAGGGTGGTGGTGGAAAGGAATAGGACAGACATTGAAGGAGGGTGGAGAGGAACAGACCCCGAAGGGAAATGTGGAAGACAGAGTGGGAAGAAGACAGATGCCAGACTATGGGGGAGCGGAGGGAAGAAGATGGGTGCTAGACCAATTGGAGGGGGTGGGGGGTGAAGGGAGAGGCACAGTAACAGCAAGTGGAAGACGCAGAGAGAAGACACACAGTGGATGGAAGGAATTGAATGAGAAGATGTGGAAAGCAGAAACCAGACAACAAAGGTAGAAAAAAAAATTATATTTATTTATTTATTTTTTGCTTTAGGATAAAATAGTATATTAGTTGTGTTGATAAAAATTTATAAACAAAGCCCTGCCAGCTGAACATCTCTTTCTCTAGTTCAGCAGCAGGAACTTTGATTTATAAGAAAGGAGTAAGCTAAATATTACAGTACTAAGGCTTATATGGATGCAGCGGGGACGGTGACGGGGCGGTGAATGGGGTGGCGGTGACGGGGCGGTGAAAGGGATGGCAGTGACAGTGACGGGGCGGTGAAAGGGATGGCAGTGACGGGGCGGTGCAGAGGATGGTGGGCCGGTGACGGGGACAGATTTTTTCCCCGTGTCATTCTCTACTCTGCGACTCATATTATCTAACTGGAAATCGTTTGATTCCTTAAACGTGCACTTTTGGTACCAATCTGTCCTACTACAACACAAGTGTGAAATGCTGATCTCTGCTGCTATTCCCCTGAACGCTAAAGTCCATATTAAATGGGCTAAGTTCACCGAATACCTGAATTCTCTCTAATGCCTTACCGCTCATAAGTTAATGCCTAACGTCTTTTATATCTTATATCTCTCTTTCCAACTTCTTCCTCTCTCTCTTTCTGGCCTCTGGGGGATTCTCTCTTCTCTTTCTCACCCCTTGTTGCTTTCTTACTTACCTTTCGCCCTCCGTCATCACCCTTCTTTTTCTTTCTTTTCCCTCTTCTCTCCTGACTTTTTTTTCTTTCCTTGAATATCTTCCCGCTACTTATCACAACACCTTAGAATATTTTTACCTCTGATTATATGTATCTAACGATTTTCTGTTGTGCTTGAATAATTGTTTTTACTCATTTATTGTTCCACGATTATGGTATTGATATTGATTGTTTGTTTCTCTCCATTTTTTGTATTTTGATAAAATTTTCAATAAATTTTCAAGAGAAAAAAAATAAATAAATAAACTTGAAACTTGAAGGCCTTTTGACACATTCCCTCATAGGAGGATCATAAATAAACTGAGCAGTCTCAAGTTAGGACATAAAGTGGTGAACTAGATTAGGAACTGGTACTGGTGGTTAATGGAATTTTCTCAGTGAATAAAAACGTAAGTAGTGAAGTGCCTCAGGTATCAGTACTGGAGCTGATTCTTTTCAACATATTTGTGAGTGACATTGCTGAAGGATTAGATGGAAAGTTTGCCCTTTTGTGGATGAAACCAAGATTTGCAACAGTGTAGACTCCCTGGAGGGAATGGATAATATGAGAAGGGATCTACAAATAGAAGAATGGTTGATTGGCAGCTAAAATTTAATTCAAAGAAATACAAAGAGATACACTTGTGGTGTAGAAATTCAAAAGAGTAGTGCATATGTTCTAGGGAGTGAGAGATTGACATGCACGGATCAGGAGAAAGGGCTAGATGCACTAAAGATATCGACTAGATCGCTATTGGCCAATTCTCCAGCAGCGATCGATGCGCTATCAAATTTGAATATAAATGATTTGCACCTCCATGCAAAAGTGACTGACACATGTGCAGAGCCCTAACAGCAGTGACAGGTGAAGCAGCCTCCTGTTGTTGCTGTTGGGCTTTTTTTTTTAATGGCACAGAAGTGAGTGTGTGTTACACACACCTAATCTGTCCCATTTAAAAAAAAAGAAAAAAGCCCCCCTGCGGCAGGTACCAGAGCCACTGTCCCACTCCCCTTCAAACCCCCACAAAATGGCAGAAGGGATGCCCACTCCCTCCTGCCATTCTGACTTACCCCGCCCCTTGTGGCAAAGCAGCTGAAGGGATGCTCACTCCCTCCTGCCACAGGGAGTGGACATCCCTCCTGCTATTTGTTTTGGGTTTTGGGGGGCAGTGGCTTGGGGTGTCCGCCATCTGTGGTGGGGGACTTTTTTTCCATCTTTTTTAATGGGCCAAATACTTTGCATGTATAACACGCAAAATATCTGTGCCATTGAAATAAAAAATGGAAAAAAAAACAACCCCCAGGCAGACCTGTTGGTAACACTGTTGCTAACAGGTCTACCACAGTTGGTTTTTACGATCGCAAAAATTCCTTTTGGAATTAGTGCATCAATTTTGGAGTTAGTGCATCAATTGCTTGGCTAATTTGTATGGAGTTTTTCTAATTTGCATGGCTGGATCAGAAAATGGACGATTGAGGGGGAAAAACATGCTATGGGCTGTTTTGTGCATCGGGTTGGTAACATGATTGTCGCTAAAGCAGGTTTAGCGATGATTGCTGATTTAAGTGCATCTAGCCCATAGTGTCTGAGGATCTCAAGGCGGTGAAACAATGTGACAAGATGATGGCTGTTGCTAGGCAGAAGAAAGGAGGTGTTGATGCCCCTTGTACATGTCATTGGTGAGGCCCACTTGGAGTACTCTGTCCAGTTTAGGAGACCATATTACATTACAGATTTCTATTCCTTTCGGTTCAAAGCGGATTACAAAAAGAGTTATGGAAGAAGGGTTACAACGTTAGATCAGAGAAGGTTTCCAAGAGAGGGAAAAGTAGGATCTGGGGTTAGGGAGGGATGGTAAGAGGGGGGTTAAGCTTTATCATGGTATTAAGCTTTATTAAGGGATTTCTTGAAGAGTATAGTTTTTATTTCCTTTCTGAACATCTTGTAGTCTGGGGTTGTTGTCAATAGGTTGGTTGTCTATCTTCGCTGCCTGAGTGGTCAGTAATCCTTTGTATAGTTTTTTCCGTTTTACTTCTTTGATTGGGGGGTAAGTGAATGGGGGGGGTGTTTTTCTATGCATGGTAGAGGTGGTTTGGATGAGGTGGTCGTTTAGGTAGGTTGGGCTGTCTCCATTTATAGTTTTAAATAGTATACAGTAGAATTTTATTCTTTCCTGGATTGGAAACCAATGAGAATTGATGAATGCCTCAGTAATGTGATCATGTTTTTTCAATGAATAGACGAGTCTCAGAGCTGTATTCTGAATTGTCTGTAGTTGTTTAATCATTATTGCAGGGCAGGGGAGGTAGAGGATGTTGCAATAGTCTAGGATACTTAGGATTAGAGATTGTACTAGGAGCTGAAATTGTGTTTTTTCGAAGAATTTTCGGACTTGTCTAAGGTTTCTCATAACTGCGAAAGATTTCTGTATTGTTTTGTTAATTTGTGGTTGCATGGTGCAGCCTCTGTCAATAGTCATACCTAGAAGTTTTAGGGTGGTTTGCAAAGGGTAGTTGATAGAGTTGATTTCTAAGTTGGTTATGGTTGGGATTTTGTTATTTTCTAGGAGGATGAATTTAGTTTTGTCTGGGTTGAGTTTCAGTTTCTGGTCTTCCATCCAAGTCGTAACTGTAGCTAGAGTTCTGTGTAGTGTGTCTGACATTAAGAGCATTGGTTGGTCGAAAGGAATGAGGATGATGATGTCATCAGCATAGCTATAAGAGGATAGGCCTTGTTTGTTCAGGTAAACGCCAAGAGAGGCCGTATATAGGTTGAAGAGAGTAGGGGACAGTGGGGACCCTTGTGGAACACCGCAGGGGTTGGACCAAGGTTTGGATTTTTCTTTGTCTGATTTTACTTTGTATGTTTTGGATTTTAAGAAACCTTCAAACCATGAGTATACTTTATCTGAGATGCCTATTGAGTCCAAGATTTGCAGTAGGATGTTATGATCTACCAGGTCAAATGCCGCCGTCAGGTCCAACTGTATGAGCAGCATTTTTTTCCAATGCTGAGGTGTTGTCTTGCTGTGTCGATAAGGGAGCCTAGCAGTGTCTCTGTGGTGAAGTTAGTTCTGAAGCCAGATTGCGTGGGATGGAGTAAGTTATGGTCCTCGAGATAGTTGGTGAGGAATTTGGCTACTAATCTTTCTGTTAGTTTGATATATAGAGGTATTGAGGTATCTCTACAAGAATATTAAAAAACTTGAGGCAGTTCAGAGGAAGATGACAAAAATGTTAGAGTTTGTGCCATAGTATGAAAAGAGGCTAGAGGACTTGAATATGTATATGCTGGAGAAAAGGAGAGAGGGTGATATGATAAAGACTTTTAAATACTTGAAAGGTATTACTATTTAAACAAACCTCTTCTAGAGATGTAGGGGTGGTAGAACTAGAGGATATGAGTGGAGGTTGCAGGGAGGTAGACTTAGAATAATGTCAGGAAATACTTTTTCACAGAGAGACTGGTGCCTGGAACATCCTTCTGAAGGAGATGACAGAAACAGTGAGCGAATTCAAAAAATCATGGGACAGACACAGAGGATGTCTAAATGGAAAGAGGATGGAAACACTACATGGTTGTTGAGGTGTTATTCTGAGCAGGTGTAGTTGGGAACTCAGGCTGATGCCAGACAGACTTCTACTGTCTGTGTCCTGCAAATGGCAAGAGACAGGTGAAGTGCTGTGCAATTTAGGGGAGAGGAAGGCATCTTGACTGGTACCGTATTTTTCGCCCATAAGACGCACCCTAGATTTAGAGAAGGAAAACAAGAAAAAAAACCATTCTGAACCAAATTCTTCCTGCCAGGCTCTGCACCCAACCCCACACTCCTTGCCAGGTTCTGCACCCTGTCCCCCCTCCCTGCCAGACTCTGTACCCTGTCCCCCCTCTGGTGGTAGGTTGGGACAGGGCACAGGGCTGGTAGGGATAGGGCAGGCAGGGCCCCCCTCCCCTTACCTCAATTGCTCCCGCGATCCAGAGCTGTAGGGCAGGAGCTTTCAGCCTCCTGCCCTTTCATTCAGCTGATTCCCGAGTGGCAAGGCCCTTCCTCCGTCTGACTCCCTCCTTCCCTTTCCTCCAGCTGACTCCCAAGGCAGGAAGCAAAACGCTCGCACCTACCTTCTGAACCGCTTTCACTCTGACGCTGCATCAGAGTCAGACGCTGCATCAGAGTCAAAGCGGTGCAGAAGGCAGGTGCAAGTGTTTTGCTTCCTGCCTTGTCCTGCGCTGCGGGAGTCAGCCAGAGGAAGGGCCCTGAAGAGAAATGTTGCTGCTTCGGCTAGGAGTCCTCGCATTTCAAGCAGGGCAGTGGGGGTATTTAACCTCTGCACCGTCAGAGGTCCTTCTCCTTTTTTTACAACGCCGCTGGACTGAAAACTTTTTTATGCTGCCTTCCCTCGCCAGTGCCGAAAACAGGGAGCTGAAGAGACATGCTTCAGCAACTCTTCCTCCGTGCCAGCATGGAGCGGCACTGAGGGTAATTAGGATTTTTATTTTTTTATATACCGCCTATCAAGGTTATCTAAGCGGTTTTACAATCAGGTACTCAAGCTTGTAGACAGCGGTGTCTACATAGAGGGAGTCAGCTGGAGGAAAGGGCAGGAGGTTGAAAACTCCTGCCCTGCAGCTCTGGACCGCCGAAGGAATTAAGGTCGGGGGAGGCGGGTATTCGCTTTATAAGACACACCCCTATTTCCAAACCAATTTTTTTGGGGAAAAAAGTGCGTCTTATAGAGTGAAAAATACGTTAAGTTGAATACTATCAGTATACTTGAAGTCTTGGTTATAATCACATATTACCCCATCTTTTCAGTAACCACCCCAACTCTTTAGAATTCCATGCAAAAATATTTAAGAGAAGAGAACACTAAACTATTTTAAGTCCAAGCTAAAAGCTGTCCTCTTCACTGATGCCTTTAGACTCTTAACTGTCCTTTTAAGGACTAAATGACAACTAACCTGTGCCTTCCTCCTCCCCCCCTTTTGTTTCTCCCTATTACTGTTCTTTCCTTTCAAGATTGTAGTTTCTCCCCTTTTCCCATTCATTCCTGTTTGTCTTAGTTTGTCTGTCTGCCAAACTAACTACCCCCAGGAAGGTCTGTTTTTATTCATTTAGTCTTATCTATATGTATTTTATGTAACATCTGATTTTATTAATTTAGTCATACTATATATACTTTATGTAATGCTCTTTTATTAATGTATACCACCTAAAAGCCTGATTAGGCGGTATATCAAATTCTTAATAAACTTGGATGTTTGGCTGCCGGTACAGTTGAAATGGTGGTTACTTCACAACTGGTATTTGAATATGGGTGACTGGGGCCTGCACAGAGTAGTGGGCATGGCTCTGGCCACCTTTTTGGGCAGTCTAGATGGACTGTGAGGGAATTTTTCTGCCATCATTTACTGTGTTACTGTATTACTTCAGCAATAGAACACCTGACCTACTGCGTAGTTATAGTACACAATTTTAAAACAAGTTTTCCTTACATAACACATACTGGGATCTGGTACCAATATACACTTCTTTGTAATCCATCAGTCAAGGGCAGGGTAGTTAGGTGAAGAGGTATGTTTTTATTGCTTTCCTAAAATTGAGGAGTTATTCAAGGGATCTGATCTGCGGATGCAGTTGATTCCAGTGGCTCGGTATGAAGTGGGAGTAGGAATGTAGTTTGGCAGTTTGCAGTTGAAGGGCATGACCAGGGGGCATTTAGAGGCATATTTCTTCCTGGGAGCGGAGGGACCTGTTCGGCATGTACAGAGGAAGCTCAGCGCCATGTCATGCAAGAATTTGAATGCTAGCATCAGGCCCTTGAAGACACATTTGGCTATGGGCAGCTAGAGAGCCAATGCTAGAACCTGGGAGATGGTTGTAAGCACGGAGGGTTATTAGAAGCCTTATCACCGTGTTTTGTACACACTAGAGATGTTGTACATTCTTTGCAATGAGCCCATTGAATAGTGCATTGCAGTAATCCATGCAGGATAGTACTAAGGCATAGAGTAGTTTGGTGAAGTCAGACTCTGAAAAGTAGTTCCTTATTTTTCAGAGTTGTCGCAGGTAGTAAAATGAGGACGATACCATTTGAGAGATATGGTTGGAAAGCTACAGTTTTCAGTCAAGGAGTATTCTAAGGCTGCGTACTCAGTCTTTCGTAGTTATAGTAGTTGAGTCACAGCGCAGTGAGGGACAGGCATGATTGCAGCATTCTTTGCGGATCCAAAGGAGTTCTGTCTTACAGGCATCTAATATAATAAAAGGCTAGCCATGCATGCGCACTCCCACTGCGTGCGCCGGTTTTCCGTGAGCTGTAGGGCCCCGCAGGTAGGAGTGCGCATGTGCGCTTAGGGTTCTGTTTATCGTTTGTTGTTCGGTCTGGCCTGCTCCCTGCTCGCCTTGCCGTATTGTACTTTTAAGTTGAAAGACGCGGCGGTGGCTCCTCTCACGATCCCCACCTGAAAGGAAGAGAAAATAGAATTTTTGAAAGGGAGAGAAAATAGAATTATTGAAATGTACTGTTGAGGTCCTGCAAGCGAAATAAGAAAAAAACCATTCAAGAAATTGGCTAGTGATACCAATAGAGGACAATCTTTGAAGTAAAAGCTGATGATCTATGGTATCAAATGCCGCTGCCAGGTCTAGAGAAATAACAGATAACAGATTTGTGTTGGCACTTCAAGGTATTATTGGATAGTTGTGGTAAGGCCTAAAAGAGAATGCTCTGTAGAATGATTTTTACGGAACCCCGTTTGATTGGGATGTAGTATTTGAGTTTTGTCTACAAAGTCTGATAATTGATTATAGACAATTTTTTCTGTTAATTTGGCTAGAAACGGAAAATTGGCGATAGGTCTATAATTAGTACAATCCTGGGAGTTATTTTGGGGGTTTTTGATGATTGAGTAGAGAGTAGAATGTTTCCAACTATTCGATAAAGTAGATATAATAAGACTCTTGTGGATGATTTTTAGGATATAAGGTCTGAAGATAGAGAAGTAGTATCTTAAGATAAATGGGGGAATAGATTCTGGATTAGATCCTTTGGTGTTGAGCGATTGCATGATACGTTCAATGTCATTGAGGGATGGTAGGGAAAAGTGAGAGCATATTGCAGTCAATGAGTTAGTATTACTGTCTTCGATGTGACTGGGATCAGATACTGAAATAGCAGAGAGAGTGCTAGTAGTGGTTTTAATATTGTCTCTAATGGATTCGATTTTTTTCATGGAAAAAGTCTGCCAGGTTTTGTGCAGATGGAGAGTCGTTAGAGCTAGCTGGTTTATATTTGAAATAGGTAAGTTTTTTAAGGATAGAGAAAAGAACAGAAAAATTATTCGCTTTTGAGATGCTTTCAGTATATTTTTTCTTTACTATGTTAAGTGTTTGTCGATAATGCTGAGAATGCTCCTTGTATTTAATGAGGTTACTTTGAGTAGGATTAGAGTGCCATTTGCGTTCCAAAAAACACAGCTGCCATTTGAGAAGGAGTAATGATGAGTTAAACCAGGGATTTTGTTGGTTTTTTGAAGAGATAGTATGAGTAACAATTGGAGTGATATTGTCTAAAAGGGAACTACAAGCAGTGTTTCAGATCCTTAGCTGTTCATTGGAGTCAGAAATATAAAAGTATTTGTCATCAATAGAAAATAAGGAAGAGGTCAAGGAGTCATTAAGGTAATGGAAATCTCTTGAAGAGATAGTTTTTGGTGATTGAGAAACAAAGGTAACAGATGGTAGGACATAGGAAATGGAAATGAAATAATGATCTGACCAGGGAACCTTATATATACCTGGTTTGGAAAAGTTCAAGTTCTGGGGGGTAGGGGCAAAAATCATATCAAGTATATGACCCTTGAGTGGGTTGGGGCAGAGATTAATGGGACAAAGTTAAGATCATGAATATGGGTGAGAAAGTCTGAAGTTGAAGTGTTACTGGGATCGTCAAAATGAAGATTAAAGTCTCCCAAAATGAATGGAATTTGTGAAAGAATAGTACAGTCAGATATAATAGATAAGGCCTGAGTTTGGTTGATTGGAGGAGGAATATACAACAATAACAGGTCTATAACAGGATTAGTGTTAATTTTTAATTGAATTGTTTCAATAAAGTATTTGACTTGAGATGCATCGATGGTCACAGAAAGTGAGGATTTAAAGATAACACAGCAAGACCACCCCCCTTCTTGCCTGAGCGATGGTTAAAGCAGTAGTTGTAGACTGGGAGACTGGCAAAGGATAGATAGGCTTCGTCACCTTTGCTTAACCAAGTTTCTACGACACAAAGAATGTCCATTGAATGAATAGTAATAAGGTCCTTAAGGATATGATGTTTAGTACGTAGCGATCTAGCATTAATGAAACTTATATTTATGGATTTTTGTGAGGAACAGAGGGGAAAGAAGGGAGGAGTCTTATTAGGAAAACAAGGAAGGATTTTAGTTAGGTTTAAAGATTGGGAAGTGGTTACGTTAAGTTTGTGAGTTGGGCGATGACCCCATAAAACAGGGATTTGAGAGGGCTAGAGTTCTATTGTGTGAAAATTGTGAAACCTAATTAAAGAGAACAAAAAGATAAGAGTGGAATTTTGATGCAATTTTTTGAAAAAATTGGATTAAACTGCCAAGGAGGGGTAAAAACTAGATAAAAAAGGGGTGGCCAGCTGGCAGTTGTTTCATCTTGGCAGAAGACAGGACAAGATGGTGGTAGCGTGAAAGCAGCTAGGAACCAGAGCTCCATCTTACCTTGCAGTTGCTAGGCTGGATTTTTTCCAGCTATAGAGTTGTGGACTTTCTCACTTGTTGAGGAAAGGTTTGGATATGCCCCATAGCAAACGCAATGGGGTTATCCGGTTGGATCCCTCTATACCCGGACAAATACCGATGGATTGGTTCCTGACGAGCTCATCGGCTATAATGAGTGGGGGTGAGCTCCCTGTGGAAGGAGCCATTGGAGCCTTAGGGTTTGAGACATCGTTATTTCCCCCAGAAGTCCGATCACCGCCCAATCCGCCTCAGGACAGCGTTGTAGAAAGGAACGCCAAGGACCCGACATGTTCAACGCAGACTGGAGGGGAGACCCACGCTGCCCGTGAAGCAGAGTCTACAACGAGTAGAGGAGCGGAAGGATCCAACTCCTCGCTGGCAACTTCACCAAACATTTGGAAATTACTTCATAAATTAGAAGCTGCAGTATCAACATTGACTGGTGAAATGACCAAGCTTGTGGGTAAAGTTGATGATTTATCTGCTTCAGTTCAAAGTATTAAAATGGAATTGAAATCTAAGTTTGACCAATTAAGTAAAGAAGTTTCCACCTTACAAAATGTTTCAGCTACTGTAGTCAAAGATAGACTCCTTTTCCAGAGAAAAATTTAACAATTGGAGAATTTTAATTTGAGGTTGAATCTCCGTATATTGAATTTCCTCAAGTCTGTGTTATCTACACCATTGGATTTGTTTAAAAAATACATAATGGAAACTTTAAAATTTTCCACTGAAATGGTACCTCTAATTAATATAATCTATTATTTACCGAAGAAGAAAGAAGATTTGCAAACTAAACAACAAGAAGTAGCACAACAAATTGACTTTAATAACTTAACAGACATATTGGAGAATTAAAGTGAAGAGATCGAATATAGAGGAACATTAGTTGTTTCATTGGTCTTTGAACAGGACCTGAACTCATTAATGAAAGCTTTTTTTTCGCTCTTCCCAAAATTTATTTATAAGACAGAAAATCAGGATTTTTCCAGATGTTACCAAAGTAACCCAAGACCATAGAAAACTATTTTTAGCTATGCGTCAAGAAGTAGTGAAAATGGGGGCTGTTTTCTTGTTAAGCTATAAGTGTCAAATCAAATTTGCTGGCATCATATACGTGTTTTTTGCACCAGACCAGCTTTTGTAATTTTTTGGATATGAAAAAAATTAATGAAAATATGAAATAGGGCTACAATAATTAATAAGTCAGAATAGTTCACGTTAAGCCTTTTCCTTTACAGCATAGTCCGACACTTGGATACACACGACCTGATGAGAGCCAGTCAACATGGCTTCAGGAAAGGGAAATCATGTTTGATGAATTTACTTCAATTTTTTGAGACCGTGAACAAACAAATTGATAGTGGAAAACTGGTGGACATAATATACTTGGACTTCCAGAAAGCGTTCAACAAGGTTCCACATGAAAGACTTCAAAGGAAACTACAAATCCATGGAATAGAGGGAGATATACTAAGATGGATAGGCAAATGGCTGGAGAACAGAAAGTAGAGAGTGGGCATAAGTGGGAAGTTCTCAGACTTGGAGAAAGTGACTAGCGGTGAGCCCCAGGGCTAGGTACTTGGGCCCATCTTATTTAATATTTACATCAATGACCTAGAAGAAGGAGCATCCAGTGAGATCATCAAGTTTGCAGAGCTATGCCGGGCAATCAGATTGCAGAGGGATAGCGAGGAACTCCAGAGTGACTTGTGTCAGAGAAATGGGCGGAGAAATGGCAGATGAAGTTTAATGTGGAAAAGTGCAAAGTAATGCATTTAGGCAGAAAGAACAAAGAACACGAGTATAGAATGTCAGGTGCAACTCTGAGTAAGAGCGAACAAGAAAAGGACCTGGGTGTACTGATAGATAGGACCCTGAAACCGTCGGCACAATGTGCGGCAGCGGCAAAGAAAGCAAATAGAATGTTAGACATGATAAAGAAAGGAATCACGAGTAGATCGGAGAAAGTTATAATGCCGCTTTATAGGGCAATGGTCAGACCACACTTGGAATACTGTGTCCAACATTGGTCTCTCAACCTAAAGAAGGATATAAAACTGCTGGAGAGGGTTCAGAGATGAGCAACTAAGCTAATAAAAGTTATGGAGAACTTGGAATATGAGGAACGACTTAAGAGACTGGGATTGTTCTCCCTTGAGAAAAGGAGACTGCGAGGGGATATGATCGAGACTTGCAAAATACTGAAAGGAATCGACAAAATAGAGCAGGAAAAAAAATTATTTTCAATGTCCAATGTGACACGGACAAGAGGACATGGACTGAAGCTAAGGGGGAACAAGTCTAGGACAAATATCAGGAAGTTCTGCTTCATGCAACGAGTGGTGGACACCTGGAATGCTCTCCCAGAGGAGGTTATTGCAGAATCCACTGTTCTAGGATTTAAAAGCAAACTAGATGCACATCTCCTTACGAGAGGCATAGAGGGATATGGGTGACTAAAATTATGCCAGGTGTACACCTGGCTGGGCCTCAGCGTGTGCGGATCGCCGGACTTGATGGACCGAAGGTCTGATCCGGAGATGGCAGTTCTTATGTTCTAAATAGATCAATGATCTCCTGCTGCCTACCAGCCTGCTTTGCACAGAGCCTCGTTCCTACCTCCTGCCTCGATCGATCCTGCTGGGCGTGTGAGCCTGCTCTGCCCCTTCCAGGCCAGCTGGGAGTGTTTAAAAACGAGCGGGGGAAGTGGACCTCACTGCGACCAACGATCTCTGGCTGCCTACCGGCCTGCTCTGCACAGAGCCTCGTTCCTGCCTTCTGCCTTGATCGATCCTGTCAGGCTTGTGAACCTGCTCCGTCCCTTCCAGGCCAGCTGGGAGCGTTTAAAAACCAGCAGAGGGAACGGCGCAATGGCAAAGGCGCGTGTCTTAGCGAAGCGACTGAGCGGAACAACAAAGTGACAGAGAAAAGAAGCTTAAAATGAGATCACTGATAAGTATAACTACATCCATTTAAAAGCATAATTAACTTGCTGACTAAACTGAAGTACCACTAGTGGGTGGAACGTAAATTGTATACTGTAATATTTCATTTTATGCTCTTAGCCAATATGGCAACTTATAACAAATACCTACTGATTTTGGGGGTACTTTATTTAATCTGTTATAGAAGCTGGTGTAACGATGAAAGGAGTCCCAAACCAATTCCTATTCACCTTTCTTGGCATAGGCCAATCAAGACAACTAAACCAATTGGTTCACACCAGGTTCTTATATGAATGCTCAGAACTAGGCCCAATACAAATTCCTGTGATAAATAGTGCCCGAAACTCATACAAACCATACAGATATAAGACCAAGGAAAGAAACTTTAAAAAGCTAGATCACATTAGAACTACCACCCCAACTAATTATGGTAATTTCAAAGGATATTATCTGAATACCCGCTCTGTGAGAAATAAAGCACAAGTATTATATGATTGGTTTGTAGAAAAGAATCCTGACTTAATTCCTGACAGTAACATGGATAGTCTCAGACATGGATGTTATTATGAAAGAAATTTTACCACAGCGATACAAAATACTACCACTATCTAGAACAGGGGTGCCCACACTTTTTGGGCTTGCGAGCTACTTTTAAAATGACCAAGTCAAAATGAAATACCAATAATGAAATTTTTTTTAAAAACCCACAAAGCACACTGAAAGGCAGAGAAAATATTAAATATCATTCATATTCCGGGGTTTTTTCAAAGAGGTCACGGCAGATGACTCTATGCAATATCACCTCAGTAACAACCATACAAAAATAGACAAATATACTCCCTCCCTTTTTACTGAACCACACTAGCAGTTTTTAGCACAGGGAGTTGCGCTGAATGCCCTGCGCTGCTCTCAATGCTCATAGGTTCCCTGCGCTAAAAAACGCTATTGTGGTTTAGTAAAAGGGAGCCATAGTGCAAAATATAGACAGCAGATATAAATTCTCAAAACGGACACATTTTGATCATTAAATTGAAAATAAAATCATTTTTCCTACCTTTGTTGTTTGATGATTTCATGAGTCTCTGGTTGCACTTTCTTCTGACTGTGCATCCAATCTTTCTTCCCTTCTTTCAGCCTCCTATACGTTTCCTCTCCTCCAGACCTCATTCTCTCCCCCAACTTTTTCTTTCTGTTTCCTTGCCTCCCTTTCTTTCTGTCTCCTTGTTCCCCCTTCTTTCTGTCTCCCTGCCTGTTCCCTTTCTTTCCTTCTCCCTACTCTCTCCCCAAGCCACTCGGTTTGCCGCCATCAGGGAACAGCCCCCAAGCCACCTCCACCCCAAGCTCTCCCTGCAAAAGCATTGTGCTGACCAGCATTCCGCTTCCCGACATCAATTATGACGTAGGAGAGAAAGTTCCGGGCCAACCAGGCATTTCTCCCCATTCCATCCAGCCTGAGCCCCATCTCTCCTTGATCCAGCATTTTCCTTCTGTGTCTGTCAGAATTACCATTCCACTTATTTTCCAGCAACACTCTTCTTTGTGTCCATCTCACCTATATCCCTATCTCGCCACTTTTTCAGAATCTTCATTTGTCTCTGTCCTTGTCTTTACCCCATGTTCACCATTTTCCCTTTCAATGTCTTTAACTCCCCCCCCTTTTTCAGCATTACTTCTATGTCTCTATTTCACCTCGTCTTCATGTCCCCTCTGTATCTCTGTCCTTATTCAGTAGGTCCTGCTTACTCTTTCTCTTCTTTGTGTCACTATCTCCATTTTCAGCTTTCTGCCCTTTTCTTGTAGCCAGAATTTTTCCACCTTCCTTCCACTCTGGCCCAGCCCAGTATGAAATTTTTCCTTGTGTTTCCCTCCCCTCTCTCTTTCTCTCTCTCGTTTTCCTCCCTCACCTACGAGTCCTACATCTGGCCCTCTCCCTTCCACCTGCATCCAGCCACACACCCTGCCCTGCGGCCCTCTTCAGCAACTCGTCAGCAATGGTGATCAAGACAGGCTGCCGACATCGAGGCCTTCACTCTGCGAGTCCCAGTTTTGTAGAAAAAGGACGTTGAAACAAGCGGGACTTGTAGAAGGTAGGCCCTGACATCAGAAGCTTGTGTCGATCGCTGCTGCTGAGTTGCCGAAGAGATCCGCGGAGCAATGGGTGTGGCCGGATGCAAGTAGAAGGGAGAGGGCCAGATAGGAAGGCTGTAGAAGCTCCGGAGCATGACACCGACCCCAGCCAGGATGATTTCTTTTTCAGGCTGTTGCCACCCTCCCCCACCGAAATGACAAAAAGCAGACTAAACTGGATGACCGGTGTTGGCATCTTTGACGTCGGGGAGAGGAAGGCTGATCGGCCGGTAGATCGGGACGGCAACACAAGTCTATCACGGGATGGGCTCCGCGATCGACTCACGTTGCCTTCCCGATCTACCGGTCGATCGCGATCGACGTATTGGGCACCCCTGATCTAGAAGTTGGAAAAAAGGGGGTGGTTTAGCGATAATTTTAAATGAATCTTTTGATTTTAATAGGATAGATTCTAAAACCACAGAAGATCTGGAAATATTAACTTGTAAGGTCACTTGCTCATGACACTGTTTTATATCCCTCCAAAAAAATGGATAAGTGCCAAAGAAGAATTGTTTGAATTTCTCTCTATTAACAGCTTAAAAGGATCGTATAACCTGTTATTGGGCAATATAAATATACACTTAGAGAAAGTAGGAAAGCCAGAAGTGATTGAAATTGAGGCCTTTTTAACAACTCTTGGTTTTATAATACCAGAAAAAAAGAAAACACACAAAAAGGGACACCAATTAGACATAGGGCTCCTTTTATCAAGCTGCACTAGCGGGGTTAACGTGCACAACATTTCAACACGTTTTAACCCCTGCACTGGCCTAAAAACTACCGCATGCTCAAGGGAGGCGATAACGGCTAGTGCGGCCGACGGTTTAGCGCGGTTTGATAGTTACTTAGCGCGGTTTGATAGTTACTTTTTCACAAAAAGAAATTCCTGACCCAAAAATACAATACTGTTCAGGGACCTGGGCAAAATGCATTTGGTCGGATCACTATATCTGTAATTTTTATTTATGCTGGCAAAAGAAGTCATCCTTGACAAAGCCAAAAATAATCACCAGAAGAAGTATTATAAACCCAATTGCATTCTGGGCTCACTATGAATTACATCCCAAAATTGAGGAAATACAGGGCTTCCTTACAAGATGGGGAAAATTTAGTAAGGATGTACTAGATCAAATAGCACCATTCCAAACTTACAAAAATGATTGGTATGATTCAGAACTACTAGCTTGTAAACAGGAACTGAGGAAATTAGAGAGAATCTGGCATAAAACAAATAAAAAGAAAGACAAAACACACTGGAAACTAAAAATGAAAAAATATAAAATTCTGATTAAATAGAAACGTTCCAAACAATACGCAGAGAAAATAGATACATCGAAAATAAATAGCAAAGAACTGTTTAAGCTAGTAAATAGGCTAACGGATACTACCCGGATCCTGCAAAAGGATAACGAGAATATCCCAATGGCTGAAACCCTCGCCAATTTTTTCAATAATAAAATCTTAGATTTAACAGCAGCTATACATCTGACTTTGATGACTGGGATCATTTCAAGCTTCCAAATTGGCATCAATTTCTTACACTGTTCAATAAATATACTAATTCAAATTGCTTACTGGACGAATGTCCCTCCAAGATCCTGAAAGCTGCAACACTCGATTTTAAAAAAAGATTTATTTAATTGGCTAACAACTACTCTTACCAAAGGGATATTTTATGAGGAAATGGGGCATATACTGATCACACCTATCCCAAAAGATCAGAAGAACTCAACAGCCCTGAAGACCAACTACAGACCCATAGCGAGTATCCCCTTATTCACCAAACTACTGGAAGGACTGGTCAACTTGGAATTCGTGAATTATTTATACAAATTTAACATTCTTAGTGAACATCAATCAGGATTTAGAAAAGGTTTTAGTACTGAGACAGTCCTAGCCTCGATTCTTAATCACCTCTGTGGTTGTCTTAGTAAAGGCACAAGTGCACTGATTTTACAACTAGACTTCAGTAGTGCATTTGATCTAGTTGACCACGAAATAATGTTACTCTGCCTAGATGCAATGGGACTTAAGAGAAGAGTTAGGAACTGGTTTCAGGGTTTCCTAACAAAAAGAACATATCAAGTGGTTAGTGATGGGACTTACTCTAACTCCTGGAAAAACCCCTTGGGGGTACCCCAGGGTTCCCTACTATCACCTACATTATTCAACATTTATATATCATCCATAGGACACCTACTGCAAAAAGTTAAACTTAAACTACTACATACATGCTGATAATATTTCCATCTTAATCCCCGTGAATAGCATGACAAATGAAACCTCAGAATACATTTCACATATTATGACTGAAATCGAACATTGAACAATCAACTTTAAACTGAAACTAAACACAGAAAAGACAAAAGTTTTCTTAGCAAGCCCAAAAGATAAAATTACTAGAACATCATTACATCTAAAAGATCAAGATTACCCGATTTCAAAAACTATTAAAAAATATTAGGAGTCATACTAGACACACATCTGACTATGGTCAAACACACAAATATAGTGGTGAAGAAGTTTTATTTTGCACTGTGGAAATTAAGGACCATTAAAAATTACTTTGACCCTTTCTCATTCAGACTGCTGATGCAGTCCTTGGTATTATCTACCTTGGACTATTGCAATATTGTTTATCTGGGCATACCTAAAAAAAACTGTGAGGAAATTAAGAATAGTTCAGAACACGGCTGTCTGCTTGATATTTGGATTGAAAAAATGCGACCATGTAAGTCCCTACTACAAGCTGCTGCACTGGTTGACTATAGAGGCATGAATGATGTTCAAGTTTTCTTGTGTTTGTTTCAAACTGGTCTGGGGACTAGCTCCCACTTATCTTTTATCTCATTCGTGCTGCATAGGCCAACAAGGTCAACCAGAAATTGTAATCTTTTTGCATACCCAAGCATTACTGGCTCTCATGTATCAAACAAGCAAACAGCAGTCTTGGTTAGGCAACTACATTAATGGAGCTAGGCTGACTTACGGCACCTTCAGGAAAGAAATTAAAACTGCATTGCTCGATAGATTTATCTTCTAAACAGAAGTTACACTAAACTCTAACAATTTTATTATATCTATTCTTGCGTAATATGTTGCACTCTTGTAATCTTACAATTTTATAATTTGTACATTATAATTCGCTGATTGTCCAGCTCTCTTCGGTGTGAACCACCTAGAAGTCATCTGACTATGGCGGTATCTATAATAATAAAACCCTAGAGCGCGCATGCGCTCTTGAAAATTCGTGATTCCTGGCGCCGTGAGGTGTGCTTCTGTGGCAGTATTCTATTTGACACCTCACGGCGCTTTCAGGGGCTGGAGGCGCATGTGGTGGCTGAAGGCACTCGTCTGTGCTCTCTTCCTGTCCGCGTCCTCGGCAGGGAACACACCTCCCGCCCTCACTCGCCGCTGCTGCCGCCGCCGCCACTGATCCTCCTCTTCAGAGCAGCCTGCGATCGTGGCCGGTTTTAGCGAACCTCGCAGGCCGCTCTCCAACCTCAGTAGCACGCTCCCTCTGACGCAGGGGATCGCATCAGAGGGAACATGCTACCGAGTTGGAGAGCGGCCTGCTAGGTTCGCTAAAGCCGGCCACCACGATCGCAGGCTACTTTGAAGAGGAGCAGGCCAGAAGACGCCGGGATGGAGGGAGGGTAAGAAGGGGATCAATATCCGGAGCCAGGGGGAGAGGGAAAGGGAAAGGGGGCTGCTTTGGGGAGAGGGGTGTGCTGGGGGGAGACAGAAGGGGCCATGGATAGGGAGTGGGAAAGGGGGCTGCTTTGGGGGGGAGGTGTGCTGGGGACAGACAGCTTTGCTCTGGGGGGAAGACAGAATGGGCCATGGAGAGACAGGGAGAGGGAAAGGGGGCTGCTTTGGAAGGGAAGTGTGCTGGGGACAGACATCTTTGCTCTGGAAGGAGACAGAAAGGGCCATGGAGAGATAGGGAGAGGGAAAGGGGGCTGCTTTGGGGGGGAGGTGTGCTGGGGACAGACAGCTTTGCTCTGGGGGGAAGACAGAAGGAGCCCTGGAGAGACAGGGAGAGGGAAAGGGGGCTGCTTTGGGGGGAGGGGTGTGCTTGGGGCAAACAGCTTTGCTCTGGGGGGGGAAGACCATGGAGGAGGCCATGGAGAGACAGGGAGAGGAAAAGGGGGCTGCTTTGGGGGGAGCAGTGTGCTGGGGGGAGACAGAAGGGGCCATGGAGAGATAGGGAGACGGAAAGGGGGCTGCTTTGGGGGGAGGTGTGCTGAGGACAGACAGCTTTGCTCTGGGGGGAAGACAGAAGAGGGCCATGGAGAGACAGGGAGAGGGAAAGGGGGCTGCTTTGGGGGGGAAGTGTGTGCTGGGGGCAGACAGCTTTGCTCGGGGTGGGGGAGGAAAAGAAGGATACAGACAGTGGCAAAGGAGAGAGAGATAAAGAAACACAGACAGACAGACACATCTATTCTAGCACCCG
The DNA here is from genome assembly GCF_902459505.1 of Geotrypetes seraphini. Lineage (NCBI taxonomy): Eukaryota > Metazoa > Chordata > Amphibia > Gymnophiona > Dermophiidae > Geotrypetes > Geotrypetes seraphini. Next base: position 398,160,159 of record NC_047084.1, on the reverse strand, counting down.
TTAATGTAACGGGCTTAAAGACTAGTAGAAGAATAAAGTTATTATTATTATTATTTCTTGTTTCTCCCAAGATGTTGTTGGGGTCTAAGGAAGAGAAATTGTGTAAAAGATTTTATTTTTCATGATTTAAGCTTTAAAATATTTTTTCCTTTACTCTTTGCTTTAGATTGAAATGTTTCTTTTTTGTTTAAATCGTAAAGTTATTATTATTATTTCCACAAAAATGTTATGCTCTGTATTACTTTAACAAGTGGATTCTTGTAAAATTATTTTGAAATGCAAATAAAAATATTTTAAAAAAATAGAGGGGTGGCCCAAGTTGCGCACAAAGGAGTGCATTAAGGAGCATAACATGCTCCTTAATCGCGCTCCTTTGTTGCGCGCCAAAGACGAGCGCCGTAAAATATTGAACTAATAATCTCATGTACCAGCTGATGAAGGGCAGGTCCAACGGGCTGCCGCTTGTTTGAAGTTGCTGGGATTTGTGATGGAGGGGGGGCTTGGAGGAGGTTGTGGGGGGAGGGGTGTCAGAGGAGAGGGGTAGGGGTGGGTCAAGTTTTTGGGAAGATTATGCTCCTAATATTTGTGCGTTTATCATATTTGCTACTGTTCTCTAAGATAGCATAAGCAGTGGCAGCTCAATAGTATTACTATAATGATTCAGAAGCTGATCTCCTACTCTGGCTACTGTCGATCTCACTCACCTGTTAGATTGGGTGGCAGCGGTCTTGGGTGAAGGCTGGGCATCTAGGATGTTTTTTTGTTTGGTGTGTATTACTGTTTTATCATAATTATATTGTATGGCCTCTTCAAAACTAAAAGTGATGTAGGCCGCTGTCCAGGCCTACCTCAGTAATGAGACCTCGAACGCTATATACTGGTTTCAATAAGTATATATTTATTTAGCCAATCAATAACAGCTTACAGGAATAAATCATTTAGCATATAGCGTAACAGAAGGTGATCTCCAGGCCTGTAGATCCTCTGATGTCTGTTCTGCTCTCTCCCTTCTAAAGGCCTGGTTTTTATACATTTCTTAGTGGCCAACACCACGTTGGTCTACATCACATGATACCTCCTTATTGGCTATTTTCCTATGCACTACTGCCTAGTTACCTTCCTTTATTGGCTGGTTGACCTGCGTCATGTTATATGTTCACCCTGTTTCCCGTAAGACCTAACCTATTCCCCGAAATGCCTGTTTCTATACCATATTAGTATTTCCGAGCACAAGACTCCCTCCCAACTGCAAATATCTCTGACACTTTCTATTAGATGATATTTCTTGTGAATTCTCTCTTCTGAGAATTCTGCCTTCTGACCATGGTCTGTTTATCTCTTCATGGTATCTGGCTGGGCGGGCCTTGGTGTAAAACCACAGCTAACCCACAGCCTCAGGACCTGTTGCTTTTTCTCTAGTTTTACTTCTACAGTAGCTAATTGAACTTATAAAACAGCGTATTTCTCCATCTTTGCATGCTCTTTAGTCAATGGTGAAATATCTTTCCACAGTTAATCTACTGTTTCTGTCATCTGCAGAGATAGATAAGGTAGATGTCAGTTGCAGGGGGTGAGGGCAGTTTTTCTGTAAAGAGAAAAGTGATCTTTGTCTTTTTCCCATCCCCCTTCACCTGGTTTAATAATGTCAGGACTTACAGGGATGTATCCCACTTCACCTGGTTTAATAATGTCAGGACTTACAGGGATGTATCCAGAGCTTCCATGCTTTATCTTCCTCCTTCTCTCATCCCCTCTTCAAAGCCCCTCCAGGTGACTTTGACCCCTGTTCATTCGGTGAGGATTTAGATTGTGTCAGAAATTGTACATTATGGGCCCAGGGCTATGTGCTAGGAACTGCATATGGTAAAGGAAAGAGACAAGTGCCCACCCTTACTACGCTACCGAGGACAGAGCAGTATAACATGTCGCAGTGCACTTATTACTTACAATACCAGAATAAGCAGTCAATAATTCAGATATTGTTTGAAGCAGAAATTACATGGGCATTTAAGCTCCAATAAATGACTTATACCTTTAGGGTTAGACTGCGGTGTTGGAAACATCAGCATAGATTACTGATGTAGTGGGGATAGGTGGTGGCTTGTGGGAGGGGAAATCAGCTGCTGGTGTTTCATAGGGAGGTACATTAAAAACAGCCAAATCAAGATTATCAAAAATGTTGTGTAAGGGTCTGTGTAGGGGTCTCTATTTCAACATTTGGGATAGTTCGAGCAACTAGGCATCTGCAGGGGTTCATAATTTAACCTGATACATTTTAATATATTCTCTTTTTATGGCTTCATCCTGTTATGAGCATACTACATTCAAAAGGGATGGAGGGATAAATTAACAAGTTAGATTATTTCCATGCTCTTCCAAAACAGCTGGGATCAGTGCAGACTCGGCTGGGTCCAGACGCCAGGGGTGAAAGTCCAGGTAACCACATCAAATCTTACGTCATCATTCTTCAGCTGGGCTCATTACTTCTTCTTCACTGCATTTCTCCTCAGCTTAGCAGCAAGAAAGGGAATGGAAAGAATCTAACTGGAGGGGAAAATAACTAGGGAGCTATTGTGGGAGTCAAAACAGGATGAAAATGCATAAAGTCACAATCAAGAAAAACACACGAACTTGCAATAGGGCAGTTAGAAATAATTACCAACACATGAAAATATATATATGTACTAATACTGCATGAGTCCATAAAAGAGTTAAAGTGCAAATTAATAAGTCCATAATTAAAGCTGTAGAAGTTCAAGGTCATAAAGGTCATCCTGTCTTTGGTAGCAACAGTCAGGAAGTCTTTGCTGGTAAGTCTAGGCGCTAATACGGTTCCTTCTCTGGTAGCAAGATCCTTCCGTTGGGGCTCATCCGTCATCGGGGTTTCATACGGCCGAAATTCTTTCTTCCAGCGATGATATATCAAATAGCATTAGTCCATAATTATGCAAATAAGTCATTACTAGACATTAAAAGGATGTAAACACGGATTCTCATGTAGCATACAGCTTCCTCTGATATGGCAATTGTCTTTGTGAAGTGATCCATAATTAATAAGGCAAAAATATCTGTACTGTATATATCATTTAACTTGTTTCCAACAATACCTGAGCAATATTACTAACAGGATAGGTACAGCGTTAACAGATGACATACAAAAGAGAACAAAAACTTATCTGCTTTAATTCAAATAGACTAAGGTCTAATATATATATTGGCTGAATTATATTTGTCAGCCTAAGGGAGTTATAGTTACAATGGCATATGATGTTCAAAGGACAGGAGTAATATGCTAAACATAAATATGAATTAGCACAGAGTCAAACCCAAGCAAAAGGATGGCTAAGCTATAGCCTTAGACATATTAACGCATAGGTTATATTGAAACATACTAAAATAAAGATGATAAACCCTAAATATTAAAATAAAATAGGATTTATGGGAGAAATGTCCTTCCCATGGGATTCTATCAAATCATGGGTTCAATTTTGTTTGACTCATAATATATTTTTGCTAAGAAACCAAATAAAATCTTACATATTGATTAAAACTAGACAAATGATTTTTCCTAACACAGCCTACAATGGGTTAAAAGAAAGAAACAGCATAGTGTGTGAAAAAAGCAGAAGTTACTTTCGCTTCGGTGTGTTAGCACGACATTAATTAATATTACCATTTGGGATAGAAGCGGATCATAAGAACCCTATGCAATATGTTCCAGTTATTGTAGAGACATGAATAATGAAAAAACAAAAAGAAAATAGCAACTGATAATTTCAAGTTAAAGAAATAGAGCACTACATTTCCCAGTGTCCCTAAACACAGACACATCAACCAGGAAGTAGCTCGGTATGTTTGTGTAACGGAAAAAGAGGAAGAAGAAGCATAACTCATTTCTTAAACTTTGATCACAGACAAAGAATAAGGTTTGAAATCGTTGTGGTGAGTAGTAAAAAATAAATCTTCTTTCTTTATATTGGTAATTATAGTGAGCGCTCATAAATGGAAATCCACTCGTATTTCCATAAACATTGAATTTGACACAGGGCACAATACAACAGATGACTCATAGTAACATAAAAGACTGTAACGCTGAAAAATAGACAGACATTAATTGCTAGCAAATATTAAGGGAGTGCCCCTCTTGTATAATTTTATTTCATTTTTTTTCCTTTTATTTAGAGTACTCATAAAAATCATTAAGTGTTCTCTTCAAGTGCACTGTAGTTTTTCCTAACTCTAGAAAACAAATGATCGTTAGTAATGGGAAAAAGTGAGGTGATGGGAAAAGCCCATAATAAAAATCCCAGACCTAGAAAGACAAAGGGTGCGTTACATTTTTACATTGCCAGTTATACTTAATGCCTGTCAGTTATTTGGTTAGACATAATCACTTGTCACGAATCCTTCCTATCTACGTACACTATCTTTATATATTCCCTTCATTGCCAATCTAGCATAACACTTTCTATTGACTTTCGATATTTGTCTCTTATCCCTTCTTTCCAATACTGTTTGTATTTATATATAAAAACAATAGTGATCCAAATCATTTCTGTAATTTCGTTCTTCTCTTTCTCAAAAACAATCCTTTATAATCCAGCAAACTTATATGAAATAAATAATTGTTTAATGAAAGCTTATGGTAACATTGAAACACAGTTAAAATATATACTTCCTCTTTCAGTCTCATTCACTCTCATCCCCCTCACCCCCCCAATTTTTTTTTTTTCTTTGGTTCGTGACCACAAAAGAACAGGAAACAAAAACCCACGAGAGCAATGCTTTCGCTGTCTCACAAAGTGCCATATGTTACACAGGTCAGTACACAAGCATTAACGGAAGAATAAAGGAAGCCTTGAGACAGCATGACAAGCTGAAAATATTACAGTAAAACACAGACTCAGAGCTATGCCAAGGCTAGAAGACCCCTCTTGTTAGTAGCAAAGAAATAAACCCATAAAAACAGAACTAATAAGCCAAAACCCATACAAAATAGAGGCTACACATGATAATACTACATCATAAGGGGCTAGGTAACACAAAGCACAATGCAGGGAAGAGGTGTATACTTTCGGCTCAACAATGGTAGGAAATATGGGGGCAAAAGGAGGAACATGATCGTCTAAGCAACAGCTTAACAGAAGATCAAGAGGGAACAGGCAAGAGAAAGAGAAGCTAGGGCTAGGGGCACAAGACAAATAACTCTGGCTAGCACTGGCAGCCAGAGAAGTATAAAACAAGGGGATTCCTAATGGCAGCAAGAGCAGGGGGAGAAATCAGACATAGCGGGCTCTCTTGTTCAAGATATGGGGTTCCGAGACAAGAACACTACTTAAGCACAGTTTCCTGGAAAGTGGGGAAAGGTGGAGGACGGGGTACATTGCAGTTGAATAGTTTCACAGATATCATCTAATGCCTGAGAGATAATGGCCCACGGGACAGGGGAGTAACGACCAGTATGTGTTGTAAGAGTGCGATCTGTCTGCCATTGCACTTGGTGTGCAACGGAAGGTGGAAAGATAGGACTAGGGTTAAGAGTATTTGCTGGGGAGAGCAAAGGGGCAGTGAACAGTGGCAGAGAGTGATCCAAACGAGAGGACTGAGACGCTAGCAGCAAAAGTGGAGAAGCAGGAGAAGAAGGGGGTGGGAGACTGCAGGAGCAGGCAACATGGGAGAAATAAACAATATATCCAACTACAAAGTGTACAAACTAATGAGTCTAAAAATAAAACTAATAAGAATACTTACAAAATGATGCAATGTGATCACAGAAGAGCAGGTACCTGTGTAGCAATAACTCAGGTGTAGCCTGAGACCACAGAAACAGCATAACCACCAGTCAAAGCTGGTTCAACAGTCACACCATAACAGTGATAGTTTGATATAGCAGAGGAAACGTCAGGCGTGGCCCAAGACCACAAGAAATAAAAGAAAGAATTTAACCAGCAATCGAATCAGTGTCTGTACCAAAAAGAAAATTTTTAAGGAGAGTAAAAAGAGGACATATAACGGAAGTGTTAGTGGGTGACAATACAGCTGCGCTGGGACTATACCTAAACACCGGCTACTCGACCCGCCGGTAATTGATTAACTACTAATTACCTACGTATATATACATCAACTACGCCCTGAGCTAGAGGCTGACTACACGACCCGCCAACCATAATGGATTCTGACTCCTATCCTAACCTATGGACTGACTACCACCCGCCAGTCATGAATATATATATCCTAATTCCTAAACTATTCCTAAACTATGGACTGACTACCACCCACCAGTCATGAATATATATATCCTAATTCCTAAACTATTCCTAAACTATGGACTGACTACCACCCGCCAGTCATGAATATATATATCCTAATTCCTAAACTATTCCTAAACTATGGACTGACTACCACCCGCCAGTCATGAATATATATATCCTAATTCCTAAACTATTCCTAAACTATGGACTGACTACCACCCGCCAGTCATAAGCTTATCCCTTACGCCTAAACGACAAACAAACAGGATTAGTAAGGAAAGAGAAAGCAGTGTTTAAGGCAGACCATATTCCATTGCTGGTTTTAAACTAGAAAAAGAAAAAAAACCCGCATAAAAGGGGAAGTAAAATAACACAGCAAATCTGCAAGAAAATAAGGAAGTTTAGGTAGAGACACTGCATAAGTACAAGCAGGCAACCCAGAAACACACTTTTGGCCAAAAGTAATGGAGAGGCAATCTGACAAGCAGAGTATAGGCCAGTGAGGTCTCTAAAAGGGGCGTGTCCTAATCCCCACAGTCGAGGGTCACCACTGATGTAGGCCGCTGTCCAGGCCTACCTCGGTAATGAGACCTCGAACGCTATATACTGGTTTCAATAAGTATATATTTATTTAGCCAATCAATAACAGCTTACAGGAATAAATCATTTAGCATATAGCGTAACAGAAGGTGATCTCCAGGCCTGTAGATCCTCTGATGTCTGTTCTGCTCTCTCCCTTCTAAAGGCCTGGTTTTTATACATTTCTTAGTGGCCAACACCACGTTGGTCTACATCACATGATACCTCCTTATTGGCTATTTTCCTATGCACTACTGCCTAGTTACCTTCCTTTATTGGCTGGTTGACCTGCGTCATGTTATATGTTCACCCTGTTTCCCGTAAGACCTAACCTATTCCCCGAAATGCCTGTTTCTATACCATATTAGTATTTCCGAGCACAAGACTCCCTCCCAACTGCAAATATCTCTGACACTTTCTATTAGATGATATTTCTTGTGAATTCTCTCTTCTGAGAATTCTGCCTTCTGACCATGGTCTGTTTATCTCTTCATGGTATCTGGCTGGGCGGGCCTTGGTGTAAAACCACAGCTAACCCACAGCCTCAGGACCTGTTGCTTTTTCTCTAGTTTTACTTCTACAGTAGCTAATTGAACTTATAAAACAGCGTATTTCTCCATCTTTGCATGCTCTTTAGTCAATGGTGAAATATCTTTCCACAGTTAATCTACTGTTTCTATCATCTGCAGAGATAGATAAGGTAGATGTCAGTTGCAGGGGGTGAGGGCAGTTTTTCTGTAAAGAGAAAAGTGATCTTTGTCTTTTTCCCATCCCCCTTCACCTGGTTTAATAATGTCAGGACTTACAGGGATGTATCCCACTTCACCTGGTTTAATAATGTCAGGACTTACAGGGATGTATCCAGAGCTTCCATGCTTTATCTTCCTCCTTCTCTCAAAAGTCCTAACCTGGAATATGTCAGGGATTACATTGCCCATCAAAAGAACTAAGATCCTCTCCCAACTTAAATGCCATGCGGTGGATATAGCATATGTGCAAGAAACTAAATTAACTGATGTGGAACATCTTAAACTTCAAACAGCATGGGTGGGACAAGTCTTCTAGTCATCTAATCCTCAAAAAAAGGGGGTGGGGTAGCAGTGTTAGTTTGCAAGGGCTTTGTAGGCAGAGTAGACCTGGTTCAGAAAGATGACTATGGAAGATATTCTGTGTTCTGTGTTAAGGCTCTGGTCTGGCCTATTACTTGGTCACAGTGTATATCCCTAACAATTATGAGCATACTTTCTTTTGTAAATTAGTACAGCTCTCTCTTCAACAACCTCAGATGGTAATGGCTGGGGACTTTAATTAAGTATCAGACCCCCATGCTTGATAGGTCCTCCTTGTGGCATGGGAATGTTTTGAGTTCTCGTAAGGGGTTGTCATTTTTATGTAAAGCACTTGAGTTGATGGATCCCTGTTGTCTGTTACACCCTACGGTCAAAGACTATACTTATCTCTCAAGGGCACATGGTATTATATCTAGAATAGATTATGTCTTGGTGTCCCAACAGTTATTTTCTAGGGTCACCAAAGTGAACATAGGCCCTATAGTGGTATCTGATCATGCTATTTGTAAGGTGGAACTGGACTTAGGCATATCCTGTTCTCCTGGGACCAGATAGAAATTTCTTTCCTACTTACTATGAGATAATACAAAACACCGCCGTAAAAATCATATTCAATGCACCATGTCACCCCCTTGTTGCAAGAAGTTCACTGGTTGCCAGTGGAACACAGAATCACTTACAAAATTAACATTTAACACTAGACTAAATAATCTTCTTACCCCTTATATTCCTTCTAGGTCCCTAAGATCAACAGCTTTTCTCTATACCGTCACTGAAGTTTAAATATACAATGAGGTCTACTATCTTCTCTGTCACTGCCCCCTCTCTTTGGAATAGTATTCCAAATTATTTACGCGAAGAATCAAATTTTAATAACTTTAAGATGAAGCTAAAGACATTTCTCTACCTTGATGCCTTTGAGACCTAACTGTCCTTTTAAGGGCAAATGAGCAAAAATACTGTTGAGTTTAACAGCAGCCCTACATATTGTTTTTTCCTTAATTGTTCTCTTTTACTTTGCCTAATGTAGTTCTTGCCTTTTACCTTTTGTTCCTGTTTGTCTTTGTTTTTAAAAGTTTTTATAATTACAGTTTGGGGACGTATTGTCACCTCGAACTTGTATCTTAGTTAAAGTTTGTTTTTTGTTTTTATAAATTTGTACACTGCCTAGAAGGTTAATTGGGCGGTATAAGAAATTTTAAATAAACTTGAATCTTGTGAATAAGTATGAAGATTTTGCTAAAAGCAATTAACAACATATGGATACTCCTCTATTGTTTTAGGAGACCTTAAAAGTGGTACTGCGTGGAGATACCATCCAGTATATAGTTACCCTGGCTAGGCGTATATCGCAGGACATAGTTCATTTAGAGAAACAGCTCCGCAAAGCAAAATTGCAGTTTTTAATGCTCCTTTAGCTGATATAAAAGAAACATACATGGCTACCCAAGCCAGTTCCACATAGGATAACCTACAAACTAGTGCTTCTGACATTTAAAATCCAGCAAACACAACAACCTATCTTTCTTGACAGACTGCTATTGCCTTATGCTCCTTCACGAACAGTTAGATCAGCGGAACAAAATCTTTTAATAATTCCATGTTGAAAATCATAAATACAAGAAGAGCCTGGATAGAACTTTTATGTACCAAGCCAACAAACAACAACACTGGTTAGACAGCTACATAAATGGAGCAAGACTGACATATAATGCCTTTAGAAAAGCCATAAAAACTGCCTTATTCAATAAAATCATCATCTAAAAAAGTATTTATACCTAACACTACATATGTCCACTCCTGCTTTTAAGTCTGAAATGACTAACATTAAATTTTGCTGCCTTTTTAAGTTTCTGTTTGTTGTATTTCACTGCCTTTTGTAAGATTCTATATGCTGTATCCCTCTACCTTTTTGTAAGACTCTATTTGCTCTTTGTAAGATTCTATATGCTGTATCCCGGACCTTTTGTAAGATTCTATATGCTTTTTTGTAAGTTTCTATATACTGTATCCCGGACTTCTACATATTGTAACTCACTGACTGTCCTGCTCTCTTCAGTGTGAACCGCCTAGAAGTCTCACGACTATGGCAGTATAGAAGAATAAAGTTATTATTATTATTTCTCCATTACAGACTCTCTTTTTTAAGAGAAGAAAGGCAGTTAGATAAATTAAAAATTGTTCTTAAAACATTTCTATTTAATGATGTTTTTCAGAATTAAGTTCTGAAATGGTTGCTATTATCCATTAACAGCAATACATAGATACACTCTCTAAAACAGGGGTCCCCAAAGTCCCTCCTTGAGGGCCGAATCCATTCGGGTTTTCAGGTTTTCCCCAATGAATATGCATGAGATCTATGTGCATGCACTGCTTTCAATGCATATTCATTGGAGAAAACCTGACTGGATTTGACCTTCAAGGAGGGACTTTGGGGACCCCTGCTCTAAAATACCGGAAACTAGCCTTATAAGGCTAAAAACCCTTCCCTCCCTTAATGTGTTTACCTTGAATGTTTCTTTGCTTTTAAAAATTGTAGTTCTCCCCCTTTTCTCCTGGTGTTTCTTGTAAGGCAGTATTAATATTAGTATTGTTTATATGTCTTCTTTGTAAATATCATTTTTAATGTAAATTGCATAGAAATTATATAAGCGTTTTATCAAATTTTTAATAAAACTTGGTCATTGAATGCATTGATATGTGAACATACAAAAAATCACTTTTTGTATAAAAAATTTAATTTCCATCGTTATGGCAATAAATCAGGGAAATTCTTGGCTCGAATCACAAAGTCTTGGTCTGGTAATTCATATGTGTCAGCGCTTCGGGATACTCAAGGGGGTCTCCATACTGAATGCCAGAGATTGCTGATTTCTTTCATACTTTCTTTAAAGACATGTATGCTAAACCCTCCTCTAATTGGGGACTTGACTTACTACTAGATTATTTGGAGGATTCGGACCTCCCACATCTCGATGACATGCAATTGGCGAGACTTAATGTCCCATTGACAGCGACTGAGATACAGAGGATGATAAAGAGGTCACATAATTAAACTGCTCCGGGGCTGGATGGATATACATCTGAGTTTTATAAAGTGTTATTCCAACAGCTTTGCACTCCTCTATTGTCATACTTCGACCAGGTGATAACAAAGGGTCAGTTCCCTCCGGGATCTAATTGTGCCTATATAACCTTGATTCCTAATCTGGGAAAGGATCTCTTCCAACCAGAATCGTATAGACCTATCTCGTTATTAAATGTAGATTTGAAACTAATCTAATCTAAACCTTAAGTTTATATACCGCATCATCTCCATGAGTATGGAGCTCGACACGGTTTACAAGAACTTAAAATAGTAGGTAGAAAAGAAGAAAAAAGATTACATGAACTTATGTGAAGAAGGGGGGAGAAAAAAAGGGGGGGGAAGGATAGAGTTACAATTTGCTGAAAAGCCAGGTTTTCAGTTGTTTGCGGAATAACTGAAGGGAGCTCAGGTTCCGCAACGGGGAGGTGAGGTTGTTCCAAAGACCTGTGATTTTGAAGAGAAGGTATTTTCCCAGTTTGCCTGCAAAGTGGATGCCGCGTAGGGAGGGGAAGGCTAGTTTATACCTTTGGGCAGTTCTGGAGGAGTTGAAAGACAGTGGGATAAGAGGAGGGAGGATGCCATGAATGATCTTAAAAGCCAGGCAGGAACATTTGAAATGGATTCTGGAGATTATTGGGAGCCAGTGAAGTTTGGCAAGGAGTGGGGAGGCATGGTCAGATTTGCGTTTTGAGAAGATCAGTTTGGCTGCAGTATTCTGGATTAGCTGGAGTCTTAGAAGACTTTTTTGATAGATTTAAGTAGATGGCGTTGCAGTAATCTAGTTTGGAGAGGATGATGGATTGGACAAGGATGGCAAAGTGTTGTTGGCTGAAGTAGGATCTAGCTTTCCTCAGCATGTGGAGGCTGAAAAAGCATGATTTTGCCAAGGAGTTGAGGTGGTCATTGAGGGAGAGAGAGGAATCGATAATGATACCAAGGACCTTGCATGAGAATTCGAGCTGGAGTGTATCACCTGTGGGTAGTGTGAAAAGGATGGGCAGGTGTTCAAATTTTGGGCCGAGCCAGAGTAGTTTTGTTTTTGATTCGTTTAGTTTCATCTGTACCGAGAGGGACCAGGCACGGAGTCTCATTATGCAAGCTGTAATGTTTTCGTGGAGGTTGGTGAGGTTCTGGTCAGTCTCAAGGAGGACAAGGATGTCATCTGCATAAGTGTAGATTGTTTCCAGGGGGGATAGTTGAAAGAGTTTCAGGGAGGACATGTAGATGTTAAAGAGAATAGGGGAAAGGGGTGATCCTTGAGGGACACCGCAAGATGGAGTCCAAGGAATGGACATGGTGCCATTTGTGTTGACGGTGTAGGAGCGGGAGCGTAAGAAGTTTGAGAACCACATTAGGACGGTGGAGTCGATTCCAATCTCGGAAAGTTGGTAAAGTAGTATGTCGTGGTGGACGACGTCAAAAGCAGCAGAAAGATCAAATTGTAATAGGACAGCGAATTTGTTACGTGAGTGCAGTTGTTGTACCTTTGAAATTAGGGAAACTAGGAGGGATTCAGTGCTAAAGCTGGGTCTGAAGCCATGTTGGTAGGGGTGAAGAATGGAGAATCTCTCGAGATAGGAAGAGAGCTGGGTAGCAACTATGGTTTCTAGAAGTTTGGTAAGTAGAGGGATATTTGCTATGGGACAGTAGTTTGATGGTAAGGAGGGGTCAAGATCGGCTTTTTTCAAAATAGGTGACAAGGCAATGTGGCCCATTTTTGTGGAGAACAAGCCTGATAGTAGAGCAGAGTTAATAAGTCTCGTAAGGGAGGAGATGGCCTGTGCAGGAATGTTTTCATAAAGGTGGGATGGGAAGGGATCTAAGATGCATTTGCAGGATTTCAGTCTGAGACAGAGTTTAGAGATCTGGGGTTCAGATATGGGTTCAAATGTCGTCCAGGATCTATCCGCTGGGATAGGGTTTGAGCCATTGGGAGGAAGAGAATTGTAAGAGACTGCTGAGGGGAAAGAGCTCCTTATGGTGGAAATCTTTTCATTGAAAAATTTGGCTAAGTCGTTTGCGGATGGAGGGGAGAGGGGAAACTATTGCCTAGAATCTTGGCAGATAGGCTTTCTCAGCTACTCCCCAATCTCATATGTGCTGATCAAGCCGGTTTTGTCAATGACAATCAGTGGTTAACATGCGGAAAGTATTGATGTCTATAGCGCATTGTAAGCAGGATTCCATACTGGCGGCCTTGGTTAGCCTAGATGCTGAAAAGGCATTCGATAAAGTCCACTGGGATTATTTGTTTGTGCTTTTGGAGTACAAGGGAATTAAAGGTTGGTTTTTACAAGCTGTTCGGGCACTATACCGAAACCCAGAGGCCTTGGTGTTGGTGAATGGACAGCCCACTAGTAGGTTCTCAATATCTCAGGGTACTCGACAAGGTTGCCCTCTGTCCCCCTGCTCTTCTTGTTGTATCTTGAGGATGTGCGGGGAGTGGCTCTGGGAGGCCACTGTGTTAAGATCCTGGTTTTCACAGGATCTTGTTGGTATTATCTCGGGTAGTCTTTCCTAGCTACTTTATTAGTACTGGTCGTTGAATTTGGATTTTATTCTGGGTTCCAGTTAAATAAGCATAAGTCGGAGGTCCTACCGTTAGATCCCTTGGTCCCAGTTGATTGGCAGGATCCCTTTCCTTTGAAGTGGGCGGCTGATGTTATTAAATATCTGGGAGTATGGGTGCCGAGTGATTTTTCTCAGCTGTAAACTGAATGTGGCTCCTCGTCACCTTGTTGGGGAGGATAGCTCTATATAATACGCTGTTATTACCATATTGGTTATATTTATTTCAAATGTTGCCTATATTTCTGACGGCACTCACAGGCAGATTATTCGGCTTTTGAACAGGTACCTCTGGAATGGTGAAAAGCCTACAGTGTCATATAAAGTTGTAGTGACACCACGAGACAAAGGGGAACTAGGACTTCTGAATATTCAAATCTTTGCGGTGGCATGTCAATTTCGCACATTAATGACTGGTTTTGGAATCTTAATAAATTTTTGTTTACGTTGGCAGAGATTACTATGCTATGATCCTACCTTTTTATACCTCTTTGAAGCATCTTCGGCCTATTCTGTGTGCGTACCCTTTGTATATGGCTATGAGGGGGGCCTGGAAGTGGTTTTGTGCCTTGTTAAAAATTTGTTACACTACTTCGCCCATTGAACTAGGGTGATCCTCTAGGATATTTCAACGTTGGGCAGCTAGTGGTCATGTTTATATTTTTCATGTGTTAGAAGAGGATGGTTCTATTAAATCTTTCCAAGATCTATAGGTTGCGTATTCTCTGCCCACCTCGGATCATTTTGTGTATTGGCAGCTTTGACATTATGTTCGTGTACTAACTAATCTTACTTGGACATCAGATTTTCTTGAAAAACTCACAGAGGTTCTATGCCTGGGGGCCCAAACTGATATCCCTTTATGATATTATCATCGTGGCTTGCAGGATTTGCAGCCTGAGTTTGCTTACTCAAATCCAGTGAACCGATCGTTGGCAGATTTAGGTGTGTTGCTCCCAGAGGACACCTTAAAGCAATATCTTCATATGTTGTCTACTTTACATCTCCCAGTATCCCTGTGGGAAATTGGTTATAAGATGGCCTTGCGCCTTTACATCTCGCCCACCAGTGCCCTTAAAATTAAGATTCTCCAGGATTCAGAATGCCCAAAGTGCTGTCATCCCACTGCCACCTTGGGCATATGCTTTATTCTTGTTCCCGCAAACTACGTTTTTGTCAAAGGATTTTATACCATATCTCAGATCTTTGGAAGGTGCGATGTAAATTAACCCCATTACTATTGTTCTCTAGGTGTTCCATTGTTGCTTCAGTACCAAAAGGGTTAAGAGGCTTTTTAAAACTTTCTCTATTATTGGGTGTGAAAACTATTTTGACTCATTGGTTGGACTCTGAGTCAATGTGCTGTATTGATATGCATTGCAATGCTTGTTCTACTTATTATGGCTTGATTGTACTGTTTCAATAAAAATATCTTTACAAAAAATTTTTTTAAACAAACTGCATAGTGAAGAGCAGGTCAAACAGCTTTCAAAGTATGCAATAAATCCCATGTGAAACAAATCTATTTAGGAAGGAGGCGAACCATCGTAAAGCAATGTCTCGAATTCCAATCTCAGAGAGCCGTTCAATGAGAGGATCGTCAATAGTATCGAACACCGCATTGAGATCCAGCAGCACCAAAAGGACATCATTACCCTTATCCATGAGTTTCCAGCAGTCATCAATGATGTTGAGAAGGATGGTTTCAGTACTGTGGAATTTCCTGAATCCTGATTGGAAGGCAGATAGGGCTCCTTGTTCGTCAATGAAGGAGTGTAATTAGTTTAACACTGTTTTTTCCAGGATCTTGGAAACAGGTCCAAAGTTGCCGGGCATGTTACGGTCGAGCGTAGTTTTTTTTTCAAGATAGGTCTGAGGACCGCTGACTTCAGTTTGCGGGCACTACGCCAGAGGTGTTGATGGGAGGAGGCATGGAGTCTACAAAGACATCTTAATGGACAACAATTTTTATTGGTTTTCAAAACAAAGGACAAACCTTCATACATGCGCCTGGCCTAATATACTCAAGCCATACTCATATAGAACTGGAACTATGATCAATAGAAAAAAACTGCATAACCCCCCCCACACACACACACACCAGGAGCAGGGAGTATCCTCCAGCATACAGAATAATGAAAACAAAGAATCACAAGAGATTGGAACACATCCCACAGGTAACTGGACATAACTCTGAGCAAATCTAAAGGTGTTTCTGATGTTACAGTGGGTGATCATCTGGCATCCAGTGATCACTGCATGGTACGGATTAATATTAAGATGGGTATAGAGAGGGCTCATTCAAAAGCAAAGGTTCTAGACTTTTTTTTAATCTTCATTCATTTCAAATCTTAAATCAAGTACAATATTGACATTTATCAATTAAGCATTCAAATACACTTGAAATCCTATAATTGATCATCATAATATAAAATATTACCCCTCCCTTATTTATTTATGAAAATGATTTGTTTCAATTATAATCAAAATACCCACCCCCTCCCCCCCTTAATGTCTTAACATTTTTATACAGGGAAGAATATTTTTAATCTTTACAATAATCTATTAATGGCCTCCACACATCTTGAAATTTGTTATAATTTCCATTTTATATATTGTGCTTAATCTCAATGCTCCAAATGTCTCTAAGACCATTCCTTGTTTTTTTTTTCCAATAATCCAGATATTAATGTGTACCACTGTGCGGCCTGGTGTCCCAGAAAGTCTGCTTGAAAGCATAGGAATTCTAAATTATATTGATTATTAAGATTTTTCCATTCAGGGAACCCCGCCTGAATGGCCTGCTTCAGTTGCAGCCATTTATAACTTTGTGATTTATTCAAGCCAAATTTTTGTTGCAACTGTGAAAAATCAAGCAGTTTACCATTAGACATTACATCATCAAGAGTACGAATTCCTGCTATTAACCATTGCTTCCAGACATGCTTAAATCCGCCAATTTGAATCTTGGAGTTAAGCCATATTGTTTGATTTGTAGATTTATGAATTGGATTAGAAGTTAAATTATCAATCAATTTTAAAGTTTTCCAGGTGTCAATATTTTATTTTCTTTGTACAGCCTAGGCATTTTAGTACTAATAATATGACACAGCCTTACAGGAGACATGAGTTGCCATTCCAGCCTTAACCAATCTGGTAATTTTTCCATGAGTTCTGGGAGGACCCAATACATACCTTGGCGCATAATATAGGATTGATGATACCTATAATAATTTGGAAAATTTACCCCTCCCTCTCCAATTGATTTTTGTAAAGTCACTAAGGCAACTCTAGCTATTTTACCTTGCCAGATAAATTTTGTAAGAATATTATTTATTTTTTTGTAAAAATACCCCTGAAAAAATACTGGTATCATTCCCATTTGGTAACAAACCACAGGTGAAATCATCATTTTAACTGTTTGAACTCTTCCCCACCATGAAATATGTAAAGGATTCCAATTCTCACATAATTCAGTTACCTTCTGTAATATATGTTTTTCATTTATTTTTATTATCTCATCTAATGTATTTTTAATCCAAATACCTAAATATTTTATTCCTTCATCTTTCCAGACAAAAGAAAATGTATCAAATAATCCTTTTGTACAATAAACATTGAGTGGAAGGACTTATGATTTACTCCAATTTATTTTACAACCTGAAAATTTTCCAAATTTATTAATCAAGTTAAGTAAATTTGGAATCGTCGTTTCAGGATTCCTCAAATAAAGCAAAATATCATCCGCATAAGCAGAGATCTTATATTCCTGATCTCTACAAGGAATTCCCTGAATCTCCCTTGATTGCTGAATTGCTAATAATAAGGGTTCTAATGCAATATCAAAAAGCAAAGGAGATAGCGGACAACCTTGTCTAACCCCCCTCTGCAACTTAAAACATTCTGAAAAGTTATTATTATTATATAATCTTGCAGTAGGGGAGCTATATAACGTTTGAATCATTTGTATGAATCCTGATCCAATTTCAAACCATTCCATTGCTTGATACATAAAGGACCATTCCACTCGATCAAAAGCTTTTTCTGCATCTAGCGAAACACAGAAAGCTGTCTCTGAGCTACAAATCCAGTCTGATGCATTCCAATGAAGTGGGGGAGAGCCTTAGCCAAACGTAAAGCTAATATTTTAGCCAAAATTTTCCCATCTACATTTATTAAAGAAATAGGTCTGTAGTTTGAAACCAATGTGGGATCTTTATTTGGCTTAGGTAAAACAATAGTAATTGATTCTGCCATAGTTCCTTTTATACAACCATTATCCAATTGTGTTTGATATAATTTTAATAAATAAGGTAATATGGTTTTTTGAAAAGATTTGTAGAACTCTACTGTGAAACCATCACCACCTGGAGCAGATCCAACTCTAAGAGACCCCAATGTTGTTTGTAATTCTTTTAGTGATTTTGGCTTTTCAAATTTTTCTTTTATGTGATCAGGAATTTTTGGTCCTTTAACTAAATTTAAAAATTCTAACCCTTCTTTTTCCTTGTTTGAATAAGGCTCAGAAGAATATAAGGATTTATAAAATTTCAAAAATTGTTTTAAAATAAATTAGTTTGAGAATATTCAATCCCTTTTTCGTCTTTCACCAATATTTTTGTTTTCTGTTTTTTTGCTTTTAAATAATTTGCAATAATCTTCCCGCTTTATTCGAATTTCCATAATACATTGTTTGTTGAAAGAATAAATCTTTCCTTACCATTTTAGAAGAAATCTCATTGTATTTCCCTTTAATTTTTAATAATTCTTGTAAAGTAGAATTGTCCCAATTATTAATTAAGTTTGATTCTAATCTCTTGTTCCAAATTAGAAAATTGTTTTTTTAAATTTGTTTTTTTTAGTAAATGTTGAATAAGAAATGATTTGTCCTCTTATGGTAGCTTTAAAAGTATCCCAAATTGTTTCTATAGAGATATCTTCAGTATTGTTAAATTGAAAGTATTCATGAATTTTTGGTTGAATTCTCTCAATAAAATTTGTATCTGCAAGCAATGTATTATCAAATCTCCATATTGATTTATTATTCATTTGATCAATTAAATTTATTTTGATCCATACCCTCCATACCCCTCCATGATCAGATAGAATGATTGGATCAATGCATGCTTGTGTTATTTGTTGAACGAAGGAATCTGAAACAAATAATCTATTCTAGAAAAAGATTTATGGACCTGATAGTAAAAAGAAAATTCCCGATCATTAAAATGAAATATTCTCCATATATCATGCAAAACACAATTTTGTACCAAATTATCTAACTCTAATAACTTCATACATCTACTGGGTTTTTTATCCAATAATGAATCTATAACAGCATTGAAATCCCCAGCCACAACTAAATTAGAAGCAGCCAGTGGTATTAATAATTGCTGAAGATTTTTAAAGAATTCAAATTGGTTCGAATTAGGTGCATATACATTGAACAGTTCCAAGGTAGTATTTTCCATTATCATTTCTACATGGACCCATCTTCCTGATGGATCAAAAGTTCTAGACTTTTAAAAATTAACTTTGTTCGGATTGGGGTTTACGTCAAGGAATTATTGTCTGGATGGGAACGTTTGGAAGGAGTGGAAATGCGGTGTGCAAAACTGAAAGCGATTTTAAGGGTGACAAACCTTTTTGTGTGGCAAGTAACTAAGGGGAAAAGAAGGCCGCTTTGGTTCTCAAAAGTAGTAGCTGAGAATGTAAGGAATAAGAGTTTAGCCTTCATAAACTACAAAAGATCACAAAAAGAGGAAGACTGGAAAAGTTGAGAGGCTGGTCGTGTAGTCAGGAAAGCAAAGATGCAAATGGAATGAAAAATAGCTGACACAGTAAAATGGGGAGACAAGACATTTTTTAGATATACAGTGGTGCCTCACACAACGAACTTAATTCGTTCCAGGAGCAAGTTTGTTATGCGAAAAGTTCGTTATGTGAAACGCATTAAGCGCAGTGACTAACGACTGCCTGCAGTGCCTGCGCGGAAGGATGCAATACATCGGCAGCGATCGTGGAAGCTCGGGCGACTTCGTTGTGTGAAACGAAGTTCGTTGTATGAATCATGACATGAAGTTCGTTGTGTGCAGCGTTCGCTGTGCGAGGCGTTCTTTATGCGAGGCACCACTGTATTAGTGATAGGAATACGTGCAAAACTGGCATTGTGTAGACTCAAAGGTGAAGGGGAGAAACATGTAGAAGCTGATAAAGAAAAGGCCAAATAGCTTAACAAATATTTCTGTTCTGTGTTCACGGCTGAAGCGCCAGGAATAGGACCACAGAAGACAAACTTGACTAGGGATGGAGGGAGTAATATACCCTGATTGATTTTCAAAGGGTTGTGTTCATGAGGAGCTAGTTAAAACTGAAAGGAGCGATTGTAAGGTTGACAAACCTTTTTGTGCGATAAGTAAGTAAGAGGAAAAGAAGGTTGCTTTGGTTCTCAAAAGTATTAGCTGAGAAGGTAAGGAATGAGAGGTTAGCTTTCATAAGCTACAAAAGATCACAAAAAGAGGAAGACTGGAAATGTTAAGAGAGGCTGGTCAAGTAGTCAGGAAAGCAAAGATGCAAATGGAAGGAAAAATAGCTGACACGGTAAAATGGGGAGACAAGACATGTGTTAGATATATTAGTAATAGGAAGAAGTGCAAAAGTGGCATTGTGAGACTCAAAGATGAAGAGTAGAAACATGTAGAAGCTGATAAAGAAAAGGCCGAATTGCTTAAATATTTCTATTCTGTGTTCACGGCTGAAGCGCTGGGAATGGGACCACAGAAGACAAACGTGACTAGGGATGGAGGGAGTAATAGATTCTGATTTATTTTCAGAGGGTTGTGTTCATGAGGAGCTAGCTAAAATTAAGGTAGACGAAGTGATGAGGCTGGATGGTATACATTCGAGGGTGCTGAAGGAACTTAGAGAAGTTCTTTTTCAACGAGTCTCTAGAGGAAATTGGTGAACTATTGCAGGAGGAAATTGGTGAACTATTGCAATCCATAGCTAACATGTCAATTAGAACTGGGCAAATACCAGAAGACTGGAGGATAGTGAACGTCATCCCAATTTTCAAGAAAGGATCAAGAGGGGATACAGGAAACTACCGACCTGTGAGCCTCACATCGGTTCCAGGGAAGATGATTGAAACACTAATTAAAGAAAACATTGTACAACACTTGGAGGATCATAATCTATTAAGGGCTAGTCAGCATGGCTTCAGGAAAGGGAAGTCATGTTTGACAAATTTACTGCAATTCTTTGACAAAGTGAACAAACAAATGGATAGTGGCGATCCAGTGGATATAATTTACCTGGACTTTCAGAAAGCGTTTGACAAGGTCCCATATGCAAGGCTCATGAAGAAACTACTATGCCATGGAATAGGGGGAGAAGTGCACAGATGGATCGGAAAATGGCTAGAAAACAGAAGGCAGAGGGTTTGCATAAATGGGAAATACTCGGACTGGGAGAAAGTGACTAGCGGCGTGCCCCAGGGCTCGGTTCTTGGACCTATATTGTTCAATATTTTTATAAACGACCTGGAGGAGGAAACATCATCCAATATAATTAAGTTTGCTGATGATACAAAATTATGTCGGGCGGTTGGCACTCAAAGGGACTGTGAGGACCTTCAAAAGGATCTGAACCAGCTGGAAACTTGGGCGAACAAATGGCAGATGAACTTTAACATAAACAAATGCAAGGTGATGCACCTAGGAAAGAAAAATAAAGAACATGAGTATATGATGATGGGGTGAAGTTAGCAAAATGCACACAAGAAAGGGATTTGGGGGTACTGATTGACAGTACCCTTAAACCATCGGTACAATGTGCGGCGGCGGCAAAGAAAGCTAACAGGATGTTGGGCATAATTAAGAAGGGGATTACAAGTAGATCGGAAGAGGTCATAATGCCACTTTACAGAACAATGGTCAGACCGCATTTAGAATACTGTGTTCAACACTGGTCTCCATACCTTAAGAAAGATATAACTCTGCTGGAGAGAGTGCAGAGGCGAGCCACGAAACTAGTCAAAGGGATGGAGCATTTGGATTACAGAGATCGACTCAGGAAACTGGGACTGTTTACCCTCGAGAAGAGAAGACTGAGGGGGGATATGATAGAGACTTTTAAAATATTAAAAGGATTTGATAAAATGGACCAAGAAATAGCATTACTAACATTTTCAAATGTGACACGGACTAGAGGTCATAGCCTGAAACTGAGTGGCAGTAGGTTCAGGACAAATGTCGGGAAGTTCTGTTTCGCGCAACGCGTGGTGGGTGCTTGGAATGCACTCCCCGGGGAGGTTGTGGAGGAGACTACTGTACTGGGATTCAAGCGCAAGTTGGATGCACACCTACTTGCATATCATATTGAGGGATACGGTAATTATGGGTCTCCAAAAAGGAGTACTTAAATGGGCCGCCGCGGGTGCAGATCGCTGGACTAGATGGACCTCGGTCTGATCCGGCGAAGGCATTTCTTATGTTCTTATGAGATGGGATTGGTACAGGAGGACTAGAAAAGGGCAAATGTCCCTCTCCACAAAAGTGGAAGTAAGGAAGAAGTAGGGAATTACAGGCTGGTAAGTATGACTTCTGTGGTAAGCAAATTAATGGAAACACTTTTAAAACAGAGAATGGTGAAGTTTCTGGAATCCTGTGGATTACAGGATCAGAGGTAACATGGATTAACTAGAGGTAGGTCTTGTCAGACAAATCTGATCAATTTCTTTGACTGAGTGACCAGAGAATTGAATAGAGAATGTGCGCTAGATGTGGTGTATTTAGATTTTATCAAAGCCCTTTGACAGCATTGTACACAAGTGTCTAATAAATAAACTGAGTGCCCTCGGGATGGGTCCCAAAGTGATGGGCTGAGTGAAGAACTGGTTGAGTGGAATGCAAAAGAGGGTAGTGATCAATGGAAATTGCTCTGAGGAAAGGGATGTTACCAGTGATGTACCTCAAAGTTCTGTTCTTGGGCCTGTTCTTTTTTTAACATTTTTATAAACAATATTGCTGAAGGGTAGTCGGGTAAGATTTTCCTCTTTGCAGATGATACCAAAATCTGCAGTAGAGTAGACACGCCCGGATGGTATGAATAACATGAAGAAAGACCTGGCGAAGCCTGAAGAATGGTCTGAAATTTGGCAGCTAAAATTTAATGCTAAGACTTGCAAGGTCATGCATTTGGGCTGCAAAAACCCGAAGAAGCGGTACATATGGCCATTTGGAGGGGATGGGCTGGGGAGGGCTTCAGTGGCTGGGAAGGTGTAGATGGGCTGGAGTAGGTTTTAACGGAGATTTCGGCAGTTGGAACCCAAGCACAGTACTGGATAGAGCTTTGGATTCTTGCCCAGAAATAGCTAAGAAAAAAAAAAATTAAATTGAATCAGGTTGGGCAGACTGGATGGACCATTCGGGTCTTTATCTCCTGTCATCTACTATGTACATTGTAGGGGGTGAAGAACTTATGTGCATGACAGAACAGTGAGACTTGGGTGTGATTGTATGTGATGATCTTAAGGTGGCCAAACAGGTTGAAATCTAGAAGGATGCTAGGGTGCATAGGTATGGCCAGTAGGAAAAGGAGGTACTGATGCCCCTGTATAAGATTTTGGTGATACCTCGTTTCAAGTTTATAAAAAATTTGTTGTACACACAATGTTAAGTACTTCAATGCATATAACAGTTTAAAAATAGGGAACAAAAATAACACAATAACTAAACTAAACTAAACCTTAGGTTTGTATACCGCATTATCTCTACATTCGCAAAGCTCGACACGGTTAACAGGAGTTAGGGTAGAAAGGAACTCCAGAGGAGGGAAGGATGAAGAGGAAATTTAGAGGACTAGAATAATCAGAGGGAGGACATTTTTGAGAATAACCAGGTTTTCAGATGTTTACGGAAGAGTTGGAGGGAGCTCAGATTCCCAAGAGGGGAGGTAAGGTTGTTCCAGAGCTCAGTGATTCTAAAAGGGAGGGAGGAACCTAGTTTTCCTACAAGGGAGACGCCTTTTAGAGAGGGAAAGGAGAGTTTCAGTTTTTGGGTGGATCTGGTGGAATTGGGGTTAGAGGAATTCCAAGAAAGAGGAATAAAGGATCTTGAAAGTAAGGCAGGCACATTTGAAGTGGACTCTGGAGATTATCGGAGGCCAGTGGAGCTTGGACAAAAGCGGTGGGACGTGGTCGAATTTGCTTTTTGCGAAGATAAGCTTAGCAGCGGCATTCTGAATCCGCTGGAGTCTTTGAAGGTTTTTCTTTGTTAGGCTTAGGTAGATAGAGTTGCAATAGTCCAGTTTGGAAAGGACGGTGGATTGGACAAGGACGGCAAAGTGTTTTTGATGGAAACAGGTTCTCACTTTCCTCAGCATGTGAAGGCTGAAGAAACATTTTTTTATTAGGGAGTTGAGGTGATCATTGAAGGAAAGTGTAGAGTCAATGATGACTCCCAGAATTTTACTTGAGTATTCAAGATGCAGAGTGGGGACAGAGGGATGGAGGTGGGCAGTTGGTCCAGTTTTGGGCCGAGCCAGAGAAGTTTTGTTACGGATACAAAAGGAAAGAAGGATGAATTGCAATCTTTAAAGAAAATAAAGAAACATTTAAGGAGAACATAGCTGGAGAAGCATTTAAGGAGAACACATCTAAAATAAATATTGTGTACAATTCTGGAGGCTCCACCTTCAAAAAGATTTGGAGTCGGTCCAGAGGAAGTCTACTAAAATGGTATGTGGTCTTGATCATAAGGCATATGGGGAGAGACTTTAAGATCTCAATCTATATATTTTGGAGGAAAGGCAGGAGAGGGGAGATAGAGCTTGTATAGGTATGTGTGATGCACAAATGGAAGAAAATAAAATAAATGATAGAGACGTTTAAATACCTATGTAATGTAAATGCACATGAGTCGAGTCTCTTTCATTTGAAAGGAAACTGCAATGAGAGGGCATAGGATGAAGTTAAGAGGTGATAGGCTCTGAAGTAATCTAAGGAAATACTTTTTTTACAGAAAGGGTGTTAGATTCATCGAACAGTCTCCTGAAAGAGGTGATGAGACAGAGACTGTGTCTGAATTCAATTGAGCCTGGGATAGGCATATGGGATCTCTCAAAGAGAGAAAGATAATGGGCAGACTAAAGAGAAAGAGATAATGCGCAGACTAAATGGGCCATTTGGCCTTTATCTGCCATCATGTTTCTAAACATAAGAAAATTCCAGTGATCTAGAATATGCCGATATGGGGTGTCAGATTGACCAATTGAGGTAAAAATACCTCAAAGGTCTGTCAATTCTTCATTCATCCCCTATATCTTTGTCAAAGTGATATTTTTTGTGCTTTTTTTTACGTTCATTTTTTATATATACTTTTATACTTAAATGCAAATTTCAACTGTTCCATATAAATTACCGTGTTTCCCCCATTATAGGACCTCCTCCTTTAGTAAGACACCCCCCTTTTTTTCCCCACCTGGGAAATATAAGGCCCCCCCTGAAAATAAGGCACTATTTGGCAAGCACCCCCACAGCCTCCCGACCACCCCCATCATGTAGAAGCTCCTACCGGTGTCCTGCTGCTTCCTCTTGGCTGTCCCGACACGATCGGGGCAAGAGGGAGCTCAAGCCCTCTTGCCCCAGCCAACCGCGGCACCCCCGACACGATCAGGGCAAGAGGGAGCCCAAGCCCTCTTACCCCCCCGACTCCCCGACACTATCGGGGCAAAAGGGAGACCAAGCCCTCTTGCCCCGTCGACTCCCCAACTCCCCGACAATATCGGGCCAGGAGGGAGCCCAAGTCCTCCTGGCCACGGCGACCCCCTACCCCCATCCCGCACTACATTACGGGCAGGAGGGATCCCAGGCCCTCCTGCCCTCGACGCAAACCCCCCTCCCTCCAACGACCGCCCCCCCCAAGAACCTCCGACCGCCCCCCCAGCCGACCCGCGACCCCCCTGGCCGACCCCCACCTCCCTTCCCCGTATCTTTCTGTAGTTGGCCGGACAGACGGGAACCAAACCCGCCTGTCCGGCAGGCAGCCAATGACGGAATGAGGCCAGATTGGCCCATCCGTCCCAAAGCTCCGCCTACTGGTGGGGCCTAAGGCGCCTGGGCCAATCAGAATAGGCCCGGGAGCCTTAGGTCCCACCTGGGGGCGGGGCCTGAGGCACATGGGCCCAACCCGACCATGTGCCCAAGGCCCCGCCCCCAGGAGGGACCTAAGGCTCCCGGGCCTATTCTGATTGGCCCAGGCGCCTTAGGCCCCACCAGTAGGCGAGCTTTGGGACGGATGGGCCAATCTGGCCTCATTCCGTCGTTGGCTGCCTGCCGGACAGGCGGGTTTGGCTCCCGTCTGTCCGGCCAACTACAGAAAGGTACGGGGAAGGGGGGTGGGGGTGTCGTGGGGGTCGGCCAGGGGGGTCGCGGGTCGGCTGGGGGGGCGGTCGGAGGTTCTTGGGGGGGGCAGTCGTTGGGGGGAGGGGGGGTTTGCGTCGAGGGCAGGAGGGCCTGGGATCCCTCCTGCCCGTAAGGTAGTGCGAGGTGGGGGTAGGGGGTCGCCGTGGCCAGGAGGGTTTAGGCTCCCTCCTGGCCCGAACAACTAGCGGGGAGGGGGGTCGCCAGGGCCAGGAGGACTTGGGCTCCCTCCTGGCCCGATATTGTCGGGGAGTTGGGGAGTCGGCGGGGCAAGAGGGCTTGGGCTCCCTTTTGCCCCGATCGTGTCGGGGAGTCGGGGTGCAAGAGGGCTTGAGCTCCCTCTTGCCCCGATCGTGTCGGGGGTGCCGCGGTTGGTTGGGGCAAGAGGGCTTGAGCTCCCTCTTGTCCCGATCGTGTCGGGGGTGCCGCGGTTGGCTGGGGCAAGAGGGCTTGAGCTCCCTCTTGCCCCGATTGTGTCGGGGAGTCGGGGGGGCAAGTGGGCTTGAGCTCCCTCTTGCCCCGATCGTGTCGGGGAGTCGGGACCGCCAAGAGGTAGCAGCAGGACACCGGTATAAGCTTGTACATGATGGGGGGGGTCGGGAAGCTGTGGGGGTGCAAGCGGTCCTTCAGGGTGGGGGTGCGGGTGGGAGTGCGTGCGAGCGGTCCTTCGGGGTGGGGGTGAATCGGACGTCGGGGGGGCATCAGGCTTTCAGGGTGGGGACAGGACTTCAAGGGGGAGAGGAGAGTCGGGGCGGGCGAAAGGAGAGTCGGACGGCGACGGGAGAGTCGGGCAGCATGCGCGGTATACGGGTGTGCACGGTATATAAAAATTTCTGTACATAAATTTGTGTTTTTCGCTCGCTATACCCGTGTGCGCGTTTTACACGGGTGCGCGTTATCTACGTGAAAATACGGTACTTGTAGTGATACTGTACATAGTGATGCTGCCATCTAGTGTTTTAAAAGCAAACTGCAAATCTGTATCTGATCTGTACAGTATGTGGAGGATGCTGTTTTCTAACAGATTTGAAAGCTGATTTCAAGTTCAAACTTTACAAGTGTACATTTACCGTGTTACAGACACATTTCCAAAAACGTTAGCTTGCCATGTAAAAGGTAAATAAAAATTGGCATGCAAATCCTTTAAGCCAGATTGTTAACTGTAAAATCAAAAATCTGGTTTAAAGGATTTGCATGCCAATTTTTATTTACCTTTTACATGGCAAGCTAACGTTTTTCTCTCCATACTGTTAAGATGGTAACCGCCCATCCCCCTGATTCTCTTGTGCCATTTTGATTCCCCCCTCTGATGCCCTCTGTATCATTTTAAAAGATCACCCCCCCCCCCCACCCAGGATACCCTAGTGCCATTTTTTATTCTTTTACCCTTAGGCATGGCCACAAAAAGAAAAAGCTACTCTGTGGAGTACAAGAGGAGAATCGTGGAAGATTCTTGGGGCCAAAATCTTGCTGCTTTCTGCAAAGAAAAAATGTTGAATATATGATTGCTCCACAAGTGGCGAGCAGAGTATGGTAAACTAGTTGAACAAGTGGAAAAGGGAAATTATAACAAACGCAAGTGTGGATCAGGTCGGAAACCAATATTTTCTGAGCTGGAAGATCTGATCTGTGAATGGGTTGTTGACAGGAGAACAAAGGCTTTGGTTGTGAATAGGGCTCATATTCAAGAATTCGCCCTTGCAATGGCGCCACAGTTTAACATAGCCTCTGAAAATTTCAAAGCATCACAACACTGGCTGGATAATTTCCTTCAGAGAAGTGAATTGTCTTTAAGAAGATCCACGACATTGTTTAGGCTGGAAGATGCTCAAGTGATTAAGCGAGCACTTGCATTCAAGTCCTTTATTGATGAGATTGACTTCTCTAAATACAAGCTTTCCAACATGATTGCTATGGATGAAACTGCAGTGTTTATGGGCCAATCATCTCAAACAACAATTGAACAGCGGGGTGCCTCCTCAGTGTACATTCCCTCCACTGCTTATGAAAGTGCACGTGTGACCTGTATTTTGGCAATTCGTCTGGATGGCACTAAAGTCCTACCTCTAATAATTTCTAAGGGCAAGAAGGAAAAGATTGAACGTGTTTCAGGAATTTTTGTCCTTGAAACTGAAAAGGCCTGGGCCACACAAGCTGTTATAAGAAAGTGGGTAGATTTAATGCTGCCACTTGTTATGCGAGGAGGTCAAAGAGGTCTGCTAGTCTGGGATGCAGCTAGCACTCACCGTGCTAAAGATATGAAGTCATTTCTTCATGAAAGAAAAATAGATCAAATAATGATTCCTGCGGGAATGACGGCCTATCTCCAGACCCTTGATATTGCAATCAACAAGCCATTCAAGGACAATCTGCGCATGGAAATTAATGACTACATTGAAAATAGAATGGAGAGAAATCAGCGTGGAAACTTTGTGAAACCTAAACTGCAAGAGGTTGTGACTTGGGTGAAGAATTCATGGGATAAATTCACCGACAGTTGCATTGAACATGCATTACGAGCAGGCTACCTTGATAAGAAGTACTCATTTGAGGACACTGCTATTGCTAAACATGAGAGATTTGGTCCACTGATTGTGAAAGAAATGGAGTCCCAAGTAATTGACCTGGAACCTCAGGGTGTGAGTTATTATGATGATGTTCCAGAAGATGATGACTTGATTGTCATTGATTAAATGTGTAAATGTATCATACTGTAAACTGTTATACAGTAAATGTTTTTCTGGTTTGTGATACAGTTTTTTCTGGTTTGTGATACAGCTTTTCTGGTTTGTGATGACCTGTACCATATACAGGTAATAAATGTCTTTTTTTCAGCAATAAATGTGTACTGTATTCTTCTTCATGGAAAAATAAGACATCCCCCTGAAAATAAGACCTTGTGCATATTTTGGAGTTTTAAAAAATATAAGACAGTGTCATATATTCGGGGAAACAGGGTATGTAGTAAAAGGTAACTTAGCTTCTTTCAATTAGTTATTTAAATCATGTTGTGTTGGATATACTTTCTCCAGCGTTCAAATAGAGTGCTCCCCTCTGCCAACGCGTTTCGCCGATCTTTATCAAGGCATGGGGCACTAGGGAAAACACACAAAGCATGCTATTTAAAACCCTACCAGTAAAAAACTTGAAAGTTACTGTTCAGTTACTATATTGAAAAGCATTATATCAAACACATACCTGTATCATTAAATGTTCCTAACTATTGTGACAAGCGGTATCCGAAAGATGGCCGCGGCGTCTTTCCACTCACTGAAATAGTCACTACCCCTGACGTCATGTCCGCAAGTTAGTAACTAAGATCAACTTGGGCTAGCCAATCAGCTGTTTCATTTAAACCCTCCGGGGCCATGGAGTTCAACATGAACATCCAACGAAGTTCTTTTAAATTAAGGTTTTTTTCTACATTACCTCCCTCCCACCCTACTGTAATACTATCAAGCACTCTCCATTTCAGATCTTTTAAAGTGTGGCCACACAATTTCCTTAATTTAAAAAAACCTTAATTTAAAAGAACTTCGTTGGATGTTCATGTTGAACTCCATGGCCCCGGAGGGTTTAAATGAAATAGGTGATTGGCTAGCCCAAGTTGATCTTAGTTACTAACTTGCGGACATGACGTCAGAGGTAGTGACTATTTCAGTGAGTGGAAAGACGCCGCGGCCATCTTTCGGATACCGCTTGTCACAATAGTTAGGAACATTTAATGATACAGGTATGTGTTTGATATAATGCTTTTCAATATAGTAACTGAACAGTAACTTTCAATTTTTTTACTGGTAGGGTTTTAAATAGCATGTTTTGTGTGTTTTCCCTAGTGCCCCATGCCTTGATAAAGATCGGCGAAACGCATTGGCAGAGGGGAGCGCTCTATTTGAACGCTGGAGAAAGTATATCCAACACAACATGATTTAAATAACTAATTGAAAGAAGCTAAGTTACCTTTTAAGAACATAAGAACATAAGTAGTCGCCTCCGCCAGGGCAGACCAGAGGTCCATCCCGCCCAGCGGTCCGCTCACACGGCGGCCCATCAGGCATATTGCCTGAGCAGCAGTCCCTGACTAATTTTATACCTACCTCTACACTTATCTCTAAACCTTCCACTGCTCTTATCTGTACCCCTCAATCCCTTTGTCCTCCAGGAACCTATCCAGGTCTTCCTTGAAACCCTGTACTGTGCTATTTCCTATCACGGCTTCCGGAAGGGTGTTCCATGTGTCCACCACCCTTTGTGTGAAAAAAAATTTCCTTGCGTTTGTTCTAAACTTGTCCCCCTTCAATTTCATCGAGTGGCCCCTTGTTCTTGTGGTTTCTTTCAAAATGAAAAATCTGTCCTTGTCAACCTTTTCGATGCCCCTCAGGATCTTGAAGGTCTCTATCATGTCTCCTCTGAGTCTCCGCTTCTCCAGGGAGAACAGCCCCAGCTTTTTCAGTCTGTCAGTGTATGTAAGGTTTTCCATACCCTTAATCAGTTTAGTTGCTCTTCTCTGGACTCCCTCAAGCATTGCCATGTCCTTTTTGAGGTACGGTGACCAGTACTGTACACAGTATTCCAGATGGGGGCGCACCATAGCCCGGTACAGTGGCAGGATGACTTCCTTCGTTCTGGTCGAGATACCCTTCTTAATGATACCTAGCATTTGGTTTGCTTTCCTCGAGGCTGTGGCGCACTGTGCTGACGCCTTCAATGTCGTGTCTACCATCACTCCCAGGTCTCTTTCCAGCTTACTGACCCCTAGCATTGTTCCCCCCATTTTGTAAGTGAACATCGGGTTCCTTCTCCCTACATGCATGACCTTGCATTTCCCCACGTTGAAGCTCATTTGCCACTTTTTTGCCCATTCTTCCAGTGTCGTAAGATCCCTTTGGAGATCCTCGCAATCTACCGTGGTTTCAACCCTGCTGAATAGTTTGGTATCATCAGCGAATTTGATGACCTCACATTTTGTTCCCGCCTCCAGGTCGTCGATGAATATGTTAAACAGGAGCGGTCCCAGCACCGACCCTTGAGGAACCCCGCTCGTGACCCCTTGCCAGTCCGAGTAATGGCCCTTTACACCAACCCTCTGCTTCCTCTCCGACAGCCAATTTTTAATCCATCGGTGGACCTCCCCTCGCACCCCATGATTCCATAGTTTCCTGAGCAATCGCTCATGTGGTACCTTATCGAAGGCTTTCTGAAAGTCTAGGTAAATTATGTCTATGGGTTCACCTTTGTCCACCTGGCTATTTACCCTCTCAAAGAAGTATAACAAATTTGTGAGGCACGACCTACCCTTGCAGAACCCATGCTGGCTCGACCTTAGCTGTCCATTTTTTTCGATATGATCACAGATGCCGTCCTTAATCAGTGCCTCCATCATCTTTCCCGGGACCGATGTGAGGCTCACCGGCCTGTAGTTTCCCGGGTCGCCCCTTGAACCCTTCTTGAAGATGGGCGTGACATTAGCTATTTTCCAGTCCTCCGGGATCTCTCCAGTTTTTAGGGATAGGTTGCATATTTGCTGAAGTGTCTCTGCTATTTCATTCCTTAATTCCTTGAGCACCCTTGGGTGGATGCTGTCTGGACCTGGCGACTTGTCGCTCTTTAGCTTGTCTATCTGCCTGAGGACATCCTCCTGGCTCACCTCTAGTTGGATCAGCTTGCTATCTTGATCTCCATTTTCTATTTCCTCTGGTTCCGGAATGTTGGATGTGTCCTCCCTTGTGAAGACTGATGTAAAGAAGTCGTTTAACTTGTCAGCTATTTCTTTTTCCTCCCTCACTACTCCCTTTCTATCCCCGTCATCCAAGGGCCCCACTTCCTCCCTCGCTGGTTGCTTTCCCTTTACGTACCTGAAGAATGATTTGAAATTTTTTGCCTCTCTCGCTAGTCTCTCTTCATATTCCCTCTTTGCTCTCCTAACCACTCGGTGGCACTCCTTCTGTTTTTCCTTGTGGTCCTTTTGGCTGGCCTGCGTTTGATCCTGTTTCCATTTTTTGAACGATGCTTTCTTGTCACTGATCGCCTTTTTTACAGCAGCCGTTATCCATGCTGGGTTCTTTATTCGATTTTTCTTGCACTCTTTTCTGAACCTGGGGACGTACAGGTTCTGTGCTTCGTGCACCGTACGCTTGAGCAGGGTCCAGGCGCTTTCTACGGACTCTATCTTTCTTGTGCTGCCGTTGAGTTTCTTCCCCACCATTTTCCTCATTGCATCATAATTCCCTTTTCTGAAGTTGAGCGCTGTTGTTGTGGTTCTTTTCACCCTGGATGATCCCAGTTCTAGTCGGCACTGGATCATGTTGTGATCGCTGTTCCCCAGTGGGTCTAATACCGCTACTTCCTTTGCAGGTTCCCCCAGTCCACTGAAGATTAGATCAAGAGTAGCTTCTCCTCGTGTAGGTTCTGTGACCAGCTGCTCCAGGAAACAGTCCCTCGTGGCTTCCAGGAATTTGGTCTCTCTCTCGCAACTCGAGTGCCCGATACTCCAGTCTATCCCAGGGTAGTTGAAGTCCCCCATCATCACCACAATTCCATTTTTGCATACCTGCCGCAGTTCAGTCTCCAGGTCCCGGTCGATTTCTTCCAATTGGCCAGGCGGACGATAGTATAGACCCAATTTGATGTCTGCTCCAGATCCTCCTGGTAGCTTAACCCATAGTGATTCCAAGCCGTCCGCCCTTACTGCTGTTTCCATTTTGGTTGAGGGTATGGAGTCCTTTATGTATAGCGCTATTCCTCCACCCTTCTTGTGCGTCCTGTCTCTCCTGTAAAGTTTGTACCCTGGTATGACTACATCCCATTTATTGTCATCAGCCCACCACGTTTCTGTGATTCCAATTATGTCTAGGGCTTTTTGACTGGCTATAATTTCCAACTCTCCCATTTTGGCCCTGAGGCTCCTCGCATTTGTGTAGAGGCAATATAGGTCCTGATTTGTCGCCCGCCCTGCTGTTTTCTTTCCATGACTCGGCGCACCCAGTTGGTTTGCCTTTACTCGGTCATCCACCTCCCGTGGCATGTCCGTTTTGCCCCCAGCCAGTATCCCCTTTTTTGGATGGTCCCCTGGCTCCCATTGTACTCTCTCGACCCTGCCTGTTAGATTCATTTGGGCACTGGGCCCCTGCATTTATATGGAACAGTTGAAATTTGCATTTAAGTATAAAAGTATATATAAAAAATGAACGTAAAAAAAAGCACAAAAAATATTACTTTGATAAAGATATAGGGGATGAATGAAGAATTGACAGACCTTTGAGGTATTTTTACCTCAATTGGTCAATCTGACACCCCATATCGGCATATTCTAGATCACTGAAATTTTGTTATTTTGTTGATTTTGTCCTTGTTTAGAACATAAGAACATAAGCGTTGCCTCTGCCGGGTCAGACCAGGGGTCCATCGTGCCCGGCAGTCCGCTCCCGCGGTGGCCCCCCCATGACCTGAAAGTGTTCCCTACCTAACCTAAAATATCCATACCCTATTCGCTCAATGTCCTGTAGGTAAATCTCTATCTGTACCCTGTTATCTCCTTTGCTTCCAGGAAATCATCCAGTCCCTTTTTGAACCCCAGAATTGTACTCTGTCCTATCACCTCTCCGGGAAGCGCGTTCCATGTGTCCACCACCCTCTGAGTGAAGAAGAACCTCCTTGCATTCGTTATGAATCTTTCTCCTCTCAGTTTTTCTGAATGACCTCTTGTTTTAGTTGTCCCTGCTAGTCTAAAGAATCTGTCCCTCTCCACCTTTTCTATGCCTTTCATGATTTTATACGTTTCTATCATGTCCCCTCTCAGTCTCCGCTTCTCCAGGGTAAAGAGCCCCAGCCTGTCCAACCGTTCGGCATATGAAAGGTTCTCCATACCCTTTATCATCCTCGTTGCCCTCCTCTGGACCCTCTCGAGTATTGCCATGTCCTTCTTGAGGTATGGCGACCAGTATTGGACGCAGTATTCCAGATGTGTGCGCACCATTGCTCGATACAGTGGCAGGATAACTTCTTTTGTTC
The DNA here is from genome assembly GCF_902459505.1 of Geotrypetes seraphini. Taxonomy (NCBI): domain Eukaryota; kingdom Metazoa; phylum Chordata; class Amphibia; order Gymnophiona; family Dermophiidae; genus Geotrypetes; species Geotrypetes seraphini. The sequence continues at coordinate 398,126,175 of NC_047084.1, read as the reverse complement.
TGGTAGTGATACCTTTTTTGATAATGCCCAACATTCTGTTCGCTTTTTTTGAGGCCGCTGCTTCATTGTGTTATCCACCAATACCCCCAGATCTTTTTCTTGGCTGCTTTCCCCGAGTACCCTCCCTCCCATCGTATAGCTGTACATGGAGTTCCCCTTCCCTATGTGCAAGACCTTACATTTCTCCACATTGAAGCTCATCTGCCATTTTTTTGCCCACTCACTCAGTTTGTTCAGGTCGCTCTGCAGTTCTTTGCATTCCTCAACAGTTCTGGCCCTGCTGGAGAGTTTTGTGTCATCCGCGAATTTGATAACTTCGCACTTTGTCCCCGTTTCTAGATCATTAATAAATATATTGAACAGCAATGGTCCCAGCACTGACCCTTGCGGAACACCACTTGTGACACCTATCCAGTCAGATTAGTGCCCCTTTACTCCTACCCTCTGTTTCCTGTCCGCCAGCCAATTTTTGATCCATCTGTACACGTTCCCTTCCACCCCGTGACTCCACAGTTTCTTCAGTAAGCGTTCATGGGGCACCTTGTCGAAGGCTTTTTGGAAATCTAGATATATAATGTCTACTGGGTCACCTTGGTCCAATTGCTTACTTATCCCTTCAAAGAAATGCAGTAGATTTGTCTGGCATGATCGGCCTTTACAGAAACCATGCTGGCTTGATCTCATCAGATTATTTTTTTCTATATGCTCATTGATACCTTCCCTGATCATTGATTCGACCATCTTCCCCGGAACAGAGGTTAAGCTCACCGGTCTGTAGTTTCCCGGGTCGCCTCTCGATCCTTTTTTGAAGATCGGTGTAACATTCGCTATCTTCCAGTCCTCCGGGATTACCCCTGTTCTCAAGGACAGGTTGCAAATATGCTGCAGTAACTCTGCTGTTTCATCTCTGAGCTCTTTCAGTATTCTCGGGTGGATCCTGTCTGGGCCCGGAGCTTTGTCCGTTCTTAATCTATCTATCTGCTTGAGAACGTCTTCGAGGCTTACCTCCATGCATGATAATTTCCCCTCTTGGTCTCCTCTGAAGATTTTTTCCGGTTCTGGCACACTGGATGTGTCCTCTATAGTAAAGACCGACGAGAAGAACTTGTTTAGCCTACCAGCCACCTCTTTTTCCTCTTTCACCACTCCCTTCCGGTCACCCTCATCCAGGGGCCCCACCTCCTCCCTCGCTGGCTGTTTCCCTTTCACATATCGGAAAAATGGTTTGAAATTTCTTGCTTCCTTTGCTAGTCTCTCCTCATACTCTTTCTTGGCTTTCCTGACTACTCGGTGACATTCTTTTTGTTGCTTCCTGTGCTCTCTCCAGTTTCCTTCAGTTTTGTCCTTTTTCCACTTCCGAAATGATTTTTTCTTGTCTCCTATCACTTTCTTTACTTCACTGGTTATCCATGCAGGGTCCTTTGTCTGATTCTTCTTGGAACCTTTCCTAAATCTTGGTATATATAGGTTTTGTGCCTTGTTTACTGTGTCCTTGAATAGGGACCAGGCTTGCTCCACAGTCCGAGTTTCCTTGGAGCTGTTTTTGAGCTTCTTTCTCACCATTTGTCTCATGGCATCATAGTTCCCTTTCTTGAAGTTAAATGATGTTGCCTTGGTTCTCTTTCCCATAGGTAGTCCTACTTGCACTTTGAACTGAATCATGTTGTGGTCACTGGTTCCTAGTGGTCCTATGATCTCCACATCCTTCGCGGGGCCTTTCAGCCCATTGAGGATCAGATCCAGAGTCGCTGATCCTCTCGTTGGTGCCTCGACTAGTTGTTCCATGAAGCAGTCCTGGACTGCTTCCAGGAACTCCGTTTCCCTTGCACATTTTGAATTTCCAAGACACCAGTCTATCCCAGGATAGTTGAAATCTCCCATAACTATGGTGTTTGGGTTCTTGCATTCCCTTCTCAGCTCGGCTACCATTTCTGTATCTTCAGCTTCAGTTTGCCCAGGTGGACGGTAGAACAGTCCCATCTTTATCTCGGATCCGTTGCTTCCTGGTACTTTGATCCACAATGACTCCAGTTGGGCATTTGTCTCTGCTGTGTCCACAGTGGTTGAGTGGATGGTATCCCTTTACATTCAAGATTTGTGAGAATGGCTCTAAACATAAGAAACATAAGCAATGCCTCCACTGGGTCAGACCTGAGGTCCATCGCGCCCAGCAACCCGCTCACATGGCAACCCAACAGGTCCAGGACCTGCACAGTAATCTTCTATCTATACCCTTCTATCCCCTTTTCCAGCAGGAAATTGTCCAATCCTTTCTTGAACCCCAGTACCGTACTCTGCCCTATTACGTCCTCTGGAAGCGCATTCCAGGTGTCCACAACACGTTGGGTAAAGAAGAACTTCCTAGCATTTGTTTTGAATCTGTCCCCTTTCAGCTTTTCCGAATGCCCTCTTGTTCTTTTATTATTTGAAAGTCTGAAGAATCTGTCCCTCTCTACTCTCTCTATGCCCTTAATGATCTTGTAAGTTACTGGCTAAGCAAGTGGAGAGGAAAGCAGACCAGAGCAGCAGACCTCCCTTGCACAGAGATGGGTAGGGCAAGTCAACACACAGAGAATTTGAAGACTGGAAGCCTCAGTTGGAAAGGCAGCCCAGGGAAATAGACACACTTGGAGAGGCTCCTGATACACTGTAGACTGAAGATGTGGTAATGCAGGAACCTGAGGAGTCGCATATAGCCCAGGATAGTGCTGTGGAGCCTATGGAGGTTTTGGACTCACCTGAACCACTTTATGAGGAGGCAATGGAAGTGTTGATTTCCTGATTTGAACAGAGCTGTTTGTGTGCTGCCAAAGTTAAAGGCTTGCTAAGTTTGATGTGGAAAGCTGAGTTTTTATTTTGTTTAAAGGCCATGGACAAATGCAGAGAAAAGAAAGCTGACTAGCAGGGTGTGGCTCAACACCACTACAGTTTGTGTTTCTTTTGCTATTACTGAAAAGCATATTTATCCCAGGACATGCAAGCAGCATATTCTCATATGGGGGTGACATCATCCATGGAGCCCCTGTACGGACAGCTGCAAAAGTGCACCGGCACTTCAAGAGCTTTAGAAAGTTTGTGACTGAGCGCATGCACAAGTGCCTTCCCGCCCAATGTAGGTGCATGGCTCCTCAGTTCTTAGTTTTCTATGGAGCTAAATCGTCACGTTTTTGAACGTTCGTTCTTTTTTGCCTTGCCTTCCCGTTCGCACATTTAATTACTACTTTCTTTCTTCTTTTTTGCTTTTTATACCTGCTTAGTTCTGGTTTTAAAAAATTCTTCTTCCCTGTTTTTTCACCTTCAGGTGCTTCGATGGTGGGGCCTCCTTTCTCCTCTCAGCCTTTCACTTTTGATTTGGCTGAGGCGGTTTTTCCATCGATGTCCCGTTCATTAACAGGGTTTTAGAAGTGCGGCAGTTGCCGGAGGACAATTTCCGTTACTGACCATCACAGCTGATGCATCCAGTGCCTCAGACTAGAACATCACATTGACACTTGCATGCATTGTTCCACTCTCAAGAAATGCACCACAAAAAGCTGCCTTCTTCAACAACAGCAATTGTTTGGTGCTGGCACGGAAGGAGAGTAACTTTCGCATCCATCATCCTCCGATGCAACGGCGTCAGTTGTGGTGTCATAGCCTCTTGCTCCTTCTGGTAAGGCAGTGATAAAGTCACCAGGTTCCCAGGTGGGGTTGCAGGTCACTAAGGCATTGAATCCAATCATGCCGGCCAAACGAAAACCCCTTATGCGGCTCGTTTCCAAATTCAGAGGTGCATCGTCATCCGAGTCATCCTCTTCGGAAGGAGTCACGGCACCAATGGTACCGGCATCGAAACCACAGGTACCAGTGCCCACTTTAACAGAGCAGTTTGAAGCTTTCTTTCGTGTGGAGTATGGGGATATATTTTAAATATTTAACCCGACATCAACTCTTCTGGTACCGGCCTAGCCTGAGCGTAATACCACCAGGGATGCTGGTACCAGCACTGTGTCATCAATGCATTCTCCTGGTTCTTGGCACCGGTTATCATACAGACATGCATCGAAGCATCGTGCTTCTAGTCATCGTTACAGTTCGTCGAGACACCTTTCTTCTCAAAGATCTCAATTGAGCAAATGTTCTCGCAAATCAAAGGATGTTTCAGTAGCAATGTTCAGAGAAACGCAAGCATTGTACCTGAAGATTGGCGGGTGACCGATGTTACTCTGATTTTTTTTAAAAGGGTTCCAGGGTAGATTTGGGAAATTACAGACCAGTAAACCTGACTTTAGTACCGGGCAAAATGGTGGAAACAATTATAAAAAATAAAATTGTGGAATACATAGACAAACATGATTTAATTAGACAGAGTCATTATAATTTCAGCTGAGGGAGATCTTGCCTCACCAATTTGCTTGACAAGTTTACAAGTTTTATTTATGATTTGATGTACATGCAATATCAATTTAATTTCATAACGTATTACAAATTAAAAATGGGGAAAACTTTACATATAAAATATAAATAGACAAACTTTTGTGTAACAAAGATTAGTACAAATTGGAAGAGTGATGAACTACAATAATTATAGTAAAGAGAGGACATAAAAGGAAAACACAACTGGACAGGGTTGGGATAAGATAAAAATTGTAGAACGATGAGTGTCTTAAAAAGAAAAAAAACCGAACTTGATCAAAGACTAAATGAAAGCTTGACCAAAAATTCATAAACGCCAAAGCTATGTCTCGAAGGCATCCCTATATAGAAAGCTTTTTAAGAAGCCTTTGAATCTATTCAATGCTGCTTCATTACGTAAGTACCTTCATAAAGCGTTCCATAACTGAGGACCTGTCACTGAGAAAATTAGAGGTCATCTTGTGCCAATAGTTTTCAAAGAAGGAACAGTGAACAGATGATGATCTGTGGATCTTAATGTTCTGGATGGAATGTAAGGTATGAGGAGACGATCGAAAAATATTGGGGAATTTGTAAGTCGAATTTTGAAAATTATTAATGCTATTTTATAGGTGATTCTATGAGAGACTGGGAGCCAATGAGCCTTTTTCAAAAGAGGAGTCACGTGGTTGAATTTTTTTGAGTTTGTGATCATTTTTATAGCTATATTTTGGATTATTTGTAGTCTTTTGAGTTCTTTTGGGGAAATGCCTTTATATAATGATTTACAGTAATCCAGCCTTGATATAATGAGTGAATGAATTAAAATGTTTAGAGCTGCTGAATCTTAAACGTAGTTTGTAGAAATAGGTTTTGACTACAGAACTAGTTTAGTCGTGATAAGAAAGCCAAGGACTACCCCTAAGATTTTTACAGACTTGTTTTAAAATAGGACCAATTTGTGAAAAAGTATTTCCTATTCCATCTTTTATTACCACTACTTTTGTTTTTCGTTTTTTTGCTTTTAGATAATTTGCCAATAATCTTCCCGCCTTATTTGAGTTTGTATAATACAATGCCTGTTGAGAAAATAAGTCTTTTCTTATCATTTTAGAAAAAATCTCATTATATTTCCCTTTAGCTTTCAAGAGATCTTGTAATATAGAGTATTCCCATTTATCAATCAATTTTGATTTTAATATCTTTATATCTTGTTCCAAACTATAAAATTGTTTTTTAATTTGTTTTTTAATATGTGCCGAAAAAGAAATAATATGACCTCTCATGGTTACCTTAAAAGCATCCCACAGCATTTCCATAGAGATATATACCACATTATTAATTTGAAAATAATCATTAATTTTTAACTGTATTTCCTCAATAAAACTTGGTTCCACCAGCAATGCATTATCAAATCTCCACACAGGTCTATTATCATCTTGATCACTTCTTTTAATTTTAATCCACACCCCACCATGATCAGACAAAAAAATTGGATGATTAGAGGTTTGTGTTACTTGCTGAACTAATGCTGTTGAAACAAATATATAGTTTATTCTTGAAAATGATTTGTGAACATGGGAGCAAAACGAAAATTCTCGATCATTAAAATGAAATATTCGCCATATATCTTTCAAATCACAATTTTGTACCAAATTATCTAATCCTAATGATTTCATAATTCTGCTAGGTTTTTTGGCCATTAAAGGATCCATAACAGCATTAAAATTAACTAAATTAGACACCCAGAAATAACTCCAAAAGGCACTGTCTAAGGAACTTACAAAAGATTCAGCAAAAAAGCAGTGAAGTCAATAGGTTCTGAGGGTGGTATCTTGGACAAAAATGTGTGAACAGGGTAAAACACCCTCAATTGATGTACACCATAACCCAAAATAATGATAATGAAACGGGATATCCTCAGTGTGAGGTAATAGCGAAGGGTGATGCATATTTTGAAGAATAACCCAAAAGCACAGTTACTTACCGTAACAGTTGTTATCCAGGGACAGCAGGCAGCTATTCTCGCAAGTGGGTGACGTGATCCAACGGAGCCCCAATACGGACGCCTCACAAGCAGTCTTGCTTGAAGAAACTCGAAGTTTCGAGTCGCCCGCAGAGTGCCTTCCCTCCCAACATCGGGCGCGTCTCCTCAGTTCAGAGAGCTAGCAGAGAAGCCAACCCAGGGGAGGTGGGTGGGATGTGAGAATAGCTGCCTGCTGTCCCTGTATAACAACTGTTACGTTAAGTAACCATGCTTTATCCCAGGACAAGCAGGCAGGTATTCTCACAAGTGGGTGACCTCCAAGCTAATCAAAGTGGGATGGAGGGAAAGTTGGCAACTTAGGAGAATAAATTTTGCAATACTGTTTGGCCAAACTGTCCATCCCGTCTGGAGAAAGCATCCAGACAATAGTGAGAAGTGAAGGTATGAACCGAGGACCATGTAGCAGCTCTACAAATTTCCTCAATAGGTTTAGATTTGAGGAAAGCTACAGAAGCTGCCATTGCTCTGACCTTATGGGCTGTGACTTTACTGTGAAGGGGTAATCCAGCCTGGGCATAGCAGAAAGAGATACAAGCCGCCATCCAGTTGGAGATGGTACGCTTAGAGATAGGACGTCCCAACTTGTTCGGATCAAAGGAGATGAAAAGTTGAGGAACAGTTCTGTGCGGTTTGGTGCGTTCCAGATAGAAAGCCAAAGGATGCTTACAGTCCAGAGTATGAAGAGCTGATTCTCCAGGATGAGAATGAGGCTTTGGAAAAAACACTGGAAGAACAATGGATTGATTGAGATGAAATTCCGTGACAACCTTAGGAAGGAATTTTGGATGAGTGCGAAGAACCACCTTGTCATGATGAAACACTGTAAAAGGTGGATCCGCAACCAATGCTTGAAACTCACTAACTCGACGAGCAGAAGTTAGGCCAATGAGAAACACAACTTTCCAAGTGAGATACTTCAGATGAGCCTTGTCAATAGGTTCAGATGGAGGTTTCATAAGCTGAGAAAGAACAATATTGAGGTCCCAAACCACAGGAGGCAGTTTGAGAGGAGGATTGACATGGAAAACTCCTTTCATGAATCTGGAAACCACAGGATGAGCAGAGAGAGGTTTCCCTTGAAGCGGCTGATGGAAAGCAGCAATTGCACTAAGATGGACTCGTATCGATGTAGACTTGAGGCCAGAATGAGAAAGGTGCAAAAAATAGTCCAAAACTGAAGATAAGGAAGAATGTTGAGGCTCCTGATGAGAAAAAAACCAAGTAGAAAATCTAGTCCATTTTTGGTGGTAACATTGTCGAGTAGCAGGCTTCCGTGAAGCTTCCAAAACATCCCTCACAGCTTGCGAAAACTGGAGAGGAGTTATGTTGAGAGGAACCAAGCTGTCAGGTGGAGAGACTGCAGGTTGGGATAAAGCAGAGATCCCTGATGCTGTGTAAGCAGCGATGAAAACACTGGTAAAAGGAAGGGCTCCCTGCTGCTGATCTGAAGTAGAAGGGAGTACCAAGGTTGCCTGGGCCACCGAGGAACAATCAGAATCATGGTGGCATGGTCGGACTTCAGCTTGACTAAAGTCTTTTGAATGAGAGGAAATGGAGGAAACGCATATAGAAAGAGATTCGTCCAGTCCAGAAGGAAAGCATCTGCCTTGAGGCGATGATGAGTGTAGATCCTGGAGCAGAACTGAGGCAGTTTGAAGTTGTGGAGGGCTGCAAAGAGGTCTATCTGAGGCGTTCCCCACAGAGAGAAAATGTGATGAAGGGGCGTGGAATGGAGAGTCCACACGTGAGGCTGCAGAAGACGACTCAAGTTGTCCGCTAAGGCATTGTCCGCCCCCTGAATGTAGACAGCTTTGAGGAAGGTGTTGTGGCAAATTGCCCAATCCTAAACTTTCAGAGCTTCCTGACAGAGGGAGGCCGATCCCGTGCCTCCCTGTTTGTTGACATAATACATGGCGACTTGGTTGTCCGTGCGAATGAGGACCACACGGTCGTGAAGCAGATGTTGAAAAGCAGTGAGAGCATTGAAGATCACCCTGAGTTCCAGGAGATTGATGTGGCACTAGCGGTCTGCAGTGGTCCAATAGCCTTGGGTGCAGAGACCATCCAGATGAGCCCCCCAAGCGTAAGTTGAAGAGTCGGTCGTGAGAACCATCTGATGGGGGGGGCCTCTGGATAGATTGGAAGAGAGCATCCACCAGCGAAGAGACTGTGTTAGAGCAGGAGTGACCTGGATGTGTCGACTCAGAGGGTCGGAAACCTGCATCCATTGAGATGCCAGGGTCCACTGAGGAATTTGGAGGTGAAGTCTGGCAAAAGGAGTCACATGTACTGTAGAGGCCATGTGGCCCAGAAGAACCATCATGTGTCTCGCCAAGATGGACAGGCGAGAGGACACTGAATGACAAAGACGGAGAAGAGCTTCCAAACATCAAACAGAGGAACGCTCTGAGTTTGATACTATCCAAAACAGCTCCGATGAAGGGAAGAGTCTGGGAAGGTTGCAGATGTGATTTTGGAAAGTTGATCTCGAACCCCAGACTCTGCAGGAACTAGATAGTGCGCTGAGTCACCAGGACAACTCCCTGAGACGTGGAATCCTTTATGAGCCAGTCGTCCAGGTAGGGAAACACCTGAAGACCATGGTTCCTGAGCGCTGCGGCCACCACAAACAATCACTTGGTGAAGACACTGGGTGACGATGCCAGGCTGAAAGGGAGCACTCAGTATTGAAGATGAAGATGTCCCACCCGAAATCTGAGGTATTGACGGGAAGCCGGATGAATGGGAATGTGAGTGTAGGCCTCCTTGAGATCCAGAGAGCATAACCAGTCGTTCAGCTCAAGGAGGGGATACAGAGATGCCAGGGTCAGCATGCGAAACTTTTCTTTGACCAGATATTTGTTGAGCACCCTGAGATCCAAAATAGGACGCAGATCGCCCATCTTCTTCGGAACAAGGAAGTACCGGGAGTAAAAACCCTTGTTCTGTTGAGCCAAAGGAACCGGCTCGATAGCCCGGAGCTGAAGCAAAGCCTGAGCTTCCTGAAGAAGAAGGGCGGTCTGGGCAGAGGAGGAAGGACACTCTCTTGGAGGATGTTCCGGAGGAACTTGATGGAACTGAAGAGAGTATCCCTCCCTTACAATGGAAAGGACCCAGAGGTCGGTGGTAATAGTCGTCCATCGGTGGTAAAAATGATGGAGACAACCTCCGATAGGGGGAAAAACGGGGAAAGGCAGAACGACTGACGTTATGCTGTGAAGGAGACAGTCAAAAAGGCTGAGGAGCCTTGGGGACAGCAGAGGGCTGGGGCTTCTGCTGTTGCTTCTGTGGATGCTGCCTCTTAACAGGTTGATGGATGGCAGGAGTCTGCTTAGGTGGAAAACGCCGCTAGTAGATCAAAGGCGAGTGTGAAGGATGAGGAAGAGCTGGCTTGGGCTTCAGACGGAGAATAGATTGGAAAGACTTCTCGTGGTCCGAAAGCTTCTTGGTTGCCGCCTCAATGGACTCATCGAAGAGGTCAGTAGCAACGCACGGGACATTAGCCAGCCTGTCCTGGGGTCCATATCGATTGTCCATAGCCACGCAAGGCGACGCATGGCCACCGAGCAAGCAGTAGCCCGAGCAGACAACTCAAAGGCATCATATGAGGAATGCATCAATTGCAACCGGAGTTGGGACAAAGAAGCCTGGTATTCGAAATGTGCTTGAGAATCCAAGTAGGGCATCAACTTGGGAAGGACAGACAGGAAAAACTCAAAATAGGTAATAAAATGAAAATTGTAATTGAGAACTCTGGACGTCATCATAGAGTTCTGATAAATGCGCCTGCCGAACCTGTCCATTGTCTTGCCCTCCCTGCCAGGTGGAACAGTTGCATATACCTGGGAGGGGTGAGATCTCTTCAATGAAGATTCCACCAAAAGGGATTGATGGGATAGCTGGGCACCGTCAAACCCCTTATGATGAACTGTTCGGTATCTGGCATCCAATTTTCCCGGAACAGCGGGGATGGAATAGGGGGTCTCCAGGCAGTGGACAAAGGTCTGATCCAGCAGCTTATGAAGAGGAAGCTTGAGGGACTCAGCAGGAGGTTGAGGGAGTTGCATGGTCTTGAGATACTCCTTCGAAAATTTGGACCCAGTGTCCAGTTGAATGTCCAAATCAGCTGCCATCTGATGAAGAAAAGAAGAAAAAGACAGCTGGTCAGCCAAAGCAGGGCCTCGAGAGGGACTCGATGTCGAGGCTTCTGGATCCAATGAGGTCGGGGATCTAGATGGGGAAAAAGATCCCATCGTGTCCTTGAGCTCCGGCATAGGAGGAAGTGAAGTAGCCGGTGGCGAATACTGAAGAAAAGGCTGCTTCCGATGAGGTGAGGCATGCCTGGATGAATGCACTACCAGGGGAATGGGCTGCTGCACTATCTGACCTGAAGAGACAGAGGAAGGCACTACAGCCGGCGTCGAAGGCTGAGCCGGTACAAACGAAGCAGGCTTGATGAGGCTCGAAGCAGCAGACATGGAAGGCTGGAGAGCTTCGGATGAGGTCGAAGGTGAAGCACCCTTCGATGACGAAAGCTCCGCCGAAGACTCCATGCTGTAAAGCTGCTCCCACAAGAGGCAATGACGCTTGAAAGCACGGGCTGTAAATGTTGAGCAAGGCCGGCACGATTTCGGGAGGTGTTGAGGCCCGAGACACCGAATATAGCGTCAATGAGGGTCCGTCAGTGAAATCGTGCGCTGGCTCTTGGAACACTTTTTAAAACTGGTAGCAGGCCGGGACATAGGCAAGAAGAGCTTCGCCGCAAGATCGAAGCTGTGGGGCTGCGGCTATGTGGCCTGCCCAGTCGAACGGATGGAAGAAATTATTATTATTATTTTTTTTTAAACAACAAAACACGACGAAAATCAGCGATTGAGAGAAAATTAATCCAAAACTGCGGACTTAAGAAGGCACAAATGAAGAAACTTCATGCAGAGAGTCGAAGATGGACTTCTTGGCTCCGCGGAAAAGTAAGAACTGAGGAGTCGTACCCGATGTCGGACGGGAAGGCACTCACGCATGCGCGGTGCGGGCGACTCGAAACTTCGAGTTTCTTCAAGCAAGACTGCTTGTGAGGCGTCCGCATCGGGGCTCCGTTGGATCACGTCACCACTTGTGAGAATACCTGCCTGCTTGTCCTGGGATAATCACAGTTACCAGATGCTAGGGTCCACCTTGGGGGTTAGCACCCAAGAAAGGGGCCAACATTGTAAGCCAAGAGATAATGAAGGTAGGAATATTAGAAAAAATATATGAAGGGACAGAATCAAGTATACAAGTTTTTTGACTAAATTTAGTGTAAAGTTGCAAAAGTTGGGGTTCTGTGATAATGTCAAAAAAATGCCAATATCCACAGGAATATCAAAAGAAGACTGGACTATTGCAACATAATCTACCTAGGATCTTACAAAAAAGCCATCAAGAAATTGAGACTTATCCAGAATATAGCTGTTTATACAGGACTTCCTCAGGTTTTACTTAAGAAATTGCAGATAGTTCAAAACCCTGCCATTAGAGTTATTACAAACACTCATAGGTATGATCATGTTACTCCGTTGTTTAAGGAATATCATTGGTTTCCAATAAAATTTAGGCTGATGCATAAAGCATTAACTTTGGCTTTCATACCCTCTTACATTCGAGACTCAGCCCATATGATCAACACTTTAGATAATTATGACGGAGACCTAGAAGAGATTATCTTGGTAACACTAGACATTGAGTCCCTCTACACTAATATTCCCCAAATGGAAGCAATAAGTATTATTGAAAAAACATTGGACAACAGAAACATCTCTGAACGTATACCTAATAGATTCATTATCACTGCTGCAACTATAGCATTGACACAGAACTACTTTAGTTTCCTAGGCCAATTCTTCCTACAAATTAAAGGGACAGCCATGGGAGCCTCTATGGCTCCTGATATAGCTAATTTGTATGTAGCAAACTTTGAAGAAAAATTTCTTACTACACATGGATACCAGAATGAAGTAAAACTCTATAAGAGATACATAGATGATATTTTTATTCCCAAACTTAAAACATTTTTGGAATGGATAAATACATGTGATCATAATCTGAAATTCAAAATGGAATTCCATGAACACCACATTGCTTTTTTGGACATCATGATTTCAAAAACTCGATATGGATTCCATACCTCTATCTATAAAAAACCAACAGATAAGAACAATTATCTACACTACTCCAGTTTTCATCAGCATACACTCAAAAAGAATCTTCCATACAGCCAATTTTTGAGACTCAAAAGATTATGCACAACACAAAATAAATTTGTACGGCAAGCTCCTTCTATGGCTCAAAGATTTGTAAAAAGAGGTTATCCTACTACAGAAGTTTTTCAATGCTACCAACGATCCCTATGTCAACATCGGGAAGACCTTTTACAAACAGGAAAGAAAGTACGCAAGGCACCGGATTTTACCTGTGTTTTGAAGCACTCGCACCTCTCTGGGAAGGTTCAACGCATCATCAAATCTCATTGGCATATTTTGGAATTACACCAGTGTTTTAAAGGCAAGACACCTCTCATCGCACTCTCACGTAACTCAAACTTAAGAGATCAACTTGTGCCCTCTGCACTTCCTGCAGTGAATACGGCTCAACATGTTCATACAGGGCATCAACCATGCATGTCATGCTCAGTCTGTAAGCACTCTATGCAAGCTACCTCCTTCAAACATCCACGGACTGGAAAAACATATAAGTTAAATTTTAGTAGTAACTGCAATACTCAGTATGTGATTTATATCATCAGATGTCCTTGCAATCTTTTATACGTGGGCAAGACCAAGAGGAAGATTAAGACAAGAATTATAGAACATAGGAGCTGTATTTTGAGAGAGATCATAACAGCACCCTTAGTCCAACACTGGAAGGATTTCTCACATACTATTGATGAGCTACGTTTTTTGGTTTTTAAAACTTTTAAAATAAGTTGGAGAGGTGGTGACATCGATAATGTCCTGCTACGTATGGAACAAAGGATTATCTTTGAGTTTAACACAATTATACCTGCAGGTCTTAATGCAGAGATAGACTATCGTCCTTTTCTTTAATTTATTATTGCTCTCTAAATGTGTATTTATCTTTTATCTGATATATATATATTTTTTATATGTTATACATATATATTAAAAAAAATTTTTAATTTGTTTGTATTTTTAAATTAATGTTATGTCTTATTGTACTTCACTTGTGCTATATTACATGATCTTGCTACCACATTATGGCTTATAAGGTTGTTTATAACTTTAAGAATTGCATAAACTTTTTACTTTTTATTTTATTTTATAACAAAATGTTGCTTTTTTATAAACATTTGTGCGATTTTATAAATGAATTTTAATGCATTTGCCAAAATAATACGGCCAAATTAAGGCTATTTGAATGGTTTGCCTCTTTCCCCCATTATTTTCCTTTGCCTTTTTTTATTCTCATAAATTGACACGCCCACAATCATGCTGATTGGTCAGTCCCGTTTTCACTTTATAACTCTTTATTACCCCCTTTTTTTATGTAATAAGTTATACATTTTACATATTCCATTGCTAGTTTCTTATATACAAAGCTGCCTCTGCTTTTACTTTATTTCTTTTGGTACAAGCATGTCTTAGTTTTCTACACAATCAACCCGGAGTTTTTTAAACTTTTACAACACTTTTATGACCTCTCTTTACGGCCCCATCTCCTTTATAGCTTGTTGTACCTTACAGCAATTTTTACTGTGACGAACTTGTAGTGCATTTCGGAGATTCACTGGTGTGCTACCAAACGGTAAGCTTCTACAAAACCTTGGTGTTTTCACTTTCTCTTTACTTTTCTGCCTTTCTCCCCTGATTTATCTGGTTGTTGCCCTAACACTCTTTGGTTATTGCTTGGCGTTTTTTGATCCATGTGGCCCCCCCTTTTCTTAACTATGAATGCAATTTTTGCAGCTAGCTTTAAAAATTACATGCTCTCTTTTCTCTTGTTCTTTTTCCTTTTATATAATGCTCAGCGTTTTTTGATTTATGTGGTAACCTTCTTTGATTACAACTGCAGGGTTAAGAATCCTTTGGAGCTAGCCCTAAATTTATAAATTTATATCTTTGTTTGGTATTTCTTTTTTGCTGCATTCAATTATTTAAAGTATTATTTTGCAAATAGCCTTTGGGGAGTCCTTTTATATCTCACACCATTTACATTTTTAATTTGGTGGGCATTTCAAATTGTCTATTGGCTGTGTTGTTTTCCATTGTAAATTACAGACATCACTTGATATGTATCATTGGTTTTCTAAATTACTGAAAAATTTATAATGAAATTCATGATGTTTGTTTGCTTATCACCAAGTTGTATATTACATTTTGTTAAGTTTTGTTTATTCTTATTCATTTATTTACTCTTTTATTTATGATATATGTTTAAGATTATTTCATGTTTATATGTCTCTTTTTTATGTTCCTTGATAGCTATTTTTCCAGGCTTCTTTTTGTGATATTTTTCTTTTTACCTTTATTACCATGGTATGTATTGATTATTTATAATATAATTCTATTTTTCTCTTTTTCTAATTCTTGTTCTCTGTCTTTATCACATTTCAAGGATATTTACCTTCTCCTATATTGTTCTACATTTCACCCTTTCTCTCACACTTGGTTAATCTTGGTCTTACTCTATATTCATTTGCTTTTCACATTCAACATGTTTATGCATATTAAATTCAAATATTTTTATATTTATGTATACCTTTTTACTATGCATGAATTTTCTCTCTTCCTTTCTTTCTTACCCATTTTTTCTTTCCACACATCTATAATTCTTTTTCCTAAACACCTATCTTAAATATAAGTAGGATCATCAAAACATACAATATTCATATATAGCACTTTTATTATCTTAATTTTTATATGGTTGTTTTAATATTGTATTTGTACCTATTAGGACCCCTGATGAAGGTTGTCCGAAACACGGACCGTGTTGGGTCCCCCGTCTGGTAAAAGGTTTTTAGTTAAGATTTATTTGTCAAAATAAAATTTGCCTGCACCGTGTACAAGTCTGCAGTTTTGGTTTGTTTGCTCTGGTCTGTTTTTTCACTGCAGACGAAGTTGGACCTCTGGTTCTTTTGTTGTTTTGTTGCTTTTCAAAATGTTGACCAGTGGGCAACATGATTATCTCGCAAAATTACTCGTTCCATATAAACCTTCCTGATTGCTGCGGTCGTTGACTTTAAATAGACTAACAATACCATCTATTCATTTGGTTAGATTAAAATGTACTCAAAACTCTGCCTTTTTTGCATTGGTACCTTATTTATGGAACTCTCTTCCTAATGAACTTTGCTGTGAGCCTACCTATACAAAATTTAGAGCTTCTTTAAAAATTTATTTAGTTTGGCGTTTCCTTTTTAGTTTTCTATTATAATATGGTTTTAATCCTTAGTTGGACATTGGATCATACAATAACTATTTTTTTTCTTTACACTTATACTATAAATATTGGCATTCCTTTCCTTTTTCTAAGTTTCCAAGTTTATTGTAAATTTGATTGAACGCTTATCAAATACTAAGAGCTCCTTTTACTAAGCTGCGGTAGCATTTTTAGCACTTGCTGCCAATTAGCACGCACTAACCCCTGCGCTACACGCCAAGAACTAACGCCAGCTCAATGGTGGCATTAGCGTCTAGCGCGCGGGCAATTCAGCGCACGCCAAGCGCGCACTAAAACCACTAACACAGCTTATTAAATGGAGCCCTAAGTGTTTTACAACAATAAAATAGGGGTAAGAACAAAATTTTAAATAATAATGATAAACAGACCAATTTTACTCAGACAAACACAAAATAAACATACTAAGAACGAGCAGGAGAGGGGGCAGAACTACAATAAATACAGGGAAGAGAACGTATATGGGAGAAAAACAAAAGGACTAAGGGGATCAATGAGAAAAGAATAGTGGGATCATTAGTCAAAAGCATCAGTGAATAGGAAGCTTTTTAAAGCTCCTTTAAATTTGTCTAAATTTTGCTCTGCCCGAAGATGTGTAGGTAATGAAGGGAATAGACATAGTAGATAAAGACAGGTTGTTCACCCTCTCCAAAGTAGAGAGAACGAAAGGGCACTCTCTAAAGTTAAAAGGGGATAGATTCCGTACAAACGTAAGGAAGTTCTTCTTCATCCAGAGAGTGATAAAAAATTGGAACGCTCTTCCAGAGGCTCTTCCAGGGCAAAACACCCTCCAGGGATTCAAGACAAAGTTAGACAAGTTCCTGCTGAACAAGAACATACGCAGGTAAGGCTAGTCTCAGGGAACTAGTCTTTGACCTAAAGGCCGCCACATGAGCGGACTGCTGGGCACGATGGACCACTGGTCTGACCCAGCTGCAGCAATTCTTTTGTTATTTTGGCAGTAACTGAGAATATTGTTGATCTGCAGGTATTTATTATTTTTAGAGAAGGAACCCAGAGCAGATGTTGTCCAGAGGATCTTGTAACAAAGAGTGGTATTCGTATATAAATACAAATATATGTACTTAGCAGAGTCCTCAGATCTCTGCAGGAAATTATAATTGTCATGCCTTATCTGACAAGAATATGATATAAGGTGATGATGAGGAAAGCTTTCTTTTGCTTGGCTCCAAGGTTATGGAATGGTCTTCTAAAGAATTGCATGCAGAAGCAAATTTTTAAAAGTTTAAAATTATGCTTAAAATTTATATTTTTTGTCAAGCCTTCAGTGTACATGATGATACGGACCTCAGTCCTTTCCACCATATTGAATATAAGCTTCAGTCTTCTGATGCTGTATATAAAGTTACAATATCCTATCTGATTTATTGGCAGACTGGATGGGCCATTTGGCCTTTATCTGCCATCATGTTTCTATGATTTATAATCAAAACCTAGACCATTGTTCAGTGGTAATTTAAATTTGCAACTTTTAAAATTAATAAGTCTTTGATATTTACATTATGTCATTGGGATTAGAGTGCATGTGGAAGGGGCCATGACAGCATAGAATGTGTCAGAAAATTGCATTGCAAAGAGAAACTAAATTCTTTTTCTCTGAGCTACACTCTATAGATTAATTAGGTTACTTGGAATGCTATATTCACTATTCTGTTTTGTTTTGTCCTTAATCTGCAGAGAACCAGCTATTAGTGGATGGGATGCCTATGAAGAATGATGATGGAATCAGTGCTATTCACCTTATTCAGTCAGCCAAGCTTGGCAATTCCAAAGCTAACAATATTCTCCAAACAGGTAAAACTAATATTCCAGTTCTCAACTACATTAAAAATAAAATGCCCATTAATCTTTACTATAAAAACAAAACAAAACATGTACTTCCAACATTCTTAATTCTTAAAATTTTCCCAAGTTCCAAGGAAATACTTTTAAAACCAATAGGAGAAAATACTTTTTCACTCTGAGACTAGTTAAGCTCTGGAACACCTTGCCAGAGGATGCAGTAAAAGAAGATTATGTACTTGCCTGGTAAGCTCTTTTCCAGTAGATAGGTGAGACATTCTAGACAAGTGGGTTGTGTCCCAAGGCCTTGTGCTATATGCAGAAGGCATCCTTTCCAGATTTTTTCTGTGATACTGCTCTACTTCACTGTGCTTTCTGGCTCCACCTCTAGTTAGTACCCAAGCACCACCTCACAAAACAGGAAGTCCATAAACAACAGTTCTGCTCAAGAATTAATATATGAACATTAACTGCAAACAGTCAACAAATGCATCAGTGGAGCTCAGAAACAACCCCTGCATAAAACAAGGACATATTCTTCCCAGCCCATTGGGTTGACTGACATCAGTAATATAATGGGTACACCTCATGTCAAAATGATTGATAGCTGTCAGAGATAAGGATCGATCAATCAGCGTTCACTTCCGGGTTAAGCCCCGCCTACTCTCCGCCCACACCACACCCATGCCCCGTCCACTCCACACCCACTTTACCTTATGCCCCGCCAAAGCCCCGCACCACACCACACCCACTTTTCCCATGGCCCCGGCAACACCATGCCCCTCCACCCACTCCTCTGCCATGCCCCGCCCCCTCCCATGGGAATGAATGGTAATAATAATAATAATAATAATTTTATTTCTTATATACTGCTATATTAGAAGTTCAAAGCGGTTTACAACTGAGATACATACAGTCAGTGATTGAGCTCCCCGCCCATGCCCCGCCCCCATAGGAATGAATGTTGGCCCCGCCCCATGCCCCACCCCTATGCCACCGGAAATGCGCTTTCTGATGACATCGCCGGAAATGGGGGGCGTGT
This sequence comes from Geotrypetes seraphini, assembly GCF_902459505.1. Lineage (NCBI taxonomy): Eukaryota > Metazoa > Chordata > Amphibia > Gymnophiona > Dermophiidae > Geotrypetes > Geotrypetes seraphini. The sequence continues at coordinate 398,107,456 of NC_047084.1, read as the reverse complement.
TTGATCCCGGAAATACACATTCTGATGACATCACCGGAAATGGGAGTGCCCTGCCCTACCGGAAATGTACATTCAAGTTTCAAGTTTATTCAAGTTTATTAGATTTTAATATACCGACCATCAAACAAATATCTGGCCGGTTTACATTAAATTTAAAAAAAAGTAAAGAAAAAGAAATTGAAAAAGTAAATATTTAGAAGTGCATATAGTGAACATTAAAGACATTAACATGACAAACTTGACAGTGAGGAAAAAAGGGAATGGGAGGGTAGAGTTACATTGTAGAGAGAAAAGGGAGTAAGGGGAAGTAGGAATAAAACATGTTGGGTGGGGAAGGTTCTTTAAGAGAGATACAAAATTAAAATTTAAAAAATTAAAAAACAAAAAGGTAGAAAGTAATGTGAATGAAATAAGCGAGAAGAGTAGAATCTAAACAGAAGAGAATGCATCGCGAAATAAAAAAGTCTTCAAGCCTATCTTAAATTTATCTAGATGTTGTTCGTCTCGAAGTGGTTGTGGTAGAGAATTCCACAATGTTGGGGCAGATACAGCAAAATTTATTTTCCGTGTATAATAGAACTCTTTAATGGAGGGAATTAATAGGAGATTTTGATTTGTTGATCTCAAAGTTCGTGGTGAACATTGAGGAATGAGGAGTTTATGAAGGTATGAAGGCTGATGAGAAGATTTTGTTTTGAAAGTCAAGATGATGATTTTATAGGTGATTCGATGAGCCACGGGAAGCCAGTGTGCATCTTTCAGGACTGGAGTAACATGATCATATTTACCTAGTTTATAGATGAGTTTTATTGCAGTGTTTTGTATTAATTGAAGGCGTCGGATTTCTTTTTGGGGGAGACCATTGAGAAGGGAATTACAGTAATCTAAGTGGGAAATAAAGAATGAACCAGAATTTTGATAGATTCGGTCTCTAAGATTGAAGTTAATGAGCGAATGATACGAAGTTTATAGAAACACGTTTTTATAACCGAACTAATATGGTCGTGGAATGATAGATCTTTATCAATGATGACTCCTAAAAGTTTTATTTTTGTTTCCATTTGAATTGGAACAGATTTAATAGAAATTTTTTCCGGTAGAAATTCGGTATTTTTAATTGAAAATAGGAGACCATGGGATTTGTCAATATTGAGAGAAAGTTTATTAGAGTAAAGCCAGTCATTTATGGTGTCCAGTTTATTGTTTATATCTTTTATATCAGAAATATTAGAGGTATTCTGATGACGTAGGTGGAAATAGGGTAAATGAAGCGCCGGAAATGCGCTTTTCTGACCACATAGGCAGAAATAGGGTAAATGAAGAGCCGGAAATGCGCTTTTCTGATGAGAGGGAAATGCATTTTCTGACTTAGTCAAAACCCCCGGAAATGATGTGGCCAGAAAAAGAAGTGTCTTTATTTTAACATTTTAGTTAAGACAGGTTTTAAGAGCTCATGGATAAAGCAATGCACAGGCAGATCACAAAACAAAAGACATTTACAGCTGTTTTGTTTTTTTCCTGTTTTTAAAACAGATGCCAGGTTTTAAGAGCAGTGCAGAAATAGCTTAGAAAAGGCTGCATTTTTTTTTCTGTCCTGTTTTTTTTTTTTAACAGACAGTATGAAACTTAGTTAATGGTTTTGGGGATGGGCAACTCCCCGGTTGTCATGGTGACAGCTGATAAGCCCCTTGCAGCCCCCCTGATAAAGCCAAGGGGGAGGTGTGTTTAAACATGTCTGAACATGTCCCGGCCTCCTGGTGTTGTCTTTAACAATCTGAAAAAACAAACAAACAACTGTCACCTAACAAGGTCTGTTAAAAGGCAGAGTTTTAAGACCTATTTTTTTTTATTTAGAGCTATGTTGACAGAGCTGAATGGAACATGAAAGAATCTTTATTGAAGCAAATTTATTACGATCCATATGCGGCAGGAAGCTATGGAGGCATTAACCCTCTACTTCAAGCGGCTAAAAAGAGCGATATTACAGTCCAGAAAAAAGACGTAGTGGACTGGGTCACCGGTCAAAACGCGTACAATTGACACAGACTGGATAGAATCCATTTTAAAAGAAATAAAACAATGGTATCAGAAATTGACAGCCAGTGGCAAAGTGACTTAGTCGACATGTCAGCCTTTGCCTGTTATAACAACGGTTACAAAAACATCTTAACGGTAATAGATATCCTGTCAAAATATACATGGGTCGTGAGTTTAAAAACAAAAACCAGTACCAAAGCCTTTGAAACAATATTTAATTTAGGGCGTATACCTGAAAAACTTCAAACAGACAAGGGTAAAGAATTTTTAAATAAGTCTCTGAAGAATTTATTAAAACAAAAAGGTGTTGGCCATTTTGTGACCCATAATGATGTTAAAACAGCTGTAGTGGAAAGATTTAACAGGACTTTAAAATCCAAAATGTGGCGGTATTTTACAGCCCATAATACCTTTACTTATCAAGACGTCCTACAGGCTTTAGTGCACAGCTATAATTATAGTTTTCACAGAACGATACAGGCGAGGCCTGTAGATGTGACACCCTCAAACTCTTTGCAGATTTGGAAAACAGTCTATGGCAGTAACATCAAATGCGATCCCACCAAGGATCTCTTAAAGAAAGGAGACCGTGTGAGGCTATCAAAAGTTAAAGGAAAATTTGAGAAAGGTTACGAGCAAACATGGACGGATGAGATATTTATAATAAAAGATGTTTTAAACAGGGGTCAGAGAACAACATACAAGATACAGGATTATGATAGCGAAGCTATACAAGGTTCTTTTTATCCTGAAGAATTACTAAAAGTCAAGCCTCTACAGGACAGAATATACCGTATCGAAAAGGTTCTAAAGGTAAAAGGAGGGGATAAGAACAAAAGTTGTCTCGTGAAATGGAAGGGGTGGCCTGATAAATTTAACAGTTGGGTGAAGGCCTCAGAGATTCAAGACATCTGATTTTGTCTTTTGAAGCAGCACAGAGAGAGAGAAAAAAAAAATAATGAATGACGGTGGCTTTTATATCACATTGCCTAGCAATGCTTCGGCAGCTATGTTTCCCCATAATACCAGCTCTAATTTTACCATACAAATAGCTAGGCCTTTGGACTTACAGGGGCCATGGACAGCGGGGCTGGTGGAAATACAATACCCACATACTTGAGAAAATATTAAGGAAGACATAAAGTACGTTGTCACCTCTGGAGAAGGAAATGTACATAAATTTACAATCCAGAGAGGATATTATGCGACCTTGGGGAGGTTATTGGAAACCATGAATCATGACATTAGAAGCATCTATGAGTCTGAGAGACCGCCGAGAATCATATATGACCCCAATACACGAAGAATTCATGTAAAAGCAGAGGATAAGTCTGTTATTTCTGCAGGGGGTGATTTGGCAACCATTTTGGGGGTAAAGGCTAACTTTAATACAAGGCATTCTCATTTCCCAGCAAATATCGAAGCCGGCTTTAATACCCTCTACGTGTACACCGATATTGTAGAGCACCAGTTAGTAGGTGACCATTTTGTACAACTGTTGCGCTGTGTTCCAGCTCTAGGGTCAGCGGATAAGTTTATCACCCTCACGTTGTAGCCAGCAAGCTCCAGGAAAGGTGTCTGGGATCACCGGTACATGAAAACTCTTGTGAGCCGCTGAGGGCTGCACAAGGAGGGTATAATACAGCGTTCAGTGCAATAGGCACAAATGCAATAGGCACAGCTTCAATGAAACCAGGAACTTTAATCCTCAAAACAGAAAAAATAACAGAATACTTGTCAGGATGATTCTGTAGGAGCCAACAGGCTTCAAATGCACATTGCAAAACTCTATTAGAAAACAGTCTCTGTGGGAGAAACAAATCAAAATAGTCCAAAATCATATAGCAAAAATCTTCCCTTCACAGAGTTAAGTTCATTTTCAGTTTGCAGTCCAAAAAGTGTTCATAGCAAAAGAAAAGAAAACTTCAAAACTAAAGCAATAACTTCAGGGCTGTATCAATTCAGCTTCAAGCCAGTGCTGCTGTACCTGTTACTCACCTGTTTTGATTTATTAGCTTATATTGGTGGATATTTTTACTTTTATTTATAGCACACCCAGGGTGCTCAATGATGGTGTGCGGGTGGGGGTATATTACCTCTACCTAAGTTGTGAAGTGTTGGAGCTTGACTCCTATCGCTGCTTGCTCACACTGAGAGCACCCTTTAATTTGGTATTATCCATGATAGTTTGCACGCGGTTTGCATGGTGTGCACAGTCTTGGTCCTGAGCGCCCCCTTAGTGAACCCTTTTGTGACGATTTCTGCCTCTTTTGTTGTAACTAGCTTAGGTTTTTGGCAGTTTTTTTGGAGTGTATTTTGTGTACTGACTTCTTCAGCAACAGAGCTGGTTAGACAGTGTGCTCCGTGTGGTCTTTAAACTGCCAATAATTAGGCCCACTATCCCACCACAGAAACACGGAGCAAACCCCACTGCCTCTGACTATCACAGTCCACTTTCCTAACAAGGAAAGAACAATTAAACTTTCAAAAGTAAAAACCAAAACTTCACAATAAAGTCCTTGCCCAGTTCAACAAGAGAGCAACTTCACTCTTCAGCTGGAGTAAGAATTATTCAGCTCTTGCAAACAGGCAAAACAAACTTGAAGTATTCTTAGCAAAACATTTAGTTACTTGTTTTTAGGCAGCAGACTTCCATGGGTGCAACTTCATGAGACCACGCAGCACTAGTATCAGGGCTCAGCTCCAGCTCCATGGCATGCGGTTCCTCCAACAGACTGAGGGGTACTTCTTCCCCAGCCTCTGTTAACTCCATAGATTCAGGAGTTTGGCTGCTATCAGGAGCTCCCAGCCCTGAGCGCTGTGACCTGTCCTGCTGCTGTTCCTCCCTCCTCTGATTCTCCAGGAGTTTAGTTCTCAGGAATAGCAGTCTGCAGCCCCGCCCCAAACCCTCAGGTGGAAAGGATTTCCGGGTAATCACCTTGGGACACAGTGGGGGATGGGAACCTTGCACTCCTGCTCTCCCGCTCCCTCTACAGGACAAAGAAGGAAAGTCCTCTTCTGACTCAAGAAATGGTTTAACTGAAGGGATTTGAGAAGGGTCTGGATTAGAACTGTGCACTGCTCTAGGGACACTCCTAGCAGACATAGTCTGCTTATCACAACGTACGATAAACCGCTCTATGTACCTGTGAACAAGCAGCACATCGACACCATCACATTTGAAATAAAGACAGATCAGAACAGGAACGTCTCATTTTGTTACGGGAAGGTGATCCTTAAGCTTCACCTGCGACCCAGGAAGACTGTTGTGTTTTAAAATGTTGGTGTCTAAAGATTACGGAGACCCCAAAGCATACAAATTATTACACAGCACAAGCCAGTAATGGGCTTTCAGGATATCACGGGGCCCCTGTCATGTGCGGTGCCAGTGTAGGTGGCGTATTTCGTAGTCTCTTTAGAAAAGCAATACCGCTTTTGAGAAGGGGTTTTGAAATTATTGAACCACATGTGAAAGGAGCAACAAAAAATATAGCTAAAGATGTCATGGGCCATGTCACAACAACCGTTCTAAATAAACCATTCCGCGGAGCAGGCGGGGTCAGGACTGGCTGTGGTTAGACGTGCTGTTAAAAGAAAGAGGACCTATCCTCAAGAGATTCTGCAAGGACCTCCAAAACCTTTTAAAAGAAAGAAACTCCAAGGTAACAAATCACAGAAGCTATACAGCGGATCCAAGAAGAGAAGGGCCCGTTCTATGAAACCATGGCTTTTGTACAAAACGGCTCTGAAGAATGCGTTAAATCAGAACTAGATCAGTTTGAGCTATCCCCGACCCAAACCAGTATCGAAAAAAGCATCTATGTGGAAATACCACCATTATCAGCTTTATCGGAAACAGCACCTTTGGACTTCTACATAGCGGGACACGGTGAAGACTACATTGATTTAAACAACACTCTCCTGCATCTGACCTGTAAAATTGTGAAAGAAGATAGTTAAGACATTGACGCAGCTGCCAAAGTAGCCCTGGTAAACTACCCGATTGCATCTATTTTTAGCCAATTGGATGTTACCCTGGGAGACCAGCTGATTAGTCAGAGTAATAACTATTACCCAAATAGAGCCCTCATAGAGCTGATCCTCAATTACGGTGAAGGAGCCTTTAAATCACAAGCGGCCTGTTTTATAAGGATACAGCCGAACATCATAACGTTAGAGATATAGGTGCACGTAATGTGGGTTTTACCGAAAGGGCTCACTTTACAGCATCTAGCCACAAGGTGGAGCTGTTGGGACATTTACACAGCGATCTATTTTTTCAAGAAAAGCTACTCATCAACGGCGTAGATCTTAAAATAAAACTGTCTCGTAACAAAAACTCTTTCTGTTTAATGAGCGGTGATGCTGACCAAAATTATAAACTCCTTATCCTAAACGCAGCCCTCTTTGTAAAGAGAGTTAAAGTGGCCCCTGGAGTACGCTTGGGACATGCTGTAGCTCTACTGTAAGCTAACGCCAAGTATGCGATAGACCGTGTGGGGTTGAAGGTATTTAGCATACCGGCCGGCACCCGTGTGACTAATCAGGAAAATCTCTTTTTGGGGCAGTTACCAAAGCTCATCGTGTTGGGCTTTGTGGATAACAACACTTTCAGTGATAATTATGCTAAAAACACTTTCAATTTTAAACATTACAATATTAATTTTGCAGCTCTGTATGTAGATAGTGAACAAGTACCCAGAAAACCTCTACAACCCGATTTTGAAATTGGAAATTGTGTGAGAGAATATATGCAACTTTTTCAAGCGACCGGTAAACACCTGAAAGACAATGCCATCCTGGTTGATCATCAGGAGTTTTACAAAGGTTATATGCTGCTAGCCTTTGACCTATCGCCGGACCAGGAGTGCACTGACCACTACTCGCTGATCAAAACCGGTAACCTGCGGGCTGAAATACGTTTTGCCAGAACTTTACCTCACACTGTGAACATGATTGTGTATGGGGTTTTCGACAACGTGATAGAAGTTAATCATAGAAGGAATGTTCTTTATCCCAGGACAAGCAGGCAGCATATTCTTGACTGATGGGTGACGGCACCGACGGAGCCCCGGTACGGACAATTTTAGAGTGATTGCACTCTAAGAACTTGGAAAGTTCTGGTAGGCCGCACCGCACACGCGTGAGTGCCTTCCCGCCCGACAGAGGCGCGCGGTCCCCAGTTTCTTAGTTTCCACGGAGCTAAGAAGACGCGTTTCCTCAACGGCTGTTGAAGAAAAATTTTTCGATCTTCCCGCTCGCGTAAACCTTTGTTTAAATAAAGGTTTCTTTATTTCTTTTCTTTTCTTTAAAAAAAAAAAAAAAAAAGACTAACTTAGTCATTTTTCTTTTCATTTTTCGTTTCGCCCCGGCGGGGCCTGTTGCCACAATCGAAGCCTCGGCCTTCGATTTGGCAGAGGCTGTCTTCACTTTCATGCCCCCTCAGCCCGGGTTTAAAAAGTGCCAGCGGTGCGCTCGGCCAATCTCACTGACAGACCCGCATAACTGGTGTATGCAGTGTCTTGGTCCCGACCATCAAGTGTCCACTTGCACCCGCTGTGCAACTTTGAAAAAAAGAACACTTAAAAACCGCCAAATTCAGCAGCGGTTACTCTTCGGTGCCGAGATGTCCGATTCCACCGTACCGGCACCGACATCGATTCCATCTCAATCGGCACCGACTTCATCGACACCGCGCGATACCACGCCGGCGTCGCATCCAGCAGGTAAGCCGGCTAAGAAGCCTTCCCCGCTGGAGCGTCCTCCGGTCTCCACTGCAGTGAGTCCAATCCTGCCGACCTCGAGGCGCCCACGGAAGCGCTCCGCTCCGATTGAAGTTAGCCCCTCGACATCGGGTTCTTCGTCGGAGTGTCTAGCAGCACCCAAGGTACCGCAGAAGAAAAAAGCGGTACCGGTGCCTTCGCTGGACGAGCGTATTGCCGCCGTTCTGCAGGTACAGCGAGAGAGCAACTCCAACAGCTACTGCCTGCTCTTTTACCCCAGAACCTTCCAGTTCCGGTACGGTCGGAGCCACCGGTACCGATAGTGGAACGCCCTCTTTTATCGGCATCCACTTTGTCGGTACCGGTTCTTAACACCTCATCGACTTCGATGCCGATTTTAGCTCCAGAGCCTAAATCTCACCACCAGGCGGTACAAACCTCGGTACCAGCACAACAGGTTGCATCGCCTGGTACCGTATCCATGAGGTCGGGCAAGTCCACCCATAAAACTCGACACCTGGATCCCTCCACACCAGAGTCTCGACACCATGGCTCTCAGGTTAGGGATCCTGATTTATGGGAAGATTCTGAAGAGCCCTTTCTATCCGAAGGTGAATGCTCTTCTGATGATGAGGAACGCCTTGTTACCAATCCCTCTTCTCACCCAGATTCCACATCTTTTCCATCTTTCTTAAAAGAAATGTGTGAATCTTTGTCTATTCCCTTGGAGGCTGAGTCAAAGAAATCTAAGGCATTTCTTGATGCATTGGACTTTGACCAGCCTCCAAGGGAATTTCTTAAACTTCCTCTCCATGATATCTTGAGAGAAACGTTTTATAAAAACCTAGAAACTCCCCTGACTGTCCCAGGAGCCCCTCGTAAACTGGACTCCTTATACAGGGTGATTCCTATTCCTGGGTTTGATAAACCCCAACTCCCGAAAGAATCTCTTTTAGTGGAATCCACTTTAAAGAAATCAGCGGGAGCTAATGTGTATGCCTCAGTCCCTCCTGGCAGAGAGGGCAAATCAACGGACAAATTTGGCAAGCGGTTATATCAAAACGCCATGCTAGCCAATAGATCAGGAAACTATGCTTTTCATTTCTCATTTTATTTGAAGCATTTGATCCAAACCATATCTACCTTTGAGAAATATCTTCCTGATCGCAAAAAATCTAATTTTCAGGCCTGTACTTCCTCTCTTCTCCAGTTGAGAAAGTTTCTTGTAAGATCAATTTATGATACCTTTGAATTGACTTCTAGAGCCACGGTTATGTCAGTGGCTATGCGCAGGTTGGCATGGCTCAGGGTCTCAGAACTAGAGGTAAACCACCAAGACCGTCTAGCAAATGCACCTTGCTTAGGGGATGAGCTGTTTGGTGATTCCATGGATTCCACCACACAAAAACTATCGGCACATGAGACACGTTGGGATACTCTCCTAAAGAATAAAAAGAAGACTCCGCCTACTAGGCCTTTCAGACAACAATCGGCCTACCAACGCCGTTATGCTGCTCGCCCCTTACCTCAGGCTACTCAACAACCTAGACGTCAGCGACAACAACAACAACGTCAACCTCCGAGGCAGGCGCAACAGCAACAAAAACCTCCTCCACCTCAAAAGTCTACCCAGCCCTTTTGACGTGTTTCTCCAGAGCATAGCCAATATTCCACCATCTGCCCATCTTCCTCAACCGATAGGAGGGCGCCTGACCTATTATCTCAGCCGTTGGGAGATCATTACATCCGACCAATGGGTCCTCAACATCATCCGCCACGGCTACTCTCTCAACTTCCAGACTTATCCCGATCAAAGTCTGCCAAAAGAGTCTGCTTTGAACACTCCTCAATCCTCTCTCCTGATTCAAGAGGTTCAATCCCTCCTTCTTCTAAACGCCATAGAAGAAGTTCCTCTAGACCAGAAAGGACAGGGATTTTACTCCCGTTACTTTCTAGTTCCAAAGAAAACAGGAGATCTCACGCCCATTTGAGATCTCAACAAATGCTTGGTAAAGGAGAAATTCAAGATGCTTTCATTAGCAACTCTTTATCCTCTTCTCAATCAGGGCGAATGGCTATGCTCCCTCGACCTCAAGGAGGCATACACTCATATTCCCATCCATCTAGCCTCCAGACAGTATTTCTGCTTCATGATCAACCACTGTCATTACCAATACAAAGTTCTCCCCTTCGGACATGCTTCATCTCCAAGAGTGTTCACCAAATGTCTGATTGTGGTGGCTGCTTTCCTTCGTTCACATCATCTTCAAGTTTTCCCTTACCTGGACGATTGGTTGATAAAGGCCAATTCTCCTCAAACAGTTCTACTGGCCACCAATCAAACCATCTTGTTCTTACAGTTTCTGGGGTTCGAGATCAATTTTCCCAAATCTCATCTCATCCCCACTCAGAAACTTCAATTCATTGGAGCGGTGCTGGACACGTTCCTCATGAGAGCATTCCTGCCGTCCAACCGTCTCCACACTCTTCAAGTTCTGTGTCAACAAGTTCTTCCTCAAAGTTCCATCTCTGCCAAACAAATGATGATACTATTGGGTCACATGGCTTCAACAGTTCATGTCACCCCTCTGGCACGTCTTCATCTGCGCACACCTCAATGGACCCTTGCTACCCAGTGGTCCCAAGCGATGGATCCTTGCTCACGTCACATATCTGTGACATCATCTCTTCGTCAGTCTCTACAATGGTGGTTGGTATCCTCAAATCTATCCAGAGGTCTTCTGTTCCATCTACCTCCTCATCAACTAGTCATCACAACCGATGCCTCCCCTTATGCTTGGGGAGCTCATTTGAACGAGTTCCAAACTCAAGGCCTTTGGACAGTCCAGGAAATGAAGCATCACATCAATTTCCTGGAACTCAGAGCGATGTTTTATGCCCTCAAGGCTTTCCAACATCTTCTCTTCCCTCAAGTTCTTCTGCTATGCACAGACAATCAAGTGGCGATGTACTACAAGAGAAAATGGGATATTCATGTGGGATCTCTAGGAGAGTAAGAATCAGGGAGTGGGTCATTGGTATGGGCAGACTCGATGGGCTATGGCCCTTTTCTGCCGTCAGTTTCTATGTTTCTATGTTTCTACATCAACAAACAGGGTGGAACAGGCTCTCGCCTCTTGTGCCAGGAAGCCCAGAAAATCTGGACTTGGGCCATAAATCATCATCTATTCCTGAAAGCGATTTACATTCAGGGAGAAAAGAATTCCTTAGCAGACAAGCTCAGCAGAATTCTCCAGCCTCACGAGTGGACACTCGATCCTTTAATTCTACAATCCATCTTTGCTCAGTGGGGCACTCCTCAAATAGACCTCTTTACAGCTCCTCACAATCACCAGCTGCCCCTCTTCTGCTCAAGACTATACTCTCCTCACCGTCTGGCAGCGGATGCGTTTCTCCTCGACTGGTCAAATCTGTTCCTGTATGCTTTCCCTCCTCTGCCTCTCATGTTGAGAACCTTGTTCAAGCTCAAGAGGGAACGAGCCACCATGATTCTGATTGCTCCGAGGTGGCCCAGGCAGCATTGGTTCTCCCTTCTACTTCAACTCAGTTCCAGGGAACCTTTTCTTCTTCCACTGTTTCCTTCTCTGCTTACACAGCATCAGGAGACCCTTCTACATCCCAACCTCCAGTCTCTGCACCTGACAGCTTGGTATCTCTCGGGCTGACTTCTCATGATACGCTTTTGTCTCAGCCTGTTCGTTTAATTCTGGATGCCTCCAGGAAACCGGCCACTCTACAATGTTACCATCAGAAGTGGACACGTTTTTCTTCCTGGTGTCTTCTTCATCATCATGATCCCACTTCCCTTGCAGTGGAGACCTTGTTGGATTATCTTCTTTCTTTGTCCGACTCTGGCCTCAAGTCCACTTCAATCAGAGTCCACCTCAGTGCTATTGCGGCTTTTCATGAGCCAGTCCATGGAAAACTCCTCTCAGCTCATCCCTTGGTGTCCAGGTTCATGCGGGGTCTTTTTAATGTGAAACCACCTCTTAAAGCCCCTCCTGTTATCTGGGATCTCAATGTAGTTCTTTCCGCTTTAATGAAGCCTCCATTTGAACCTTTGGCTACCGCTTCTTTCAAGTTCCTCACTTGGAAGGTCCTTTTCCTTATTGCTCTTACCTCTGCCAGGAGGGTCAGTGAGCTACATGCACTAGTTGCGGATCCACCTTTTACAATCTTTCATCATGACAAAGTGGTTCTGCGTACACATCCAAAGTTTCTCCCTAAGGTTGTCTCGGAATTCCATCTCAACCAATCCATTGTTCTGCCTGTCTTCTTTCCGAAACCTCACTCGCATTCTGGAGAACAAGCTCTGCATACTTTGGACTGTAAGAGGGCTCTGGCGTACTGTTTAAACCGTACTAAGCCCCACAGATCATTCCCTCAACTCTTTCTGTCCTTTGATCCGAATAAATTGGGACGTCCTGTTTCTAAACGTACGTTGTCTAATTGGCTGGCAGCGTGCATTTCATTCTGTTATGCTCAGACCGGACTGACACTGGAAGGTTCTGTCACGGCCCATAGAGTCCGAGCTATGGCAGCATCTGTAGCTTTCCTCCGTTCCACTCCTATTGAGGAAATCTGCAAGGCTGCTACTTGGTCCTCAGTTCATACTTTTATATCTCATTATTGTCTGGATGCTTTTTCCAGAAGGGATGGACACTTCGGCCAATCTGTTTTTGCAAAATTTGTTTTCCTAATGGTCAACCTTCCCTCCATCCCTCTTTTTGTTAGCTTGGAGGTCACCCATCAGTCAAGAATATGCTGCCTGCTTGTCCTGGGATAAAGCACAGTTACTTACCGTAACAGGTGTTATCCAGGGACAGCAGGCAGATATTCTTGCGTCCCTCCCACCTCCCCGGGTTGGCTTCTTAGCTGGCTTATCCTAACTGGGGACCGCACGCCTCTGTCGGGCGGGAAGGCACTCGCGCGTGCGCGGTGCGGCCTACCAGAACTTTCCAAGTTCTTAGAGTGCAATCACTCTAAAATTGTCCGTACCGGGGCTCCATCGGTGCCGTCACCCATCAGTCAAGAATATCTGCCTGCTGTCCCTGGATAACACCTGTTACGGTAAGTAACTGTGCTTTTTGAGCATTCTTGAACATGAACACCGTACAGATCATCCGTGTTTTAAAGGAGGACTCCTGTGTTGCAGAATCTTTTTTAGATGTACTGCCCAGTGACTGGTTAACAGAATTAGAAATACCAAGGAAACCCGTGGGAGTTGTCGTGAACACACACCCACACAACCTACCAGGTGAACACTGGTTGGCCCTCTATGTGACCGGGGACGGGACAGGAGAATTTTTTGATTCTTACGGACAACCACAGGATAGTTTATTCTTTCTTAACAGTATTATGAACTTTTTCAATAAACACTGTAAGGCCATATTATATCATAACAGACAGTTACAGCACCCGCTGTCTGAGGCCTGTGGCTATCACTGTGTGTTGTTTGTTTTTTTTACATCATCACTGTTTACAACCTTATGAAAATATTTTAGAAATGTATTCTGAAGATTTAATGCAAAATGATAAAATGGTACTGAAATTTGTAAAAAATAAAAAACAAGTCTTGTGTAGTCCTTTTCAAAACCCGTTTCGTACTCCCCAGGGTTGTATTTCCTACCATGAATGTCATGCTGCTTCTAAATTTAAAAAAAAAAAAAAAAACCTTAAAATCAAAATGTCTGCAGTCTTTTATTTTCATTTTTAAAAAGCATTATTTTATTGAAGATATGTTTTTATACACTCAGCTACCGGTAACTGAGTAATAATTTACGTCTTTTATGAGGCAAGAGTTCTTTGGTCTTAGCAGGTTTCGTATATAGTTCAGGAACCTTCATAGCTGGGTTCTCCTTGAGGCATAACAGTACATCTCTGTTGGAAGCGTTACCCACAACCGAGGAAGGCATATTTAATTCAGCTAGGGTTTGCATGAACTCCATCCAGCCTAGGGGCCTTCTTTGCTCTGAAAGAGCATGGGTCTGCGTAACACTGCAAACGAGGTCAAGCAGGTTAGAACCACCGATAGCTTTTCCTTGGTATACAAACGTACCATTTCGCTCCCAGAATACAACACTTTTTGTTTTTTAACAGTTCAGTTTGTTAAGCAGGACTTCGGCATTTTTCCTATAGCGCATGTTGATGCTGTTTAACACTTCTTGAACCACAGAGTCAGGAGGTATACCATTTTTTGGAGAGGGGTTGTTGAAGTATCAACCAGTCTCTGTAGATGCTTTTTTTTTTTTTCCATATCCCTTTGTCTGCTCAACACGAGATAGCGTTGTGGGAAAAACACTTGAAGTAAACAGAGAGGTGAAATTTATATCTTAAGAGCTAGAATCTTGGAGAAAGGGAAATATTTTTTTCCCTGAAGAAATGAAATCAACAGAGAGAAAAAATTCGATCTAAAGGCATAAAAATCTATAAAAAGGTAAAAAATCAATCCTAAAGGCTAAAATCTTGTAATAAAGAAAAACGTCTGAAACAAAAGATAGATTTTTTTTTTGAGTCCAGATTTTTAAACTGGGTTCAGATTATTTCCTTCTCTTCAGATTTCTGTCTTCAAAGAGAAGAAATCTTGAGAAAGGGAAAATGTACGTAACTAAGGCTTCAAATATGGAGATAGAGAAAAGGTCTGCCCAAAGGGCTAGAATTATGGAAAGAGAGAACAAATTTATCAATAGAGCTAAATTCAAGAAAGAAGAAAAAAGTAGGTCCCAAAGAATAGATATATGTGGAATATAAAAAGAGACTCCCAATGTACACATATGCGGAGCAGAAACAACTGTCCCCAAGGCTAACATTCTGGAAAGCTGGTAAAAGTTTTTTCCCTACACATCAGATAACACAGTTACTTACAATAATAGGTAGAAGCTTGAAGAAAGGGGAATTTTTTTTTTTAAAGGCTAGAAATCAAGAGAGAGAAAGTGAAATACTGTCTTCAAAGGATAGAAATCTGGAAAAAGGAAAAAAGTAAATCCTAAAGGCTAAAATCCTGAAGAGAAGAAAAACATCTGATCCAAAGCAACAACTATAACACCAAACAATATTGTCAGGTATGACAGACACGGCCAGCGTGTTCGAACAGTTTTTTAACAAAGAAGCTCTTGCCTGAATTGGACGGTCCTGCTAATATACAAGAGAAAGGGTGCGACCAGCGGGCATCCACCATGCTAGTATCCTTAGGGTATTGTGCTGAACCCATCCTCCTCCTTCACTCTTTTGTCATACACAACTTGCTGTGTTTTTTTTAATCAAACCAGTCTCTATAGCCCACCTCTTTTTGTTTCTTATGTTTGTTGCACCCCTATCTTTTTCTGGGGTAAACCCTCTGCACCTGGTTTGTAGTCAAAAACTACATCTTTTAAACTAGTAAAATTGATTTTCTGGCTGTTTTCTACATTTAACGTTATCCCTTTCACTTTCATACAGGTCTTTCCACTTGTCAGTTTGTAACCATATGTTTTAGGACCCGCTGATACATACTCAGTTATATGTTCATCGGCAGGTATCTCACTGGTGAGCTCCCCTAAATAATCGCCCAAAGGGGGGTTCCAGTCACCCTCGCAGCTCACAAATATCACAGAATCTGTATCGTGGTACAGACAGCGTTCTTGTAGACTGTCTAGAAGTTTGTACAACTCTAAACACGCATAGGCTGTTGTAAAACAGGCTATGAAAACATTAGTGTTACCGGGCAAAGTAGTGCGGTCTTTTGAGTGCTTCCAAGACACGCAGGCCGTTTCATCATCGATAAAGTCGCACGATGAAACCTCAAATTCAGAGGAAAACAGGTATTTAAAGAGATTATCGGGTTGTCTGACAATGCTAATGGTAGGCAGGTTTGTCCTTTGACCAAATTTCCCCCACAGAGAATTTAAGAAAAGTTTTGCTATTTGGCGTTTAGCTGAATATGGTCTCTGCGCAAAAGTACACCTTCTTTTCTATAGAAATCAGAGATGTACATGTTTTGTTTTTCTGTATCATTGCACCACCGGGGGTAGACAGAAGCCTCTTGTTTTTGACAGAGGTGTATTTTGATGTATTCAGAAAAGAAATTGTCAGATTTTTGCTCAAAATGCCAGATTTCATAGATTTCAACAACCACATACCCTTTTGCAAATGGCAACATCCATCTCCACCGGGCACCAAGTCCCCACGAAAGCTCTCTCCTCATCCGTATGGGCACACGTTTCCTGTTGCCGTGCGTCGGTGCATGTATGGCACAAAGGAAACATAAGCTTACCGCCCACCCTGTCGGGTAACACCGGGAAAAAGAGCTTTCTTGGAGGATATACTTTTGCTTTTATAAAACCAAAATAATTTGTGGGTGGACCAAAGTTGTCATAAATGATTTGCGGATGGCCTGTTGGATATTCCTTTGTTTTATTGACAAAAGGGTATAGGCTGGTAAAATCGTAGTAGTGTATTTTTTCCCCAGGTTTTGTTTTGTAGTATAGAGAAACAGCATTTGTTCTACCCCCAAAAAGGGCATCTCTTGGGACCAAGGGTTGCGGTAATGCAGCGCTAGCCAGGAAGTCTGCACAACCCCTATCATTTTCTTTGACCATTCGCTTCCACTCATGCTCCCACAGATTCACGACCTTGAAGCCCAGGCTTTCCAGGTAGGCTGTCTTTAGCTGCTTTTTGAAATAAAGAAAGCCATAGGTCGTTGCTGCTACAGGATTCTGGTCTTTATCATTATAACAGACCGGACAGCCCTGATAAAAGCAACTATTAAATTCAAAAGCTCTTTCTACCCCATCAATGACAGCGTAACCGTCAAGAAAATAAGACTGCACCTTTCTTTCAGCCCCGTTCAGAGCATGCATGATCTGTATATTTTGTGCAGCCTCTTGATACAGCAACCATTGAATAGAGGGGGATGAATATCTCTTTTTGTGTCTGTGATAGTTATCCGGGGGGATGGGTGCCACTGTCTCGGGTTCTAAAAACATAAATCTGAACATGACCATACATACAGAGGCTAGGATTATATATTGGAAAGGGTCTAAACAATTCATTAGAATTTCTGAAGTACCCTCTCGGTCTACAACCACATCTTTCTGTGTCATTTTCATGATTTCAGTTCTGTAGAGAACACATGCCTGTCGCAAAATAGCTTCATCCTGTTGACAGTAATAAGCCAGCTCTTTTTGCAAATCAAACATCTTGTGCTGGTTGTCCATGTACCATTTTAAAAATTCCTCTTTTTTTTTCAGGCATCATGTTTCCCACACCATAATGCTCCATATCCGGCATATGCCCCACATAGTCTTGATTTTCCTGAGTATTAAAAAAATGCGGGAAATAACCCTTACAGCCTGGAAAACCTAAGGCCTTTGGAAGTTTGCTAAGTTTCATAGGTAGGAAATTTAGAGAGTCTATGAAACGAATAGCTAAAGGTTCAACTGTGATTTGTAAAAGCTTGCCACCTTGAACCAACTGACCTGTGTCCATCTTTTCCTTTAACAGTTGGCTAAGAACAAAATACCCGTCATAGCCTTTGGCATTATGGGCTATGAAGGTATAGTCTTTAAATTTTTTGTCACAAAAAATCTGTATAAAGGCAAAAATGCACACAAGACCCTTGAATTCCCATTTTCTTGTTTCGTACAAGTCCACCGCATATATGTAATTAGGAATGTGCCACCCCGTTTCTTGTATATATTCGCAATCGTAAATAATATACTTTTCAGATGTTTTGAGTTTATCGATGGGGGTCGTAAAACATAAGTGAATGTCATCACCGCTTAAGGGTTCATGGCATAGCTTACACATCCTACCCTTACATTTATGTTTCTCGTTCACATAGGACTCGCATTTCAAACACAGTTTTTTAGATAAACACTCCACTTCTTTTTTCTGCGCCAGCTGCATATGTCTATCTAAACATTCTTTAGAGCGACAACACATCTTGCATTTAGGACATCTCTGTTGTACACCGACATTGTTCAAACACGTCTGTGTCGAACAAAGACGACACCATAACATACAGGAGTGGTCGTGATTATAGGACTTTTGGCAAAAAGTACAGAAATTACGCTCCCCGTATAATTTTTTGACATCGGTTATGCCGTAGAAATGATCATCATGTAGCAATAAGAAAACTGTTTTAGGATACACGGGTTGATCTGATGTTTTAAAGCAACACCACGAGTTTGTATAAAACACAACTCATATTTATCTTTAAATGTTGTTCTATGGTTGCTACATCATCGAGCATGACTTTTTTATGTACCGACCACCCCAAATCATTATGTAGCTTTTCAGCAACTAAAGCATTCTGCTATTTTTCCCCATTCCTATTGTTATTTCTATCTATGTTGCACCTTTCCTTTAATAATTGTAGTTCTTCTCTACTACCCTATTGTTTGAATGTAGGTCCGTACTTTTTAACAGAGTTTTAAGTCAGACTTTGATGTTATTTAATATCCCTTGTTTTTACGTGTTTTTATGTAATTTTACATTGTAAACTGCTTAGAAATCTGAATAAGCGGTTCAAACAAATCTTTTAATAAACTTGAAACTTGAACAGTTCAGCATCTGTGAGTTTTACGGGGGACATAAGTGCTGTACGGCTACCGGCAAAACACAGGTTATTGCCTGTGTTATTCAAATCTATTAAATACATCCTTTTTTTCTGCAAAATCTGGCTAAATAGATTTTAACACCCTATGGGCTCCACCACCCTTGTTTCTTATTATAAGTACAACAACACGGAATAAATCACAGACCTGTATTTCTCTGTGACTCTGAAGGAGTTTAGCAATCTGGTCTAAGAAATCATCAGCATCTAGCGATTCGGGATTTAATTTACCAGAAAACAAGGAGTTGTGAAAAAGTGATGAATGTAGATACACTTGTACGTAGTCACAGGGCGAAACTCTGTTGCTGACATCATCCAGGATATGTTGAATGCCTTGGCGTATAACATTTTGAGCCTCACGTAATGATGTTATCCTGTCTAAATTAATGAAACGAAATTCTTCTGAATAAAGTACACCATGAAACTTGCCCAGTTTATGATCCCATCTTTTCACAAACTGGACATAGCTGATTGGTTCTGAATCTTCAGAAGGACCTAATGCACCCTTATTTGACCCATCCTCTGACACCTTGCTGCTATCAGAATAATTATCAACTTCATAACATTCTCCTTCTGTGCAGTCCGGCTCTGAGACGCTTTCGCTGTGTGTCTTTTTCCTGTTAGACTTTTCGGCCGGGCTTCACTGTATCTGCTTGTGACTTTCTAACATTTTCTTGATCTACAATTTATAACATAGCATAACCGTTAATACTTTTTCCCCTTTGAGGATCTGACTGTGCTTAACATTTTCTTCATCAACCATTATAAAAGTAATGACATTTTCTTATACACTAGTCTCCTTACAAAATCAGAATACTTACTATTTCGTTTATCTTTTGGTTTCCTGTAAGCACCTTTGAGCTCTGGTTCCCCGTCTAAGAAGCTTTCACTATGTGATCTTTTCCTGTTAGACTTTTCTGTCGGGTTCATGGTATCTGCTTGTGACTTTCTAACATTTTCCCGATCTACAATTTATAACAGCATAACTGTTAATACTTCCCCCCCCCCCTCTTTGAGCATCTGACTGCCTAATATTTTCTTGATCAACCATTATAAAAGTATAGAAATTTTTCTTTTAACCCTAGTCTCCTTACAAAACCAGGATACCTACTATTTTGTTTATATTTTGGCTTCCGGTAAGGAACCGGTTGTTGGTTAGAATTTGTTGATGTAGAAGGTGTCGGTTCTCCAGCCGTTTCTTGGTCTAATCATAACGTAAAAAAAAGAATGTTTTGTAGATGCTGTTTAACAAAACCAACATATGTGCCAGATAATACAATTGTCACTTACTGTTTAACAATATTTGTTGTCTTTTTCTGGTAAGAGATAGTTTATTTCTACCATCAGATCCCCATTCCTGGTTTTTAAATACAATGATTGATTCAGAGACAGAAAAAAAAAAATGATATCCCTAAAAACAAAAATAAAAGCCCCTTTTCTACTCACCATGTTAGCGATTGATGTATTCGGGGTCCGGTGTAACATCCACAAAAACCAGAACGCTTGCTGGTCTTGTCACAGCGTGTTTTTATACACTTACAACCCTCTATAGAAGTTATCCATTCACAAAGGCTTTATTGTATGTCTAAGGCCTCTGCTAGAGCTTGTTTGTCTTGATTAGTCATTTTAGATATCAAAATGACCCCTACGTGCCTAGAGCCTAGTTCCTTATAACCTGTCACACCTTCTATTGTTTTAGTTTGGGCTGATAATTCATGTGGCTAGCCATTCCTAAAACACACCACACATTTTGTAATTTAAAAAAAAAAATCTTTATTTTACAACAATAAATGTTTAAACTTTTATACAAACAAACAAGCAGTTACATACTGTATTTCCCACAATCCCAAGAATAAAACCATGTTTTAAAAAGCATTTATTTTGAAGAATGATTTATAATCGGTGTCACGGATTAAATCATTTACAATCTCTACATATTCACCATCTCTCATGAAATTGACCAATCTATTGAGTAGTCGTGGCCCGTTTATAGAGGTCTTAATATCTCAGATTAAATCAATGATTATATTAATGCTTTCATTACAAAGCCTCAGTATTTTCAGTTTTTAGCCTACAAAAGTGACTACATTTACCACACGTTCCAGGCACAGCATGTCAAAAGTTTTCCTAAGTTTCTGTTGTATATCTTTTTGCCCCCATATCAAGCAATCATGGTGTTTTTGCCCCCCAGCTCGTATTAAGCAGGCTCCACAATCTTCATCCTTCACGCCTTGCAGACATTTATTTAGAATGCAGTATACAGCTACCTTTATAATCTTCAGGTTTACATTCATTCACCGCTGGTTCTCTTTGAAATGACCAGAAAAAACACAAACAGGATAGATTTATCATCGGTATGTACACCTTGCCACAGGTTTCTGTGATCGTAAAGATCCAACACTTCCCTACAAAAAAAAACCATACAGAAATAAATTTTCCTTTTTAAAACACACGAACACATCCAGCTTCATAAACCCTTCAACACTGACCCCTGGCAATGAAAAGTGTGTGTGTGTTACCGTGGAAGATCCTGGCTTTTCCAACATGTCTGTCGCTTTGGCGTCAGCGGCGGCTTCATAAAATTCAATATCCGAAGTATTATCCTCTGGTAGTTCATAGCCTACATCTTCATTTTCTGTGTCTGAATCAAATAGCTTATGAGCGTCTGGAAACTCTTGTATTTCAGAATCTGTTAATTCGTGCGTATGCCGCCGCGTCAATCGGTTTTTCAGCCGGTGGATAACCCTCTTTCTCTGCATTACAGTCTTAAGAAAGTTACGAGGCCTCTTGGTAGACCTTTTTTCAGTTACCTATGTGTTAAAGGGGTCCATGTTTTCTTTGGGTCTGATTCGTACAGTTTTTCTGTCATCGGGTAACCCTCTCTTTTACATCACGATCTTTAAGAAAGTAACTCAATCTGCACACCTTTGTGGCAGTCATTTTGTTTGACGGCTTGAGAACCTTTATTTCTGTTGCTAACAGCTGTGAGAACTTTTATTTCTGATGTTAACAGCTGTTAAATATCTAAGACATACGTCACTATGACAACACCAGGGGGCCGGGACATGTTCAGACAGGTTTAAACACACTTTCCCCTCTCCCCTTGGCTTTATCAGGGGGGACTGCAAGAAGGATGAACCAATGAGCTGTAAAATACCGCCACATTTTGGATTTTAAAGTCCTATTAAATCTTTCCACTACAGCTGCTTTAACATCATTATGGGTCACAAAATGGCTAACACCTTTTTGTTTTAATAAATTCTTCAGAGACTTATTTAAAAATTCTTTACCCTTGTCTGTTTGAAGTTTTTCAGGTGTATGCCCTAAATTAAATATTGTTTCAAAGGCTTTGGTAACTTTGTGACTGTTTTTTGTTTTTAAACTCATGACCCATGCATATTTTGATAGGATATCTATTACCGTTAAGATGTATTTGTAACCGTTGTTATAATGGGCAAAGGCTGACATGTCAACTAAGTTACTTTGCCACTGGCTGTCAACTTTTGACACCATTGTTTTATTTCTTTTAAAATGGATTCTATCCGGTCTGTGTAAATTGTATGCGTTTTGACCGGTGACACAGTCCACTATGTCTTTTCTCCGGACTGTAATATCGCTCTTTTTAGACACTTGAAGTAGAGGGTTAATGCCTCCATAGCTTCCTGCCGCGTATGGATCATAATAAAATTGCTTCAATAAAGATTCTTTCATGTTCCATTCAGCTCTGTCAACATAGTTCTAAATAAAAAAATAGTTATTAAAATTGCCTTTTAACAGATCTTGTTAGGTGACGGTTGTTTTTTTTCAGATTGTTAAAGACAACACCAGGGGGCCGGGACATGTTCAGACATGTTTAAACACACCTCCCCCTCGGCTTTATCAGGGGGGCTGCAAGGGGCTTATCAGCTGTCACCATGACAACCGGGGAGTTGCCCATCCCCACAACCATTAACTAAAGTTTCGTACTGTCTGTTAAAAAAAAAAACAGGACAGAAAAAAAAATGCAGCCTTTTCTAAGCTGTTTCTGCACTGCTCTTAAAACCTGGCATCTGTTTTAAAAACAGGAAAAAAACAAAAACAGCTGTAAATGTCTTTTGTTTTGTGATCTGCCTGTGCATTGCTTTGTCCATGAGCTCTTAAAACCTGTCTTTTAACTAAAATGTTAAAATAAAGACACTTCTTTTACTGGCCACATCATTTCCGGGGGTTTTGACTAAGTCTGTTTCTGGTAACATCATCAGAAAATGCATTTCCCATTCATCAGAAAAGCGCATTTCTGGCTCTTCATTTACCCTATTTCCGCCTACGTGGTCAGAAAAGCTCATTTCCGATGCTTCATATACGCTATTTCCACCTACGTCAGGGGTGTCCAATGTCGGTCCTCGAGGGCTGCAGTCCAGTCGGATTTTCAGGATTTCCCCAATGAATATACATGAGGTCTATTTGCATGCACTGCTTTCATTGTATGCTAATAGATCTCATGCATATTCATTGGGGAAATCCTGAAAACCCGACTGGATTGCGGCCCTCGAGGACCTACGTCTTCAGAATGTACATTTCCGGTGATGTCATCAGAAAGCATATTTCCGGGGTCCAACATGCCCCCCATTTCTGGTGATGTCATCAAAGTGCATTTCTGGTGGCATGGGGGTGGGGCATGGGGCGGGGCCACCAACATTCATTCCTTTGGGGGCGGGGCTACCACCATTAATTCCTATGGGAGGGGTGGGGCTATGGGAAAGTGGGTGGGGTATGGGCGGGGCTAAGGGAACAGTGGGCGGGGCTTAACCCAGAAGTGACCGCTGATTGGTCGGTCCTTATCTCTGACAGCTGTCAATCATTTTGACATGAGGTGTACCCATTATACTACTGATATCCAAGAACCAACTTGGATATCCAAGAACCAACTACTGATATCCAAGAACCAACTTAGATAAGCATAAACAGACAGTAGGCAGGCGTAGGAAGGACATTGCAATGCATTCCACCACATTGGCCCTTGTACCGCCAGTAAAGTTTCACCACACACAAAAATGGCACATCCAAACACATCCTGTCCATAGACTTTAGCACTCATGATGGACTATAAAAGTACAGTAAAGACCTCATGACTAACGGGCCATTATCATGCACAAGCTTAAAGATTAAGCACAGAACCTTAAATTCAATACGCACACTAATTGGCAACCAGTGCAAATCCCGTAAAATTGAGATGACATGATCAAATTTTGATGCTCACATTATAATACGTACAGCAGCAATTCTGAGCAACCTGTAAGGCCTGGATGACATTTCTGTAAGCCAAGATGCAATGCGTTACAATAATCAATTACTGGAGTCAACAGCACACTAATAATGGTCTTAAAATTGTCCACAGACAAATAATCTCATAGTCTATGTAGTAGACAAAGTTTAAAAAATTGCCTTTGACACCACCAACTTAACATGGAGCTTAAACAATAAAATTGAATCCAACATCACCCCTAAGTATTTGCATTGATGCAAGACAGGAATGACAGCACCATCTAGCACTATCTCTGTGGGAAACAACTGTCTATCGATACCCACATCCAGTTTCATCTGATTCCAGTGCTACCACCCCTCGACAAAATGAAAATAATTTTTAAGTTCCTTCTAAGAGTCATCAATTGAGTTTGTGACTGGAATCAGAAACTGGATGTCATCCACGTATATACAAAAACTGACCCCTAGATTATGCAATTCCATACAAAGAGGTAACAAATAGATGTTAAACAGGACAGCGGACAATGCTGAGCCTTGGGGAACACCGCAGGTGAGTTCAGACCACACAGACTTCTCCTGATACAAAACATCCTATTTTTCAGAAATGACTGAAACCAATCCAACACTCGTTCTCCAATACCCAGAGAACACAGCCTCTGCATCAAAATTTGATAGTTGATGGTATCAAACGACGAGGAGACATCCAAGATCATGAAAAAGTACTCACCACGATCTAAACCCAAGATCAATAACAATAATGTAGAATATTTAGGCCTAAATCCAAACTGATAGTTATCTAAGATGCTGAATGCTTCCAAAATGTCATTCAACTGCTCCAGAACAACTTTTTCTAATACCTTAGCCAAAAAATGTAATGAGGAAATAGGACGAAAATGGTCTACCATTGACCCATCCATCTGATGTTTCAACAACGGTCGCATGATGGCTTTCTTCAGCTGAGAAGGAACACAACTAGTATTCAAAGACTTAGTAGCTATCTGTAGCACAGAAAATGCTAACACATCACCGATCGGGTAAGTGTCGAGAGAACAAGTTGCTTTATTCATTCGCTGAATAACACATTTTATATCAGAATTTGTTACAGCCTCAAAATCAGACCATAGCATCAATACTGGTTATGTTCCTATCTCAGCAAATCATAAGTGGGTTCTACAGATGGTAACTGATTACCACTAAATTCGCTATGTTTCATGATTAACATGGAATGCCGACACCACCTTCAGTAGAAACGAAGGAACCATGCAGAGTGAGATCCTTGTCTCCGAGATCCGCAAGAAAGCACAGTTACCGTAACAGGTGTTATCTGGGGACAGCAGACAGATATTCTCACATGTGGGTAACATCATCCATGGAGCCTGGTATGGACAGTGCTAAAAGTGTACTGTCACTTTAAACTTCTTAAGAAGCTTTGAGACTGCTTGTACCTCGCACATGTGAGTCCCTTCTAGTCTGACATCAGCTCGCGGTTCTTCAATTTTGTAAGCAGGCTAAGAAGCTAACCAGGGAAGGTGGGAGGGATG
This sequence comes from Geotrypetes seraphini, assembly GCF_902459505.1. Taxonomy (NCBI): domain Eukaryota; kingdom Metazoa; phylum Chordata; class Amphibia; order Gymnophiona; family Dermophiidae; genus Geotrypetes; species Geotrypetes seraphini. The sequence continues at coordinate 398,082,296 of NC_047084.1, read as the reverse complement.
TGAGAATATCTGCCTGCTATGCCTGGATAACACCTGTTATGGTAAGTAACTGTGCTTTATCCTTGGACAAACAGGCAGCATATTCTCACATGTGAGACTCCCTAGCTTACTGAATGGAATGGTGGGAGAGTTGGCTATTAGGAAGAAAATAAATTCTGTAAAACTGCTTGGCTGAAATGACCATCTCATCTGGAACAGGATTCTAGGCAGTTGTTAAGTGCCATCAACTCGTATTCAAGTCCTAGCGACTTGATGAATAGTGAATCTAAAAAGAAATCTAGACAGAACTGAGGATGTGATAAACAGGAGCACGCTACAGGGGTGGGTTCAAAGAAGCTTTGGATAGGTACTTGGAAGACAAAGGGATTGAGGGATACAGATAAGAGTAAAGGTAGATTATAGGGATGGGATTAGAGGTAAGTTACAAAATTAATCAGGGACCACTGTTCAGGTACTAGGCCTGATGGGCCGCCGCGGGAGCGGACCGCTGAGCAAGATGGACCTCTAGTCTGACTCAGCGGGGGCAACTTCTTCTTTCTTCTTCTTATGTATCCTTCCCTGATTATTGACAGCACCCAGAGGTCGGATGTAATGGTCTCCCATCGATGGTAAAAATGATGGAGATGACCTCCTATGGGGGGAAGGGCGGACAGAGGCAGAACGATGGAGGTTATGCTCTGTTTTAAACAGTCAAAAAAGCTGCGCAGCAGAAGGCTGAGGTTTCTGTTGCTTCTGCTCAAGGTGCTAGAATGTAAGGAGCCGCCCTTGGAGTATAACGCCTCTGGAAAACTGGAGTAGGGCTTGAAGGTTTTGCAGGAGCTGACTTTGTCTTTGGTCTGACAATGGAAGCAAAAGATTTTTCATGTTCAGACAACTTCTTAGTGGCAGTCTCTATGAATTCATCAAAGAGGTCATTGCCCTGATAAGGAATCTTAGCTAGGCAGTCCTGAAGATTAGGATCCATGTCAATGGTGCGAAGCCAGCCAGGTGCATTGCTACAGAGAAAGCAGTGGCCTTAGCCGACAGCTCAAAGACATAAGATGACTGGAGAAGATGCAATCTGAGTTGTGACAAAGTAGCAACTTGGAACTCGCAATATCTATGTTGATCCAGGTTCTTCAGAAAACCTGGAAGAAGATCAATAAGGAACTTGAGATAAGTATCAAAGACAAAATTGTAATTGAGGACTTTGGAGGATATCATAGCATTTTGATATAGACGGCGTCCAAACTTGTCCATGGTCTTACCCTCCCTTCCAGGAGGAACTGTAGCATAGACCCTGGAAGGATGGGTTCTTTTCAACGAGGACTCCACAAGGAGGGATTGGTGAGATAACTGAATTCTCAAACCCTTTGCAATGTAGAATTCTATTCCTTGAGTCCAACTTGCCTGGAATAGCAGGTATAGCATAAAGAGTCTCCAGACTTCGTTTGAAAGTTTAAGACAAAAGTGACTCTGCAGGATGTTGAGGAAGATGCATGACCTCGAGATACTCCTTAGATTATTTAGAACCAGCATCTAATTGAATTTCCAGGTCATCAGCCATCTGACGAAGGAAGGAAGAAAAGGAGAGCTGATCCGTCAGGGCTCTGTCTCAAGAGGGACTCGACCTCGAGGCGCTTCGAGTAGAGAACGAGAAGTGGCAATCCAAAGAATATGGAGACTTTGGAGGAGGCAATGGAAGCAGCTGACTCCTCTGGGTCAGGAAGCGGCGACCTCGATCGAGGAGTTGGAGGCCTCGAAGAGCTAGAAGGTCTGGAATGAGGTCTGGAAGAGGAAGGCTTCTCTTTGGAAGCAGACCGGCGTCTCAATGAATGCCTCAATGAGGGCCTCGATTGATGACGAGAGTGATGCCTGAAAGAAGGTCTCAAGTAGGATCAAGGAGACTTCGCCCTATGTATGGAAACAGGCAATGTTACTGGTGAATGAATAGGACTGGAAGCTGTAGATCGAAACTCAGTGGTTTGGATCGAGGAATCTTGAAGCACTCTCAAAGACTCTGCTCCTTGTATGGAGTGTTAGGATTCCTGTCGAGACACTCGCAAAGAATCTACTCCTTGCATCGAGAGTGTAGATGCTAGACCAGACACTCGCAAAGACTCTGCTCCTTGCATAGACTGTGAAGCTTCAGCTCGAGGCACAAGCAGGGACTCGACCTCGCGGGAGACTGCTGATTGCCCAGGCTGGATTACAGGAGGCATTGTCGAGGCAGAACCATATTTGCTCAGTAATTGAACAAATTTCTGCTCCAAAATGGTCTGGAGAGAAGCCTGGAAATGTGGATCCGCGTCTGAAACCGGACCACTTGCTGAGGCTATAGGCTCCAAGATGGCAATGGAGATGTGCTTCGACTTGGAGGTCTTGGAGAGCTTGAGGACCACCACAGGAACCTTCTGCTTAGGTATCTGACCTGAGGGGAGCTCAGGGGAAGATAAAGTAGGTGTACTTGAGGCTAAAGACGATCCAAATGAGGATGGTCTGATGAGATTCAAGGTCGGAGTCGTGGAAGCAGGAGGACTCTCGGTGGAAGGTGGGACCGAGGCAGCACTCGAGGTTGAAGGTGTCACTGAAGAGTACATCCTGAAGAGTTTTTCCACTAAAACCCAACGACGTTTAAGTGTTTGAGGTTGAAGAGTAGCACAGCGCTCGCACAACGTAGGACTATTGTCAGGCCCGAGGCACTAGCGGTGTGGGTCCGTGAGAGAAATCGCACACTGGCACTGGCTACACTTCTTGAAGCCCGTTACTGGCCAGGACATAGGAGGGAAGATAGCCGCTGCGAAGTCGAAGCACACAGGCTGCGGCCGAGCAACCTGCCCCGCCAGTCAGTCGACGAAGAAAAATAAAATAAAGTCTTTTTTTTTTAAATAAAAGAAATAAGTAACACAGCGATTCGCGACTAAAAAGAACACAAACCGCGTGCGGTGAGAGAAGGCACGAAGCGAATGAAGTTCAGCACAGAGCATCAAAGTACAGACTTCTAGGCTCTGCGGAAAACTGAGAACTGAGGATACTCGCCCTGTGCTGGGTGGGAAGGCACTCGCGCATGTGCGGTGTGGCTAACTCGAAACTTCTGAAGTTTCTACAAGCAAGTATGCTTGCGAGGCTGTCTGCATTGGGGCTCCGTGGATGACGTCACCCATGTGTGAGAACAGGCTGCCTGCTTGTCCTGGGATAACATATACTCTGTTACTGGAGGATTTTTTAAGTGTACATTCCACCAGTAAAGACTGATGTGCCAATTGTGGCTTGTCAAAACTGGGACAGGATTGTATTCTGTATAAACAGTCTATCTTCCTTGGAGCTATGGGAAGAGTGAGAGGAATCTCCCAGTTCTTAAATAGAGCATCCTTAAGGAGATAGTGAAGAGGCAATTTGCGGAGCTCTATAGGAGGTCTAACACCTCAAGGAGTCTTGCTCTGGGCTCAATGTCTGACTCCAGCTTAACAGGCAAAGCTTTTCCCATCTGCCTGATAAATTTAGTGAAAGTCCTTCTGGATGAGATCTGCTTCTGGGTGGTGGTGGAGATGGATCTGATGGGATGCCATATAATTGGAGCAGATAATATGGGTTCAAGACAGAATCGGTATCTTGTTGAGAAACATCTGTAACTCTAGGAGATTCTGTATAGGAAGGAGAAGGATGCTTCCTTAACTGAGAAGTATGATGACTGTGAGAATGTTGAGAATGTTAAGAAGGGCTTCTTTGACGACATTGGTAGCAGTCAGATGAAGTTCATCGACGAGCTTATCTAGATCTTGATCTACGTTGAGAGGAATGGGAATCGGTACTGTGCGATGCATGCTTGGATTTAGAGGAGCAAGCATCAGTACTATGTGATCTTGATGTCTGTCACTGCTTTGATGGAGAGCTGGAGTCAGTATCCTTAAACCTCGATGTGCCATGCTCAGGCTAGGCCAGTACCAAGGAAGTCAATATAAGCACTGGTACTGTATGCAGCTTAAACAGGTCACCGAGCTCCCTCCAAAAGAACTCCTTCAATAGGTCCTAGAAGGACTGCACTGGTACCATTGGCTCAACAGCCGGTACCATCGGTGCTACAGGGTGGGTGACCTCGATGAGGAAGCACGCTCTATTGGAGACACAGCCTGCACAGAAGATCAACAATGGCATTGGTGTTTGGCATGCATCAAAGGACTTGATGCTGAAGATGCTTGCAACGCTGGTATAGTAGAGGATGGCTTCTTAGCAAGTTTACCTGATGCAGGAACGACGTCTGACTTCAAGGGAGGTGTTGATGCCGTCGATACTGATGGAATCGATTTGTTGCCAGAGGTCATGGCCAGTCCAAACAATTTCTCCTGCTGGATGTGCCCAGGAGAATGTTTTTGTAAAATAGAACAGCGGATGCAAATGTCTACTCGATGCTCCAGGCTCAGACACTGAATGCACCAGCTGTGCTGGTCAGTGATGGAGATGAGCCATTGGCAGCGAGTGCTCTTTTTGAACCCAGCAGTAGGCCTTGACATGTGAGGAAAAATCTTGAAGGCTAAGTCAAAAAACTCAATGGTTGCACCCAGAGATGAAAAAAACAGTGAGAAAAAGCACCAGAGAGGGAAGGCCCAAAGGCCCAACTGAGGAAAAAATTAACATTTTTGTTTTAAAGAAAAAAGAAACTATTGTTGCTATTATTAAAAAAAAAAAAAAAAAAAAGAAGAAAAAATGAGCCAAAAGGCAATAAACATGTTGGGAAAGCAACGCAATATGGACAGAGTCCAAAATAACTTCACTTCACAGATAACCAAAAACTGAGAAACCGCGAGCTGACATTTGGTGAGAAAGTACTCACATGTGCTCAGTGCGGGCTGTCTCGAAGCTTCTTAAGAAGTTTAAAGTGACAGTACACTTTTAGCACTGTCCATACTAGGCTCCATGGATGACGCCACCCACATGCCTGCTTGTCCAAGGATAAAGGCTCTCTACAACAGGGGTGCCCACACTTTTTGGGCTTGCGAGCTACTTTTAAAATGACCAAGTCAAAATGATCTACCAACAATAAAATTTAAAAAAAAAACACAACGCACACTGTACGCATAGAAAATGTTAATTATCATTCCTATTCCAGAGTTTTTCAAAGAGGTCAAAGCAGATGACTCTATGCACTATTACCTCAGTAACAACCATACAAAAATAGACAAATATACCCCCCTCCCTTTTTACTAAACCACGATAGCAGTTTTTAGAGCGCAGGGAGCTGCGCTGAATGCCCAGCGCTGCTCTCGACGCTCATAGGCTCCCTGCGCTAAAAAACTCTATTGTGGTTTAGTAAAAGGGGACCTTAGTGTAAAATATAGACAGCAGATATAAATTCAGACACATTTTGATCACTAAATTTAAAATAAAATCATTTTTCCTACCTTGTCTGGTAATTTCATGAGTCTCTGGTTGCACTTTCTTCTTCTGACTGTGCATCCAATCTTTCTTCTCTTCTTTTAGCCCAGGAGTGTCAAAGTCCCTCCTCGAGGGCCGCAATCCAGTCGGGTTTTCACGATTTCCCCAATGAATATGCATGAGATCTATTTGCATGTACTGATTTCATTGTATGCTAATAGATCTCATGCATATTCATTGGGGAAATCCTGAAAACCCGACTGGATTGCGGCCCTTGAGGACCGACTTTGACACCTGTGTTTTAGCCTGTATGCTTCCTCTCCTCCAGACCTCGTTCTCTCCCCCAACTTTTCCTTCCTCTCTTCCTGCCCTTTCTTTCCCTCTGCCTCCCTTTCTTTTTTTTCTGTTTCTCTTCTTTCCTTCTGTCTCCCTGCCTGGCCTTTTTCTTTCTTTCTTCCTGCCCTTCCTCAAGCCACTGCCACTGCCATCAGGGACCAGGACCCAAACCGCCACCAATAACAGGCCCGAAAGCCGAGGACGCCCCAAGCTCTCCCTGCTTCGGCCGACCAGCATTCTGCCGTCGGGGAGAGGAAGGCTGATCGGCCCAAGATCGCGATCCACCTATTGGGGGAAATGCTGCCGGGTCCTGCCTTCGCGGAAACAGAAAGTAGGCAGGACCCGGCAGCAAGAAGGACAAATGCTTCACTAACCTGTCTCCCACCTTAGCCCGTAGCGAACGCTTGCTTCAGGGCTCTCAACATGTGCGTGCCAGCTTCCCTTCTCTCTCCCCCTCCCCCCCCCCGACATAACTTCCGGTTTCGGAGGGAAGAGAAGGGAAGCCGGCCCGCACATGTTGAGAGCCCTGAAGCAAGCGTTCGCTACGGGCTGAAATCTCCAAGCCGGTTTTTTTTTTAATGTTCAGCAGCGGCGGAAGCAGCAGATGACAGCTGGGCGGACCGCCCAGCTAAAAGGCCCTAGAGAGGAGAGGAAGGCTGATCGGCCCGGTAGATCAGGACGGCAACACGAGTCTATCACGCGATCGACTCGCGTTGCCTTCCTGAGCTACTGGTCGATCGCGATCGACGTGTTGGGCACCCCTGCTCTACAAGATAGAGACACGTCTCGCTGAGGTAATGGCAACTAGAAAAATTGCCTTCAGTGACAGGTCCACAAAGAAGTGTCTTTCAGAGGTTTAAACAGAGGTTTGGCGTGGCCAGACAAAACCAAGTTAAGGTCCCACAAAGGGAATGGCAGTTTGGTGGTTTAATGCAAAGAGCACCCTTTAGAAATCTGGCCACGTCAGGGTGAGACACAAGGGAAGAACAACTGTCCCAGGTTCTGAAACAAGAAAACCCAGCGACTTGGACCCACAGAGAAGCCACAGTGAACTCTTTATCAAGGCCTGCCTGAAGAAAGGTGAGCACCATGAAAATAGCAGAATACAGCTCCATGGTTTCTTGGTCGCACCAGTGTTGGAAAGTCTTCCATGCCTTTGCTTAGGCAGACGACTTAGATTTCAGAAGAGTAGAAATGATCCTTTAAACTCTAACACTGCACGTTCAATAGCCATGCCGTAAGAACAAAGCGACTAAGATCTTTCATATAGACTGGACCCTGAGAGAGAAGGTCAGGAAGGGCCTGTAATTGAAGACGCATTAGATCTGCATACCACAGTCTGCAAGGGCAGTCTGGAGCCACTAGAATGACCCTTCCCTGATGAGTCGCAATCTGGCTGAAGACCTGACCTATTATGGGCCAGGAAGAAAAAGCGGCCACAGCTGTATCAGAGCATCTAGGTGTTTGCTGTTGGGCTCGGATCTTCGACTGAAGAATTGAGGCACCTTCTTCTTGCTGTGACCATAAATTCGAAGCAGGGCCGACCCCAGCATCGCACAGTGGCTTGGAACGCTGCTGATGACAGCTTCCACTCACCTGGATTCAAAGTCTGTCTACTGAGCAAATCGGCTTGATCATTGTTGACTCCCGCCACATTCACTACTGAAAGTGCCAGGAGGTGACATTCCGCTCCCAAAAAAGAAAAGGAAGGCGGTGTTCTTGGTCCCTTCCTGGCAATTGATATAGGCTACTGCCATCACGTGGTCGGAGAAAACTCAGACCACTTGGCCCTCCAGAATCTTCTGGAATTGCACCAGAGTCAGCCAAATGGCCCTCAGCTCCAGCTGGTTGATCAACCTTTTCCTCTGGGGCGACGACTGCAGTGGACTCCCCAGCCCCGAAGGCTGTCATCACCACAACCCAGGAGGCAATCCACAGTGGCATGCCCCTGCAGAGCGTCTACAGGAGAAACCACCAAGCCTCCAGAGTCCCGGAAACACTAATGCATCCCTGTGCAGAGCCCAGTGAGAGAGTAAAGCATGCTGGAGAAGACGCATGTGTACTCTTGCCCAACGGACCACATCCAACGTGGCTGCCATGGACCTAGAATCTGCAGATAGTCACATGCTTACAGAGCTGGCTTCTCCAGAAAAGAAGAAATTTGAGAACACAGCCTCTGTCTATGTGTCTCTGGAAGATATATGCAGCTCGCTGCTGTGTCCAACAGAGCACCCATATATTCCAGAGACTGCTATTTCTGTAGTTCATAGTCCAACCCAGGCCTTCCAAAACTTGGATCATATGATCCACAGTATGTTGATCCTCTAACAACGAGGGAGCTCTGAGCAGCCAGTTGTCCAAATAAGGGTGTAACTGCAGATCCTTTTTCCGTAAATAAGCTGCCACGACCACCATCGACTTGGTGAAGGTATGGGGAGCCGTTGCCAGTCCAAAGGGCAGAGCTGAGAATTGGTTATGATTCTCCAAAACATGAAACCGTAAGTATTTTCGGTGAGCTGGGAATATTGGACTGTGCAAGGAAGCTTCCATGAGATCCAAGGAGGTAAGGAACTCCCTTGAGGCCACCACTGCAATGACTGAGCACACGGTTTCCATGCTGAGCCACATTTTCATGCTGAAGATCTAGAATAGGCCTCCAATCATCAGAGCCTTTCTGCAACTTCAAATCAGCAAAACTGTCCAGAAGGCATTCGCAACCATGTACAACCTAAGAAAAATCAGAAAACACTTCAACAAAGAACAATTCAGTCTCATGGTCCAAGCGCTAATCCTGGGCCTCCTGGACTACTGTAACAGCCTATACCTGTCATGCCCCGCCTATACCTTAAAACAATTACAAACAGTGCAAAACACAGCTATCAGATTGATATATTCATTGAAAATATACGATCACATTACTAATACAAGCACTCATACAATATAAATTCTTTTTCATCTTCTTCAGAGCTCTAAATGGAACTGATCCCAGCTACCTAAACAAACACCTAATCAGAAATAACATATCAAGACCAAAGAGAACATAGGCTCTCTTCATGCATCTCCCAGCAAAAGGCATAGAGAAGATGGAGAGGGACAGATTCTTTAGACTAGCAGGGACAACTAAAACAAGAGGTCATTCAGAAAAACTGAGAGGAGACAGATTCATAACGAATACAAGGAAGTTCTTCTTCACTCAGAGGGTGGTGGACACCTGGAACGCGCTTCCCAGAGAGGTGATAAGACAGAGTACAATTCTGGGGTTCAAAAAGAGACTGGATGACTTCCTGGAAGCGAAGGAGATAACAGGGTACAGATAGAGGTTTACCTTACAGGACATTGAGCGAATAGGGTATGGATATTTTAGGTTAGGTAGGGAACACTTTCAGGTCATAGACCTGGGGGGCCGCCGCGGGAGCGGACTGCCGGGCACGATGGACCCCTGGTCTGACCCGGCAGAGGCAATACTTATGTTCTTATGTTCTTATATGATGAACTACTAGCCACCAGAGCAGCAAAAATAGACTGCCACCTCTCCAAGCTACTGATCAAAATGACCAAACAAAACTTTCAGGAAAGAATTGGAAACTATACTTTTCAAAAAATTTGTCAAATGAGCTAATCAAAAACCTTATAAACCCTCCCCCAAAAACCCATTGCTCATGCTAAACTTCAATTCATGTAAGCTCACTCTATCTATCAACTCTGTAAGCTCCCTGAGAATGCCCAGGCCAACTCTTTTGTAAACTGCCTTGAACTGAAAGGTATTGGCGGGATAGAAAACACTAATGTAATATAATAAAGTAAATGGAGTATCTGCTAGAACCCGAGAGGTCGGGTGGCACTGAATGTCCAGCAAACATTGTACAGTGGTTTGCATTCTGAGCGCCTTGTCTGGTCATCCTGCAGGAGAATCCACAAAGTCTGTCAAAGGCTGTGCAAATTTCAACTTGTAGTCTGACCGAATAATGTCTAAGACCCATTGGTTGGATGAAATACGCACCCAGGCTGGTAGGAAAGTTGAGTCTGCCCCCAATCCGTAGAAGAGCATCCCTTGGCTTTGTGTCATGGTACCTTTTTGGTGGAGGGAGTGGAATGGGAGGCAGATGACTGGGTTTGCCTGTAGTCAGAGTATCGCTGCCGGAAGCTCTGGGAAAATCTCTGAGGCATGGCACTCATACGGGTAAGAACACCTGGAGCCATGAAAATTAGAGTATCCAAAACCTCTAGAGTAGGGGTGTCCAACCTTTTGGTTTCCCTGGGCTGCATTGGCCGAAAAATTTTTTTTTCTGGGGCCAAGCAAATGCTGCAGCAAGAGAGGAGGGAGCCGGAAAGATGGTAAATACCCGGGGGCAGCAGAGGAAAATATTGCATCGCCCTCAACCAGGGCCGCTGGTTGGACACCCCTGCTCTAGAGGGTCTGGGTCTGCTATCAGGCAGGGTCTTAAGGCATCAGTCCACCACAGAATTCATGAGGTCATCCATGCCCTTGCCAAACAATAACTGCCTCTTAAAGGGAAGTGTAGTCAAAGTAACCTTGAACGTGGAATCACCAGCCCATTGTCTGATCCAGAGCATTCTGCGAGCAGAAATGGAGTATGCTAACACTTTAGCCAGAACTCACATAAGATTATATAAAGCGTCAGCCACATAATCACCCCCAGCCAAAAGGAACTGAGATGGATCCACAGCCTCACTCTCCAGGGTGCGCAGCCAAGACAGACAAACCCAAAGCAGCTACATCAAAAGCCTCCAGAGGACCACGTCCACACAGCGGTCCTGCACATCTTTAAGCACCACACCACCTTCACTGGGAAGAGAGGTGCATTTAGTCACCTGAACAACAAAAGAATCCACCTGAGACTCACCCAGAAGCTGCTGGCACTCCTGTGCCAGAAGGTACAAGCGAGACATGGCCCTCATTATTTTAAGAGCAACTTCTGGAGAGTCATATTGCTCTGAGATTAAAATGCTCATATCAGAGTGCCAGGGAAAGGTGGAAGACTGTGAGCGCACACCACAAAATCAGGAGGAAGAAGTGGATGGAGTCGGCTGAGTGACCAAATTCAACTTCTTCAAAGACTCAAATAAGATCTGGCAAAGCTGCAGAACCGTGGGATCATCCCCAGATTCCAAAGCGCCTGAGGGCTCCAAAGAGCCGGAATGCAGTCCCTGATCCCCCGTCCCAGAGAGTGCTACGCTAGAAAATAAGGGGTCATCTTAAGGATCACCCATATCAGGATAAGCATTGGAACGGCTTCTCAGACATGCCCAGCAATGCCTCTTAGAGACATATCTGAGGCGGAGTGGGACTGCGCAAGGGAAGCACACTTGCTGTGAAACTCCTTTCACAAATATTTCATAAAGTCTGAGAGGACCTCGGGCTTCTGGGGTGCAGAGTTACTCTTAGGCTGCGGAGGGTCTGCAGCTTTGTACATGGAACTATTAGCTGTACCGAGTCCTGAAAATAATGATGGCTGCTCCACTGGGCTAGCTGAGCGTTTAGTCACCTACTTAATCAGGGAGAGGGCAAACTTTGTGCTGCCACCACTTCTGGCTGCACCGCGCAGCAAGTGGCATGACGCTCCTAAGGCGTTAAATGTGCACAATCTTGGCAAAAATTTACACTAGGAGAGCCCAAGGTCTCCATCCCAACAAGGTTTGCGGCAAAAATTGCAGTTTTGGAGAAGTATGAAGCCTTTGAAAAAAGATCACAAAATCCAAGATAGCTGCTGTTTAGAAATTCGCAACAAAATCACAATATTTTTCAGTCAGCAAACTTTAAAAACAGCAATTGTAGGATTTTTCTGGTGGAACACAGGGAAGACATGCAGAAACCATTAAAACTTGAAAATTCAGACCCCCACCCCCACCCCCCCCAAAAAAAATAAATAAATAAACTTTTTTTTTTTTTTAAATCATCTCATAGGCTGACAGCCTTTACTCATTGTGACCTATGCTGGAAATGAGCTGCAGCCTGCTTCAACTCTTATAGTAGCTGGAATTAGAGAATGACACGGGGAAAAAAATCTGTCCCCGTCACCGCCCTGTCCCCGGCTCACCGCCCCGTCACCACCATTCCCTTCACCGCCCTGTCACCATTACTGCCATCCCATTCACCGCCCCGTCACCGTCCCCGCAGCATCCATATAAGCCTCAGTACTGTGAAACACCATGAAGACAGAAGAGAGTTCTGCCACTACTACTACTGCACTGAGAATCTGTTTCAGTGCCTCTGCCCTGTAGTAAAAACAGAACATAAAATAAATCAATTGACTTGTCCTCCCTTTCAATGACATGTCCCCCATGTTCACCTATAGCTCGAATCAGGTCAATTGTGCACACTAAAAATGCCCACCTGAGCACATAATCATGCAGATGCTGCAGTACAATGAGCAATAGGAGGATCTGGAACGTGAGCGCAAGCAGGTAGTGATACAAAAACAGCAGACACCCGACCGATTGCAGCGTTCCGCCATCTCCCTCCCTCCACCTCACCTTAGATGTAGAGTATGCCGGCTTTCTTTTTCGCCCAGCCACATGTATTCAAAAAGCTGCGCACACGCGGCTGCTCATTTGTTCAATATTCTCCTCTGACGCAACCGGAAACAGGAAGTTGCAGGAGAGGAGAAGATTGATCAACTCTTGCAGCCGCGCATGCGGCTGAGAAAAAAAGAAAGCCGGCATCAGTGTTTTTCAACCTTTTTACACCTGTGGACCGGCAGAAATAAAAGAATTATTTTGTGGACCGGCAAACTACTAGGACTAAAATTTAAAAACCCCATTTCCGCCCTATCTCCGTGAGCTCGGTCACCTCAGTAACTATAGAAAAATAGACAAATATAGTGCAAAATATAGACAGCAGATATAAATTCTCAAAACTGACATGTTTTGATCACTAAATTGAAAATAAAATCATTTTTCCTACCTTTGCTGTCTGGTGATTGATTTCATGAGAATCTGGTTGCGTTTCCTTCTGTCTGTGTATCCTTTCTTTCATTTCTTTCTGCACTCAGGCCCAAGAATTGTCCCTTTCAATTCCCTCCCTCTTTCTTTCCTATGTCCTTAGTGTCCCCGGTGCCTCCTTCCCATGTCCTTAGTGCCCCTTCCTGTCTTTAGTGCCCCCAGTGCCTCCTTCCCATGTCTTTAGTGCCCCCAGTGCCTCCTTCCCATGTCTTTAGTGCCCCCAGCTCCTCCTTCCCATGACCTTAGTGCCCCTGTGCCTCATTCCCATGTCCTTAGTGCCCCCAGTGCTTCTTTCCCATGTCTTTAGTGCCCCCAGTGCCTCCTTCCCATGTTCTTAGTGCCCCATCCTGTCCTTGGTGCCCCCAGTGCTTCCTTCCCATGTCCTTAGTACCCCTTCATACGACTTTAGTGCCCCCAGTGCCTCCTTCCCATATCCTTAGTGCCCCTTCCTGTCTTTAGTGCTCCCAGTGCCTGCTTCCCATGTCTTTAGTGCCCCCAGTGCCTCCTTCCCATGTCCTTAGTGCCTCCTTCCCATGTCCCTCTCACTGCCTTCCACACTTTGTCCCACCCCCACCCCGAAGCCTGCCTGTCTACCTCTGTCCCTCCCTCCCTAGCCAAAGCCAGCCTGCTGCCTCCCTGTCGCTAAAAAAAAAAAAAGCCTCCTTCCTTTTTCCCCTGCTCCTATCGCCATGCTGCAGCTGCTAAAGCCGACAGGAAGTCTTTCCGACGTCGATTCTGAAGTCGGAGAGGACGTTCTGGGCCAGCCAGGCAGCGATTGGCTGGCCTAGAATGTCCTCTCCGACGTCAGAATTGACGTCGGAAAGACTTCCTGTCGGCTTTAGTAGCTGCAGCATGACGGTAAGAGTAGGGGAAAAGGAAGGAGGCTTTTTTTGCGCCTGTCCATCTTGCCGGCCCTGCTCTACATCAAAGGTGAGGTGGAGGGAGGGATCCTTGAATGCCTCACTGCGGAGACAAGTCCATTCACCGCTCCATGGGACAGTGAATGTCCTTGTCCCCGTCCCCGCAGAGACCACTATTTTTTCTTCCCCATTTCGGCGGGTTACCTGCGGCTACTCGCGGCTAGCTGCGGGTAACAACCACCGTGTCATTCTCTAGCATTCTCTAGCATTCCCAATGTGAGAATCACTCTCTAATATTGGGAATGCTTCCTTGAGGCTGATCTTGGGGCTACCAGTCAGACTCCATGCTTGACTGCACCTCCGGATGTGCTCAGAACGGGTAGAGGTGAGAAACGCAGTCGGCATCCTGTGAGACACCACTGAGTCTCCTAGGTATGCCTAACAGCCTGCTCTCAAACCTTCATTAGGCAGAAAGAATGGGGACGAACCCAAGCTCCTCAGAAAGCAGATGCAGGCTGCCTGACTGACATATACCACCAGGGATTGGCCTATCAGCTGCAAACCAAAGTCTGTGTGTCCTATACGCTGGTAGAGCTGAATCGCTCTGAGCACAAGAAATCCTGAAAAAGGGACAAAAACCAGAATAAAATAATAAAAAAGGAGAGCAGAACAAGCACACTCCTGCTGGCATGCGAGCAGAAGGGAAAAACTAGATGTGGAGCCAGAGAGCAGAGTGAAGTAGAACAGAGTTACAGAAAAAATCTGGAGTGGATTCCTTCTGCATATGGCAAGTGGCCATTGGGACACAACCCATTTGTGTAGAACAGGGGTGTCAAAGTCCCTCCTCGAGGGCTGCAATCCAGTCGGGTTGTCAGGATTTCCCCAATGAATATTGTAGCGTGGCCAGCCCTCGAGGCTTGCGGTAACCGGCCCACGCTTAAAATATTCTCCCCAGCGTACTTCCCCAAGAGGGAGGAAGTCCCTGTTGTGAATAAACTTATCCTATAAAGCAGAATGACCTCACACAGGTAAGTAATGAAATAAAGAAATCAAATTTATTGTTCAACTGAACAGGTCCAAGCAAAAATGCATAAAAAGAAAATGTACTCAAAAGGTCTTGGTCATAATCATGAAAACAAAATATATTGTAATTACCAGCCTGGTCTGGATAACTTTCCCAAAGTTCTTTCATCAATGTCCCAGGTATCACAGAGTCTCCGGCAGTCCTTGACTCTCTCAAAGTCTTGTAAATTGGCAAACAAACTACGTCCTTCTGCAATGTGCAGTGCTGCCCTTTCAAAAGCAGTGGCAGAAGGCTGGCGGAGTTGCCAAATCGGCTCCTTGTTACCAAGAGCAAAATAACCTGCAAATCTTCCACTAAGGTGTTGGGCAAATTCTGCCCCAACTTTCAGGATAGTCATTCCTTATGAAAGCAAATTGCTGAAGTTTTAACACAGCAGCCATCTTGGCAAAAAGAGAAAAAAAAAACTTCTCATCAAAGTAAAACCCTTCGCTAGCATACATCCTTTTAGCTAGCATGCTCAAGGAAAATACTTTTTGTACAGCAGAAATGGAAACATTCAAAAAATATAAACTCAGAAAGCAACTCAAACTAATTAATATCCATTTATTCAATCAATCCCAACTCTGGTAAAGCTCTGCAATCCATTGCTTCATAATCTGGGTTTACCAGGGTTGTTCCTTCTGGTTCAGAGTTCAGCATTTCAATATCCTTTGGCTCTGGGGGACTTGGAGGCTCCTTCCACCTGAGAGCTTCTCCTCTGTCTCCCTTCCTCCTGGTCAGCCAGCTCTCCAAATGGTGCAAAGCTGCTGTACCACGCCCAGCCCTACTCAGGGGCTGAACTTCCTTCAGCTGAGACTGCCTTCTGCCCTGTTTAGCCAGCTTCTCACAAAATGGAGGATTTAAAGGGGCCCTGCCAGTTTTCACCAGGCTGTGTTGTGCAGCAGGTCTGAACACAGCCTGTGCTTCCTGGTCTTGTTCCTGCCTATAAGGGACACAGTGATTAGCCCGGACCAGTTTCAGGGGATGTTTTCTCCGGGGTTTAACTGGCACAAGGCCAGCATTGGGCTTGGGTTTGTGACATACCCTCCCCCTTAAACCATGACCATCCGGGCATGGCCTACATTCCTCCGGATTTTCCTGTAAACGGGAAAGTCTGTCCACATTAGTGCTTAGATGACCTGGCCTGTGTACTACATTGAATCTAAATGTTTGGAGGGCAACGTACCATTGGGTAAGCCTCGCGTTGTTATTTCTCATGGTGTTCAACCATTTGAGGGCCGCATGGTCAGTTACCAATGTGAATTCTCGGCCCTCCAAATAGTGAACCAAAGTCTGCATTGCCCACTTGGCGGCTAGGCACTCTAGTTCCACCGTGGCGTACCTTCTCTCATTGTCATGGAGTTTGCGACTGAGGTACAGTACAGGGTGTTCTACTCCTTGGACCTCCTGACTAAGGATAGCCCCTAACCCACTAGTGGAAGCGTCTGTCTGCAGTATCATTGGTTTAGAGAAATCTACAGCCCTTAAGACCAGTTCTGAACAAAGACAATCTTTCAGATCCTCTAAGGCTTCCTGACCTAGTGTTTCCCAGTGTAAGGTGTCCGGTTTATCTTTCTTCAACATATTAGTGAGCGGAGCTGCTCTAGTAGCAAACTGGGGAATAAACCTTCTATAATATCCTATAAGCCCTAAGAACCCCCTTAGCTGCTTCTTCGTGCCAGGTAAGGGGTAGGACTTAATGCACTGGACTTTGTCCACCAGTGGTTTTACCTGGCCTCGGCCTACTACATAGCCCAAGTACTTCACCTCCCTCTGTCCCAGGAAACATTTCTTGGGATTTACAGTTAAGCCAGCCTTTCTTAATGACCTCAGGACTGCCGCAACATGTTCCAAGTGCTGAGTCCAACTGCCCGAATGGATGACAATATCATCAAGGTATGCCTCCGCGTAGGAATGGTGGTCCCGCAGGACCTCGTTGACTAGCCGTTGACATGTTGCAGCAGCGCCATGAAGTCCAAAAGGCATGCGCCTAAATTGGAACAGGCCAGCAGGGGTACTAAAGGCTGTCTTGGGTCTAGCGGCTGGCATTAAGGGTATCTGCCAGTACCCTTTTGTTAAATCAAGTGTGGATAAGTACTGGGCCTGTCCCAAACAGTCTAATAACTCATCCACTCGTGGCATAGGGAAAGCGTCAAATTGCGAGACCTCATTCAGTTGGCGGAAGTCAATACAGAATCTAGGGGACCCATCTACCTTGGGTACAATAACTATAGGACTGCACCATGGGCTAAGTGAGGGCTCAATAACTCCCAAGGTTAACATCTCGTCCACTAGGTCTTGTACTAGATTCTTTTTTTCTTCTGACAACCTATACGGTTTGACTCTCACTATCTTACCCGGTGTGGTAATGATATCATGCGCCACCACCTCAGTGCGCCCTGGGGTAGCAGAGAACACGTCCTCAAAGGTCTTAATCAATGTCCCCACCTGTTGCACCTGGGCGTCAGAGAGTTCTGTACCCACATTGACCCCTTCTTCCTGAGCAAGATCTGCCACCTGGGGCCCAAAATCTTCCTCTTGGATTTGTTGTACTATCAGTGCTAAAGTTTCCCTGTCCTTCCAGGGCTTGAGCAGGTTGACGTGATAAGTTTGCTCCCGTCCCTTCTCATCTCTAACCTGATAGTCCACCTCATTCAATCTTTTCACCACAGTGGCCGGGCCCTTCCACTGTGCCAAGAATTTATGTGGGTCAGTGGGCACCAAAATTAGCACCCTATCTCCTACTTGCAGATGTCTCTCCCGGGACTTCCGATCATAATAAATCTTTTGTCTCCTCTGGCTCCATTCTAAATTATTCTTGCCAATTTGCGCCACCTGCGTTAGCCGGTGCTTCAACTGTGTCATGTAGGATATTAAGTTAGTGTCAGCTTCCTCTGAGGGACTACACCCTTCCTTTAACACATCCAAAATGCCCCTAGGGTTCCTCCCAAATAACATCTCGAATGGGCTTACTCCTAGTGAGTCCTGAACTTTCTCCCTACAGGCTAGAAGAACAAAGGGCACCCAGAGGTCCCAATCTTTCAGGGCACCATCTAATCCTTTCTTCAACATTTGTTTTAAGGTCTGGTTAAAGCGTTCGACCAGTCCATTAGCCTGAGGATGGTATGCTGAGGTCCGAATGGGCCTAATTCCAAACCCTCGCCAATAGTCCTGCATTTCCTTGGACATGAAATTACTGCCTTGGTCCGTGAGGACTTCCCAAGGGAACCCTATCATACTGAATAAACCTGTAAGCTCTTTCATGATGGCAGCAGATGATGTTTTCCTTAAAGGAAAGGCCCATGGGAATCTAGTGGCCACATCCATCACCACTAGAATAAAACTGTATCCCTGTGGGGTTTTTTCCAAGGGTCCCACGATGTCCATAGCCAATCTACTACAGGGGTCAGCTACCCTAGGGATAGGAATCAGAGGCGCTCGAAGGGGTTTCCCTAAGGACAATTTTTGACACGTGGGGCAAGCTGTACAATAGTCCAGTACATCCTGCTGAACCCCTGGCCAAAAAAACCTACGCCTAATTTGCTTCAATGAGGCCTCCGCCCCCTTATGCCCCGATAAGGGATGGTCATGGGCAGTCTGAAGAACAACCTTCCTAAATCCTCTTGGGACCACTAACTGTTCTTCCGAGGTTCCTGTACCTTCTACCTCCTGGTGGTAAAGTAGCCCCCCTTTTATCTTGAAGGCCTGTCTCCCTTGTCTAGGCTCAGCAACCTGTTGCCAGGCCTCTAACAGAGAGGGATCTGCTTTCTGTTCAGCAGCAAAGGTGGGGAACATCGTCATAATTTCCTTTGGGAGGGTGGGGATCTCCTGGCTCGATAATACACGACCCAGAGCCTGCCTTTGCTGGAGTTTCTGCCTCTTTTTCCCTACTTTATTAGGGACCTCGTGTCTCTGAGGGTACCTATAGAACACGCCCTCTTGGAAGGGAAATACCTCTCCCAATTGTTCCCCTTCCGCCGAGGTTGAGGCCTTTTGTGAACAAGTGTTCACCCATCCTTGCTTATTCCCCAGGTATTCTCCTAAACCCTCCCAGTCTCAGCCTAATATAAGGTCAAATGGGGCCTCCGGCACTACTGCCAATTTTAATCGATAGACCCTATCTTTGTGTAAGATAGTGGTGCTCTTGAGAGGATACTGGACACTATCTCCATGAATACATCGGATAGCAATCGACCCGGCTTCCTTCTGATCATCAGGAAAGATTTTCTTCCAGAGTCGAGTTGCTACCATGGATTGGTCAGCGCCAGTATCCACCAGAGCCACGGACAGCTGCCCCCCTACTGACACCTGAGTAAGGTAGGATCCCGTCCCCATCGGTATGTCTGTCCCCCTCAAAGCCACCAGATCCTTTTAACCTGACAGTTCCGCTGTATATGGCCCATTTTCCCACAACAGAAACATTTGGGTCCTTCCCTACGTGTGGGACTCCCGGGCTCAGGAGTTTTCATCTCCCTATAGGGTGGCTTTTGGGACATAGTGTGCCTATTGGTAGGTGTAGACTCTTTCCCTGTCTCACCTCGGGAAGAAGGAACTACTCTAACTTCCCCTGCAGAACCCCTGGCATCCAAATAGGCTTCAGACACTTCCAATACCTGCATCAAGCTCTTGCAACCTTGCTTTAGCACCCAGCCTCTGAGCTCCTTGGGCATAGATTTGAGGCACTGCTCTTTAATAATCTCAGCAAAGAGTGCCCTAGGGTCAGCTAGGCAAGGTTGTAACCAGCGCTCAGCCATTTTAGTTAGGCGTTGGACAAGGGCCTTAGTCCTTTCGTGTTCACCCATTATAGCAGATCTAAACTTTTGTCTATAATGTTCGTGGGTGAAGCCTAAGTAGTCTAAAATGTGTGCCTTAACATTTTGGTAATTGCTAGCTAAATCAGGGTTCAAGGTTTGGAAGGCAGCCAAAGTCTCGCCTGCTAAACATGGTAGCAATCATGCTGCCCACTGTTCCTGCGGCCAACCAGTGGCATTGGCAGTCCTTTCAAAGGCTGATAAAAAGTCATCAGGTTCATCAGTGGGTGTAATTTTATGCAAGTGCATCCAAGCCAAAGGATTGGCTCCTACCAGCTGTTGGGGTGCCGAATTTAGTAGCGGGGCACCCATCATCGGTTGCTGAGGTGCTTGCAAAAATTTCGAAAACAGTCTTGATTGCTCTCCCAATGCAGCCATGAGTTCCTGGTGCTGTATTTGTGCGCGGTCCTGTACCTGGTTCCAGCGGTCTTGGCTTGTCTGGAAGACCTCCTGCATCTCCTGGATCTGCTTCTGGTGTTCTCCAGCGATCAGGGCCAACACCTGCTGCTGCTCCACCTCCAACACCTGAAATGGAATCCAAAAAGAAAAACAACCAAGTGTGGCTCCTTTTAAGTTTTGCCTGACCCTCCTCCCACAGCGTAGCCGACCAGCCTCACCGAGTGATACTTATTATCCTCAACAGCCCGTTGAATTAGGTACTCTTACCCCCGATACTGATGAGTCTGCGCCCTGTATCACTCTGGTACTCGGGAACATACCGACTCTGGTCTGGATACCACTGCTCTCCAGGATGGGTCCTGCGTCCGACTCCGAGCCTCTCCAAACTGGAACTGCTCTCCAAAGGACTGGAACACCGGCTTTCAAGGTCCCAGCTCAGCTGACTTCCGGTCCTCCTGTGGCTTGTCTTCCGGTGTCTGTAAGTCCTTAGTCCACCAGCATAAGTGCACAGCTTCTCAATAATCAGCTCCAACAAAAATCAAAGGTAAGCTAAAAAAAAAAAAAAAAAATTTTTTTTCAACAACAGGGGCGCTGTATCCTACTCCTGATACCACGTGTAGCGTGGCCGGCCCTCGAGGCTTGCGGTAACCGGCCCACGCTTAAAATATTCTCCCCAGCGTGCTTCCCCAAGAGGGAGGAAGTCCCTGTTGTGAATAAACTTATCCTATGTGAATAAAACAGAATGACCTCACACAGGTAAGTAATGAAATAAAGAAATCAAATTTATTGTTCAACTGAACAGGTCCAAGCAAAAATGCATAAAAAGAAAATGTACTCAAAAGGTCTTGGTCATAATCATGAAAACAAAATATATTGTAATTACCAGCCTGGTCTGGATAACTTTCCCAAAGTTCTTTCATCAATGTCCCAGGTATCACAGAGTCTCCGGCAGTCCTTGACTCTCTCAAAGTCTTACTTGTAAATTGGCAAACAAACTACGTCCTTCTGCAATGTGCAGTGCTGCCCTTTCAAAAGCAGTGGCAGAAGGCTGGCGGAGTTGCCAAATCAGCTCCTTGTTACCAAGAGCAAAATAACCTGCAAATCTTCCACTAAGGTGTTGGGCAAATTCTGCCCCAACTTTCAGGATATTCACTCTTTATGAAAGCAAATTGCTGAAGTTTTAACACAGCAGCCATCTTGGCAAAAAGAGAAAAAAAACACACTTCTCATCAAAGTAAAACCCTTCGCTAGCATACATCCCTTTAGCTAGCATGCTCTAGGAAAATACTTTTTGTACAGCAGAAATGGAAACATTCAAAAAATATAAACTCAGAAAGCAACTCAAACTAATTAATATTCATTTCTTCAATCAATCCCACCTCTGGTAAAGCACTGCAATCCATTGCTTCATAATCTGGGTTTACCAGGGTTGTTCCTTCTGGTTCAGAGTCCAGCATTTCAATATCCTTTGGCTCTGGGGGACTTGGAGGCTCCTTCCACCTGAGAGCTTCTCCTCTGTCTCCCTTCCTCCTGGTCAGCCAGCTCTCCAAATGGTGCAAAGCTGCTGTACCACGCCCAGCCCTACTCAGGGGCTGAACTTCCTTCAGCTGAGGCTGCCTTCTGCCCTGTTTAGCCAGCTTCTCACAAAATGGAGGATTTAAAGGGGCCCTGCCAGTTTTCACCAGGCTGTGTTGTGCAGCAGGTCTGAACACAGCCTGTGCTTCCTGGTCTTGTTCCTGCCTATCAGGGACACAGTGATTAGCCCGGACCAGTTTCAGGGGATGTTTTCTCCGGGGTTTAACTGGCACAAGGCCTGCATTGGGCTCGGGTTTGTGACAATATGCAAGAGATTTATTTGCATGCGCTGCTTTCATTGTATGCTAATAGATCTCATGCATATTCATTGGGGAAATCCTGAAAACCCGACTGGATTGCAGCCCTTGAGAAAGGACTTTGACACCCCTGGTGTAGAATGTCTCACCTATTGAACTGGAACAGCATTTAATGCATATAGGTTTAAAAAAAAGTTTGGAAAAGTCTCTAAACAAATTAACAGACACTACACAGATCCTAAAAATCCAAAATGAATGGATACCAACGGTCAACATCCTCACTGACCACTTTAGCAAAAAAATCATTGATTTAAGAGCCTCAATATCTTCACCTTCACCCAACTTCGTTTTCCAGTTCATTCCACAG
This sequence comes from Geotrypetes seraphini, assembly GCF_902459505.1. Classification (NCBI taxonomy): domain Eukaryota; kingdom Metazoa; phylum Chordata; class Amphibia; order Gymnophiona; family Dermophiidae; genus Geotrypetes; species Geotrypetes seraphini. Next base: position 398,060,313 of record NC_047084.1, on the reverse strand, counting down.
GAAAGAGAGCCCAATGTCGATATGTACTGGAATGAATTCAAACACCCTGATTGGTCTAACTTCCTCACATTATTCAATAAATACGCCAAATCAAATTGTCTTCTAGATGAATGCCCATCCCAGATCATGCAAGTTGCAGTTCCCGAATTCAAAAGGGATCTTTTTAATTGGGCAACATCCATACTTACAACTGGAATTTATCAGGAAAATATGGGTCACATTCTAATCACACCCATCCCCAAAGACCAGAAGACCTCACTCACTTTGATGTCCAATTACAGGCCCATTGCGAGCACCCCCTTCTTCACCAAAATGTTAGAAGGATTGGTCAACCTGGAACTTGTAAATCACTTAGAAAAATTCAATCTCTTAAATGACCATCAATCAGGTTTTAGAAAAGGATTCAGCACTGAGACAGTCCTTGGCTCTCTCCTTAATCACCTATACAATCTCTTCAGTCATGGCACCAGCGCCCTGATCTTACAATTAGACTTTAGTAGTGCTTTTGATCTAGTGGATCATGAAATAATGCTCACGTGTCTAGATGCAATGGGAATATCAGGAAGTGTGTGGACCTGGTTCCAAGGCTTTTTAACTAAACGATCATATCAAGCGGTTAACGATGGAAATTACTGAGAATCCTGGAAAAGTCCCTCGGGAGTCCCTCAAGGCTCCCCCGCTATCTCCCACCTTGTTCAACATATATATCTCCTCCCTAGGTCACCTACTGCAAAAGTTAAATCTAATATATTACATTTATGCAGATGACATCTTTATATTAATTCCAATAACAAATGTGACGAATGCCACATCCAAGCACATCTCCTTCATTATGACGGAAATTGAACAATGGACCACAAACTTTAAATTGAAACTAAACTCTGAAAAAACAAAAATTTTCCTGGCTAGCCCAAAGGAAAAAATCACCACAACAACAATACAAATAAATGGTCACGACCACCCAATATTAAAAACTATAAGAATATTAGGAGTCACTCTTGATACCAAATTAACTATGACCGATCACATAAACTCGGTGACAAAAACTGCTTCTCCACTCTTTGGAAACTGAAAACCATAAAAAAATATTTCAACCCTCTATCCTTCAGATTACTGGTTCAGTCGCTGATTCTATCCACCCTGGACTATTGTAACATCATCTACTTGGGGATACCTAAAAAAACCGTAAGAAAACTGCGAATAATTCAAAACACGGCCGTCCGCTTAATATTCGGACTAAAGAAAAGGGATCATGTTAGTCCCTTTTACAAACGGCTACACTGGTTACCAATCGAAGAAAGAATTCTATTCAAGTTCTCCTGCTTTTGCTATAAATTAATCTGGGGAATGGCCCCTAATTACCTCCTACCTCATTTTGAATTCTATTCACCCATTAGATCTACCAGAAACAACAACCTGTTTGCATACCCGAAAATCGTTGGCTGCAGATATCGAACCTTCCTAGACAGAAATTTCAAGTTTCAAGCTGGTAGACAGCAATCATGGCTAGGCTATCTCATCGATACCGCTAGGTTGACCTATAGCATCTTCCGGAAAGAACTAAAGACCACTTTGTTTAAGAAATTCTTCTTCTAGCCAGACACTCTCCCACGAACATAACTTCAGCACCTTATCCTGAATTTCTTCCTCACACTAGGTATCCACATTCCCTGTCTGCTAAAAATTCCTTCTTCATAATTGTATCATGATATTTCACTGATGTTAGAATATTTTCAATTGTAAGATGTAAAATAGTTATTTATACATTACTTGTTGGAATATTCATATTTATCTCTATCTCTACCCCTCTCTTTATATTTTTATCTTTACTTTTCATTAATTGTTTCTTCAGGTACTTTGGTAAAATTAGGTTCTTACCTGATAATTTTCTTTCCTTTAGAAGCAGCAGATGAATCCAGAGACTAGTGGGTATAGCTCACATCGACCAGCAGGTGGAGATAGAGACACTGATTAACAGTTGGCCTTAAAGCCTGGTGTTCTTCCTGTTGATTCAGTTATGCACATTGCCTAAGCATCCCAAGACAGGAGAATGAGCACCTTCAAAACTTCATTCCAGTAATCCATGTGTAATTTAGAAATGCAAAAATACAATTACCAACAATACCCCAACTGAAATATGCGAACGAACACACCGACAGAAAAGCCACTGGGGTGGGGCTCTGGATTCATCTGCTGCTTCTAAAGGAAAGAAAATTATCAGGTAAGAACCTAATTTTACCTTCCTTAGCAAAGCAGCATATGAATCCAGAGACTAGTGGGATGTAGCAAAGCAAATTCAAACTGGGTGGGAAGCCAATGCTGCCTCCGCAATCACCGATGCGCCAAACCTAGCCTCCGCACGGGCAGCCACATCCAAACGGTAATGTTTCGAAAAGGTATTTCCAGACGACCACGTAGCCGCCCGGCAAATTTCTTCTAGAGCGAGACCACCGGACTCCGCCCAAGACGTGGCCAGGGCTCTAGTTGAATGAGCCTGAAGTTGCTCCGGTACTTGTTTCCCTGACAACAAATAAGCCGACGCAATAGTCTGTTTGACCCAACGAGCAATGGAAGCTTTGGACGCAGCCATCCCCTTATTTTTACCCGCGAATAACACAAACAGGTGATCCGAGCGACGAAAGTCGTTGGTCACCCCCAAATAATGTAAAACTATCCTGCGAACATCCAGTAAACGCAAAGACGAGAACCGTCTTCCCCAATCCTCCTTCCGAAAGGACAGAAGGAATAAACTCTGGTTCAAATGGAACGAAGAAATCACCTTAGGAAGGAAGGACGGCACTGTCCGCACCGACACTCCCGCATCCGAAATACGCAAAAAAGGTTCCCTGCAAGAAAGCGCCTGCAGTTCCGACACCCTTCTTGCTGACGCCAACGCCACCAAAAACACTGTTTTCAACGTGACATCTTTCAAAGTCGCCGCAGCCAGCGGTTCAAAAGGAGCCGCCTGCAATCTCCCAAGGACAAGTTTAAGATTCCAAGTCGGACATGTACGCTTCATCGGCGGCCGGATATGGTGAACCCCCTTGAGAAATCGCACCACGTCAGGCTGCGATGCGAGCTTCGAGCGAGACACCCGGCCCCTGTAACAGGCAATGGCCGCTACCTGAACCCTCAGAGAGTTATAGGCTAACCCTTTAGATACGCCCTCCTGTAGAAACGACAGAATTGCCGATAGAGATGCCCGAAAGGGCGCAATACCCTGCTTTCCGCACCATGACTCAAAAATTTTCCAGACTCTAGCATAGGAGGCAGAAGTAGAAAGCTTCTTAGCTTGAAGCAGAGTGGAAATTACCTGTTCCGAATAGCCCCGCTTTCTCAGACGCGACCGTTCAATAGCCAGGCCGTAAGTTTCCAAGTTTCCAAGTTTATTAGTTTTTAATATCCCGACCATAAAACAAATATCTGGCCGGTTAACAATATAATTTAAAAGAGGGAGTAAAAAGGGAAAAATGTATAAAATATTTAAGTGGGACATAAATGACAAAAACCCAGACAGACTTGACTGTGAGGATAGTAAGGGAGGAGGGGAAAAGTTACATTTAATAAGAAGAAAAGGGAAGAGTGGGTAGGGAAAAAACGTGAAGGTGAGGGCATATTGTAGTAGTAATTGCTTGCAAGAGGAGAGAAAATAGAAATAAAAGAGAAGAGAGAGAAGATAGATAGTAGAAAATCTAGGTTAGGTTAAAAGCGTCATGAAATAAAAAAGTCTTTAGACAAGATTTAAATTTAACAAGTTGTTGTTCGTCGCGGAGGTATTGAGGCAAGGAGTTCCATAATGTAGGGGCAGTTACAGCAAAATTTGTTTTACGAGTATAATAGAAATCTTTTAGAGGGGGGATGAAAAGAAGTTTTTGATCAGAGGATCTTAGAGTGCGGGAGGAGCATTGAGGTATCAGGAGTTTATCAAGGAATGAAGGTTGATGAGATTGTTTGATTTTAAAGCAGAGTAAAATGATTTTATAGGTGATACGGTGAGTGATAGGGAGCCAGTGAGCTTCTTTTAAGAGTGGAGTAACATGGTCAAATCGGCCTTTTTTATAAATAAGTTTTATTGCAGTATTTTGTAATAATTGAAGGCGACGTAATTCTTTTTGGGGTAGGCCATTGAGAAGGGAGTTACAATAATCTAGGTGGGAGATTACTAAAGAATGAGTCAATACAGTAATAGAGTCAGTGTCCAGGACAGAAAGTAGGGATCGAATAATGCGCATTTTGAAGAAGCAGACTTTAACGATTGAACTGATATGATCATGGTAGGTAAGATCTCTATCAATAATAACACCTAACAGTTTAATTTTACTTTCCATGGGAAGTGGAATAGATTTAATAGAGATAGTTCCTAATAGAGATTCAGAAGTTTTAATTGGAAGACCAAATTGTAAGACCAAATTGGGCCGGATTTTCTATAGAGACTGGACCCTGCGTCAGTAAGTCCGGAGTCACCCGGAACGTTAACCTCTCGCCTGCTGAGAGTTGAATTAGATCCGCGTACCATGGCCGACGCGGCCAATCCGGAGCCACCAGGATCACTCTTCCCTGAAAGAGCGAGATGCGATGCAACACTCGACCTATCATCGGCCAGGGAGGAAAAACATACAGAAGAGAATTCGGAGGCCACGGGAGAGCTAATGCGTCCACCCCCTCCGAGCCCCTCTCTTTGCGTCTGCTGAAGAACCGAGGTAGCTTTGCATTGCGGGGCGAGGTCCATGAGGTCTATCGCTGGAAGCCCCCACCGACGGACCAGCAGATCGAACGCCCGAGGAGACAGCTCCCATTCGCCTGGATCGAGTAGATTTCTGCTGAGAAAGTCCGCTTGAACATTTTCGTGACCCGCAATGTGAGCTGCCGACAGAAGCGGAACATGAACTTCCGCCCACCGAAATAGCAGCATTGCTTCTTCGGCTAACCGAGGACTCCGGGTACCCCCCTGACGATTTATATATGCCACCGCCGCGATATTGTCCGAAAAGACCCTGGTCGGACGGTCCTGAATGAGGGACTGAAAAGCCCGAAGCGCTCGCCTGATAGCTCTCAGCTCTAGTAAATTGATTGAACATTGGGCCTCCTCCGAGGACCACACTCCCTGTGCTGAAGCTTGCCGGCACTGAGCCCCCCAGCCTAGCAGACTGGCATCCGTCGTGATCACGACCCATTCCGGCGTCGCTAGCGGCATTCCCCGGAAAAGATGAAACTCGCGTAGCCACCAGAGCATGCTGCGAGCCGCCTGAGGACTCCACTGGAGACGCCGATTGTAGTCCAGAGACGCCGGGGACCATCGAGAAAGAAGCGACTTCTGTAAAGGTCTCATGTGGAACCGAGCCCAGGGAACCACCTCTAGAGTCGCCACCATCGAGCCCAGAACCTGTGCATAATCCCAAATTCGAGGTCTGGGTGCCTCTAGAAGACACCAAATCTGAGACTGCAATTTCTCTCCCCGATCTCGTGGTAGAAACACCTTCCCCAGACAAGTGTCGAATCTGACCCCCAGATGCACCAAAGACTGGGACGGGGACAGAGAACTCTTGGGAAAATTTATGATCCACCCCAACGACTGAAGGAGAGAGATTACTCTTTGAGTCACCGACAAACTTTCCTGTATGGAAGAAGCACGGACCAACCAGTCGTCTAAGTAAGGGTGTACTCGGATTCCTTCCTGGCGCAGAAAAGCTGCCACCACCACCATTACTTTTGAAAAGGTACGAGGAGCCGTCGCCAGGCCAAAGGGCATTGCCCGAAATTGAAAATGCTGGCCGAGGATCGCAAACCGCAGAAACCGTTGATGCGGAGGCCAGATCGGAATATGGAGGTACGCCTCTTTGAGATCGAGGGACGTGAGAAACTCTCCTGGCCTTACTGCCGCAATGACAGAGCGAACCGTCTCCATGCGGAAATGACGAACACTGAGAAACTTGTTGACCCCTTTGAGATCCAGCACCGGCCTGAACGACCCCCCCTTTTTGGGCACAATGAAGTAAAGGGAATAAATACCGAGGCCCACCTCTTCCGGTGGCACTGGCACCACCGCCCCCAGATCCAGGAGCACCTGAAGAGTTAAGCGGACCGCGTCTCCCTTGGCCGCCCCATAGCACGGGGATACCAAGAAGGAATCGGCGACGGGAGAGGCGAACTCTAACTTGTAGCCGTCTTGAATAATTCCCAACACCCATTGATCCGACGTAATCTTGGCCCACTCCGCCAAAAAGGCCGAAAGCCGACCTCCTAAGGGAAAGGCGGAGGGGGCCAAGACATTGGGGAGTGCGACTCGCTGGGGCATGGGCAGGTTGAGCTGAAGGAGGCTTCGTCGTACGAAAGGAACGCTTCTGCTGAAACCTAGGTCTCGAAGAAGAGCCAGAACCCGAAGCGGATCTGAAGAAAGGTTTACCAGAACCGTATCTCCTAATATCCCTGAAACGTGGCCTGGATGCCGAGGATTTCAAAGGGAGCCTAGGCCTATCTTCCGGTAACTGCTGAGTTTTGGTATCACCAAAATCCTTCACTAATTTATCCAAATCCTCTCCAAACAAAAAACCCCCTTTAAAAGGGAGTTTCACCAGCCGCAGCTTAGACGCTGCATCCGCTGCCCAATGACGGAGCCATAAAGACCTGCGAGAAACCACCGAAAGTGACATCTGCTTTGCGGAAGCGCGAATGATATCATATAAGGAATCCGCCAAATAAGCCAAACCTGACTCCATATCAGCCAGTTCCGAAGGGACAGAACCCCCGGCCTCTAACAAATTATCCGTCATCACTTGAGACCACTGGAGACATGCTCGTGCTGCGTAAGAGCTACAAATTGCTGCTTGTAAGGTAATCGCAGCCACTTCAAAAGACATTTTCAGAGAAGATTCAATCTTCCTATCCTGGGCATCCTTCAGCGTAACACCCCCATCAACCGGCAAAGTAGTCCTTTTGGTAACTGCCGCCACCAAAGCATCAACCCTGGGCAAATTAAACCTTTCCAGTTCGGCCGGGTCAACTGGATACAAGAGCCGCATGGCTTTTGCCACTCTCAAACTGGCGTCCGGCGTATCCCACTGTGCCGAAATAAGCTCCTGCATGGCCTCATGTACCGGAAAGGCCTTAGTCGGCCTACGAGTCCCCGCCATCAGGGGATTTCCTGACGCCCTCGCGTCTTCCTGTGATATGTTTAAACTCTGCAAAGCTTTGGAAATTAAGGACGAGAGCTCTTCTCTATGAAAAAGGCGGAGAGCGGAAGGATCATCCACATCCCTACCTGGAGGATCCTCCGCTTCCCAATCCAAAACTTCCCCTTCCTCTAAAGACTCAGGAAGAGAAGAAGGGGGAACTATACTAAGATCACCTTCATCCGCTGACGCCAGCCTGCGCTTCTTAATTACTGGAGCTCCAACCGGAGAAAAAATTTCACCCCCGGTCGCACCAGCCATCCTCTGAAAACCCGAGGTGGAAGGTACCGGAAGGACCGGCAAATTCACCGGAACCGGCTGAGCCGGCTGACCACTTTGTAACATGAAGGCTTTGTGCATGAGCATAATGAACTCCGGAAAGAACGAGCCCAGTCCAACAGCCATGGAACCAACATGGTTAGAGCCTGAGAGCGGAGCCTCTGGTGCTAGTGCTAACGCATCCGAGTCCCCGATCGCTGCCGAACTTCCCTCAGCCGCGGGAGAGCCCTGCAGCCCGACCGAGTCGACCTCGAGGGCAGGGGACAAAGCGCGCTCCTCCCGGACCCGGGAAATGGCGACGTTACAGGCTTGCAAAAAAGCTTCCTCAGCCGGTGCATCTACACATCCGCCTGAGCACAAACCCACCAGTGTTGTGCGCTTCCCACAGCGCAAACACCGCTGACTAGCCGCCGCCATCCCCCGCTCCGGCAGAAAAACTTTTTTTTTTTTTTTTCAATGCAGACAGAGAAGCTGCCGCCGCCGCCCTCAACAAACCGGCATTCGCGCACCAACCCCGCAAAACTAAAGTGAAAACAACTCACCACACCGCCGAGCTTCCCACATGCAGCAAGGATAAAGCTGGTAAGTGTACTGCACGCCGACTCAAACGGCACAGCCCAGCAAAAGCAGGAAGAAAGAAGTGGTTTTTTTTTGTTTTTTTTTCAAACTGGAATGAAGAAACCACCACCAGAGAGGCTCACGGAAACCCCTCAATCCATCGGAGGGGAGGGTGGAGAAGGGACCTGGGAGGGCCCAGGTATAACTCCCAAAGCCGGCACCAGCTAGCCAGGCACCCCTATCCTGCTGAAGAGAGCTAGTCTCAACAGAGGAGTAGACAAGAACACCAATGCACCCGAGAATCCAGGAGCTAGAGAGATAGCTCCACCCCTGCTGGGAGATAGAGCAAAACTGAATCAACAGGAAGAACACCAGGCTTTAAGGCCAACTGTTAATCAGTGTCTCTATCTCCACCTGCTGGTCAATGTGAGCTATACCCACTAGTCTCTGGATTCATATGCTGCTTTGCTAAGGAAAGTTAGATTGTGAGCCTTTGGGCCAGTTAGGGAAATTTCCAAGTACCTGTCTTATTTATTTTTATCTATTGTATCTTTTTAATGCATCATTTTTGTAAACCGCTTAGAAACCTCACGGTTATTAGCGGTATATAAGAATTAAATTAAATTAAAATTAAATAGTCTGTTATTGAGACAGACATAGGGGAAGCTAATGCTTGCCCTGGGATTGGTAGAATAAAATGTTGCTACTATTTGGGTTTTTGCCAGGTACTGTACTTGTGACCATTGTGAAAACAGGATACTGGGTTAGATGGACCATACCCAGTATGGCTATTCTTATTTTAGTTTTAGTAATAAGCAGGGCTTCGCCTTCTGTTCTTAGGTGAAAGCATATTTAAAAGGATTTTACATAGGTATTGGCATCTGCTTCCTGGATAAGTCCTGCTGACTGGAACCACTTTCATCTACTATGTGGGGGGAGGAACTAGGATTTATCCAGAGATATTTATCATCAGTATTTTAATAACTATTTAGATCATTTAGGATGGGAAAAAAGTTATCCTAAATTGTCCAGATTTGTATCCAAGTAATGAAGCTGAATATTGCTGTAATCCAGAATCATATCCTAATATTCAGTGTTGATATCCAGAAATCAGCTAACATTAAATAGTCAGATGTATGTTTAAATGCCACAGACAGAATGCAAAAGAAACACGACTGTGATATTTAGGTTTTATTTTCCAGTCACATACACAGAGAGTACAAAAAACTAGCCCCCTCTTTTATGAAACTGCAATAGCAGTTTGTAGCACAGAGAGCCGCGCTGCTCCCGACGCTCATAGGAACTCTATGAGCGTTGGGAGTAGTGCAGGCCATTCAGCACAGCTCCCCCGCGCTAGAAACTGCTATCACAGTTTCATAAAAGGAGGCCTAAGTGTTTATTGATCATTTCCATTCCACATGTTCTATTTCATTTGTTTTTGTGTTATTTAGGAGCTGTCAGAGCTTTAAAACTACAGGACAAGCCAGGCAGGGATAAAAAAGTAATAGGAGTAGTGTTTTTCCTGGTTTATCCAATAATTATTTTTGCATTAAGGGCATTCTATCAGTGTTTATTGATGAAGCCTTAGTAATAAATAATATTGTCATAGTAAAACCTTTTCTTTTTCCCATTAATCTTGGTTTATGGGAGTAAACAAATTTAACACAGGCACCATAATTGCATCAGTTTCATAAATATTGGCTTATGTTAACTGTATTGTGAGGCTTTTTTTGAGAGCTGTGAAAGGAACAGCTATAATTAAAAGCCCTGTGATGCAGATATCTCTGTACACTTTCCCTAATAAATATGCTGGATTTTAATGCCTTTTTTTTCTTTATGTAGCAGGGACAGCACTTGGCATTGGTATTGTGAATATCCTGCACACCATAAATCCCTCTTTGGTGATTCTCTCTGGTGTCCTGGCTAGTCAATATGTTAGCATTGTAAAGGATGTGATCCAGCAGCGATCGTTGAGCTCTATCCAGACTGTCGAGGTGGTTACCTCTGATTTATCTGAGCCTGCCCTCTTGGGAGCTGCCAGCATGGTACTTGACTACACAACCCGGAGGACGTACTAGATATCATATTACTTGCAGGAAAACAACTGAGACCTTCTGATTAAGGATATGGTTTGCAATTTGCTTCTGGTCTTCTAATGTATTAAATAATTACAATGGTTATTTCTTCTATGAAAGCCAAATTTATGGTACGCTAATATACTGGATTTACTCCTTTCAAAAAAAAAAAAATACTATTTTGAATCAAAACATTAATAAATAGACCTGAAAAGGGTATAAAAAATTATAATTAAGAAATTAAAAAAATCATTTTTGAAAGAAAAAGGAAGCTAGTAATAGAGAAATAAACCTAGAAAATGTCAGATTTATGACCTAGAGCCCTCGCATACACATAGAGAAAAAACTTTACTTAAAAAAAGCTAAATGCATTTTTCTTTTAATATTTAACCAACCCTCTTTATACAGCAAATTGCAAATATCGTTTATTCAAAATTCTATAATAGATGTCACTCAAAAATTCCCAAAATAGAAAATGTGTTTGTAGATTTGTAGTAATTATCATCATTATTTCTTTACCATTTTTTAAATCCAGAAATGATTTTTGCATTCATAGAACTTATATTTAAAACACCTTAAGGTCAACATGAAATGTACACTGGGTTTTACTAGATGGCAGTAGAGGTTTTTAGCGTAGTCCATCTATTCTGCCTGGTAGAGAATCTCTTGGTGGATGTGCATATTAAATTTTCAAATGCAACTCAACACTATCTCCCCTTTCATCCGTCCACCCAGCCTTACAATTTCTTCTTCTATCAGTCACACATATAAGCACAATCCATCATTGCCATTCCATGCAGGTTAGCCCCATGCTTGAAAGCAATCGTAGCACTCCTATTTAGGGTTCTAACTGCAGGATTATGACATTACCTCCATGATTCTGGGACTTTGTATAATCTGCAAATTTCATTACTACTGTTTCATATCTTCTGCTTTCCAAAGGGCATGCTGGGCTTCTTTAACCCTATTTATGAAAAATTTCCTGACTTTCTGAACCTTTCTCTTTCAAGTTTCACATCATGTCCTTTAGTTCTACAGCTTCACTTCTGTTGAAATAGATTGGCTTCTTATATGGTGTACAATTTGCGTGACTTCTTCGAAGGTGTGAATAAACATGTAGATAAAGACGAGCCAGTTGATGTAGTCTATCTAGATTTCCAGAAAGCTTTTGATAAAGGCCAGGATTCACTAAACAAACCGATCAGTTTGCGAGCTCTTTGCGACCAAATTTCCCTCCTGTACTATTCACTAAGGCCTATAGCGATCCAATCCCAATCCTTCCATGCAAATTAGTAAAACCCCATGCAAAATAGCCAAGCAATTGATTCACTAAAAATTGCTTGGCTATTTTGAGTTGGGTTTTACTACTGACAAACCCGACTGCTGAAGACCTATCGGTAACTGAATTACCGACAGGTCTGCAGATTCTTTGACAGGCCCGCCTGTCTTTTTTTATTCATTTTTTTCCATGGCACAGATATTTTGCATGTGTTATACACGCAAAATATATGCCCCCTAAAAAAAAATGAATTAAAAAAAAAGACAGGCAGGCCTGTCAAAAGTACCCCCACAAATAAAAGCATCCCACAAACATGACCCCCGACCGGCATGGTCCTCACCCTCCATCCCTCCCTCCCCGCGACCCACCCACCCACCGCACCAAAAAGTTGGGAGCAGGAGGGGTGCTCAGTCCCTCCTGCTCATAGGCCTCCCACCCCCCCCCCCCGGCCCACCCCTGGTCGGCCCAGGCAGTAAAGCCTGGCCTACCCCTGTACCTTTGAATAGTTGGGAGCAGGAGGGGTGCCCGATCCCTCCTGCTCCTTCCGACAAGGAGAGCCATTTTCAGCAGCAGGAGGGGTGCCCAGACCCTCCTGTTCCTACACCAACAATGAGTGCCATCTTCGGGAGCAGGAGGGGTGTCCGGACCCTCCTGCTCCTACGCCGATCTTCGAGAGCAGGAGTAAAGTCTTCCTGCTCCTGCTCCCCAGGCTGCCGCTGCGCAATAGTGGCCTTAAGCACTGATTGGCTGAGGCACCTCAGCCAATCAGTGCCTTAGGCCCCTCCCCGTGCATCAGATGATGCGCCATGGTGGGGCCTAAGGCTGCTATTGCGCAGTGGCAGCCCAGGGAGCAGAAGCAGGAAGACTTTACTCCTGCTCCTGAAGATTGACGTAGGAGCAGGAGGGTCCAGGCACCCCTTCTGCTCCCAACTTTTTGGTGCCACGGGTGGATGGGCCGTGCCAGGAGGGGGGCGAGAGATCGGGGCCTGGGGGGGTGTCAGGCAGATCTCTCGTGCCTGCTCCCTGACTTTCCTGCTGTCTGCCGCCGTTCTTCGCAGTGCAGGCCTGCTTTAAAACCATGGGCTTGCACTGCAGGGAACGGCGGTAGAGAGCAGGAGAGTCCGGGAGCAGGCAGGAGAGATTGGGGCCTGCGGGGGGGTGTCGGGCAAGGCTGGTGTGTCGTGCCAATACCCAATCTCTCTTCCCTACTCGCTGGACTCTCCTGCTCTCTGCCGCCATTCTCCACAGTGCAGGCCCGCTTTAAAACCACGGGCTTGCTTTGCAGGGAATGGCAGTAGAGAGTAGGAGAGTCCGGGAGCAGGCAGGAGAGATCGGGGCCTGCGGGGGGTGTCGGGCAGGAGCGGTGTGTCATGCCGGTGCCCGATCTCTCTTCCCTGCTCGCCGGACTCTCCTCTCTGCCGCCGTTCTCTGCAGTGCAGGCCCGCTTTAAAACCACGGGCTTGCACTGCAGGGAAAGTTGGCAGAGAGAAGGAGAGTCCTGGAGCAGGCAAGAGAGATCTGTGCTGAGCCCTGACAGCAGTGACAGGAGGCTGCTTCTCCTATCACTACTGTCAGGGTGTTCTCATGAGCGGGGATCGCTCTGGCCGTGGGTAGGGGGCATGTTAACGATCATCCCCATTTGCATGCAAGCCTTTACTGAATTTGTCGGCCATCATGCAAACGGAAATGGATCGTGCACGGTTTGGAGGTTTAGTGAATCTAGGCCAAAGTTCCTTACAAGAGAGGATCCTGAGAAAATTAAAGAGTCGTGGGGATAGGAGGCAATGTTGTGGAATAAGAATTGGTTATCGGACAGAAAACAAAGGGTAGAGCTAAATGGCCATTTTTCTCAATTGAGGGTAAATAGTGGTGTGCCGCAGGGATCTGTACTGGGACCAGTGCTATTTTAACTTATTTATAAATTATCTGAAAATTGGAATAATGAGTGAGGTGGTTAAATTTGCAGATGACACTAAACTGTTCAAAGTCGTTAAAATACATGCAGACTGTGTAAAACTGCATGAAGGCCTTTAGGAAATTGGAAGATTGAGTGTCCAAATGGCTGATTAAATTTAATGTGGACAAATGCAAAGTGATGCACATTGGAAAGAATAATCCAAATCATAGTTACCAGATGCTAGGGTCCACCTTGGGGGTTAGCACTCAAGAAAAAAATCTGGGTGTGTCATTGTAGACAATTCAATGAAACCTTCTGCCCAATGTGCGGCGGCAGCCAAGAAGGCAAATAAGATGCTAAGAATTATTAGAAAAGGGATGGTAAACAAGACTAAGAATGTTAGAATTCCTCTGCATCACTCAGTGGTGCAACCTCACTGTGTTCATTTCTAGTCTCCTTATCTCAAGATATTGCAGTATTAGAAAAGGTTCAAAGAAGAATGACCAAGATGAGGAAAGACTAAAAAGGTTGGGGCTCTTCAGCTTGGAAAAGGGGAGATATGATTGAAGTCTATAAAATCCTGAGTGTGGTAGAACAGATATAAGTGGATCCATTTTTTACTGCATCAAGATTTACAAAGACTCTGAGACACTCGATGAAATTATAGAATAATACTTTTAAAACCAATAGGAGGAAATATTTTTTCATTCAGAGAATAGTTAAACTCTGGAATGCATTGCCAGAGAATGTGGTAAGAGTGGTTAATGTAGCTGGTTTTAAAAAAAAGTTTTGGACAAGTTCCTGGAGGAAAAGTCCTTAGTCAGTTGTTGAGACAGACATGGGAGAAGCCACTGCTTGCCCTAGATCAGTGGCATGGAATGCTGCTACTATTTGGGTTTTTGCCAGGTAGTTGTGACTTGGATTGGCCCCCGTGAAGACTGGATATTTGGCTAGACCAGACCTTTGGTCTGACCCAGTAAGAATAGGCATATAATTTTCATAGAATACAGAAAATACAGAATGAGTAAATACAGAAATACAGAATGAATAAATACAGAATGAGTAAACAAAGCAGAGTTAGAAGGGAGAGAGGAGAAAGGGCAAAGAGAAAGAAAAAGGGTATGAGGAATACACCTTAGATACCTGCTGCCAGAATAAAATGCTGCACATTTAGTTCTCATATACTCGAGTGAAGAATCAGTTTTCGAGGGCCTTTCAGATATTTTGATATATTTATCTCTGGTTTCAGGTTTTCAGAGCAGTTTACAAAGGATAAAAACACTAGATCAGAATAACATTAAATTAAAGTGGAACATTGTTGGATAGCAAAAGATTCATTAAGTAAGCATTTGTGATCTAAGCCACATCACTATAGGCATCCAACACCTTTTGACCAATAGCTTCTCAGTGTGAGGGTGAGGGAGAAAAGAGTAAAGCTTATGGAGATTTGAGAGTAGCACAAAGAGTTTAATAAGATCCAGAGTAATAGAGGGAAGGGTATTCCATAAGGTTGGCTAGTGATAACTAAAACTTTGTATCAAACTGAATCAAAACAAAGATTGCATAAGGAAGGATTGGGTGGATTGAAGAGTTCTGGAAGGAGTATTAGAAATTAGATGTCACAAAAGGTAAAGTAGTATGACAGAAAGATGAACCTTATGAACTATGGTGAGAGTTTTGAAAGTGATCCGTTGAGTAATGGGTAATCTAGTGTTCCTACCACTGGAGCAGATTATGTGATCATATTTCTTTGAACCAAATAGTAATTTTATTGCCATATATTGGGCTGATTGTAAGTCTTAATCCATACAGGGCCAGATTAATCAACAGGCCCAGTAGGCACATGCCAAGGGCCCGAAACTGTGAGGGGGGCCCGCTGAAGGAGAACGACTCACCTTGCCATTTTTTTTAAACAACAATGGCCCCCTCCCAGCATCAACGGTAATGGGCCCCCCCCATCGACAGAAATGCGGCTGGCTCTGTTACAGGAAGGTCCCGTGATGACTGCATCTGCTGGTCCATCCCCCTCCGATGTCACTTGTTCCGGAAGAAGTGATGTTGGAGGGGGATGGACCAGCAGACGCAGTCATCACGGGACCTTCCTGTAACAGATCCAGCCGCTTTGCCGTTGATGCGGGTGGGGGGTAGCTCAGAGAGCAGAGCCGGCAACTGCAATGTTTGGAGGGGGAGAGAAAAAGGAGCATGGAAGGGTGGTGGAGGGAGAGAAAGGGGGCAGGGTGGTATGGAAGGGTTGTGAGAAGGATGATATTGAAGGGTTGTGGAAGGAGAGAAAGGGGGCAGGGTGGTATGGAAGGGTGGTGGCATATAATTTACATAGAATATAGAAAATACAGAATGAGTACCCCCGTTGCCGTCAGCTGTTCTAATTCTGCTTTCAGGCTGCCTTTTGCAAAGTAGCTCAGAGCGCAGAGCCGGCAGCTGCAATATTTGGAGGAGGAGAGAGAAAGGAGCATGGAAGGGTGGTGGAGAGAGAGAAAGGGGGCAGGGTGGTATGTAAGAGTTGTGAGAAGGATGGTATGGAAGGGTTGTGAAAGGAGAGAAAGGGGGCAGGGTGGTATGGAGGACTGTGAGAAGGATGATATGGAAGGGTGGTGGAGGAAGAGAAAGGGGAAGGGTGGTGGAGGGAGAGAAAGGGGGCAGATGCTGATGGAAGTGGGGGGAAGGGAGAAGAGAGAGTGAAATGCCAGACCATTGGAGGAGGGAAGGGAAGAAGATGGATGCCACACCAATTGGGGGGGGGAGAAAGAGATGGAAGAGGCATAGAAGAAGGCAGATGCCATATGGAAGAGGCAGCGAGAGGGCAGATAGTGGATGGAAGGAAGAGAATGATGAGAAGATGAGGAAAGCAGAAACCAGACAACAAAGGTAGAAAAAAATTTCTATTTGTTTTATTTATTTATTTTTGCTTTAGGATAAGGTATTATTGTAGCTGTATTGATAATCGTTTATTAATAGAAAATGGAAATAAGATGATACTGTTTATTGAACTAATTTTAATACATTTTTTACTAATTCAGAGACCATTACTCCTTTCCTCAGGTCAGAACTGGGATATAGTTTACTGATCTGAAGAAAGAGGTTTTAACCTCTGAAAGCTAAGTGAGAAATGTATTAGTCCAATAAAATGACGGGCACCAAATTTTCTTCCCGCCATGCCTCCTACCCATATGCAAAATATAAATTGGTGGGCTTCCCAAAGCACTGCCAGCTGTAGATCTCTTCATCTAGGAAGGAAGTCGGGATTTGTTCAGAGATGTTTGGAGGTTGCATAGAAGAAAAACTACACTGGCACTGGTATAGTAATCTTTGTTGTTTGTTTTGAATCTTAAAATAAAAGAAATAAAGTGGAAATAAAGAAGTAAAGAAGAAAATGGGTAAATACATGGGGGCGGGGCATGGTGGGGGGGGCAGGGACCCAGTGTACTTGTGTGCCTAGGGGCCCTCGACGAATTAATCCTGCCATGAATCCATGTACAAGACTACTGCAGGTAATCCAAGTTAGAAATTACTAATGAATGGATAAAGATCCAGAGAACCTGTTGACATATTGAAGAAATCAGTTTGAGCTTAAAGTAACATTACTGAACTATATTAGAAATGTGCATGATAGTCTAAAATTTGATTTAAAAATGTTACCTAAGATTTTAAAGAGTCAAATCAACACACACAAGGGATCCATTAATAGTAAATGGATGGTTTTTCCTCTCCTTTGGATTTAAATTTCATATAATAATAACAGTTTATATACCGCAGGACCGTGAAGTTCTATGCAGTTTACAATGATTAAAAGATGGTACAGAATGAGCCTTCACAATTTGGTTGCTTTATTTGGAATTGCCTTTAGTGTTTATTATTCTAATCTAATCCCAGTACTTATCAACCAAAGCGGCTCACATAGAAAATAATGTAAACAAAAATCATCTTTCTCTAGACAAGGCTTGGGGTCTGGCAACTCACGAGGGGGACGCCAGGAGCGCCAAACCACAAGGAAAAACAGCAAGAAAGGCGAACAAACGGGACTTACTTTGCCTATACACTAATGCTAGGAGCCTAAGGGCTAAAATGGGAGAGCTGGAAGTCCTAGCCAGCAAAAAGGGCCTAGACATAATTGGAGTCACAGAAACGTGGTGGACTGATGACAATGAATGGGATGTGGCTTTACCAGGATTCAAACTCTACAGGAGAGATAGGTCACACAAAAAGGGTGGAGGAATAGCGTTATATATAAAAGATTCCATACCTTCAACCAGGATGGAAACAATAGTAAGGGCGGGCGACTTGGAATCACTATGGGTTAAGCTACCAGGAGGAACTGGAGCAGACACAAAATTGGGTCTGTACTATCGCCCACCTGGACAAACGGAAGAAATCGACCAGGATCTGGAGGCTGAACTGAGGCAGGTATGCAAAAGCGGAAGTGTGGTGGTGATGGGAGACTTCAACTACCCGGGAATAAACTGGAGTATTGCGCACTCAAACTGCATGAGGGAGACCAAATTTCTGGAGGTCACGAGGGATTGTTTCATGGAACAGCTGGTCACGGAACCAACACGGGGTGATGCCACTCTTGACCTAATCCTCAACGGACTAGGGGGACCCGCTAAGGAGGTGGCGGTACTAGCACCACTAGGAAACAGCGATCACAACACGATCCAGTACAGGCTAGAAACTGGATTATCAAAGGTGAAAAGAACTACAACGACTGCACTTAACTTCAAAAAAGGAAATTATGATGCCATGAGGAAAATGGTGAGAAAGAAACTCAACGACAGCGCAAAGAAGATGGAGTCCGTAGAAAATGCCTGGACCCTACTCAAGGGCACAGTGCACGAAGCACAGAACCTGTGCATCCCCAAGTACAGGAAAGGGTGCAAAAAAAATAGAACAAAAAACCCAGTGTGGATAACAAATGCAGTGAAAAAGGCGATAAGTGACAAGAAAGCATCATTCAAAAAATGGAAAAAGGACAAAACAGAGGAGAACCAAAAGGAACATAAAAAACACCAAAAGGAGTGTCACCGAGTGGTTAGGAAAGCAAAAAGAGAATATGAAGAGAGACTGGCGGGGGAAGCAACAAACTTCAAATCATTCTTCAGGTACGTTAAGGGGAAGCAACCAGCAAGGGAGGAAGTGGGACCCTTGGATGATGGGGACAAAAAGGGAGTGGTAAAAGAAGAATAGGAGATAGCTGACAGGCTAAATAAGTTCATCACGTCAGTTTTCACGAGGGAGGACACAACCAACATTCCGGAACCTGAGGAGATCGTAAAAGGAGAGCAGGATGAAAATCTGGTCCAACTAGAGGTGAGCAAGGTGGATGTCCTCAGGCAGATAGACAGGCTAAAGAGCGACAAATCGCCAGGTCCGGATGGCATTCACCCAAGGGTACTCAAGGAACTAAGGAACGAAATAGCTGAGCCACTTCGACAAATATGCAACCTATCCTTAAAAACTGGAGAGATTCCGGAAGACTGGAAAATAGAAAATGTCACGCCTATCTTCAAGAAAGGCTCAAGGGGAGACCCAGGAAACTACAGGCCGGTGAGCTTGACCTCAGTCCCGGGAAAGATGATGGAAGCACTGATTAAAGACAGCATCTGGGAACACATTGACAACTATGGGCAGCTAAAGTCGAGCCAGCATGGCTTCTGCAAGGGCAGGTCATGCCTCACAAACTTATTATACTTCTTTGAGGGGATAACCAGCCAGGTGGATAAAGGGGAATCCATAGATATCATTTACCTTGACTTCCAAAAAGCCTTCGACAAGGTGCCACACGAAAGACTACTAAGGAAACTATGGAACCACTGGGTGCAAGGGGAGGTCCACCGATGGATCAAAAACTGGCTGGCGGACAGGAAACAGAGAGTTGGAGTAAAGGGACATTACTCAAACTGGCAATGGGTCACAAGCGGAGTTCCACAGGGGTCGGTGCTGGGACCGCTCCTATTCAATATATTCATTAACGACCTGGAGGCAGGAACAAAATGTGAGGTTATTAAATTTGCGGATGACACTAAACTATATCGCAAGGTCAATAACATGGAGGACTGCGAAGATCTCCATAAAGATCTGACAACACTGGAAAAATGGGCCAGAAAGTGGCAAATGAGTTTCAACATAGGGAAATGCAAGGTCATGCATATAGGGAAAAAAAACCCCGATGTTCACTTACAAAATGGGGGGATCAGCGCTAGGAGTGTGCGACCTTGAAAGAGACCTGGGAGTGATGGTAGACACAACATTGAAGGCGTTGGCGCAGTGTGCAACAGCCTCAAGGAAAGCAAACAAAATGTTGGGTATCATTAAGAAGGGTATCACGACCAGGACGAAGGAAGTCATCCTGCCACTGTATCGTGCTATGGCGCCACTGTATCGCGCCCGCACCTGGAGTACTGTGTTCAATTCTGGTCACCGTACCTCAAGAAGGACATGGAGGTACTTGAGAGAGTCCAAAGAAGAGCAACTAAGCTAATAAAGGGCATGGAGGACCTCTCATATACTGACAGACTGAAAAAGCTAGGGCTTTTCTCCCTGGAAAAGCGGAGACTTAGAGGAGACATGATAGAAACCTTCAAGATCATGAAGGGCATAGAAAAAATAGACAGAGACTGATTTTTCAAATTATGGGGATCAACAAGTACAAGGGGGCACTCAGAGAAATTGAAAGGGGAGAGGTTTAGAACAAACGCCAGGAAGTTCTTTTTCACACAGAGGGTGGTGGATACATGGAACGCGCTACCGGAGGATGTGATAAACAGGAGCACACTACAGGGGTTCAAAGAAGCTTTGGATAGGTACTTGGAGGACAAAGGGATTGAGGGGTACAGATAAGAGTAGAGGTAGATTATAGGGATGGGATTAGAGGTAAGTTATAAAATTAATCAGGGACCACTGTTCAGGCACTAGGCCTGATAGGCCGCCGCGGGAGCGGTCCGCTGAGCAAGATGGACCTCTGGTCTGACTCAGCGGGGGCAACTTCTTATGTTCTACTGTCAACTTCAGCTATGTTCCTTCTCTCTTGCTGCACTAACACACTGCCTGAGTCAGTACATCACGCTCCGTTCCTGGCAGTATTGAAATCCAGGCTAAAAGCCCACTTTTTCAAGGTTTTAACTCCTAACCCCCACTCGGTTGTAAAACACCCCTACACACACTTGTCCTGTTTGTTTGATTAGATTAAGCTCTACTGAGCAGGGACTGACTGTCTCTTGAATGTTTTAATGTACAGTGCTGCATATTAGAGAATGACATGGTGACAAAATTCATCACCGTTCCCGTCCCCATGGATAACCACGGGAAACCATCTTCATGTCATTCTTTAAGAAGAGAGGGAAGAATCAGAGTATGAATGGTCACAACCACTGACCCTCAAGCTTTGCTTTGAAGAATGCTGGTGTAGAAGGACTGAAGTTGAAATAGACACAAAAAAATGACATGGGATTATTTCCTGCGGTTATCCGGGGGGACGGGAACGGTGATGAATTTTGTCACCATGTCATTCTCTACTGCATATGTTTAGCAGCACTATAGAAATAACTAGTAGCAACAAGATGACATGATGCCATTACTAACAATTATTAGCACACACAAATTTTTAAAATAGATAAGTTTTAAAACATTTCCAAAAGTAGATATAAGATAACTTGAGTTTCAAAACAATGTAGATTTTTCCAAAGTTGCACCTTTAAATGATGAAAATTAAATATTTGACACATGAACTGGAAGCCAGTGAAGATATGGCCATCAGAACTAAAAACAGTATTCCAAGAGAGGCCTCATTAATGACCTATATAGGTACAAAAAAACTTAGATTGTGAGCCCACTAGCGACAAAGAAAGTACCTGTATATAATAATATATGTAAACTACTTTACTTGAACTATGGAAAGGTGGTATATCAAATCCTTGGCTTCTTTACAGTCGAATTAAGCCAGTTATGCCTCTCTTTCTGTATCCAAACATCTTTCTGTTTCAGGTTGTCATCTTATCTCACAGTTTCACTAGCTTGAGATGATCAGTCAGTATCAACCAAGGTCTCTTTTGTGATGAGTGCTGCCTCAACAGACCCTTAACTCCATTTTAGCTGCTTACAGAAACCACCAAGATCCATAAGTCTTCTGGCCCTGACTCAAGTCAGCAACAATGAAAAAGGGCATCCATGATTGCTACAGCAGATATGCAAACTAAGCCCATAGCCAGTACTATCCCCCTAGGTGGCATCTTCAACAAAATCAAACCCTAGCTACACCTGCATGCAATGCCTCCAGACAGCTGGAAACCACTATGTCAGAACCAAAAGAAGAGAACTTAAATCTGTCAACAGCAAAATAAAAAATAAAGGCTAACAAAAAGCTTTTGTGATATTTGAACCAGGTTTCTTAAAATGCCCACAGCTGCTAGCACAGACTATGATTGCTGAAATAAAATATAACAAACTACCAGTGCCATAAACTGAAATAAGATTTGTTAAAAACTCAACAAAACATCACAGATATGAATGCAGACATAAAAAAATTGGAAGTACTGCTATGGATTCCTCTAAAGCAGGGGTAGGGAACTCCGGTCCACGAAAGCCATATTCCAGTCGGGTTTTCAGGATTTCCCCAATGAATATGCATTGAAAGCAGTGCATGCAAATAGATCTCTTGCATATTCATTGGGGAAATCCTGAAAACCCAACTGGAATATGGCTCTCGAGGACCGGAGTTCCCTACCCCTGCTCTAAAGCCTAAAAAATCCTCTAGTGTTCCAAGACATGTGCTTGCTTGCTTGCTCCCCATGACTTTGCTACTTTTAAACACCTTTTTGGTTGATTTGAGAGATTTATTCTAATATATGTTTGTCCTTACAAAGTTTTAAGTGGTGATGCTTAGGAAGTATTAAAGTATTCTATATGTAACATCTATTTTATAATACGCATGGATCTGTTTTACTGTGTGAGGGTTCGAGACCAGTTCTATATTAAAAACTGTTTAAAATAGCACGGAATACAGGGAGTTACAGTATGCATTTAGGCCCGGATTCTTGAACTGGTGCCAATATTGGCAGCCACTAAAGCGCATGTCAATCACACATCAGCGCCAGTTTCAGAATCACGCAGGCATGAAAGATGGACACCAGAAATTTAGGCCAAGGCTTTCCAGGCATACTTATCTGGTACCTATCTTCACATGAATTGTTCCTATGTAGGCACTTCAGGCTGCTGAACACCAAAGTAGGCGTGGCCAACACTGGAAGTGGCGTTAAAGCAGCCTAAAATGCCTACATAGGTGTGATTCTGGTGCCACTTTTCTAAGTGCCAGTATATGTCTCGAGTCTCGGCTAAAAATGCCATTAAGATGGCATTTTTAATGGAGTTATGAGTGCCTACCAGCTCCTAGAAAATCGGTGCCAGTTTGAGAATCCTGGCTCAGCTTGCAGAATAATACTGATTAAACATCATTCCTCTAGTAAATAGTGTATTGTGATATATACACAGAGGGCAATTTAGTTAACAGGATGCCTAGGCAGGGATGTATGTTTTGCCATTTTTAAGAAGGCAACATGACCTATTAGAAAGCTGTTAACATGTCAAACTTATAGATGTTTTTTCCACCAGGTAAGAAGAGTCTTACAAAATTAACTTTCATTGAGGGTAATAACGTAACTGTTTGTCTGTATGAAAACTACAAAAATGTGATTGACTGTTTTTATAAAATAGGTTGTTTGAACCAGCCCCAGTAGCTGTAAATCACCACATAAATTTACACCTATTCTGAAAGAGTTGTAAATATGTAGATGTGCTCTACAACGTATCCAAACATTTTCTAAAATGCACACATACCTTGCAACTTAATCCAGACTATGGTTTATACAACAGATTACATAAATGTAGGTGCACTTTTTTCATGTGTGTATTTATTTCATATATATGCAGTCACAAAGTTTTACAAAAGCTCTTTCACGCATGTAAAATAAATTTTATATTCAGAAAAGGCTCTATAAAATTACAGGTACTGATTGAAACAAATTAGCATAGTACAATCATACAGATGAGAGTATTAGTAACTGATACCAGATTCTCATCTGTCTGTAGCTAAAGTTATATACATATTGTAGCCCCACTGCAGACCTAGGCTGAGACTCAGCAGTGCTCTCTCTGGCTACTAACAAAACGTGCCCTGGCATGTGGCCCAGACTGGAGTCACACTGCAGGTTTTCTAAAGGAACTGAAATCAAACCACAGTCACGGCTGTAGAATGGCAATATGAAAAAAAATTTACTGTTCAAAATAAAATCATAATGTTCCACAAATCAGAATGGCCTAAAGTTCAACAAACAGATAAATATCCAAAACAAAAATGACCAGAGGAAAAACTCTGGCAGCTCTCAGGATTTCTCACTTTCCCCAAAGTTTTCTTTTCATCTAAGTCTGCTCCCAAGTATCGCTCAGGTAAGTGCAGTTCACCACACTACAAACAGTTCCTGTAAAATTAAGTTTTTCCAACTTTCAGTCTTCTTGGTCTCAAACCCTAAACCAAAAAGAAACCTCCAGCCTGACAAAATATCCAGGCTGGGTACAGAGGAGTGGTCTAAGTTTGCCTTTCCAAAAAGCGCACACACAGCTTTCAAAACTCCCTCCTGGGAGTCTGCAAACTAGAGAGCTGCACGGGAACGGGGACGACGGGAATCCCGCGGGACCCGCGGACATCCCGCAGGTTCCCCCTTCGGGTCACGGGGATCCCATGGGGACGCCTCCGAGGGTCGCGGGGTTTCTGCGGGGCTGGATGTACTCAGTCGCGCGGCTCTTCTTCTCCCTACCTTCTCTGCTTGCAGCACAGAGCCGAACGGAAGTCTTCCCGACGTCAGCGCTGACGTCGGAGGGGAGGGAGGGCTTAAACAAAGCTTAAACAAAGCCCTCCCTCCCTCCGACGTCAGCGCTGACGTCGGGAAGACTTCCGTTCGGCTCTGTGCTGCAGGCAGGGCAGGTAAGGAGAAGGAGAGTAGCCTCGCGGTTCGAGTGGCTACCAAGGGAGGGGGCGGTCCGCCCCGCCCCGTCCCGGTTGCAGCACAGCCGGCCAGGTCCCCTTACTTTTGTGGCACTTCCCCGACTGACCGATAACAGCCCAGGTCCGACAATCCTCCCTGCCCTGTAGCCGCGAATCTAAATTACCTTCTTACAGCAGCTATAAGAAGGTAATTTAGATTCGCGGTTAAGTGCAAGGAGGTTTGTCGGACCTGGGCTGTTGTCGGTCGGTCGGGGAAGTGCCACAAAAGTAAGGGGACCTGGCCGGCTGTGCTGCATCCGGGGCGGTAGAGAAGGAAGGGGGGAGAAGGACGCTGAAAGGCCATGGTGAAGACAGGAGGGGGGGAAGGACTCTGAAAGCACTTGAAGACAGAGGAGGGAGAAGGACGCTGAAAGCACATGGGGGAATACAAAGGGGTGGAGAAGGACGCTGAAAGGCCATGGGGAAGACAGAGAGGGAGAAGGACGCTGAAAGGATATGGGGAAGATGGGGGGGAGAAGGACACTGAAAGGAAATGAGGAAGAGAGAGTAGGGAGAAGACGCTGGCAGGGAAGAAGACAGATGCCAGACTATGGGGGGAGCGGAGAGAAGAAGATGGGTGCCAGACCAATTTGGAAGGGGGAAGAAAGGGAGAGGCACAGTAACAGAGCAAATGGAAGATGCAGAAGGAAGAGAGACAGTGGATGGAAGGAATTGAATGAGAACATGAGGAAAGCAGAAACCAGGCAACAAAGGTAGGAAAAGAATTCTATTTCTTTTTTTTTTTTTTGCTTCAGGATAAAGTAGTATATTAGTTGTGTTGATAAAAATTTATAAACATTAGAGGCTCTGGTAGAAACCCGTTTACAAAGTATGTATTCTTCCCAATTAATATTTTCAAATTAATAAAGTCTTTTTGCTTATTTGTAAATGGGTTTCTACCAGAGCCTTTAATTCAGTAGCATAATTAAATGAAATAACTATTTCTGAAGTTTATAGGGACGGGCGGGGACGGAGGGGATTCCTCGCGGGGACGGAGGGGATTCCTCGCGGGGACGGGTGGGGACGGAGGGATTCCTCACGGGGACGGGTGGGATTCCTCGCGGGGACGGGTGGGACTTTGGCGGGGACGGGTGGGGACGAGTGGGATTTCTGTCCCCGCGCAACTCTCTACTGCAAACTTCTCCCCCCTAACTCTCTCTGAGTTTCACAAGCAAAAAAATACAGTCTAGAAAGATGACGGGGAGCAGGTAAAAGAACCCAGTCACCAAAATTAGTAACAAAAAAACTCACAGTCTTTTCTTACTCCAAGCTGATTGTTACTCCCACCTCCATTGGTTCCAGGGCTCCACATACCCTTTCAATAGGAAGCTCCATTTGAATCTCCATGGGAGTCTCATCAGCTGCTGTTAAATCTGGAGAGGTTCCAGGATCATCAACCTGGGTGTACAGCCATTACTCCTGCTTGAACCAGGCAGGTTTTCCTGAGAGGGAGCCCTCAGCATCCTTCCTGTCCTGCCTAATAGTTTGTGAAGGACTGCTGGCCTTTCTAGATGGGGGACATGGCCTAATAATAATAATAATTTTATTTCTTATATACCACTATACCCTAAGTTCAAAGCAGTTTACAATGAGAGCACTGCTGAGAGAGCAAGCAGTGTTTACAAAAGGAGGCATATGTTTACAACAAGATACATATGTTTGGAGATGGAAATAGAATACAAGCTTTGGAGTCAGAAGACTTGGATACATAATCTTTGGAATAAGATATCTCAGATACATAGGCTTGGAACAGGGTACATATGAAAGGGACAACTGAATGGGCGGTTGCAAGAAGATACAGGCAAAGAGAATACAGGAGAAATAATGTGGGGCGAGGAGATTTGGGTCAAGTTACAGAACGAAGGCATAATCATAATGAGAATACAGGGAATAAGATATCTCAGATGCATAGGCTTGGAACAGGGTACACATGAAAGGGACAACTGAATGGGCGGTTGCAAGAAGATACAGGCAAAGAGAATACAGGAGAAGTAATGTGAGGCAAGAAGTTTTGGGTCAAGTTACAGAACGAAGGCATAATCATAAGATACAAGAGATCAGAGCTGTTTACAGGGAGGTATTTACAATGTGAATTAGATACAGGATGATACAATGTGAGTAAGATACAGGAAGATTTTTACAAGATATTTCCCATGTGAGTAGGAATTATTAAAAGATATTTATAATGAGAATATGATACTTACAATGTAACATTTTTACAGGATATTTGCAATGACAATACTGAGTCAGCATAGCTCTGCTCCTCTCCTCTCTTGGGCTCCCTTGGTGGTAACCTAGATACTGGTTTCTCTGAGGGCTCTCAGTTCTAGCTTTGTTCTGGCTCCTGGTGAACAGCCGGGAAACCACTGTGACCAAGGTAGGCATGGAGCCTGCCTGGTCACATACCCCCACCCTTAAAAGAATGCTTACCCTGGTAAGCATGAAAAAGTAGGAACCTAAGTGCTAACGGTGATGCCTGTTCCTTTATTTTCTTTCCTCAGGGAAAGACACAGATTTTCAAAATCCTCCAGCCAATGAAGAACTGGAGGTTCAGGGGCTCTTGGGTTCTCGGCCTTTGTTTGGGGCTCTGCTTCTTCTAGCCCTTCTATCCTATCTGTGAGTACAATAAGGACCTGGGCTATATCCTCCAGTTGTCCTTCCCTCAGTTCCAGCAACTTGTCTTGTATGCGACTTACATTACCCCAACCCCTTATAAAGAGTCCTTCACGGTCCCTATCTGTAGAGCCTATTGCTTCAACTGAGCCTTATTGTACTGGCTCTGCTTAGCCAGTTTGTCAGGTTCTGCTCTTACAGCTGCCCATACCTCTTGCATTATCTGAATAATTTTGAGCTGCTGCAACAACTCCTGCTGTTAGGACTGACCCTCAGCTATTTTATACTCTAGTCCTCGAATCTGGGACATTATTTATTCCAAAGCGTCAGCCTATTGCTGACCCTGCGCTCCAAAACCTTCCTCCAAACAGTTGGGGTATCCTCAGGAGAAGGCTACCTTACCAGTGTCTGCTTCTGACTTAGCTCAGTAAATTTCTGGGAAAGTGATTCAAGGTCCCCTTTCCATTGGGCAGCCTGCTGGTCAGACCTATCCCACAGCTCCATACTGAGGGATGCCACGGTTTCTTACTGAGGGATGTCATCTCTTGACGGATGTGATCAATATTTTCTTCACTGAAAGAGCCAGCCATAGTCTGGCTAGTTGACTCTCTTTCGCTAAGCGCTTTCCCCGTGGACCCCATCTGGTCTGTGCTTTGGTATTTTCCCCTGAGTTTATGTGAGGGCGATTTGACTCAGTAGAATCAAACCCTTTTGTCCCCCTATCCGTAGCCAGGAACTGTACCCAGCGCTCTAATCTGGCCTGCCATATGCGCTCACATTGTCACCTTGTCTCCACAATGATAGTCAGTGTCCCCATGGTTAACTAATAACATGGTAAGGTTCCCCCTATAATCAGGATTAATCACTCCTGCAGACACATCCAAGGAATGCCGCAAAGCTAAACCTGATCTAGCTGCTATCCTTAGATATGCTCCTGGCGTAGGTGAAACTTGCAAATCAGTCTGCACCAGGGCTCTACCTTAGCGGGGATCAATTGTTTGTGAGCAGCATACAGGTCATACCCAGCTGCTTTGGAATATGCCTGAGTAGGGGCCCGGGCGGTCTCAGACAACGGCACCCACCTACTTGTGGGATACCACTGTTGACGAGGATTCCCCCGTCTGGCCCGTCTTTGTTGACCCCTCGGGTTCCTCACCTGAGCACCTAAGACCTGTTTGTCTGGTGACGAGTGTTCCCCCTGCTCTGGGACCTCCCGTTTACTTGTCAGAGCAACTACCTGACCTAAACTTGGCCAATCTCTGCCCAAAATCAATGAAAAAGGTGAAGCTTCTAAGATAGCCAATTGCATCACACACGGCTTTCCCTTGTGTTTTAGGGTCACAGTAGCTTGGGGGTACGCCTTCCTATCCCCATGAATACAAATTACAGGAACTTTACCCGTGTCCTCCTTGACTAAGGGTGACTGACAAAATCTGGTTCCATATCTGCCGTGACATAACAGATTGCTCAGCCCCCATATTGACCAGGACTGGAATCTGGCCCTCCTGCCTATCCTTTACTCCAAGGCCCCAGGAGATCACAAAATCCCTTCTCTCCCGACAGAACCTTTGAGTATGCTCTGTCTTCCCGCATCTATAGCATTTCCTATATCCTCCCTGTTAGGCCTGGGGAAAGGGGCAAGTGAATTCTTGGGTGCAGACTTCCTAGACCACCCCTTGCTTAAATCCCCTGGGTTCTGCCTAGGTGTGTGTCCCTGCACCAGACCTGGGTCTTCCCCTATGGGTTCCTGGGCGTCTAGGTAAGCTTCTGCAACTTCTAAGACCTGTCCTAATGTCCTACAATTCTGTCATTTTATCCAAGCCCTTATGTGCTTGGGAACAGCTTCCAGCATTTTCTCTTTTACTATCTCAGTGAATAGGGCTCTGGCATCATTCAGAAAAGGCTATAGCCACTTCTCGGCTAGCTTGGTGATACAGTGTGGTAAGGCTTTGGGCCTTTCTAAATGAAGCATCTGAGTGGCCCTAAACTGCTGCCTTTAGTGTTCTGCAGTGAAACCAAGATAGTCGAGGATGTGTGCCTTAACTACAGGGTAATTGTTAGCCTGCTTGGGACCTAGGGTCTGAAAGGCCGCTAAGGTCTCACCGGCTAAGCAGGGTAATAGTCTGTACACCCACTGGTCTTAGGGCCAACCGGCAGCCACAGCAATTCACTCAAACGAGCTAAGAAAGTCATCAGGAGCATCTCCGGGTGCGATTTTACACAGATTCAAATGAGTAAGGGTGTTAAGTCCTACCGGAGCTGGCGGTGTTCCACTTGGCAGTGATCTTTCCGTAGATTGAGTAGCGGTATGTTGTAAGATCTGTGCAAAGATTTTCACCTGCTCCTGCATGGAGGCCATTAGTTCTCCATGTTGCCGTAGCATAGCGTCCTGGCTGGCTTACCACCATTCCTTGTTGGTCCTCAGGATCCCCCTGAGGTCATCGGTCTGTCTCTGGCGCTCACCGGCCAGCGTTGCCAACATCTGGGCCTGCTCCATAGCAAAGACCTGGAAAGCAAACAAACAAGAAACACAACCCAAGTGTGGCTGTATAGAAAGAGCGTCCCCCTCTTTATAACCTCCCCCAGTCTCCAGTCCTCCCCAGCCAGCACCACTTTATCCTCACCAGCCGCTACCCAAGTACTCTTAACCGACGTACTGGTGAGTCTTCACCTGCATGCTGATTGGGTGCACCGCCTGTGCTGTCACCAGTCTGGAACTAGTCTTGGTTCGATCCTCCCTTGGCACTGGAACACAGCTCCTGCTCGGTCCACCACTTGAACTGGAATGCTACTCCTTGTTGATCTGTCCTCCTTCCGGTCACTCTGACTCCTGCCAAGAATAGGTCACAGGAACAGTCGACCAGTCTCCCAGGATCCAATAGACAATAGGTATCAATAATTATCAAAACAAAAAGTTCATCCAAGAATCCAGAACAAGCCAAAATAAAAGTCCAAAAAACCCCCCTTTTTTTTCAGCTCAGTTCCACCGTTCCACCTGCAGGAGGTGCTATATCCCACTTCTGACACCAAACTGTTGTAGCCCCACTGCAGACCTAGGCTGAGACTCAGCAGTGCTCTCTGTGGCTACTAACAAAACTTGCACTTGCATATGACCCAAACTAGAGTCACCCTGCAGATTTTCTAAAGGAACTGAAATCAAACCACAGACACGGCTGTAGAATGGTAATATGAGAAAAATTTACTGTTCAAAATAAATCATGATGTTCCACAAATCAGAATGGCTCAAAGTTCAACAAATGGATAAATGTCCAAAACAAAAATGACCAGAGGAAAAACTCTGGCAGCTCTCAGGATTTCTCACTTTCCCCAAAGTTTTCTTTTCACCTAAGTCTGCTTCCAAGCAGCGCTCAGGTAAGTACAGTTCACCACACTACAAACAGTTTCTGTAAAATTAAGTTTTTCCAACTTTCAGTCTTCTTGGTCTCAAACCCTAAACCAAGAAGAAACCTCCAGCCTGACAAAATATCCAGGCTGGGTACAGAGGAGTGGTCTAAGTTTGCCTTTCCAAAAAGCGCACACACAGTTTTCAAAACTCCCTCCTGGGAGTCAGCAAACTTCTCCCCCCTAACTCTCTCTGAGTTTCACAAGCAAAAAAAATACAGTCTAGAAAGATGACGGGGAGCAGGTAAAGAACCCAGTCACCAAAATTAGTAACAAAAAACTCACAGTCTTTTCTTACACCAAGCTGATTGTTACTCCCACCTCCAATGGTTCCAGGGCTTCACATACCCCTTCAATAGGAAACTCCATTTGAATCTCCATGGGAGTCTCCTCATCAGCTGCTGTTAAATCTGGAGAAGTTCCAGGATCATCAACCTCCATGAGTGTACAGCCATTACTCCTGCTTGAACCAGGCAGGTTTTCCTGAGAGGGAGCCCTCAGCTTCCTTCCTGTCCTGCCTAATAGTTTGTGAAGGACTGCTGGCCTTTCTAGGTGAGGGACACGCCCTGATCTTACTGAGTCAGCATAGCTCTGCTCCTCTCTTGGATTCCCCCGGTGGTAACCTAGATACTGGTTTCTCTGAGGGCTCTCAGTTCTAGCTTTGTTCTGGCTCCCTGTAGTGAATAGGCAATATGTGTATAAAACATGTTTTACATATGGAAGAAGACTGTTATAAAATTATGTGACTGAATTCACAGACAAAAGTAAATACACTGACTTGATGCATACTGTGTTCAGGCATTCTGTTCGGGAAGCGTATTTTGGTACAACAGTGACAAAGTTATGTTTTATAAAATATACATATTCCCAGAGTACATGAACAAATTTACACCTTTGAAGCAGATGTAGTGTTTATGAGAACATTTTTGTGTTACTGGCACCACAATAGGCTTCTACCATAGTAACATAGTAACATAACATAGTAACATAGATGACGGCAGATAAAGACTCGAATGGTCCATCCAGTCTGCCCAACCTAATTCAATTTAAATTTTTTAATTATTTCTTCTTAGCTATTTCTGGGCAAGAATCCAAAGCTTTACCCTGTACTGTGCTTGGGTTCCAACTGCCGAAATCTCTGTTAAGACTTACTCTAGCCCATCTACACCCTCCCAGCTATTGAAGCCCTCCCCAGCCCATCCTCCACCAAACGGCCATATACAGACACAGACCGTGCAAGTCTGCCCAGTACTGGCCTTAGTTCAATATTTAATCTTATTTTCTGATTCTAGATCCTTTGTGTTCATCCCACGCTTCTTTGAACTCAGACATAGTTTTACTCTCCACCACCTCTCTCGGGAGCGCATTCCAGGCATCCACCACCCTCTCCGTAAAGTAGAATTTTCTAACATTGCCTTTGAATCTAGCACCCCTCAACCTCAAATTATGTCCTCTGGTTTTACCATTTTCCTTTCTCTGAAAAAGATTTTGTTCTACGTTAATACCCTTCAAGTATTTGAACGTCTGAATCATATCTCCCCTGTCTCTCCTTTCCTCTAGGGCAGTGGTTCTTAACCTGAGTTCGACCGAACCCCAGGGGTTCGGTGAGTCAGTCTCGCGGGTTCGGCGGAGGTCAAAACACACCTCCAACTCATATAGCGCTTCGGTCACGTTCAATCATCTATCAGTTATTCAGTGATTTTGATCAAGACTGATCGTGTACTCGGTTTCTTGATCTATCAATCTGTAACTAACGCCTTATATACATCAATCAATTCCTGATCAAAATTTGTGATTTAACTGATAGATGATTGAACGTGACCAAAGCGCTTATGATTCGTGATGATACACCCCGCTTGTCCATAATTGGCTGCAGGTGATCACGCAACATCGCTTGGCCTATCTGTGCTGCAGGGGATTTGATGCGCACAGTAGTCGAATTGTAACTGTTGTGATGGTACGTCGTGTGATACCTATCTTAATATTTTAATCCCTTACTATGTCGAGCAAAATACGAAAGTGGTCGGACGAATATGTACAATATGGATTCACATGTATAACTGAACGTGATGGGAGTCAGCGTCCTAATTGCATGATTTGCAATGCCAAGTTGAGTAATTCTAGTCTAGCTCCGGCAAAACTAAAGGAACACTTCCTTAAGCTGCATGGAGATGGAAAATACAAGAACACAACGCTCGCTGAATTCAAGGTAAAGAGAGCAAGATTCGATGAAAAGGCTACTCTGCCTGTTCTCGGCTTTGTACCCATCAACAAACCGATCCTCACAGCATCGTACGAAGTTGCTTACCTGATCGCAAAGCAGGGCAAACCACACACCATTGGTGAAACACTCATAAAACCAGCTGTGTTGAAGATGGCGAATATCATGCTGGGAAAAGTGGCTGAAGTTCAGTTATCTGAAATTCCTCTTTCAAATGACATCATCAGCAACAGAATAGAGGACATGAGCAAAGACATCTTGGCTCAAGTAGTTGCAGATCTGATTTCAAGCCCGGCAAAATTCAGCCTTCAACTCGACGAGACCACAGACGTTTCCAATCTAAGCCAGCTTGCAGTATTCGTGCGCTATGTGAAAGACGATGTGATAAAGGAAGATTTTTTATTTTGTAAGCCTCTTACAACAACAACTAAGGCAGTGGTCTCAAACTCAAACCCTTTGTGGGGCCACATTTTGGATTTGTAGGTACTTGGAGGGCCGCAGAAAAAAATAGTTAATGTCTTATTAAAGAAATGACAATTTTGCATGAGGTTAAACTCTTTATAGTTTATAAAACTTTCCTTTAACAGTTAAAAGGAAAGATATATAAACTATAAAGAGTTTTACCTTATGCAAAATTGTCATTTCCTTAATAAGACATTAACTATTTTTTTCTGCGGCCCTCCAAGTACTCTATTTTTTCTGCAGCACTCGCATTTAAAGTTTAATATCTTTTCTTTCTCAAAACTGGCACATTTCAATCACTAAATTGAAAATAAAATCATTTTCCTACCTTTGGTAATTTCATCATTCTCTGGTTGCACTTTATTCTTCTGACTGTGCATCCAATATTTCTTCCCTTCTTTCAGCCTCCTGTATACTTCCTCTCCTCCAGACCTCATTACTTCCCCCAACTTTTTCTTTCTTTCTCTGTCTGTCTTTCTCTGATTCCGTGTCCCATTTTTTGCTTTGTTTCTGGCTCCCTGTCCCCCCACCTTTCTTTCTTCCTTCCTGCCTTCCCCCATGCCACCGCCACCGGGGAATAGGCTGCTGCTGCTACCGCCATCGGGAACAGGCCGAGATCTACACGCTTCTATTCTCCACGGGGCCGACCAACATCGGAAAGGACGTTCCGGGCAGCCAGGCAGCGATTGGCTAGCCAGAACGTTCTCGATGTAAGAATTGACGTCGGGCGGCGAGAGAAGCAGGGAGATCAAAGAGCACGGTGTCGGCCTGTTCCCCGATGGCAGCGGTGAGAAGGGAAGGGAAGCAGGTTGGGCACCACTGCTCTAGACGAGCCGCACTCTAGGGAGAACAGTGGAGGGTGGCCAGCTGTGCAGATCGCCCCCCCCCCCCTTAGTACGCCACTGGAGCAGCAGCGTGTCTGACCGGCTCGTTCCATTCAAAGTCACGGGTGGCGGCTCCTTGCGAGATCTGCGCCTGCGTCTGAAGCCTCTCTGATGTTGTGATGTCAGAGAGGCTTCCGATGCAGGAGTGGATAGTGCGAGGAGCCGCCATCCCGCGGCTTTGAACAGAACGAACCGGCCAGACACGCTGCTGCTCCAAAAGGAAGAGAATGATCCAGTCCAGACTGCGGGCTGCAAATAAAACTTGGAGAGCCACATGCGGCCCGCAGGTCGCGTGTTTGAGACCGCTGAACTAAGGCAACTGATGTGAAGAAACTTGTGGATGACTTCTTCAAAGACAACAATCTTCATGGGATATGGTTTCTGCAGTTTGTTCGGACGGAGCTCCAGTCATGCTCGGAAGAAAGTCCGGTTTTGGTGCGCTAGTGAATGCCAATGCACCACACATCATTGTTACGCTTTGCATTCTGCACAGGCATGCGTTGGCAACAAAAGCCTTGCCTCCAAAACTGGCAGAAGTTTTAAAAATTGTTGTGGAATGCGTGAACTATGTGCGAAATAATGCTCTGAAGCACCGCATCTTCAAGGAGCTGTGTAAAGAAATGGGATCTGAATTCGAGGTACTTCTGTACCATTCTAACGTTCGGTGGTTATCCCGGGGACAGGTGCTGAATTGTGTTTTTGCCATGCGTGTGGAATTAGCTCTATTTTTGCAAGAGCAGCAACATTGTCATGCAGATTGCTTCAAAAATTCTGAGTTCATTCTCATTTTAGCGTACATGGCTGATATCTTTGCAGCTCTCAATCATCTCAATAAGCAGATGCAGGGTGGTGGAGTCAACATCATTGAAGCGGAAGAAAACCTGAAAGCTTTTCAAAAAAAGCTATCATTATGGAAACGACGAACAGAAAACGATAACTTTGCAAACTTTCCCCTGCTAGACAACTGTGGAAGTAAGATCGAAGATGTATCTGGAATCGGAGACATTTCTGTACCCGCGGAACTGAAGCAAACTATTGCCACGCACTTAGATGAGCTTGCAAAGTCTCTCGACGGATACTTCCCTACAAGAGAGTCATATCCAGCATGGGTGAGACAGCCGTTCACGTTTAGTGTTGAGACAACAGATGTTAATGATGAATAACTCGATGAAATCATTGAAATTCAGCAGCCAGGTTCAACAGCAACTCTTCAGAACAACAACGCTCTCAACGTTTTGGTATCAACAATTGGTAACGTACCCTGTTATTGCTAAGAAAGCTCTGGAAATTTTCATACCGTTTGTTACAACATATCTTTGCGAGCAATCCTTTTCGAGGATGCTGGACATAAAAACGAAGAAAAGGAACAGACTTTGTTGCGAAAATGACATGAGAGTGGCACTTGCCAAGGTAAAGCCACGCATTTCTGAACTGGTCTCTGAGAGGCAACAGCAGAAGTCACACTGATTTGCAGTAAATTTCATTATTATGTTATTATTATTCGAAATATAGGAGAACTTTTTTGTTTTCAAAATTGATATTATTTTTTCCCTCACTGTATACCTATGTTTTGAATTTGTAAAAATCATATTTTATTTTTCCAATAAAGAAGGGTTCGGTGAACACACATATGAAACTGGTGGGGTTCAGTACCTCCAACAAGGTTAAGAACCACTGCTCAGGGCTTCCATTCTCTCCTCATACATCTTCTGGCGCAAGCCTCCTATCATTTTCGTCGCCTTCCTCTGGACCGCCTCAAGTCTTCTTACGTCCTTCGCCAGATACGGTCTCCAAAATTGAACACAATACTCCAAATGGGGCCTTACCAATGACCTGTACAGGGGCATCAACACCTTCTTCCTTCTACTGACTACGCCTCTCTTTATACAGCCCAGCATCCTTCTGGCAGCAGCCACTGCCTTGTCACACTGTTTTTTCAACTATAGATCTTCGGACACTATCACCCCAAGGTCCCTCTCCCCGTCCATGCATATCAGCTTCTCTCCTCCCAGCATATATGGTTCCTTCTTATTATTAATCCCCAAATGCATTACTCTGCATTTCTTTGCATTGAATTTTAGTTGCCAGGCATTAGACCATTCCTCTAACTTTTGCAGATCCTTTTTCATATTTTCCACTCCCTCTTTGGTGTCTACTCTGTTACAAATCTTGGTATCATCTGCAAAAAGGCACACTTTTCCTTCTATCCCTTCAGCAATGTCACTCACAAACATATTGAACAGGATTGGCCCCAGCACTGATCCCTGAGGGACTCCACTACTCACCTTTCCTTTCTTCGAGCGACTTCCATTAACCACCACCCTCTGGCGTCTGTCCGACAGCCAGTTTCTGACCCAGTTCACCACTTTGGGTCCTAACTTCAGCCCTTCAAGTTTGTTCAACAGCCTCCTATGAGGAACTGTATCAAAGGCTTTGCTGAAATCCAAGTAAATTACATCTAGCATATGTCCTCGATCCAGCTCTCTGGTCACTCAATCAAAAAATTCAAACAGGTTCGTTTGGCACGATTTACCTTTTGTAAAGCCATGTTGCCTCGGATCCTGTAACCCATTAGATTCAAGGAAGTACACTATCCTTTCTTTCAGCAAAACTTCCATTATTTTTCCAACAACTGAAGTGAGGCTCACCGGCCTGTAGTTTACTGCTTCATCCCTGTGACCACTTTTATGAATAGGGACCACATCCGCTCTCCTCCAATCCCCAGGAATCACTCCCATCTCCAGAGATTTGTTGAACAAGTCTTTAATAGGACTCGCCAGAACCTCTCTGAGCTCCCTTAGTATCCTGGGATGGATCCCGTCTGGTCCCATCGCTTTGTCCACCTTCAGTTTTTCAAGTTGCTCATAAACACCCTCCTCCGTGAACGGCGCAGAATCTACTCCATTTTCTCGTGTAACTTTGTAGACAATCTTGGTCCTTCTCCAGGATTTTCTTCTGTGAACACAGAACAGAAGTATTTGTTTGGCACATTCGCTTTCTCCTCATCACTTTCCACATATTGGTTCCCAGCATCTTTTAGCCTAGCAATTCCATTTTTCATCTTCCTCCTTTCACTAATATATTTTAAAAAAATTTTGTCTCCCTTTTTTACATTTTTAGCCATTTGTTCTTCCGCCTGTGCTTTCGCAAGACGTATCTCTCTCTTGGCTTCTTTCAGTTTCACCCTGTAGTCCTTTCTGCTCTCCTCTTCTTGTTTTTTTTTATATTTCACAAACGCCAACTCTTTCGCCTTTATTTTCTCAGCCACTAGGTTGGAGAACCATATCGGCTTCCTTTGTTTTTATTGATTTTCTTCACATAAAGGTCCGTAGCCATTTTTATCGTTCCTTTCAGCTTAGACCACTGTCTTTCCACTTCTCTTATGTCCTCCCATCCTAACAGCTCTCAGGTACTTTCCCATAGCATTAAAGTCCGTATGTTTGAAATCTAGGACTTTAAGAATCGTGCAGCCGCTCTCCACTTTAGCCGTTATATCAAACCAAACCGTTTGATGATCGCTACTTCCCAGGTGAGCACCCACTCGAACATTAGAGATATTCTCTCCATTTGTGAGGACCAGATCCAATATCGCTTTTTCCCTTGTGGGTTCCGTCACCATTTGTCTGAGCAGAGCCTCTTGAAAGGCATCCACAATCTCCCTACTTCTTTCTGATTCTTCAGACGGAACATTCCAGTCTGCATCTGGCAGATTGAAATCTCCCAACAGCAGAACCTCCTCTTTCCTTCCAAACTTTTGGATATCCACAATCAGATCCTTATCAATTTGCTGCGATTGAGTCAGAGGTCTGTAGACTACACCCACATAGATAGAAGTTCCATCTTCTCTTTTTAGAGCAATCCATATCGCTTCTTCCTTTCCCCAGGTCCCTTGCATTTTGGTCGCTTGGATATTGATCTTTACATAGAGAGCTACTCCTCCACCTTTTTGACCATCTCTGTCCTTCCTAAAAAGATTATATCCCGGTATGTTTGCATCCCATCCATGTGATTCACTGAACCATGTCTCTGTGATAGCGACAATATCTAGATCTGCCTCTAACATCAGGGCTTGCAGATCATGAACTTTGTTGCTTAGACTGCGAGCATTTGTGGTCATCGCTTTCCAGTGATAACCTCCTTTTTAGTATGGATTTTTGTTTCGTTTCACTTTCCGTTGCAATACTAAGAAATGAGTTGCTGATATTGCTTATGTTGCAGTCTTTACTACTATCACATCTTTTCTTTTGCCGGGGGTGGTCTCTATAATTGCCCTTCGTACATACACCACCCCCACCTTCTAGTTTAAATGCCTAGAAAAATATTGTCTAAATTTCTCTGCAAGGTTTCTTTTTCCTGCTGTAGTAATATGTAGCCCATCAGTGCAATATAGCTTCTTGTCCTTCCATGAATTTCCCCATCCTCCTATGTACCTGAAGCCTTCTTGATGACACCAGGCTTTGAGCCATCTATTAAAGTCCTCTGTGTTTTTCACTCTTTGCTCTCCCTTTCCATATGCAGGCAGTATTTCAGAAAAAGCTAAAGTCTTTACAAAAGGTTTCACGCCCTCACCAAGCTCCCGAAAAGCTTTCTGTGCTGCAAGTGTGGAATTGTTGGCCAGGTCATTTGTTCCCAGATGGATGACAACATCAGTGTTAAAATCCTTAGTTTCTTCCTTAATTATAGTCTGTATTTGCCTGGAACTCCTGGTAGCTGAGGATCCTGGAAGACATTTCACTATTTTGGTCTCCTCGCCTTGTGTTCCAAGGTTAATGCCTCTGATGATGGAATCCCCCAACAGTAATAGTTTTTTGTTTTTGGCCTTTTTATTTGTGCTTAGGGTGTGCTTGCTCTCTTGAGTTACCTTCATTGGTTCCAGTCCCACCTCCCTTCTGTTTTCTTGAGTATCGCAGTGCACTAGTGGAGCGAAGGAATTCTGTAGAGGTAATATTTGTGAAGGTGGATGTTTCTGTGTTACAGTCTTCTATGTCGCAGTCTTCCTGAGCCTACTGTGACCCATTTATTCCTGGGCTGTTTTATTCTTTGAGGTAGAGGTGGTAAGTTGGTATGATTTTGTGGAATGATGAAAGCTGCTTTAATTGTATTCAATTCCTGTTTAAGTTTGCAGAGCTCCTCCTTAATACTAGCAAGTTGAAGACAGATGGGGCAAGCCTTAAGCCTCCAAATAGTATGTCTTGGAATTAAAGCGCCACAGTGATTGCATAGAATAAAGGTCATCTTGATTGGTTGTGAAGTGACTTAATTTGAGTAGTCCTGATTATTTGGGTCTCTATATATGGTGGGACTATAAGTCTTACCCTTATTCCTATGAAGAGGAAGAGGAAATAAGATTTAACAGAGGAAAGAGAAGGGTTTATTTTTTTGTGCTTTTTTGTGTTTTTTTTTAAGTAAGAAACAGGGAGGAGAAGAGAAATTAAGCAGATATAATGCTGAAACCAGTGAAAAGAGCAGAATATGAAATGTTGAGCAACTTATCTTATTGAAGTTCACAGGGCAGCCTTGTTCACAGCAATGTCCCAAAGATAATGCAGTTAACCTTAGAAGTAAATCAGAGCCCCTCCCTTCTCCACCTAATCAGACACAATGGCTAAAAACTAGTAAGTCAGAAATATAGGCTCTATACCACCTAAAACACAGTACAGTGGTACCTTGGATTACGAGCATAATCCGTTCAAGGAGCATGCTCGTAATCCAAAATGCTGGTATATCAAAGCAAGTTTCCCCTTAGGAAGTAAGGGAAACTTGCTTTGATATGTTTCCACCCCAAACC
The DNA here is from genome assembly GCF_902459505.1 of Geotrypetes seraphini. Classification (NCBI taxonomy): domain Eukaryota; kingdom Metazoa; phylum Chordata; class Amphibia; order Gymnophiona; family Dermophiidae; genus Geotrypetes; species Geotrypetes seraphini. Next base: position 398,020,636 of record NC_047084.1, on the reverse strand, counting down.
TTCCCCCCCCGAGGCCAGCAACGCTGCTCCCCCCCCCCCACGAGAACCGGCATTGCTCCCCTCCCGCGAACGGGCACCCTCCCCCATGCGATCCGGCACCCCCCGCTGCCATCGGGCACCCCCCGCCGCCACCTGAGATCCCCGAACCCTCTTCTTACTTCCAGTGTAGCCTCCGCATCAGCATCGCCGGCATCAGCATGTCCTGTGCCCGAAAATCTGCTTCCTGTGCCGGGCCTTGAGCATGCGCGCATGCTCAATGCCCGGCACAGGAAGCAGATTTTCGGGCACAGAACATGCTGGTGCCGATGCGGAGGCTACACTGGAAGTAAGAAGAGGATTCGGGTGGGTTGGGGGATCTCAGGTGGTGGCGGGGGGGTGCCCGATGGCGGTGGGGGGTGCCAGATTGCGGGGGGAGGGTGCTGGTTCTCGGGGGGGGGGCGCTCATACAGCGAGGCAAGCTCGGTTTACGAGGCACCAAATTTGCGAATGTTTTGCTCGTCTTACAAAACACTCGCAAACCGGTGCACTCGTAAACCGAGGTACCACTGTATTTTAAACAGAAATGCAGATTCTATAACAAATCAGTGGCTACCCTAAAACACAGGATTTATAACAGGATTTTCCCTACTTTAGTCACCCTGAGCCACAGGCACCAGGATTTAATTAGAGTTAATAAAGTCTTACCCTTATTCCTATGAAGAGGAAGAGGAAATAAGATTTAACAGAGGAAAGAGAAGGGTTTATTTTTTGTGCTTTTTGTTTTTTTAAGTAAGAAACGGAGGAGAAGAGAAATTAAGCAGATATAATGCTGAAAACCAGTGAAAAGAGCAGAATATGAAATGTTGAGCAACTTATCTTATTGAAGTTCACAGGGCACCCTTGTTCACAGCAATGTCCCAAAGATAATGCAATTTCTATTTTATAAAGTTACATAGAAATCTACTGTATGTTGCTTTTATGTTCTGTTGAAGCCACATAAGGGCAGGTTCTTAAGAACAACCAATTTCTAAGGAAATGGTCTTGAAAACTATCCTCAGTATGGTTAATAAATAAAACATTTAGCATAAGATTTAACACAGTAAATTCCTCCTTGTTTAATAATGATGGTTCTTGTACTATCCCACTTTATTCTGGGACCAGTGGGTTATTTACGTCTACCTGCTGGGACTTTGTAGGAAGCCTTAAACTCCAGAGACTTAAACCCCACCCCCCTCTTACTTCATCACTGTACCTGTAGGAATCAGTTTTCCTTCCTATAAGTCTGCTTCTGGGTGGTTCACTGCCTGTCAGTACACCCTCTGGACAGCCTGCACATTAGATCAGGGCTCAGGGACCATTCCTTTGGGAGCTTGCTCACTCCAGGTTCCAGAATCGGAGCCAGACTTCATTCTTCTGCCAGGCATCTACGCAGTATGTCCAAGTGTGGCGGAGGTACCCAGCCATGGAGGTCCGGCCAGTGGGGCAGTCAGAAGACTCAAAGTCCAGCTTTCCAGCTATTTAAGGAAGAGGCTCTTCCTGTGAGCAGTTTCAGCTCTATCTACAGCAGGGTTGTCCAACCTGCAGCTCGAGGGCCCCGCCCCGGTCGAGGGCGATGCTGCCCCCGGGTGCCAGCTCCCTCCTCTTGCTGCAGCATTTGTACGGCTCCAGAAACATTTTTTCAGCCAATGCGCCCAGGGAAGCCAAAAGGTTGGACACCCCTGATCTACAGTATTTCCCATTCAGCACATGTCACTGTAAGTATAGGCTGACAGCCTGAATCATTGATTTGGGGGGGGTCTTAAAAAGGTTTTGGGTGGTTTCCCTGCATGTCCTAACCCCACCCCTAAAATCACTGTTTTTGAGGGTTCTCTGTGGTTTTCTGGGCTGTTTTCAGTAAACATCTGCACCCGTGATAGCCATCTTGGATTTTTCCTGTTTTGATTTTAAAGTTATTTTTTCATATCTGCCAGCTTTATTTTTGCAAGAAAACCACATATATGGCCTCCTCAGGGTAGGATGTGATGTATTCATGCCTTATTTGCAGTGGATGGCTGTCGGATGCGCAGTTGTGTTCCATGTTCGCTGCAGCCTGTGAAGGGTGTGAGGCTTGCCCGATTCTGATGCCTTCGACTTCCAAAAAGGATCTTCTAGCGCCTTCTGCCCTGACTCCTGCAAAAATGGCATCGGGGCCCTGGGGAGTGTGCAGGTAACGCTACGGCAGAACACAAGCACATCTCTGGAGATAAACCTTATAAATCATCTAAATATTCCAAAACTGGACCGTAGGGGTTGACTCACACCATGGAGGATAGGTTTTCCACAGATTTTATTAATATGCTATATCAGGCATACTTGGCTAAAAAATCTTTGCCTGTCTCCCTTACGCTGACTTATGTATCAGCCACGACAGGACCCCTGCTCTTGTGGACCAGGGTCTTTTCTCTTTCCTCCCTTCAGGGGTGCCAGCAAATAAGCCGGTAGTGCCCGCGGTTGCACAAGATACACTTTTTATACCTCTGCATTCACAGGGGGGCACTGCAGATCTGGCTGATCTCCAGTATCTGGATCAGGGCGGAGCTCACGTGCACAAATTTTTCAAGCACATGTATCTTGTAGATTTGATCTCTGGATCTCTCCAGGAATTAAAGCTGCAGGCTGAAAAACTTGTCACTGAAGTATGTTTTCTCATGAGTGACAAGGCCACAATCCACCTTTTATCCTGACCTAGTTCGGATTCTTATGGATATGTGGGAGGGTCCCTTGAAATGTGCGCCAACCATTGCGGATGCCTTTATCAAGCACTTTGCGTCCCCAAAGGTGGATTCCTCAGTGGCGCAGATCACCAAGCACACCCAGTGACGGGGGAGTGGTCCTGAAGAATGTTCAGGTCCGCCTTGTGGATTTCATCCTTAAGCGTCTGATTTGGTGGCCGCTGGCATTAAGGTGGCATCAGCCTCTTCTTTCGTGGTCCGGGCATGCCATGCCAAACTCCGCCATGATCCTGACTGTGGTGCTTCGTGACTTGGATTTCCTACTCTTGGGAGTGGACTATATGGCTGATGCTCGATTGACATATTGAAAGTCTTTACTAAGCTTTCCACCTATTCGGTTTCAGCTCACAGGATGCTCTGGATCCCGCAGTGGTCTGGCGATTTGTTTTCTAAAGCAACCTTGAGCCAGTTGCCCTTTAAGGGACTGCTGTTGTTCAGACAAGGTCTGGATGACCACATGGTCAGTGTCACTGTCTGTGAACAAATCCTACCCTTCCAAGGGTTTAGGGCATCCTAATTTTTCTCCCTTCAGACGCTCTCCATACTTGGGCCCTCCTGTTGGCCAGCAGTCCTCCTTGTCTGCCTGACCATTCTTTGCTGGTTCTCAACACCAGCTGTCCATGGGGAGTCGTTCGATGGCTCCTGCAAAGAAGCAATTGAAGCACTGGCTGCTGAAGCCCTTCACCAGGCCTTCAACAGTGCCCTCAAATTCAAACTTTTTATTGTATCAATAAAAATCAATGCAGTAAAAAAATATACAAAAATAAGAACTAATTCAATGGTTAGTAATCCAATAAGCTATAAAGGGGGGGGGGGGGCGCTGACGTCATCATCCAAGATGGCTGTTTGATATTCAGGATCTGCGCTCCTCACTGGTTTATTTGCTATAATTCGCATCCTACCCTATGGTCAGGGGGTATTTTTGGCTCCCTCTACTTGGCGCCGTTGCGGTGCATCGTTTTATACCCGTGATGGCCCGATCGGGGAAACACACAATCAAGAACTACGCGTACCAAACGCGAGCGGTGGATCGCTATGTGTAGGTGCAGCTTTGGACTCCCATACACAAACTGTGAGTGTTACCAGCTTCTTCGTCGGAGGACAATATGTCTGAACTTCGGGGTATGTTCACAAAGATTCAGTCTGATCTGTGGGTGGTTTGGGCAGATTTAACAGCATTGGCCGCAGACCTCTGGGGAGAAATCGCGGAACTGGGAAGGCGGGTAGATGACTCGGAGAATTGTATAGCAGAGCAACAAGCTGACCTTACCTGGCTAGATTCCCTGCACATGGATAACCTGCAAACTCAGTTGTACTTACTCGACAAGATCGAGGACTTGGAAAACCGCAGTCAGCGGTCCAATGTTCGGATTAGGGGCTTACCTGAATCGGCAGAATTTATGGACTGCCTCTCTGGTACAATGGGTTTCCAGTTCCCTGCTTTCAGAGGGATCCATAGTGGTGGCTCCGGAGACTATACAATTAGACAGGGCACATAGAGCCTTGCAAAAGCCGCGTGATAATAAGCCCCGGGACATTATAGCCTGCTTCCAGGACTTTAAACCAAAGGAATTAGTTATGCAGAAGGCTCGCTTACAACCGTCTCTTCAGTGGGAGAATCTTGCAATTGAGCTGTATAATGACTTGGCGGCGGTGACTTTGCGGAGGAGAGCAGATTTGCGGCCTGTTTTGTAACATCTTCACACCAAGACGGTTCGCTACCGCTGGCACCACCCTTTTGCTCTTGCCTTTCTCCTGGACAGCGTATTGCATACTGTCCGCTCGTTTGAGGATGCAAGGCTGACTTTCCCTGGGGTGGATTTTGGTCCATCGTCCTCTTCAGCTGCCAACGGTGTCCCGGCTGTTCATCTTTTGGGCCTGTGGAGATCTCAACCTAGCTGGCAACGTGCTTCTGGAAGTAGAGGGCGGTCTCAGCGCCAGGCCCTGACTTGCAAATCGACTGTGGCTACACCTTCCTAGAGTTTTTACTATGGATCTTTCTTGGTTTGGCCTTTTGCAGAACTTTGGAGTGCTTTTTTTTTGGTGCTCTGTTGGATCTAATATTTGTTGGTGGGGATCTGGTGGGCTGGCTGTGGGTTTGGAGGGTGTCCCAGTTGTTGCTTTGTGATTTCTTTGCTTCCCTATGGGGCTGTGGTTTGTGTGCTGGTTGAATGCATGATTGGGCTGGGCTCTTGAGGTGGGTTTCCCATTTTATTGTGTGGGGCTTGGGTTTTTGGGTATCCTATGGGGTGGGTTCTTTCTTTTGGTGGTGAGGATGGTGGACTCTCAGCATCTCCCCTCTTTCTGGGATTATCTGCCTAGGAGTGTGATTTTTCCAGTTTGGTGTTATTCAAGGGGTGAGTGCAGGGTGGGGGGACTGGGGATGGTTGTGGTTTGTTTATACAAGGGTTCTCCAGCTTATGTTTCCCCTTTTTTGGGGGGTCTTTCTTTTTTCCCTGTGGTTGAGGGGCAGTGATTGGTTGGTAGCTGTCAGCTTTGTCTTTTGGCTAAGTAAACATGGGACCCACTGTGAAGACTGAGGGGTTTCAGTTTCGCTGTGTGACTTTCAATGTTAATGGCTTGAATGTGCCCATCAAGTGCTATTTACTGTATAGGGAACTTAGGCGCCTTTGGGCTAATGTTGTTTTTCTTCAAGAAACCCATTTGTTATATAGACATGAATATTTACTGTGTAACCCTAAATTCTATGTATTTTGCTTCTAATGTTCAGGAAAATATAAAAACAAGGGGCGTGGGTATTCTGTTGGCCTCCTCTTTTCCAGAAGGATGTTATCTATTGCTGCGAGTGACTGTGGGTCCCCAGACATACACTTTGGTCAATGTATATGCCCCTAATGTGGATCAGGGGGCTTTTTTGATAAGCTGAGTAAGATATTGGGCCGTTCTGCGGAAGGCCTTATCCTATTGGGTAGGGATTTTAATTTGATTCCCCATGCGGCTTTGGACAACTCCACCACACCCATAGGGACAGGAAACATCTTCTCGTGTAATCATCCTCAGGAGCATGATTACACGTTTTGCTCTCAGGTCCGAGACTCGGGCTCCCAGATTGACTTTTAGTTGGGGGATCGACAGTGGCCACCTCAGCTGAACTCTTGTTCTATCCTTTCTAGTATGCTTTCCGATCATATGACAGTGCGGATCTCACTCCAAAGCTTCTCACCTCGCCCCTCCTGTTGTCCTTGGCGTTTTCTGGATTCTCTGCTTTCAGTGCCAAAGCACGGCGAGGCAATAGAAGCTGCAATCAAGGAATATCTAGAATTTAATGATATTGACAATATTGAGCCCTATTTACTTTGGGAGGGTGTGAAGGTGGTTTTGCATGGTAAAATCATTGCATTACAGTCTCATGATCATAAAACTCGACAGCAGCAAGAGCGGTTGCTTCGGACTCTGCTAGGAGCCGACTCCGGGAACTCCGTATTGCTCTTAAAGACCGCGAGCCAGCGGCCCTTAGTGTTGACCTTTAGAAGGTGCATCAGGAGCATTTTGAGTTCAATAATAAGGCTAGCCGTTTACTGGCTAATAAATTGAAAAAGCAGAGAACCTGGAATTTTATCTCTCATATTGTCACTTCTGAGGGGCGGGAGTGTCGTTCCACTGAAGACATTGGGGTGGCCTTTCAGGCGTACTATGCAGATTTATATTAGCCGCAAGCTGTGGAAGATTCCACAGAGGTTGAGACTTATCTCTCCTTGCTGTCTTTACTCTCTCTGTCGTAATGTCATCGGCATAGCTGTAGGAGGTTATGCCTTGTTTGTCCAGGTGAGAGCTGAAGGAGGCTGTATAGAGATTGAAGAGAGTCGGTGATAGAGGGGATCCTTGGGGAACTCCGCAGGGGTTTGACCAAGGTTCAGATTTTTGTTTGTCTGATTTTACTCTATAGGTTCTTGATTTAAGGAATCCTTCAAACCATGTGTATACTTTGTCTGTGATACCTATTGTATCCAGGATTTGTAGTAGAATGTTATGGTCCACCAAGTCGAATGCAGCGGTGAGGTCTAGTTGTATGAGCATCATTTTTTTTCCTGTGCTGAGATGTTGTCTGGCTGTGTCCAAGAGAGATCCTAGTAGTGTTTCCGTGCTGAAGTTGTTTCTGAAGCCGGATTGTGTGGGATGGAGTATGTTATGGTTTTCTAGGTAATTGGAGAGGAATTTGGCAACCAGTCCTTCTATTATTTTGACGTAGAGTGGAATAGAGGCAATGGGTCTGTAGTTGGCTGTTTGGTCTATCGGTCCTTTGGGGTCTTTGAGGATCGGGGTGATGATGATTTCGCTGAGGTTGGTAGGGTAGTGGCCGTTTATTAGCGAGATTTGTATCCAGTTTATAAGAACGACGCGGAATTTTGTGCTGGATATTTTTAGGAGATATGGTGGACAGTTGTTGAGGTCACAGGATGCATAGCTGTATTTTTTGTAGTATTTGTTGAATTCGGGCCATTGTATGTTGGGGAATTGAGACCATATTCTATCTGCTGCAGTAGAATCTCTATCTATGGGGAGAATTGTGAATTCGTTAGGATGGGTAGAGGTGTCATTGAGGGTAGCTCTTGCATTGGTAATTTTATTTTGGAAGTGTTCTGCTAATAGAGTGGCTAAGGGGGGGTAGTATTGTTAGTGGTCAGGTAGGGTTTAGTGTCAGTTAGGGTTTTTAGAATTTGGAATAGTTTTTTGGTGTCTTGGGTTTCAGTGCCTATTAGGTTGGTGTAGTGTGCTTTTCTCTTGTCCTTTAATTGTGATTTGTATTGTTTGTTGATTCTTTTTCCAGGCGGATTTTGTATGATACGAGTTCGATTTTCTCCATTTTCTCTCTAGTCGTCTACATTGTCTTTTGAGTTATAGCAGTTCGGAGTCGAACCATTTATCTGATCTCCTGCTGGGTCTGGATTTGGTTTGCAGTGGGGCTAAATCATCAAGGGTGTTAGTGCATAGTCTTTCCCAATGTAAGATGAAGTCCTCGGGGTTGTTTTCTAGAATAGTTTCATCTATTTTAGACCAGAATATGGAGGGTTCGATGTGTTTGCGTGAGGTGCATGTTACTTTATTGAGTTTTGTTAGTTTTTTTGTTGTTTTTGGTCCAGTTGATGTTGAAAGTGTAGGTGTAGTGGTCTGACCAGATGGATCTGGACCAAGTTCCGTTAGATGTATGAATTTCTGTTAAGGATGGTTGGTGGGTCATGAAGGCTGCAATATCAAGTTGGTGGCCTTTTTCATGAGTTGTTTGTGGATTTAGCATTTGGGAAATGAGAGAAAGTTTTCTACTTGTTTGGATGATTGATCATCTAGGTGTAGATTTAGGTCTCCTAGGAGTAGGTTGTAGGTTGCTATTAGTGAGTTTTGGTATATGAAGTCTTCCACTTCGGTTCTTGCTAAAGACCAGTTTCCCGGCGCTATGTAGTTTAGTGTGTCTTTTAGTGTGGTGCTTGAGAGTTGGCAAGCTAAAAGATCCATGTACGGGTTAGATGTTTTCTCAATTATATTAAGGGTTAGATCTTGTTTGATTAAGATTGCTAGGCCTCTGCCTCTTTTTTTTTTTCTCTGCAGACCACTGTAATTTTGTATCCTTGTGGGCAGACTTCAGTTATTCTGGGGTCTGAGTCGGAGGTTAGCCAGGTTTCTGTGAGGAAAAGACAGTCCAGGTTTTCTTGTTATCCAGGTTTTTATAAGCTCTGTTTTTGGACCTAGCGCTCTGATATTTAAGTAGGCGCATTTGAGTGTGGATATCTCTGTGTGATAGTTGTGGGTTGTATTTGGATATATAAGTGATTTGGTGTGCCGGTGTGGTTTAGTCTTACTGTGTGTTGGTCTTCTTCCCCATGTTGTGGTAATGGAGTGTAGAGTGTTAGATTGTAGGTTTGAGTTTCTGTCACTTAATGTTCTCCTATTTTGGAAGAGAGATTTATTTATATCTGTAGCGGGTATAGGGAGAAGGTTATTTGCTGCTGTCTTCCCGCTGGTTAAAAGAAGGATTAACAGTATGAAGTGCTGGGCTCGTGAGGTTCGCTTCATTTTGGGGGGTTTTTTGTTTGTTTGGTGGTTGGTGGTTGGTGAAAGGTGGTAGAAGGGTCTTTGGTGGTTTGGCTGCTGTTTTTCGGTTGGTTTTACGTTTGGTAGTGTTGGGGTGGATCGCTTCTTGGTCGCTTCACAAAGGTGCTATGAGCGTCTTAGACAGCGTGCTGTTAGGCGCTGAATCTTTTATTGGTCCAGCTTAGTCCCGTCGGGAGGGGAGGAGGGGCGGAGTGCGCTCCCACGCCGGCAAGCCTCCCTGCCTGCTCCTGGGTCCAGCGATGTCAGCCAAAGTGAGATTCAAATAAAGCAAAAAGAGACAAACTAAAAACGGGTGCTGGGAGACTCCCTGAGCCTTCCAACTGGCTCAGTTGTAGTCCTGTCAGGTGGGGGGAGGGGCGGAGTGCGCTCCCATGCCGGCAAGCCTCCCTGCCTGCTCCTGGGTCCAGCGATGTCAGCCAAAGTGAGATTCAAATAAAGCAAAAAGAAAAAGAGACAAACTAAAAACGGGTGCTGGGAGACTCTCTGAGCCTTCCAACTGGCTCAGTGTAGTCCTGTCAGGTGGAGGGAGGGGCAGAGTGCGCTCCCACGCCAGCAAGCCTCCCTGCCTGCTCCTGGGTCCAGCGATGTGGCCAAAGTGAGTTTCAAACGAGAAACAAGAAGTAAACAGAAACAAACAGAAACACGGGTGCTGAGAGACTTCCTGAGCTTTCCACTGGCTCAGTGTAGTCTCGTCGGGTGGGGGGAAGGGCGGAGTGCGCTCCCACACCAGCAAGCCTCCCTGCCTGCTCCTGGGTCCAGCGATGTCGGCCCTGTGCAGTCCCGTCGGGAGGGAGGAGAGGCGGAGTGCGCTCCCATGCCGGCAAGCCTCCCTGCCTGCTCCTGGGTCCAGCGATGTGGCCAAAGTGAGTTTCAAACGAGAAACAAGAAGTAAACAGAAACAAACAGAAACACGGGTGCTGAGATACTTCCTGAGCCTTCCAACTGGTTCAGTGTAGTCTCGTCGGGTGGGGGGAGGGGCGGAGTGCGCTCCCACACCGGCAAGCCTCCCTGCCTGCTTCTTGGAAATTTGGTGGTGGGGAAAATTAAGGGCTCCTTTTACTAAGCTGCAATAGCGTTTTTAGCGCGTGCAGAATTGCCGCGCTACACGGCTAGAACTAACGCCAGCTCAATGCTGGCGTTAGCGTCTAGCACGTGTGGCAATTCTGCGCGAGCTAAGCACGTGGTAAAACTGCTATCGCAGCTTAGTAAAAGGAGCCCTAAATGTGTACTATTTGTATTAGTTAATTATTATTAGTTATTTTCCAATGCTCAATATGACTGCCTTTCTTAAGGTTTGACACTTGTTCCATAATTTTTTTATTAAATTTAAGAAATATCCAATTCTAGAAGTGAATAATTAGATATTTGCCCTCTTTCAAATGGTATAGAGCAGCGTCTCTCAAACTTTTTTAACTCCGGCACACTAAACTGAGCAAATGTTTTTTCTGGCACACTAAATGCAGCAAATGTTTTTCATGGCTGGAAAAAATTTCTGGGGAGAACACTGTTGCTGTTAGTTTTCAATGTCCAATCACGTCAAAGAATGATGCTTATCTGGGCAGTTGTATAATAAAAAGAATGGATAAGATAACATGAGAAGTGAAATTGGCATGAATCAGAGGGATACATACCCTGTAAGTCCTAAAAGCAGGCTTGTGGATTAGATATAAACTATGAAGGCAGTGGTGTACCTAGCATATGTGACACCCAAGGCCCATCATTTTTTGACACCCCCCCCCCCCATCTCTATGAAAAACATGATTTTTACTAACAATCCACACATCACACAAGAGTGTACCTAGGAAAAGGCAGCATCTTACATACTGCAGTGAGCAGTACGGTACATCAATATGCCTATTGTAAAACTAAACAAGCCAGACTAGTACAGATCAATCCTGCACAGTCAATCCTAATTGAAAACCATGTCTTTCGAACACACAGAACACCTTCGCCTAGTATGGAATATGTAATCACAAACTAACCTTTCTCCCTTTTACAAAACTGTAATGTGGTTTTTAGCCATGGTGGTAACAGCTCAGACTCTCATAGAATTCTGAGCAATTACCCCCTTGGCTGGTGCTAAAAAACGCTCTACAGTTTTGTAAAAGAAGGGATAAAATAGAAAAACATAGACAAAGGTTAAATTGAACCACCAAGAAGCTGGACTCTGCATACAATGCAACACCACAGAAACAGCGATGCATCTCCCCTAAAGCAAAAAAAAAAATAATAATTTTTTTCTACATTGTCTTCTTTGGCTTCTGCTTTCCTCATAGTCTTGTCACTCTCTCCCTTTCATCCACTGTCTACCCTCTCTCTGACCCTTCTATATGGCATCTTATCTCCTTGTATTCCACTTCCATCTCTCCCTTCACCCCATTATTCTGGTATCCATCTTCTTCCCTTCCCTCTTCCAATGGTCTGGCATCTCTCTCCTCTTCTTCCCTTCCCTCTCCCACAGCCCTATGGTCTGGCATTTCACTCTCTCCTCCCCCTTCCCCCCCACTTCCATCAGCATCTGCCCCCTTTCTTTCCCTCCAACCCAATTCCATCCAGTATCCTTCCCCCCTTATGTCTCTCTCTCCTTTCCCTGCACACCAATTCCATCAGCATCTGCCCCCTTTCTCTCCCTCCATCACCCTTCTCTGCTCCTTTTTCCCTCCAAACCAGCAAGGACCCATGATGACTGCTTCTGTTGCCTCTGCCCCTGGAAGATGTAAGTGACGGAGAGGGTGGGCCGGCAGGTGCAATGACTGCAGCTGCCGGTCCACCCCTTCTGACGTCTTCCGGAGGCAGAGGCGGCAAATGCAGTCATCGCGGGACCTTCCTGCACTTCAGTGCGGTTGCCGACTCTGCTTCGGAATAAGTACGGCAGCCGCGCTGAGGTGCAGGTGCCATTTAGAGCAGCTTGGAAGGTTCTGGATCCAGCTGGCTGTGTACCCCCCTAGGGCTGGCACCCGGGGCGGTCTGCCACTGTATGAGGGGACAAAAAATAATTTAAAAAATGGATAACTTGACCTATTTAGACATGTCATACAATTATAACCAAAAAAATATGTCATAAAATGTAATTCTAAACTCAAAAGACTCCAGACAAAAAGCAGACTATAGAAAGGAAACCAGAAAAGACCAAACCCATAGTACTAAGATTCAAATGCTAAAATCGGACATATCCATTATGAAGAAATGTGTGGATCACCGCTAATTATAACGAGTGAGTCTTTAAAATATGAGATGGTAAGGGATAGCCAGACCTTGTGGACGGAAGTGACAAATACTGGAGCCAAAACCAGAGCACCGTGATGAAACTTGAATGGAAATATAGATACCTATTTATACTTTTGAGTAAAATTGCGATGCGAACATGTCATAGAAAAGAATAAATAATGTGTAAACTAAAAACCAAGAACAATATATTGTAACACCGAACTCAGAATTAATGAAATAACATGCTAAAAGAACTTAACCACCCCCCCCCCCTCTAAAATAGGGCATATACATACTTGAAATGATGGCTGGTTACAAACAGTATGCCTAGACAATATAGACCTAAACAGAGCAAAAGTGGGAAATGAACAGCTGATAATACAGTGTATATTGAAAACATAAACCGATAGTAGCTCAAAGTCAAGCCGACCGGGTAGATGAAAAGTGAAACCTGGGAAAGATCTAAATTATTGTTCAAATGAGCTTCTAATAAAACCAAAGAATAAAACCACAGCACTTGGGAAAGTAAAAAAGGGAGAGTAAAATGGACTTATCGAAAAGGTCTCTGCACTGATGAGATAAACTCGTACGCAGAATAAATGTGAACACGCGACAGTGGGGCTATGGTATTTGATCCGTTGAAAGAGGCGCCAAAAAAGTGTCGGCAGTGGATTGGATGCACACTGACAGGGGAGGGGCATTGGGCTGTTAAAAAAGGCTGCTTTAATAAATAAATGAAAATACTGGTGAAAAACTAAATAAAAAACCAAAACCATGATAAAATGCCAATCCTGACTGCAAGTGGTAGTGAAAGTAGCATAAGGCACCCGTAGTACTGTTAGTGCCAGAGATGCTTAGAATAAAGAACCGTGCTGTACATGAAGAGATAAGATGTAAAGTGCTGGCCCCTCACTGTACCACTTGATAAAACTAAGGAGCAATGTTCTAGAGCAGGGATGCCCACACTTTTTGGGCTTACGAGCTACTTTTAAAATGACCAAGTCAAAATAACCTACCAAGAATAAAATTTAAAAAAACACACAAAGCACACTGTACGCATAGAATGTTAATTATCATTCCTATTCCGGGATTTTTTCAAAGAGGTCAAAGCAGATGTCTATGCACTGTCACCTCAGTAACAACCATACAAAAATAGACAAATATACCCCCTCCCTTTTTACTAAACCACGATAGCAGTTTTTAGTGCAGGGAGCTGCGTTGAATGCCCAGCGCTGCTCTCGACGCTCATAGGCTCCCTGCGCTAAAAACCTCTATTAAGGGGACCATAGTGTAAAATATAGACTGCAGATATAAATTCAGACACATTTTGATCACTAAATTTAAAATAAAATCATTTTTCCTGGTCTCTGGTTGCACTTTCTTCTTCTGACTGTGCATCCAATCTTTCTTTCCTTCTTTCAGCCTGTATGCTTCCTCTCTTCCAGACCTCATTCCCTCCCCCAACTTTTTCTTCCTCTCTCCCTACCCTTTCTTTCTTTCTCTCTTCATGCCCCCTTTCTTTTTTTCTGTTTCTCTTCTTTCCTTCTGTCTCTCTGCCTGCCCTCCCCCAAGCCACTGCCGCTGCCATTGGGGAACAGGCCCCAAAGCCGCCACCGCCACCCCAAGCTCTCCCTGCTTCGGGCCGACCAGCATTCCTCTCCCAGACGTCAATTCTGCCGTCGGGGAGAGGAAGGCTGATCGGCCCAAGATCGTGATCGACCTATTGGGGAAATACTGCGGGTCCTGCCTTCGCGGAAACAGAAAGTAGGCAGGACCCGGCAGCAAGAAGAGCAAATTGTAAGCTTCACTGTCCTGTCTCCCGCCTTAGCCCATAGTGAACGCATGCTTCAGGGCTCGAACATGTGCGTGCCGGCTTCCCTTCTCTTCCCCCCCCAAACATAACTTCCGGTTTCGGAGGGAAGAGAAGGGAAGCCGGCATGCACACGTTAGAGCCCCAGAGCATAAGTTCGGTATGGGCTAAGGCGTGAAATCTCCAAGCCGTTGTTTTTTGGGGGTTTTTTGGTGTTGAGCAGCACCGGCAGCAGCAACAGAATTCATAGCGGATGATAGCTGGGCAGTCATCTAAATTACCCGGGTGGACCGCCCGGCTAAAAGGCCCTAGGGAGAACACTGCCCTTTCAATTTTAGAGAGTGCCCTCTCATTCTCCCTACCTTGGAGAGGTTGAACAATCTGTCTTTATCTGCTAAGTCTATTCCCTTCAGTATTTTGAATGTTTCGATCATGTCTCCTCTCAGTCTCCTCTTTTCAAGGAAGAAGAGGCCCAGTTTCTCCAATCTCTATACGGCAACTCCTCCAGCCCCTTAACCATTTTAGTCGATCTTCTCTGGACCCTTTTGAGTAGTACTGTGTCTTTCTTCATATATGGCGACCAGTGCTGGACGCAGTACTCCAGTTGAGGGTGCACCATGGCCTGGTACAGCAGCATGATAACCTCCGATCTGTTCGTGATCCCCTTCTTTATCATCCCTTTTTGCCGCCACAGCACATTGTGCAGACGGCTTCATCGACTTGTCGATCAGAACTCCCAAGTCTCTTTCCTTTGGTTCTAAAGATTTTAATTTAAAGATCCAATGCTGTTTGCGCTGGAACAAGAGCTTATCACGATCACCACCTCTTATTGATCTTTTAATCATATCAATGACCCATTTTAATTGATCGAACTTATGATGGAATTCGAGGCAATGAGAGACTAAAGGAGCCTATATTTTAGATCTCTTTAAATTTGATCTGTGTTCATTTAACCGGATTTTTAAACTTCTAATAGTCTTGCCTAGAGGGACATAATATCAAATATACAATGTGGGTATTATTGCAATTACTAAAAAAATTATTTATGTATCTGCTGCCATCTGCTGGATTTACAAAATCATTGGACTGCAACATCATGTCACAATTCTTTTAATATGAATCTTGAGGACTGAGGAGATACTTTAATTATTGATGGACTCAATAACTTCTTCAGGTTCTTACTACGTGAATATGCACTTCTGAGATGTTTGGACTTGAAAATCTCATGGGTTTGCATAATTCCAATGTTTTTTAATTATACGAGAAATTCTGGGGCTAGCATTAGTGTACCGTGAAACAAAAGTCAGAACACTTTCATCTTGATCTGACTTAGATCTTGAATTTAATAATAAAGTCCTGTTGTTATATTTAGCTCGTTTATATACAGAATTCAGATTCCTGGTATTATATCCCCTGTTGCTCAGCTTCTTATGCAGAGATTTAGACTGAGATTTAAAATCCAAATCTTTTTTTTTTTTAATTTTTATTCATTTCAAATCTTAAATCAAATACAATATTGACATTTATCAATTAAGCATTAAGATCTTTGACTGCAAATACGTCTATAATGTAAAAATTGTGAATATGGTAAACTTGTTTTGTAGCCGATTGGATGACAGCTAGTAGAATGTAGCAAGGTGTTGCGATCTGTGCTTTTATTATGCACCTTAGTATTAAATCCTACCCTGGTTAGATGTTGACATCTAAAAATGAGATGTTACTGTATGAGCAGTTGTATGTAAATTGAATGTTTTCATTACAAGTATTCAACCACTTGTGAAAAAGCAAAAATTCTTCAGTGTTCCAGGTCCATAAAAGAAAGACGTCGTCAATATACCTATGCCATGAAAAGATTTTTTTTCTGAAAAAGGTGAATTTGATATCCAAACGTTTTCAAATTGATTCATAAATATACATGCTGAGGGATAGATGAATATAGAGAATAATATCTAAAGTAACCATCAAGAACTTTATTCTTGTATACCGCCCATCCATAAAAGTTCTGAGCAGTTCACAAAGAACTGTACAATCAGTGAAATATACATAAGTTCAGGAAAAAAACATGATAAAAATATACGGTTAAGAACAAACTTATCAAACAAGTGTGTTTTTAAAAAACTTTCTAAAAAAATTATAAGAATACATTTGAAATATCAGGGGGCTTAACCAAGAGTTCATTTTTCCTAATTGAAAGGCAAATGTCTTATTTAAAAATCTCTTGTAACGACAAGCCTGAACAGAAGGGTACATAAACATAAAATTATTATGAGTTTTTTAATGATCTATAAAAATTGAATTGAGAGGATAAGTATCCCGGAGCCAGACATAAAAGAGCTTAAAGCCTAATTTAAAAAGAATGCATCTGGGTTTTTTCCCCTAGTGCTGGTGAGAAAAGAGGAGGATTTGCCCATTTTGTGGAAATTTTGGAAGATTACATTGCAGACAAGTGTTATTGTTGATAGAATATTATGTCAGGTAGGTATTGTTCAGTATATTGGAGAATCTTAGAACCTTTGATTGGATTGTTGAACCTTTTACATTCAGGGAAAAACAAGTAAGCAAGTAAGCGACATGATATCTTAATAAATGCGATAGTCATAAACACCCCTACTACCATAAATGTAGAATACATAATCAAGGAAACACGAACAAGAATGCAAGTAGTGTTCTAACAGCAAATTTGGAACGTATACTGTAAGGGAATGTAGGTCTTTTTATGCCAGCAATCAAAGCTGACAAGAGAAGGTATAAAGAGAGAGACATTGATATCAACTATTTAACTATTACCAGCAATAGAAGTGTTAGAGCAATAACATAACAGATTGAGGCCATAAATGCACAGTTTACATTCCATAACTGACTCCATAATATAAATACGTAACTGTACCCTAATAGTAAGGGTATTGGAGGTAAATATATACACTTTAGCAAACGACCCATATCTATGAACACTGTCCCAGCAGACCAGGGAGGAGAAGCTCCATGAATAAGACATCTGCAGTAAATATTATATGAGTGGTGTGATAGATGAAAATACCATAGTATATTCTGTGAGTGAGTGGGAGGAATGACATAACTAATGCAATAGACAGCTTGTGATATATATCTCTTGTCCTGGTAATAAAGAGCTATAACATTTTAGAATAGTCCCATTAACATGCTGTTATCTAGAATAATGACCTGAGGAGGTAAGTAGGAGTGACTTACAATAGAAAATGAAAGGTAAGCAGGTAGCAGAATGATAAAATTGATTAGGTAGAGCAAAAGTGTAAAGCCATGTATTCTTATAATTGATAAAGTGGTTAATCACATTTGTGAAGAGCCACATTAGAGAGAGACAGACATGAGAAGAGCAAGTAAATGGTAGCACATCAGGATTGTAGAAGGAGAATAGGGTAGTATCAGGTTCCTGCAAGGATAAGATATGTTAGTGGAAAAACTCACATCACCCCACGGGTTAGTGAGCAGTAAAACAGAGCAACATGTGAGCGAAAGAGCCAGACTAAATAGACTCATTCATATGAAAAAACACCAAAATTGTATAATTAACATGTAGAGATATCCCATAAAGTAGTTATATTATTCAAATATGGCTGTGGAATACAGCATTTACTGACAGTGTAAAGCAGGTTACATTATTAAACAGCATGCAAACTGGATCAGGTTTTATCAATGGTCATAGGGTGGATACTTTCGATTAAATCAGCTAAATCAGCAGGATTGGAGTAGTTTTTAGTGGTGGTATTATATGTAATTTGCAATCGAGTGGGATACAATATTCCATATTTTGCGCCCATTGCTGATAGTTTGGGCATATAGGAAAGCAGTTGTTTTCTCTTCTTTGCTGATTCCTTGGATAGATCTGGAACAATTAGGAGCTTAGTACCTTCAAAGAGAATCAGTGAGTGCAATTTAGCTTTTTGCATAATGAGTTGAACTTGCTTCTGCCGTATCATAGTTATAACAATTGGTCTCGGGTAACGGCTATGGTGCGCCACTTATTGTGGCACCCGGAATGCATGGTTGAAATCCAGTTTGGTTTCTTTGGTTTGGTTTTCAGGAGGGCCGAGAAGCTTGTGATCTGACTGATTTCTTAGTAGCAACATGGCCGCTAAGAAATCAGCTAGATCACAAGCTTCTCGGCCCTCTTGTAAACCAAGCAGACGGAAGCTGTTGCATTTCGCTCAGTTATTTGCCTCTTCAAGGGCATGCTCAAGTTGGGAGATGCGCGAAGTTTGCGCTTTATGCTCCAAAGTGTCGGTACATTGTTTTATAGTAGACAGTTCTTCTTTGATGTTAGTTAAGCCCTTCATCTCCGATATGTCCTGTCTGGTGTCTAATATCAGCTTGTGAATAGAGCGTAGTTCGGCCGTTAGAGAGGCCGATGAGACTTCCTCTGCTTTTTTTAGTGCTGTTCTTCAGTGGAGAGACAGGCTCCACGCTCTTGCGCTTATCAGATTTTGCAGTGGACATCCTTTGAAATGATGCAGTAGGCAATGAATTGGAGATTTTGAATTTGAAGGTGTTTTTTCTTGATTTTATATGTTAAAGTACCGGAGCTCGCTCAACATGCCAAAACATGCTCACTAGCGCCCCCCCCCCATTCTCCATAATTTCTAATTTAGAGTGAATGATACACAAATCTCTTACAGCAGAAATAGAGACCTGCTGTAGAGTTGAAATTTGGGTTTCCGTTAAAGTAGATTTCTTATCCAGAATTACTACGTTGGAATCAATGTTTTCAAACTTTTGGACAACATCATGTGAGAAAGATATAGATTGCTTAGCAATTGTTTTTAACAATCCTTCCACCCTCATATTTACTAACCACAAGTCTTTTAAGATAATATCCTGGGGATTCTCAGTTGCCTCTTTCTCAACACTTGATCCAACTAATACCGGTAAAACTTTAGGTAATGAAGATAATTAATTTAGAGGAAGCATGTGAAGCCAAAGGAGAATCTGAGATATCAGTGGAGTCTAATATATGACCCACGTCAGAGGATAATGGTGGAAGTGGAGGAGTCCTTTTGAGGGACTTAAAGAAGCTCCTGAAGATAAATTAGGATCTTGATTTAAAGTTTGTGTGTTAGCAAATGGAAGTAAATGACGATCCATTGGACCAGATGTTGCTGAAGTAGAACTCTTTGGTTTCGCCTTTCTCTTATCCATTGATAAAAATTAAATTAAAAGTTCTTCCCAAAGTAGAATAATCACCACAACTCCTCGCAGCTCCAAGTGGCTCCCAAGGGGCCTAACGAGCCCCTTAGGGCCGCAGCTGCGATATCTTTTTCTGCACTGAGACAGACCATGATGATGGTTCTAAAATCCAAGATGTTACGGAGAGCTTGCCAAGACTCGGCAAGCCTGATGACTACTATCTGATGCTGCTCATCCACATTGGCACTAACGGTACTCCTGCGAACGTGTCAAAAGTGACTGTGGCTCTGGGAGTGAAGGTGAAGCAGTCAGGTGTGCAGTGGTATACTCGTCCATCCTCCCTGGTGTATGCCAGGGCAGAGAAGCTCACAGCCTGGAGATAAATGCTTGGCTATTTGGATGGTGTCATCAAGAACGTTTTGGCTTCCTGGACCATGGGATGATTTTCCAAGAGCTGCTGAGCAGGGATGATGTGCATCTATCAAAGAAGGGAAGAAGTGTCTTTACCAGCAGGCTGGCTAATCTACTGAAGAGAGCTTTAAACTAGAAGTGATAGGACAGGGTGATAAAAGCTCCCGTGTTCTTCCCTTTTCATGTCTGATTTTCTTGTAATTATTGTATTCCACCAAAACTTACCTATTGTTTTTGTTTCAAGTCCCTAATTTGTCTTGTCAGTATGTCCTTGTAAGCCTCCCCTTTGTTTTTAACATTGTAAAACGCTTAGAATTCATGATAGGCGTTTCAAAAAATTTTAATAAAATTTGGAAACTTGGATCACTGAATACCTCTACATGGATGGGAAAAGGGGGCAATGTCTGGAAAGCAGTACAGCTCTCCCTTCGTATTTGTGGGGATTAGGTGCAGAGCCGGCCTGCAAATAGCGAAAAATTGTGAATAAGTTTTTGGGCCGGCTCTGACCCACCCCTGCCTCCCTCCTGCATCCCCGGACCTTACCTGGTGGTCTAGCAGTGACACGGGGAGAAGTGATCTTCCTATGCTCCTGCCCTGTGCAGAGCTGCCATCAAAATGGCTGCCGTAAGTTCCCGTTGGTCTTCTGTATTCAAGGTCCACTTCTAGGAATCAACATTCCCAGAAAACCAGAACCACATCACCAGTGGTACCAGATTATACATTGAAAACATCAGAACAGGGTAGGAAACGTATACGGAGTTGTTCTGGTGAAAACTTCACATCCCCACCCACAAGTCCTCCAGTTAATACATCAAGTCTCCACCATCACAGGGAGGTAACCAAAACCAGAAAGTATTTTTAGACCTTCTCTGGACACCAGACAAGTACAAAGAGAGATCATGCACATAAAGTCAAGGACCCTATCGGACAGATACGATGCAGAGGAGTCAGGGACAATATCCAATGAGGGGACGATGGATGAATAGGTACAGGGGACGTACGTTCCATAGTCAGAGGACCTGGCAATAGAAGATATCCCAATTTTCAATCTGTCATCAATACCTCTCACCAGTACACAGAAATCAGTTCTTAAAAAAGGTTTGTCCTTTGTACTTACAACAAATATGATCCGTTCCAAACCAGGGTGGACCTATTCAAATTTAAACGTAAATTACAAATTCGTCATTTCTTTTCCAAAGATGACATCATGAATATCAATACAGACATGTCGGTCCTCAAGAGAAAATCCAGATGGATTCCCAACAGTCAAATTGACCCCGTCATTAGTACCTTTTTGGAATGTGTCATACATGATATTGGAAACATGGAAATTAAGAAAAATAAAAAACGATATGTGCACAATCTAGACCAGTTAGAATATGCTCTAAAAAACAGCACCGGAGGAACCTGCCTCTTTCGCCGGCCCCTGCTGCACAAGGAGAGGAGCGTGGGAGCCCTGCTCTGCCTCCCTCCCGACACAGGAGAGCCGACTTTTTAAAATCACCAGCATCTCATCCCACATCTACTTTCAAAAGGACCGCTCCACCATACCTTTGACTGACCCGATTGGTCTAAACCCCCACTCTTACCCTACTGAAAACTCTTACAGGACATCATCCAGCTGTTCTGATATCATCCAGTTATCTATCTATCCAGTTTACCTTGTTCTCTAGTTGTTCTGATCCTAACCTCAATCATTGCTTTAATTGCCACTCATTATCCTTACATGTCATTTATTCTGCTACCAAGTCTGATTTCCTAGATGTTCTGATTCTTATCCCACCTCCTGCTGACCCTCCAATTCATAACCTAACAGCCTACCCAGTTCACTAGCCTGACGCTTATCCAGCTTAGTTATCATAGTCCACCCTCCTCCAAGGCTCGGGCTCCATGCCAACCTTCTTCCTCTACTGACTCAAACTACCTAGCTCTTACCCAACAAAGCTCTCCCCCTAAAAAAAATAAAAAAAAATTAATTAATCATGAAACCGCCTTCATGGCTCCTTCTCCTCCTGCTCTGCTCTTCTCCCCTCACCACCCCCTGCTTGAAACCTCCTTCCCCAAACCTCCCCGACCCCTCCACTGATTTTAACATCTGCCCTGGCCTCAGAATCCCCACGTTGCTGCGCACCAGAAACCATCCCTCCAAAAAAAATCCTCGTAGAGTCAATCACGCATCATTAAAACCTGTCCCCCCTGCAAATCTCCCCAATCTTGCCTCTGACTCGCTCACCCCAGTCCCTACACTCTATTGCAACGCCAGATCCGCTTGCAATAAAATTCAAATCCTGAAGGACCTACTTGAAGACAATGACCCGGGATTCCTATGCATCACGGAATCTTGGATTACCAAAGATGACATATTTACACAAAATGAACTCTGCTCCCACGGCTATTAAGGTCTCTTCTCTCCCAGAATTAACCGAAAAGGAGGAGGCCTGGCACTAATTTACAAATCATTCTTCGATGTCCAGCTCATCAATAAGAGCAGCCACACCTCTCTAGAATACATGCTAGTCTCAGTCAATGACGAACTCCAACCTCACCCACTGGGTATCCTACTTCTCTACCACCCTCCCACCCCTTGGAACAAACCCTCTGAGCTCGTTCTCGAAACCATATCAAATGCCTTCCTCAAATTTCAAAGACTTCTGATCATTGGGGATATCAATCTCCACCTTGATGACAACACCAAGAAGGATACGATCAAACTAAAGAGCTTCCTCACCTCTCTCGGATTTTCCCCCCTCCCCTTCCCCATCCCATGGAAAGGGACACACCTTAGATCTCATCAGTTTCCTGGACCTTACCACCTACAAAACCTCAGTCGGCAACACCATCTGGGAACAGGTCCCCTGGTCTGACCACTTCCTTGGGACCTTCCGCCTCCCCATTTTCATGTCGCACCTTGGGACCCCTCCCCGCTCCTCTAACTCCATCACTTTTCGCAAAAAAATTTCAAGCAACCTGTTCTGGACAAATTTCCTCAAAAAATTCTCCTCTGCACCTAAGCCTGCAGACCCTGAATCCAACTGGCATAACTGGACCGCCCTCTCTGAATCCACCTTCCTCTCCCTCTTGTCTTTGAATTTCGTTAACATATTTCTCAAGATCTAAGTTGACAATGCAACCACCCTTATCAGCTGGTTTAATCACTATTTTGTGATTATTCTTAAGTTCATTCATTGATGGCATCAAACTAAACCTTAGATTTGGATTAATATACCCCGCTATTATGAGGGTAACTTATGAGAATAAAACTTATAATTTTGAAGAAGTAGTCAAATTAAAGGAATTCCTAGATCAATATGATTTGCCTATGGATTCATGAAAGTAAATGGATATTGTAATTAATATGTACTGAGTTTGATTTTTGGTATATATTTTTGTGGTGAAAGTTTGAAGAAATTTGTAAAAGAAGAAAAAGGAGAGGAAAAAAAAAAAAAGGAGAAAAGGAGAAAATATTTTCAAGAAAAATGATTGCAGTTATGGTTAAAAAAGGATCAATATTTTAAGCAGGATCAGAAGAGTGGATAGATGGAAGGCTTACTATAATGTAAGGTTGGATTGTCATTAATATGGGAAAATATATGATATGTGATGGATATCTAAGTGATAAAGAGGAAATAAGAACTTTAAGGAGAAAATAAGAGTGAAAGAAAAGAAGATGTGAAAAGAAGAAAATGTGGTGGAACTTATATGAAGAGAAGAGAAGATAAGGATCATTTATAAGATTTGGATGGATTCTTAATGTGAATATATAATTTACATCTGATCGAGACTGAGATAACAGACTGAGGATACAACAATGCTACATTGGAGAAGTGTGGAATCTTAAAATATAACAGGACGGAAATATAGTAAATCTTGGTGTAAAGTGTTGTGAATGTAAAGATGGAATACTGGATAAGACTTGATTCTTACTTAAATTTATAATTTGCATCTGAGAATGACTGATATAAAAGGCTGATGATGCATAAGTACTTCATTTGAAATGGATGGAATAGTACTCTGCAAGAAGATGGAATTGTAAGGAATCTTGGAGTGCAATAGAGAGAATGGGAGAATTGTTTAAAGGATATAGATTGATCTTTATTCAATTTATAAATCATATCCTGAGTTTGACTGAGATAACAAGAGGGTGATGCATAATTGATGCATTACAGACATATTGACAATCAGAATATAGGATAATACAAGATATATTGAAAATTGGTGTGAAGTGATGGGATTGTGAGGATCGCTTAAGTGAATTGGCTTGATCCTTAATTTGGTTGTTGATTCACATCTAAATGAGAATGAAGTAGCAGGATAAAGATGAACAAGTATTACAATCGAGAAGAATGGAGAATAGACTGAAATAAGTTGGAAATGTAATGGAACTTAATGAAAATTTTTGAGACTGTGAAGATTGCTTGATTGAAATGATTGATCCTTCTTTTGATTTATAGGTTAAATCTAAAAATTAATAAAATAAGGTGGAGTGATGTATGTTACATTGACGTTGTGGGAAACTTATGTTAGATTTAGAAAGAGAAGGAGGGAAAAAAATGTATTAATCTTGGGTGGGTATAATTATATAAAAAATGGAATCCGAAATATAGGGTATATCCTTTTATAAATATATTAAGGATATAGGATGGAAGAATGTTTGAAAGTTTGAATGAGGGGAAAAGTTTATAATAATGGGATTAGAGTAATATGGGTATGTAGGGTATTGTAGAATGGATTGACTGCAGGAGAATTTGGAGTTGATTGTTTGGTAAGAATTAGAGAGAAGAAAAACTGAATATGTTATTGCCTGTGGGGAGTTATATTCTTTATTCAGTTAATATGTGCGTTTCGAAGTTTGCAGTTGTATTAGGGGAGGGGAGGGAGGGGGAGGGGAATAGGGGTGGATGGGGAAAGATGGGAGGGAGGGGAAAATTATATACTGGTTTAAGGAAAAAGAAAATATGTATATTTTATGTTTGAGAGAGATATGTTTATATATTATATTTTATTTGTAAAATGGGTTTTAAAATTTTTTCTTTGAACGTAAATGGCCTCAATCACCCAATAAAAAGGAAAAAGGTACTGGCATATATTAAACAACAAAATATAGATATTTGTTTTCTGCAAGAGACACATTTGTCTGGAATAGAGTCTATGACGCTATTAGGTAATTGGATAAAACAATGTTTATATGCACCAGCGATAAAAAAGAGGGCAGGAGTAGCAATATTGATTAATATAAAATGTTCAGCAACATTTAATATGGTAAAGGCAGATCCTCAAGGAAGGTGGTTACTTGTTGACATGAGCATGGGCAATACTACATTGGCGTTACTAAATATATATGCCCCTAATTCGAATCAAAGTGAATTCTTTAAATCTCTACAACAATTAGTTTTACCACTGGCTGCTACTAATATAGTGGTGGCTGGGGATTTCAATGCTGTTATAGATCCAATAATGGATAAAAAGCCTAGTAGAATTATGAAATCAATGGGATTAGATAATTTGGTACAAACATGTAATTTAAAAGATATATGGCGTATTCTTCATTTTAATGATCGGGAATTTACATTTTGTTCACATGTTCATCAATCATTTTCAAGAATTGATTATATTTTTGTTTCAGATCAGATGGTACAGCAAGTTGTAAAAGCTGATATAGAACCAATAGTAATATCTGATCATGGTGATGTATGGATAGAAGTTAACTTAATAGATCAAGATAATTCCAAACCTGTATGGAGGTTTGATAATACTTTGCTTGCTGATTCTAAATTTTGCACAGAATTTCAGATAAAAATGAATGAATATTTTAGACTTAATGATCTAGAGGAAATATCGATTGGAATATTATGGGATGCTTTCAAAGCAACTATGAGAGGACAAATTATATCATATTCTGCGTATAAAAAGAAACAGATAAGAAAGCAATTTGCAAATTTGGAAAAAGAGATTAAAAATTTGGAATTAAAATTGGTTAATAAATGGGAACAAGAGACATTTCAAATATTGTTAAAAAAAATGTGAATATAATGAAATTTCCTCTGGGTTAGTAAGGAAAGATGTTTTTGCTCAGCAAACGATGTATTATGGTAGTGCAAATAAGGCTGGAAGATTATTGGCAAATTATTTAAAAGCAAAGAAAAGAAAGTTGAAAATAAGCATAATTAAAGATGAATTAGGAAATTCTCATTCTCAAATTGGAAATATATTAAAACAATTTTTAAAATATTATAAGTCACTGTATTCTTCTGAGTCTTATTTAGATAAAGAGAAAGATGGGTTGGAATTTTTGAGTTTAGTTGAAGGACCTAAGGTTCCTGATCATATAAAAGGAAGTTTAGATAAACCTATATCATTAAAAGAGTTACAAATGGACACAATCTGCGAACACATAGAAAAAAATGGACAACTGAAGGCGAGCCAACATGGCTTCTGCAAGGGAAGGTCGTGCCTCACAAACTTGCTGTACTTCTTCGAGGGAATAAACAGCCAGATGGATAAGGGGGAATCCATAGACATCATTTACCTTGACTTCCAAAAAGCCTTCGACAAGGTACCTCACGAACGGCTACTAAAAAAGCTGTGGAACCACGGGGTGCAAGGGGATATCTACCGATGGATCAAACACTGGTTGGCAGGCAGGAAACAGAGGGTGGGAGTAAAGGGCAAATACTCAGACTGGCAATGGGTCACGAGCGGAGTTCCACAGGGGTCGGTGCTAGGACCTCTATTGTTCAATATATTTATTGATGATCTGGAGACGGGGACAAAATGTGAGGTTATCAAATTTGCTGATGACACCAAACTCTGCAGCAGGGTTAGGAACACGGAAGACTGTGAAAACCTGCAAAGGGACCTAACGAGACTGGAAGACTGGGCAAATAAGTGGCAAATGAGTTTTAACGTAGAGAAATGCAAAGTCATGCATGTAGGGAAAAAGAACCCGATGTTCAGCTACAAAATGGGGAGAACACGGCTAGGGGTGAGTAACCTTGAAAGGGATCTGGGGGTGATGGTTGACACATCACTGAAACCATCGGCGCAATGTGCGACAGCCTCAAAGAAAGCAAACAGAATGCTGGGCATCATCAAAAAGGGTATCACAACCAGGACGAAGGAAGTCATCATGCCGCTGTATCGCGCAATGGTGCGCCCGCACCTGGAGTACTGTGTTCAATACTGGTCGCCGTACCTCAAAAAGGACATGGCGGTGCTCGAGGGAGTGCAGAGGAGGGCGACTAAACTGATAAAAGGTATGGAAAATTTCTCTTACGCTGACAGGTTAAAAACGCTGGGGCTATTCTCTCTGGAGAAGAGGAGACTTAGAGGGGACATGATAGAAACCTTCAAAATCCTAAAGGGCATAGAGAAGGTTGACAGGGACAGATTCTTCAGACTGTGGGGAGCCACAAGCACTAGGGGTCACTCGGAGAAATTGAAAGGGGACAGGTTTAAAACAAATGCTAGGAAGTTCTTTTTTACCCAGAGGGTGGTGGACACATGGAACAAGCTTCCGGAGGAGGTGATAAGCCAGAACTCTGTACAGGGGTTCAAGGAAGGTTTGGATAGGTTCCTGGAGGATAAGGGGATAGAGGGGTACAGATAGAACTTGAGGTAGGTTATAGAAGTGGTCAGTAACCTCTTCACAGGTTGCGGACTGATGGGCCGCCGCGGGAGCGGACCGCTGGGCAGGATGGACCTCTGGTCTGACCCAGTGGAGGCAACTTCTTATGTTCTTATGTTCTTATGTTCTTAGAGTTGGGACCGCTCCAGGTGGAGATGGATTTACAGTAGAGTTTTATAAAGAATTTCAAATTTCCCTTTTACCATATTTATTAAAACTATATCAGGACCAACTGAATAAAGGTTGTAAATCAGGCACTATGGCAGAATCTTTAACTATTGTTTTGCCAAAGCCAAATAAAGATCCAACATTGGTGTCAAATTACAGGCCTATATCTTTAATAAATGTAGATGGTAAAATATTAGCTAAGATTTTAGCATTAAGATTGGCTAAAGCTCTTCCGCATATAATAGGAATAAATCAAACTGGATTTGTTGCTCAAAGACACTCTTCAAATAATACTAGACTGGCATTTCAGATGTATTATTTAACAAAACAAATTAATGATTCGGCTTTTTCAGTATCACTAGATGCTGAGAAGGCTTTTGATCGTGTAGAATGGAATTTTATGTATCAAGCTATGGAATGGTTTTGTATTGGATCTGGATTTATACAAATGATTCAAGCACTGTATAGCTCCCCAACTGCTCGTTTATACATAAACAATAATTTTTCAGATGTTTTTAAATTGCAGAGGGGAGTTAGACAGGGTTGTCCATTATCTCCTTTGCTCTTTGATATAGTTCTTGAACCCTTGTTGTTAGCTATTCAACAGGCAAGGGACATAGAGGGTATTCCATGTGCTGGAGTGGAATATAAAGTATCCGCTTATGCAGATGATATATTGCTTCATTTGAGAAATCCGGAAACAACAATTCCATGTCTACTGGAGATAATAGATACATTTGGAAAATTCTCAGGATACAAAATAAATTGGACTAAATCAGAAATTTTACCTTTAAATGTACATTGTACAAAAGGTATACTTGATTCTTTCCCTTTTATTTGGAAAGAAGAGGGTATAAAATACTTAGGTATTTGGTTGAATAAAACACTCGAAGAGACAATGAGAATAAACGAAAAATTTTTATTACAAAAAGTAACAGAGTTATGTGAGCAATGGAATCCTTTACATTTGTCATGGTGGGGAAGAGTTCAAACTGTTAAAATGATGATTTTGCCTGTAGTTTGCTATCAATTGGGAATGATACCAGTGTATTTTCAGGGGTCTTTTTATAAAAAATTAAATAGTATTCTGGTTAAATTTATTTGGCTGGGTAAAATTGCAAGAGTGGCTCTAGTGTCTTTGCAAAGACCAATTGAGGAGAGTGGGGTAAATTTTCCCAATTTTTATAGGTATCATCAGGCCTATATCATGCGTCAAGGTATGTACTGGGTCCTCCCAGAGCTTATGGAACAAATACCAAAATGGTTACGGGTGGAGAGATCACTTATTTTTCCACTTAGGCTTGATCTTCTGCTTGGTATAAAAGTGCCTAGAATACGTAAAGACAATAAAGTATTAATGGATACTTGGAAAACATTACGATTTGTAGATAAATTAACTAGTGATTCTATTTTAAAATCGAAACAACAGACTATTTGGGTAAACTCCAAGATACAAATAGGCGGGTTTAAGGTTGTCTGGAAAGATTGGATTAAAGCAGGTATAAGATCTTTAACTGAAGTAATTGATAATGGTAAGCTGCTTGATTTTTCACAATTGCAACATAAATATGGTCTGAATAAAAAACAAAGTTATAAGTGGTTGCAATTGAAGCAGGCTATTCAGGTGGGGTTCCCTGAATGGAATTCTTTAAATGATCATTACAGCTTAGAATTCTTATGTTTCCAGGCAGATTTTCTGGGACACCAGGCCGCAAAGTGGTATAAAATTATATCTAATTATTTGAATAAGAAACCAAAAAATGGATTAAGAGATATTTGGAGCATTGAGATTAAGCATCAAATTAATGCATCTCAATGGCCACGTATTTGGTCTTGGAGAATTAAAGGTACGATGTCGGCATCTATTAGGCAAACATGGTTCTTTTTGTTGCATAGAGCATTCTGGACCCCTACTACATTACAAAAATTAGATTGTTCTAAGTCTAATAGATGCTGGCATTGTAAAATTGAAATTGGAACTTTAGACCATCTTTTATTTTATTGTCCATGTATTCAGGCATTTTGGATATCAATATGGGATCAGGTTAATATGTTGATGGAAAATCATGTAGCATTATCCTACGACACAGTGATTTTTGGAATGTGTATGAGGGCCAAAAGTCAGATATCTGCAGCAAACAACAAATTATTGATGATTCTTACTGGAGTGGGAATTCAACAAATAACGACTAATTGGAAAGATTATTCTAGATTGAATTGTAGTTTTTGGTGGAACTCAGTTTGTCATGTGTATAAGATGGAAAGATTTCTTGTAGTACAGAGGGGATATTTTGGAGTAAATTCTCTATTAGTACGTCTAAGTTAGGCGTGCTTTAGACGTCCGGAAAACGTTAGTGCCAATTAACCGGTACTTAGGCATACGGTAGATGTCCCTACAATCTAGTCGCGCAATATAGACGCAGGTTTCTGAAACATCATTAAGACGTCTCCAGTGGACCCATGATAGACGTGGGTACGGTGTTTTTTTTTTTTTTTTTAATTATACTTTATTTATACTCTTTATTATCACACATTCAGCATTGTAAGTATAGGATGATGAAAAAGATAACTAAAACACAGTATACCATTTTGTAAACTATATATTAGTTAATCTAGCAGAGAACACTTCTGTGTTGTATCTTTTTCCTCTAGGATATCAGAATTGTACAGTTTACCATTAATACAAGGAAAAAAAATATGTTTTGTTTCAAAGGAGAACTGAGTGGGTGTTGAACTTACATTATCAGTATGGAAGGTGGGAACCGGTAGATGTGTGCTACACAGAAAGCTGTACAGGAATGTCATACTCACCTCCTATTAGAAGTGGAAAGGATAGGACTTTGAACACCATATAGACTTTTTATAAACTTCGTTTAACTTCCACAAAGACTGGCAGGAAAGACACCCTAAGTCATCCAATAAGCTTTCTCTCGATTTCCCAGAGACATTATTTCAGAGAGGATAGTTTAGAAGTGATATCTTGCTCGAAAGAACACTCTCCTGGTCTTAAAACATTGCAACAATCAGCTCATTCTTCACAACAAGAAACAGAATCAAAACACAGATTAAACCTGAATGTGGCTTCCAGTTCACAGGAAGAGGAAGTTGCAAGCAGCACAATGCTGATCTCATTGTGACATCATCAAGGTGCACCTGGAAGGTAGATATGCCACAAGTAAAAGACAAGCCGGGAGTTGAACTCACAACCTACAGATGATCGATATAGTGCTTTTACTCACTGACCTACACCTGTGTCTCTGGTTCCCCTGTCATAGCATACCTTCGTGATGTGCTAAAGTATACTCTACTTAGCTATCATATCACAGTCAGTTGAGGCAAAAGACTGGTAGCTCAATGGTGTAAAGCACTGTTGTCACGGATGCAACACCCATATTCTTAAGTATGGTTCAATAAATGTAATACAGAGTCAAAATTATGCTGTTTATTTTATCAAACCCAAGCTCAACTTTGTAATGTATTGTGTATAGTCTCGCTAATGTGTTTATGATGAAAATGAGATGCGATAGGTGTATATCCTATATAATAAAACCCTAGCCACGCATGCACACATACCTGCGTGCTTCTGTGATCTCTGCTCTGTGATCAGTAGGTCTGTGGCCAGCAGGAGTGCAGATGCAGCAGCCAGGTGAATCCCCCCTCCCGCCCTCACTCACCACTAAAACCACCACCGCCAAAACCTCCTCCTTCTGCCCAGCCGGGAGGAGGGCTCCGAGTCGCTGAAGACTGTCCCAGATCAGCTTACACGGTCCCTAAAAAATGAACCTTTTCATCTGAGGCGCGAGGCTGCGGTGACCTCCCTCCCCCGGCTCACTAAGGTTTCGTCTTAAGAAATTCAAATGCGTTGTTGAAAATGCAAGTGACTGTTCTCTGTCATCCTAGACACCCCTGCAACACCCCAACAACACACTCCTGCAGCATAAACCCCTCATGTTATAATCAAGTAAAAGACAAGCCAGGAGTTAAACTCACAACCCATGGATGATTGGTACAGCACATTTTATTCACTGAGCTACTTAACTCTAGCCCTAACCCTAACCATAAAGTAGCGTCTGACATCATAGCTTATACCTAAAGCCATTTCTGGAGACTCCCATTCCCAAATCCCCAACATAGCTCAGTGCTTAAAAGCACTGCATGTATCTTCCAAAGGTCAGGGGTTCAAGTCCTGACTAAGGTTACCAAAGACATAATATTCTTTTTTTTTCCACCCACCCAAACATGCATAGCTAAGCATGTGAACCTCACTTCCCAATCTTCACTTATTTAATTTATAACTTGTCATTGTGTTTGGGGGAGGTGAAGTTTCATTAGGTTTTACATGGTAAGCTTCTAAGCTTGTACCTAAAGCCATTTCTGGAGACTCCCATTCCCAAGTCCCCAACATAGCTCAGTGCTTAAAAGCACTGCATGTATCTTCCAAAGGTCAGGGGTTCAAGTCCTGACTAAGGTTACCAAAGGTGAGGTTTCATTAGGTTTACATGGTAAGCTTCTAAGCGTTCTGCTATACTTTTTTGTATAACAGCGAGATCGGCGTGGTTTAGGATATAATCAACAGTGTTGCTGTAGCGCGGATCGGCCACTGCAAGCACGCCCAAGCGGCACAAAAACGTCATCGCGTTGTTTTGCGTTGTGACGTCATAGAATCACCCGTTCTTCATACGCAGTTATTTCTCCTAAAATGGCTGCCAGAAGACAGCCCAACTTCAGCACTGCTGACAGTAAACTCCTGGCAAGGCTGTTTTTGGTGCGCGAGCACCATTATTTTATGATACCGGGACATCGCAGGACATACCTGCAATATAGAGAGTCCTGGACCCGCCTGACCCGGCGGTACAATCAAAGAGCCTCATTTCCCAGGGAAGTAAGTATTCCAAGTCAGGCCCTCACAAATAATCATGTCAAATGTAATGATGGAAACCTGTCTCAATCAAATTGTCATGTTTTTCTGGGTAAATCTTGATTCCTTTTAAAAACTACAATTGTGCATAATAAATCTTTTACATTGAATACTGAAATTAAAGCACATCCCAAAGGAGCAGTAGTAGGATTTCAAATGACAAATTCAGCTCCTAGAAGGCATCTATTCCATTCACAACATGCACACAACTAATTTTTGGGTCACAAGCTTCGCATTTGTAATAGAAACATCTTGAAATCAACTTTGCCAAAGGAAAACAAATACCTTCACTTTTCCTGTATCAATCTGCTGGTCTAGGGAGATAGTGGCATGACGTTTAAATTGACAGCGTCAGCGTCAGGGGTTTCAAGCCACGCTGCTCCTTCTGACCAAACTATTTTATTGCCCCTGCTGCATGATTGTAAGCTCACCAGGACATGCTGTAATGTGGGGCAGTGCTGATAGGCTACAGTCTCAGCACCCTGGGGTTGTGAGTTCAATCCCACACTCCTCCTTGTGATGCTGCCCATGTCACCTCAAACCCCCCCCCCCCCCCACCCCCACTGTCCCAGGTACGGTAGAGAGATAGCGATGCCTCCAGCACAGAAAGGGGAAAATGCTGGAGTACGTGAATACATTCATGTAAAACATGTGGCAGAAGGGGGTGGAGGCAGGCAGCAAAGCGGATAGGGGCTCTTGGAGGGCAGTATACTCCATTTTTATGTGCTTATAGAGGTCAATACTTAAGTAAACATGTTATGCCACAGTGTTAGATGGCACTCATCATATCCCTCCCTCTCTGTTCTTTCTCTCTCTATTATCCAGGTTGAGGATCTCAGGAAAAGGGGGCGGCTGCTGAGGCGCCAGGAGCGGGCCTTCCTTGAGGGGGTGAGGGAGGAATTGGGCGCTGAAGCCGGTGAGTAATGAGTCCAGCGTGTGTTTCTTTGTGATCAGCCTACCAGAATAAATAGATGAAAATGCTTGAGTAGCTGTAAACCATTCTTAATCATAAAATCTGCAGTAAAGCTGCTATTGTGATATCATGTCACAATGGCGTTATGGTGTTCTACTTGCCTCACTTACTTACGCTACATTTTGATGTTTACAGTGGAGTAGGTGCTTTGCATCTTGTTATTAGCATTTGAAGAAAATAACGTAGTAAAGACTGTCATGTTCAAAAGTGTTGTGGACATATCTGACTGGATCCTATTTCTCTCTTGTCAAGCAGCAGCGCAGGCACCCCCTCAGGAAGCCCCGCAAATAATGGAGGGAGCCCCACCCTGGTCCTCAGCGGAGGAGATGGAGGAGGAGGAGGAGGAGGAAAAGGCCTGGCAGTCCTCAGGACCACCCACACCGCCTGCCCCACCACTGCCCCCTGGACCTCCACCACTGCCCCCTGGACCTCCACCGCCTGCCCCACCACTGCCCCCTGGACTGCCTGCCCCACCACTGCCCACTGGACCCCCACCGCCTGCCCCACCACTACCTCCAGGACCACCACCACCATCCCCTGTTGGACCTTCCCCTTCCCCCACCCATAGCCCTTCCCCTCACTCTCCTGCCCTTCCTGTTCCCATCCCACCCCCTTTCCTTGCTGTTCCCCCCCCAGGAGCAGCCCGACCAGCCTCAGGAGGGGGCAGGCAGGGAGATGGAGGCCTACTCTTCCATCTTGGAAGAGGTGCAGGTATTGAGAGGGTGTGTTGACAGGATGGAACATGCCCTCTTGCGGCTGGTAGCCGAAAGAGGGCATGGTGCCAGCAGCCATACACCCTCTCAATAACTGCACCTCTTCTGCCTCCCTCGCCTGAGGTAGCTCAAGCTGCTCTTGGGGGGCACCCACCCTCTTTCCCTGCGTTATGTGTTATGTAAATAGTTATATTTTTCTAAAGTTTACATTTTAAAAAAAGTTTTCTATTGTAATAAAAAAAAATTTTATAGTTTAAACTTTCCTGTGTGGTTTTAACCTTGTAGCATCAGCAGTTTAGTGGACAGAGTCCAAGGTAGATAGGGGTTCAGGAGGGACTGCTGAATGGGCCCTTTTCAATATAACAAGATGACATATAGAAAGTTTGACAATCTTTATTGGGGTCTGTCATTCATTCTATTACCTGCTAGCCACTCTGATGTCAAATCATTGCAGAATCTAGGAAAAAAGTAAGTGAATGCAAGGGTATATGCAACTGTAGGTAGATGACAACATCTCAGCTATGATGTGCAAAATAAGGCAGTCCCTGTTCCAAAGTAAATGGCTACATAAGGAAGAGAATATAAGTCACTGTGGTAGATTTGTTGTTAAGGAATAGGGTTACTGCTACTAAGAGTTGGCTCCACACCAGGAGAATCCAAATGAGACATGTGGGTTTTTCTTCCTTTCACGGAAGGTGATGGAAGTAAAGGCCACATACCTCAATCTATCCTCCTGGTTCTCTTGAGCTGCACTATTTTGGTTAAGCAGGTGTGGAAACCACAAAGATGCTCACAGCTGCACTGCTCTCAGTAATACATAACTCCATCTGACAATACTGCAGTTGCCTGTCTAAGACACCTGAAAACAGAAAAGAGGAGAAGCTGGTTTACACAAGGTTCACAAACAAGGGGTTCAACCCCCAAGGTCCATATCTGTCCTCCCTTCCCTGAAGCAATGTGTTAACCTCATTTATGTTGAGCTGCTTAGATGTCACCGTGGTAGAGTTGTTAAAGCCTTAACTCGCTGATGGTGTGGGTTAATATCACCTGTAATCCTCCACTGCTACTGTTTAGAACTCATGTGAGGGAATAGACTAACTGAAAACAAAAAGTTTGTGTGCATGTAACAGCAGGAATGCGTGCCATGGTGTTCTATGAGGCCAACATTATCAATTTACTATTGTTCCTGAAAGTCATCAAGGATACCTGTGTGAAGAGAACAATAGAAGTGTGAAACATTTATTTCACTCAGAAGAGTGACTCAAGTAGAGTATCATTCTCACCTACAACTGTTTGGCTAGGTGCAAGCTGGTGTGCTGAGCTGATGAGCATAGTTAACCTGAAATGAAGAATAGAGAAACTGTTAACAAAGACCTATGTCTCCAAAATGAAACACTGAAGTTGTGGCAGAACACACACCTAGAAGTAACAGAGGTGCTAACATACCTTTAGACTCCTTATTAAAAATGGCAGCCATTAGCCACTCATTAGGAATTTTCCACCTGAACCATGTACACTGATTGGATGTCCACTGAATGGCAGTGTTCCCCCCCCCCCCCAACACACCCAACCTATTCTTATCAATGAGTTAGTACACAGAACCATTCCTCACCTGATTTTAACTTGCCTGTAATTTGATTCTACAAAGAATTAACTTTAGCTCTATGAGTAAACCCTCTCAGATGTATGAACACATCCATTTTACTTACATATCCATATTTCTACCAGTAAAATATCTAACAGCATGGTCTTTATCAGTCTTCTCAGTCATTTTTGTCAGCCCTGTGGAATGGAGAGTAAGAGATATCAGAAATAAAATAACTATTATAAACAATTGCACACAATGAAAGCCCATAAAGAGAAGTCAGTTTTTGCTGGTTGGTTTCTTTAGTTCTATGATAAGGACACCTAAGTAGCTTACAAAATATCATTCTCACCTGGACTTACTATCTGAGCTGCTTCTAGAAAAGATAAAACAACATATTAGAATGACATGTAGCTTGTTAATGGCTCTGTGGAATAGAGAGAAATGGGAGGCAGAGATAGGAAAAAAAAGTAAAAGACTAAGACAGAGTAAAGACTCAAACATCTGCATAAGGAATAGGACAGAATAGAAAAGAAACACTGCTCACCTGGACTTTCTTATACCCATGCACGCCTAATTAGCGTCTGACGTGAGTAGGACGGGAAAAGTTTCTCAATGCCTATTGGGCACCGTTCGGGTGCGGTTCCTTGGCCCGCTTCCTAACCACGCCCATCACACCTCATTGGCTATCCTATGGGGGTGTGTTTGAACGTGTTCTACAAGTAGCCTGAAAAGATATCTTCACCTTACAACATGGCTCCAAAACGGAAATCGAATTTCTTGCATGGAGAGTTGCAGATATGGAAAATGGAAGTGGGGCAGACCATGACATTATGAAAGCAGGGAGAGTGGTGGGTATAGGCATCTCTGTGTGTAACCTGGCCTGGCCCCTTCTTTTCCCTAACAATTGATTCCCCTCCACACTTAACACAAAACCTAAGTCCTCAACAATCCCTCACACCAACACCCAGAAAAATCCATAAACTAAAGAAATACAGATAATGGGGGTGGGGAGGAGTGTCAAAGGTAGAAGGAAGTATAAAGGAGAACAGGCAAGTCATAGCACAAGTTTCATCATTGAGAAAACAGAACACCACAAACACCAACTCACTTGAGGGGGTCTTACATAGGAAAAATGGCTGTGCCAAAACTTTCTATATACTAAGCACGCATAATTAGCGGCTCACGTCATAGGAACCATTAGGATTCAAATCTAATTGGATGTGCGTTGGATGTGGTTTTGCAATATACAGCTGTAGTGACGTAGTAATTTCCTTCACATCTCTAAGCTCTATGTTCTAAACAAAGTTACCTCTATAGCTCTATGCCTTAAGGCATTGCTTTTTCATCTTCCATACATCAGGGGGTTCAAGTCTTGAGTAAGGTTAGCAAATAGGTTATATTCATTTCTCAGCCAGGACACCTGGTAACTCCTTGCCTTTACATATCAATATTTTGCTTCAGCTTTTATTATGTGCAGCCCATTGTCTAATATTTAATGCAACCTGTTCTCTCTCATGCTGAACACCCTCCCCCCACCAAAAACATCCCCCCCTAACTGGATCATTCCTCAACACCTGTCCAAGCCCTCTGAAGTTTGATTTAACTCATAGCTGTTGCCCAATGCCTATATTGCATCAAAAGAAACACATTCCTACTAGAATGGCTTGCAGTTAGGAGCAAATGAAAATATCTCATGCACCTGTGGCTGCAGAATGCTGAGGAGAAACAGCAAATTCCATCACTTCTGAGAACTGTTAGGATGCAAGGAAACAAAAGTGAACAACAAACAGCACTGCAATCGGCTCTCTTTTGAAAGCAAAGAAAAACCAGCACACATTATCAGCACTTAAAAAGAGAATAAACAGATACACACCTTAACATTCCAGCTTCCCTCATTGCAAAATGGAGGTCTTCAGTTGCACAAAACTGACCTCATTGTGACCTCATCAATCTGCATCTTCCAAACTAATATGCCACAATTAAAAGATGTGCCGGGTGTAGAACCCACAACCTCTGGATGTTAGGAGCAAAGGCTGGCTCCTAACCAATAGAGCTACAGCTGCTTGACTGAGCTGTCCGTGCTTCATTAGGTATCATATCAGGATGAACTCAAATAAGTTTAAGCAAAGGAATGCCTAAAGATTTGGAAAGTTTTCAAGTAAAAAACAAATATCAAATATGTATTAAAGAATTGCAGCACAAATAACGCCTAAACGGAACAGATTATTTACGGTCCTATATGCATTAGTACAGTGCTTAGAATGAAGATTAGCGTGTGAGAAAAACGGAGCTCCACCTCACATGCATTCAAGCACACTTGGGAATATGGGTTTGGGGCTCAGTGAAAGCAGCGCTTTTAACCATTGAGCTACCACTCTTTTGTCTCAGTCTACTATGACATTATAGCTAAACTCCTTTTCCCTTAGCACTTCACTAAGATATGATATGACAAGGGAGCCAGAGGCATTGGAGCTGTAGGTCAGTGAGGAAAGGCACTCTCTACCAATCGTCCGGCCTTTGAGGGTTCAAATCCCAGCCTGTATTTTACTTGTGGCGTATCTGCCTTCCAAGTGCAATTTGATGATGCTTTCCACTTCTTATAGGAGTTGAATATAACATTTCTCCATGGCATACGTTGTTAGTTTTTATCGTGGTAAAGTATACATTTCTGAAATGGTGAAGAAACAATAATATACAACTGCAGTAAGCGGTATAAGCAAATCCAAACTTCTATAAGCACAAGAAAGCATTTGTAGCTCAACACGGTAATGCTCCTGTTCTGAGCTCTGACCTCTGAAACTCCCCGGTTCGACTCCCACCTTTGCTCATTTTAATAAGGTCCTAGTTTTTTCCTATTAGCTCTTATAACATTTCCCTTTGCAGGCAAACCTATTTTCAACTTACCATGGCTCGGACATCCTAAGCAGTGATGAGAGCACATTAACCAGGCGATCCACAAATGTCATCTTGCTGTCAGAGGAAAGGTTTCCTCTCATCACTGCTTAGGATGTCCGAGCCATGGTAAGTTGAAAATAGGTTTGCCTGTGCACCTTACAAATGGCAAAGTCCACCATGTAGACCCTGTTATAAGAGCTAATAGGAAAAAACTAGGACCTTATTAAAATGAGCAAAGGTGGGAGTCGAACCGGGGAGTTTCAGAGGTCAGAACAGGAGCATTACCGTGTTGAGCTACAAATGCTTTCTTGTGCTTATAGCAGTTTGGATTTGCTTATACCGCTTACTGCAGTTGTATATTATTGTTTCTTCACCATTTCAGAAATGTATACTTTACCACGATAAAAACTAACAACGTATGCCATGGAGAAATGTTATATTCAACTCCTATAAGAAGTGGAAAGCATCATCAAAGTGCACCTGGAAGGCAGATACGCCACAAGTAAAATACAGGCTGGGATTTGAACCCTCAAAGGCCGGACGATTGGTAGAGAGTGCCTTTCC
This sequence comes from Geotrypetes seraphini, assembly GCF_902459505.1. NCBI lineage: Eukaryota > Metazoa > Chordata > Amphibia > Gymnophiona > Dermophiidae > Geotrypetes > Geotrypetes seraphini. Next base: position 397,981,786 of record NC_047084.1, on the reverse strand, counting down.
TCACTGACCTACAGCTCCAATGCCTCTGGCTCCCTTGTCATATCATATCTTAGTGAAGTGCTAAGGGAAAAGGAGTTTAGCTATAATGTCATAGTAGACTGAGACAAAAAAGTGGTAGCTCAATGGTTAAAAGCGCTGCTTTCACTGAGCCGCAAACCCATATTCCCAAGTGTGCTTGAATGCATGTGAGGTGGAGCTCCGTTTTTCTCACCCGCTAATCTTCATTCTAAGCAATGTACTAATTCATATAGGACCGTAAATAATCTGTTCCGTTTAGGCGTTATTTGTGCTGCAATTCTTTAATACATATTTGATATTTGTTTTCTACTTGAAAACTTTCCAAATCTTTAGGCATTCCTTTGCTTAAACTTATTTGAGTTCATCCTGATATGATACCTAATGAAGCACGGACAGCTCAGTCAAGCAGCTGTAGCTCTATCGGTTAGGAGCCAGCCTTTGCTCCTAACATCCAGAGGTTGTGGGTTCTACACCCGGCACATCTTTTAATTGTGGCATATTAGTTTGGAAGATGCAGATTGATGAGGTCACAATGAGATCAGTTTTGTGCAACTGAAGACCTCCATTTTGCAATGAGGGAAGCTGGAATGTTAAGGTGTGTATCTGTTTATTCTCTTTTTAAGTGCTGATAATGTGTGCTGGTTTTTCTTTGCTTTCAAAAGAGAGCCGATTGCAGTGCTGTTTGTTGAGAAAAAAAAGGGGGTTGTAAAAGCCATGTGTAAATTATATTATGGTTCGGGCTGAAATGTGGTTTGTTATCCATGCAATATAATGTGTTCCATTGTTATGGTGTCATTATATTTATTAGGACAGAGAAAAGATGAAAATTAGCTATTGAAATTCACTATTGGAATTATTGATGAAAAAACACAGCGGACGTCTGCCTCGCGTCTAACAAAGAGCCGCAATTACGATAGTTGAAACGGCATTGAAATCTAAGTTAGACCAGGGTTTCTTACGTCTACATAATTCACGATATTTAGACGCACGTGGTCGCCCAGGTAGCGCCTATCTAGCGTCCCCATTTGGCACGCCCACGGAACGCCCATGGAACGCCCACGTCCAGAGCTGTAGACGGGACTATGCTTTCGATAGACGTCAGTTCGTCAAGTACTTCATAGGGACGTATATGTGTCGTTAATTACCCAATTAACATTAATTAAGACCCTTAACTCCGTGATTATTCACTTACATCCGACGTCCAAAGCACGCCTAAGTTAAACGCAGTAATAGAGAATTTAGGCCTTTATTTTTAAATCTGTTTATTAGTTTTCAAAAACAGCAAGGAAACAAACACTCAGAAACAGTGAATAAGAACTATCACCTCCCATGCCCACCCCCCCTACCCCCTCCACCCACCCATGGGAACAGTCGGTGCCTCCGCTAACATTCAGATAATTAATTGAGCAACCTGCTACGTACAGAGGGTTGTAATGTAGAACAAAAAGGCATCCAGCATGTGAGGTAAGAGGAGCCTGCTTTAGAGTCCATATTAGAAATGGCCAAGCGTTCAAATCCCGCCAGCTGAATCAATTGAGTCCTCCAATGGGACACAGTTGGAGTGTTAGAAGACAACCAGCATTGTAGGATAGTCTTGATGCCCATAACTACAGCTTTCCGAGCAAACGCTGCCATACCCGGACGGACCGGGTGCAAGGACAGCTTCAGCGTAAAGAGGAAAGTGTCCGTAGGAGTCCAAGTGCAAGTCCAAAAAGATGCAAGGTGGTGACACACCCGTGTCCAAAAAGCCCGTATACCCGGACAAAGCCAGAACATATGACCCAGGGATGCTCTAGGTGTTCCACACTTAGGACAATGATCAGTGGTGCAAAGACGAGCATGAAAGACTCTAACTGGAGCAAAATATGTCCGAACCAGGAATTTGTAGTAATGTTCTCTCTCCACTGCGGACACCAAGCACTTCGGTCCCAAGGCAACACTCCGCTTTAGCATATCAGCAGAAATAGGGATATGTAAGTCTTGAGTCCATTTAGCAGCTAACGCAGCATAGTCCAAATCACCAGCCAAGTCCTGCAGATTATGATGATAAAATCGTAAGGGGATAGGCAATTGTGCAGTAAGACACAGAGCTTCTGAAAGTTGCTCTTGTACAGTCTCAGTCAGCGCAAATCCAGGAAGGGAATGGACATAGTGTTGTAGTTGAATGTAAGGGAACCAGTCACCAGCACCAAAGGCAGAAGAGTCACATAACTGCTGAAAGGGCTGGATAGAACCATCCTTTTGTAGTACATGATATAAATAAAAGAGACCCCTTCCAGCCCATCGAGGAAGTGACTCCAGTCCCATTCCCGGAAGAAAATCCCCATTACCAGCAATCGGGAGACAAGGGGTCACATCGGGTCTGAGAGCTAATTGAGTACAAAGATATTTCCATGCTTTTCGGATAGGAAAGAGTAAAAAATCCCCATAGTGAAGTTCCCTAGTAGGTAGACATTGTACATGAATCAGATAGCTAAAATGATATGGAACAAAAGCTGAACATTCAATCTGGGTAGCAGAAAAGCAATCAGTTTCACAAAACCAATCATGCACATGACGAAGTTGACAAGCTACATTAAGGCGACCAATGTGTAGTAACCCCAATCCACCCTGTGTGAGAGGAAGAGATAAAGCATGAAAAGAAATGCGGGATCGCTTACCACCCCATAGATATAAAAGCAAGGAACGTCGGTGTAACCGAAAATGGTTGTGCTGAAGAAAAAGAGGTAACGTTTGAAAAAGATAAAGCCATCGAGGAATGATCACCATGTTATATAGGGCTATCTTACCCATCAATGTCAAAGGATAATGGCGCCAAGCCTTCAAATACTGATCAGTCCTCGACAGCATTGGGATAATGTTAATAGTGTATAGAGTGGACAGATCCCTAGGTATATGAACACCGAGATATCGAATAGAAGAGGAGGCCCAAACCAAGGGAAAAACCCCCAGCCACGAGTCTCGAACGGAAAGTTGCAGAGGAAGCACCAGGGTTTTTTGAGTATTTAGGGTAAGGCCAGAAAAAAGATAAATTGCGACCCTGCGGATCCTGGTGACATACAGTAACAGCACACTTCAACCCTTTACGAACCAGTAAACAAACCCCAGCCCGCTTCCCCCCAGAGGACGCATAAAACACTGAGCCCACCCAACCCCTCTGCAGCTTCTTGTGTTCCTCATCGGTCAATTTGGTTTCTTGAAGGCAGGCCAAATCAGCTTGATGGTGTATCAACTGTCGCAATAACTTGGAACGCTTCAACGGTGATGTAATACCAGAAACGTTTCAAGAAAGAATACGAAGTGTGCTGTCACCCAGGAGGTTCGAACAAACAGTGCAAACAACACAGTATTAGTGAAGTCCGCACCCAGGTGCCCAGCCTCACCCAAGTGCATGTCATATAATACCCAACTTGTAGAGCAGAAGAAAAAATACAAAAATGCAGTGGATACCACAATAATCCCAGTAACCAAAAAAATAAAGCAAAAGACTGTTTCCAACCCACCCCCCAACCCCCATCCCAGTCCCCAAAAAACTCAAAAACCATATCCCCGAAGGAATATGAAGGAGGTCCGTGAAGACACCTCACGGGACCCCAATCCTCCTAACAATATAAAATAAAATATAGTGAGCTTGAACACCAATATCAATACAAGATATCAATACAGGAGAAATGTATACAGCAATCTAATTGGGCAACAGACCCTAGCTAAGTTTAGCACAGTCAGGGAGGGTCCTTAGAAGAACCAAGGTGTACATTGATGAAATCCTGTGCCTCTGTGGCTACCGAAAAAGAGTGCCATGTGCCGTTATGCTGAATCTTCAATAAAGCTGGATATACAAATAAGAACCGATGATGAAGTTCCACCAGCCTAGTACAAAGTGGGTAGAAAGCTTTACGTCGGTTAGTAAGTGCCATGGAGTAGTCTTGACTGAGACGAATAACAGAATCCCTCAATTTCAGGGGCTCTTTCAAAAGCCGGTATTGACGAAGAATGTCCTGCTTGTATCTGTAATTTGAGAATTTGGCAATCACCACACGGGGTCTAGCGTCGCGACCAGGCCGCACTCCCAGGCGATGGGCCCTTTCCAGACAGAGCGAGCCTGAGGTCAGGGCATCAGGGAATTCCAGCTCAAGCCAGTCCTCCAGTTCCTTAAGCAAGCGAGCATCTGGAATAGTCTCAGGAACGCCCAAGAAACGCAAATTGCTGCGGCGAGACCGATTTTCAAGATCATCAAGCTTGTCAGCCTGCTGTTGCACTGTTTCTTGCAAGGCCGCAATGTCCATTTCATGTGAGTTAACAGTATCTTCAGCATTGGAGACCCGTTGTTCTAATTCAGTAGTTCTGGTTGCAGTTTCAGTCAGTAAATGTTCTAGTTTTGATATATGTAAGGTGAGAGTGTCAATATGTGGTCCCAGCACCTGAGCAATAGCACCTTTTAAATCGGCTAACGCTGTGTCTGTGATTTCAGACACAGCCGTACCTGTGGCAGCCGCCATTTTCGAGTCCTGAGGCTTCGAGGAGGGGTGGTCGGAGGCAGCGGTTTTCTTTCGGGCTGACTCTTGAGAACGAGTCACGTACTTCTCCATGCATGCCCGCGCAATGCCGACGCCGAAAATTAACTTTTTTCGCCGATTCGGCTAGTTACAGCCGCTTGTGGAGGAGCGGGGTCCCGGAGCCGAGAGAGAGCGTGTCTCTATCGGCGCATAGCGTCACGTGACCCTCGAGGGGATATTTTAAAAGGTTTAAGGAGGTGTGGAGGCCATTAATTGAATATTGTAATGATTAAGGATTATTCTTTTTCCTTAAGGGATAATTTGTAAAAACGGGGGGGAGGGAGAGTCTAAGTATGTATATGTTTGGGTAAAATATTCTGTTGATATGGGAGGGGATGGGAGATGGGTGGAGGGAATTAAAACATGTGTAATTATATTGATTAAGAATGTCAAGTGAGTGATGTGAATTATTTGTAATAATATTGTACACTTGTTGAAAGAAATAAAAAGGAATAAAGATGAAAAAAAAAAAAAAGTTGAAGATTTAGAATTTTACATTCCACTAGATCAGTGTTTTTCAACCTTTTTTGGGCAAAGGCACACTTGTTTCATGAAAAAAATCACGAGGCACACCACCATTAGAAAATGTTAAAAAATTTAACTCTGCCTATATTGACTATATATAAAGTAATTCTCTTGAATAGGAATCAAATAAACACAAAGAAAGTATTTTATAATTACTTTATTACGAAATAAAAATTATAAAATACTTTATTCAGTGCGAAACCTGGGCCTGTTTGGCTGAACACAAAGCTGATATTCTGGCTGGAATCGAAGAAAGACACACACGTAGCTCTTCGTCAACAGCTCTCAGTCTCTCTCTGTATTTGGTTTTTATAGCATACAAAAATAGACAAATATACCCTCCATCCTTTTTATTAAACCACAATAGCAGTTTTTAGCGCAGGGAGCTGCACTGAATGCCCAGCGCTGCTCTTGACGCTCATAGGCTCCCTGCGCTAAAAACCACTATTGCGGTTTAGTAAAAGGTGACCATATTGTAAAATATAGACAGCAGATATAAATTCAGAACTGTGCATAGTAAGTGAAGGGAAGTTTTCATCTCTGGGAATTTACCCAGTTAACTATTAAGTTATTTGGACAAATTCCTTTGAAAACTGTGGTAATACTGCCTCCACTTTGCTAAATTTAAAATAAAATCATTTTTCCTACCTTGTCTGGTGATTTCTGGTTGCACTTTCTTCTTCTGACTGTGCATCCAATCTTTCTTCCCTTCTATCAGCCTGTATGCTTTCTCTCCTCCACACCTCATTCCCTCCTCCAACTTTTTCTTCCTCTCTCCCTGACCTTTCTTTCTTTTTTTCTGTTTCTCTTCTTTCCTTCTGTTTCCCTGCCTGCCCCCTTTCTTTCTTTCTCCCTGCCGTTCCCCAAGCCACTGCCACTGCCGCTGCCATCGAGGAACAGGACCCACCAATGGATAACAGGCCCCAAAGCCGACGCCGACGCATGCTCTCCCTGACGTCAATTCTGCAATCAGAGAGGAAGTTCCGCCCAGCCAGGCAGCGATTGGCTGGCCTGAACTTCCTCTCAGACTGCAGAATTGACGTCAGGGAGAAGAAGACTTATCGGCTCGATAGATTAGATCGCCAAGACAAAGTGAGTCCTGGGTGATCGACTCACTTTGCCTTGGTGAGCTACTGGCGCCCCTGCCTCGGGCCCCCTGTCAGCTCCGGGCCCGGCGGCCCTGCGGCATACCAGGCAACATCTCGCGGCACACTAGTGTGCCGCGGAACAGCGGTTGAAAAACACTGCACTAGATTATGATCTGACTAAGGAATTACTGGATGAAATTACACATCCAGTTGATATAACATATACAGCAGGTATTCTTACACAGAAAGAAAAAAACATTTCTTATCAATACAAATCCAGTAATACCAACTATCTATATCCTTCCAAAAATTCACAAATCTCTAGATCAGTGTTCTTGAACAGCCAGTCTGTGGACGAGTGTCAGTCCGCAAAAATTTTTTGCTGGTCCATGAAAGATTCAGGTCTCCTCCACAAACTGCACACTAGGCAGGAAGAGAGGCTCTGGTGCTGGCGTCAGCTGACTTGCAACTTCCTGTTGCTGTCGCGTATGCTGGGACTCCTGCCATGTATGCCTTCTGCCGCTTATGCCTCCTGCCTTCGCTGGGACTCCTGTCTCCTATGCCTTCTGCCGCATATGATGCCTTCCTTCGTTGCGTATGCCGGGCCTACTGCCGCGTATGCCTCCTGCCTTTATATTGTCTCCGCACCCCTAGACCAGCAGCAGCAGCTCTTTGTACTTTTAACTTCAGCACACAGCTGCCCCTAAGCAGTAGTTTAGCCTCGTTTCGATGATGTGGGCCTACCAAGAAGAAATGTGGTTATATAAAAAGTACATTGACGATATCCTCATTCTTTGGAAGGGGAGTATTGAGAGACTACAAGAATTCCGTATGTGGATTAACACATTTGATCAAAATTTAAAATTCAAGATGGAGTTCAACCAGAACAGTATTTCATTTCTCGACATTAAGATTTTTAAAGGTCAATATAGTTTCAAAACATAGGTCCATAGAAAACCCACTGATAAAAACAGCTATCTACATTATGCAAGTTTCCACCAGCCCCAACTGAATGACAATCTGCCTTACAGTCAATTCTTGAAAATAAAGAGATTATGCACAGAACCAGATGAATTTGAGAAACAAGCCATACGCATGTGTAGAAGATTTGAACAGAGAGGTTATCCAGCACATAAAATAGAACAATGCTACCAAAAATCAAAATTGCAACATAGAGAAAACCTTCTCCAAAAGGGAGAACAAGTCTAAGGTGACACCCGATATGGTATGCATATTGAGGTATTCACATCAATCACAAGATATAAGGAACATCATCCAGAAACTTTGGCATATGCTGTCCATCCATACATGTTTTAGAGATATAAAGCCGACCATCGCACTTTCATGGAACAAGAATCTTAGAGACAAATTGGCCCCATCAGCCCTCCCTATGATTAATAGAACACCTATAGAATATAATGGTCATCGTCCATGTGGGAGATGTTCTATGTGCCAGCTTACTATGGACGTTGCTCTTTTTATACAACTGTGAAACCGAAAATGTTGTTTACATCATAAAATGCCCCTGTAATTTACGGGAAAATGAAACATAAAGTTAAGACTAGGATTATAGAACACAGAAGCTGCATCACACGGAATGCTGTAACAGCACCCCTGGTCAAACACTGGAATGAAATGAGTTGCACCACTAAGGATATAAATTTTTTTGTTTAAAAACATTCAAACGTTCAAAACGACTCCTCCAAGCAGAACAGAGAACCATCTTCGAAATTAATACAGTAGAGCCAGCGGGTTTAAACGTTGAAGATGAATTTGTCCATTTTCTATAATCTGCTTGGCACATGTTAGCACAATATGTAATTCTGTTTTGTATTTTAGCAAATCACTATATTTCATGACAACTTTTGGTTTTACTATACTCTCAGGCTTGTGAAAATCTGCATGTCGTCATCATAAGCAAAATATGTTACAACATGTATATTAAATTAACAATACATACATTCCAATTTAAATATGTACAATTTTCATTGCTTTTACTTAACTGTATATTGCCATATATGATTGATTCCACATAGCCCTGATATGCATTCTCCTATTTCAGTTTATATAATTGTATACTGTCATGTATGCATTATTTTTTCATATCATTGTATATTGTCATAATTGTATTAATCTTATGAGGTTCTGACATGTATATAATTTTTTATGTTGTTCACAATTGATACATGTTAATTTGAAGTCATAATATTACTGTAATTGGCTTATGATTTATCTAGTGCCATGTTTGTTAAATTTTTTTCATATACTAACCATTATGCCTGTTTTACTAGTTAATAATAATAACTTTATTCTTCTATACTGCCATCACTAGTAGTTCTAGACAGTTTACACCAAGAGAAGCTGTACAATCAGCGAGAGTACAATCACATAAAATATACTAGTTACAATCTTAAAAACTCCTAAGTTAGGTAATGACTTTTGTCAAAGTAGTCTTAACTGATTTTCAAAAAGAACAATAAGATGGATGGATACATTTACCTAACCAAGATTGCAATTTGCCTGCTTGAAACACGAGTGCCCTGTCTAGAAAAGTCTTATATCGGCAAGCTTTTACCTTAGGATAGGTCAGGGTTAGGCAATTCCAGTCCTTGAAAGCCGGAGCCAGGTCAGGTTTTCAGGATCTCCACAATGAATATATTTGAGATGGATTTGCATGCACTGCTTCCTTGAAATGCAAATCTATCTCATGCATATTTATTGTAGATTTCCTGAAAACCTGACCTGGCTCCGGCTCTCGAGGACTGGAATTGCCTACCCCTGGGATAGGTAAATAATTGAAATTTTCTGGTTTCCCTCACCGGCCTATATAATTCAAAGTGAGGGAAAAGATAGATTGGAGACAATCCAGAGATCAATTTAAAACAAATACAGGCAAACTTGAATAATACTCTTGCTTCTACAGGTAACCAGTGCAATAGACGGTAATATGGGCTAACATGATCATTTTTGTAACCAAAGATCAATCGGACAGCTGTGTTTTGGATTATTCTCAATCTACTTAAGATTTTCATATAAGATTCCAAGTAGATGATATTGCAGTAATCCAAGATGGACAGAATTAGTGACTGTACCAGTAATCTAAATGATACTGGGTTGAAATAATGGTCCGTAATTTCCACAAAACAAAAAACATTTTTCACCAGTAAGCTCAACCAGAGTTAAATGATGATATAACACGACTCACAGAATTTTGATGGAAGTTGCTATCAGGTAATCATGTCCATTGAGATGAAGAGACGTATCTGAGATTTTATCATTGGGATTGGTTAAGAAATTTACAGCCTTTTGTACAAACCCGTGCGGCAATAGCCCCAAAGCCCTTTAAATCTCTATGGGCTTTGGGGCTGTTACCATGCAGCAGCCGCTAGTGCGGCTGTGTAAACAGGCCCTTAGTTTTTCAGTATTGAGTTTCAGCTTGAAATTTATAGTACACTGTATTTAAACTTATCATACATTTTTATTTCATTTGCTCCTTTTTTACACATAACTTCTTGGGCTCTTTCAGTGGTGCTTTGTTGGTTCTTCCCCCACTGGTGGACAGTTCCATTCTCTAGCCTACTCTGATTCCAATTAGGGAGCTGCCATGTTTATTTAATTTTTTTCATGTGCTAACCATTATGCCTGTTTTACTAGATGTTATGTATTTAAACCTATCAAACGTTTTTATTTCATTTGCTCCTTTTTTTACACACAATTTCTTGGGCTCTTCCACTGGTGGACAGTACCATTAGCTAGTGTCACTCTGATTCCAATGAAGGAGCTATTTTTGGACCAATGAGATTCTTCCATGTCATTTTCCCTGCTCTATTTTATACTTTTATTTTCCTGCAGGGTGTTCACAGCACTGCATTCTATTTGGTAAGTTTTGATTGTTCTTTTAGTATCTATGGATTTTAATATATATTTTATCATGGGGTCTTAGTATCCTTTTAGCATGATTTTTTCAGCTCTTTTTTAGAAATTTGCTCACCATTTTAATGATGGAATGCAGGTCTAGGCTCTTTTTAGGCCGCGTCTCTAAACAGACACAGACCTCCCAAATGCGCTCCAATTTTGTATAAGCTTTAGAATAGCCTTTGTTTTCATACATAATACATACAGCCTTATGCTTATGTTTGTGTGTTTTTAACTCCTCAGCCAGCTGGTTTATTATACTTTTTTGTGCTCCCATAAGATATTACATGAATGGGGTTTGATTCAATGTTTTCTAGGTTGCTTTTTCATTTGCAGAGCCTTTTCATTTGTAGATTCTTTTGTCTGTTAGCAGTTCTTGCCTCTTTTCAGAGTGCCTCTTTTTAGTGCTGCAGACTCATGTTCTGTGAGCCGTGTCATCAGTTTTAACTATTTTTAGTAGGTTTAGATAATCAGTTTTAACTCTATTTTTAGTAGATTTAGATATAGTTATATTTGTGATTTCTATTCTGCCATTACCTTGCGGTTCAAGGCAGATTACATATGATATGTCAGGGAACATTAGAAGTACATATGGTCATTAGAAGTACATACGGAGATTAGAAGTACAAAGGTACATTAGAAATACATCAGGACATTAGATGTACATAAGGAATAGTTTGTACATTTTTTAAGTTGCTAAGGATTAGAGAGTGTAGTAGGTGATGCTTGGGACAGTTCTGACTGAGTTAGATCGGTTTTATGTGTTTTTTGAATAGAAGGGTTTATTTCTTTTTTGAAGGTTTTGTAGTCTGTGGTCGTAGTCAATAGATTATAGATTTGGTGGTCCAGTGTTGCAGCTCGAGTGGCTAGGAGGTTGTCGTATAGTATTTTTTGTTTGACGTTTTTGGTTGGAGGGTGTGTGAATGGTGTGTGGGTTCTCCTGTTTCTGGTTGAGGTGGATTGAATTAGTCGATTGTTCCAATAGGCTGGGCTGTCTCCATTTATGGTTTTAAATAGTAGGCAGTAGAATTTGAAGAGTACTCTAGCTTGTATTGGGAGCCAGTGTGAGTCTTGGTATGCCTTTGTGACGTGGTTGAATTTCTTCAGCGAGTAGATAAGTCTTAGGGCTGTGTTTTGTATTGTTTGCAGTTGTTTTATCATGGTTCCTGGGCAGGGGAGATATAGTATGTTGTAGTAGTCTATTAGACCTAGGATTAGGGATTGTGCTACGAGTTAGAATTGTTTTCTGTCAAAGAATTTTGGAACTTGCCTTTGGTTTCTCATGACTGCTTGGCTGGTTTATATTCCCCTAGGTTCATCATCATTTTTTATTTCATTTATTTGATTTGGTGTTTATATATCAGTATTTCATATCTTTTGCTTATTCGCTTGCTGTTTGGCTTTTTTTGCGAATACAAATTGTCTTTGGATTCCAAGGCTTTTTTCCACAAATGCCAAAGTCAGTTTATTATATCTTGGTATGTAACCCATACCTTTCTTGTGTTCTCTCTCTCTCCAACTTACTACTTATTAAGTTTTCATTTTAAATGTGTCACTCATTTTTCACAACCAGTCTTTTTTTTGTCACCATACTTTTCGGGTTCAGACCTCAGTGTCTTAGGTCACCAGGTGGGTTTTCCTCTTCACTATTTATATATCTATATATCCCAGTCCATATCTGCACATCACACTTTTAGGTGAGTTTTCCTCTTCACTATTATATTTTATATGTCACATCTGCACATTACACTTGTAGGTGTAGTTCACACTTTATTGTACACCATTTATCTTTAGGACTTTCCAGATTAACACATAGTTTAAATTCATAACCTAGGATCCCCAAGGAAGGTGTGTTTAGCCAAAACACGGCCTGTGTTGAGTCCTTTTAAGATATATGTGGATTTAGTCTGTATCATCATAAATGGACTGGAAACAAAGATCAGTATCTACTACCTACCCCCAGGGCAGTCCAAAGAAATTGATGGAGAAAAGATGGATGAGATTAAACGCAACTGCAAGGGAGGCAACGCAGTTATCATGGTGACTTCAACTATCCAGGCATAAACTGGAACCCAGGCACCTCCGGCTGCGCTAGGGAGACCAAGTTCCTGGATGCTGTAGGCGATTGCTTCCTAAAAAAACTTGTCAAGGAAAATACGAGAGGAAATGCAATTCTGGACTTAATTCTAAATGGACTGCGAGGATCGGCACAAGGTTTAGAAGTAGAAGGGATGCTGGGAAACAGTGATCACAACATGATCTGCTTCGATCTGGACACAGGGGCAAAACATCGATCAAGAACAACGGCCACGGCACTGAACTTCCGAAAATGGAATTACGAAGGGATGAGACTCATGGTTGGGAAGAAGATTAAGACGAGGATAAGCACAGTAAAACGCTAGAGCAAGCTTGGTCCCTTTTTAAGGACACAAGGACCGAGGCACAAAATCTATATATACCGCATATCAACAAGAGATCCAAGAGGAAATAGAACAAGGAACCGGCGTGGCTCACTGTAGAGGTGAAGGAAGCAATCAGAGGCAAGAAAACTTAGTTTAAGGAATGGAAATGGTCAAGAAGGAACAAAAACTGGAATAAGCACAAACAGCATCAACGCAGGTGCCCTAAGGTGGTAAAAGGGGCCAAAAGAGACTACGAGGAAAAATAGCCAAGGAGGCGAAAAACTTCAAGCCATTCTTTCGATATATTTAGGGGAAATGACCTGCAAAGGAAGCGGTGGGACCATTGGATAACCATGGAATAAAGGGAGTGCTAAAGGAGGACAAAGCAATCGCCGACAAACTGAACACATTTTTTGCAACTGTATTTACCGAAGAGGATATACACAGCATACCGGAACCCATCAGGCTATATGCTGAAAATGAAGATGGGAAACTGACAGGGTTGATGGTCAGTCTAGAAGAGGTATGCAGGCAGATCGATAAGCTCAAGAGCGATAAATCCCCAGGACCAGATGGCATCCATCCAAGGGTCATCAAGGAACTGAAAGAGACTATAGCTGAACTGCTTCAACTAATAGCCAATCTGTCGATCAAATCAGGAAAGATTCCGGAAGACTGGAAGGTGGCGAATGTTACGCCGATCTTCAAAAAAGGTTCGAGGGGAGATCCGGTAAACTACAGACCGGTGAGTCTGACCTCGGTACCGGGAAAGAAACACTGATAAAGGACCACATCATTGATCACCTTGAAGGACACGGTCTGATGAGGACCAGCCAGCACGGTTTCAGCAAAGGCAGATCTTGTTTGACGAACTTGCTGCACTTCTTCTAGGGAGTAAACAGGCAGATAGACATTGTATATCTGGATTTTCAGAAGGCGTTTGACAAGGTTCCGTATGAACGACTACTTCAGAAAATTGCAAGCCATGGAATCGAGGGTGAAATATTTACGTGGATTAAAAACTGATTGGAGCATAGGAAACAGAGAGTGGGGGTAAATGGACAATACTCGGACTGGAAGAGTGTCACCAGTGGCGTGCCGTAGGGCTTGGTGTTTGCACCCAACATCTTTATAAACATCTGCACATTGGTACGACGAGTGAGGTGATTAAATTTGTAGACGATACAAAGTTATTCAGAGTAGTGAAGACACAGGGGGATTGTGAAGATCTGCAACGTGACATAATCAAGCTGGAGAAATGGGCATCGACATGGCAAATGAGGTTCAACATGGATAAGTGTAAAATGATGCATGTCGGTAACAAAAATCTCTTGCACGAATACAGGATGTCTGGGGCGGTACTTGGAGAGACCTCCCAGGAAATAGACTTGGGAGTTCTGTTCGACAAGTCAATGAAGCCGTCCACGCAATTTGCGGTGGCGGCAAAAAGGGCGAACAGAATGCTAGAAATGATAAAGAAAGGGATCACGAACAGATCGGAAGAGGTTATCATGCCGCTGTACCGGGACATGGTGCGCCCTCACCTGGAGTACTGTGTCCAGCATATGAAGAAGGACTTGGTACTACTCGAAAGGGTCCAGAGAAGAGCGACTAAAATGGTTAAGGGGCTGGAGGAGTTACTGTACAGTAAAAGATTTGAGAAACTGGGCCTTTTCTCCCTCGAACAGAGGAGATTGAGAGGGGACATGATTGAAATATTCAAGGTACTGAAGGGAATAGACTCAGTAGATAAGGACAGGTTGTTCATCCTCTCCAAAGTAGGGAGAACGAGAGGACACTCTCTAAAATTGAAAGGGGATAGATTCCTTGCGAATGTAAGGAAGTTCTTCACCCAGACAGTGGTAGAAAACTGGAACGCTCTTCCAGAGCGAGGGTTAAACACTCTCCAGGGATTCAAGACAAAGTTAGACAAATTCCTGCTGAACCAGAACGTACGTAGGTAGGGCTAGTCTCAGTTAGGGCGCTGGTCTTTACCAGAGGGCCGCCGCGTGAGCGGACTGCTGGGCATGATGGACCACTGGTCTGACCCAGCGGCGGCAATTCTTATGTTCTTGGACTTCAAGTCCAGGTGTCTGAGGCACCTTTCCTTCTCTTCAGCCTGAATTCCGGCCACCATGCAGAAGAAAGAAGTGCATGCAATGCTGATTCGCTGGGTCTTCTTGCCTGGGCTTCACTCATCTGAGGGAAGATTAACAGGGCCACAAACAGCTGATTGCCAGTGCGGGCATTCTGCATCGCGGTGCTGTGGATGCAGTGGGGCAGGATTCAGGGATCATGGGCCGCGGGGGGGGTCTAGGTAGTGGTGGTACACGGCGGCAGCCTCGGCATTGGGTTGTCGGGGGACCGAGTTTTGGGGGGTACGTGTTTGCTTCTTCCGGGTTGCTTGTTTTGGGTTCTCAGGGGTAAGGCTGCTCTTACTCTGGAATGAGCGGGGGTCACGCTGCACTGTTCCCAACCCTAACTGGTTCTTTCCTTGTTCATGGTGTGCTGGTTCCTGGGTCCTGCTCAAGCCACATCCATGGCGTTGCGGTATAGGGTGCTTACAAATATGGTGAAACTAGCCATGTAGCTATTAATTGCAGTAAGACAGGTGAAGTCAACTGTTACCGCTGAGGAGGATCAGGGCACCTTGCACGGGAATGCACAATTGAAGATACAGCTTAATATTTTCCTTTTGCTTTGGTTGATTGTTTGTTACTTCTGTGATGTTCATTTATTTTATGTAGTTTATGTGTAATCTTATCTGAGCAAATATAATAAACGTGTTTGCTAAGAGATGTAGTAACGCAAAGAAAGGGAAAGGCAAAAAAAAAAAAAAAGAGGACAATGCCACTCTCTGGCTGTTGGAATGGAGGGAGGTTGTTCCAGGCTATCTGTTTTTGAATATTTTTAATTTAATTTAATTCTTATATACCGCTAATAACCCTGAGGTTTCTAAGCTGTTTACAAAAATGATGCATTAAAAGATACAATAAATAAAAATAAATAAGATAGGTACTTGGAAATTCCCTAACTGTCCCAAAGGCTCACAATCTAACTAAAGTACCTGAAGAAACAATTTATGAAAAGTAAAGATAAAAATATAAAGACAGAGGTAGAGATAGAGATAGAAATGAATATTCCAACAAGATGGCGGCCAGTTAGGTCATCTTCTGTGCTGTCTCCCTTGTCCTGCTTTTATTTTTGTTTTATTTTGCCTTTGTTGATTTTTCTTTTAAATTTCTTTTTTGTTGGTTTTTTGTTCTGTCTCTGCTGTTTTCATTTGGGATGGGAGAGTTCTGGCTTTCGGCTCCTTGTGTTCATGTCCAGCCACTGGCGGAGAGGAGTGTAGGAGCACTGCTTCGCCCCCTCCCGAACTAGCATAGGACTAGCTCCGTTGAATTCAAGCTGCAACAACGGCGTGCTGAGGGCAGATGAAGGCGGGAGCCAGCCCATGCCGCCACGGAGCGGCATGTAGGTCGGTCGAGCCAGCTCGACCTCCTCCCCATTACCAACAGGGAGAGGAGATTAAATCTTTGCTCTCCCTGTTAGGTCGTGGGAGAGCGGAGCGGTGATCGCACTCCTCTCCTGAGCAGGCTGGCGAAAAGATGTCATCGGACCGGCATGTAGGTCGGTCGAGCCAGCTCGACCTCCTCCCCATTACCAACAGGGAGAGGAGATTAAATCTTTGCTCTCCCTGTTAGGTCATGGGAGAGCGGAGCGGTGATCGCACTCCTCTCCTGAGCAGGCTGGCGAAAAGATGTCAGCCCGCTGCTTGAAAGCAATCTTTTTTTTTTCTCCCTGCTGGGTCATGGGAGAGGCGGAGCGGTGCTCACACACTACTCCTGAGCTGACACTCTTCAATATTAATATGAAGATCTACATGCGGTGGAATATATTTCATGTACATTCATGGTAGCTGAAGCTGCATGATTAGATGCAAATATTGTTGAGATTCAAAAGGAGATGAGGTTAATTCTTCTATGCTTCATCTCTATAATGGTGAATCATTTGCATCTTTGGTTTTTTAGAATTGCATTAACCTCAGATAAGGCAAAATATACGGTTCCTTATGCAGCCAATGGGAAAATAAGGGTTGTTTTATTTTTTCCAATTCTTTATTCATTTTTACACAACCAATATAAAGTGCAACCAATTATACATAAGCGATACAATAAGAACATAAGAAGTTGCCTCCGCTGAGGCAGACCAGAGGTCCATCTCACCCAGCGGTCCGCTCCCACGGCGGCCCTCCAGGCCTATTGCCTGAGCAGTGATCCCTGACTATTTCTATAACTTATCTCTTACTCCTATCCCTATAACCTGCCTCTACTCCTATCTGTACTTACCTCTTACTCCTATCCCTATAACCTGCCTCTACTACTATCTGTACCCCTCAATCCCTTTGTCCTCTAGGAACCTATCCAAACCTTCTTTGAATAGATAGCACTAATAGCAATTGAATAATAATAAGATAAAATACATTTCACCCCCTCCCTCCCACCCATCCTGGATGCGTATGACACTCATTCAGAAATGAAAGGGTGATATTAATGGTCAATTCTTGCAATACTTCGCTAATGGACCCCAGATCTCATTGAACTTAGTGTTCCAATTGTATCAAGTTTATTCTCTCAACTTATAAAACTGGCACAATGTTTCCCATCAAAAGTTATAATTTATCCTATCCCATTTTTTCCAGTTTTTCGTAATAAGCAACTCCTGTCATAAGCAGTAATCTATTCTTATTTGCGTCAATTAGACTCTTGGGTAGTAAGAGAGTTCCAAATAACACTATGTCATATGACTATGACTGAAACTTCCAATATCATACTGATTTGACTCCATATGGATCTCTAGAATTTTAGTATCAAGGGACATTAGAACAGCAGATGATTCAGTGGCCCTATATCAAGATGACAGTGCCAGCATCTATTAGACTTAGAACTATCTAACTTTTGCAACTGAACAGGGGTCCATAAAATTATACACAACAGAAAAAAACAAGTCTGCTTCATAGATGCTGATGCTATACATCTCATCCTCCAAGTCCAAATCCGTGGCAGAAATCTGGTGCTTAGTCTCAATGCTCCAAATGTCTCTCAGACTAGTTTTAGGTTTCTTATTCAGATATTCAGATAATAGTTTATACCACTTGGCTGCCTGATGCCCTAATAAATCTATCTGGAACCATAGGCTTGGCAAACTATACTGATTATTTAAATTTTGCCAGAGAACCCCACCTGAATGGCCTGCTTCAACTGCAACCACTTATACGCTTGAGACTTTGCAATGCCGAATGATTGTTGCAGTCGTGAAAAATCAAACATTTTCCCATTTAATAACACATCGTCTAATGTACATATACCTGCCTGCATCCAATGCTTCCAGAAGATTTTAGACTCGCTAGTTTGAATCTTGGAGTTCATCCATAAGGATTGACACGTGGATTGATGAATCGGAATAGGTGTTAAATTATTAATAAATTTTAAAGTCTGTCAGGTGGAAAATAAGATTCTATTGTCTTTATAAATCCTAGGTAACTTGATACTTAAAATATGACACAATCTTAATGGAGACAGGAGTTTCCATACTAACCTTAGCCAATCTGGAAAATGCTCCATGAGTTCTCCATGGACAAGCAGTCTAAGTCAGCCACATCATCTACGTTCCCAATTCGGAATTGCTCTCCCAGAGCTCAGGTGAGGCTTTTGGGGGCCTCATCTGAGCATGTGCAGGTAGCCCTATATATACCTGTGCTGGCCCTCACTAATCCAGTTTAATTCATCCGCCCTTCCCAAACGGATGGATCATGCTCTCCATTTAAAAAAAAAGGAAAAGAAAGGAAGAAAAGATGGCAGAAAGAAAAGAAAAGCCTGTAGCAAAACCGGGTTTCAAGAAATGCCCGGACTGCAAAAGGAAAATGAGCTCCATGGACCCCAAGGTGTGTGTCCGTTGCCTAGGGGAAGCTTATCTCATGACTTCCTGCCCTCAATGCCTAAAAATGTCTCCGAGGGCTCGAAGAAACCAGCTCCAATCGCTACAGAACCCGGGAGAAGACCAACGGAGGAAGGAGAAGAACCAGCCAAAAAACACAGGAAAAACCCCTGCGGCACACCCGACTCCAGCAAGATCCTCCCTGGGACTCCAAGCAACAGACCCGGCTTACCTGCTGCCTCAGGACACCTAGCAACAACAGGACAGACTGCTTCTGAAGCTGTCTGGCCTAATGAAAGCCCCTCCATCTGCCTCCTCGAATGTGCCGACACTGGACTGCGCCGACACAACATGACGCCATGCTGCTTGCAGCCCACCTCATCTCCCAATGATGTCAGCCTTCCAGGATCCACCCCCTTAAAGGCACAGCTGCACCAAAAGGCAACCCAGCCTAAAGACAGCCTTTTCAAGCATGGCCTGGATCAAGTTCCAAGTTTCCAAGTTTATTATATAATTTGATTAATTGCCTATCACAGTTTCTAGGCGATGTACAATTTCATAAATAATCAAATATGGGTAACAAATCAAGCAAACAATAGTCATGTCAAATTAAAATAACAAATACAAACATTCCTAAACATTGTTTAGCCTATACATATAATATCAAAACAAAGGGAAAATTATTAATGGGTTACAATCAATATTTAATTAAATATTTATTTAAATCAAGCATGGCCTGGATCAAAAACAGACAGCCTTTTCAAGCATGGCCTTTGACTCAGCCCACTTAAAGGCCCAGGACACCAGAACTAACAGGTACCACCAGACCTGCAAGGAGGGAAAAAGAAGGAAGCAATACCAGACAACCTCCTCCTCTGCCTCTTCAGCCTCACCGAGATGGCACAGACACTGCCACGGGGCCAGAAGCAGGGGCAGATCTCACCAACAGGAGGATCAACCACACATAGCCAGTGCTCCCAACATTCAACCGCACCAACCAGCCATCACCACGGACCACCAACAACTGCTCAACCTATTCAACAGGTTCATCTCACAGCAGCTGACAGAACAAAGGGCACAAAGTCAAAGCCCAGCACTGAATGCAGAACAAGTGCTGCAGCCACCACCAGTATGGAGGCAGGGAACAGAGACAGCTGCATCACACTCACCAGCACAGGCGGCTACACCTCCGACCACAGTGAGTGCTAAGAGCATAGCTATGCTTCAATATGAAGCAGCCCACACACATCAGTAACCAGAGAGACCCCAGACACAGAGCCTGCAGCTGGGACATCACAGCCAGACACTCCTGCGGAAGACCTCACCTATCCAAAGTTCCTCCAGAAGGTGGCCACCCAGTTAGCACTTGCTTCAATATCGGAGCCAGAGGTGACAAAACACCAGGACTGTTAAAATCCCCCTCCCCATTGTGTTCCCCTTTTATGTACCTTCTTTATATAAAAATTGTAGTTCTACTCCCCCTTCCTATTGTTTCTTAATGACTTAAGAAGTCATGTACGTCAAGTTAGTTAACGCTGTTTGTCC
Organism: Geotrypetes seraphini; assembly: GCF_902459505.1. Classification (NCBI taxonomy): domain Eukaryota; kingdom Metazoa; phylum Chordata; class Amphibia; order Gymnophiona; family Dermophiidae; genus Geotrypetes; species Geotrypetes seraphini. The sequence goes on along the minus strand of NC_047084.1, from coordinate 397,961,800 downwards.
TCCTGTAACTTTGTACCTTAGGATAAGCATTTAATCAAATATTCAAATAAACTTGAAACTAAAGGTGCAAAAAGCCATAGCAACACTACCAGCATACAAAATGCTACTAGACTGCCGGGACCAGATCTGGAAAACCCCACTGTCAGGCCCCGCCGTGTCCAGGCTAGACCAAAAATATCAGCTCAGCGAGGCACCGGGTTTTGACAAACCACAACTCCCTCACCAGTCTATCATAGTAGAATCTGCCCTTAAGAAGGCTAAGAGCACCCATCCTCATGCCAATGACCCTCCGGGCAATGAACACAGGACCCTGGATACTACCGCCAAAACGGTCTACCATGGCTCCATGGTAAATGCTAAAATTGACACTCACCTGTTCTACCCTGTACAATGACACCATCTGGAGGAAAATAGAGGAAACCCTAGACACGCTACACCTGGCACCAAGGCAGCATAGCACCAACCATTATCACCAACAAAATAACAGTGCAAGGTGGTCCGACAACCAGACAAGATGGCCGCCCCACAGACAAGAAAGCACAACCCTAAAGCGCCCCTTACCTGCAAAGGCAGCACCAGAGGAAGCGAAAACAGAAGCCAGCTACTTCCACCACCACAAAAGCTGGGCCTAGCTTTTGACTCATCAGCAAGGCCCCCCACCCCTGTTAGAGGACGACTCTCCGCATTCAACAAAGCCTGGGAGAAGATAACAGAAAAATGGGTGCTACAAATCATAAAAAAGGGATACCGCATCGGATTCCGCACACACCCACCAGCCAACCCATCAAAAAGAAACTCCCGGGAACTGCAGCCAGAACTCATCTTCAGAGAGATCAAAGCTCTCCTACAAGCAAGAGCAATAGAACCAGTACCCAAGTCACAGCACAACCAAGGGTTCTACTCCCACTACTTTCTCATCCCCCAAAATACAGGAGGGTTCAGACCCATCCTAGACCTATGAGGCCTAAACAAGTATGTAATCAAGGAGAAATTTTATAAACACTCCTTGGGAACAATTTATTTATTTCAATTTTTATCCCGTCCTCCCATTAGCTCAGAACAGTCTACAAGCAAACATTCATAGTGGAGTACATTTGGACAATACAAAGACTATACAGTACTTTAAATACAATGACTATACAGTAATTTAAGTACAGGTTAAGAATGGACTGTACAGCAATTTAAGTAGAAGTTTTGAATGGGGAAGAGAGGAGGGGAGGGTGGTTTAAGGGGGTTGAGGCATAGACTATGGTTGAATTTTAGATGCTTTCCGGAAGGTCATTAATGAGTTCTGTAGTCTGATTTGTGGGGGGGAGTTGGTTCCAGAGTTGGGGGATGAAGTGGCTGTAGGAGCATTTGCGAACGGTTTCTGACAGGAGGGACCTTCCTGGGGGGATGCATAGGCGTTTCTCCATTTCTGAGCGGAGGGGGCGGATGGGGGTGTACAGGGTTAGCTTGGATTTTATGTAGATAGGGGTGGTGGCGTAAATTCTTTTATGCGCTATTACCAAGGCCTTGAATGCACAGCATTGGTTAATTGGAAGCCAGTGTTCAGCGCAGAGGGCTGTGGAGATGGGATTGTGGTAGTTGAGGCTGTGTAGGAGGCGGATTGCTGCATTTTGTACCCACTGGAGGCGCTTGAGATCTTTTTTGGCTACTCCATTAAATAGGGAGTTGCAGTAATCCATCCTGGAGAGGACATAGGCATAGAGGAGTTGGGCTAGGTCAGGTGTGGAGATGTAGGGTTTGATCCTTCTCAGTTGGCGGAGGTAGTAGAAGGAGGTAGAGATTACTTGAGATATGTAGGTGGACACGGACAGGTGGCCGTCTAACGTTACTCCTAGGCTGCGTACTTGGTCTGCTGCAGTTAGTAAGGTGGAGTCCCAAGATAGTGTGTATTTGGTATTTTTTTCCCTGATCCATAAAAGTTCGGTCTTGGAGGTGTTCAGCCGTAGTTTGTTGTTTGTCATCCAGGTTTTCATATCAGAGAGGCAGGGTTGGAGGTTGGCGATTTGGGATGATCGGTTTTCACCTAGTGGAAGGAGCAGCTGGATGTCATCGGCATAGGAGTGGATTTTAACATTGTACTTCTGGGCTGTATCAGTGACAGGTCTGATGTAGAGGTTAAATAGGAGGGGAGATAGAAGGGTGCCTTGGGGAACGCCGTATTTGATAGGCTTGGGGTTAGATTTGTGCGTCCTTAGTAGGACTGTTTGGGTTCTTTGGTGAAGGAAGGAGGTGAACCACTGGAGGGCAGAGTCCTTGATTCCAAGGTCATAGAGTCTAGATATGAGGAAGTGGTGGTCGACAGTGTCATCAAAGGCAGTGCTGAGGTCAAGTAGGACTAGTAGGGCATCACTGCATATGTCAAGTATCGACCAGCTGTCATCGATGATATCCAGGAGTACTGACTGCGCTGTGGCCTGTTCGGAAGCCGGATTGAGCAGGGGACAGGGCAGCTTGTTCTTAGATGAAAGAGTGTAATCGGTGGAGCACTATTCATTCTAGGAGTTTGGAGACAAATGGGAGGTTGGAGACTGGGCGGTTGTTGTCGGGTTCGTTAGGGTTGAGGGTGGGTTTTTTGAGAGTAGGTTTGATAATAGCTGACTTTCAGCTGAGAGGTACTGTCCCTGTGGAGAGGGAGGAGTTAATGATGGGGAGGATAGGTTCTGCCATGTCGTCTTCTGTGGACAGTAGGAGGCTGGATGGGCTTGAGTTCTCTTAGGGTTTCAAGAACCTCAGCATGGGTGGCCATATGAAGTTGGGGGAGAGTGGTAGAGGATGGGGTACTTGGGTTAAGTTGGGGGTGTGCTGGAGTGGGGTTGGGGTTGGTGTCAAGATTATTGCAGATGGTTTGTACTTTGGACTGGAAGAAGTCCGAGAGAGTCTCACTATCAAGTTCTGTTGGGTTGTTGTGGCTTTTTCCTTGGGCGTTGGTAAAGAGTTGGTTTCTGAGGGCGAACAGTTGTTTGGCTCTAGCTGGGGCTATCTGTAGGATGTGTAGGCTTTCTTTGCTTCTAGGATGGCAGCTTTGTAGATGACAGATGTGTTTTCCCAGTGGGCTTTGGTTTCTGAATTTGGGTGTTTGATCCAGTTTCTTTTTGCTTTCCTCAGTGATCTTTTTATGGATCGGAGGTCATTGGTGTACCAGGGAGCAGGTGTTTTGTTGGTGGTTATTTGTGTTATTTTTGTCTGAGCGAAGCTGTTATAGAGGGACTGGATGTTGGAGTGCCACATGGAGGCTGCTAGGTTGATGGAGTGGGGATGTTGGGTGCAGGTTTGGTTTAGATTGCGAATGCCTGAGGCCATAGCTGAAAGGTTGACTGAATTAGGGAGTTGGCTTCGGGTGGGTGGGATAGGGTCTTTTCGCAGAGCTGGGGTAGTTTCGAGTAGGAGTTGGAATTCAATGAGGTGGTGGTCTGACCATGGGACAGGTGTGGTGGTGCAGATTGTTTGTTGAGGACCTGCAGTCGGGTCTCTAAGGGTGAAGATTAAGTCTAGGATGCCTGCTGAGGGGGTAGGGGTAGGGGTAGTAGCTTGGTGAAATCCCAGCTTGGTGAGGGAGGAGAGGAAGCTGTCACTTTGTCCTGAGGTGTTCGGATAGTCTGGGAAGTTGAAATCTCCCAGGATGGTCACGTGTTTGTGGGAGATGGATAGTTTGGTGATGAATTCGAGGAGGGCTTTAGGGTTTCTCCTGGGGAATTGGGGGCTCTGTAAAGTAGTATGAGGGTGATTTTGTGTTTGTGGCCTATGGTGAAAGCAAGAGCTTCTAGGGTGGGAATGTTAATAGAGCTTATCAGTTTTGGTGTGGTGGAGGTTTTGACGATGGTAGTCACTCCACCTCCTTTCCCAGAGGTACGTGAGCAGGTTAGGGCCTGGTAACCTGGAGGACACAATTTGCCTAGTGCTATCCCATCGTTGTCTTGGAGCCAGGTTTCAGTGATCATGAGGGCGTCCCAAGTGTTGTCACAGATGAGGTCATGGAGGAGGAAGGTCTTGTTGTTAAGTGATCTTGCATTGATGAGTGCAAATTTGAGAGTATTGCTGCTGGGGAGGGTAGGATGGGGATGAGGTTGGCAGGGTTTCTGGTACGGTTGTTTTTGTATTAGGAGATGAGATCCCCATGTCTGCCTTGGCCTGTAATGATGGGGATGGTGAAGTATAGTGTTATAAGGAGGGTTGGGGATGAGGTGGGAAGGGGGTGGCCTGGAAAGTTGGAGACATGATATGAGTGGAGGAGTTTTGTAAGGGTAGAGATGGTGCTATTCTTTGGAGGGAAGAGTCTTAGTTGGCTTTTTGGTTCACGCTAGCCTGCCCTGCTGAAAGGAGCTGTTTTTTGTTTGTTTTTTTGTTCAAAGGTGAGGCAGCTCACCTTTTTTTTCAAAGGTGGGGTAGGTCTGCAAGGACTGTTGGGGGTGGAGTTGGTCTCCCACACCTGGCCAACTTTTTCTCTTCGGGCTAGAGTGGAGTGGAGAGTTGGGGCTGTTTTTTATGTTTTTGACTTTCCTACCATTAATTCAAAAGGATGACTGGCTGGCTTCACTGAACCTTCACACATCCATATGCACCCCACCCAAAGGAAGTTTCTGTGGTTCAGGACCCTAACCCAGCACTTCCAATACAGGGTCCTGCCCTTTGGACTCTTCTCTGCACTGAGAGTCTTCACAAAAGGTATCGCTGTGGCAGTGGCCCACCTCCGCAAGAGCGCCATATGCATGTTCCCTTATCTGGACTACTGGCTGCTTGTGGTCCCATCAGCCTGGGCAATGACAACAGCAGTCAATACAACGATGTCACTCCTGCAATCCCTGGGGTTCCTCGTAAACCTAAAAAAAATCCATACTACAACCAGCACAATCAATAGAATTTATCAGGGCAAGGATCTGCATGCCCCTGAACGCAACTTTTCTGCCCCACTCAAGGGGACAAGCAATACAAAAACTGGTTCAGCAAATATCAGACACACACGGTCACAGCAAAGACAATACTATGCCTCTTGGGCCATCAAGCAGCCTCCATGCACGTTGTCCTGCTCGCCAAACTCCACATGCGACCCATCCAATGGTTCCTCAGAAAAAATTGGAACCAACACATGCAGCCTCTGTCTCACAGAGTCACAGTGGACCAGAAAATCTGCAACAACCTCACACAACAGAATTTGTACATGGGAAAGCTTTTCTAGCAGCCACAGAACCAACTGACACTCACCACAGATGCCTCAAAACAGGGGTGGGGAGCCCACCTCCTCCAACTGAGAACCAAGGGCCCCTGGTCACCATCCGAGGCCAAACAACACATCAACTGCTGGAACTCAGGGCAATTGGGAATGCCCTACAAGCCTTTGCCCCCTGGATCTCCAACAAGACCTTACTGATCCAGACAGATAACCAGGTGGCAATGTTCTATATCAACAAGCAGGGAGGCATGGGCTCACTCACCCTCTGCAGGGAGGCCCACAAAATCTGGACATTTGCTTTATCAATCCATATTCTCATCCATACCACCTACCTCCCGAGCCTGAACAGTGCCCTGGCGGACAGCCTCAGCAGAAAGCTGGATCCCCACGAAAGGTCCCTCCATCCGGAGGTAGCCCAGGATCTCTTCCACAAGTGGGGTCTGTAGGGGTGTTTCCGTATTTGCACCTGAAGGTTAGGCCTCTCTGACATCCTCAAGCTTGAACCAATGTCTACAAGAAATCATTGTCTGCAAGAAATCTTTCCAGCATGAATTTTGCAAGAAGAGACAAAGAAGAACACATCTTTGCTGTTTCTGCCTGATGCATTCTGGGTATGTACCAGAATGTTATTCTATTCAAGGACATCCATCTGTGTCTTCATAATAGGACTGTGTGAATCTTGTGGGAGTTAGGCTCCTATCCTGTTCTTATCTGTCTAACGGCGCCTGTGTCTACCAGCCGATATGCCACCTTACACAGAAAGGCTATTCATCTAAGTTCTGTTTCTGGATTGGTCCGAGGAAGTCATCTGATGAGATCCAAGTGAAGAGGGTGCTAATGATAATTAGTCTGTGTCAGGATGAGAGGAAGCTCACATCTTACCACAGGTGTTCTGCACGGAACCTTTTCTTCAATAATAAAACCTGAGCAGTTACCTCGTGTGTCTCTCTGCCTAAGAGAGAGAGTGATTCGGACTTTAAACAGCTCTGAATTCCAGCACTAAAAGGAAACTCGTCTGCCAATGAATTATAGCCTTAACAGGGACTGACAAACACGTGTGCCTGTACAAAGGATTCCTTACATCTCCTTAAGCTAACAAGAAAGTTTTCCATTTCACCTACTTTTCGCCAGAGGGCTAATCAGAGGGTGAGAATACGGAATTTATTATCTTAAGCTGGGGTTAGATAAGTATGTCTGATTGTGATATAGGACAAGGTTTGTAAAGTTACCTTGGTGATACTGTAATCATTTGCTTATAATCAGGGATTATTATTATTATAAGGAATTGTGTAGTGTGTGTAACAATTAGTTTACTTAGTTATCTGACAAATGTATTGTGATAATTATGTACTGAGTTTCATTTATGTAATCAGATATTTTGTGAACATTATTTAGATATTGCAGCTGGCTTGTGAATTATATTTTTCTATTTTCATAATAAAAGTATTTCTCATTAGCTTGGGTCTTGTGTCGTGTAAACAGGCAATAAAGCTGAACCTGGATCAGCGTTTATGGTTTTCCCTAGACAACACTAACAGACACGTAACTTGTTTATGTAACTGATTAGTATCTACCATAAATCTTGCTACAGGTCTCCCAACAAGGGACCTCTTTGCCACAGAGGACAACAAGAAGTGCCCTCAATTCTACTCCAAAAGACCGGCCAAACCAGGGACGCTTTCTCCATACACTGGGGGAAACGCCTGCTCTACACCTTCCCCCATACCACTCATCCACAGAGCGCTCCAGAAGATCAGGCAGGAGGCAGCCACAGTGATCGTCATTGCACCCTACTGGCCGAATCAAGTGTGGTTCCCCTTCCTACATCGGCTGCAACCGGACCTCATCACCCAGGACCAGGGACAAACTACATCCCAGATTGAAAACACTAGCACTGACAGTACGGATGTTGAAAGGCGAATCCTGGACCCTCTCCACATGTCAACCAGGGTAACTGAGGTTCTGCTAACAGCCAGACGCCCATCAACTAGAAAATCATACGGGCTCAAGTGGAAAAGATTCCACATATGGTGTGTCTCGAAAGAAGACCCACTCACCTGCCAGGTCCCAGCAGTACTCCAATACTTACTTAACCTATCCATGACAGGCCTCAGAACATCCTCCATAAGGTTCCATTTGAGTGCTATATCAGCTTTCTACAACCGCATCAAGGAGAGGACCCTAGCCACACACCCACTAGTGTCCAAGTTCATGAAAGGACTTACAAACCTGCACCTCTCCGTTATGCCGCCCACCGCCAGCGTGGGACCTGGGCATCATCCTCCACAGGTTAACAGCACACCCCTTTGAGCCATTGGAGGATGCGCCAATCAAATTCCTCACCTGGAAAGCAGTTTTTCTCATTGCCATCATATCGGCAAGACACATCAGCGAGTTACAGGCCCTGGTGACATACCCACCATATACAGATCCTTCTTGATCACGCAGTACTGAAAACTCACCCAAAGTTCCTACCAAAGGTAGTCTCACCTTTTCACATAAATCAATCGATAGTGCTCCCCTCCTTCTGTCCGGGACCACATACCAACAGCATGTAACAGCTCCTACATACCTTGGACTGCACCCATGCCCGTCGCCTATACATTCAACGAACGCAACCCTGGCATAAGACAGTACAATTGTTTGTCTCCTTTGACCCCCCAACAAGCCAGGAACACCAGTGGGGAAACACACTAAATACAGGAAGGAAACCAACGGAGTGAAGGCCACTGCAGCCGCATGGTGAAGAAGAGCAGCGGAGCAGCAGAGGCAAGGGAGAGCAGCCGGCTGGGAGAAACCGGGAAGAGCAAGAGAGGAGCTAGCGGCAGCGGCGGTGAGGAGCGGGTAGCGGCGAGAGGAAGCTCCGCCCACCCCCACCGCATCATCAGCGTCATCGCCCCGACTCCCCCTTAACAGGAAGGGAGCCAACGGAGCGAAGGCCACTGCAGCCACGTGATGAAGAGGAGCAGCGAAGGCAAGGGAGAGCAGCTGGCCGGGAGAAGCCGGGAAGAAGAGAGGAGCTAGCGGTGGCGGCGGTGAGGAGCAGGTAGCGGCGAGAGGAAGCTTAACAGGAAGGGAGCCAACAGCGCGCAGCCGTTTGGCGAAGGAGAGCGGCAAAGGCGCTCGCCTTAGCGAGAGCGCCTTTGCGAAGGGCCTGAAGAAGGGCCGGGTCGCTAAATCCAGGAACCCCAAGAAGGACAGCAAGGTAAGAGAGTAGCAAGAGCACAGGATAGCAAACACATACAAGCAAGTAAGGCAAAGGGGCAGCAGACACAGAAGGAACAAGTAGGCCTAGGGGAGACCTCACCCACACACGAACAAAGGGTAGCGACACACGAACAGGGAATCAACAGGTGAAGAAGGCGCAGAAGAAAAGCAGCAGGGGCAGAAGATAAGGAAGGGATAGGCCCAGGAAGCAGGCCTAGGAGGTAGCATTCACACACAATAACAACAAAAAAACCAAAACAAGCAACAACAGGCACAACAGGACAGAAAAGGCAGACTCAGGAGAAAACACACACAAATACATTAGCAAACAGAAAAGGAAGGCATAAAAGAGAAGCAAGGGGCAGACAAAATACACACAAGCAAAGGGTAGCGTAAGACAAAGAAGGTAAGGAACAGCCAAGCACAGGAGTGAGCATACAAGCTGAGTACCAAAACTCCTAGAAGGCGGACAAGAATGGAAGCTGAAGGAACCCAGAGGATGAGCTTTCCAGCGTACTGCACAGACTTCCACATGTACGACTACCTCCCCTCGGGGAGGCAGTCATATGTGTGCGGACGATGTCAGGAACTGGAGAGCTTGAAGAGTGAGGTCAGTCTGAAACACAGGATCCAGGAGCTGGAGGGACTCTACATTTTAGAAGACCCCTTCCAGGTGGCCGAAGACCCTATGCGAGAGAGGCACATCGAGGAACAAGTCAGGGAGCTTGAGAAGTTCATTGAGGATGCCTACAGGAGAGTGGAAGAACAAGAACACGAGCAGCGCAGGGACGAGGAAGACACACAGAACAGAGGACAAGAACCTTCTGACACCGAGGTAGAAGGTACCCATGGAGGAATCTCGCAGAAAGAAGAGGCAAGACTCTATCAGTGCCTAGAGGGAGGAGAAACGAAACGCACCAAGGACACGGACCTGCGATCGCAGCGGAAACTGAAAAAGGGGAAATCTGTAATCCTGGTGGGAGACTCAATCCTAAGGCAAGTAGACAGTCACATAGCAGGAGGGAGAGAGGATCGGCTAGTGACCTGTCTCCCAGGAGCAAGAACCAAGGACATCATCGACAAAACTGAAAGAATCCTGGAGGGAGCAGAGACGGAAGAGACAGCACCGATAGACCATGTCGGGACAAATGATGTCACCAGGAGGGACTACAGCAAGAATGCACTGCCTGAGCAGTTCACGATCTTAGGAAGGAAACTGAAGATGAGGACTCAGAGGATAGCCTTCGCAGAGATCCTACCATTACCGAGGGCAGAACTGAAGAGACAGGCGGAGCTACAATCAATAAATGCATGGATGAGGAGATGGTGTGAAGAAGAGGGATTTCTCTTTGTGAGGAACTGGACATCATTCTGGGGTAAGAACAAACTCTTCAAGAAAGATGGACTACACCTGAGCAAGGCAGGAACTAGACAATTAGCAAATAACGTCAGAAGAGCAATAGAGCAAGCTTTAAACTAAGTAGAAAGGGAAAGCTGACAGTTGACCTGGTTTTGACGGTTCGGAAGACAATATCCCGAGAAGATACTGAGTGGGAAAAACACTGGAAAGACACAAATGGTAAACAGGAGCGGAAAAAACAAGGGAGACGGAAGAAGCAAGAAGAGGTCAGGAGGAACATACTGCAAAGGGATGTCAAAATGGAACTGAACAGCGGGAAGGAACATGAGGAGGACAGAGGAGAGGAGGAAGACAAAGGAGAGGAGGACTTGAGGAACATACTACACGGGGAAGTCAAATTGGAACTGGACGAAGGGAAGGAACAAGAGGACAATAGGAACATACCACAAGGGGGAGAGAAAAGAGACATAAATCAGAGGTCGGCAGGTCAGGAAGGGGACAGAAAGGAGAATGAAACACAAGGAAACATAGGAAGGATGAAAAAATACCAGGACTTGAACTGCATGTACACTAATGCAAGGAGCCTAAAAAATGAAATGGGGGAATTGGAAGTCATGGCCAAAAATGAGAGCCTAGACATCATAGGGATCACGTAAACATGGTGGAACGAGGAAAACAAATGGGACATAGTACTGCCAGAGTAAAAGCTCTACCAAAGAGACAGGACTTATCAGAAAGGAGGAGGAATAGCACTATACATAAAGGACACCATTCACTCGGCCAGAGTGGACGCAGCAGCAGCGACAAATGTCTAACTGGAGTCACTATGGGTTAAAATACCAGGTAGAAATGGATCCGAGATAAAGATGGGGCTGTACTACCATCTGTCAGTTCCAGTCCAGTGTCCCCCACAATATTAGGTGGTAGGGGTTAAGTGAAAGGCACCCTGACAAATGCCTGGTCCCAGGTTCAGTTCCCTCACTGAAGACTCACCAGGAAGTAGAATCCAAGAGGCAAAGCCAGAGGTGATTGCATAAAGAATATATTATAGAAATAGTCTTACAGAAAAGCAATATTCTGAAGCATTACAATAATTAAGCATTAGAATTAAGCAGAGAGCAAAGCAGTTTCCCTGCCTTACAGAGTTCAGAGGAAAAGAGAGACATAGAAGCTTGCAGTTCTAGGGAGAGCCAGAGAGAGAAAAGGGGGATGGTCTAAACTTCGTGTTCCATAGATAAAGGGAAGGATACAGAGAAAGAGAGGGAGAGTCAAGACCCCTCTCCTCCAGAGATAGATAGATTGATAGAGCAGAGAGGAGGCTTTTATACCTTGGAAACTTATTCTGAATATAGAAACTATTGTATGTCCCAGTATCTTTCTGTTTAGAATTTGTAAACTGTTTGAAACAATGGTTAATTTAATTGATAAAGGAGGGTGTGATACTTGCAGGCATGGAGATGGGATTAGTCTCTGGCTTCTTTGTCCCATTCAAGCAGCCTATCTTCTTGATCTGTGCACCTGGACCCATTGTCCTAAGCACCCTCTTAATCAGACATTAACACCTTTTAGCTAGTCATGATTCAATCAGGGCTACTTGAAACAAATCAGGGATACTTAAAACAGTTTCCCTGCCCTCAGGGTCTATCTACATTTCCATGCCAGTGTCAGATTGATATAATTTCCCATAGGCCTTCGCTGACATAAGTAATGCCAACTGAAAATGCTGAATGGTAGCGATAGCTAGGCTGACATCTCCCATACTTTTTTTATTTTTATTCTTTGAAATGAAGGGAAGCTTGTGGTACCCTCACTTACCTCCAACAATACGTCCCCTGTCCTGCAGAATCTCCAAGCTATGAAGATAGGTTGTATAGTCCATAAACAGTTCCCATTATGAGTTCAAACCTCTGTCTTAGGTTGTATAGGCCATCATCTGGGCGGGGGACCCCAGTATGCTTATATCTTACCCGTCGTTGAGCGAATGAACGGTGCATAAGGGATGCAGGAAGCATTTTCAGGAGGTTCAGGTATAAAGGTACCAAGATGTCATGAGAGAGTATGCAAGTATGGGATATGGGATCTGACCCCAGCCTAGCTATCGCTACCATTCAGCATTTTTAGTTGGCATTACTTATTTCAGCGAAGGCCTATGGGAAATTATATCAATTTGACTCTGGCATGGGAATGCAGATAGACCCTGAGGGCAGGGAGATGGTTTTAAGTAGCCCTGATTGATATGTTTTAAGTATCCCTGATATGTTTCAAGTAGCCCTGATTTGTTTCACGTAGCCCTGATTGAATCATGACTAGCTAAAAGGTGTTAATGTCTGTTTAAGAGGGTGCTTAGGACAATGGGTCCAGGTGCACAGATCAAGAAGACAGGCTGCTTGAATGGGACAAAGAAGCCAGAGACTAATCCCATTTACCATGCTTGCAAGTATCACACCCTCCTTTATCAATTAAATTAACCATTGTTTCAAACAGTTTACAAATTCTAAACAGAAAGATACTGGGACATACAATAGTTTCTATATTCAGAATAAGTTTCCAAGGTATAAAAGCCTCCTCTCTGCTCTATCAATGGAGCTATCAATCTATCTATCTATCTCTGGAGGAGAGGGGTCTTGGCTCTCTCTCTCTCTTTCTTTCTCTCTCTTTCTGGCTCTCCCTAGAACTTCAGACTCTGTCTCTTTGTCTCTGAACTATGTAAGGCAGGGAAACTGCGTTGCTCTCTGCTTAATTGTAATGCTTATAAATATTGCTTTTCTGTAAGACTATTTCTATAATATATTCTTTATGCAATCACCTCTGGCTTTGCCTCTTTGAGTCTACTTCCTGGTGAGTCTTCAGTGAGGGAACTGAACCTGGGACCAGCATTTGTCAGGGCGCCTCACACTTAACCCCTACCACCTAATATTGGGGGGGCCACTAACAAAACTGACACTGTCCACCTGGGCAAAATGTAGCGACTGATACAGAAATGGAAGCCAAGTTGAGGCGGGAATGCAAGCATACTATCTCCATAGTTATGGGAGATTTCAACCATCCCGGGATAGACTGGAGTCTTGGAAATTCAAAATGTACAAAGAAAACGGAGTTGCTGGAGGCTGTACAGGACTGCTTCATGGAACAACTTGTCAAGGAACCAACGAGAGGGTCAGCGATTCTGGATCTAATCCTCAATGGGCTGAAAGGACCCGCAAGGGGAGTGGAGGTCGTGGGACCACTAGATACCAGTGACCACAACATGATCCAGTTCAAAGTAGAAATGGGGTTACATAAAGGGAAGAGAACCAATGCAACAGCGTTTAACTTCAAGAAAAGGAACTATGATGCCATGAGACAAATGGTGAGGAAGAAACTCAGAAACAGCACCAAAAAAGCACAGACTGTGGAGCAAGCCTGGTCTTTATTCAAAGACACGGTAAACGAGGTGCAAAGCCTGTATATACCCAGATTTAGGAAAGGATGCAGGAAGAATCATACAAAAAACCCAACATGGATAACCAATAAAGTAAAAAAAGTAATAGGAGACAAGAAAAAATCATTTCGGAAGTGGAAAAAGGACAAAACTGACGAAAATTGGAAGGAGCACAGAAAGCAGCAAAAAGAATGTCACCGAGTGGTCAGAAAAGCATAGAAAGAATATGAAGAGAGATTAGCCAAGGAAGCACGAAATTTTAAACCATTTTTCCGATATGTGAAAGGAAAGCAGCCGGCGAGGGAGGAGGTGGGATCTTTGGACGAGGGAGACAGGAAGGGAGTAGTGAAGGAGGAAAAAGAGGTGGCTGATAGACTAAACACGTTCTTCTCATCAGTCTTTACAAGAGAAGACACATCGAACATGCCTGAACCGTAAAAAATCTTCAAGGGGGATCAAGAGGGAAAATTATCATACTTGGAAGTAAGCCTCGAAGACGTGCTCAAGCAGATAGATAGATTAAAAACTGACAAATCTCCGGGCCCAGATGGAATCCACCCAAGAATACTGAAAGAGCTGAGATGAAACAGCGGAGTTACTGCGGCAGATTTGTAATCTGTCCTTGAGAACAGGGGTAATCTCGGAGGACTGGAGGATAGCAAATGTTACACCTATCTTCAAAAAAGGATCGAGAGGCGACCAGGGGAACTACAGACCGGTGGCCAAATCATTGATCAAGGAAAGTATCAGTGAGCACATAGAAAAAAATAATCTGTTGAGAACAAGCCAGCATGGTTTCTGTAAAGGAAGATCAAGCCAAATGAACCTACTGCATTTCTTTGAGGGTATAAGCAAACAACTGGACAAAGAAGACCCTATAGACATCGTATATCTGGACTTCCAAAACGTTTTCGACAAAGTACCCCATGAGCGCCTTCTAAAGAAGCTGTGGAGCCACGGGGTGGAAGGGGACATGCACAGATGGGTCAAAAATTGGCTGACAGCAGGAAGCAGAGGGTAGGAGTAAAGGGACACTACTCTGACTGGAAAGGGGTCACGAGTGGTGTCCCACAGGGGTCAGTGCTGAGGCCGTTGCTGTTCAATATATTCATTAATAACCTGGAAACAGGGATGAAGTGCAAAGTTATAAAATTTGCAGATGACACAAAACTCTCCAGTAGGGTCAGAGTTGTTGAGGAATGCAAAGAACTACAAAGTGACCTGAGCAAGCTGGGTGAGTGGGCAAAAAGATGGCAGATGAGCTTCAATATAGAGAAATGTAAAGTCTTGCACATAGTGAAAGGGAACCCGATGTACACCTATACGATGGGAGGGAGGGTACTGAGGGAAGGCAACCTAGAAAAGGACTTGGGGGTATTGGTGGATACTATGATGAAGCCAGCGGTACAATGTGCAGCAGCCTCAAAAAAGGTGAACAGAATGTTGGGCATTATCAAAAAAGGTATCACTACAGAACAAAAGAAGTTATCCTGAGCGATGGTGTGCCTGCATCAGGAGTACTTCGTCCAATACTGGTTGCCGCACCTTATGAAGGATATGGCGATGCTCGAGAGGGTCCAGAGAAGAGCAACAAAGATGATTAAGGGCATGGAAAACCTTGCATATACCGAAAGGCTAGAGAAGCTGGGGCTCTTTACCCTGGAAAAGCGGAGACTTAGAGGGGACATGATAGAGACTTATAAAATCATAAAAGGCATAGAGAAGGTGGAGAGGGACAGATTCTTCAGGCTAGCGGGGACATCAAAAACAAGAGGGCATTCAGAAAAACTAAAAGGAGACAGATTCAAGACGAATGCTAGGAAGTTCTTCTTCACTCAAGAGGGTGGTGCACACCTGGAATGCGCTTCCAAGAGAGGTGATAGGACAGAGTACAATGTTGGGTTTCAAAAAGGGCTTGGATGACTTCTTGAAGGAGGGTATAGATAGAGGGTTACTATATAGGGTACTTCAGGATTAGGGCATAAACAATGTAGATGGTGGGAACTTAAAGGCCAAGGACCTGGGGGGCCGCCGCGGGAGCGGACTGCTGGGCACGATGGACCCCTGGTCTGACCCGGCAGAGGCAATGCTTATGTTCTTATATCCAACTGGATCTCAAACTGCATTGCCTCCTGCTACGAGCAAGAACCATGGCCAACCTGAGCAACACGCCAGTTCAGGACATTTGCAGAGCAGTTGTATGGTCTACCCCACACACCTTCACCAGACACTATTGCCTGGATTGCCCACTTCAGACCTCCAATGACTTTGGTCTCAACATACTATTAATGTTGGCCTAAAAAGACATAGAAAAAGGCACCAGTACCTGGACTAGCTGAACAGGACTACTAGTCTGAATCAGATAGAAGAGATTGTTAGACAGCTTATATTCTGCCATGTTGGCACAATTTGCAGTTTGCACAATTCATTTTTTGCAGTCTTACAAAACAAACAAACCCCCCCCCAACCTTGTTACTCAAACACCACATTGGTGATATGTTCGCTATCTGCTATGAAATATATGCTCTACCATGTTGGTAGTTTAAAAAAAAAAGAAGAGTATTGGTCCAGTTCCAAGGACAAAAATAAAGTTCTTAATGTTGCATAACTTCTGACTGGTCTCAGTAATTTGGGGGTTTTGTCTCTGTCCCTCACCAAGATATTTGCACAGCCTCACCCTACCTCAGCAAGGTAGCGGGGACGCAGAGGGGATCATCCCCGCTGGGGACCCAGTCCTTTTACACCCTCTGCACCCCGCAGCTGGAGAATCACCAAAGTGTGGCTGACTTAGACTGCTTGTCCATGGAGAAAGCGGTTTCTTACCTGTAATGGGAGTTCTCCATGGACAGCAGGATAAGTCAGCCACACAGACCCTCCCTCCTCCCCTATGGATGACACTGCAAAAGACTTAAGCTAGAGGAATCACTGGATTAGTGAAGGCCAGCACAGGTATACATAGGTCTACCTGCACATGCTCAGATGAGGCCCCCAAAAGCCTCACCTGAGCTCTGGGAGAGCAATTCCGAATTGGGAACGTAAATGACGTCACCAAAGTGTAGCTGACCGCTGCTGTCCGTGGAGTACTCCCGTTACAGGTAAGTAACTTCACTTTCAAGAAGGATCCAATACATACCCTGTTGCAGAATAAATTATTGATAATATCGATAAAAATGTAGAAAGTTTACCCCACCCACCTCAATTGGTTTTTGTAAAGATACTAAAGCAATTCTAGGAGTTTTACCCAGCCAAATAAATTTAGTGAGAATTCCATTCAACTTTTTATAAAAGGACGCTTGAAAATAAATCAGCAACATACACTGTTTGTATTTGCAATGGAAAGGGATAGGGTTAGTGTCTCACTTCCGGCTAACCACACAATTATTTCCCACGTATTCACCTTTATAGGACCCCCAGGGACCCCTGAAGAAGACTTTTTGTCGAAATGCGGACCGTGTTGGGTCCTGTATCCCTAGCGGACTAGGTCCTTTAAGGCTCTTATGTGGATGATTTACTTTTAAGTGGATGGAATTATTTTATGTGGATGATTTCAGAGTACCTTTGGAACTTTGATACTTTCAAATAAAGTCCATTTAGGAACATCGTCACTCCACAGAGTTTTTTTCATTTTCTCTGGATTTTCTTCTTTGTGGATATTTTGGGGTCAATTCCTTTTATTTTTTGCTTTTTTTTTTAACGGTATAAGACTAGAACGTATGATATTAAATGTGGTAACTTATATATTTAAGCAATAAAAGATAGTTTATAGTCTAATTGATGTTCTTAATAGGGATAAAGATAAGGGATTGGGTATGATGGATAAATTAATTACTTATATAGTTCCTCTTGGGTATACTTGTGGTATTGATATGGAATTTATACTGTTTAAGGTAGATGTGAAGTTAAGGAGGGTGGATATTTTTCTGATGTAAGTTATTAATTAGGGTTAATATAATAAAAGGTATGAATTAAATTTCTCCCTGAGATATTAGTGTAATATCTTTGTTCATTTATTGGGGTAAACATGTATTTGATATTTTATGTACTGGTTAATTTTTTTATTTTATTGCATTTATGATTGGAAAGGGTGTATTTTACTTTATGAAATATTGTTTCAATTATAATTGATAAATGGATTGCGGGGAGGGGGGTTGGATCGTGGGTCTGCACTTACACATCTAAGCTGACCATGAGATATGAGAGGAGACAAAAAAAACAAAAAACACCTCAGGCCCAACCCTACCAACCTACCAATCCTTCAAAGAGCCCACAAGAGAGCACAGCTGCATTCCCAGCCCAGTAGGGCAGAAAGGAAGGGAGCCGTCTTCTTAATAATAATAATAACAGTGTATATACCGCAATACCATTAAGTTCTATGCGGTTTACAAAAGATTAAGCGAGGTGCAAATTGATTGAACTTAAGAGGGGAGAAGAAAGAGAGTTAATAGGACCGGAAATGCGTTGTTGAGGAGAAAGTGATTAATAGGACAGAGGAATAACCTCCAATATAGTTCTAGAACTTTAAGGAGCCTATACCCCGCGTCCAGCTCCCAGGCAGAGACAGTACTACCTCCTCACACAATAACAAAATGACACCCCGTACAACAAAACTTATGCAAGTCCTCTTACTACTCTTCCTGGTTTTAACAAATTGGAAAACAACAGGGTACTATATTTCCCCTATCCCAGTTTTGACAGAAACCTACAGACATCTTCAACTATCCAGGAAACTCCACTCACCAAGAAATCTGATAGATGCTCAATGTTCACTCATAAAACCATCCCTCCCAGTTGGGGAAAAAGACCTCCCAAGCCAAGGACAACAGCCCACAACCCCCATCCACAATCAAGAAACCTCCTCCATCCAAAATACATTTCCAATCCCCATACAAAATACACCTCAATAGCTTGTGCATATATGAACATTAGATCGATAGGCCCTAAGGCAGACTTAATAAAGGACTGAAAAGTTAAAGAACAGCTAGGCTACCTATTCCTAGCCGAAACCTGGCTTACCTCCAATTCAGACCCCTGCATAACAGAATTCTGCCCCAAGGGATACAAATTAGAGATGGTCTGCCGAGAAAAAAAGCGAGGGGGAGGTTTGGCCATCCTAGTCAAAAACAACCTCAACATAAAAGTTCTAGACAAATACTCTACCCCCCACTTGGATCTTTTAGCCTGCCAATTATCTGACGATACACTCAAAGGTACCTTGACCTGCATTCTCTGCTACACAACACTAGGAAAATGGATCGGCAAAAAACAAGTACTCTAAGACTTCATCTTCAAGAACTCTCTAACATCAAAACACAACCTGTTCCTTGGAGACATAAACCTCCACCTAGAAGACCACACCTCCAAACAAGTTGAAAACATACTATCATACCTCAAAGCACTAACCTACCAGATTCTTAACCCCCAACCCACACATGATAAAGGCCACCACCTAGATATTGCTGCATACATGACCCAAAGCATACCTGAAATCCACATCTCAAACGGGGCCTGGCACCCTTCCCTCTGGTCAGACCATTATAAATACACCTTCAACATCAACTGGGCTCAATGCAATAACAAACATCAACTCCATAAAACTCCCTTCAAAACCCGCCAAAAAATCGAACCCACCACATTCTGGGACAAAGCAGACCTCGCAATCGATACCATAGACCCCAAAGAATTCATATCCCAATGGCGAACCTCAAGTGAAACAATCCTGAATGATCTAGCACAGCCTCGACTACCATGATCTCATCTCCCCAGCACTCCGCACTGAACACTGGCTCCCAATTAGCCAACGCTTTGCATTCAAGGCCCTGGCAATAGCACACAAAATAATTTATGCCACCACCCCCTCCTACATAAAATCCAAGCTACCCATCTACATCCCCACCCGCACCCTCCGCTCAGAAACGGAGATACGCCTATGCATTTCCCCCGGAAGGTCCCTCCTCTCAGAAACTGCCCGCAAACGCTCCTACAGTCACTTCATTCCCCAACTCTGGAACCAACTCCCCCCTCAACTCAGACTACAGAACTCACTAATGACATTCCGGAAAATGGTAAAGACCCTCCTCTTCAACTAAAGGTCACCCTCAGTCTACACCCAACCCCTTAAACCCCACCTCTACCCTTCTTTCTCCATTTTAATCTTCTGCCAAAAATTTCTGTATAGTCCACTCTCAGCCTATACTCAAATAACTTGTATCTAAACTAAACTACTTATATTTAAACTACTGTTCTTAATTTGCTGTAAAGTCCCTATATTGACACTGCTGCACAGTATGTCCAAGTATTTAATTCTACTATATAATCTTGTATGTCCAATTCACTCCATTGTGAATGTTTACTTGTAAACCGTTCTGAGCTACTGGGAGGATGGGATAAAAATCTAATTAAATAAGTAAAATAAATAAATAAAATCAAAATACAGAATCTGCAGACTGTCTGACAAATGGTTCGACACCAAACTTCTCCAACTCAAAAAGCATTGCAGACAACTGGAAAGAGACTGAAAAAAAAAAGAACCAAGAACACACTAAAACAGCATGGAGAAGCCTAATAAAACAATATAAGGTCAAACTCAAGAAAAAACGAAAAGTTTACTACTCCAAAATGGTCGGCATGGAGGCCCTAGACACAAAAAAACTATTCAAACTAGTAAAAAACCTCACTGATACCAAACCTTTCCTAGCCACACAAGGAAACCATCCACCAACAGCAACCCAACTTGCAGACCACTTCAAAAACAAGATTACTAAGATCAGGACAACCTTCACCATCAACACGCACACCCACCTCGACGAGATAATAACAAAACCTACAATAGGAGAAGTCATAGCAGCTGACAGATACTGGACCGACATCCCAGTAGTACAATGGTCTGACATGAATCGACTCTATAAAAAATACAGTCATGCATCATGCAACCTGAACAACTGCCCCACATATCTGATAACAAATGCCTCCCCCAAATTTAAAGCTAGCCTCATGCAATGGACACAAACCATGCTCATGGAAGGTCTATTCCCACAGGACCTAGGAGAGATCATAATCACCCCAATTGTTAAAGATAATAAAGGCCCAATAGATATCCCTTCCAACTACAGACCCATCGCTTCAATACCAATCTACGTTAAACTAATAGAAGGTCTAGTTGCTCAATACCTCACTAACTACCTGGAAGATCACAACCTACTTCATCCCTAACAATC
Organism: Geotrypetes seraphini; assembly: GCF_902459505.1. Classification (NCBI taxonomy): domain Eukaryota; kingdom Metazoa; phylum Chordata; class Amphibia; order Gymnophiona; family Dermophiidae; genus Geotrypetes; species Geotrypetes seraphini. Next base: position 397,941,422 of record NC_047084.1, on the reverse strand, counting down.
AGGGTTCAGACCATAGCACAGAGTCACTACTAGCAACCCTACTAGACACAGCCCGACAGCACCTTAGCAAAGGCAGAAGGATGCTGATAATTCAACTTGATCTCTCTGCTGCATTCGCCTGGTTGACCACTCCATACTACTAGATACTTGAAGCCACAAGGATCTCAGGCAGGGCATACAACTGGTTTCCAAGGATTTCTTAAATCAAGAACTTACAGAGTAAAATCAAACAATCTTAAATCAGAACCATGGTCTAACCCCTGTGGAGTTCCTCAAGGATCACCACTGTCACCTACACTCTTCAACCTCTTTATATCCTCCCTTGGAACTACTCTATATAACCTAAATGTAACATCTTTCAGCTACGCAGACGACATTACCATACTCCTCCCCTTTGATTCTCCAGATCCCACCTTAACAGAAAAACTGAAAAAATCACTAGAAGCAGTGGAAAAATGGATGATAGACCACAAACTGAAATTAAACTCAGACTAAACAAAATTTCTTTTGCTCGAAAAGGCCAAAACCCCTTCCATTTCAGAATTAAAAATTAATGCCACCAAATACCCTATACAGTCCGATCTTAAACTCCTAGAAGTGATGATAGATAGATGCTGCACAATGCAGGTCCAAATTAACAAGACTACCCAGAAAGCATTTCTAACCATGAGAAATCTACGAAAAATAAGAAAATTCTTCGACATAGAGTAATATAGGCGCATAGTCCGATCCCTAGTCCTAGGTCTAGTGGACTATTGCAATATCCTCTATCTACCATGCCCTGCATTCATGATAAAACAACTACAGATTGTACAAAACACAACTCTCAGATTGATCTCACTGAGTAAATATGACCATATCACCGCTGCCTACCTGGACTCACACTGGTTACCAATACAAGCACAAATTCAATTCAAACTATACTGTCTATTATTCAAAGCTATAAATGGCACTGCCCCCACTTACCTAAACAACCGCCTAAATCAGAATCTTACTACTAGGCAAAGAAGAACTCAGACCCCATTTACTTACCTCCCCATTCAAAGGTACTTGGTACAAGAAGATGTTTGACAACCTACTAGCGACACAGGCAGCGAAACTTGACCACTCCATCTCCAACTTACTGACAACGAGCGACTTCAAATCATTTCGAAAAGGAATCAAAAGTCTGTTATTCAAAAAATTTATCCAGATATCTTAACTCTTCCCCATGTCCTTTCTCCTCCCTTGTAAATCCCCCCTAATAGTCTCATCCCCTCTTGTAATTTTTTTCTCTCCAAAGTATCAACCATGTATACCGCTACCTAACCTGCAAATCTTCTGGAAATGTCCAGTTAGCTTCTTTGTTTTTTTTTTATTTATTTATTTATAAATTTCAAATTTACAATTCAAGATGAAATCTTGTACAGAAAGTGATTACATCAAATGAACAAAGAAATAAACCTCATAAATTTACATAGAAAATGAAAATTTTTTGTATAATCTCTCAAGTCCACAATTATGATCCATGATGTATATTGAACAGAACTAAAAGAAACTTATTCATTAAAGATAAGCTGTACATGGTAAACTGATATTCAGGCGTCTAATTTATTGAAGCCCTCGTTCTTACCCCTTCTCCAGGCGGGACAAGGAGAGAAAGACCCAGGTCTATTATCTACCTAATAAAACTCAAGATCTTCAAGTTAGCTTCTTTGTAATCCGCCTAGAACTGCAAGGTACAAGCGGAATAGAAGTCACTAATGTAATGTAATGTAATATGAAAGGGGGTAGGGGGAATGGGGAGGTATGGGATGTACAAGGGTTTAGGATGTGTGAAATTTTGAATTTATTTCATTAATACAAATTTGGTGGTTTCTATTTTAGTATTGTTTAAATTAATACAATGGTGATAAAACTATTCTTTGGATGTGAATTGGCTTAATCATCCCATTAAAAGGAAAAAATTCTTACTTTAAAAAAAAAATCAAAATGCTGATACGGTGGTACCTTGGTTTGAGAGCATAATTCGTTCCAGAAGCATGCTCTCAATCCAAAACGCTCTTATATCAAAGCGAATTTCCCCATAGGAAATAATGGAAACTCAAATGATTTGTTCCACATCCCAAAAACTTTGTACTAAACTATACTGTATAAAGTAAAAATATTCATCTCCTTCTTACCACCTTCTTTTTCATGCTGCTTCTGCTTCTAAGATGGACATACAGGAGGCACTGATAGGCACAAATGAGGCACTGATGAGATGGGCACACAGAATGCACTGAGATGGTCACAACGGAGGCACTGATGAGATGGGCACATAGAATGCACTGATGGTCACAATGGAGGCTATTGTGTGCTGCCTAACAGCACACACACTTTTTTTTTTCCCTGGCTGGTTCAGGCTATTGTGTGCTGCCTAACAGCATACACACACTTTTTATTTTTTTTTCCTGGCTGGTTCAAGCTATTGTGTGCTGCCTAACAGCACACACACTTTTTATTTTTTTCTCTGGCTGGTTCAGGCTATTGTGTGCTGCCTAATAGCACACGCTGATTTTTTTTTTTCCTGCTACAAGGTTGTTGGCTAATATCGCAAGCAATCTCCACGCGGTCTGGTAGTCTTCGCGCATGCACTGCGCTTTTATAGTGTCCTATATGTGCCGCGCGCATCCTGTACTGCCGGCGAAGGTGCTTGTTTAGCGAGTGAAGCGCTCGTTGTCTGAGGTACCGATGTAGGGCCGCATTTGCTCGTTTAGCAAAACATACTCGGTTTCCGAGGCACTGATTTAACGAATGTTTTGCTCGTCTTGCAAACACTCGCAAACCAGTGCACTCGTAAACCGAGGTACCACTGTATTTATTTTCTACAAGAAACCCTGCGATTGAATCTGCTAAGCTAGAAGGGGGGTAGATAAAGCACTGCTTCTTTGCTCCTGCAATTAGGAAAAAGGCGGGGGTAGCAATCCCGGTAAACAAGAATATTTCCGCCACATTTGATAATTTTCGGGCAGATCCATTGGGTAGATGGCTCCATGTTAATATGACTTCAGGAAAAGATACTCTGATGCTTTTCAATAGTTATGCACCTAACACTAAGGCTGATATCTTTTTAAAAAAAACTCCAACAAATAATTTTGTCACTAGCTACATCTAATTTAATAGTAGCTGGAGATTTTAATGCTGTCATAGATCCTATAATGGACAAACAGCCGTCTAGATCATTGAAATCATTAGGTTTGAAATCATTAGCAAGTTCCTTGGCATCACTATCGATTCTTCTCTCTTCCTCAACGACCACCTCAACTCCTTGGCAAAATCATGCTTTTTCAGCATCCACATGCTGAGGAAAGTAAGATCCTACTTTCGCCAAAAACATTTTGCCGTATTCCGCGCATTAAACCCCTACCACACTTTGATAAAAGGAGCCCTAACATATCTGAATTTCCTCAAGGAAGTTTGAGTCTGCAAGCAATGTATTATTGATTTTCCAAACAAATTAAAATGAATGAATATTTTCATATCAATTCCTCGGAGGAAATCCCTTTGGAAATTATTTGGGATGCTTTCAAAGCCACAATGAGAGGGCATATAATTTCATATTCAGCACATATTAGGAAATTATTTAAATTGGAATTTTCCAAATTAGAGCAAACTGTTATGACGTCACAATTGGCATCGAAATGGGATTGAGTTACTCTGAATGCCCTGTTGAAAGCTAAATATAAATATAATGAGATTTCCTCACAATTGGCTAGGAAGATTATTGGCTAATTATCTCAAAGCAAAAAAAAAAAGAAAAGTAAAGATTATGGCCATTAAAGATGGCAATGGTATAAATTCATACCCATATTGGAAATGTTTTAAAACAATTTTGGGAATATTATAAGGCTTTATATTCTTCTGAGCTTTATTCAGATAAAGAACAAGATCCGGCCTTCTCTGTTTCTCTTTGATCGTGTAGAATGGACTTTCATGTATCAAACAATGGATTGGAATCTGGGTTTATTCAAATGATTCAAACCTTGTATAGTTCTCCTTCTGCCAGATTATATATTAATGATACTTTTTCAGAGTGTTTCTGTCTGCAGAGGGGAGTTAGACAAAGATATCCCTTATATCCTTTGCTTTTTGATATTGTTTTGGAACCCTTATTGTTGGCCATTCAGCAGGCAAAGGTGATACAGGGGATTCCTTATGCAGGTCGGGAACAGAAGATCTCTGCTTATGCAGATGATATTTTGCTTCATTTGAAGAATCCTGAATCTACCATTCCGCATGTACTGGAATTGATTGATAGATTTGGCAAATTTTCAGGTTACTAAATAAATTGGAGTAAATCAGTTATTTTACACAATGCACATTCAATGGAAGAACTTCTATTTGATCCATTCCCATTCCTTTGGAAGGAAGAGGGTATAAAATATTTAGGTATCATGATTCAAAAAACATTGGAAGACACAATGATAAATGAAAAATCTTTATTGCTAAAAATCAAAGAAATGTGTGAGCATTGGAACCCATTACATCTTTCTTGGTGGGGGAAGAGTCCAAACTATTAAAATGATGATTTTGCTTGTAGTTTGCTACCAAATGAGTATGTTGCCAGTTTATTTTCAAGGGTCCTTTTATTAAAAAAATTGAATGGAATTCTCACTGAATTTATTTGGCTAGGTAAAGCTGCTAGAATAGCTTTAGTATCTTTGCAAAAACCAATTGTGGTGGGTGGGGTAAATTTCCCAAATTTTTATAGATACTATCAAGATTCTACATCAGGGTATATGTTGGATCCTTCATGAAGTCTTGGAGCATCTTCCGGGCTGGCTGATTTTAGAATGGCAACTTATGTCCCCATTAAGGTTATTCAAACACGATGGAGTGGATAGGTCCAAAGACTGGTGAACTCTGAATATTTCACAAAATCCTTTATTCTTTAATTCAACATACATGGACTCGACCTGTGCATGTTTCGGCCCAAATGGCCTGCTTTAGGAGTCTCTTAAGTCTGTGTGTGACGCACAAAAACATCCAAAAGATAATTGGGCATCACATCATACGCGGTACAGAAACTGCCACCTAGAGTGTTTGAGCGTTGATCTTGTGGATTTGACTCTCTTGTGTTTTCCTGTCTCCCCCATTACGGTTATGTCATATTTTGAGTAGCAAATTGCCCTGAATCTACAAGGACAATAGTAGATTAAAACTCAGCTATTCAACAGACCGAATCCTTAATCATACCCATGACCTTCCCCTCTCACGCTTCTAAGATTATGGCTCCCTCCTTACGGCTTGCATACTTTTTCCTTATGGCATATATGAAGTTCTCCTTCTCTTAAAACTGTATGCATGTACTTATTATATCTATTGCATGTATTTTGTCGCATGTACTTTCTGCTGCATGTACTACTGCATGTACTTATGCGTGGATAACAAATGCAGTGAAAAAGGCGATAAGGGACAAGAAAACATCTTTCAGAAAATGGAAAAAGGACCCAACAAAGGACAACCAGAAGGAGCACAAAAGGCAAAAAAAGACTGTCACTGAGTGGTTAGAAAAGCAAAAAGAGAATATGAGGAGAGACTGGCGGGGGAAGCAAGAAACTTTAAACCATTCTTCAGGTATGTGAAGGGGAAACAACCAGCCAAAGAGGAAGTGGGACCATTGGACGATGGAGACAGGAAGGGAGTGGTAAAGGAGGAAAAAGAGATAGCTGACAGGTTAAACAAGTTCTTCTCGTCAGTCTTCACGAGAAAGGACACATCCAATATCCCAGAACCCGAGGAGATCATAAACGGAGACCATGATGAAAAGCTGGTCCAACTAGAGGTAAGCTGGTCCAACTAGAGGATGTCCTCCGACAGGTAGACAGACTGAAGAGCGACAAATCACCTGGTCCAGACGGCATCCACCCATGGGTACTAAAAGACCTGAGAAACGAAATAGCAGAAACACTTCGCCAAATATGTAACCTATCCTTAAAAACTGGGGAGATCCCAGAGAACTGGAAAATAGCAAACATCACGCCCATCTTTAAGAAGGGATCAAGGGGTGACCCGGGAAACTATAGGCCGGTGAGCTTGACCTCGGTCCCGGGAAAGATGATGGAAGCACTGGTTAAGGAAACAATCTGCGAACACGTAGAAAACAATGGTCAACTGAAGGCGAGCCAGCATGGCTTCTGCAAGGGAACCTCATGAACCTACTGTACTTCTTTGAGAGAATAAACAGATGGATAAAGGGGAATCCATAGACATCATTTACCTTGACTTCCAAAAAGCCTTTGACAAGGTACCTCACGAACGACTACTCAAGAAGCTGTGGAACTGGAACTGGCAATGGGTCACGAGCGGAGTTCCACAGGGATCGGTGCTGGGACCGCTCCTGTTGAATATATTTATTAATGATCTGGAGACGGGGACGAAATGTGAGGTTATTAAATTTGCTGATGACACCAAACTCTGCGGCAGTGTTAGAACCACGGAAGACTGTGAAGATCTACAAAGGGACCTAACGAGACTGGAAGAGTGGGCAAAAAAGTGGCAAATGAGTTTTAACATAGAGAAATGCAAGGCCATGCATGTAGGGAAAAAGAACCCAATGTTCAGCTACAAAATGGGGGGATCATTGCTAGGGGTGAGCTACCTTGAAAGAGACCTGGGGGTGATGGTGGACACAACATTGAAAGCATCGGCACAGTGTGCGATAGCCTCAAAGAAAGCGAACAGAATGTTGGGTATCATTAAAAAGGGTATCACAACCAGGACGAAGGAAGTCATCATGCCGCTGTATCGTGTAATGGTGCGCCCGCACCTGGAGTACTATGTCCAGTACTGGTCGCCATACCTCAAGAAGGACATGGCAGTACTTGAGGGGGTCCAGAGAAGAGCGACTAAACTGATAAAAGGTATGGAAAACTTTTCATACGCTGACAGGTTGAAAATGCTGGGCTGTTCTCCCTAGAGAAGAGGAGACTTAGAGGAGACATGATAGAAACCTTCAAAATCCTGAAGGGCATAGAGAAAGTAGACAGGGACAGATTCTTCAGACTGTGGGGAACCACAAGTACTAGGGGTCACTCGGAGAAATTGAAAGGGGACAGGTTTAGAACAAATGCTAGGAAGTTCTTTTTTACCCAGAGGGTGGTGGACACATGGAACGCACTTCCAGAGATTGTGATAGGCCAGAGCACAGTACAGGGGTTCAAGGAAGATTTAGAAAGGTTCCTAAAGGATAAGGGGATTGAGGGGTACAGATAGAAGCAGAGGTAGGTTATAGAAATGGTCAGGAACCACTTCACAGATCATAGACCTGATGGGCCGCCATGGGATCGGACCGCTGGGCGCGATGGACCTCTGGTCTGACCCAGTGGAGGCAACTTCTTATGTTCTTGTACATGTTGCATGCACTTTTTTGCTCCCTTCACTTAAATTGTAGACGTATAACCTGCATGCTACTTTTTTTTTTTTTTTATAATTGCTTTGCTCGTTTTTGTTGTCAACTTCAACTGCACTGTTTGTACTGAATCTATCTGCTGTGAACCACCTAGAACTCCCTGGGTATGGCGGTATACAAAAATAAATTATTATTATTATTTGTGCCACATGGAAAACATTAAAATTCATTAACAATCTAACACCTGTACCAGTGCAACAATCCACATGTCAATCCTTGTGGTTGAACTCCAAGATTCAAATTGGCGAGTCTAAGATCCTCTGGAAACATTGGCAGGTATATGTACATTGGATGATGTATTATCAAATGGGAAACTGCTTGATTTTTCACAACTGCAACAATCATTCTGTGTTACAAAGTCTCAATCATATAAATGGTTGCAGCTGAAGCAGGCCATTCAGAAAGAGTTCCCTGATTGGTGAAATTTGAATAATCAGTATAGCTTACTGAACAGATTTCCTAGGGCATCAGGTCACCAAGTGGTATAAATTAATATCAGAATATTTGAATAAGAAACCAAAAACGAGCCTAAGGTATATTTGGAGCACTGAGGTAAAGCAAGAGATTTCTGCTACTCAGTGGCCACGGATTTAGTCTTGGAGGATGAGATGTACAGCGTCAGCATCTATGAGACAAACTTGTTTTTTTCTGTTATATAGGATTTTTTGGACCCCTGTTTGTTTGTAAAAATTAGATAGTTCAAAGTTTAATAGATGCTGGCATTGTCTTCTTGATATAGGGACACTGTTGTACTATTGGCTCTTAATACTCAGCTTCTGGAAGTCAATATGGGTCACAATTATTAGGATACTGGATACTTCCATTCCAATGTCATATGATAGTGTTCTATTCGGAACTTTATTACAACCCAAGTCTCCAATTTCTGCAGCTAAAAATAGATTACTTCTGGTTATGACTAGGATTGCTATACAGATGATCACAAAAAATTGGACTGAATCATACCTTTTGGTGGGAATCCCTGTGCTTATTCTATCGATATGAACGTATGAATTCGGAACTGATCATTGTAAAAATTTTTATGAGATTTGGGGCCCATTAGCAAATTTTGTAACCACCAATCAATAGTATAAGCCTTCCATTTTTAATAGTTTTATACACATCCGGGATGGGTAGGAAAAGGGGGGAAATATATTTCTATTACTATTTGGTAGTTATAGTGCTGTTTTATTGTACCAATTGTATTTTTTATGCACTTTGTGTAAGTTTTAAAATGAATAAAGATTTATAAAAAAAAAACCCAAAACTGTTCAAAGTTGTTAAAACGCATGCAGATTGTGAAAAAATTGCAGGCAGACCTTAGGAAATTGGAAGACTGGACATCCAAATGGCAGATGAAATTTAAGGTTTGAAACACTCTTGCCTACCATTATGCATCCTGATCAGGTTGGTTTCATTAAAGGCAGATATATTGGTGATAATGCCCATACCTTTCATAATCTAATCAATTTAGCTCATTCTGATAAAAATTCTACCATTGCCATCTCTCTTGATGCTGAAAAAGCTTTTGATATGGTAGAATGGCTTAATTTATATGACACTCTATTATGGTTTGGATGTAGAAGTGATTTTGTACAATGGATTAAAGTTTTATATACATCTCCTATTTCTAGGTTTAAAATCAATGATACTCTCTCTAAAGAAGTGAGGTTTTCCAGAGGTGCTAGACAGGGATGCCCTTTGTTTCCTCTTCTTTTTAATATTGCACTTGAACCATTACTTACTGCTATCAGAAATTCATCACTTATTAAAGGAATCATTTGTGGAGAATGTCACTTTAAAACTTTGGCTTATGCTGAACCTCCTACTTCTATTCCAGCATTATTTCAGACGATCTCTGAATTTTCTACCTATTGCATTAATTGGAGTAAGTCAGAAGCAATGCCATTAAATGATAATACGTTTCAATCTGATTTAGGCCCTGTTGACTTGAAATGGTCTCCTGATCAATTAAAATATTTAGGCATTTTATTTCATAAACATTGAGATACCCTCATGTCCCTAAATTTGAAATCACTGCAATTCAAGGTTTCTACTTTGACTTCTAGATGGTCCCTATTTATCTTGGTGAGGAAGAATAGAAGCAATAAAAATTACTATTACTCCTATTATCAATTATGTTTTGGGTATGCTCCCTAAGCTTGACAATCGCTCCTTTTATAAAGATCTAGAAACTCTCCTTTCTAAGTTTATTTGGCATAACAAACCTCCTCGTATTGCTCTTTCTACATTAAAATTACCAAAAAAGGAAGGGGGATTGGAGTTTCCAGACTTTTATAAATATCATCTTGTTATGTTTCTGAGATATGGTACTTTATGGTCAGTTGACATTCCTCAGCCTTCAGTTTCACCTTCGTGGTATTCCATTGAATCTTTAGCTTTTCCAGTCCTGCTGAAATGTATCCCCTTCCAAGATAACATCAAACATTTGATATCACATGATACTATTATATTTACTAATTATGCCATTCAAACATTTGTAAAGGTTTCTACTGTACATTCTAGTAGTAAATCTTCTCTCTGCACCTCTTTGGCATAATCCTACCATTAAAATTGGTGGTAAGTTAATTTGTTGGTCCATACGGATTAGTAAGAATATTTGCTATATCAATCAAATTATGGACAACAAATCTTTGGCTACTTTCCAACAACTGCAAACAAAATTTGATCTTCCTTCTATGGAATTCTAGATTGTTTCAAATGCAGCACTGCTTAAAGAAATTAAAATGGACTTTAAATCCTAATTCTTCATTAATATCCAAATTTATGGAGTTTTGTCAATTAGGAATTACTCATGGCCATACGACCTCACTCTATTATAAATTTTTTATATCATTGTCTTTAAATTCTACTACGTGTACTAAATTAATTTGAACCTCTGAATCTTCCTGGTTGGTTGCATAGCATCCTATGCTATCTACTAGTTTAATGTAATCATTGAACTCCTAGCAGACTGCATAGAGCTCATCTAACGGATTCTAATTTATGTTGGCAATGCAATAGTAGTTTAGGTGACCTTAAACATATGATCTATGATTGCCCAATTGTTCAACCATTTTGGAGATCTGTCTGGAATACCATATTTCCTATTTCCTCTCAGCTATCTTTTGATGTTATTCTCTTACGATCTCTTGCTTTACCCAATACTCTAGATCAGGGGTGCCCAACACGTCGATCGCGATCGACCGGTCGATCGGGAAGGCAACGCCAGTCGATCTCGTGTTGCCGTTCCAATCGGCCGGCCGATCAGCCTTCCTCTCCCCAAGGTTCCCCACCGGAATCTCCCCAAGGTTCCCCATGCACACTCATTCTTGCTGCGCCCTTCCTGCCCGAACCCGTCGTCCGACTGGGGGATGATGTCACTTCCTTCGGGAGAAGGCGGGAGGGAGGTCTAGGGAAGTCATGACCCTTGAGAGCTGAGCGCCGGCTGCCCCTGGCGGAATTGACAAGCCAGACTGGAGAAAGGCGGTCGGGAGCAGGAGGTGCTCTGCCCAAAAATGCCGGAGCTGCTGCTGCTGCTCTGACGTCTTGAGCCTGAAAATGGGAAGTTGAGTGTCGTGCTAAAAAGAGACTGGAACGGCTCTCATGGAAGACTGGCTTTTTTTCTTTTCTTTTCCTCGGCCCTGGGGATCCAGAGATTTGGGCCTGCAGAAGCCTCATGCTGACCAGCATTCCTCTCCCCGACATCAATTCTTACATCGGAGAGGAATTTCTGGGCCAGCCAATCGCTGCCTGGCTGGCCCGGAACTTCCTCTCCGACATCAGAATTGAAGGGGAGCAGAATGCTGGTCAGTGCAAGGCTTCTGCATGCAGAGCTTGGTGGGCGGTGGCTTGGAGGCCTGTTCCCCGGTGGCGACAGCAAACCTAGTGGCTTTGGGGAGGGCAGGGAGAAAGAAACAAAGGGGGCAAGCAGGGAGACAAAAAGAAAGTGGGCATGGAGAGAGAGAGAGAAAGAAAGAACAGGAGGCAGGGAGAAAGAAAGAAAAAGTTGGGGGAGAGAATGGGGTATGGAAGAGAGAAAGCATATAGGAGGCTGAAAGAAGGAGTGGGCTGAAATCAGAAGATGTCAGAAGAAGTGCAGCCAGAGTGAAGTGAGAAGAAGTCAGAAGAAGAAAGTGCAACCAGAGACTCATGAAATCACCAAACAAAAGTAGGAAAAATGATTTTATTTCCAATTTAGTGATCAAAATGTGTCTGTTTTGAGAATTTATATCTGCTGTCTATATTTTGCACTATGGCTCCCTTTTACTAAACCACAATAGCGGTTTTTAGCGCAGGGAGCCTATGAGCGTCGAGAGCAGCGTGGGGCATTCAGCGCAACTCCCTGCGCTAAAAACTGCTATGTGGTTTAGTAAAAAGGGAGGGGCTATATTTGTCTATTTTTGTATGGTTGTTACTGAGATGACATTGCATAGAGTCATCTGCCTTGACCTCTTTGAAAAAAACCCGGAATATGAATGATAATTAACATTTTCTCTGCCTTTCAGTGTGCTTTGTGGGTTTTAAAAATTTTTTTTATTGTTGGTAGATCATTTTGACTTGGTCATTTTAAAAGTAGCTCGCAAGCCCAAAAAGTGTGGGCACCCCTGCTCTAGATAAATGGCATTCTAAGCTATTTCATACTCTAAAACAGGGGTGTCCAACCCGCGGCCCCGTGAAGAATTTTGTGCGGCCCCACTCGTACTCGGTGTTTTCCTCTGCTGCTCTCAGCTGTTTAACGTCTTGCCGGCTCCCTCCTCCATCTTGCTGCAGCTTTCCCTGAAAGCCGCGGGCAGCGGCTCCTACGTGCCTCCTGTGGCTGACCTGGAAGCATTCCCTCTGATGTCGTTACGTCAGCGGGAATGCTTCCAGATCAGCCACAGGAGGCATGTAGGAGCCGCTGCCTGCGGCTTTCACTGAACGCTGCAAGACGGAGGAGGGAGCAGGAAAAAGGTAAACAGCCGCAGCCCAGAAGGGAGAAAGGGAGACGGGCGTGTTGAGGGAACGCTTCTAGATCAGCCGCAGGAGGCACGTGGGAGCCGCTGCCCGCGGCTTTGAGGAAACGCTGCAAGACAGAGGAGGGAGCAGGAAAAAGGTAAACACCCGCGGTCCAGAAGGGAGAAGGGCGTGAGACTTGAGAAGGAGGGAGCACAAAACTTAGGAAAAATGATGGAAGGAAGGAGGGGCATGAACTTAGGACACAGAATGAACGGAAAGATAGAGGGGAGCATGAGCCATAAGATGGAAGAATGAGGGAGATGCAGAGATGAGTGAGATAATAGAAAGGGAGAATTGGGTGTCAGAGAGGGAAAGAGATGGTGCAATTGGGGAGATAAAGAAAGAGGAGAACTGTTAGGCAGAGAGGAGGGACGGAGAGAGAGAATTATTGGACATGGTGGTGGGAGAGGAGTGAGGCAGAGATGCATGGGCGCAGAGAGAAGGGGGAGAACATGCTGGGCTGATGAAGCCTCCTGGATGTTGGGTTTTTTTTGGGGGGGGTTATTAAAAGAAGTGCCAGATTGGGCCTGGGGTTTATGGGGCCAGAAACAGATGACAGAGAGATGGTGGGCAATTGTCTGAAGGGAGAGAAGTTGGACCTGGGGTGGTGTGGAGGAAGAGGGAAAGAGATACTTGAAGGGAGAACTGTTGGCAAGAGAAAGGAAGAAATGGTGGACCTGGGGAAGGGAGGCAGGCAGACAGGGGGAGAGATGGGATGGAAGGCAGTTGGGAAGAGAAAGGGAGAGAAGTTGGACCTAAGGATGGGAGGGATGGAGAAATGTTAGGCCTGTGGATGGAAGGCAGAGAGATGCAGCATCTTTCTTTTTTTTTCTCCATAGTTCAGCATCAACGGGGGAGAGAAGAAGAAAAACAGAAAAGAGAGGGAACAAAATGTTGTACCATGGAGATAGAGGAGGAGAGATGGAACCATGGAAGGGCAGGAGGGAAGAGAGCTGGGATAAGAAAGGGGATGGAAAGAAAGGGACAAGGAGTTATAGCCTGAGCAGTGGACAGAGGGAGGGGGGATTCTGAAAGTGGTGAGCCATGTGGATGAGGTCAAAAGGGAGATGACAAGATGAGTGAGAGAGCAGTGAGTACAGTGGTAGAAATGTAATGGAGAGTAGAAGGGAATAGGAGGCTGTGAAAGGAGTGAGATGGGAAATGGGAGAGCTAGGGACTGAGAGAAGATGGAGAATTGAGAGGTAGCTGAAAATTTAAAAAGAAGGGTGAGAAAGAAGGCAAGATTTGAGTGGACAGAGGCAGAAAAGAAAAAGTTAAGAAAGCTGAAAGGGAAAAATCAATACGTTGGAGATAGGCATAAGAAGGAAATGGAACGACAGAAGAGAAGAAAATGGACAAGAGACACTGGAAAGAGAATTAGATGAAGATAGAGAAAAATCAGAAAGAGAAACTGGGACCAAGATGATGGAAAAGCACAGTTACTTACCGTAACAGGTGTTATCCAGGGACAGCAGGCAGATATTCTTAACGTATGGGTGACATCACCGACGGAGCCCCGGTACAGACACTTTTAACTAGAAAGTTCTAGTTGACCGCACCGCACATGCGCGGGTGCCTTCCCGCTCGACGGAGGAGAGCGTGGTCCCCAGTTAAGATAAGCCAGCTAAGAAGCCAACCCGGGGAGGAGGGCGGGTCCTAAGAATATCTGCCTGCTATCCCTGGATAACACCTGTTACGGTAAGTAACTGTGCTTTATCCCAGGACAAGCAGGCAGCATATTCTTAACGTATGGGTGACCTCCAAGCTAACAGAGGGGGAGGAGGGATGGTTGGCCATTAGGAAAATAAATTTTGTAACACAGATCGGCCGAAGAGTCCATCCCGTCTGGAGAAGGCATCCAGACAGTAGTGAGAAGTGAACGTGTGAACTGAGGACCAAGTGGCAGCCTTGCAGATTTCCTCGATGGGCGTGGAACGGAGGAAAGCCACCGGAGCAGCCATAGCTCTGACTCTGTGGGCCGTGACAGCACCTTCCAGTGAGAGACCGGCCCGAGCATAACAGAAGGCAATGCAGGCAGCAAGCCAGTTGGAAAGCGTCCGTTTAGAGACAGGGCGACCTAAACAGTAAGGGTCAAAAGATAGAAAGAGCTGAGGGGATGAGCGGTAAGCCCTGGTGCGATCAAGATAGTAAGCAAGGGCACGCTTACAGTCCAGCGTATGCAGCGCCTGTTCCCCAGGATGAGAGTGGGGTTTGGGAAAAAAGACAGGCAAAACAATGGACTGGTTGAGGTGAAAGTCCGAGACCACCTTGGGAAGGAACTTAGGATGGGTGCGCAGAACCACCTTGTCATGGTGAAAAACAGTGAAAGGTGGGTCGGCAACCAGTGCATGCAGCTCACTAACCCTCCTGGCAGAGGTGATGGCAATGAGGAAAAGCACCTTCCAGGTAAGAAATTTGAGGGAAGTCGAGGCAAGAGGCTCAAACGGAGGTTTCATGAGGGTGGACCGAACCACATTCAGGTCCCAGACGACTGGAGGAGGCTTCAGAGGTGGTTTGACATTGAAGAGGCCTCTCATGAACCGGGAAACCAGTGGATGAGCCGTGAGAGGTTTTCCGAGTACTGGCTCATGAAAACGCAGTGATGGCACTGAGGTGCACTCTGATTGAGGTGGACTTGAGGCCAGCGTCAGATAACGAGAGCAAATAGTCA
The DNA here is from genome assembly GCF_902459505.1 of Geotrypetes seraphini. Lineage (NCBI taxonomy): Eukaryota > Metazoa > Chordata > Amphibia > Gymnophiona > Dermophiidae > Geotrypetes > Geotrypetes seraphini. The sequence continues at coordinate 397,926,324 of NC_047084.1, read as the reverse complement.
AGTACAGTCTCCACTGCCAAAGAGGTGGGATTGTGGTGATGCAGTAGACACCAAGAGGAGAACCGGGTCCACTTCTGGTGGTAACATTGGAGGGTGGCCGGTTTTCTGGAGGCATTCAAAACATGACGGACAGGCTGAGACAGATTTTCTGGAGAGGTCAGCCCGAGAGAAACCAAGCTGTCAGGTGGAGCGAAGACATATTGGGATGTAGTAGAGACTGATGCTGCTGTGTAAGTAGAGTAGGAAACACAGGAAGAGGAATGGGCTCCCTGGAGCTGAGCTGGAGCAGAAGAGAGAACCAGTGTTGGCGAGGCCACCGAGGAGCGATGAGAATCATGATGGCATTGTCTCTGCGGAGTTTGAACAACGTCCGCAACATCAGAGGAAGTGGAGGGAAGGCATAGAGAAACCGACCCGTACAGTTGAGCAGGAACGCATCCGGGGTCAGACGATGAGGAGAGTAGAGTCTTGAACAGAAAAGGGGCAGTTGATGGTTGTGAGGAGCTGCAAAGAGGTCCACCTGAGGAGTGCCCCACCGATCGAAGATGGAGTGGAGTGTGGTCGGATCCAGAGTCCACTCGTGAGGTTGAAGGATGCGGCTGAGATTGTCGGCCAGGGAGTTCTGTTCGCCCTGGATGTAGACAGCCTTGAGGAAGAGATTGCGGGCCGTGGCCCAGGTCCAGATGCGGATGGCCTCCTGACAGAGGAGGGGAGAACCGGTGTCGCCCTGCTTGTTTATATAATACATGGCGACTTGGTTGTCTGTGCACAGGAGAAGAACCTGAGGGTAGAGAAGGTGTTGGAAAGCTTTGAGGGCATAGAACATGGCCCTGAGTTCCAGGAAGTTGATATGATGTTGACGCTCCTGAGGGGTCCAGAGACCCTGTGTGCGAAGTTCTCCCAGGTGGGCTCCCCATGCGTAGGGGGAGGCATCCGTGGTGATGACCATGGAGTGAGGGGGTAGATGAAAAAGCAGACCCCTGGAAAGATTGGAGGAGTTCAACCACCATTGAAGAGATCGCTGAAGAGACGATGTCACACAGATGGGATGAGAAAGAAGGTCCGTGGTCTGAGACCATTGGTTGGCTAGAGCCCACTGAGGTGTTCTGAGGTGGAGTCGTGCCAGAGGGAGTACATGGACCGTGGAAGCCATGTGGCCCAGGAGGACCATCATCTGCCGAGCAGGAATTAAATGATGAAGGAGCACCTGACGGCAAAGATGGAGCAGGGTCTGTTGACGGTCGGAGGGGAGGAACGCCCTCATCAGAGTGGTGTCGAGAACAGCTCCAATGAACTGAAGTCGCTGTGTGGGAAGCAGATGCAACTTGGGGTAGTTGATCTCGAACCCCAGGAGATGGAGGAAAGAGATGGTATGTTGGGTGGCTTGTAGCACAAGTGGAGACGAAGGTGCTTTCACCAACCAATCGTCCAAGTAGGGGAACACCTGGAGGTTGTGAGACCTGAGGAAGGCTGCCACCACAATAAGGCACTTGGTGAACACCCTGGGCGATGATGCGAGTACTGGTAGTGATGGTGCTGTATCTGAAACCGGAGGTAGCGACGTGACGTCGGATTGATTGGAATGTGAGTGTAGGCCTCCTTGGAGGTCTAGGGAACATAGCCAGTCGTGTTGAGAGAGAAGAGGGTAAAGCGTGGCAAGGGAGAGCATTCTGAACTTTTCCTTGACCAGACACTTGTTGAGGTCCCTGAGATCGAGGATGGGACGTAGGTCTCCTGTCTTCTTGGGTACCAGGAAGTAGCGGGAGTAGAATCCCTGACCCCTTTGGTCTTGGGGGACTTCTTCGATGGCATTGAGAAGAAGGAGGGATTGAACCTCCTTGAGAAGGAGGAGGGTTTGAGAGGAGTGAGAAGCAGACTCTACGGGAGGATTGTCTGGTGGGAGAGTCTGGAAGTTGAGAGAGTAGCCGTGGCGAATGATGTTGAGGACCCACTGGTCTGATGTGATGACCTCCCAACGGCTGAGAAAAAGTTGCAGGCGTCCTCCGATAGGTTGAGGAAGAGGTAACGCTGGTGAGAGACTGGCTATGCCCTGGAGAAAGGAGTCAAAAGGGCTGAGAAGGTTTTGACTGAGGGAGAGGCTTGGCAGGTTGATGAGATTGGGAGCGAGCCTGAGTTTGTTGTTGCTGACGAGGTCGGCGAGGTTGTTGCGGAGGTGGATGAAGAGGTCTGGCTGAGAATCTGCGTTGGTATGAAGACTGCTGTCTATAGGGGCGAGCAGGCGGAGTCTTCTTCTTCGGTTTGATGAGAGTATCCCACCTGGTCTCGTGAGCAGAGAGTTTCTGGGTGGTGGAGTCTAGGGACTCTCCGAAAAGTTCATCACCATGACAAGGTGCGTTAGCCAGGCGGTCTTGGTGGTTAACGTCAAGGTCGGAAACTCTCAGCCAGGCCAGATGTCTCATGGCAACCGCCATGGCCGAAGCTCGAGAGGTGAGCTCGAAAGAATCATAAATAGAGCACACCATGAATTTGCGGAGTTGGAGCAGACTGGAAATGTGTTGTTGGAAAAGAGGGATCTTACGTTCAGGAAGATACTTTTGTAATGAAGAGAGTTGTTGAACCAGATGCTTCATGTAGAAGGAGAAGTGAAAGGTGTAATTATTGGCTCTGTTTGCAAGCATTGAATTTTGATAAAGGCGCTTGCCAAATTTGTCCATCGTTTTGCCCTCTCTGCCAGGAGGGGTAGAAGCATAAATACTGGATCCCTGGATTTTCTTCAAGGTGGACTCGACAAGAAGAGATTCATGGGGTAGTTGGGGTTTGTCAAACCCCGGGATAGGAATGACCCTGTAGAGACTATCCAGTTTTCTATTGGCCCCCGGTACCGAGAGAGGGTTCTCCCAATTCTTGTAGAAAGTTTCCCGTAAGATGTCGTGGACGGGTAACTTTAGAAATTCTTTGGGGGGTTGCTCGAAGTCTAGGGCATCTAAGAAAGCCTGTGACTTCTTAGAGTCAGATTCTAATGGGATAGAGAGAGCCGCTGACATTTCCCGAAGAAATTTGGTGAACGAGGATTGTTCAGGCTTGGAACCGGTATCGATTGTGGAGGGCTCCTCGTCGGTTGAAGAAGCCTCATCGTCGGTACCGGGTTGGGATTCTTCCCAGAGGTCCGAGTCCCTGACGTCGGTGTGTATAGGACGGGACGGTGGTGTGGATGGTTCTGCGTGGCGAGTCTTAGAGAGATTTGCCAGAACGCATGGAGACGGTACTGGGGGAAGAAGAGCGGTGCCGGTCTCGGTCTCGGGGGGCTTGGTGACGGTCCCGATGTCGGGGAGGATCGGCATCAGAGTGTAGTTGCACGAGAGGGTTGATGGGTTCCGCCGCGAGCACCGGCATGGACGTGTTTAAGGGTACCGATGGAGTAGACTCCGGTGGTATGGTGCGAGGCTCGGGCCGGTCCGGTACCGGAAGGAGCGGGGCCAATATTGTTGGCAACAGGTGTTGTAGTTGTTGCTGTAGCTGCTCCTGTAATTGAGTTTGGATATGGCCGCTATGCGGTCGTCCAGAGGAGGCACCAGTACCGCTTTTTTCTTTTTCGGTACCATATGTGCTGCTCTACGCCCCGGCGATGAGGAAGCCGATGACGAGGCACTCACCGAAATCGGGGCGGAGCGTTTACGGGGTCGGCTGGATGCCGGGAGGATGGGTGTCGCCGCCGTGGCAGGAGGGCGCTCAAGGGAAGTGGAAGGCTTCTTAGCCGGCTTACCTGACGCCATCGACCCCGAGGAAGGATCAGGCGGTGTCAAGGTAGTCGGTGCCGACTTTAGCGGCGCCGTCGATGGTGTGGCAGACTCCATGGCGGATCCGGTGCCAAAAAGGATGTTCTGCTGGAGCTGCCTATTCTTTAACGTACGTTTTTTAAGAGTAGCACAGCGGGTGCAGGTGTCAGCCCGATGCTCTGGACCCAGGCACTGTAAGCACTAATTGTGCGGGTCAGTGAGAGAGATCGGGCGTGCACACCGCTGGCACTTCTTAAAACCCGGCTGAGAGGGCAAGAATGGAAACACGGCCTCCGCAAAATCAAACCTGGAGGCCTGTATGTTGGCAACAGGCCCCGCCGGGGCCGGCCAGAAAAATAAAGGAAAAGACAAATTAAGAATTTTTTTTTTTTTTTTTAAGACGAAAAAGAAACCCGAAGGGAAAAAAAGCAAAAAAGGAAGAAAATTACGCGAGCGGGAAGGCAAAGTAGGATATTTCAACAGCCGTTGAAAGCACATGCTTCTTCTTCGCTCCGCGGAAACGAAGAAACTGGGGACCACGCTCTCCTCCGTCGAGCGGGAAGGCACCCGCGCATGCGCGGTGCGGTCAACTAGAACTTTCTAGTTAAAAGTGTCCGTACCTGGGCTCAGTCGGTGAAGTCACCCATACGTTAAGAATATGCTGCCTGCTTGTCCTGGGATAAAAGCAGTTACTTACTGTAACGTGTTATCCAGGGACAGCAGACAGCTATTCTCACAAGTGAGTGACGTGATCCAACGGAGCCCTGATGCGGACGCCTCACAAGCAGTCTTGCTTGAAGAAACTCAAAGTTTTGAGTCGCCTGCACCGCGCATGCGCGAGTGCCTTCCCGCCCAGCGCAGGGCGCGTCTCCTCAGTTCAGATAGCTAGCAGAGAAGCCAACCCAGGGGAGGTGGGTGGGATGTGAGAATAGCTGCCTGCTGTCCCTGGATAACACCTGTTACGGTAAGTAACTGTGCTTTATCCCAGGACAAGCAGGCAGGTATTCTCACAAGTGGGTGACCTCCAAGCTAATCAAAGTGGGATGGTGGGAGAGTTGGCAACTTAGAAGAATAAATTTTGCAATACTGTTTGGCCAAACTATCCATCCCATCTGGAGAAAGTATCCAGACAATAATGAGAAATGAAGATATGAACCGAGGACCAAGTGGCAGCTTTACAAATCTCCTTAATCGGTGTCGATCTGAGGAAAGCTACAGAAGCTGCCATTGCTCTGACCTTATGAGCTGCGACTTTACTGTGAAGAGGAAATCCAGCCTGGGCATAGCAGAATGAAATACAAGCCGCCATCCAGTTGAAGATGGTACGCTTAGAGATAGGACGTCCCAACTTGTTCGAATAAAAGGAGACAAAAAGTTGAGGAGCAGTTCTGTGTGGTTTGGTGCGTTCCAAGTAAAAAGCCAAAGCACGTTTACAGTCCAGAATATGAAGAGCTGATTCTCCAGAGTGAGAATGAGGCTTTGGAAAAAACACTGGAAGAACAATGGATTGGTTGAGATGAAATTCCGAGACCACTTTAGGAAGGAACTTCGGATGAGTGCGAAGAACCACCTTGTCATGGTGAAACACTGTAAAAGGTGGATCCGCAACCAAAGCTTGAAGCTCACTGACTCGTCGAGCAGAAGTGAGGCCAATGAGAAACACCACTTTCCAAGTGAGATACTTCAGATGAGCCTTGTCCATTGGTTCAAATGGAGGTTTCATCAGTTGAGTAAGAACAATATTGAGGTCCCAAACCACTGGAGAGGAGAGGAGGATTGACACTGAAAAGTCCTTTCATGAATCTGGAAACCACAGGATGAACAGAGAGAGGTTTCCCTTCAATAGGCTGATGGAAAGCAGCAATCCAGTTTGTTACGTTAAAGTCATTAATGTTCACTACCTATTTTAATTTAATTAATATTTTATAATTATTTGTACCTTTTTAGAAAAATTTTTTTTTTAATTTTATGTAAACCGGCTAGATATTTGCTTGATAGTCGGTATATTAAAACTCTAATAAACTTGAAACTTGAATTGCACTAAGATGGACTCGGATCGAGGTAGACTTGAGACCAGAATGAGAAAGGTGCAACAGATAGTCCAAAATAGAAGACAAGGAGAAATGTTTAGGCTCCTTATGATGAGAAAAACACCAAGTAGAAAATCTAGTCCATTTTTGGTAATAGCAGTGTCTAGTAGTAGGCTTCCGGGAAGCTTCCAAAACATCCCTCACAGATTGGGAAAACTGTAGAGGAGCTATGTTGAGAGGAACCAAGCTGTCAGGTGTAGAGACTGCAGGTTGGGATGAAGTAGAGATCCCTGATGCTGCGTAAGCAGAGAGGGAAAAACTGGTAGAAGGTATGGCTCCCTGCTGCTGAGTTGAAGTAGAAGGGAGTACCAGGGTTGCCTGGGCCACCGAGGAGCAACCAGAATCATGGTGGAATGGTCGGACTTCAGCTTGACCAGCATCTTTTGGATGAGAGGAAACGGAGGAAACGCATACAGAAAGAGATTCGTCCAGTCCAGAAGAAAAGCATCTGCCTCGAGGCAATGAGGAGTGTAGATCCTGGAGCAGAACTGAGGCAGCTTGAAGTTGTGGGGGGCTGCAAAGAGATCTGAGGCGTCCCCCACAGAGAGAAGATGTGATGAAGGGGTGTGGAAAATGGAGAGTCCATTCGTGTGGTTGTAGAAGATGACTTAAGTTGTCTAAGGCATTGACCGTCCCCTGAATGTAGACAGCTTTGAGGAAGGTGTTGTGGCGAATTGCCCAATCCCAAACTTTTAGAGCTTCTTGACAGAGGGAGGCAGATCTTGTGCTGCCCTGTTTGTTGACATAATACATGGCGACTTGATTGTCCGTGCGATTGAGGGCTACACGGTCGCGAAGTAGATGCTGAAAAGCATTGAGAGCATGGAAAATCACCCTGAGTTCCAGCAGATTGATGTGGCACTGACGATCCACACTGGTCCAATAACCTTGAGTACGGAGACCATCTAGATGAGCCCCCCCCAAGCGTAAATCGAAGAATCAGACGTGAGAACCTTCTGATGGGTGAGCGTGTGAAAAAGTAAGCCTCTGGATAGATTGGAAGAGAGCATCCACTAGCGAAGAGACTGTATCAAAGCAGGAGTGACCTGGATGTGACGAGTCATAAGGTTGGAAACCTGCGCCCATTGAGATGCCAGGGTCCACTGAGGAATTCTGAGGTGAAGTCTGGCAAAAGGAGTCACGTGTACTGTGGAAGCCATGTGACCCAGAAGAACCATCATGTGTCTCGCCGAGATGGACGGGCGAGAGGAGACTGACTGATAAAGATGGAAAAGAGTCTCCAGATGTTGAGGAAGGAACGCTCTGAGTTGGACTGTATCCAGAACAGCTCCGATGAAGAGAAGAGCCTGGGAAGGTTGGAGATGGGACTTCGGAAATTTGATTTCGAATCCCAGACTCTGCAGGAACCAGATAGTTTGCTGGGTCGATAGGACGACTCCCTGATACGTGAAATCCTTGATGAGCCAGTCGACCAGGTAGGGAAACACTTGAAGACCATGGTTCCTGAGCGCTGCGGCCACCACTACCAGGCACTTGGTGAAGACTCTGGATGACGAGGCCAGGCCAAAAGGGAGCACTCTGTACTGATAATGTAGATTTCCCATCCGAAATCTGAGGTATTGCGGGAGGCCGGATGGATAGGAATGTGAGTGTAGACCTCCTTGAGATCCAGAGAGCATAACCAGTCGTTATGCTTGAGGAGGGAATAAAGAGACGCCAGGGTCAACATGCAAAATTTATCTCTGACTAGGAATTTGTTGAGCACCCTGAGATCCAAAATAGGTCGCAGATCGCCCGTGTTTTTCAGACCAAGGAAGTACCGGGAGTAAAATCCCTTGTTCTGCTGAGCCAAAGGAACTAGCTCGATAGCTCGGAGCTGAAGCAAAGCTTGAGCTTCCTGAAGAAGGGCGGTCTGGGCAGAGGAGGAAGGATACTCTCTTGGAGGATGTTCTGGAGGAACTTGTTGGAAATGAAGAGAGTATCCCTCCCTGACGATGGAAAGAACCCAGAGGTCGGTGGTAATAGTCGTCCATCGGTGGTGGAGACGACCTCCGATAGGGGGAAAAAACAGGAAAGGGCAGAACAACTGAGGTTATGCTTTCTAGGAGACAGTAAAAAAGGCTGAGGAGCCTTGGGTACAGCAGGTGGCTGAGGCTTCTGCTGCTTCTGAGGATGTTGCCTCTTGACAGGCTGATGAATGGCAGGAGCCTGTTTAGGTGGAAAACGCCGTTGGTAAATCAGAGGCAGGCATGAAGGATGAGGAGGAGCTGGCTTTGGCTTAGGACGGAGAATAGACTGGAAAGACTTCTCGGGGTCCGAAAGCTTCTTGGTTGCTGCCTCTATGGACTCATCAAAGAAGTCAGTGCCAGCGCAAGGGACATTAGCCAGCCGGTCCTGTAGATTTGGGTCCATATCGATGGTGTGGAGCTACGCCAGGCGTCGCATGACCACCGAGCAAGCAGTAGCCCGAGCAGACAGCTCAAAGGCATCATATGAGGACTGAAGAAGTTGGAGTCGAAGTTGGGACAATGATGCCAGGACTTCCTGGTACTCAAAATGTGCCTGTGAATCCAAGTAGGGCATGAACTTGGGAAGGATGGACAGAAAAAACTCAAAATTGGTAATGAAATGAAAATTGTAGTTGAGGACTCTGGAGGTCATCATAGAGTTCTGGTAAATGCGACGACCAAATCTGTCCATTGTTTTGCCCTCCCTGCCCGTAGGAACAGTGGCATATACTTGAGAAGGGTGAGAACGCTTCAACGAAGATTCCACCAGAAGGGATTGATGGGACAATTGAGCACTGTCGAACCCCTTGTGATGGACAGTCCGGTATCTGGAATCCAATTTCCGGAACAACTGGAATGGACAGCGGACAAAGGTTTGATCCAACAGCTTATGCAGAGGAAGCTTAAGGGATTCAGCAGGAGGTTGAGGAAGATGCATGGTCTCAAGATACTCCTTGGAAAATTTGGACCCAGTATCCAGTTGAATGTCCAAATCAGCTGCCATCTGACGTAGAAAAGAAGAAAAGGACTCGAGGCCGTCGAGGCAGCTGGATCCAATGAAGACAGGGATCTAGACGGAGAAAAAGACCCCACTGTGTCCTCGAGATCCGGAAGTGGAAGGGTTGAAGTAGACAGTGGAGAATACTGAAGGAAAGGCTGCTTCCGATGGGGCAAGGCATGCCTGATGAGTGCTTCGAAGAATGTCTCGATCGATGATGCGAGCTGTGCCTCGAAGCGGGCCTCGACAATCAAGGCAAGTGTGTCTTCACTGAGGCCCCCAGAGAATGGATGGGGCTGGAGGCTGTGGATCGAAGCAGAAGTGGTTGGTTGGAAGAACCACGAGGCACTCTCAAAGACTCGGCTCCTTTTATCGAGTGCATAGGTTCCAATGGAGGTACTCGCAAAGACTCTACTCCTTGCATCAAGTGTATCGGTTCCAATGGAGGCATGGGCAAAGATTCTGCTCCTTGCGATGAATGCATCGATGCCAGACCAGACACTCGCAGAGACTCTGCCTCCTGTAGAGTGTGCGAACGCCTGAGGCACAGGAGGCGGGTCGACCTCGCGGGAGACCTCCGCAAGCCCAGGCTGGATTTGAGAGAGAAGCTTCGGACCCATTGTGGTAAAGAGCTGAATGAATTGCTTTGTGCTCCCTCGAGGCAGTGTGAGAGTGCTTGGACTTACAAGTCTTGGGCACTTTGAGCACTACTAGGGGAATGGGCTGCTGAGCTATCTGACCTGAAGAGACAGAGGAAGGCACCGCAGCTGGCGTCGAAGGCTGAGCCGGTACAAACGAAGCAGGCTTGATGAGGCTCGAAGCAGCAGACGTAGAAGGCTAGAGAGCTTTAGATGAGGTCAAAGGTGAAGCACCCTTCGATGACGAAAGCTCCGCCGAAGACTCCATGCTGTAAAGCTGCTCCCACAAGATGCAATGACGCTTGAAAGCACATGCTGTAAGTGTTGAGCAAGACCGGCACGATTTCAGTAGATGTTGAGGCCCAAGACACCGAAGATAGCGTCAATGAGGGTCCGTCAGGGAAATCGCACGCTGGCACTTGGAACACTTTTTAAAACCGTTGAACGTGAACTCTCAGGCCTTGAGCATGCGCACATGCTCAAGGCCCAGCACAGGAGGCAGATCTTCAGGCACCGGCACCAACACACAGGACATGCTGGTGCCGGTGTGGAGGCTACATCAAAGTAAGAAGAGGGTTCGGGTGGGTTGGGAGGACCTCAGGTCACAGTGGGGGGGGGGGTGCCCGATGGTGGCGGGGGGGGGGGGGGGGCCGGTTCGCAGGGGGGGCCTTCGGGGGGAGCAATGCTGGCCTCGGGGGGGTGGAGGGTGGGAACCTATCAAAGCGAGTTTCCATTATTTCCTATGGGGAAACTCGCTTTGATAAACAAGCCTTTTGGATTACGAGCATGCTCCTGGAACGAATTATGCTCGTAATCCAAGGTACCACTGTACTTGAGTTTGTGGGGATTCCCAGCCCTGCCAACTGAAGACATCTTCCTCCAGTCTGGCAACTCAAACTCTTCAAGCTTTGCAGCCAATGGCAATATCCTCAAGCTGCCACTGCTTTCATGCATACATGAAAGCCAAGGGGGGAAGGCAGCTCTGCAATATTGCTGCCAGCTGTAGAACTTGGGAAGTTGGAGGGGGAGGAGGTGGCCGTCAGTTGGTGAGGCTTGGGGATCCCAACTAGCTACAGCAGGGGAGATATTCATTTTGAGGGAGTCTAAACTCAAAATGGGAGGCCCAAAAGAGCAGTAATATTTACCCTGATTAAACGATCCTCCATGTGCGCTACTGACAGCTGATTCAGCATCCCCGCTCTGAAGAGGCTCACTGTAGCTGTAATAGAAGTGAATTGGAGAACCAGGAGCATGCATCCCTGCTCATCAGAGTGGGGATGCGGAAGCCTGTGGCTGCTCCCACTGTCAGCGGTGTACGTGGAGGATCACTCAGTCAGGGTATTACTGCTTTTTTGAGTTCCTCTCCAGTGTCCCTTTAATGAAGGTTTATTATTAGATATATACATCTTCTATATTAGTGATTGCAGATTTGGGACCTGCTCAACCTTTTTTTTGCTCATCGACTAGTGTTAATGTTTGTGCGGCCCCAGAAAAAATTTTTTCAGCCAATGCGGCCCAGGGAAGCCAAAAGGTTGGACACCCCTGCTCTAAAAACTATTACTTTACAAATGATTCTATCATACTGGAAATCTGCCCAACTTTTAAATACCTCTTTTTGGTGGGCTACGGTCCTGATGATTCAGTTATGAATGTAAAGTTAATTACCTCACTAATAAGAGCTATAAAATTAATAAAATATGGGCGCCAATAACAAATGCCTCTTCTTAGACCTGAATTTTAGATATATTTCAACTGGGTTGTTAGCTTAGATTAATTTGTGCTGTTATATCTTATTTTTTTGGTCTCCATAGGAATTGCTTTCATATGGCTTCATATTTATATTAAAGTAGATTACATAGTCCTTTATGCATCTGTGATATGTTATCATTTGTACTATAAAATTTCCTTTTGGTATTTTTATTTAATTAATGTTACATTTCATATGTCAAAATTCCAATAAAAAAATTTTTAAAATGGAAAAAAAAACCCCAACCACCTAAATAATCATGAAAGCCCTCTCAACACATCACCTTTACTGACACCCTGGTTTTATGCTATGCTTTGATCCCCACAGGACATTAAATAGATTTGAGGCCAGGGAAAATTGAGACAGGGAAAATGCTTGAGTAGCTGAATAAATATAATCTGTCCCGAGTCCCCTTAGAAAATAATTATTTTGTTATCTTTAGGTCACTTGTCCCTATAGCAGCAATTTGTCTAGGTGTGGCAACAAATTACCGTACTCAGACAAAATGTTAGAGCATAGCCTATTTAAACTACAGTGTACAAGATTAACTTTTATGTTCTTTTCTTGAATTTATTTTCAATGTTGTACATATTTTGCTCAAGATGCTATGATGCTACTGAGGGTACTTACTATTGCATTACTGATAACAGGGATATTCTTCTAATTAATCAAGGACAGCTCCATAAAGACATCTACATTATTAAACGAAGCTGTTCGCTATATGTAAATCTAATTTTATCTTTCTTGTATTCTAATTACATGTTTTCCAATGTTGCAGTTCTATTAATACCATTTGTTTTGTTTATTTTGCTATTAATAATTTACAATTATGGACTGAGGTTAATTACTGGAGATCCTATTTGAGGTATCAACTGTTTAATACTTGTTGAAGACTTCCATTTACAGTGGATCCAGAGGAAGGATAGATTTCCCTACAAAGTGAAGATCGAGTTACAGATGATGGAACCTAATGAGTGCCTGAAACCTGGCAAAGAATATCCATAGCTGAATACTAACATGGATTAGCAAACACCACCAGAACTTTTTCTTCTTTCCCTACCACGCAAGGACTAATTGATGCCACCATGATTACAAGCCTACGATGATAGTATGAACTTTATGAAGCTAGACTGTAAAACCTCTAACTTACAGTATTTTATGCTCCATAAGATGCACCCTAGATTTAGGGGAGAAAAACAAGAAAAAAAACCCATTCTGAACCAAATTCTTTTTGCCAGGCTCTGCACCCTGTCCCCCCTCTGGTGGTCTAGTGCTAGGCTGGGACAGGGCAGGCAGGCAGGCATGGCCCCCCATCCCGAGACAGTCCCCTCCACCAAACCTTAATTTAGTTCCAGCGGACCTGCCCTTTTATGGTTTGTAAAAATCAAAGACTAACATGGGAGTATGCTAAATCAATTTCTCCTGCATGCCTCGAAATAGGGCAAACAAACTCCTTTGGTTGAGAACAGAGCAGTTAGTCCCTAAATCAGTAAGACAAATCTGGAAAGTCATATTGGTTACTTGTAATCCTGGGAACATTGAGATAAAAAGGATCTTCAATTAAGAGTGGCTCCTCTTCCCAAATGCCTCCAACTCCCCCCTTCAAATTCATTGTTTCATGCTTTAGTGTAAACATGTTAAAAATACTATGTTTAACTGGATTTTCAGCTGTAGCATCCAGTGATCTTACATTTGGATGCAGTCGTCCCTGTGTTTTAACAAATGTCTTACTTTACCTTGAAAAGCAAAAAGATATACTGGTAATTTAAAAAAAAAAAAAAAAAATCCACACAGGGATCTGTTTCACTTGTTCCCTCCTTTCAAACCTCACACGCTTTGCCCTCAAAATAGCCTTTGAAAGTTGACCACCCTAAAGCAACCCACCTTCCACCAGCGCATAAAGCCCCCGTGGATGATCGAAACTGTGGCTCTGCAGTCTTTTTTGTATATTTTTCTTCTATGCCAGTGAAATAAATAAATATGTGCAATGGTGCAAATGTGCTGATTAGTTTCAATCATCCACGCTAATCAAGATAAGTGCTATATTTTTTATTGTAACTATTGCCATTTTTGAACAACTTATGCACAAAGAGAGAGAGAACATATAAGAACAGGCTGGATGACAGAACTATTTTAAGATTAATTTTCAATGATATACAGGACCTATAAGTGCGATGATGGTCCTGGAATAATCTTGCAGTGGTTTTTCTGCAGGAGATACAAGACTGAGCACTTTATTATGAACTATTAACAAGTAATAGAAAAATATTTTTAGTTAATAGTAGGGACAATATAAAAATAAAAAATTCTTTTTGAATTAATAAGAACAAAATAAACTGGTAAAATCATTACAATTAGTAATATAGAAGTAGTACCAGTATTGCATAAAGCACAGTTACTTACCGTAACAGGTGTTATCCAGGGACAGCAGGCATATATTCTCACATGTGGGTGACATCATCTACGGAGCCCCAGCGCAGACAGCTTTTCAAGCAAACTTGATTGAAGTTTCAAGTTTGCTACACTGCACCACGCATGTGCATGCCTTCTTGCCCACTAGAGGGCGCATCCCCACCTCGTGGTCCTCAGTTCCATAACCAGCAAAGAAGCCATCCCCGGGGAGGAGGGCGGGTTGTGAGAATATATGCCTGCTGTCCCTGGATAACCTGTTACGGTAAGTAACTGTGCTTTATCCCAGGACAAGCAGGCATGATATTCTCACATGTGGGTGACCTCCAAGCCAACCAAAAAAGGGCAGGTGGGAGGATGGCAATTTAGGAAAACAGGTTACGTAACACCGACTGGCCAAACCGGCCGTCGCTTCTGGACAAAGTGTCCAGACAGTAGTGGGAGGTGAACGTATGAACCGAAGACCAAGTGGCAGCTTTACATATGTCCTCCACAGGAGTAGACCGGAGGAAAGCAACAGAAGCTGCCATAGCCCGGACCTTATGCCCCGTGACTCAACCATGGAGCGCGAGACCAGCCTGAGCGTAGCAAAAAGAAATACAAGCAGCCAACCAGTTGGACAAGGTGCGCTTGGAAACAGGATGTCCCAACCGATTAGGATCAAAGGACAAAAACAATTGAGGAACCTTCCGATGAGACTTGGTACGTTGGAGATAAAAGGCCAACGCCCTCTTACAGTCAAGCGTGTGAAGCGCCGCCTCACCAGGATGAGAGTGGGGCTTCGGGAAGAACACCGGAAGAACAATGGACTGATTGAGGTGGAAATCAGACACAACCTTAGGCAAAAATTTAGGATGGGTGCGAAGAACCACCTCGTCATGATGAAACACAGTAAAAGGTGGATCCGCAACCAAAGCCTGCAGCTCACTAATCCGACGAGCAGACGTGAGCACAAGCAAAAAGACCACCTTCCAAGTGAGAAACTTAAGATGAGATTTGTCGATAGGCTCAAAAGGAGGCTTCATCAGTTGAGCTAAGACCACATTAAGATCCCAAACTACAGGAGGAGGTTTCAGAGGAGGATGAACATTCACGAGACCCCTCATGAAACGAGTTACCAGAGGATGAAGAGAAAGAGACCGACCCTCGAGATGCCGATGGAACGCCGCAATGGCACTGAGATGCACCCGAATCTTCAGCCCAGATGCAACAAATATTCCAGCACCGAAGACACTGGAACCGAACTCGGGTCCAGATGGTTCGAGGAACACCAGGATGAAAATCTGGTCCACTTCTGGGAATAACAAAGCCTAGTCGAGACCTTGCGCGAGGCTTCCAAAATCTCCCTCACAGACTGAGAAACAGGAACCGAAGTCAAGGGGAAAGGAACCAAGCGGTCAGATGTAAAGACTGAAGATTGGGATGTAACAGTGAACCCCGACTCTGAGACAGCAGAGATGGAAAAACAGGCAGAAGCAGAGGCTCCCTGACACTGAGTTGAAGGAGCAGGGAGAACCAGTGCTGCTGCGGCCAACGAGGCGCAATGAGAATCATAGTGGCTCTGGTCGATTTGAGATGTACCAACGTTCTCAAGATCAGAGGAAAAGGAGGGAACGCATAAAGGAACCTCCCCCCCAGTCAAGAAGGAAGGCATCGGCCTCGAGACGGTCCCGGGAGTACATCCGAGAACAATAGTGGGGCAGTTTGCGAGTCTCCGGGGAGGCAAACAGATCCACCTGAGGAATTCCCCAGCGGTCGAAGACCTCGCGCAGAACCCGGGAGTTCAGCGACCACTCGTGCGTCTGGAGAAGACGACTGAGTTTGTCTGCCAGACAGTTCCTCTCTCCCTGAATGTAAACCGCATGTAGGAAGATGTTCTGGGAGACCGCCCATTCCCAAAGGCGCAGGGCTTCCCGGCACAGGGACCAAGAGCCCGTTCCCCCCTGCTTGTTCACATAATACATTGCCACCTGGTTGTCCGTCCGCACGAGGACTACCTGATCGTGTAGCAAGTGGCAGAACGCTCGAGCCGCCAGAAAAATGGCACGAAGCTCCAACACATTGATGTGACAAAGACGGTCCTCTGCCGACCATAGACCCTGAGTCCGCAGACCGTCGAGATGAGCCCCCCACGCGTACTCCGAGGAGTCCGTGGTCAGGACCTTGCGATGCGGAGGAACGAGAAAGAGCAAACCCCCGGAAAGATTGGAAGAGTTGGTCCACCAACGGAGTGAGCATCTCAAAGAAGGAGTCACCGTTATCGGACAAGAGACTGGGTCGCGATCCTGACGCCACTGCGAGGCCAAGGTCCACTGAGGAAGCCTCAGATGCAAGCGGGCGAACGGAGTGACGTGGACCGTCGATGCCATATGGCCCAGAAGAATCATCATGCGCTGAGCCGATACTACGGGCATCAGCGAAACCAGGCGACTCAATCGAAGCAGGGCCTCCAACCGAGGCGGGGGGAGGAACGAACGGAGGCGAACCGTGTCCAGCACGGCTCCGATAAACTGAAGGGATTGAGCCGGGCACAACTGAGACTTGGGAAAGTTCACTTCGAACCCCAGACGTTGAAGGAAGATGATAGTCTATTGGGTCGCTGAGATAACCCCCTCCCTGGTCGATGCCTTGATCAGCCAATCGTCCAGGTAGGGAAAGACCTGTAGCCCCCGAGATCTCAGGGCTGCAGCGACTACCACCATACACTTCGTGAAGACCCGAGGGGACGAAGCTAGTCCGAAGGGGAGGACCCGATATTGAAGGTGCGACTCCCCCACCTGAAACCGTAAGAACTTGCGGAAGGCGGGATGCACCGGAACATGAGTATATGCTTCCTTCAAGTCCAGGGAGCACATCCAGTCCCCTTCCTCCAAAAGAGGGTACAAACCCGGAAGCGTCAACATACGGAACTTCTCCCGGACCAGGAACTTGTTGAGCTTCTGGAGGTCCAAAATGGGACGTAAGTCCCCGGTCTTCTTTGGGACCAAAAAGTAACGGGAGTAAAACCCCCGCCCCCGCTGGTCGGGGGGTACTGGCTCCACCGCCCGAAGGCTCAACAAGGCCCTGGCTTCCGCAAAGAGAAGAGGAAGCTGGGCTCGATTGCACGGAGAGGCCCCCGGCGGATGTTCCGGCGGCGTGGCTGAGAAATTTAACGAGTAGCCCTCGGAGATGATCCGGAGCACCCAAGCATCTGAGGTGATCTCGGTCCAGGCCGCATAAAAGGCCCGCAGCCGACCCCCGATGGGCAGGGGGTCCGGCGAGAGTGCGGAGGGGGCCCGCCCCCATCCGCACATCACGTCCCCTGCGCCTGAGGTTTTGGTTGGCCCGCTCTACCCTGTTGCGGGGGGCGCCGGGGCGGAGGCCTAGAGAATGCCGGCGTGGACTTATGCGGGTACCGCCGCGGGGGAGGTCTGAATGGTTTCTGTGGCGGGGCCCGAGGTTTAGGACGGACCAAAGAGGCGATGGAGCGCTCATGTTCCGACAGTCGTTTGGTCGCCGCCTCCAGGGACTCATCAAACAACGCACGGTAGATTGGCCAGACGCTCCTGCAAGTTCGGGTCCATATCAACCGTACGGAGCCATGCCAGCCGGCACATCGCCACTGCAAAGGCGGAGACCCTCGAGGCCAGTTCAAATGCGTCGTAAACTGCGTGGAACAAGTACAGACGCAATTGGGACAAGTTGGCCATGAAAGTAGCAAAACCTTCCTTATGGGAATCTGGCATGACCCCATAATAGCGGGGCAAGTCTTTCACCATGTGTCGAAGATAGGAGGAAAATGTAAAGGCATAATTGAGGACTCTAGTAGCCATCAATGAATTTGAATAGAGGTGGCGACCAAACTTGTCCAGGGCCCGCCCTTCCCGTCCGGGAGGGACCGCCGACCCTTGAGGGCTGTGATTTCTTCAGCGCCGACTCGACGAGCAACGACTGGTGAGACAGTTGTGCTTTCTCGAAGCCCTTACATGGGATGGTCCGGTACTTGGACTCCATCTTAGACGGCACCGCTGTGACTGTAAGAGGGGAGTCCAAAGTTCTCAGGAAGGTCTGGTGTAGGACCTTATTGAGAGGCAGACGAAGAGTTTCTCTCGGGGGAGAGGGCAAGTCCTGCTCCTCCAAAAACTCCTTCGTATACTGAGAACCTGCGAGTAAGTCCAGGTCCAAAGCACATCCCATATCCTGCACGAATTTTGAAAAGGAAGAGGGCTTGGAAGGCGGGGAAGGAGTTTGCGAAACCCGTGCCGCCAAGAAAGAGGGGGAGGCCTCGCGGGAATAACGAGGCTCCCTACAAGACCCCGATCCCCAGGAGGCCACACCCAGCGACCCGGAGGGGGTCGGGGACCGCCTATGCCCCGAGGAGCCCTTGGGGGAAGTCCCCGGGGTACGAGGCACCGAGGCACGCCCCCTCCGTCTCGGCGAGGAGTCTCTCGAACCCCTTCCCTCAGAGGACCGGAAAAGCCTCGGATTGTCGAGGCGGAGCTCCGAGACACGTAATGTCTCACCCCCGGTCGGCGAGGAGCGACCGCGTCTCCGAGGAGAACCCCGAGAACGCTTGGGCTTCCTCGGCCGGCGCCTCGCCCGAGGCCGACCCGAGGGCGAGGAGCCCCAGGAGGACCTCGACGAAGACGAAGTGGAAGAGATCCTCCTAACCCGACGCACCTTGTCCCGAGGCCGCACGCTCTTCTCAGGTTGGTCGACTGAGGCCGAGGTCGAGGGCAAGGTCGGGGTCGAGGCCGGGAGCACCCCGAGGGCACCAAGACCGAGGCCGCCGACGCCGAGGCAGCCGAGGTCGACACCGGGGCAGTCGAGGCCGAAGCCTGCTGCAGGTGCGTGAGGGCCCCGGACAGCTCCGAGGCAATCAGCGCTCGGAGCAAATCCTGGAAGGCCGGAACCCCCATCATGGCGGGTAGGTCCGGGGCCGTAGGGTGCTCCCTGTAGGGCGACCTCGGTCTCGAGTATTCCCTCGGGGTACCCGACTTCGGCACTCGGGGCGGGGCCGAGGACGACCCACCCGCCGTTGAGGAGCCCGAGGATGGCTTCTTCGCAGACCCTGGAGTCGAGGACGGAAGTGAGGACTTACCCTGGGCAGGCTTCGTCGAGGTAGCAGGCTTGGACGAAGTCGAAGCGCGCGGCGAGGTCGAGGGACCCGAGGCCGAGCTCAAGGCCGGGGCCGAAGCCGAGGCCGACGTCGAGGCCTTCCCCGCCGCGGGGTCCACAGCGAAGAGCTCCGCCATTCGGGCACGGCGGCGGCGGAGCGCTCTAGACTGAAAAGTAGAGCACCCAGACAAATCAAGCACCACCGGTGTGGATCGGTAATCGAGAGCAACCGATCACACCGGGAGCACTTTTTAAACCCCGTCAAGGGACGGGACATGAAACCAAAAAGGCCGGAAATGAATGAGGTCCCACGGCCGCGGCTACCGGGAGCCCCCGGAGCCGAACGGAACAAAATAATTTTTTTTTTTTTTTTGACAAAAACAACCGACAAACTAAGAAAAACAACAAAACAAGCACAGCGACCGAGCGAATACACTCCGCCGCGGTGTCAGAAGGCAAATTGCTAAGAGCACGATTTCCACAGGGCTTCTGGCTCCGCGGAAAAAACTGAACTGAGGACCACGAGGTGGGGATGCGCCCTCTAGTGGGCAAGAAGGCATGCACATGCGTGGTGCAGTGTAGCAAACTTGAAACTTCAATCAAGTTTGCTTGAAAAGCTGTCCGCGCTGGGGCTCCGTAGATGACGTCACCCACATGTGAGAATATCATGCCTGCTTGTCCTGGGATAACTCCTAATTATCAAGTTTTATAATACAGAGGTTAAAGCTACACCCTGGGGTTCAAACCCACACTGCTCCTTGTGACCCTAGGCAACTCACTTAGGCCCGGATTCTGCAAAGTGCGTCCCGATTGTAGGCAGCTGTAGCCATTCTACAGCTGTCTAATCAGCCAATCGAGAGGCACGTTTTCTAAAAAAATGCTCCCCAGGCAGGTCGCCTACATTGAAGGCACCTACGGGAGCCTAGGGAGGACTACAAGCCCGCCTAAGCTTGCCTAAGGCTAGGCAGTAGCCTTAAGTGTACCTAGGTGGCCCTTCAAGTCTCCCTAGTAGAGCGGGAGATGCTTACTTTGTAGGCCAGCAATGTAGACCTACATGTAAGTAGACATGGCCGCTATACTTAATCATGGCAAGGGATCTCCCTGTGGTGATTAGTATAGCAGTGATGGCTACGGCCGCCAGTTTCCCCACCCCTCGATGTTCGTTGGCAGGGGAGCCCCTGCCGGACCTCCCAATGGCAGGAGGGTGCCCAACCCCTCCTGCCAGACCCCAATGAAACACCCCACCACGGAACCCCCCTCAGGCTTACCAGCACCTTGGTCAGCCTCCTTCCAAATGAGGAGGGCCTGCCCAACCCATAGGATCCTATGGGTTGGGCAGGGGAGGGACGGGCCTGTTGGCTGGATGGTGTGAGAATCCGTCCGGCCAACTTGCTGGTAAGCCCGAGAGGGGTCTGACAGGAGGGATGGGCACCCTCTTGCTGGCGATCTTTGGGGTAGCCATTGGGAGGGTCCAACAGGAAAGGTTGGGCAACTTCCTGCCGCGATCGTCGGGGAGTGGGGGGAAGGGAAGACTGGTGGCCATAGCCGCGGCTGCTATACTAATCGTGGCAGGGAGATCACTTGCTGTGATTAAGTAAAGTAACCCAGTTCTGTAACTGGCTTCTGTAACATGGACGTCGATTACAGAATTGGGTTTAGGTTTGGGTGGGTGTAGGTCCGATTCTGTATAGTTAGACGCCCGTCCTGAGTGTCCTATTCAGAATCTGGGCCTTAATGCCCCCTGTACATTAGACTGATCCTACCAGGACAGACAGGGAAAAAAGCTTGAGTATCTGAATAAATAAAAGTAAACCATTCTGAGCTTGAATAAATAAATAAACCCTCTGGGGTGTTCCATTGCTCTGTGATTAGCAGTGTGATATCTGGATGCAATGAAAAAAAACTTGTGGTATGAAGCGTGGTACCACTCCAAACTGAGAATTGAGAGCCAGGATCTATTGGAACTCAAAGTTTAATTCCTGCAATGAATTCATGATAATCTCTAGCAGTGCAGTAGACTTAAAAGGCAATGCACTGAGGAGTTATCCACCTGAACAAGGGCTGCCACCACCTCTTGACTGTACACTGGGGAAGGAGGCGGAGCCAAAAGATGTGATCAGCATCCTTCTATAATCAGTTTGCGAGAAGGGAGCATTCACCTACTGTCCAGGATTCTTTGCCCTTTGCACTACAATGCTAGTTAGCTTTATTGCCTACAAACAAAGCACCAAAGAATCTGAAAAGCATTAAAGAGGAAGACTAAGACTAGACTAGATATAGGCAAAACAATAAATCCCCGGGACCGGATGGCTTTCATCCTAGGTTAATCAAAGAACTGAGAGGGGCTATAGCTGAACTGCTTCAACTAATAGCCAATCTGTCAAACAAATCAGGAAGGATTCCAGAAGACTGGAAAGTGGCGAATGTTACACCGATCTTCAAGAAAGGTTTGAGAGGAGATCCGGAAAACTACAGACCGGTGAGTCTGACCTCGGTACCAGAAAAGATGGTAGAAGCGCTGATAAAGGATATCATTGATCACATTGAAGGACACAATCTGATGAGGACCAGCCAGCACGGCTTCACCAAGGGAAGATCTTGCTTGACAAACTTAATGCACTTCGAGGGAGTAAACAGGCAAATAGACAAGGGCGAGCTGGTCAACATTGTATATCTGGATTTTCAGAAGGCGTTCGACAAGGTCCCGCATGAACGACTACTTCAAAAAATTGCAAGCCATGGAATCGAGGGTGAAATACTCATATGGATAAAAAACTGGTTGGTGGATAGAAAACAGAGAGTGGGGGTAAATGGACAGTACTCGAACTGGAAAAGCGTCACGAGTGGAGTGCTGCGGAGTTCGGTGCTTGGTCCCATGCTCTTAAACATATTTATAAACGACCTGGAAATTTGTACGACGAGTGAGGTGATTAAATTTGCGGATGATACGAAGCTATTCAGAGTAGTGAAGACGCAGAAGGATTGCGAAGACCTGCAACAGGACATAAACACGCTTGAGAAATGGGCTGCAACATGACAAATGAGGTTTAGAGTGGTTAAGTGTAAAGTGATGCATGTCGGTAACAAAATCTTAGACACGAATACAAGATGCTGGTGCGGTACTTGGAGACCTCCCCCAGGAAAGAGACTTGAGATACTGGTCAAGTCGATGAAGCCGTCTGCACAATGCGCGGCAGCGGTGAAAAGGGCGAACAGAATGCTAGGAATGATTAAGGTGATCACAAACAGATCGGAGAAGGTTACCATGCCACTGTACCGGGCCATGGTACGCTCCCACCTGGAATGGAGTATGGTGCAGTGGTTGGAGCTACAGCCTCAGCATCCTGGGGTTGTGGGTTCAAACCCCGTGCTGCTCCTTGTGACCCTGGGCAAATCACTCAATCTTCCATAGCCCCAGGTACATTAGATAGATTGTGAGCCCACCGGGACAGATAGGGAAAATGCTTGAGTACCTGATTGTAAAACCACTTAGAAAACCTTGATAGGTGGTATATAAAAACCTAATAAATTTGAAACTTGAATACTGCATCCAGCATTGGTCGCCGTACATGAAGGATACGGTATTACTCGAAAGGGTCCAGAGAAGAGAGACTAAAATATTTAAGGGGCTGGAGAAGTTGCTGTACTGCGAGAGGTTAGAGAAACTAGGCCTCTTCTCCCTTGAAAAGAGGAGACAGAGGGGACATGATAGAAACAGTCAAGATAATGAAGGGAATAGACTTAGTCGATAAAGACAGGTTTGTATTGTAAGGGAGAACGAGAGGGAACTCTCTAAAGTTAAAAGGGGATAGATTCCGTACAAACGTAAGGAAGTTCTTCACCCAGAGTGGTGGAAAACTGTAACACTCTTCCGGAGGCTGTTATAGGGGAAAACACTCTCCAGGGATTCAAGACAAAGTTAGACAAGTTCCTGCTGAACCGGTATGTGCGCAGGTAGGGCTGGTCTGTTAGGGCACTGGTCTTTGACCTAGGGGTTGCCGCAAGAGCAGACTGCTGGGCACGATGGACCACTGATCTGACCCAGCTGTGGTAATTCTTATGTTCTTATGACATTTTTAAAAAGGTAATGATTGAGATCTTATATGAAAGATTGATTTTGGATTATAAAACTTTCCAAACCATGGGTTGAGACCCCCAAATGGGATCACAAAATTAGGTCCACAGGTCCATCATTATTCTGCATCTTCAGGGCATCACACAATTTTATTTTGCCATAATTATGGGGTCTCAGCCACAGAGAGGATTGAGGCAGGAGAGTCGGGAGGAATACGGAGAGGAGTAGGGAGGTGAATCGGGACCAAGGGGCAGCGGCAAGAGAAGGCTCCGCCCACCCCCACCGCGTCATCCCCTGGGCTCCCCCTTAAGAGAGAGCGAGCGGTTTGGAGTCAGCAGAGCCGGGAGGAGTGCAACAAGGAGCCGGATGAGGCAGGAGAGAGCAGGAGTCAGGAGGAATATGGAGAGAAGTCGGGAGAGCAGGAAGGAGAGTCGGGAGGTGAATTGGAACCAAGGGGCAGCGGCAAGAGAAGGCTCTGCCGAGCCTCACAGCGTCATCGCCTGGACTCCCCCTTAAAAGGGAGCGAGCCAACGGCGCGCAGCCATTCGAAGCGCGGCTTAAGCGAGCGGCAAAGGCGCTCGCCTTAGCGAGAGCGCCTTTGCGAAGGAGCCTTAAGAAGGAGCCAGGAGACCATGCCGCCCAGCAGATTAAACTAAAGCGTAAGCCACAAGTACTTCTTTATCCCCTAAATCATTCTTTCTTTTTCTCTTCTCCCAGATAACTGCACAACAGGGACCACCTTCGCACACCACACACCCAGAGATTACTAAGAGAAGGAAAAATGGAAGCAGCAGGAACCCAGAGGAGCTTCCTGGTTTACTGCACGGATTGTCGTATGTACGACTACCTCCCCTCAGGAAGGCAGGCGTACATATGCGGTCGGTGTCAGGAACTGGAAAGCCTGAGGAAGGAAGTCGGTAGACTACAGGACAGGGTTCAGGAGCTGGAGGGACTCCATATCTCGGAAGAACCGCACTGGACAACTGAGGACCTCGCAAGAGAGAGCCACATTGAGGAGCAAGTAAGGGAGCTTGAGAGATTCATCGAGGAGGCCTACAGGAAGGTGGAGGAGTAGGACCACCAGCAACCATCGGACACCAAGGATGAAGGACCTTATGGAAGAATCGAGCAGACTGATGAGGCGAAGATTCACCAGAACCCCGAGGAAGAAGTACTGAACCACACCGAGGGAGTAGTACTGAACCACACCGAAGATACCGACTTGAGACTGCTGAGGAAGCTGAAGAAGGAGAAATCTGCATTCATAGTGGGAGACTCGATCCTGAGAGAGGTGGACAGTCACGTAGCAGGAGGGAAAGAAGACCAGCTGGTGACATGTCTCCCAGGGGCAAGAACGAAGGACATCACTGACAGAATAGAGAGGATCCTGAAAGGAGCTGAGACAGAAGAGACAGCAGTGGTAATCCACGTGGGAACAAACGATGTCAACAGAAGAAATTACAGCAGAACTACACTAACCGAGTAGTTCAAGATCCTGGGAAGGAAACTGAAGCTGAGGACGCAGAAGATAGCATTCTCAGAGATCCTGCCAGTACCGAGGGCAGATATGAAGAGGCAGACCGAGCTACAAGCAATAAACGCATGGCTGAGGAAATGGTGCGAAGAGAAAGGTTTTCACTTTGTGAAGAACTGGACAACTTTTTTGGGGAAGAACAAGCTCTTCAGGAGGGATGGACCAGAGCACAGCAGGAACGAGACTGCTGAACAACGTCAAGAGGGAAATAGAGAAGGCTTTAAACTGAGAAGTAGGGGAAAGCCGACAGTTGACCTGATGTCAACAGTTCGAACAGAAGTATCAAATGAAGATACTGAGCGGGAAAAATGCTGGGAAGAAGCAAAAGATGAGCTACAGGGATCAAAGGACCAAGAGAAACTAGAAAACAAAGAGAAGGGCAAACAGAAACTAGAGATCAGACAAAAGACCAAACAACAGGAGCCGGACGACCAGGTGGACATAGGGAAACAGGTTGAGGAAGGCGCATCACAGGAAAAGGAAGAATGAAACAAAAATCAGGGGCTGGCAGCCCATGAGGGGAATGGCAAGAGGAGCAAAATGCAAGGAAAAACAGCTGGAACAAGAAAACACCAGAACTTAAATTGCTTGTACGCAAATGCAAGGAGCCTAAGGTCAAAATGGGAGAGCTGGAAATAATGGCCAAAAAAGAAGACCTGGATATCATTGGAATCACGGAAACCTGGTGGAATGAGGAAAACAAATGGGACGTAGTTCTACCAGGGTACAAACTCTATAGGAGAGACAGGACACACAAGAAGGGTGGAGGAATAGCACTGTATATAAGGGACACTGTTCACTCGACCAAAGTGGATACGGCAGCAAAGGCGGAAGGAATGGAATCATTATGGGTTAAATTACCAGGAAGAAATGGAGCTGACACAAAATTAGGACAGTACTATCGTCCACCTGGGCAAACAGAAGCAAACGACAAAGAGCTGGGAGCAGAATTGAGGCGGGAATGCACAAACAGAAGAGTGATGTAGAGCGGTAAAGGGGGATTTTAACTACCCTGGGATAGACTGGAATATTGGAAACTCCAACTGTGCGAGGGAAGCAGAATTCCTAGAGGATGTGAGGGACTGCTTCATGGAACAGCTTGTCAATGAACCAACGAGAGGGGATGCCACCCTCGACCTAATCCTTAATGGACTAGGGGGACCTGCAAAGGAAGTGGAAGTAATAAATGATCTAGAAACAGGGACTAAGTGTGAGATAATAAAATTTGTGGACAACACAAAACTATTTAGTGGAGCTCGGACTAAAGAGGACTGCGAAGAATTGCAAAGGGACTTGAACAAACTAGGGGAATGGGCGACGAGATGGCAGATGAAGTTCAACATTGAGAAATGTAAGTATTACATGTGGGAAGCAGAAATCCGAGGTACAACTACACGATGGGAGGGATGTTATTAAATGAAAGGGACTTGGGGATAATGGTGGACATGACAATGAAGCTGACGGCACAGTGCGCAGCGGCCGCTAAGAGAGCGAATAGAATGCAAGGTATAATCAAGAAAGGTATTACTACCAGAACGAAAGAAGTTATCCTGCCATTGTATCGGGTGATGGTGCGTCCGCATCTGGAGTACTGCGTCCAATATTGGTCGCCATACCTTAAGAAGGATATGGCGTTACTTGAGAGGGTTCAGAGGAGAGCGGCATGTCTGATAAAAGGGATGGAAAACCTTTCATACGCTGAGAGATTGAAGAAACTGGGACTCTTTTCCCTGGAGAAGAGGAGACTTAGAGGGGATATGATAGAGACTTACAAGATCATGAAGGGCATAGAGAGAATAGAGAGGGACAGATTCTTCAAACATTCAAATAATAAAAAGAACAGGAGGGCATTCGGAAAAGTTGAAAGGGGACATATTCAAAACGAATGCTAGGAAGTTCTTCTTTACCCAACGTGTGGTGGACACCTGGAATGCGTTTCCAGAGGGCGTAATAGGGCAGAGTACGGTACTGGGGTTCAAGAAAGGATTGGACAATTTCCTGCTGGAAAAGGGGATAGAGGAGTATAGATAGAGGATTACTGCACAGGTCCTGGACCTGTTGGGCCGCTGCGTGAGCAGACTTGCTGGGCACGATGGACCTCAGGTCTGACCCAGCGGAGACATTTCTTATGTTCTTATGACCACTAGGAAACAGCGATCATAACATGATCCGGTACAAATTAGAAGTAGGAACATCAAAGGTGAAGAGAACCACAACGACAACACTCAACTTCAAGAAAGGGAACTATGATGCTATGAGAGTAATGGTGAGAAAGAAACTCAGAAATAGCTCACAAAGGATAGAAACTGTTAAAAAAGCCTGGCCTCTATTCAAGGACACGGTGCAAGAAGCACAAAATCTGTACGTCCACAGGTTTAGGAAAGGGTGCAAAAAAAAACAAACAAAAGACCCGGTATGGATAACAAATGAAGTGAAGAAAGCAATAAGGGACAAGAAAAAATCATTCCGGAAGTGGAAGAAGGACCAAACCGGGGAAAACTGGAAAGAGCACAAAAAACACCAAAAGGAATGTCACCGAGTGGTTAGGAAAGCTAAAAGGGAATACGAAGAGAGGCTGGCTGGGGAAGCAAGAAACTTCAAACCGTTCTTCAGATACGTTAAAGGGAAGCAACTAGCGAGGGAGGAAGTAGGACCTTTGGATGATGGAGACAGAAAAGGAGTGGTAAAGGAGGAAAAAAAGGTCGCAGACAGGTTGATCGAGTTCTTCTCGTCAGTCTTCATAAGCGAAGACACATTAATCATGCCAGAACCGGAGGAGATCATAAGTGGAGACAAAGAAAGAAAACTGTTGCAAATAGAAGTAAGCCAGGAGGATGTCCTCCAGCAGATATAGGTTGAAAAGCAACAAATCACCGGGACCGGATGGAATCCACCCAATGGTACTGAAAGAACTAAGAAATGAAATAGCGGAAACACTCCGACAAATTTGCAACCTATCTTTGAGAACTGGGGAGATCCGGAGGACTGGAAAATAGCTAATGTCACACCTATCTTCAAAAAGGGATCGAAGGGCGACCTGGGGAATTACAGGCCGGTAAGCTTGACTTCAGTTCTGGGCAAGATGGTAGAAGCACTGATAAAAGACAGCATCTGCGAGCATATAGGAAAAAAATGGACAATTGAAGGCAAGCCAGCATGGCTTCTGCAAGGGAAGATCGTGTCAGACGAACCTACTGTACTTCTTTAAAGGGATAAACAGCCAGATGGACAAAGGGGAACCCATTGACATCATTTATCTTGACTTCCAAAAAGCCTTTGACAAAGTACCCCATGCTACTTAGGAAGCTGCGGAACCACGGGGTGGAGAGGAACGTGCACAGATGGATTAAACACTGGCTGGCGGGCAGAAAACAAAGGGTTGGAGTAAAGGGCCACTACTCGGATTGGCGGAGGGTCACGAGCGGTGTTCCCCAGGGGTCGGTACTCAGACTGCTGTTGTTCAATGTATTTATAAACGACCTGGAAACGGGGACGAAGTGTGAAATTATAAAATTTGCAGATGACACTAAACTCTGTAACAGGGTCAGTACAGCAGAAGATTGCGAAGACCTACAAAGGGACTAAGCAAACTGGAGGAGTGGGCAAATAAATGGCAAATGAAATTTAACATAGAGAAATGCAAGGTCATGCCCTTGGGGAAAAAGAATCCAATGTTCAGCTACAAAATGGGGGGGATCAGTGCTAGGGGTAAGCAACCTTGAAAAGGACTTGGGTGTGCTGGTGGATACAACAATGAAACCAGCGGCACAATGTGCAGCAGCCTCAAAGAAAGCAAATAGAATGTTGGGCATCATTAAGAAAGGTATTACAACCAGGACAAATGAAGTCATCATGCCGCTGTATCATGCACTGGCGCGTCCGCATCTGGAATATTGTGTCCAATATTGGTCACCTTACCTCAAAAAAGACATGGCGATGCTTGAGAGGGTTCAGAAAAGAGCGACGAAGCTGATAAAAGGTATGGAAAACCTTTCATATGCTGACAGGTTAGAAAGGCTGGGGCTCTTCTCCCTGGAAAAGCGGAGACTCAGAGGAGACATGATAGAGACTTTCAACATCATGAAGGGCATAGAGAAGGTAGAAAGGGACAGATTCTTCAGCCTATTGGGAACCACAAGAACAAGAGGGCACTCGGAAAAGCTGAAAGGGGACAGGTTTAGAACAAATGCTAGGAAGTTCTTTTTCACTCAGAGGGTGGTGGACACCTGGAATGCACTTCTAGAGGTTGTGATAGGACAGAGTACACTAAGGGGCTTCGAAGAAGGATTGGACAAATTCCTGAAGGATACAGGGATTGAGGAATACAGATAAAAGTAGGGACAGCTTATGAAAAGGGTAAGGATAAAGGGGATACAAGAGTGTAGACAAGGATCTCCTTAAAGGTCATGGACCTGGTGGGCCGTCGCAGGAGCGGACCGCTGGGCGCGATGGACCTCTTGGTCTGACCCAGCGGAGGCAACTTCTTATGTTCTTATGAGAGCCATTACAGGTTTAGTGTCATATATTCTAGTATTGAAAACCTGTTTGGTGTACACAGAGATTTAAACTTGTTTATCTAGAAATATATAATAAAAAATTATATAAATTTCACAAACATTGCATATTCAGTTTAACAGACCTTTAATATCAGTACAATTTTGCATAAATCAAAAACTAATGACATAATGCACAAAGCACAATGTGCCTACTGTTCTGGAGATTCTCTCTTCCTCTATTTCAAATACACAGGAAGGAAACAGCTGAGAAACTTTCAATCACCAACAATGATTAACTCTACATACATTAGGAATATTGGTCCCAAGAGTAGTAAAACATTTAAACATAATTAATCCAATTACTGCAAATATTTTCTCTGAATAATATTGTAAGGAAATTGTCTTCATTGCGATGCTTCAACGGACCAGAGGGCTCTGCTTCAATGAAATAAGGACTGACCGCATACGGGAGACATCTTTTGCCTGCTTACTAGACTTAGGATTAAAGTCACAGAGTCGAGTCACACGCTCCCATTCAGTGCCTGGAGCAGTTTCTTCAGCATCATTCACAAATGCTTCTTCAGCCGCCCTAGAAGCAAAAATAAAATACAGTATCTCAATCTTCAGAGGTTCTGAAACAATATATATAAAAAAGAGACATACTAAATGACACTAAACATTTTGTTATGCTAAATATTTGATACTATGCTCTAATAATAATAGTCAATTTATATACCACAGGACCATAACATTCTATGCAATTTACAAATGATTAAAATATACAATTACAGGAAAAAAATAACTAAATGATTAGAAAATAAGACTATAAAGGTCTAAATGATTTACTAAGCTTACAATATCAGTGTAAATTCAAGCTAATTACCCAAATATTTAGAGAACAAATATGTCTTTACGTGTTTCCTAAATTCCACATAGGAATTAGAAAACAGAAGCATGCTCGCAATCCAAAGTACTCATATAGCAAAGCAACTTTCCCCATAGGATATAATGGCAACTAGGATGATTCGTTCTACCCGACCCCCGACTTGACCCCCAACCCCGGGAATCGGCAGTATTATTCCCCCCGAGGCCACCGGCGCTGCTCCCTCCCTTCGCGATCGCCTCCTCCCCCCCTCCCCGGCTGCTGCTGGGCCTTGAGCATCTGCACATGCTCAAGGCCTTCTGGATCTCACCCTCTCCGAGATTCTCATGAGATCTCGAGTCTCATGAGAATCTCGGAGAGGGTGAGATCCAGAAGGCCTTGAGCATTTGCAGATGCTCAAGGACCGGCGGCAGACACTTTCTAACACCGGAGGCGCACGAGTAAGGACAGGACCAATCAGAGAGGGAGGAGGTGATTGCGAAGGGAGGGAACAGCGCCGGTGGCTTTGGGGGGAGCAACACTGCTGGTTCCTAGGGTGGGGTCGGGTCAGGTCAGGTGGGGGCTCGCAAATCGAGTCAATGCTCGGTTTGCGAGTTACAGTTTGCTCAAGTGTTTTGCTCATCTTGCAAAACACTCGCAAACCACGTTACTCACAAACCGAGGTTTGACTGTAATTCTCTTTCATGGGCAAAACCTCCACAGAAATAATAACATTTCATTAGCTCAACAGTTCATACCACCGCAAACCAAAATATAACATGTGCACAAGTTGTTTATATATTTGTAACTGGATATATATACAGTCAAACCTCGGTTTGCGAGTAACGCTGTTTGCGAGTGTTTTGCAAGACGAGGAAAACATTCTCACAAATCTTGTCTCGCAAACCGAGCGCTGACTCGGTTTGTGATCACCCCCCCCCACCCCCCGAGAACCGGTATCACTCCCCCCCCGCTCGTGAATGCCTCCCCAGCGAACCGGCACTGCCCGCCCAAACAGCATTCATCCTTACCCCATCTGGCACCAGCACGCAGCCCACAGGACGTGCCATGCCGGTGAAAGAAGTTTCTGCCTCTTACCTGGGCCTTGAGCATCTACGTATGCTCAAGGCCTGCTGGTTCTCACTCTCTCCGAGAATCTTCCCCTGAAGTCAATTCTGACGTTGGAGAGGAAATTCTGGGCCAGCCAATTGCTGACTCACTTTTTCAATGAGTCTCTAAAGTTGGGAGTGATCCCGGAGGACTGGAGAAGGGCAGATGTGGTTCCTCCCCACAAAAGTGGAAGTAAGGAAAAAGGGAATTACAGGCCAGTAAGTCTGACTTCTGTGGTAAGCAAATTAATGGAAATACTTTTAAAACAGAGAATGGTGAAGTTTCTGGAATCCTGTGGATTACAGGACTGGAGACAACATGGATTCACTACAGGTAGGTCTCATCAGATAAATATGATCAATTTCTTTGACTGGGTGACCAGAGAATTGGATAGAGGAGTACGCTAGATGTGGTGTATTTGCCTTTGACAGTGTTCCACACAGACGTCTAATAAATAAACTGAGTGCCCTCGGGATGGGTCCCAAAGTGCCGGGCTGGGTCAAGAACTGGTTGAGTGAAAGGCAACAGAGGGTAATAATCAGTGGAGATCGCTCTGAGGAAAGGGATATTACTAGTGGTGTGCCTCAAGCTTCTGTTCTTGGGCCTGTTCTTTTTAACATTTTTATAAACAATGTTGCTGAAGGGCTGTCAGGTAAGATATGCCTTTTTGCAGATTATACCAAAATCTGCAATAGAGTAGACACCCAGGATGGTGTGAATAACATGAAGAAAGACCATGTCGGTAACAAAAATCTTATACATGACTACAGGATCTCTGGTGTGGTACTCAGAGAGACCCCCCAGTAAAGAGACCTGGGTGTACTGGTTGACAAGTCGATGAAGCCGTCCACACAATGTGCGGCAGCTGCGAAAAGGGAAACAGAATGTTAGGAATGATTAAGAAGGGGATCACGAGCAGATCGGAGAAGGTTATCATGCTGCTGTACCGGGCCATGGTACACCCCCACCTGGAATACTGCATCCAACTCTGGTCGCTGTACATGTAGGAGGACATGGTACTACTCAAAAGGGTCCAGAGAAGAGCGACTAAAATGGTTAAGGGGCTGGAGGAATTGCCGTACAGTGAGAAATTAGAGAAATTGTGCCTCTTCTCCCTTGAAAAGAGGAGTCAGAGGGGACATGATTGAAACATTCAAGATAATGAAGGGAATAGACTTAGTAGATAGAGACAGGTTGTTCACCCTCTCCAAGGTAGAGAGAATGAGAGGGCACTCTCTAAAGTTAAAAGGGAATAGATTCCGTACAATGTAAGGAAGTTTTTCTTTACCCAGAGAGTTGTGGAAAACTGGAATGCTCTTCTGTTATAGGGGAAAACACCCTCCAGGGATTCAAGATAAAGTTAGACAACATAACGTAACTTTATTTTTGTATACTGCCACAATCACAAGAATTCTAAGCAATTTACACAAAAGAGTAAAAACTGGACAATCAGCGAAGTACAAAATATTAAAATTAGAATACAGCATACTGACTGAAAAAAAAAAGAAAAGAATACAGCATATTAACTAAAAAGGCGATAAAATTTAAATTCCTGCTGAACCAGAACGTACACAGGTATAGCTAGTCTCAGGGCACTGGTCTTTGACCTAAGGGCCGCCGTGTGAGCGGACTGCTGGGCACGATTGACCACTGATCTGACCTAGCAGTGGCAATTCTTATGTTCTTATGAAGAAAGGTCTGAAATTTGGCAGCTAAAATGTAATGCTAAAAAAATGCAAGCTCATACATTTGGGCTGCAAAAACCCGAGGGAACAGTACAGTTTAGGGGATGAAGAACTTATGTGCACAACAGAAGAGTGGGACCTGGGTGTGATGATCTTAAGGAAGTTGAAAAGGTGACGGCGAAAGGTAGAAGGATGCTAGGGTGCATAGGGAGAAGTATGGCCAGTAGGAAAAAGGAGGTATTGATGCCCCTTGTATAAAACTTTGGTGAGACCTCATTTAGAGTATTGTGTACAATTCTGGAGGCTGCACCTTTAAAAAGATATAAAAAGGATGGAGTCGTTCCAGAGAAAGGCTACTAAAATGGTGTGTGGTCTTCGTCATAAGGCGTATGGGGACAGACTTAAGGATCTCAATCTGTATACTTTGGAGGAAAGGCGGGAGAAGGGAGATATGATAGAGACATTTACATACCTACGTGATGTAAATGTGCACGAGTTGAGTCTCTTTCATTTGGAAGGAAGTTATAGAACAGGGGTGGGCAAACTTTTTGACTCATGGGCCACAATGGGTTCTTAAATTTTCCAGAGGGCCGGGCAACCAGTATTTCCGTAAGAGCAGTGTTTATCCCAGGACAAGCAGGTAGCCTATTCTCACATATGAGTGACGTCATCAGCGGAGCCCGGATGCGGAAGCTCACAAGCAGACTTGCTTGAAGAAACTCGAAGTTTCGAATCGACCGCACCACGCATGCACGAGTGCTTTCCCACCCAGGGTAGGGCGCATCTCCTCAGTTCTCAGTTTTCCGCGGAGCAGAAAAGTCCATCTTTGACGCTCTGCGTTTAACTTCGTTACTTCGTGCCTTCTCTGAACCGCGGTTTGTATTTTTTTTCTTCATGAATCGCTGTTCTTTATTTCTTTTATTTCTAGTTTAAAAAAAAAAAGTTTCAATCTTCCATCTGTTTGCCGGGACAGGCTGTTCGGCCGCAGCCCAAGGGCTTCGATCTTGCAGCGGCTATTTTTCCTCCTATGTCCCAGCCTGTAATGGGCTTCAAGAAATGTAGCCAGTGCCAGAGTGCGATTTCCCTTACAGACCCACACCGTTGGTGCCTCAAGTGCCTTGGGCCGGACCATCACCCGAAGTCGTGCAAGCGCTGTGCTACTCTTCAACCTCCAGCCCTTAACGTCGTCACCTTTTGGTGGAGAAGCTGTTCGGGATGGATTCTTCCTCTGATCCCTCGACATCGAAGGCGCCCTCGGCCTCACCTTCGACCGAGACTCCTCCTGCTTCCACCTCGAGCCTCATCAGACCTTTGTCATTTGCAGCGGCTCTCTCTTCGACGACACCTGCTGTATCTTCCCCTGTTTCCTCAGGTCAGATAGCTCAGCAAAAGGTTCCAGCGGTGGGGTGCTTAAAGTGCCTAAGACTTCCAAGTCGAAGCACATTTACACTGCCTCGGTGGAGCCTCCAGCCAAAGCAGGTGGTCCGGTTTCAGATGCAGATCCATCCTTGCCGGCTTCTTTCCAGACCATGTTGGAGAAGCAATTCATTCAGTTCCTTACTAATATGGGACCGAAGCTTCTTCCTCTCATCCAGTCTGGGCATTTAGCAGACTCCCGTAAGGTAGAGCCGCTTCCTTTGCCGCAGTCTGAACTTACACACTCTTTGCAGGGAGCAGACTCTCTGCGAGGGTCTTGTCTGGTATCCAAGCACGTGAAGCAAGGAGCAGAATCTTTGCAAGTGCCTCGGCAGGAATCCTCACACTCTATCCAAGGAGCAGAGTCTTTGGCAGTGCATCGAGGTTCCTCCATCAAGCCTCTGGAGCTTCACTCTACAGCCTCCAGTCCTATCCATTCTTTGGTGGCATCAGCTGCTTCTGTCTCCGAGGCGAAGTCTCCTCGATCTGCTTCCAAGCATCGTTCTCACCGACGATCGAGGCCTTCATCGAGGCATACTTCCAGGCATAGTTCTTCTCAAGAACGTTCCTCTTCAACTAAGCCTCGCTCTACTCCTACTTTGACTAGACCGCTGATTCCTCACTCAAGGTCTCCACTTCCGAACCTCGAGGATGCAGCGGGTTCGCTTGCTTCGTCCAAGTCTCCATATTCTTTTGATGCCTTTTTTCCTGCCAAAGCTTCATCTTCGACCGAGGCTGCCTCGACGCTTGAGGCAAAGCATTGGCGGATCAGCTATTTTTCTCATCGTTCTTCGACAGATGGCTGTTGAATTGGATCTTCAATTAGATGCTGGTTCCAAATACACTAAGGAGTACCTCGAAATCATGTATCTTCCTCAACCTCCGGCAGAGTCTCTTAAGCTTCCTCTTCACAAGCTTTTGTCTCAGACTTTTGGTCGATGCCTGGAGACCCCTTATACCATACCGGCTGTTCCAGGCAAATTGGACTCTAGGTATAAAACTGTACATCGCAAAGGGTTTGACAACTCACATTTATCTCACCAGTCCCTGCTAGTCGAGTCCTCCTTGAAGAGGTCCCAACCTTCCAAGGTTTATGCCACCATTCCTCCTGGAAGGGAAGGGAAAACTATGGACAAATTTGGACGTCGCATCTATCAAAATGCCATGATGTCCTCTAAAGTCCTCAATTATAATTTTCATTTTATTACTTATTTTGAGTTCCTCATTTCTCTTTTACCAAAATTCTTGCCTTCTTTGGATACTCAAAAGCACTTTAAATTTCAAGAAGTCCTTGCTTCTTTATCACAACTCCGATTACATCTCCTCCAGTCATCTTACGATGTCTTCGAGTTATCTGCCCGGGCAGCTGCTTGCTCTGTAGCTATGCGTCGCCTTGCTTTGCTTCGTACTAATGAAATGGACCCTAATCTTCAGGATCGCTTAGCTAATAGTCCTTGTGCGGGCAATGACCTCTTTGATGAGTCTATCGAGGCAGCCACCAAGAAATTGTCTGAACATGAAAAATCCTTTGCTTCTATTGTCAGACCTAAGCCAAAGCCAGCTCCTGCCAAACCTACACGCCCTGCTCCTATCTATCAACAGCGTTTTGCTCCGAGGACGGCTCCTTACAATCACCCTCCTCTTAAGAAACAGCAGCCTCAGACAAAAACCTCAACCTTCTGCTGCACCTAAGGCTACTCAGCCTTTTTGACTGTTTAAAACAGAGCATAACCTCTACTGTTCTGACTCTTGACTTCTCTTCCCCCTATAGGAGGTCGTCTCCATCATTTTTACCACCAATGGATGACTATTACATCCGACCTCTGGGTATTCACCATCATCAGGAAAGGATACTCTCTTCATTTCATTCAGGTTCCAAAAGAGCTTCCTCCAAGAGAGTATCTTTCCAATCCTTCCCAGACCGCCCTTTTTCTTCAGGAAGCTCAAGCTGTGCTTCGTCTCCATGCCATTGAACCAGTTCCTTTGGAACAGCAGAACAGGGGGTTTTACTCCCGTTACTTCCTTGTTCCAAAGAAGACGGGCGATCTGCAACCCATTCTGGATCTCAGGGCTCTCAACAAATTTTTGGTCAAAGAAAAATTTTGGATGTTGTCCCTGGCATCACTTTATCCCCTTCTCAAGCAGAACGACTGGTTATGCTCTCTGGATCTCAAGGAGGCTTACACTCATATCCCCATTCATCCGGCCTCCCGTCCATATCTCTGATTTCAGGTTGGGAATCTGCATTATCAATACAGAGTGCTGCCCTTCGCCCTGGCTTCATCTCCCAGAGTGTTCACCAAGTGCCTGGTAGTGGTAGCAGCAGCTCTATGGAACCATGGTCTTCAGGTATTTCCCTACCTCGATGACTGGCTCATCAAAGATTCAACATCTCAAGGGGTTATTGTAGCGACCCAACGGACTACCTGGTTCCTACAAAGTTTGGGTTTTGAAATCAACTTTCCCAAATCCCAACTTCAGCCCTCACAGAATCTACAATTCATTGGAGCTGTTCTGGACACTGTCCAACTCAGAGCATTCCTCCCACAATAACGTCTGGAAGCTCTTCTTCAACTTTGTCATACAGTGTCTTCCCGGTCTTCCATCTCAGCAAGACACATGATGGTACTCCTAGGTTACTTGGCCTCCACAGTACACGTGACTCCTTTTGCCAAACTTCACCTCAGAATTCCTCAGTGGACCCTGGCATCTCAATGGACGCAGGTTTGCGACCCACTTTCTCAACACATAACAGTCACTCCTTCATTGAAGCAGTCTCTCCGTTGGTGGATACTCTCTTCAATCTGTCCAGAGGCTTGCTTTTTCAAACGCCCCCCCCTCCCCCCCATAAGGTCCTCACGACAGATTCCTCGACCTACGCTTGGGGCGCTCATCTCAATGGTCTACGTGCACAAGGCCACTGGACCAGTACGGATCGTCAGTGTCATATCAATCTGTTGGAACTCAGAGCAATCCTCAAGGCTCTCAATACTTTTCAACATCTTCACGACCAGGTAGTCCTCATTCGGACAGACAATCAAGTCACCATGTATTATATCATCAAACAGGGAGGGACGGGATCTGCCTCCCTTTATCAAGAAGCTCTGAAGGTTTGTGACTGGGTAATCTGCCACAACACCTTCCTCAAAGCTGTCTACATCCAAGGGGCGAAGAATTGCTTGGCAGACAACTTGAGTCGTCTTCTGCAACCTCACGAATGGACACTCCATTCCTAGCCTCTTCATCACATTTTTTCACAGTGGTGAACACCTCAGATAGACCTTTTTGCAGCTCCCCACAACTACAAACAGCCTCAGTTTTGCTCCAGGATATACTCTCCCCGTTGCCTCAAGGCAAATGCTTTTCTTCTGGAATGGACGAATTTCTTCCTATATGCATTCCCTCCATTCCCTCTCATTCTCAAGAGTCTGGTCAAGTTAAAGAACGATCATGCCACCATGATTCTGATTGCTCCTCGGTGGCCGAGACAACCTTGGTACTCCCTTCTACTTCAACTCAGCAGCAGGGAGCCATACCTACTACCAGTTTTTCCTTCTCAGCTTACACAGTCAGGGATCTCTGCTTCATCCCAACCTGCAGTCTCTACACTTGACAGCTTGGTAACTCTCAACATAACTCCTCTTCAGTTTTCTCAATCTGTAAGAGACGTTTTAAAGGCTTCTAGGAAGCCTACCACTAGACAATGCTATCACCAAAAATGAACTAGATTTTCTGCATGGTGTTTTTCTCATGATAAGGAGCCTCAGCATTCCTCCTTATCTTCTGGTTTGGATTACCTTTTGCACTTATCCACTTTTGGCTTCAAGTCTACATCGATCCGAGTCCATCTCAGTGCAATTGCGGCTTTCCATCAGCTCATCCGGTGGTTTCCAGATTCATGAAAGGACTTTTCAATGTCAAACCTCCTCTCAAACCGCTTCCTGTGGTTTGGGATCTCAATGTTGTCCTTGCTCAACTGATGAAGCCTCCGTTTGAACCAATTGACAAGGCTCATCTGATGTATCTCACTTGGAAAGTGGTGTTTCTCATTGCCCTCACTTCTGCTCAACGAATCAGTGAGCTGCAAGCCTTAGTTGCTGATCCACCTTTCATGGTGTTTCATCATGATAAGGTGGTCCTACGTACTCATCCAAAATTCCTCCCTAAAATGGTATCGGAATTTCATCTCAATCAATCTATTGTTCTTCCAGTATTCTTCCCGAAGCCTCATTCTCATCCTGAAGAAGTAGCTCTTCACACTCTGGACTGTAAACGTGCTTTGACCTTCTATGTGGAATGTACCAAACCACACAGAACTGCTCCTCAACTTTTTGTCTCCTTTGATCCTAATAAGTTGGGACATCCTATCTCTAAGCGTACCATCTCCAACTGGATGGCTGCTTGCATCTCATTCTGCTATGCCCAGGCTGGATTACCCCTACACAGTAGAGTCACAGCCCATAAAGTTAGAGCAATGGCAGCTTCAGTAGCTTTCCTCATATCTACACCTATTGAGGAAATTTGCAAGGCTGCTACTTGGTCCTCGGTTCATACTTTCACTTCTCACTATTTTCTGGATACTTTCTCCAGACGGGATGGACAGTTTGGCCAAACAGTATTACAAAATTTATTCTCTTAAATTGCCAACATTCCCACCATCCCATTTTGGTTAGCTTGGAGGTCACCCATATGTGAGAATAGGCTGCCTGCTTGTCCTGGGATAAAGCACAGTTACTTACCGTAACAGGTGTTATCCAGGGACAGCAGGCAGCTATTCTCACAACCCACCCACCTCCCCTGGTTGGCTTCTCTGCTAGCTATATGAACTGAGGAGATGCGCCCTACGCTGGGCGAGAAGGCACTCGCACATGCGCGGTGCGGTCGACTCGAAACTTCGAGTTTCTTCAAGCAAATCTGCTTGCGAGCTTCCGCATCTGGGCTCCGCTGATGACGTCACCCATACGTGAGAATAGCTGCCTGCTGTCCCTGGATAACACCTGTTTCGGTAAGTAGCTGTGCTTTCACGGCCTTCACAGAATGATGATGGTAAGAGAAAGGGCTAAGGCAGAAAAAAAGAAACACCCCCCCCCCCCCCCAAGGGCAGACTATTGTCTCTGGTTTCTGCTTTAATCTTCTTTTCACTCTCTTCCTTCCAGCATCTGCCCCTTCCATCAACTGTCTGTCCTCTCACCCTTCCATATGGTATCTGCCTTCTTTCTATGCCCCTCTTCACTTTCCATCCAGCCTGCACCCTTTCTCTTATTTTTACATGATTCATTCTAGCTTCACTGCTCTCTTCATTTTTCTCTCTCCTACACCAGATCTAGCATCTTTGTTCCTCTCTCATTTCTCTGCTGAACCCCTTCCCAGCATCAGTCTCTCTATTTTTCATTCCTGTCTCTCCCCTTTCCCTCTTCTGATCTCTCCATTCCACCCTGACCCTTCCCCTCCTCTAATCTCCCTGCCAGCTGTTTCCTTCCTTTTTTCCTCCTCCCCCTACTCAACAGTAACTCTGATCTAATCTTAATTTTATATACCGAATCTACTCCCTAAGGAGCTCAACTCGGTTTACAGTTCGTTACTCGGTTTACAGGTCGTTAAAAAAATGAAACATAAGTAAAAACAGTCAGATAAAAACAGAATTTGGTTAGATTAGATGGATGGAAAAAGTTAGGAAAAAAGTATGTT
Organism: Geotrypetes seraphini; assembly: GCF_902459505.1. Classification (NCBI taxonomy): domain Eukaryota; kingdom Metazoa; phylum Chordata; class Amphibia; order Gymnophiona; family Dermophiidae; genus Geotrypetes; species Geotrypetes seraphini. Next base: position 397,886,773 of record NC_047084.1, on the reverse strand, counting down.
GAATTGCTTAAAATTACTATACGACAACTAAAATCAAATTAACTATTGTGAAAACAACCAGGTTTTTAAACTTTTTCGAAATTGAAATAATTGATCTACCAATCTTAGAGAATCTGGAAGTCCATTCCAAATTCTCACCAATTTAAAAGTAAAAGATTTACTAATCTTCCCAATGCATTTAATACCTTTCAGAGAAGGAAATGCTAATTTGTGAATTGTTGTAATTCTTGAATAACAGAATCTAAAGGAATTCCCACTAAGGGGAATCAAAGAGTCAAATATTCCATAATGGAGTTTGAAAACCACACAAGCACATTTGAACTGTATTCTATGATGGACCGGAAGCCAATGGAGTTTTCTCAGCAATGGGGAAACATGGTCGTACTTTCTCTTTCTAAAAATAAGTTTGGCTGCTGTATTCTGTATTAACTGGAGACGATCTAAACTGCCCTGTTTAATATACAAATAAATAGAATTACAGTAGTCCAACTGGACCAACACCCTTTCCCTCCTCCCTCCCAGCAGCATCTCTCCTTCTCCCTCCCTACCTCCAGGTCCAGTAGCAGCTCTTCCTTTATTTTCCTTAGTCCAGCAGCTTCCCAGCCTCCAACAGTGGCTTCCTCCCCTTCCCAGCAGCTCTCAGTACTTGCCTGCAGCAGTGCCAGTAGTGTCAGCGCAGTGATTCACTTAGACAGCATTGGGTCCTTTGATGGGTTGCGCCCACCTCTGAGGAAAGAGGATGTTGCATTCTCAGAGGCGGGCCGCGACTCAGCAAAGGACCCAAGGCTGCCTAAGTGAATCACTGCACCGACGCTACTGGCACAGCTGCAGGCAAGTATTTCATTGATAAATGTAGATGGTAAAATTTTGGCTAAGTTATTGGCTCTACACTTAGCTAAGGCTCTCCCTTACATGATTGGAATGCACCAAACGGGGTTCGTTGCTCAAAGACATTCTTCTAATAATACTAGATTGGCATTACATACGTTAAATTTATCAAAAGACACAGAAGATCCGGCCTTCTCTGTATCTTTGGATGCAGAGAAGGCATTTGATCGAGTGGAGTGGACCTTTATGTATCAAGCTATGGAATGGTTTGGTAATGGATCTGGATTTATTCAGATTATATATTAATAATACTTTTTCAGAGTGATTTCGTCTGGAGAGGGGAGTTAGACAGGGATGTCCATTATCTCCTTTACTGTTTGATGTTGTTCTGGAACCCTTGTTATTAGCAACTCAACAGATGAAGGAGATTCAAGGTATTCCTTATGCAGGTCGGGAATATAAAGTCTCTGCTTATACAGATGATATTTTGCTTCATTTCAGGAATCCAGTGACCACCATTCCACGTTTACTTGAGTTGATTGATAAATTTGGTAAATTTTCAGGTAATAAGATAAATTGGAGTAAATCAGAGGTTCTTCCTTTAAATGTTAATTGTTCCAAGGGTTTATTTGACACCTTCCCTTTCCTTTGGAAAGAAGGAGGTATAAAATATTTAGGTATTTGGGTACAAAAGACTTTGGAAGAAACGTTGCAAGTAAATGAAAGATCCATGTTATTAAAGGTATCAGAAATGTGTGAGCATTGGAACCCATTGCATCTGTCTTGGTGGGGGAGAATACAAACAGTAAAGATGATGATTTTGCCTGTGGTTTGTTACCAAATTGGAATGATACCGATTTATTTTCAGGGGTCTTTTTGTAAAAAATTGAATACTATTCTTATTAAATTTATTTGGCTGGGCAAGAAAGCTAGAATTGCTTTAGTATCTCTGCAAAAACCAATTACAGAGGGTGGGGTAACTTTCCCCAACTTTTATAGGTATCATCAGGGCTATATAATGCGCCAGGGAATGTATTGGATCCTCCCCGAGCTCATGGAACATCTTCCAGACTGGCTATATCTAGACTGTAAAATTATGTCTCCTATGAGACTATCCCATGTATTAAGTATCAGATTACCTAGTTATGCTAGGAATAACAGAATTTTATTGGATACATGGAAAACAATTAAATTTATTGATAAATTAACAGATGTTCCTATAATAAAATCTACTTTACAGTCCTTATGGTTAAACTCCAAGATACAAGTGGGCGGTGCTGGGATTGCCTGGAAATATTGGATACAAGCAGGAATTCGGACATTAGATGACGTTATATCTAATGAGAAGCTGCTTGAATTTTCACAGCTGCAACAAACATTTGATATTTTAAATTCTCAACATTATAGATCGTTGCAGTTGAAGCAGGCTATTCAGAGTGGGTTCCCTGAATGGAAAAATTTTAAAACTTATTATAGTTTGCAGATCCTTTGCTATCAGACAGATTTAGTAGGACATCAGGCCACTCAGTGGTATAAATTAATTTCAAAATTTTTAAATAAAAAGTCAAAAAATAGTCTTAGAGACATTTGGAGTATCAAGATAAAACAGTATATTTCTGCATCTCGATGGCCACGAATTTGGTCTTGGAAGTTAAGATGTACAGCGTCAGCATCTATGAGACAAACATGGTTATTTTTGTTGCACAGGATTTTTTGGACCCCAGTTGGTTTATAAAAAATTGATAATTCAAAATCTAATAGATGCTGGCATTTGTCATATTGATATCGGGACATTAGATCATCTGTTATATTTTTGTCCATTGATACTTGGTTTCTGGAGGTCAATATGGGGACAAATTAATCTTATATTAGAATCATCTATTCCTTTATCGTATGAAGTCATAATTTGTGGCACATTGTTACAGGTAAAGCCTGTGTTAGACAAATATAAAAGTCGTCTTTTATTGATTTTGACAGCAATAGCCATTCAAATGATCACAAGAAACTGGAAATGTTGTGACAGACTTAATTACACATTCTGGTGGGCGAGCGTGTGCAATACATATAAATTTGAAAGAATGAACGCGGAATGCTTAGGTTTGAGTAATGCATTTAATAAAATATGGAGCCCATTGACTGCATTTGTTAACAAGAATATAAGAATAATTTTTTGTTTTTTTCTCAGGTTTCCGTACACATCCAGAGAAGGGAGGGAGGGAGGGAGGGATATTTTGAGGGGTTAAAATATGAGTATATTATTGTAATAAAAAATGATTTAATGTATTAATAATTGGATGATAGGGGGGAAAATGGTTGTTTCATTTAAATTTTGTGTGTTAAGGTGCATTTTATGCAAGCTTTTAATGTTATATTATCTGTAATGCACTGCCAATGTTTGAAAATTAAATAAAGTTAATAAAAAAAAAAAAGAGAGCTGCTGGGAGTGGAGTGGAGGGAAGGAAGCCACTGTCGGGAGGCTGGGAAGCAAAACGTCAGAGCTCATCGGGCCTCCCCGATCTCGCTGGTCCTGCATGGACTGGCAGAAAATTCTGTGCACCGATCTTGCACGGACCGGCAGGAACTTTTCGGTGGGCCAGATTTAAATGCTAAACGGGCTAGATATGGCCCATGGGCCGTAGTTTGCCCATGTCTGCTCTAGAATGAGAAGGCATAGGATGAAGTTAAGCGGTGATAGGCACAGAAAATACTTTTTTACAGGAAGGGTGGGAACAATCTCCCAGTAAAGGTAGTGGAGACTAGTGCTGCCCGATTCAGGAAAAAAAAATTTTGATTCGATTCAGTATATTAAATTGATTTTTTGATTGGATTCGATTTTCCTGCCCAATTGGGTGGTTTTTTCCCCAAACATCCTGATGGGTTTATTTTATAGCCTCTTCACCCCCTTTGCCCTCTCCTACCCACACTGGTCCTGTGGTGTAAACAAAATAAACAAATGAAAAATATTTTTCCTCTCTCTGTTAAATCCTAGCTCACGTTCGCGGTCCAGCACCAGCTCTGGAAGGGTACACATTTCAAATCTGACCTATTAGAAACATAGAAAATGACGTCAGAAAAGAGCCACGGCCCATCAAGTCTGCCCACTCTAATGACCCCCCCCCCCTAACTTCTTCCCCTAAGAGATCCCATATGCCATATTGTAATCACAAAACAGAAAATAAAATTATTTTTCCTACCTTTTGTTGTCTGGTCATTTTTCTAATCATGTTGGTCCCATGTTGGTCTGGTTGTCTTCTGATCAGGCTCTCCTTTCTTCTTGCTAACCATCCATCTTCCATCTCTGTCCTTCCCTTTGCTTCCCTTTCCTCCCCCGGAAGTCTGGCATCTTTCCTTTTTTTCATCTCCCCGCAGCTGCAGTGATGGACCTCACCATCCACAGATCCACCATCTCTCCTTTTCTCAACTACCCTTTCATCCAGCATCTCTCTTCTGTGGCCCTGTCCCTATTCTCCTCTCCAGTAGTGTCTCCTTTGTGTCCCTGTTCCTATGCTCCCTCCATGCCCAGCATCTTATCTCTCCTCATATCCAGCTTCTTCTTTCTCTCTTCCTTTCCTCCCCCGGAAGTCTGGCATCTTTCCTTTTTTTCATCTCCATCTCCCCGCAGCTGCAGTGATAGACCTCACCATCCACAGATCCACCATCTCTCCTTTTCTCAACTACCCTTTCATCCAGCATCTCTCTTCTGTGGCCCTGTCCCTATTCTCCTCTCCAGTAGTGTCTCCTTTGTGTCCCTGTTCCTATGCTCCCTCCATGCCCAGCATCTTATCTCTTCTCATATCCAGCTTCTTCTTTCTCTCTTCCTTCCCCAGGTACAGGCTTTCTCCAACTATCTCTCCTGCCATCCTGCACCCTGCCCACCTCCTTTGGAGCAGTATCTGTTCCTCTTGTACCCTTCCCCTTGTAGTCTTGAATTTCTTCTCCCTCTCTCCTTTGCTTTCCTCCCCCTCTTTTTGGTTTGGTCTCTCTCCCCCTTCACTTCACCCCAGGTCTGGCATCTCACTCCTTCCTCCTCCTCCCTCTGCACAGGCCTGCCCCCCTGCCGCAAACGCCTGCATCTTCCCCCAGCTTCCCTGCTCTTACCTTAAGGCTAATATGGCAGCCTGCAGGATCGCTAGTGCTATAGCGATCCCTGCAGCTGCCCGTCATCCTCAGCGGCACTTTCTCTCTGCTACGGTCCTGCCCCTGCTCTGACGTCAGGTGCAGGACCGTAGCAGAGAACACGTGCCGCTGAGGATGACAGGCAGCTGCAGGGGTCGCTATAGCACTAGCGATCCTGCAGGTCGCCGTATTTGCCTAAAAGTAAGAGCGGGGAAGCTGGGGAAGGCCTTTCTGACTGATCCTCCCCTCTCAAGTAAGAGCGGCAGCGGATGGCCAGCAAGAGGCAGCGCTGCAGCTCCTGCTTTAGGAAGGCACAGGGGAAGGGTATGTCATTGAATCGGGAGGCCGATTTTTTAAAAAATTGAATCAATTTGAATTGATTCACCTGATTTGAATTGGTGAATTGATGTGAATCGAGCAGCACTAGTGAGACAGAGACTGTGTCTGATTTGAAGAAAGTATGTAATAGACACATGTGATCTTTTAGAGAGAGAAAGAGATAATGGTTACTGCAGACGGGCAGACTGGATGAACAATTTGCCATTATGTTTCATGTTTCTATATTTATGTAGGTGGCCTTGAGAAAAGCCATTTTGTGTGTCAGTGATAGCTCAGTATTTGGTGGCAAAGACAAAAGCAGCTCTGGAACTGATGGTCTTGAACAAAACTTTTATTTTAGATGAACTTGATATCCAAGGTGCAAAAAAAATATATATATATCCAATATGAATTTATTCATATTGGCAACGTTCAATTATACACAGTTGTTCATTTGCGTACCATCTCTCTTTTTTTAAATTCTTTATTGATTTTCTAAACTTCAAAAGTGCAACACACAAATATATATTGTATAATAAGTTAATAAAAGCACATTCAACTTACAAATATGTATAACCAAGCATTTTCTCCCACACAACCCCCCACCCAATGATTATTCAATAAAACACAGAAACAGACTATCCCAATAACCTTACCATATTCAGATTAAAAATATCATCCCACCCCAGGTGTACATACTCAAAAGTCAAATTAGGACAGAAATAGCCCCCCCCCCCCCCCCCCATTTCCTGGATGTGTACAAAAATAAACAAAAACTGACTCATAATCAAAGACCTACTATAGTGAAGTAATATATGATGTCAACGGCCCCCAAACAAGCTTAAATAAATTACTGGAGCATTTAGGCGATTGTAGTTCTTCCAATTTCAGGTTACCATCACTTCTGACTTATAGAAGAAGGTCACTTCTGACCAAAACACAGATCGTGACGGGTTTATACCACAATCCATTACTGTGTATATTCATATTGGATTTTTTTTTTAAACTGCACCTTGGATATGAAGTTCATCTGAAATAAAAGTTTTGATCAAGACCATCAGTACCACAGCTGCTTTTGTCTTTGCCTCTCTGCTTTCAGTATTTGGTGGGCTACCCTCTATTCTTGATCACCTGTCTGCATCATGTAAGCACTGAGTGAACCAGTTTGATGAGGTGATCATGGGTGACATTTGGGTTCCAGGCTGCAATGAGTGACCTATTTGGAGTGATGGCAAGGTACTTAGTAACATAGTAACACAGTAGATGACGGCAGATAAAGACCATCTAGTTTGCCCAACCTGATTCAATTTAAACTTTTTCTTCTTAGCTATTTCTGGGCAAGAATCCAAAGCTCTACCCAGTACTGTGCTTGGGTTTCAGCTGCCAAAATCTCTGTCAAAACCTACTCCAGCCCATCTACACCCTCCCAGCCATTGAAGCCCTCTCCAGCTCATCCTCCCCCAAACGGCCATATACAGACACAGACCGTTCAAGTCTGCCCAGTACTGGCCTTAGTTCAATATTTAATATTATTTTTTGATTCTAAATCCTCTGTGTTCATCCCATGCTTCTTTGAACTCAGTCACCGTTTTCCTCTCCACCACCTCTCTCGGGAGTGCATTCCAGGCATCCACTACCCTCTCCATAAAGTAGAATTTCCTAACATTGCTCTTGAATCTACCACCCCTCAACCTCAAATTATGTCCTCTGGTTTTACCATTTTCCTTTCTCTGGAAAAGATTTTGTTCTATGTTAATACCCTTCAAGTATTTGAACCTCTGAATCATATCTCCCCTGTCCCTCCTTTCCTCTAGGGTATACATATTGAGGGCTTCCAGTCTCTCCTTATACGTCTTCTGGCGCAAGCCTCCTATCATTTTTGGCACCCTCCTCTGGACCACTTCAAGTCTTCTTACGTCCTTCGCCAGATATGGTCTCCAAAACTGAACACAATACTCTAAGTGGGGCCTCACTAATGATCTGTACAGGGGTATCAACACCTTCTTTCTTCTACTGGCTACGCCTCTCTTTATACAGCCCAGCATCCTTCTGGTGTCTACTCTTGGTATCATCTGGTACTCTTGCAAAAAGACACTTGGTACTCTTGGTATCATCTGCAAAAAGGCACACTTTTCCTTCTAACCCTTCAGCAATGTCACTCACAAACATATTGAACAGGATCGGCCCCAGCACCAAACCCTGAGGGACTCCATTACTCACCTTTCCTTCCTCCGAGCGACTTCCATTAACCACCACTCTCTGGAGTCTGTCCGACAGCCAGTTTCTAACCCAGTTCACCACTTTGGGTCCAAACTTCAGCCCTTCAAGTTTGTTCAACAGCCTCCTATGAGGAACTGTATCAAAGGCTTTGCTGAAATCTAAGTAAATTACATCTAGAATATGTCCTCAATCCAGCTCTCTGGTCACCCAATCAAAAAATTCAATCAGGTTCGTTTGGCACGATTTACCTTTAGTAAAGCCATGTTGCCTCGGATCCTGTAACCCATTAGATTCAAGGAAGTACACTATCCTTTCTTTCAGCAACACTTCCATTATTTTTCCAACAACCGAAGTGAGGCTCACCGGCCTATAGTTTACTGCTTCATCCCTGTGACCACTTTTGTGAATAGGACCACATCCGCTCTTCTCCAATCCCCGGGAACCACTCCCGTCTCCAGAGATTTGATGAATTCGTCTTTAATAGGACCCGCCAGAACCTCTCTGAGCTGCCTCAGTATCCTGGGATGGATCCCGTGTGGTCCCATCACTTTGTCCACCTTCAGTTTTTCAAGTTGCTCATAAACACTCTCCTCCGTGAACGGCGCAGAATCTACTCCATTTTCTCGTGTAACTTTGCAAGACAATTTCGATCCTTCTCCAGGATTTTCTTCTGTGAATACAGAAGTATCTGTTTAGCACATTTGTTTTTTCCTCATCACTCTCCACATATCGGTTCCCAGCATCTTTAGTTTAGCAATTCCATTTTTCATCTTCCTCCTTTCACTAATATATTTGAAAAAAATTTTGTCTCCCTTTTCTTACATTGTTAACCATTTGTTCTTCCGCCTGTGCTTTCGCCAAATGTATCTCTCTCTTGGCTTCTTTCAATTTCACCCTGTAGTCCTTTCTACACTCCTCTTCTTGTTGTTTTTTTTTATATTTCATGAACGCCAACTCTTTTGCCTTTATTTTCTCCGCCACTAGTTTGGAGAACCATATTGGCTTCCTTTTTCTCTTGTTCTTATTTATTTTCTTCACATAAAGGTCTATAGCCATTTTTATCACTCCTTTCAGCTTAGACCATTGTCTTTCCACTTCTCTTATGTCCTCCCATCCTAACAGTTCTTTCTTCAGGTACTCTCCCATTTCATTAAAGTCCGTACGTTTGAAATCTAGGACTAAGTATCGTGCGGTCACTCTCCACTTTAGCCGTTATATCAAATAACTAACACAGTAGCTGAGTTGAGGTCAACTTGCAATTGGCCAATTAAATAAGTCAAAGTGCATGGTCTTGGTATGATGTTGATGCACAAGGATGACCAGACCTAGGCTTGTTTACCACTGAACCCATCACTTTCTTCTTTTGTACAATTTGTACTATTGCACTGTGATTGTAGTCGACTTTGCTGGCAGTCTGGCGGCACGAAAATCCTTCCTTGCTCATCACTGACATATGAACATGCTCCTTTAACGTCAGGTTCTGAGTCTTGTTGATGCAGAAAGTGTATGAACCCCTTAAAAGCCTGCACTTTTTAGAGCTGCCCTGTTACCTAGACATCTGGACTGTGATTGCTTGATGAAAGCAGCCTCCTGATTGGTCAGATACAGTGCACTTTTAATACTATCCATACTGGGGCTCCATGGATGATGTCACCCACATGTGAGAATATCTGCCTGCTGTCCCTGGTTAACACCTCTTACAGTAAGTGTGCTTTATTCCAGGACAATCAGACAGCATATTCTCACATGTGGGACTCCCTAGCAGACATGTCAAAATCTGGCCCGCAGTGTGTTAAAAATTGGCCCACCAGACATTTTAAATTTTATACTAATCTGGCCCGCTGGCACAAACTGCTGCCGCCTGGTCTCCTCTTCAAAGCAGCCTGCTGAGGATCGCCGGCCAGCTGTAGCGAATCTCGCAGGCCGCTGTCAACCTCAGTAGCACGTTCCCTCTGACGTGATCCCATACGTACAGTAGGCTGCTTGAAGAGGAGACCAGGGGAAGGCCGACACGAGTGAAGAGCAGCAGCAGCAGTGTTTCCAGAAGTGGTTTCCAGAAGAGACCAGGAAGCCGGGATGGATGGAAGGTAGGAACAGCGGGCCAAATCTGAAGGCAAGACCAGGAAGAAGGGGGGGGGGGAGGGGGGAACATGCAGCCATCGGGACGTGATGGACCCTGATGTAGAAGTACCCGGAGGAAGACAAGGAGGGGTCCAGATATGCATAGACTGAGTGGAGGGAGGGGTGGGTAAAATAAAACAAAGGAGAGGGAGAGGGCAATGGGATGGAGTGGCCAATGGGATGGGGTGGGCAATGGGATGGAGGGAGGGAAGGAACAGAAAGAGAGAGAAGTTGGACACAAGGGATGGTGTGGAGGGGGGGATAGAGATACTGGGAAGAGAAATGGAGAGATGGTGGACCTGGGATGGTGGGGAAGGAGGGAGAGATGCTGCATGAAACAAAAAAGGTAGAAAAAATAAATTTTCTGTTTTGTGATTACAATATTTATTTTGTTTACACCACAGAGCCGGTGTGGAGTTGGAGACGTAACCCTATATAGAGAATGACACGGGGAAAAAATCTGTCCCCGTCACTGCTCCGTCCCCAGCCCACCATCCTCTGCACCGCCCCGTCACCACCGTTCCCTTCACCACCCCGTCACCGTCACCGCCATCCCTTTCACTGCCCCGTCACCGCCACTGCCATCCCATTCACCGCCCCGTCACTGTCCCCGTCTAGCACTCATCTTCTTCCCTCCGCTCCCCCATAGTCTGGCATCTGTCTTCTTCCCTTCCAGCGTCTTCTCCCCACTCTGCCTTCCACATTTCCTTTCAGGGTCTGTTCCTCTCTACCCTCTTTCAATGTCTGTTCTATTCCTTTCCACCACCACCCTTCCCTCCCTCCTTTACCATCTGTTCCTTTCTACCACCCTTCTTTCATATCTTCTATCAGTCCCCCCACCATCACTAGCAGTCTCTCTTCTCCCTTACCATGAGCAAATAGAACTTCTGAAAATTGTATTGCTGAGGCATTATTTCTAGTACGCCTTTTTTTCCAGATGGATAATGACATCAATTTTATAATTCTTACTGTCTGCTCTGATTTCATTCACAATTTGGTTTGTGTTTTGTACCTGAGGATTCCATGAGGCATTTAACCTTTTCCTGTCTCTTCTGTGATTTCAAGTTGATTCCTTCAATAATGGAGTCTCAAGGCAGTAGCAGTTTTCTATTTTGGGCTCTTTTGACATTGTTTAAGGGATTTCTTGTACATTTGGTGCTGGTCTTCTTTGATGAGGTCACTTCAGAATCTATTTCCAAGGAAGAGAAACTTTTTCCCTTTCACCCCCTCCTTCCTTGTGTGAGCCGGAACACGCGGTCCCCGCAAGCAAGTAATTTTATATCATTTTCATTCTATTCATTCATAGAAATTAAAGTCTAGATAATGCCAGTCACATAACAAAACATGATTTTACAAAAATAATTCCCTGCACAGTCAAGCCTGCAAGGATTACTAGATGTCTTTCAGCAGCTCCCCTCCCTCCCTCCCCCTTACCTTTGTGGCCAAGTCAAAATGATCTACCAACAATAAAATTTTAAAAACACAAAGCACGCTGTACGCAGAGAAAATGTTAATTATCATTTATATTCCGCGGGTTTTCAAAGAGGTCAAGGCAGATGACTTTATGCAATGTCACCTCAGTAACAACTATACAAAAATAGACAAATATTCCCCCTCCCTTTTTTACTAAACTGCGATAGCGGTTTTTAGCGCAGGGAGCTGCGCTGAATGCCCCACGCTGCTCTCGACGCTCATAGGCTCCCTGCAATAAAAACCGCTATTGCGTTTTTAGTGCAAAATATAGACAGCAGATATAAATTCTCAAAACGGACACATTTTGATCACTAAGTTGAAAATAAAATCATTTTTCCTACCTTTTTGTCTGGTGATTTCATGAGTCTCTGGTCCTTCTTCTTTCTTCTCCTGCCCCCCCCCCTCTTTCTTTCTCTCTCCCCCTGGCTCCCCTCTTTATTTCTGCCTTTCTTTCTCTCTCCCCCTGGCCCCCCTCTTTATTTCTGCCTTTCTTTCTCTCTCTACCTGGCCTCCCTCTTTATTTCTCTCTCCCCCTGGCCCTCCTCTTTCTTTCTGCCTTTCTTTCTCTCTCCCCCTGACCCCTCTTTATTTCTGCCTTTCTTTCTCTCTCCCCCTGGCCCCCCCTCTTTATTTTTTTCCTTTCTTTCTCTCTCCCCCTAGCCCCCACAAAGCCATCGTGCCAATCACTTCCACGATTCTTTCCCTACCCTCACCCCCAAGCCAGCAGCCGATTTCTCCCTGCTCCTTCCCCGATGTCCTGAACTTCATCGGGCAGCAGCAGCATTCACAATTCACTGCTGTTGCCCGCTTCAGGCCTTCCTCTCTGTCGGGTCCTGTCTTCATGAAAACAGGAAGTAGGCAGGACCCGGCAGAGAACAAGGCCTGAAGCCGGCAACAGCAGCGAATTGTAAACGCTGCTGCTGCCCGAACATAATGGAGCACGAGGCAGACCGCTTCTCCCCCCTCCCAGCCGAACCCCCGCTGACCCTCCTATCTCCCCCCCCTCCGTGAACATTTCCGACCCTCCCAGCGAGAGCAGCAAACCTCCTTCGCGGCTTTCTCCTCCCTCTGCCGCGTCACTGATGACGTCATCAGTGATGCGGCAGAGGGAGGAGAAAGCCGACGCTACTGGAGGGAGGTTTGCTGCTTTCGCTGGGAGGGTCGGAAAGGTTCACTTGGGGGGGAGAGAGATAGGAGGGTCAGCGGGGGTTCGGCTGGGAGGGGGGAGAAGCGGTCTGCCTCGGTGCTCCAAGGCCTGGCGCCATTAATTTTTTTGCCCCTCCTGCCCCCCCCCTTGGTACGCTACTGCTCTCCAGCTCTCCTTAGTTTGCCGGTTTTCTTTTTCGGCGACCGGCACGCTTTCAAAGAGCCGCGCATGCGCGGCTGCTCAAAGTTCAATCTTCTGCTCTGCTGCAACTTCCTGTTTCCGGTTGGGTCAGAGCAGAAGGTTGAATACTGAGCAGCCGCGCGTGCGCGGCTCTTTTGAAAGCGTTCCGGTCGCCGAAAAAGAAAGCCGGCAAACTAAGGTGAGGTGGAGAGAGGAAGCTGGTTAAACGATCGAGCCGGCGTGCGGGTGGGGGCTGCGGGGACCGCACGATCCTTTATGCCTCACTGCGGTGACAAGACCATTCACCGCTCCACGGGGCAGTGATGGCCTTGTCCCCGTCCCCGCAGAGGCTGCTAATTTTCATTCCCCGTTTTTGGCAGGTTACCCGCGGCTAAACGCAGTAGCCGCGGATAAACCGCCACCGTGTCATTCTCTAACCCTATACTTTTACTAAGACTAACCCCCATCTTCTACGAAACCGCACTAGCAGTTTTTAGTGTAGAGAGAGCACAGAGAACCACGTTGAATGGCCCGCGCTGCTCCCAACGCTCATTGAGTTCCTATGAATGTCGGGAGCAGCGTGGGCCATTCAGCGTGGCTCCCTGCGCTAGAAACTGCTAGCGCAGTTTCGTAAAAGGGGGGTAAGCCTTATTCACTTAGGGGTCCTTTTATTAAGGTGCGCATTTAACACGCACTAAATTGGTTAGCGTACCTTAATTAAAGGACTCCTAATTATCTTAATTTAAAATTCAGCCTGCGACTTAGCCTTTTCTTTCAGATTTCGGCCCCTTATGTGATTGAGTTTGAAACCCCTGAGATAAAGGGAGTGTTGGCCATTAAGATAATAAATTTTGGAATACTGCTTGGCCGAAGTGAACATCCCATATGGAAAGGATTCCAGACAGTAGTGAAACTTGAACTGAGGACCAAGTAGCTGCTTGATCTATGGGAGTGGAATGCAAGAAAGCAACTAAAACTGCCATAGCTGGGACCATATGCTGTTACACGACCTCCGAGTTGCAGCCCAGCCTGAGCACAGCAGAAGGCAATACAGGCTGCCAACCATGTGGAACAGGCCAACCCAAACTGTGAGGATCAAAGAAGAAGAACAATTGAGAAGTTGTGTGTGGCTCAGCCCACTGAATGTCATAAGCCATGGCTCGTCTACCGTGTAAGGTATGAAAAGCCGTTTCTCCAGGGTGAGAATGAGGCTTGGGAAAAAATTGGAAGTACAAATGATTGATTACAATGAAATGCTGTGACTACATTCAGTAGGAATTTAGGATGGGAGCTTAAAAGGTGGGTCCCTACACCAACACTTGAAGCTCACTCACTCGACGTGCACGAGTGATGGGAGATATAGAAATTTCACTGTGAAAATGAGATAGGTAAGATGAGTAGAAGACACTGGCTGAAATGGAGGTTTCATCAGTCTGGTGAGAACAACAGTGAACCCCCAAACCAGTGAAAACAGTTTGAGAGGTGGTTATGAAGGAGTCTGGGATTGGTTTTCCTGAGTTTTAAATTGAGTTTTCTCTTTAATAAAATGCTGAATTATGTTTAGTTGCAGACCTAACTATCTCATGTTCTAGCCTGCCTGCACTGGGTGTTTTAGCATGGGCATTTTGGCTTCTTATAGTTATCTCAGCATATACAATATTGTATTCCGCCCTCCTGGACATGTAACAGAAAGACTGCAGGGCTTAGCTAAGTGACCTGCTAGTGTGGGTCCAATGATTGTTAAGGAAAGTAACACGTGAAAAGTTTTTTCTAGAATTCAGTTGTATAGCCAGAAAAATGAATAAATATCTCTAACTTCCTGATTTCGGCACTCCTGAAACTACCAGCTTGGGGCTCAGGGGTCCGCATATGCTGAATAAAATATACCTGTCGCTTTCTTCAAGTCTCTAAGTTTTGAGGCGTTTCCGAACAGGGACTTGAAGGTCTTTTGACCACCAGCTACTCGATTGGTCACTTGTGTCTGGTCTGAGAACCAACCTGTCTGCCAAGCCGGCTGGTCCCTCTCCTTGGGATCGGTAAACCTCGGGTCTTGGAACCGGCTCAACTGATTAATTTAGTCCTGGGTTAAAATGCAGGACCTCTGTCTAATCTGGGAGTGGCCACCGAACTGCTAAGTGGAGGAATTGATCATTCCTCTCCTGTTTCTTTTCCGTTGCTTTAGTAAATGACTTGATCCATCATTGAAATAGCGGGGAGGGATTCCAGGAACTGTGTCTGTTTGGGAAACGAAACTGAACTAATCTGTAGATCAGAAGTTAGACAATAGACGTAAGCTGTTTGCATTTACAGGGCTCAGCATGATTTGGATGCATCCTAAAAAAAAAAAAAAAAAAAAGGTGTAGGTTTAACATTTCAGGAGTCAGGGAATTGGTTAGAACTGGCTATATTTCTATTGTGCTGTATTTGTAAAGGAAGATGGAGGAGGGGTAATAAATATCTGTTGGATTTTTGCCTGCTAGGCTTGTTAATGACTGGCGCTGCTAGGTTTCATGAAAGAAAAGAGCAATGTAATTTGAAGAGAGAGACAGGAAGTGCTTTAAGATGAAGACGAGAGTGGTGCTTTAAGTATGTAAGGAACCAGAGTTTGAAATGAGGTGGAAATGAATGAGTTAAAGAACATCTGGACGGTTTATGTGTTTCTAGCTGCTCAGAGCAGGCAGTGGAATCAAGAATGTACATGTATGTTGAAAGTATTTTAGAGAAAGTATGTGCATGAATTCTGACCTGATTAAAAGGACTCATGTAGCTGGAATCAGTGAGCAGATGTAGGTAGGATTATAAGGGGCAATGCAGTTGAGCAGCCCAATAGGGAAGAACAAATCTTTTGTGTAGGAAAAATTTTATTCCAACCGAGATACCACACTT
This sequence comes from Geotrypetes seraphini, assembly GCF_902459505.1. NCBI lineage: Eukaryota > Metazoa > Chordata > Amphibia > Gymnophiona > Dermophiidae > Geotrypetes > Geotrypetes seraphini. Next base: position 397,871,484 of record NC_047084.1, on the reverse strand, counting down.
ATAAGAAAGATATGAGACTAAAATTGTACGAAAGTACAGAGATTGCTTTTTGCACGGACCGTTTATCTGCATGTATGTGTGGTTTTTTGTGTGTGCATGACATTCAAAATCCCCATCCTTTGTATTTCTATCCCAGGTTCCTTGTGAGTTCTGTCTGTCCAGTATGAATTTTTGTTCTCCATGTTTGTTTATAAGATATTTTTAGAATTGTGTAATGCCCTGAATGTCTGATTAGGTGATTAATCAACTTTTAATTACACTTGACCTAACAAAGGTGGAGGTTAAGTGCCCATCTTTTCTGTAAATTGAAATACATGGTAAATCAGGGTTTGCTGACCTGGTTCAGGGTAATAACCAATTTTGTTAGTGCTTTATGTAAGTGGTGAGGTGGTGCTCATTGGCTGTAGGGGGCACTATAATGAATTGGAATGGATACATGGTGCTGTATTTTGTGGATTTTTTTCTACATGTAACACCTGTTTTTCGTATGGTTCTGGGTAAACTAGTTAGAAGTACATATGAAAGTTAAGGCCATGCCCAATAGAAATGTACAGAAAAGTAGGCATATGAAAATCTGAATATGGATGTACCCAAGGCCAGAAAAACACACTACAGATTAATATTAAGGAAAAGCATAATATTCTCTTTAGGTATTTTGCTGTTAAGCCTGACCATAGAGGAAATCAGGTATAGATATCCATAATACAGAGAGTTATTACTGACTCCATCTTGTTTTCTGTCTTTCTGTGTGTCTCTTCTTCTTAGGGTAAATCATACTGCGGTTTTCCGCCTTGATTTCATGGCTCTGATTCATATCAGACCTCTCAGTCTGGCTTGTGGAAAATATAGGGTTTCACATTTGTGAATACAACTAGTTATATATATCTTATGAATGCAATATACAGTGGTACCTTGGATTACGAGCATAATCCGTTCCAGGAGCATGCTCGTAATCCAAAATGCTTGTTTATCAAAGCGAGTTTCCCCATAGGAAATAATGGAAACTCGCTTTGATGCGTCCCCCCCCCCCCCGAGAACCGGCATTGCTCCCCTCAAAGCCCCCCCCTGCGATCCGGCACCCCCCCTGCCTCGAACCGGCACCCCCCCCCCGGCCACGATCCGACCCCCCCCCCCCCGGACACGATTGGGCACCCCCCCGCCACGATCCGACCCCCCCCCCCCGACATGATTGGGCACCCCCCGACATCCCCCCGACACAATTGGGCACCCCCACGCCGCTTCTTACCCTCATCTGGGCACTCTTGAAGATCGGCCTACTCGTCTGCTGGGTCTTGAGCATCTGATCATGCTCAAGGCCTGCGAGTTCACGTTCACGTTCAGAACGTGAACTCGCAGGTCTTGAGCATGCTCAGATGCTCAAGGCCCAGTAGACGAGTAGGCCGATCTTCAAGAGTGCCCAGATGAGGGTAAGAAGCGGCGGGGGGGGGTGCCCAATTGTGTCGGGAGGGGGTTGGATCGTGGTGGGGGGGTGCCCAATCGTGGTGGGGGGGGGGTCGGATCGTGGCGGGGGGGCGTGCCGGTTCGAGGCAAGGGGGTGCCGGATCACAGGGGGGGTGCCAGATTGCAGGGGGGGGGGGGGGTGCTCGTAAATCTAGCCATGCTCGTTTTCCGAGGCACCGATTTTGCAAATGTTTTGCTTGTCTTGCAAAACACTCGCAAACCGGTGCACTCGTAAACCAAGGTACCACTGTACTATGTTGAGTGTGGTGGGATCCCCTGAGTGCTTATGAGTGATTACGTGTGTGAATATATATTAAACATATTTTATATATTAAATATATTTATATATTTTAAACCTAAGGAAATTCTGAAAAGTACTACATCTGTAATTTGACCTATTTGATCTTTAAGCAACTCTCTCCTCTGTAAAATTCTGAAGGGAGGGGGAGTAGGTCTCTCCTGCTTCACTTTTACCACAGGCTGACTAATAGAAAGGGTTTACAGCTGTGTGTATGGATTATGTTTTGTGATATATTCCAATCTTTGTTATGTATTTCTTTTTATAAATCATGTAAGCTTAGAATAAGAATGTAACTTTTAGGTATAAGAATGTAATTTTTAGGAATGTTTTTGTGACACGCCCATATGAAGGTATAGAAGCAAGCCTTATATGGAAGCAAATATTTTTGCCAGTCAGATGACAATGAAGGGACTATCGCTTTTAGAGCGCGCTTATGTCAGACTACCCTGCTTAGTGGGTGGACCCACAGCTGACTTTTACTTAATTTTTACAAGTCAGCTCTTTGGTGTAGGAACCTGATACAGAATAGGGATTGAGAACAATTCTTATGTGCTAGTAGACAGTTTACTTGAGTCTTTTAGATAGTGGGTCTGCCTTTTAAATTTTCTTGTGGCCATATTTACACTGATTCCAAGTATGCTTTCCTCGTGTCACCTACCTTGGCTTTCACATCTCCCAGGGTACTCGGTCACTTCCTCACACCTGGGTCCAGGCCGTCTGTAGTCTCCCTATCCCTGATAACCGCAAGGCTCTGCGCACCTTCCTCGGTATCGCAGGATACTGTTGCATTGGGATTCCTGATTTCTCTGCCATCGCCCGTCCCCTATGCGACTCCACTAGGGGCGCGGACTCAGCCCCTTTTGTCTGGATCAGGCTATCTGCTGCCTGCAAAACTCCAGCCTGGATCAGGCTATCTGCTGCCAGCTCCAGGATCAGGCTATCTGCTGCCTGCAAAACTTCTGACTAGGGCTCCAGGGCTCCTTGGCCTTCCTGACCCCTCCAAACCTTTCCAGCTCTATGTTCATGAAGGGTCCGGTAACGCAGCCAAGGTCCTTGCCCAATTCCTTGGCTCCAGCTGTAGGCCCATACCTATCTTTCTTGACAATTGGATCCCGTTGCTGCCGGGTGGGCTTCCTGCCTTCGGGCCATTGCCGCCATCTCAGATCTCTTAAAGCACACTAACAAACTCACTTTCGGCAAGCATATTGACCTCTTTGTCCCGCACTGTGTGACCTCTCTTCTAGAACATAAAGGCTCCCTGTGGCTCACGAATGAGCGCCTCCTTAAATACCAAGCCCTTCTTTGCGAAAACCCTCAGGTCTCCTTGACCCCTCCACTCTCCTTCCCGTTTCCTCCCAGCCGGTTGTGCACAACTGCCTTAACACCATTGACTTAGTTTATTCTTCCTATCCTGATCTCATTGACATCCCACTCCGGGACCCTGATCTCACTCTTTTCACGGATGGCAGTTTGTCTCATCCCTTCTGATGCCCGTATTGCTGGCTAAGCAGTGGTCTCTGCCACTTTCCCTTTACTCATGGGCCCCCTGTCCTCTGGCACTTCCGCCCAAGAAGCTGAGCTATAGCCCTCACTTCTGCCCTGCGCCCCTCTGCCTCTCAGTCTTGCAACATCTACACTGACTCCAAATATGCTTTCCTTACCTTGCATGCCCATAGGGCCATCTGGAAACATCGAGGTTTCGTTACAGCCTCCGGCCACCTGATCCATCATGCTCCCCTCATTCTTGACCTCCTTGAGGCCGCCAAATTGCCCTCCCATGTCGCCGTTATGTACTGTCGAGCCCACCGTCGTGTCACTGATCTCGTCTCACGCGGCAATGCCCTTGCCGACCGCACAGCCCAAGCTGCCAGCCTCTGCCCCCCTCCTTCGGCTCCTGTGTACACAATCATTCCTTTTCTGGACACCCTTACACCCCAGTACACTTCTCAGGAACAGACTTGGGCCCGCACTCTTTCGGGCCAGTCTGTCCTGAAAGGGGGGTGGATACAAATATGCACCAATTCAAGTGCCAATCCAGACCCACACACTGATACATCAAATGTGAGCACAGCGGGTACCCTCATATTCATTCCTCAACACCTGGCCCTCACGATTGTCAAAAGATGCTATGACCTGGCACATTCTGAACACCCTGCTATGAAAATGACCCTCGAGAGACATTTCTTTATTAATCACCTTGACCAGCTAGTCCGGAATACGGTCCAACAGTGTGTTGTCGTTTCTAGAACAAATCCCCCAATCAGACGACTGCCACCTCCTGGACACCAACCCATTGGAACATATTTGATGCAGGTCCTGTCTGTAGATTTTACCCACATGCCCACTTCCCGTTCCCTCAGTCACCTCCTAGTCTTCACAGACACCCTGACTAGATGGGTCGAAGCCTTCCCTACTCTCACTGAACGCGCCAGGGACGTAACCAAACACCTCCTGAATGATATAAGAACATAAGCAGTGCCTCCGCCGGGTCAGACCATAGGTCCATCCTGCCCGGCAGTCCGCTCCAGCGGCGGCCCAAACAGGTCACGACCTGTCTGAATCACCAGAAGGGGCTCCCTTGCCACCTTGGTTTCTCATTGAAGTCCTATCTTCCCATCGAAGTCCTAACCCTCTGGTCTTGCACATGAACGACCTGGTTGGGTTTCTATACTTATTACCTGGTTAGCTTTCTATACTTGTGTTACATCCCAGCTCCTCCCTCAGTATCCCACGATCCCTTTATCCCTCAGGAATCCGTCCAATCCCTGTTTGAATCCCTGTACCGTACTCTGCCTGATCACTTCCTCCGGTAGCACATTCCAAGTGTCCACGACCCTTTGGGTGAAAAAAAACTTCCTTGCATTTGTTTTGAACCTATCTCCCTTCAGTTTCTCCGAATGCCCCCTCGTACTTGTTGTCCCCTTCAGTCTGAAGAATCTGTCCCTATCCACCCTCTCTATGCCCCTCATGACCTTGAAGGTCTCTATCATATCTCCCCTGAGCCTCCTTTTTTCCAGAGAGAAGAGCCCCAGCCTATCCAACCTCTCGGCGTATGGGCAGTGTTCCAGCCCTTTTACCAGTTTCGTTGCTCTCCTTTGGACTCTCTCAAGTACCGCCATGTCCTTCTTGAGGTGCGGCGACCAATACTGAACGCAGTATTCCAGATGTGGACACACCATCGCTCGATACAATGGCATGATGACTTCCCGCATCCTGGTTGTTATGCCCCTCTTTATGAAGCCCAGCATCCTGTTGGCTTTTTTCGAGGCTGCTACGCACTGTGCAGATGGCTTCAGTGATGCATCCACCAGCACACCCAAGTCTCTCTCAAGTCTGCTGTCTCCCAACAATGCCCCCCCCCCCCCAATTTGTAGTTGAACAACAGGTTCTTTTTCCCTATATGCATGACCTTGCATTTTTCCACGTTAAATCGCATTTGCCATTTGTTTGCCCAGTCTTCCAGCTTTTCCAGGTCCCTTTGCAGGTCCTCACACTCCTCCCTGGACCTAACTCTGCCGCACAGTTTGGTATCGTCTGCAAATTTTATAACCTCGCACTTTGCCTCCTTTTCCAGGTCATTGATAAATATGTTGAAGAGTAACGGCCCCAGCACCGATCCCTGTGGCACACCGCTTGTGACTCCCCGCCAGTCAGAATATTGGCCCTTCACTCCGACCCTCTGCAGTCTACCCGACAACCACTGCTTGATCCATCTGTGCACATCCCCTCCCACCCCGTTGTTCCATAGCTTCCTAAGCAGCCTTTCATGTGGCACCTTGTCAAAAGCCTTTTGAAAATCGAGATAAATGATGTCTATGGGTTCCCGATTGTCCACCTGACTGCTTATTCCCTCAAAGAAGTACAGAAGGTTCGTTAGGCACGATCTTCCCTTACAGAATCCGTGCTGGCTTGTTCGCAGTAGGCCATTCCTCTCGATGTGCTCGCAAATGCCGTCCTTGATCATAGCTTCCACCATCTTCCCTATAATTGAAGTCAGGCTCACCGGCCTGTAGTTCCCGGGGTCACCCCTCGATCCCTTCTTGAAGATAGGTGTGACATTCGCCAATTTCCAGTCCTCTGGTATCTCACCAGTTTTCAAGGATAGGTTGCAAACATGCTGGATTGTGCCCACTATTTCTTGTCTTAGTTCCTTCAGAACCCTTGGGTGGATCCCGTCCAGGCCCGGTGTTTTACCGCATTTTAACCTGTCTATCTGTTTGAGGACATCCTCCTTACTTACCTCTATGTGCTCCAATTTTTCGGCCTGTTCCCCACTCATGAGCTCCTCTGAGTCCGGTATATTAGATATATAATTCCGTGCTTCGGTCTCCCCGTTTCCATAAGCAGTGACAACGGCCCCGTCTTCATTGCTGATGTCGTCCAACAAACTGCTCAGGCCCTCCAAATTGAATGGAAATTATATGCTGCTTACCACCCCCAGAGCTGAAAGGATGAACAGAACCCTAAGACCCTTCTCACCAAACACATTGAAGAAACCAATCTGCCCTGGCCTATCCTGTTGCCTTCCATTCTTTTCCAGATCAGGTGTACCCTGTCAAAACCCACTAAACCGTCCCCATTTCAGCTCATGTTTGGCCGGCCACCACCCATTGTGAATCCAGACCCTGGTTCCTTTGCTACTCTGGAATCGGATATCCTCCAGAGTCAGGTCCAATCCTTAGCTAAAGCCCTGCAAGAGCTCCACAAATGGGTCCTGAAAAGGGCCCCATTACCGATAGCCACACAAGTCCATGGATACATCCCTGGGGATACGGTGTGGCTGAAAACTTAGAAGTCAGACCCCCTGAAACCTAGATGGATAGGTCCTTTTACTGTCCTAATTTCTTCTCTTATAGTTGTCAAGGTATCCGGACCCGAAACTTGGTTCCACTACAACACGGATCTACAGATGAAGCTTTCTAAGACCTCAAAATGTTATAAATATTTACTACTGTACTTAGCAGATATTCTGAATATAACTCTTTACGAGTGTCTGAGTATAACTGACTGCCTGTGGTTTATTGCTGCCTCCAGCTAGTGCCTTTAGCAAGTGTCTTGAGTATCACTTTGAGATTTTCTGATTGAGATGATTTTCTGATTGAGATGTGCCTGAAAGAAAAATGAGCTTCTTGTGCCAGCAGTCGGCGCCTTTTGTGCTATATATCTGACTTTTGTTTTGCCCTCATTGTCTTATGTTTCTTTCTTCTGTAGTTCTTTCCTATTGTACTTAATAAGTGCCCCTCAGCCCCTTTGCCTGATGTTTGTTTGCATGACGGAGTTAAGTACAGAAAGTTTCAAACATCAGAGGGTATTATCTGTTTCCAACCTACTGGTGATGAAGTTGAAAAGTGGATGGAACTCTGCATTGATAATGTTGAGGGTCCACTTATCAACCAGACTCTTATTGTAGATCCCACTCGCCCAGTGTCTTTTGTATTTTGATGTATGTGTGTTATTTGATGTTGCTCAAGATCATGGTACTACCCCTAATACAGTCTCATGTGGCTCCCTAGCTTGGCAGCGCTACTACACTTCATGTGCTAAGTATGTGTGCCTGTACAACCTAATGCCCTTTAAGAAATGCCCCTATGTGGAAACCTTCACTAATGGTAGAGCCTGTCCTGAGTGGGAATGTGTCTCGTGGGCCACCTACAAGAACCCTCATAAATACGCAGCCAATACCCCCTCTGCCACTCTTGCAGTAGGCCCTAACCCCGGTCCCACGTGTACTGCAAGCCACTGTAATCCCATGGTTTTTACTATCACTGACCCACAGAGGCCGCATGACATTGTATATTGATGGTAAAAGGCGAGACCTGGGTACTGTTGTATATGTCCTTATTGTGTCCTGCCCTCGTGACCCTGTTCACCACTTGGTGGTGTTTCCCCAGTTTTATGAAAATATGAAAGTAGATATTGATATTCCTGTAATCACTAGAAATCTGTTTATTCAGTTTGCTGAAACTATAGGCCAGACTCAACCTTAGCAATTGTTTTGTATGTGGAGAAACTGGTATGGGAGAACAGTGGCCATGGGAGGCATAGCAGCTGGACATGTTAAACCTGACTTCACAAAACCTCATTTTCACATCAGGTCCACGACCTTCACGATGGGCCTTGCGAACCTCCATTGTTGCTTCCCACAGCCTTCAGCGTATTGGACCCCCTCTTCAACGTCCAGGTTGGATACCTCAAGTGTTCATCTCTCTGGTCTTTTAACACCCCCACTGTTGCCTGGGACCCCAGGCCTGCCAAGAACACCTCCAATTTGCCAGGTCAACCCCTGCTTAATGGAACTTCTTATGAAAGATGGTCAGCTCCTGATGGTCGATATTGGCTCTGTGATCTTGGCCTGTTTGCTTACTCTTGATTGCCTACTAACTGAACTGGTACATGTGTACTTGGCAAGATGCGTCCCAGCTTCTTCCTGTTACCGCTGGCCGATTGTGAACACCTGGAAGCCCCTGTATTCGACACCAGGGGTCGCCAAAAGCAGTCTATTTCCACTAATGCCCTTAAAATAGGTGAATGGGGTGATGACTGGCCTGCAGAACGGATCATCGCTGCTTACAGACCTGCTACTTGGGCCAAAGATGGTTGCTATGGTTATCAGACCCCTATATATATGCTTAACTGCATCATTCGCTTGCAGGCTGTTCTTGAACTCATTACCAATGAAACAGCTCGTGCACTGGCTACTATTGGCAAGGCCAATGCTAAAATGCGCACTGCTATCTATCAGAACTGCCTAGCTCTAGACTACTTGCTGGCAGCAGAAGGTAGTGTCTGTGGCAAATTCAACCTCTCCAACTGCTGCCTTCAACTTGAGGACAATAGTAAAGTGATCGAGGAAGTTGTGGATCGTATCACCAAAGTGGCTTATGTTCCTGTCCAGACCTGGCGTGGCCTTACTGTAGACTGGCTCTCTGGCACCTTCGGCTCCTGGTTGCCCTTTGGCTCAGCAATGAAGACCATCTTGCTGGTTCCTGCCCTGTCTTCTCTGCTCCTTTGCGGTCCCCATAGCCATAAAGCTGCTCCACCGAACTGTTGATTCTACTGTCAACCGATCCACTGCTGCTATGGCCCTTGCCCTCTCCCAATACTGCCCAGTCCCTACAACTGATCCTAACCTCCCCTCCTTGAACTTTATCAGGCTCGTCTCCTTCCTCCTTCATTCGACCAGCCTGAAAGGGGGGACTGAAGGAGTCTGGGATTGGTTTTCCTGAGTTTTAAATTGAGTTTTCTCTTTAATAAAATGCTGAATTATGTTTAGTTGCAGACCTAACTTATCTCATGTTCTAGCCTGCCTAAACTGGGTGTTTTAGCTTCGGCAATTTGGCTTCTTATGGTTATCTCAGCATATACAATATTGTATTCCGCTCTCCTGGACATGTAACAAAAAGACTGCAGGGCTTAGATAAGTGACCTGCTAGTGTGAGCTTAGGACCAATGATTGTTAAGAAAAGTAACAAGTGAAAAGTTTTCTCTAGAATTCAGTTGTATAGCCAGAAAAATGAATAAATCTCTCAGTAACTTCCTGGTTTTGGCACTCCTGAAGCTTGGGGCTCAGGGGTCCGCATATGCTGAATAAAATATACCTGTCGCTTTCTTCAAGTCTCTAAGTTTTGTGGCTGACCAAAGTGACCTTTCAGTTCGATATTGAAAATTCTTTCATAACCTTGTGAACACAAAGGTGAGCAATCAGAGAATTTTTGTTGATTGGCATGTGGAATGCACTGATGGCATTAAAGTGAAATGTGACTGAAGAGGTTTTAAGACCTGAATTGGAGAAGTGGAGAAGGAAATCAAATACTGAATATATGGAAAAGGATGAAGCATCCCGATGATGTGTCCAATTCTGAGAGTAGCACTGCTATGTAGACGATTTATTGGATGTATCCAACATGATTCTAACAGGATCTGAAGATCAGAAAATGCTGAGGCTAGCCCAGGAGGTACCAAGCTGTCAAGTACAAAGACTGCAGATTGGGGAAAAAACAGTAGAAAGGCATCTACCTCTAGATGATGAAGAGAGGATTGTCTGGAACTGAAAAGAGGCAGTGTGTATCTGAGGGGGAACAAAAATAAGGAGTTCCCCAGAAGAGAGAACACCTGACATCAGGTTGTGAAAATAAAGCATCCACTGATGTGGGTGAAGAAATCTGCTGAGTGTGTCGCCAGAGTATTCTCCTTTCAGTCTCTTGCAAAGGAATCACAAACCCCTGTACTTCCTCCTTGGTATATACTAGGGGGATTTGAAGGAAGGTACTGTAGTGAAAAATCTGCAGAGTTTTGAACATCACTTTGAGTTCCAAGGGGTGCAAGTGGAACTTCTGCACCTAACTAGAGCTGTGACCTTGTGTGCAAAGATTGGCCGGGTGAGATTCACAAATATATTTGGTGAGTTCATTGTCAGAACTTTCAGATGTGAAGGAATTTGCAACAGCTGCCCTGTGGAAAAGTACAAAGAGTATAGCTTCCACTTAAAAGTTGACGAACTGGAGACTAGTGAGATGCCACGAACCACTGAGGTGTTCTACAAGGAAAATTTGTGAAGATAAAAACATGGATTGGAGACGCCATGTTTAAAGTGGTACTTGAACCTGTGTCCTTAATTCAATGTCCACTGCACTAACTGCTAAGCCACTCTTAAGGCTCCATTGAGGTAATAGTAACATCCTTCTACTGGCTTAGTAATAGTAATAGACTTGATTGCAAAAAAGAAGCAAATTAACTTGTTGCTGAGTTAGGATCACCCTGAGGTGAATCATATCAAGCAGGACCCCTATAAAGTTTAGAGCCTGAGAGGGCTGAAGTTAGGATTTTTGAAAAATCAACTTTGAACTCTAAGTGTTGAATAAAATAGTATTGGACTGTGGAACCCTTGGGCTCATAAAGTTGGTGCCAAAATGAATAGGCACCTGGTAGACAGTCTAAAAGAAGATGCTAATGAAAACTACAGAAGCAGTCCAGGCACAGAAATAACTGATATGTGGGTATCTGTGCCATCTAGAGAGCATAGCTGATCGTTTTGATCTAAGATCCCAGAGATAAAAGTTGAATGTTTTCTGAACAAAAAATGATACGAAGATTCAGTCATCTTTTGGATAAGAAATACCTGAAGTTGAACCCTTAATTTTTCTGAGAAGGGGGTACTAGCTCTTGGACATATAGTTGAAGCAAAGCCTCTATGTTCCGAAGAAGAAGGGAAGTCCTGAGATCTAAAAGTGGACTCTCCTGGATAATTTAGTGGTATTTCGACAATGTGATAAAACAGTAACCATCCTTGATGACTGAGAGAACTCACAAGACCAATGCTGTGGTAAAAATGAAGATAACTTCCCTTTGGTAAGGAAGTGGCTAAGAAGGAAAAAACGCAAGTATGCTTGACCTAATACCCAGAAGAATTGAGGCCTGCACTTTTTGAGTGTTGTTTGCTTCTTGTGCAATGTAAGTCCAGAAGAATGCAGAAGCATATCGCTGCTAATGTGAAGAATGCTTAACAGAATGCTTCATATTATGAGGTGTAGTCCTTAGCCTTTTCAAAGTTCATTCTCCATCTTTGTGTGGCCGTCTCTATAGAATTGCCAAAAAGCTCTTCCCTTAAACATGGGATTTTGGCTAATATATTTTGCAGATGGATGTCTATATCAGAGCCTCTTTCTCATAGCTATTGACATAGCAGATGCTCTGGATGGCAACTCAAAAGCATCAGAGGCTGACTTTGCTACATACTTTCTGGTCTATAAAAAAGGTTGAATATTTTACTGATATTCTGCAAGATGCTCGGACAGAATATATTGCTCAAGTAAGGAAATTTTGCCACCAGTTTGAAAAACAAAGACATGTAAAAACTAAGTAAGGATCCTGCTCACCAGCATAGTCCTTAGTAAGGCCTTCACGCCCTGTAAGCAAGGAGGCAGAAACAATTTCACTGAAATATTTGATGCTGAAGCTGTGGTCTATCAAATCCTGGAGGAGAAAAGATTTTGTAAATGGAATCTAGTTTTCTTGGAGCCACCATGATAAAGGTATTTTGCAAGAAGTATCTATCAAAAATATTCCATGGAAGGGTAACTTGAGGAGCTCTTTGGGAGGCTCGGTATAGTCCAAATATTCAACACTTGGTCCAGTGTCAGCTTCCAACGAGACAAATAAAGGCTTTACCCAACTGTCTAATATATCTGGTAAAGACAGGAGAAAGCCGCGAAGCAGCCTGTTTAGCTTGCTGTGGCTGCCGACGCTACTGGAAGGAGGTTGTCAACTCGCTGGGAGGGTCGGGAGGGAGAGGTAGGAGGGTCAGCGGGGCCTGAATCCAGGCTGCGATCCCCTGTCCCGTTGTCCCCACTCACAGCTTTGGACGCCCTCTCTGAAAATGGGACATTTCGGGCGTCCCAAAGCTGTGAGTGGGGACAACGGGACAGGGGATGTGAAAAAGGGACTGTCCCGTTCAAAGTGGGACATATGGTCACCTTAATTATACTGAAGTCACACATGACAGGAATAGTGTTAGGGGAGTGCCCCCTGGTCAGAGAGAGCCCTAAGCCAGCTGGAAGCTAAAGAAGCACTGCCTGGGCTTTGCAGTCCCCAGTTATGTCTCTAGCAGGATATATATTTCAAATCTGATATATTCTAATGACAAAATAGAAATAAAATGATTTTTTTCTACCTTTTGTTGTCTCTAGTTTCTGCTTTCATCTTCTTTTCACTCTTTTCCTTCCAGTATCTGCCCTGTCTCTTCAGCATCTGCCCGTTCCAGAAACTGTCTGTCTCCTCCTGCCATCTCTCCTCTAGACCCCTCCCCCTTTAGTCTGGCATCCATCATCTCCCCTCCCCCCTGTGGTTTTTAGCATCTTTCTCTTCTCATTTCCTCCGCTCAGATCTGATATCTCTAACTCCTTCCCCGTTCTCTGGCATCTCTCTCTCGTCCCTTTCTTTTTCTTCTCTGGTCTTCCTTCTTTATTTTCTGCCTCCTTCTAAATTAAATTATTTCTTACTATTCAGATCTCAGTTTCCCTCTTTTCACTGTGTCTACCCACAGCATGCCACCCCTTTCCTTCACCCCTCCACTATCTCATTAACTCTTATCTTCTTCCCCCTCCAGCAAATGTCCTTTTTCTTTATCCCACCTTCCATCATGTGTTCTCTTTCTCCACTTCCATTCAGCATTTGCTCTCCCTTCTCCCCACATCTGCCCTCTTCTTTCTCCCCCCTTCCATCATCTACCCCTTCTCTCTCCCCCCACTTCCATCATCTGCCCTCTTCTCTCAATCTCTCCATCCACCACAGGCCCATCTCTCTCCCTTCCTTTCACCTTTCTTTCCGATTTTGGCAACAAGATGGGCAATGCCCCCCCCCCCCCCTCAAGATCAGCAACAGACTTCCTCTTCCCCGGTTATCAACAGCACTTCAGATCGGCTACGCGGTGCTCAGTCCAAAGCTTCCCTCTGACTCGAACTGCCTGGGCAGAAACAGGAAGCCACATCAGAGGGGAAGCTTTGGGCTGAACACCGTGTAACCGATCTGATGTGCTGTTGAAGCCCAGGGAAGAGGAGGCCGTTGCCGAACTTGAGTGCTGTCGAGGGAGGGGGGCCCATTGCCAATCTTGAATTGCAGGGGGGGCCCCGATGCCACACATTGCCGTTGCAGCCCAGACGCTGATGGCCCCAATCCGATCTCACCAGTCCGCAGACCGACAGTTGAAGAAGTGACCTAGACCAGTGTTTCTCAACTTTTTCAAGCCAAGGACCCCCTAAGTCAAACAAATACCAACCAAGTGTCCATGCTCCGCCCCTGACCCCACCCCCATTATAATAGTACTAATTGTAATGCAATTTCTGTCATTAATTTTTCATGTACACACAATATCTTACTGTAAATAATTAGGAGTATAAACTCTATATTACCAGTGTGTGTTATATAACTAATTCAGATTATCTACCAGCTTCTTTAATTCTTATATTCAAGAAAACCATTGTCCTTGCTTATTTATATTCAATTATACTATATGAATTCTCTGATCTTAATATTAATTATTATATAGCAAAACTAGTATTTTAGCCCGTTACATTAACGGGTGCTAGAATATATGTCTGTCTGTCTTTATTTCAGTCTCTCTCTCCCTCCCGCTGTCTTTCTTTCTGTCTGTCTGTCTCTGGCCCCCTTTGTCTGTCTGTCTTTCTGTGTATCTCCCTGCCCCTGTGTCTTTCTTCTTTTCTTTCTGTCTCCCTTCCTCCCGCTGTCTGTCTGTCTTTCTATCTATCTGTCTCTCTCCCTGCCTCCTATGCAGCAGCAATTCTCTCCCACCACTTCCCTGTGCAGCAGCCAAAGAAGCATTCCCTCCTCCATTTCCCTCCCCCCACACCACTTCCCTGAATTGCATTGAATTTTGACGTCATCATCCAGACTGCCAATTTTAAAGACAATAGCAATTGTTTTCAACCTTCCAAACAGTTATTAAGCAAAACTCAGCCAGCCTTAAAGAACAGATAACCCAGATATACCAAGTCACGCGCATTTCACTGCCCTCACAAACCAAACAGCTCTCTTCACCCGAATTCAAAGCGCGGATTGCTCTGCCCACGGTCTGGCATCTCTTCCTCCCATTCTCCCGAGTCTCACCATCCGCGGCCCGACTTCTCTCCCTCATTCTCAAATGCCCCATCCCCACATCCGACCTACAAACCTGTCTCTGAAGTTTCCAACACCACCCAAAAGTTTGCTTCTCCAACGTCCCACGCTCCCTCCGCCGCAACTTCTTTCCATCTGCCGTGTCCCGCCCTGCCGGAAACAGGAAGTTGTGGCAGAGGGAGCGAAACGTAGCCGCTGGAAAGCTATTCACCTCAGCGGACAGCAGCAGGGAAGGCTCACCACCCCAGCTCCGTCCCCGTCCTCCCGCGCTTTCTCAGCGGCCCGGCTCTCTCGCTCGGTTGGTTGTTTTTTTTTTTTTTTACCTGGCCGCTCCGCTTCCTGCATTCGGCTGCTCTCTGCCGACAGCCGCCTGCCTCAAAGCCCTCCTCCCTACCCTACCCCTAGCATGGCCACTGCGCCTTGAGATTGCCCTGGTCTCGGTGTGACCAGGAAGCCGGGGCGGGCGAGGACGGCCCCTTGCCCAGCAGCGCTGCTTCTCTCCATCCCCGCCAGTGACATACTAAGCGCGCATGCGCACTCTCGCTGGCACAGCACGATAGATCAGATCTCAGGGAACACGCGGCGAGAGTGCGCATGCGCGGCTAGCGTTTTATTATTATAGATTATTGCTTCCTACTAGCTATAAGTGCTCAGTCGTTTATCTCCTGCATGGGAGCCACAGCGAGATCATTCAGGGACCATCATCGCCCCTTATTGCGGGCTGTGACATAATTCTGCAGCATCAGTCCAGCCTGAGTACATGCAAAGGAGATATTGTCCATTAGCTCACTACCAATATTCTTTACCATTTAGACCACCACAACTCAGTTCTTTTCATCTCTCTGGACCTGTCTGCAGCGTTTGACACAATAGATCATAATCTTCTACTTCAATGTCTTCAGGATATTGGTATTTCAGGACAGTCTTACAATGGTTCAACTCTTACTTCTCTGACCGTACTTTCAAAGTGATTTGAAATACTAGTATTCCACAAGGGTCAATTCTATCACCATTACTATTCAATATTTTCTTGGCTCCGCTATTAACCTTAGGACAGTCTATCAGGTTCACCATGTTCACATACGCAGAAGACACAATTAATCCATCCAATTAACCTCATTAAGTTTAAATTACAAAAAATTAGATCATGGTTGAGTACCAACATGCTCTCTCTATATATCAATAAAATCAAAACAATGATCTTTCCTATTAAAGAAGTACTTTCCCTGCATAGCACCATCAAAAATGAATCCACCTCAGTGCCAATTATCCCTATTCTAAAACTGCTGGGGGTCATTGTGGGCAAATTACAGTACAGTAGTGCAAAAATGTTTTTATCGTCTGCGTATGATTCGTTCACTTTCTAAAGTTTTGGAGCAACCATCCTTAACTATACTTATTCATTCTCTCATCATTTTCTGTCTTAACTACTGTAACATCCTTTATAAGGGCATAACACAAAAAGAAATCAGGCATTTAGGAATTGTGCAGTTAAAATAATATTTCAGGCAAAAACGTTAGATCACATTTCTCCTCTATTAAACAAAGTCCATTGGTTACCAATTGAACATATATAATCACACACACGATCCTTTTGTTAAACTTTAAGACAAATACAAGTAACTTACCTGAATTAGAACATAAGAATATAGGAATTATCACTGCTGGGTCAGACCAGTGGTCCACCGCGCCCATGCGGCGGCCCCCAGGTCAAAGAGCAGTGACCTAACTGAGACCAGCCCTACCTGTGTTCGTTCTGATTCAGCATGAATTTGTCCAACCTTGTCTTGAATCCCTGGAGGGTGTTTTCCCTTATAACAGACTCAGGAATAGCATTCCAGTTCTCTACCACTGTCTGGGTGAAGAAGAACTTCCTTACGTTTGTACGGAATCTATCCCCTTTTAACTTCAGAGAGTGCCCTCTCGTTCACTCTACCTTGGAGAGGGTGAACAACATGTGTTTATCTACTAAGTCTATTCCCTTCATTATCTTGAATGTTCTGATCATGCCCCTCTCAGTATCCTCTTTTCAAGGAAGAATAGGCCCAGCTTCCCTAATCTCTCACTGTACGGCAACTCCTCAAATCCCTTAACCATTTTAGTCACTCTTTTCTGGACCCTTTCGTGTCCTTCATGTACGGCAACCAGTGCTGGACGCAGTATTCCAGGTGAAGATGTACCATGGCCTGGTACAGCGGCATGATAACCTTCTCTGATCTGTTCGTGATCCCCTTCTTAATCATTACTAGCATTCTGTTCGCTCTTTTCGTCGCCGCTGCCACACATTGCGCAGATGGCTTCATTGACTTGTCGACGAGTACTCCCAAGTCTTTCCTGGGGGGTCTCTCCAAGTACCGCCCCAGACATCTTGTATTCGTGTATGGGATTACCTTACGCATATCCACGTTGAACCTCATTTGCCATGCTGCTGTCCATTTCTCCAGCGTGGTTATGTTGCGTTGCAGATCTTCACAATCCCCCTGCATCTTCACTACTCTGAATAACTTCGTATTGTCCGCAAATTTAATCACCTCACTCGTTGTACCCATTTCCAGATCGTTTATGAATATGTTGAAGAGCACTGAACCCTGCGGCACCCCACTGGTGACGTTCTTCCAGTCCGAGTATTGTCCATTTACCCCCACTCTCTGTTTTCTATCCATTAGCCAGTTTTTAATCCACGTGAGTATTTCACCCTCTATTCCATGGCTCTCAATTTTTCGAAGTAGTCGTTCATGTGGAACCTTGTCAAATACCTTCTGAAAATCCAGATATATAATGTCGACTGGGTCACCCTTGTCTATCTGCCTGTTTACCCCCTCAAAGTAGTGCAGTAAGTTCGTCAAGCAAGATTGTCCTTTGCTGAAACCAAGCTGGCATTGTGTCCATCTAGGTGATCAATGATGCGTTCTTCTATCAGCGCCTCTACCATCTTTCCTGGTACCAAGGTCAGACTCACTGGTCTGTAGTTTCCTGGATCTCCCCTTGAACCTTTCTTGAAGATCGGCGTAACATTCTCCACTTTCCAGTCTTCTGGAATCCTTCCCGATTTGATCGACAGATTGGCTATTAGTTGGAGCAGTTCAGCTATACCCTCGGATGGATGCCATCCGGTCCTTGGGATTTATCGATTTTAAGCCTATCAATCTGACTGCATACCTCTACTAGACTGACCGTCAATCCTGTCAATTTCCCGTCTTCATTTCCTGCATATAGCCTGTCAGCTTCCGGTATGTTGCTTCTTCGGTAAATACAGGCGCAAAAAATGTGTTTAGTTTGTCGGCGATGGCTTTGTCCTCCTTTAGTACTCCCTTTATTCCATGGTCATCCAACGGCCCCCACCATTTCCTTCGCGGGTCGTTTCCCCTTAATATATCGAACAAAATGCTTAAAGCTTTTTGCCTCCTTGGCTATTTTTTCCTCATAGCCTGCTTTTATGTTGTTTGTGATTTTGCCAGTTTTCATCCTTTTTTACCTTTTCCATTCCTTAAATGAAGTCTTCTCATCTCTGATCACTTCTTCACCGCTACAGTGAGCCATGCCGGTTCCTTGTTCTTTTTCCTCTTGGATTCCTTGTTGATACGCGGTATATATCGATTTTGCACTTTGGTGACTGAGTCCTTACAGAGGGAGCATGCTTGCTCTAGCGATTTTACAGTGCTTATCCTCTTCTTAATCTTCTTCCCCACCATGAGTCTCATCGCTTCATAATCATTCTAGATCGATGTTTTGCCCCTGTGTCCAGTTTGAAGCGGATCATATTGTGACCACTGCTTCCCAGCATCCCTTCTACTTCTACGCCTTGTGCCGGTCCTCATAGTCCATTTAGAATTAAGTCCAGAATTGCATTTCCTCTCGTATTTTCCTTGACAAGTTGTTCCAGGAAGCAATCGCCTACAGCATCCAGGAACTTGGTCTCCCTACTGCAGCTGGAGGTGCCTAGGTTCCAGTCTATCCCCGGATAATTGAAGATGCCCATGATAACTGCGTTGCCTCTCTTGCCTCGTCTGTCATTTCTCCATCAGTTTCTATGGACTGCCCTGGGGGTCGGTAGTAGATGCCAATCTTCATTTACGTTTCATTTATTCCCGGAATTTTGGCCCATTGAGACTCTACCTTATTTTTCATATCTGGCGTGTTCTCGCCGGTAGACTCAATTCCCTCTTTGATGTATAGGGCAATACCCCCCACCTTTTTGACCTACTCTGTCTCTGCGGTATAGCTTGTATCCCGGTAGCATAGTGTCCCAGACGTTTTCCTCATTCCACCTTGTTTCTGATGCCAATGATTTCAAGGTTATCTTTTTGTGCCATAGCTTCCAATTCCCCATCTTATTCCTTAGGCTCCTTGCATTTGTTTGTATACATACACGAGTTTGCGGCCTGTTACTTTCTTGCATTTCCTTCCCTCTTGTGTCCCTTTCGATCCGTCAGGTTTTCTGTCTTGCCTATGATCCGGTGAGTCTTCCCCGCTATCTTCCTGCATGGTATCCTCTGGGTATACTGTTTCCCAAACCATTGACTCTTGGTCGACTGTTGACTTTCCCCATCTTCCTAGTCTCAATTTCTCTCTTGATGTTGCTTGCAAGTAGCCTCATTCCGTCTCCGCTGAGGGGGAGTCCATCATTCCTGTATAGATTGCTCTTCCCCCAGAACGTCATCCAGTTGCGCAGGAAGTGGAATCCTTCTTCCTCACACCAGCGCCTCCTCCATGCGTTGACTGCTTGCAACTTCGTGTGCCTCTTCTTGGCCCTGGGTACCGGCAGATCTCTGAGAACGCTACCCTCAGCCTTCTGGTCTTCAGCTTCATTCCTAGCATCCAGAACTGGTCCTTCAGTCCTTCTCGGCTGTAGTTCCTGTTGCTCTCGTTGTTTGTCCCCACATAGATCAGCACCGCCGTATTTTCCTCTTCCACGCTGTCGATGATCCTGTTGATGTGGGTCACTATATCTTCTATCTTGACTCCAGGTAGGCAGGTCTTCCTCCCGCTATGTGGCTGTCGACTTGTCAGATGATGGGAGTCCCCCACGACGATTGCTGTCCTCTCTATCTTCTCTTGCCTCTCTAGCCACAGGTCGGTGTCCCTGGTGTATGACCATCTCTTCAGCCGTAGGTCCATGTCCTCTGTGCACTTCCATCTTCCCTCATCCTGGCGTTGGCTTGCACCGGACTCGTCTTCCTGTGGGATCCCTCTGCTGCTTCCAGATCTCGCTGCTGTGTCACCCGTTTCTTCCTTGTGGTTGTTCTCCAGGTGGTCCTTACTCACTTGTAGGTGTATCTTGGCAGTTCCAATGTTGCTGGTGATTCTCCACAGCCTCCCTGTTTGCCTCCTCGATGAACTTCTCTAACTCCTGGACTTCTTCCTCAATGGATTCCTCTGTCTTGAAGTTTTCTGCCTCTCTGTCTTCCTCCTCCACTGCTCGAAGTGCTTCTAGTTCCAGTATTCTGCCTTCCAGGAGTCTGACTTGTTTCTTGAGGCCCTCCAGTTCCCCGCATTGAGTGCATACATAAGACCTTCTCCCAGAGGGGAGGTAGCCATACATATGGCAAACGGTGCAGAAAACTGGGTAGCTCAACATCCTGGTTCTGTGTGCTGCTTCCATTGCTGTCCTCTCGCCGGTCTGCTGTCTGAAGTGGCTTCTCCCTGGTTCCTTATGTAGCATCCTTGGTGTTAATATGAAGTCCCTCTCCTGATTTTAAACCTGCTACCCTTGCTTGCTTGTGTGCCTTTTAAGGAGGAGCTCTGGTGGATGATGGGGTGGGCGGAGCTACCTCTCACCGATGCCCCTTTCTCTTTCCTGCCTCTTCTTCCCCTCTCCTGTTCTCTCCTGCGCTTTTCTTTCCTTCTGCTTCTCCTTTCCTGCTTGCCTGCCCAAGCCTGATTAATTCAGCTCCGTTGGCCCCTCCACTTTTAAGGAGGAGCTCCAGTGGATGACGTTGGGGTGGACGGAGCTACATCTCGCCAATGCCCCTTGCTGTTTCCTGCCTCTTCTTTCCCTCTCCTGTGCTTTTCTCTCTGCTTCTCCTTTTCTGCTTGCCTGCTCAAGCCTGATTAACTCAGCTCCATCGGCCCCTCCCCTTTTAAGGAGGAGCTCCGGTGGATGACGTCAGGGGGAAGTCGAAGATATCTCTCACTGATGTCCCTTGCTCTCTCCTGCCTCTTCTTCCCCTCTCCTGTGCTTTTCTCTCCTTTTGCTTCTCCTTTCCTGCTTGCCTGCCCAAATCTGATTAACTCAGTTCTGTTGGCCCCTTGCTCTCTCCTGCCTCTTCTTCCCCTCTCGTTCTCTCCTCCTGTTTCTCCTTTCCTGCTTGCTTGCCCAAGCCTGATTAACTCAGCTCTGTTGGCCCCTCTCCTTTTGAGGAGCTCCGGTGGATAACGACGGGGGGCAGAGCTACCTCTCGCCAATGCCCCTTGCTCTTTCCTGCCTCTTCTTCCCCTCTCCTGTTCTCTCCTTTGCTTTTCTCTCCTCTTGCTTCTCTCTCCTTCTGCTTCTCCTTTCCTGCTTGCCTGCCCAAGCCTGAATTTATCAATAATCTTCTTATACCGTATTCTCCATACAGATCTTTTCGCTCTACCTCACAAAATCTCCTTGTCATCCCATCACTGAGACATATTAAGACTATGCATCCTAGTATATTTTCAGTTACCGCCCTTTCTCTATGGAATCAAACTTTTTAATTTAATGACGCATTTGGAACATAACTGTCCTTTTTAAGACAACAGGAAGATCTGTCTCCACCCCCCCCCCCCCATTTTTGTTTTTTCCCTTTTTTGTTCTTTACTTTCAAAGATTGTACTTCTTTCCCATATTCCATGTTTTTGAATGTCATGTATTAAGTCTTCTGAGACACCTGTATTTGTTAATTTTAAGTATTTTACATGTATTTTATACTGTACACTAGTGCTGCCCAAATTCAGGGGAAAAAAATTTTGATTCAGCCTATTGAATCGATTTTTAAATTCGATTTTCCTGCCCAATTGGGTGGGGTTTGTTTTTTTTTTGTTTGTTTTTCAAACATCCTGGTGGGTTTATTTTATAGCCTCTTCACCCCTTTTGCCCTCTCCTACCCACACTGGTCCTGCGGTGTAAACAAAACAAACAAAAAATACTTTTCCTCTTTCTGTTAAATCCTAGTTCACGTTCGCAGTCTAACACCAGCTCTGGAAGTATACACATTTCAAATCTGTAATCACAAAACAGAAAATAAAATTATTTTTCCTACCTTTTGTTGTCTGGTCATTTTTCAAATCATGTTGGTCCCATGTTGGTCTGGTTGTCTTCTGATCAGGCTCTCCTTCTTTCTTCATGCTAACCATCCATCTTCCATCTTTGTCCTCCCCTTCTGTTTCCCCTTCCTCCCCCGGAGGACTGGCATCTTTCCTTTTTCTCATCTCCATCCCTCCGCAGCTGCAGTGATGGACCCCACCATCCACCATCTCTCCTTTTCTCAACTACCCTTTCATCCAACATCTCTCTTCTGTGTCCCTCCTCTCCAGTAATGCCCCCCTTGTATTCCTATGCTCCCTCCATGCCCAGCATCTTATAATAATAATAATTTATTTTCTTGTATACTGCCCAACCAATAGTTCTGGGCGGTTCACAACAGAATAACTGAGACATTTCAGCACATGGTACAGTTTCATAGAACACACTATCTATGTACAATCTAAAATTATATAATAAAAGTAATACAATTGTTAACATTCAAGTCTCTCCCCATATCCAGCTTCTTCTTTCTCTCTTCCTTACCTCCTGTATCCCCTTCCCCAGGTACAGGTTTTCTCCTACTACCTCTCCTGTCATCCTGCACCCTGTCAACCTACTTTGGAGCAGTATCTGTCCCTCTTGTACCCTTCCCCTTGTGGTCTTGCATTTTTTTCTCTCTCTCTCTATTAGTTCAGCACCTCTCCCCTGATTTCCTCCCCCTCTTTTTGGTTTGGACTCTCTCTTCCCTTCCCTTCAGGTCTGGCATCTCCCCTCCCCTCTCTTACTCCTTCCCTCTTCCTCCCTCTGCACAGGCCTAGCAGTATAGCAAATGTGTTATACTGCCCCCACCCCATGCGAAGGCCTGCCTTCATGCTGCGAAGGCCTGCCCCCCCCCCCCCGCTGAAGGCTTGCTCCCCCTACAAGCCTGCAAGTTCCCCCAGCTTCCCCGCTTTTACCTTAAGCTAATACGGCAGCCTGCAGGATCACTGGTGCTGTAGTGATTCCTGCAGCTGCCGTCGTACTCAACGGCACGTTTCCTCTGCCGCGATCCTGCCCCTGACGTCAGAGGAGGGGCGGGACCATAGAAGAGAGAAAATACCGCTGAGGACGACAGACAGCTGCAAGTCTGTTAGGTCACAAGCCAGCAAGAATTAGGAAGAATTTCTGTAAGGTTTAGTCCTGTCCAAATAGTCCATTTGCAGTCCAAAGTGTGCAGAGCTGCTGGAGAGGAATGTGGTTTTGGGAAGAAAATAGGTAGAACCATGGACTGGTTGAGATGAAATTCTAAGATGACTTTTGGAAGGAATTTTGGACGAGTCCAAAGGACTACTAGGAACATAAGAATTGCCGCTGCTGGTTCAGATTGGCTATTAGTTGAAGCTGTTCAGCTATGGTCCCTTTCAGTTTCTTGATGACCCTCGGATGGATGCCATCTGGTCCCAGGGATTTATCACTCTTAAGCCTATCAATCTGCCTACACACCTCCTCTAGACTGACCGTCAATCCTGTCAGCTTTCCATCTTCGTTTCCAGCATATAGTCTGATGTGTTCCAGTATGCTGTGTAAATCTTCTTCAGTAAATACAGACCAAAAAATGTGTTCAGTTTGTCAGCGATTGCTTTGTCCTCCTTTAGCGCTCCCTTTATTCCATGGTCATCCAACGGTCCCACCGCTTCCTTCCTGGGTCGTTTCTCCTTAATATATCGAAAGAACAGCTTGAAGTTTTTCACCTCCTTGGCTATTTTTTCCTCATAGTTGCTTTTGGCCTCTTACCACCTTATTACATTACATTACATTAGTGATTTCTATTCCGCCATTACCCTTCGGTTCAAGGCAGATTACATCCAAACTAAAACAAGAATTACATTTCAACTTTGAAGTAATAGATTAAACGATGAGATAAAATTTTAAGGGAGAATTATGGGTTTTAGATAATGTTTGGTAACTAGAAAAATTAGAGAGTACTAAGGGTTTATAGAGTGTTGGATGTTGGGTTAGGATTGTTGTGTTGGAGAGGTTTAACGTGTTTTTTGAAGAGTATGGTTTGAATTTCTTTCTTGAAGGTTTTGTAATCTGTGGATGAAGATAACAGAGTGGTGAGTTGGCACCTGTGTTGATGTTGTTTGTGCTTGTTTCCAGTTTTTGTCCGCTTTTGACCTTTTCCATTGCTTAAACGACGTTTTCTTGTCTCTGATTGCTTCCTTTACCTTTACAGTCAGCCACGCCGGTTCTTTGTTCTTTTTCCTCTTGGATCCCTTGTTGATAAGCGGTATATGTAGATTTTGCATCTTGGTGATTGTGTGCTTAAAAAGGGACCAAGCTTGCTCTAGCGTTTTTACAGTGCTTATCCTCTTCTTAATCTTCTTTCTTACCATGAGTCTCATCCCTTCGTAATTCCCTTTTTGGAAGTTCAGTGCAATGGCTGTTGTTTGGGCTGATATTTCTCCCCTGCGTCCAGATCGAAGCGGATCATATTGTGATCACTGTTTCCCAGCGTCCCTTCTACTTCTATATCTTGTGCTGGTCCTCACAGGCCATTTAGAATTAAGTCCAGAATTGCATTTCCTCTAGCATTTTCCTTGACAAGTTGTTCCAGGAAGCAATCGCCTACAGCATCCAAGAACTTGGTCTCCCTAACGCAGCCGGAGGTGCCTAGGTTCCAGTCTATCCCCGGATAGTTTAAGTCACCCATGATAACTGCGTTGCCTCCCTTGCAGTTGTGTTTAATCTCATCCGTCATTTCTCCATCAATTTCTTCGGACTGCCCTGGGGTCGGTAGTAGATGCCGATCTTCGTTTCTAAGCTATTTGTTCCCGGAATTTTGACCCATAGAGACTCTAACTTATCCGTCAGTTGTGGCATGTTGTTTCCAGTAGATTCAATTCCATCTTTGACATATATGGCAATGCCCCCACCTTTTTGAGCCACTCTGTCTCTGCGGTATAGTTTGTATCTCTATCATAAAAGAATCTTGTATTGGGTGAAAGTTAACTTACCCAGCATTTATGGGCTATGAGAAAACCCACATTCCAAATCAAATCTGAGTAAGCAAGTCGTGAGTGGTTTACAGAAAGACTTCATAAGAGCATAGAGTACCACGCTGAGATTCCAGGCTACAGGCGGAGGCTTAACTGGTGGCTTAGTGTGATAAAATTCTTTCATGAACAGAAAGTGACTTCTCAGCAAATGCAGAGTGAAAAACCCTGATGGCACTGAGATGGTCTCAAACCATGTTATTCTTTAGGCCTGAATTGGAGAGGAGAAGGTGGTAGTCCAGAACTGATGGAAGTGGACATGTGACAGGTTCAAGAGAACGGATGCCACATCAGGCAGAGAATCTGGTCCATTTCAAGCGGCAACACAGTGGAGTGGAAGGTTTTCTGGATGCTTCAACAGCAGCCAAAGCTGCAGCAGAAAGTGTCTAGGTATTTATGTGCTCAGTGAGAGATACCATGTTATAAGTGTTAATGAGTGAGGGCTTGGATATAGGAGAGCCATCATTCTGTGTATCATTGGAAATAGTTGTAATTATAGGATTCCTGAATTGAGAGCTGTAGAAGAGGAAGGAACCATGGTTGTCATGGCCAGTGGGGTGCGATAAGGATCATGGTGCCCCAATCCTGGTGAAATTTGAGTAGTTTTCCTGATGGAGGGAATATATAAAATAATTTATTCCTCATTCGATGAGGAAGGTATCCAATTCCAGGCGAATGGGCGCATAGAGTCTTAAGCAGAAGAGTGGAAGATTGTTGTGGAGAGGAAGCGAGAAATCTATGTCCAGAGTCCCCCCATTTGAGGAGTGTGTGGCGCAGTGGTTGGATCTACAGCCTCAGCACCCTGGGGTTGTGGGTTCAAACCCCGCGCTGCTCCCTGTGACCCTGGGCAAGTCACTCAGTCCTCCACAGCCCCAGGTACGTTAGATAGATTGTGAGCTCACCGGGACAGATAGGGAAAATGCTTGAGTACCTGATTGTAAAAAACCGCTTAGATAACCTTGATAGGCGGTATATAAAAATCCTAATAAACTTGAAATAAACTTGATTTGGAGAAAATCTGATACAGGATGGACATGTTGAGATACCACTTGTGGGCTGAAGACGTCTGTTGAGTTTTGTCAACTAGCACATTTTGCTTCCTGCCAAGTGCAGTTGCCCAAGTCCAAATCTGGATTGCTTCTATGCAAAAAGGGTGAGAACTTGTGCCCCTTGTTTGTTCTTCTCAAATATGGCAACTTGATTGTCAGTTCAGATGAGGACTATTTGGAGAAGACTGTCTTGGAATGTTTTGAGAGCTCTGTGGATTGCTCAAAGCTTCAGGAGATTGGAGTTTTCTCATGAGGAGACCAGACTCCCCGAGTGTGGATGCCGTCAAGATGAGCTCTCTAGCCTAACATCAAAGCATCTCTGATGAGGAGTTTCTGATGAGACCTGATGAAATGAGGGGAGACCTTGAGAGAGGTTGGATGGAAGCATCCACCACTGGAGGGGGTGACAGAGGTGACTTGTATCAGAGCAGACATTGAAATCCTGTTAAGGAAGATATTGAAAAACTTTTAAACTTGCTGTATTAATGTTTCACAGCTTGTTACTAAATTTACGCTCAGAATCAAGGAGGCAGGAACTGGGGAGAAAGCCCCCCCGATACCATAACCTCACCGCCCAATCATCGCGAATATCAAATTGAACAAAAATTTCAAATGTATATACTTATAACATGCCACTAGGGCTAAACTTGTGCACTAGAGAATGACACGGGGAAAAAATCTGTCCCCGTCACCGCCCCATCCCCGGCCCACCATCCTCTGCACCGCCCTGTCACCACCGTTCCCTTCACTGCCCCGTCACCGTCACCGCCACTGCCATCCCATTCACCGCCCCGTCACCATTCCCGCTGCTGTAATATTTAGCTTATTCCTTCCTTATAAATCAAAGTTCTGCCAGGTGAACTAGAGAAAGAGATGTTCAGCTGGCAGGGCTTTGTTTATACATTTTTATCAACACAACTAATATACTACTTTATCGTAAAGCAAAAAATAAATAAATAAATAGAATTTATTGTCTGGTTTCTGCTTTCCACATCTTCTCATTCAATTCCTTCCATCCACTGTGTGTCTTCTCTCTGCGTCTTCCATTTGCTGTTACTGTGCCTCTCCCTTGACTCCCCCCCCTCCCAATTGGTCTAGCACCCATCTTCTTCTCTCCGCTCCCCCATAGTCTGGCATCTGTCTTCTTCCCACTCTGTCTTCCACATTTCCCTTCAGGGTCTGTTCCTCTCCACCCTCCTTCAATGTCTGTTCTATTCCTTTCCACCACCACCCTTCCCTCCCTCCTTTACCATCTGTTCCTTTCTACCACCCTTCAGCTCCTCTCGCGTGGTCTATCTATCTACCTTCCTCCCTCTTATTTTCGTGGCACGTTACAATGTAATTTGTGCAAGCCACTGGAGCCTGCGAGCTCGGTCCCTGTCCCATCCCCACAAACCATCTTGCTTCTGTGCTCCTATTTTCCCCATTTCTAATATCTCCCATATGTAACTGCCATTGCCCCCCCCCCGTGTCTATATACCATCCCCATGGCATGTCCCCTTTATGTCTCTGTCCCTATGCCCCATGCACATAATTTCCCCTCTTTCTGTTACCTTCCTGTGTCCAGATTTCCCCTATCTTCCTCTTCCATACCAGTGTGTCTCTTCTTTTCAACCCCATCTAGCTTTTTTCCCTTTCTTCCCCCCCCCCCCCTGCTTCTAGCATCTGGCTCACCTGCCTGTCTTCTCTTTCTTTCCTGCTGTGGGTTTTTGTTTCCGTCTTCATTCCCTTGGCCCAGAATCCTTTTCCCTTTCACACCCTCCTTCCAGTTTGAGCCGGGAACACGCTGCGATCGCACGGTCCCCGCAGCCCCCACCCGCCTGCCCAATCGATCCTAGTGTTTAGCCAGCTCTCTCCCTTCTCTTCACCTTAGTTTGCACTGCAGGCTTTCTTTTTCGGCGACCTGCACGCTTTCCCAAAGAGCCGTGCATGCGCGGCTGCTCAGTGTTCAATCTTCTGCTCTGCTGCAACTTCCTGTTTCCGGTTGCGTCAGAGCAGAATATCAAACACTGAGCAGCCGCGGGTGCACGGCTCTTTGATAGCGTGCGGGTCGCCGAAAAAGAAGACCTACAAACTAAGGTGAGGAGAAGGGAGAGAGCTGGCTAAACACTAGGATCGATTGGGCAGGCGGGTGGGTGCTGCGGGGACTGCGCGATCCTTTTGCCTCACTGCGGAGACAAGACCATTCACCGCTCCACGGGGCGGTGAATGGCCTTGTCCCCGTCCCCACAGTGACTGCTAGTTTTCATTCCCCGTTTCGGCGGGTTACCTGCGGCTAAACGCGGCTAGCCGCGGGTAACCGCCACCGTGTGATTCTCTATTGTGCACGTCTAACTTGCAGTGATTTTTTGTATTGTGCACATTTCCCTTTATCAAGTTTCAAGTTTCAAGTTTATTAAAATTTGATTGATCGCTTATTACAAGCTAAGCGATTAACAATTTATATAAAATAAGTAGGATTTTAAAAAGTAAAACAATAAATGAGGTTCAGATACAAACAGACAAAACAGACTAACACTTGACTTGTGAATAATTCAAGCAATTTGTCCCTACTCTTGTGTATTAAAGGAAGATATTAAAGCAATAAGACTTGCTCAGGAGCAAAGGTTTAATATGGGGCACACAGTGGCTGGAATAAGAGAAAATCACCAATTTAAGCCCATAGACACTGCTAGACTCTGCATTAGCAAAATTTCAAGTGACACCAGCTCATTCATTGCCAATGTCTTATAATCTGATACTGATCCTGAACATGTCCCTAACTTTCAAGCATCCAGCTTTCAACCTGGACAATACTTAGCTTGCATATATGACAATTCTTGGTGGATTGGTCATGTATGTGAAATTTCAATGGAAGAATGCAACATCCTGGTTAATTTTTTGAATCCACAAATTCCTGCACAGTCATTTTCCTGGATTCCCCGCAGAGACATATGCTGGATCCCTTGATGCACCTATGACCATGTCATCAGGCAGACAGTACACTTATCCACAAGCTATTTTGGCAAACATTGACCAGACTTTCAAAACCATGTGCAAAAAAACTGAGTTCATGTCTATGCGGATCCTATTCTAATTAATGTAAACCGCCTAGAACTCGCTGGGTATGGTGGTATATATAAGAATAAAATTATTATTATTATTAAAAGTTGAATTTATGCGATTTCCTGATCTTTGTCGGTATGTATGCACACTTTAAATAAGTGTGGTTTTTGCACTTTTCTTTTTTCTCTTTAATAAAGCTTAGAAATTTATGTTTAAATGATTTTTATTATTCCAACAGTAAGAAGCAAATACAAACAGTAGTACCATTCAGGAAATAACATTTTCAACAATATAATCAGTTCCCCTCCCAACCCCCACCCCTCCCCAAGAATCCATGGCCAGTCCAACAGCTGAGAGTGGGAATAAAATCTTAAAGATTCAAAAGTCTACTGCGAGCACGCGGTGTGAGGTCCTGCCAGAAGTGCTCCCACACCTGACAAAATTTGCGACCCGGGCCAAGAGTCAAGTCTCCCACCATGCGTTTCTCCAGTGTTGCGTGCAGTATCATTAGGGATCTCCATTGTGCATATGACAGGGGATCACGGGAGAGCCAGTTGGTGAGGATGGCTTTTTTTCCCATCAAAAGGGCTCTGGAGATAAATGCTGACATTACCCTGGGTTTGGGCGAGGCTATATTATAAAATCCAAATAACGCCCTCGGTTGCGGAAGCCATCGCCTTCCCCAAAGCGATGTGGTATATAGGCCAAGATGTCTCCAAAACTGTTGGATTGTGGGGCGGGCCCAAAACATGTGACTCAAAGATGCGTGAGCCTGATTGCATTTCGGGCAAGAATGCGACGCAGTAATCCCCATCCGGGCTGCACGTTCCGGTGGAATGTAAAGTCTAAGAACAATTTTCAATTGCATTTCCCAGTGAGTAATATTGGGTGACACCTTCTGAATATTCTTCAGGATCCATTGTAACTGTTGAGCAGTCAACTGGCAATGCAAGTCCTCAGCCCACGCTGTCGCTAATATAAAGCTTAGAAATTTATATGGTATTATCTGACTATTGGGAATGTTTTTCAGAGAATGGATCAATAACTGATAAATATGTGGTCTCAGTGTATAATACACTTGTCAAGATCTTCACGACCAGTGGCAGTGGGTATATGAAAATGCATGGATACAGGGAAGGGGATCATAAAACAGTAACAATCTGAACTTAACTGTGAAACTTCATGCATCTTGTTCATTTGCATACAACATGGTTTGTGTTAAACATGCCTCTTTTCAATATTAAACATTCGTGCACATATACAACTAATGCTTATCTTTGACACTTTAATTCTCACCAAAGAAAGATGAAACAGGATAGCTTCTGTAGCAAAAAAACATGCTTTTTAAAATGACATAAAAAACTACACATTACAGGTATTTGAATCTGAAAAACTGAAAATTTGCATAAATGCATAAAGCCATATTTTTTTGGATTGTCATATCTTCAGCTTCACTTGATTGTAAAAGCTCATATTGCAAATCATGGAAGTACCTCATGGTACATGTATGCTGGTAATGTTGTACCCTCAGCTGACTTACCTACCAGCAGTATGGAGCCAAACTTTGTCAAAAATTTTCATTCGTTAATTTTTTGCCTACTTAGCTGACCTGTAGAAATGGAAGCATGTTCGCAAAAGATATCAAACTTGGCACAGAAACTTGCCCCAAGGTGTTGTACCAAACTGCAAAATTTCAGACTCCTAGGTAGTTTCCTTCTGCCGCAGTGCTTAAGCAAAGTTGGCGTTTTAGGTCACACGAGGCATGGGAGTGGATCAATTGCTATTATTCAACCACCCCTAGCTCTTGACCAAATTGAGATAGATCCAAAAAATTTTGCAGTTTCATTTGAGACCCTAGACAACACCCCCTGTAAAATTTGGTTGGATTTCAAGGGGGGGGGGAGGGTCGAGCATGGGCAGTTTTCAGAATTGGTCCACTTGACATGGAATGATCCCACTGTGCCTTTTTAGCAGACGGCGCAGTACTGCAGCTGGAAGGCTGGGATCGTCTGTTGCCAGCAAGGTCATTGGCACTTGCACATGGACAGGAAATTAGAGCGACCAGAACCTCTAGAGCAGACATGTCAAACTCTGCGGACCAAATCTGGCCCTTGATGCAATCAAATTTGGCTCACAAGACAATTGAAAATTTGCAATTAAGCTGGCCCGCCGGAAGGCATCAGCTGTAGAGAATCACACGCCAAGTTTCATGGCCCCACGCTTCGCAACTCCATGCTGTGCGACACTGTGCTCATGCCACGCCTTCCTCGGCTTGACCCTATCAACGCTCAATCACTTGCACCCTCCCAGCTGCATGACAGCCCCGTGCTGTCCATGGTCGATATGCATATGGGTGGCGAGCCCCTGCGCATGTCTCCCCGAGGTGGGCGGTCATAGTCTGCTGAAGAAGCGACGGAAGTTGGACTGGCTATTCCGGCTGCTGATGCTGGAGCCCCGCGGGCTGGTGCCCGTCTTCATTGAGTGCGCAGAGGGCAGGGCCTTGTGATGAAGGAATTTAACACTTTCTACATAGACACTTTCTACTCTCTCACGCTCCAACACCTCCAGATTTTGGCTATATACTGATCCCACAAAACAAACGTAATTGAACTAACAAACCCTTTTAAGATGTGATCCATCTTGTCTATTTATGTCCTTTTCTCCCTTCACTCCCCCCTCCCGTTCAAAGGTTGTCTGGCTTGTATGAAAAATAGTGCATTTATTGGAGGTGTTAAACCTAGTACAGTGGTACCTTGGTTTACAAGTGCACCGGTTTGCGAGTGTTTTGCAAGACGAGCAAAACATTCACAAAATCTATTTGCGAGCGGCGCCCCCCCGCAATCTGGCACCCCTCCCTCCCCCCCCGCAATTCAGCATCCCCCCGCCGCTTCTTACTGTCTGGGCCTGGGCACCGGCATGTCCTGTGCGTTGGTGCCGGTGCCCGAAGATCGGCCTTCTCTTCTTGCTGGGCCTTGAGCATCTGCGAATGCTCAAGGCCTGCGAGTTCACGTTCTCTCCAAGATTCTCGTCTGGACATGCCGGTGCCCAGGCCCAGATGACAGTAAGAAGCGGCGGAGGGGTAACTAATCACAGTGGGGGGGGAAGGTGCCGGATCGCGGGGGGGAGGGTGCCGGATCGCAGGGGGGCCTTCGGGGGGAGCAATGCTGGTTCTCGGGGGGGGGGGATAGAGCAGCGACGCGGGCCTCGGGGGGGTGGGAATGTATCAAAGCTAGTTTCCATTATTTCCTATGGGGAAACTCGCTTTGATAAACGAGCATTTTGGATTACAAGCATGCTCCTGAAACTGTACATATTACTCTCCTCCTGGAAAATGGAGTTTGCTCACTATTTCAGCACCATCTAATGCAACCCCAGAGATAGCATCTATTTTATTTATTTGCGTTGACTGGTGATCGTGAACATATGGAATAGATCACCACCCTCAACCTAAATAACATTTCACAAACCTTTATATTCTGTTCATCTTGTTTAGTTTCCTTATTTTAATTTTCTTTAGAACAGCTCTGTTTCCTGATTATGGGTCAGAAATAATAGTGCTTTTATTAAGGTGCGCATTTAGTGCACGCTAAATCGGTTAGCGTACCTTAATAAAAGGACCCCAAAGTATCTTAATTAAAAATTTGGCCCACGACTTAGCCTATGCTTTAGATTTTGGCCCCTTATGTGATTGAGTTTAACACCCCTGCTCTAGAGGTTCTAGGTCTGCTATCAGGCAGATTCTTAGGACGACAGTCCACCACAGATTCCACAAGGTTGGCATAGGCCAAACAATAACTGCCCCTTAAAGGGAAGTCTAGCCAAAGTAGCCTTGGAAGTGGAATCACCAGCCCATTGTTTGATCCAGAGCATCCTGCGAGCAGAGATGGAGTATGCTGACATCTTTGCCAAAACTTGATAAGATGTGTGTCAGCAATATAATCAGTTCTGGCCAAAAGAAGTTGAGGAGGAGGATCCACAGCCTCACTTTCCACTGTGCACAGTCGAGAGAGACAGGCGCTTGTGACAAAGGACATTGCCGAAGCAGCTTTGATGCCTAAAGCAGCTGCGTCAAAGAGTCTCCCCGGAGGACCACATCCACACGGTGGTCCTACATATCTTTAAGCACCACACTACCTTCACTGGTTAGAGAGATGTGTTTAGTCACCTGCTCAACCAAAGAATCCACCCTGCGCTGACCTAAAAGCTGCTGAAACTCCTGTGTCAGAGGATAAAAGCATGATATGGCTCTGGGTATCTTAAGAGCATCTTCCAGAGAGTCATACTGTTCAGAGACCAGAACGCTCATATCAGGGTGCCAAAGAAAGGAAGAGACTGTGAGTGCACACCATAAAGCCAAGAGGAAGAAGTAGACGGAGTCAGCTGAGTGACTAAATTCAACTTCTGCAAAGACTCAGAAATAAGATCTAGCAAAGCAGAATACAGAACCATGAGATCATCCCCAGGTTCCAAAATCCCAGAGGGATCTGCAGATCCAGCAGAGTCCCTGATCATTCTGGAAAGCGCTGTGTCTATAAACAAGGGGTCAGCAAGCTGGTCATCCTCATCAGAATCCCCAAGATCAGGATCAGGAAACACAAGAACAGTGGCTGGTTGAGCAGAGGACGTGTCCAAAGGAGCAATGTCATTGCAAGATTCCTGAGGTGTATTGGGACTGAGCAGGGGAAGAATGCTGGCTTTGAAACTCGTTCCATAAATGTTTCATAAATTCTGTGTTTCTTAGTCTACGGAGGGTCCACAGCTATATGTATGGAACTAGCAGTCATGCCATGCCCTGAAAATAAAAAAGGACATCCCGTTGGGCTAGCCAAGCATTTAGTCACCTGCTTCAGCAGGGAAGAGGCTAAGCTGGATGCTGCCGCCTCTCCCAGCTGCATCACCTAGCATGTGGCGCAAGGATGCTTTGAAAGCGCTAAATTTGCAAATCCTGGCAAGAATTCACATGAGGAGAGCCCAAAGACTCCATCCCAACAAGTTTTGAGACAAAAATTGCAGTTTTGGAGAATCAGGGAGCTTTAGAAAAAAAGATCGCTAAAAATACAAGATGGCCACTATCAAGAAATTTGCACCAAAATCGTGATTTTTTTTTTACACTTAACTATAGTCAAAAAACGGCCATTTTAGGATTTTTCAGGTAGGGGAACACAGGGGATCATACAGAAACCCTGAAAACCCCACTTTTCGAATCTCACAGGCTGTAACAATCTATACTCACTGACTTGTTTGTGAATCTGTACTGCAGCCTGCGTCAGCTCTCTAACCAGATAAGAGAATCAATGCCTCATGCTGGGAATGCCTCTGCAAAGCTGATCTTCGGGCTGCTAGTCAGACCCTAAAGCCTGACTGCACCTCCACTCCTGTAGACCGATGGACGCACACCGGGATGGGTGAAGGCGAGAAGATGCAATCAGTACCCCTGTGAGACACCGCCAAGGTGCCTGCGCTTGACCCCTGCTTAACAGTAGGTAAGACCACTTCAGGGATATCCCTGAACTAAAAAAAACCCAAAAACTATGCAGGCTGGATAACAGGTAACCGCTGGGATTGGCCTATCAGTTACAGACTGTGTGTTCTCAAAGCAGGCAAAGCTGAATAAACACTCTGAGCACCAGAAACCCTGAGAAAGGAACAAAAAATACACCAAATAAAATAATAAATTGTGCAGAGCAGAACACTCCTGCAGGCACGTGTGCAGAAGGGAAGAAATGCATGTAGATCTAAGGAGCCCAGTGAAGTACAGCAGAGGCAAGAGTAGATTCCTTCTCCAGATGGCACTTGGCCACTGGGACATTACCCATCTGTCTAGAATGTCTCACCTATTACACTGGAATCAGAATTGTTGAGTTTTACCATGAAAGAGGGATACACTTCCTTGGCACAGTTTGTTGAAAAATAAAACAACTTCAGCCCTCCATACGGAAAATGCTGCACACGTGTTAGAAGTCAAACCTCTTCAGACTTGCAAAGCTGGAGAGAGATTTCCTGTGCTGGGCTTCATCTGATAAATCACCCATTTACAAGCAATCGCTGTCCTGCTGGTCCTCAGAGAAAATATAGGCAAATTATGGTGTTTGGGCACACCCCTCCAAAGCTAAAGCAAGAGGGGAAGACCAGTAAAGCATTCATCAAAAAATGATGCAAAGTCAACGTACTCTAATAAATAGTACAGAGAACGCCCAAAGCAATTATGAATATCCTAGGAATGACTGCGTGCAGTACCACATGGATCAGTATATTACAAAACACCACTGAAAACAAGGGTCACTACAACACTGCTAGTTTGTGTGTGACAGACAATTTAAGGGGGGCAGTGAAGATTTTACTTAACTGTTCTAGGCTGTAGCAAGGATGATTTATGTGTGTGCTTAAAAGGTGAAAAGAAACAAGAAGAGAAAGTTTAAGTCAGATATAGAAAATGAAAATGAACTTAATTCAGATGAACTGAACATGTATTGACAAGCTCAGTTTACATTCAGGAGACATGCTGCTCAGCTGAGCTTCACAGCAGATGTACTATGTCGTTATTATATGTTAGGAATTATAATACTTGATAGCAAACACGGCTCAGTTATCTTCATTATTCCACTTATTTGTTCTCCAATAAATAAGCTTTCTGAAATACTAACATCTGTAATTTCAAATTCTATTTATAATTTTCCCCCACCTATAAAAGACAAATATCACCAATTTAAATGGAAGGGTATGTACGTGGATACAACAAATCTGAACAAGGATTTCATATTTTCAAAATGTACTTCTTTGAACTAGCCTACAGATAAAATGAAGGGAAAATCCCCCTCCCACCACTGTTCACTGAAACACAGTTCCAATCCAAAAACTTGAAGAAAGCAAAATTAAACAATTCATCATTAGCCAAACAATTCTGTCCACCATATTAATGTCTCTCAACTATATATAATGTAGCTTTAAGAAGAAAACCAGGCTCTGCAGCTTTTGAGCAAAAGTGAACCGTTATTAGTTAATTTTAACATACCGTATATACTCAAATATACCAGTAAGCTGATCCAAATATAAGTCGAGACACCCATTTCCCCCCCCCCAAAAGGAAGAAAAATGGTTGACTGGAATATAAGATGAGGGCTTAATATTCAAGTGCCATGCCCTGCCAGAATCTGCACCTCGTGTCCCCTCCCTCACGCCCTCCCCTGCCAGGTTCTGCACTCAGCCCCCCTCCCTGCCAAGTTCTGCACCCAGCTCCCTGCCTGCCCTGCAAAGCTCTACACTCATCCCTCTCCCCTACCAGGCTCTGAACCCAGCCCCCTTCAATCCCTGCCAGGCTTTGTACCCTGTCCCACCTTCCTTCCCTGCACCCTTTTCTCCATCTAGTTGACCAGGACAGGAGGGATCCCTCCCATCTCAGCCGATACTAACAATTGTGCACAAACCCTCTCCCCCGTGTACCTTTTCCCTGGTGGTCCAGCGGTATATCCTGCGCTGATCCTCTCCTGCAGATCTCACAGCCAGCAGACAGCAGCATACCTGGGACAGGCAGGAGCCAGCTTTTCGAGCTCCTGCCTGGTCCTGCGCCGCTCCCGGAATTGCTGCCACGAGGACCGCGAGAACTGGTGGCAGCCTTTCAGGGAGCAGCACAGGGCTGGGGGGAACTCGAATAGCTTGCTCCTGCGTACTGGCCCAGGTGCACTTCTGGCTGTGAGATCGGCAGGACGGGCTCAGCGCGGGATACACTGCTGGACCACTAGGGAAAAGGTACGCAGGGGGGGAGGGTTTGTGTGTAAATAATTGTTAGCATCAGTCGGGACAGGAGATGGAATGGATCCCTCCTGTCCTGGCCTAACAGCAGGCCTGCAGCAAGTCCAGGTGGTCACTGGGCGATGACCCAAATATAGGACGAGAACCCCATTTTATGGCCATATTTTTGGCCCAAAAATCTCATTTTATATTCGAGTATATACGGTATATTCCCTGTAGTACATAATTAAATAATATCCCTATAGGATTTAAAATAAACCAAAATTTAGTTATATCTATTAAAGGACTATAATTACCTTCTGAAAAGCTGAAGTTTGACTATGTGTTAACACATATCTAT
The DNA here is from genome assembly GCF_902459505.1 of Geotrypetes seraphini. Lineage (NCBI taxonomy): Eukaryota > Metazoa > Chordata > Amphibia > Gymnophiona > Dermophiidae > Geotrypetes > Geotrypetes seraphini. Next base: position 397,834,667 of record NC_047084.1, on the reverse strand, counting down.
TCCAAGGAAAACCAAACAAAAAACTGAACCCAGCTTTCAAGTAATATTTGCATAACAAAGTGTTCTGCAGGTGCCAGTTATCAGCATGCAATATGTCCACCAATTTAAAAGCAATGTCAAAAATAAAACACAAACATAGTACATTGAGTCAAAGAAAATGACAAAAGGTTAGACAATATGACTAGAAAGGATATTTAGTAGTTTTGCAACATACACATAACCAATCACGTCAGCGAAGGGTTGTTTGTAGAAAGCTTCATCTGCCACCCTAGACATCAAGTGGTCCAAAAGGAAGGCAAGCAGGCAGGAGAAAAGAGAGAAATTGTTGAAAAGAGGAGACATTTAAAAAATATTCTGAGTAGACTAAAGAAGGAACCAGCTTATAAAGTGAAGTTAATCACCTATAGTATGTGTTCTCCGAGGACAGCAGGCCAAGTATTTTCATAACTAGGTGACTTCCTCTGACAGGGCCCTAGTACAGCCGCTATTCGGCATTTCTGTCTCTAAGAAGCTTTTGGTAGGCTTGCACTGTGCATGTGCGAGTGTCTTCCTGGGTCGTTCAGGAACCACAACTGTATTTTTTTTTTTTGCTTTTGGATCCAACTTCTAGGAGAGTTGGGGAGGTAAAGTACAAATATGTGAGAATACTTAACTTGCTGTCTTTGAAGAGCATGTGCTATAGGTGAGTAACTTCACTTTCTCTGAGGACAAGCAGGCCATAGTATTCTTATAACTATGAATGTATAGCTACTAGGCTCTCTAAAAACAAACAACAGTCAACAGGAACTTATAACAGCAAAGCCAAATCAGAAATGACGCTAACAAAAACAATCCTATTGAAAAGATGCAGTTTGGAACAGAAAAGAACGAGCCTAGGAATGTTTAGACCCCAAACAAATTCTGTAGAAATGTTTGATCAAACTGACTGTTGCATTTGGTATTCTGCTCAAGGAAGTAATGAGATGCAACTATGAGGACTGAAGACCATGTTGCAGCTATGCAAATCTCATCAATTGAAGCCAACCGCAAGTGGGCTACCGAGGCAGGCATGGGTCTGACATTGTGAGCTGTGACATGACTCTCCAGTCAGCCCTGCGTGAGCATAACTGAAAGAGAGGCAGTCTGCTAGCCAATTGGAAAAAAGTGCATTTACCAATGGTTGCCCCCATTCTGTTTGGGTTAAAGGAAAGGAAAAGTTGGGTGGACTACATAGGATTTAATATGCTCTAGATAGAAGGCTAAGGCTCTCTTGCAGTCCTTGTGCAATGTACTTTTGCCAGGATAGGAATGAGGTATTGGGGGATATGTTGGCAGATCTATTGACTGGTTAAGATGGAACTCCAGAACTATCTTAGGAAGGAACATAGCATGAATATGGAGGACTACTCTGTTATGATGAACTTCATGTAAGATTGATTAGCTACTAGGACCTGCAGCTCATTTATGTTCTGACCGTCACCAGAAATAAGCCAGATCAGGTACTTTAAATGACAGGTATCAAGTGATTCAAAAGAAGGGCAAGGGCGATGTTGAGGTGCCATGACAGTTGGAGGTTTGATAAGGAGCTTTATCAGAAGCAAATCTCACATAAATTAAACAACTAGAGGCTGTACAGAGATGGGCTTACCCTCTACACAGCAATGATAAACACTAATTGTACTAAAGTGAACTCTTACAGAGTTGGTTTTGAGAACAGGCTCAGAGGTATACAAAGTCCTCAAGTAGTTTTTTTGTGTAGGCCAAGGAAGGATCATAAGAACATAAGAATAGCCATACTGGGTCAGACCAATGGTCCAATTAGCCCAGTGGCAAATCCAGGTCACAAGTACCTGGGAAAAACCCAAATACTACCAACATTCTATGCTACCGATCTCAGGACAAAAACATTGGCTTCCCTCATTGTCTGTCTCAATAGACTATGGACTTTTTCTCCAGGAAAGTGTCCAAACTTCTTTTTTTTTTTTTTAACACATCTGTTACCACATCCTCTGGCAATGCATTCCAGAATTTAACTATTCTGTGAGTGAAAAAATATTGCCTCTTACTGGTTTTAAATTATTTCCCTTAACTTCAGTATTGATGAGGCCTAATGTTTGGGGCCTGCAATAACTGACCTCACGGCACTTGATTTGCTGGTATAAGTAATATATTTTTATTAATAAATCAATAACAACTTACAAGAATAAATCTTTCAGCATATAGAGTAACAGAGCATAGGATCATCGGGCAGGCCTGAAATCTCGGATCTGTTCTGCCTACATAATCTTTTATACAATTCTTGATAGCCTGAGGCCACGTTGGTACATATTACATTTTTAGTTTCTATTAGTTACTTACAAACGTCATTACATTTATCAATTTATTAATTGGTCAACATTATCTTGTGCCATGCTGTGTCATACTGTATGCAAGCCCTGTTTACTAAAATTACTACCTATTCCCATTAAATGCCATTTTAATATCAAATCATCAATTCTGAGCAAAGGGTCCAGTAAGGATCCGCCCATTCCAGAATTTATCTTGCAAATGATGTATTTTTATATTCTTGGTCAGGACATGTCCTAATCCTTCTTATGTTCGCTTTCCTGTTTTTATGACACTATAGCGGATGTGGTACCAATTGCTATGTGAAAGAATAAGTTTCGCTTGACTTACTTATTTTAGCATAAGTTTCGCTTGGCTTGCTGATTTCAGCAAGCATAGATTGTGCAAAGGCTGACAGCTTTAGTCGGAGCATTCTCAGCCATCTTAGGCCTTTAATAGTTTTGGCCTAGTATTCTGGGGGATTTCAGGAGGGCTCTGTCTTCACCTCTAGTTTCATAGAGGACTTAAAATCTTCACCTGTACACCAGTATAGGACTCTATCTCCTCCCCCTCCCTTCTCATTATCCCCTAGTCTTCCTGGATTAAAAAAATCAATTCACTTGTATCCGTTCTATAACACTCAGGGTTATGTAGACTTCAATCATATCTCTCCTCAGTTGTCTCTTTTACAACAGGAGTTCCATCCCTTTATCCGTTCTATAACACTCAGTTATGTAGACTTCAATCATATCTCTCCTCGGTTGTCTCTTTTACAAGAGGAGTTCCATCCCTTTATCATCTTGGTTGCTCTTCTTTGAACCTTTTCTAATTCCTCTATATCTTTGAGATATGGCAACCAGAAATGAACACAATTCTCAAGGTGAGGTCGCACCATGGAGCAATACAGGAACTTGTTTCCATAATAGATGGCAACCTCTTCCAGTGAAGTAGTGGAACCTCTTCCAGTTAAGTAGTTGAAGCCAGCAGGATCATAGACACCCTTAGACAGTTGAAGGGAGAAAAATTCTATGCCTTCAACATCCAAGCCATGAGGGCCAGGAACTTGAGGTTAGGATGCAAAGCAAATTCCTCGTTCTGCTCGATGAAGGTTGGAAAACAGTCCAATCTCCATGGTTCTTCAGAACAAAACTCCAGAAGTAGATGGAACCATATCTGCCTTGGTCAGTAAGGCACAATTAGGATCATGGTTTCTCAAACCTTTTTGGGTTAGACTAAGCAAAGCTTCCCCTATGAGAGGTGTTTGGAGGATATCCATTTGGAAGCCTCCCCCAATCAAGAATGAAGGCATCTAACACTACCCAGTTGTGCGACCTAAGTGTGCTAAGTGTGAAGCAGTACTGAGAACGATATGGGGACAAATTTGTTCCTGTCCCCTGCCCCATCACTACAAACTCGTTTGCACATGCCTTGAACACAAGTGTTGTGACAGATGAGAACAGAGCTTGCAGGGATGGGGCAGGGACAGAAATCATGCAGATAAGACAGGGATGGAGACAAATTTGTCCCCATGTCATGAGGGATCTTTTTGTTGAAGTGAGTGGCATGTCCCAATTGCAGAAGATCTTCCAGCCAACTCAAATATTGGAAGACCACTTGTGCAGTTGCATTACCCTGCTCACACTGTCTGCCAGACAGTGCTTTCCTAACCATGTACAGGGTTCCGAGTACCATGTCATGGTAGGTGGCCCAGTTCCACATTCTGACTACTTCTTGACAAGGAGTAGGATACCATACCCCTGTGCTTGTTGACATAATACATAGCAACCTGATTATCTGGATTAACACAATTTGATTCAGCAGTTACATAGAATACATAAGAGTATGACGGCAGAAAAGGGCCGACGGCCAAACAAGTCTGCCCACTCAAAGAACCCTCCCCTTAAAAAGAACCCTCCCCTAAACATTTTCCCGGAGTGAACCCACATGTTTATCCCATCGTCTCTTGAAGTCGAGCACGTTGCTGGCTTCGACTACCTGACGTGGAAGACCATTCCAACGATCAACCACCCTTTCAGTGAAGAAGTACTTCCTGATGTCGCCATGAAGTCTCCCACCCTAGAGTTTGAGCGGAAGCCCTCTTGTTGCCATGGGACCTGTAAGGAAAAAGATATCTTCCTCCACCTCAGCACGGCCTGTTAGATATTTGAACATCTCTATCATGTCTCCCCTCTCTCTCGTTCCTTGAGAGAATATAACTGCAGCCTGTTTAGACGTTCTTCATATGGGAGATCCTCGAGTCCCGAGACCATCTTAGTGGCCATTCGTTGAACCGATTCCATTCTCTTCACATCCCTTTGATAATGCGGCCTCCAATACTGAACATAGTACTCCAGATGAGGTCTCACCATGGACCTGTACAATGGCATTATAACTTCAGGCTTTCGGCTGACAAAACTTCTTCGGATGCAACCCAGCATTTGTCTAGCCTTGGTTGAAGCTTTCTCTACTTGATTGGTAGGCTCAGGGCCGCCATTAGGGCAGTACTACCAGTCCTGCATTCAGGGGCCCGGAGCTGACAGGGGGCCCGGGCTCCCCCAGGGTCCTAGGCAGTGTTCTAAGGCAGGGGCGCCAGTAGCTCGCCAAGGCAAAGTGAGTCGATCACCCAGGACTCACTTTGTCTTGGCGATCTAATCTATCGGGCCGATCAGTCTTCCTCTCCCCGACGTCAATTCTGCAGTCGGAGAGGAAGTTCGGGCCAATCGCTGCCTGGCTGGGCGGAACTTCCTCTCCGACGGTAGAATTGACGTCGGGGAGAGGAAGACTGATCGGCCCAAAGCAGGGAGAGCATGCGTCGGCGTTGGCTTTGGGGCCTGTTATCCATTGGTGGGTCCTGTTCCCCGATGGCAGCGGCAGTGGCTTGGGGAACGGCAGGGAGAAAGTAAGAAAGGGGGCAGGCAGGGAAACAGAAGGAAAGAAGAGAAACAGTAAAAAAGAAAGGGGGCATGAAGAGAGGAAGAAAAAGTTGGGGGAGGGAATGAGGTGTGGAGGAGAGGAAGCATACAGGCTGAAAGAAGGGAAGAAAGATTGGATGCACAGTCAGAAGAAGATAGTGCAACCAGAGATTCATGAAATCACCAAAGGTAGGAAAAATGATTTTATTTTAAATTTAGCAAAGTGGAGGCAGTATTACCACAGTTTTCAAAGGAATATGCCCAAATAACTTAATAGTTAACTGGGTAAATTCCCAGAGATGAAAACTTCCCTTCACTTACTATGCACAGTTCTGAATTTATATCTGCTGTCTATATTTTACAATATGGTCCCCTTTTACTAAACCGCAATAGTGGTTTTTAGCGCAGGGAGCCTATGAGCGACAAGAGCAGCGCTGGGCATTCAGTGCAGCTCCTTGCGCTAAAAACTGCTATTGTGGTTTAATAAAAAGGATGGAGGGTATATTTGTCTATTTTTGTATGGTTGTTACTGAGGTGACAACGCATAGAGTCATCTGCCTTGACCTCTTTGAAAAAAAACCAGAATAGGAATGATAATTAACATTTTCTCAGCGTATAGTGTGCTTTGTGTTTTTTAATTTTATTATTGGTAGATCATTTTGACTTGGTCATTTTAAAGTAGCTCACAAGCTCAAAAAGTTTGGGCACCACTGAGCTAGAGCGTTGAAACTGTGTATTTCTATTTTATCCCCCCTTTTACAAAACTGTGGAGCGTTTTTTAGCGCCAGCCGTGGTGGTAGCAGCTCTGATGCTCAGAATTCTATGAGCGTCAGGGCTGTTACCACTGTGGCTAAAATCCACACTACAGTTTTGTAAAAGAGTGAGGGGTTAGTTTGTGATGACATATTCCATACTAGGCGAAGGTGTTTTCTGTGTGTTCGAAAGACATGGTTTTCTGTTAGGATTGACGGTGTAGGATTGATCTGTGTTGGTCTGGCTTGTTTAGTTTTACAATGGGTGTATTGATGTACTGCTCACTTCAATATGTAAGATGCTGCCTTTTCCTAGGTACTCATGTGTGACGTGTAGTTTGTTACTAAAAATCATGTTTTTCTTACAGATGGGGGGGGGGGGTGCCAAAAAAATGATGGGCCCCGGGTGTTACATATGTTACGTACGCCACTGTATGTAAAGATACCAGAAAGCTGGTGTAGCAAAAACTTTAAGTAAATTGTTATTCTTCTCACGGGCACTCGTTTCAAGTTTCAAGTTTATTGAGATTTTGATTTAAACGCAATATCAAATATTTTCAATGCGTATAACAAAAATAAATTTGGGGAAATAAATAAAAACATTTGAACAATAAACATACAAACATATCCATAGATGATTAAAATTACATAAGGAGTACAAGGATAAACTACATTTGTTTAAAAATGCGTTCTCCGCACCTGCTCATAAATTTGTTGACTGGAAGGATCCAGCAATGTGGCCAGATGCCATTCAGGACAAAGATAAGAGAAAGAATTGTGCAATTTGGATTAATGATGGAAGATGATTTAAAGCAAATGGCACAGTCTATGAGTAAAGATCTTGACGGACGTTCTTTTTATGAATATCTCCTCTATGCCAAATCACCCAATGGACGTGAGAAGATTTTAAGGGACTGGCTTAGGTGGAGCATTAGCAGAAAAGTATGTGTGTATTCGGCCCATGGAAGAAGGGGGGGGCGTCGGGGGGGGGGGGAAGGGGTGCGTGGGGGGCCCAATAGGATTGCTTAGTAAGGGGCCCATAAATTTCTGATGGCGGCCCTGGGTAGGCTTCATATCTTCACTAATAGTTACACCCAGGTCCCGTTCTGCAACAGTTCTTGTTAAGGTTTCACCATTCAGGGTGCATAACCTTACACTTTTTGGCGTTAAAACTCAGTTGAATCAAAAATAAGCCCCTCACATTCAATAACGTCAAAATAATATAATATTAAATACTAGTGTTTAAGCCCGTTACATTAACGGGTGCTAGAGTACATGTCTGTCTGGTTTTTTTTATTTGTCTCTCTCTCCTTGGATGCTGTCTGTCTTGTCATTCTTTCTGTCTGTCTCTCCCTGGCCCCCTGTCTGTCTATCTTTATTTCTAACTCTATCCTCTTCCCTCAATCCTGCATGTGCCCTTTTTCTTTCTCTTCCCCACTTCCTTCCAACGTCTGCTCCCGCTGTCCCTCAGACTTCCATTCAGTGTCTGTCTCCCTCTCTCTACCCCTTCTATCTACTGTTCACCCTCTGTCTTGCCCCTTCCATTCACTGCCCTCTCTTCTCTTTCCATCCAGTGTCCGCCCTCTCTCTCTCTCCATATGGCATCTCCTCCTTCCTTTCCCTCTTCCTTTTCCCTTGGTCTGGCATACATTCCTCCTTCCCTCCATGCCCTGCCATCTCTTCTTCCTTCCAAGCCATTCTCTCCCCCTCTGCTCCCTTTCCTCCTTGAACTTCATCGGGCAGCAGCAGCAGCATTCACAATTCATTGCTGTTGCTGGCTTCAGGTCTTCCTCTCTGGCAGGTCGTCTTCCTGAAATAGAAAGTAGGCAGGACCCGCCAGAGAGGAAGGCCTGAAGCTGGCAACAGCAGCGAATTGTAAACGCTGCTGCAGCCCGAAGAAGCCAGGCCTTGAAAAACTCGAAGACTGAATGCTTGCAATCGGGGTTGCGAGGACGCGGCTCAGGAGACTGTGAGGTGTTGGCGTGTGGCGGCGCTCCACGAAGCCCTCCTCCAGGCAGCCTCTGCCAGCACCAATCGGGACCAAGCTTGCCTGCGCTTCCTCCAGCGGTTGGTGAGTGAGGGTGGGAGGAGGGGAGTGGCTACAGTGATCCCTGCCTCTGCGTTCTAAAATGGAACGCGGCCACGGATCAGAAATCACAGCAGCAGGGATAACGAAATTTCAAGAGCGCAGCGCTCCACAAAGCCCTCCTCCAGGCAGCCTCCGCCAGCACCAATCGGGACCAAGCTTGCCTGCGCTTCCTCCAGCGGTTGGTGAGTGAGGGTGGGAGGAGGGGAGTGGCTACAGTGATCCCTGCCTCTGCGTTCTAAAATGGAACGCGGCCACGGATCAGAAATCACAGCAGCAGGGATCACGAAATTTCAAGAGCGCATGCGCGCTCTAGGGTTTTATTATATAGGATGGAAAAGCAAAAAAGTATAAATGTCAGAATAGACTTAAACAATTTACAAAACTTTATTCATTTCAGAAATATTATAATATGAAAAGTATCATTAACTTAATAAGACTATTATAAAATCAGTATAAAGATATATAAAGATATATAAAAGACTCAAGCACCACTAGCAAAAATTGTAAGCTTCATGATCATGAATGAAAAAGGGATCCCAATAGCAAAAGTTTCCACACTTTGAACATTATTAAATCTAGAAAATATCATCTATATAAACCAAGAAGAGTGCTCAGAAACAAAAACATCAATAGTAGGATGAATAGATGCAATATTAAATGTATAAAACAAACATGTATGGTAGCATAACAGCTTAAAAGATGCAAAAACGATTACATTCAATAACAGTTACATACAGAGCAAACAGAAAAAGCACATGAAAGGGTCACCTAACAATCAAGTGAGAATATCGTGCAAAAATAAAAAGTTCAATCAGGTAAAAAGTGAAAACAAGTTCAGACAAAATCCGAACAAAAAAAGTTTAAAGCAAATGTCCTGAAAGCAAAACAAGTCCAAAAAAAGAAACAAAGTCCTTAGAATCCTAGGACTGAAAATCCTATATACTAAAGTCTTTGACGTAAGGTAAGGGACCACCACGGATACACCAGAAGTTCACGGTCAAGAAGCCCATGAGCAAGAGAGGTAGTACTAAATCAGTCATGAGCATTCTTCTTAACTCATTCTTCCTCCTTCCTTCTTTTATATATCTTTATATATTTTTATACTGATTTTATAATAGTCTTATTAAGTTAATGATACTTTTCATATTATAATATTTCTGAAATGAATAAAGTTTTGTAAATTGTTTATAAGTCTATTTCTGACATTTATACTTTTTTGCTTTTCCATATTTAATATTATATTATTTTGACGTTATTGAATGTGAGGGGCTTATTTTTGATTCAACTAGTTTTTGCCCTTCTTATTTGTATATTAATTTTTTCTCTCTTTTTCTTGTTTGTTAAAACTCAGTTGCCAAGTATTTGACCATTTTTCCAGTAAAAGTAGGTCCTGCCTCATAGTGTCGGGCACGGTTCCGCTGTCCACTACGTTGCATAGCTTAGCGTCATCTGCAAATAATGTAATCTTACCTCGAAGTCCATGGTCACTTCCGACGTTTCTGAGGGAGTACCATTCACCACCACCCTCTGAAGTCTACCACTGAGCCAGTCTTTAACCCATGCAGTCAATGTTTCTCTTAGTCTCATTGTATTCATTTTGTTCAATAACCTACATTGTGGGACATTATCAAAGGCTTTACTGAAGTCTAAATACACTATATCCAGGGACTCTCCCGTCTAGTTGTTTCGTTACCCAGTCAAAGAAGCTTATCAGATTGGATTGACAAGACCTTCCCTTCGTAAATCCATGCTGGTGGGGATCCCTCAGTCTCTCGTCATCCAGAAACATATCCAATCTGTTTTTTATCAACGTCTTCATAAGTTTACACACTGTGAGACTCACAAGTCTGCAATTTTCAGCCTCTGACCTGCATCCCTTTTTGTGGAGCGGAATGACGTTAGCGATTTTCCAGTCCAAGGGGACTTTTTCCCTTGTTTAGGGACAGATTGAAAAGTACAGCTAATGGCTCCGCCAGGACATCTCTCAATTCCCGAAGTACCCTGGGGTGTCCGGTCCCATAGCTTTGTTCACTTTTATCCTCGATAGCTCATGGTAGATGCTGCTCGCGGTAAATTTAAAGTCCCGGAACAGGTCCTCCGAGCACTCCCTTGTCTGCATCTTCGGTCCAGATCCCGGTGCCTCACAGGTAAAGACCGAGCAGAAGTAGCCATTGAGTAGTTTTGGCTTTATCTGAGTCCGAGTCTACATAGTTACCATCAGGTTTCCTGAGGCACACAATTCCATCTGTGTTCTTTTTTCTGTCGCTAACATTCCTGAAAAATGATTTATCCCCTTTTTTAACATGGCTAGCTATATTTTCTTCCATCCAGAGTTTGGCTTCCCTGACTGCTGTTTTAGCAGTTCTAGATTTTACCAGATAGGCTTCTTTAGTTAATCTCTGAAAGACTATATGCATCTGTGGTTAGGATTTTCTGAGGCAGAGAAATATGGAATAGGGTACATCCATCAGAGGAGAAATTGGACCAACTCTAGGTTATCCATAACAATATCAGTAAGGTTCCCCATGGTTTGACATCACTGGGAAGCAAGGGTCCACCAGGCAACTCACAAGTGGAGACAAGCCATAGGAGTGACAATCATTATGGAGGCCATGTGGCCCATCAATCTCAACATCTGCCAATTTATGACCTGCAAGCTGCTCTGAACTTGAGGCGATGGCAAGGCCAAGCTTGAACCATGTCTGGCTCGGCTCTGAGGTACTCGATGAGAGCATAAAAGCCATACTAGGTCAGACCAATGGACCATCTAGCCCAGTATCCTGTTTCCACAATAGCCAATCCAGGTCATAAGTACTTGGCAGAAAACCAAAGAGTAGCAACACAGAAACAGAATGGCAGAAAAAGGCCAAATTGCCCATCCAGTCTGCCCATCAGCACCATCTATTATCTTCTCCTCTTCCTAAGAGATCCCACATGCTTGTTCCATGCTTTCTTCAATTCAGATACCATCTTTGTCTCCACCACCTCTAATGGGAGACTGTTCCATGCATCTACCACCCTTTCTGTAAAAACAAAAATTCCTTAAGAAGGGACAAGTCCCTGCACTGAGGAAACACCAGGGAAAGACACCTACACAGGCAAGTACCACAAAGAGCAACAGAACAGACCCGAACAGCAGCAGATAAATAAACACAGCTGTCGCAGAGGACAAACACAGCAGACACAGAGGACATACACAACAGCAGCAGGGGTAGTAGGTATATAATTAGGAGAGGGACTACACAGTAACAGCACCAAGGACGCTACACGCAGCAGGAGAAAGCATCTAGGGAAGAACAAGAAGCACATAAGACCCGGGAAACAAGGAGAAGCCACTTTAGACAAACAGACTGGCAAACGGACAGCAATGGAAGCAGCAGATAGAAGACCAGTCTTCTGCATCATTTGTTATATGTATGACTACCTCCCCTCTGGGAGGCAGTCTTATGTATGCACTCGATGCAAGGAACTGGAGGGCCTGAAGCAAGTCAAGTTACTGGAGGGCAGAGTACTAGAACTAGAAGCACTTCGAGCTGTTGAGGAGATCAGAGAGGCTGGGAACTTCATGAAAGAGAGGAACACTGAAGAAGTCAGGGAGGTGGAGAACATCATGGAAGAGAGGAATATTGGAGAGGAAGTCAGGGAGTTAGAGAAGTTCATCAAAGAGACATACAGAGAGGCCATGGAACAACAGAGGAACTGCCAAGATACATCCACAGAGAGTGAGGACCACCTGGAGGACAATCACTAGCAGCTAGAGAGATGGACGTACACCAAGAACACAGGCCTGCGGCTAGAAAAAGAAGAGAAGATAGGGAAGACAGCAATCGTCGTGGGAGATTCCATCATCTGGCAAGTCAACAGCCACATAGCAGGAGAAAGACAGGATCGACTGGTAACCTGCCTACCAGGAGCCAAGGTGGAGAATATAGTGAGCCACAACGATAGGATCATCAACAGTGCAGAAGGAGGAGATACGGCGGTGGTGATCCACACTGGGACAAACGACGTGAGCAACAGGAACTACAGCAGGGAAACACTGAAAGACCAGTTCCGGGTGCTAGGAAAGAAACTGAAGATCAGAACGCCGATGGTAGTGTTCTCGGAAATCTTGCCGGTACCCAGGGCCAACAGAAAAAGGCAGATGGAACTGCAAGCAGTCAATGCGTAGATGAGACGCTGGTGAGGAAAAAGGATTCCACTTGTGCACAACTGGACGGTGTTCTGGGGAAAGCCGACAGTCGACCAAGAGTCGATGGTTTGGAAAATGGTATACCCAGAGGATACCGTGCAAGAAAATTACAGGGAAGACTCACCGGATTATAGGCGAGATAGAAATCCCGACGAATCGAAAAGGACAGAAGCGAGGGAGACAGAAGGAAGAAGAAAGTGCAAGAAAGTAACAGACCACAAATTTAAGTGTATGTACACAAAAGCAAGGAGCCTACGCAATAAAATGGGGAAATTGGAAGCTATGGCACAAAAATATAACCTGGACATCATCGGCATCATGGAAACATGGTGGAACGAGGACGTCTGGGACACTACTACCGGGATACAAGCTATACCGCAGAGACAGAATAGGACTAAAAGGTGGGGGTATTGCCCTATACATAAAAGAGGGAATTGAGTCTACTAGAGAGAACATGCCAGAAACGAACAATAAAGTATAGTCTCTATGAACTAAAATACTGGGAAAAAATGGAACGGATACGAAGATTGGCATCTACTACCGACCCCGAAGAGACTGATGAAGAAATGATGGATGAGATTAAACGTGAATGCAAGGGAGTCATGGACGACTTCAATTATCAGGGGATTGATTGGAACCTAGGCAATTCCAGCTGCGGTAGAGAGACCAAGTTCCTGGATGCTGTAGGCAATTGCTTCCTGGAACAACTTGTCATGGAAAATACGAGGGGAAATGCAATTCTGGACTTAATTCTAAATGGACTAGGAGGACTGGCAAAGGGTATAGAAGTAGAAAGGACGCTGGGGAACAGTGATCACAACATGATTCACTTCAACCTAGACACAGGAATAAATACCGTATTTTCACGCATATACGTGTATAACACGCATACGTGTATAGTGCGCGAGTCCAAACCATTTTTGTAAAAAAATTTTTTTATATAGCACGCACACGCGTATACCGCGCATGCTGCTATAACGTCCTCCCGCCACTCCCGCTTACTCCCTCTTCTGGCCTGCGAACCGGCATCCTCCCCCCCCCGCTCGCGTCACCCCCCCTCCCCCGCGATCCTACATCCCCCCCAGCACCGCAAAGACATCGGTCGCTTACCCGATTGGGCACCAGCACCGGCACCAATGCACAGGACATGCCAGTGCCCGAAGATCCTCCCTCGTTGGGCTGGGCTGGGCTGGGCAGTGCGAGGGAGATCCTCCCTCTTCCCTGTGCCGGGCTGGACTGGGCTTTGAGCATTTGCGCATGCTCAAAGCCTTCTGGTCTCGCTCTCTCCGAGATTCTGAATCTGAGAATCTCGGAGAGAGCGAGATCAGAAGGCTTTGAACATGCGCAAATGCTCAAAGCCCAGTCCAGCCTGGCACAGGGAAGAGGAAGGATCTCCCTCGCACCGCCCAGCCCAGCCCAGCCCAACGAGGGAGGATCTTCTGGCACTGGCACGTCTGTGCATTGGTGCTGGTGCCCAATCGGGTAAGCGACCGATGTCTTTGTGGGGGAGGGGATGCCGGATCGCACTGAAAAAAAAAATTTGTATAACGCGCTCACACATATAACGCGCATGGTTATACTCGGTTTGTAAAATCGTGTATAACGCGCGCGTTATATGCGTGAAAATACGGTAATCGATCCAGAACGACGGCCACGGCACTGAACTTCTGAAAAGGAAACTATGAAGGGATGAGAGCCATGGTGAGGAAGAAGATAAGCACTGTACATATGCTAGAGCAAACATGGTCCCTTTTTAAGGACACAGTCACAGAGGCTCAAAATTTATATATACCGCATATCAACAAGGGTTCCAAGAGGAAGAAGAACAAGGAACCGGTGTGGCTCACTGTAGCAGTGAAGGAAGTGATCAGAGACAAGATGACTTCATTTAAGAAATGGAAGAGGACAAAAACGGAAGAAAACTGGAAAAAGCACAAACATCAATGCAAGTGCCATAAAGCGATAAGAGGGGCCAAAAGAGACTACGAAGAAAAAATAGCCAAGGAGGCCAAAAACTTTAAGCCGTTCTTTCGATATATTAAGGGGAAACGACCAGTGAAGGAAGCGGTGGGGCCGTTAGATGACCAGGGAATACTAAAAGGAGGACAAAGCCATCGCCGACAAACTGAACACATTTTTTGCGTCTGTATTTACTGGAGTACGTATCAAATATACCTGAAGCCGACAGGCTATACATAGGAAATGAAGATGGGAAGCTGACAGGGACGACGGTCAGTTTAGAAGAGGTTTTCAGACAGACTGATATGCTTAAAAACAATAAATCCCTGGGACCGGACGGCATCCACTTGAGGGTAATCAAGGCACTGAAAGGGGTTATAGCTGAACTGCTCCAACTAATAGCCAATCTGTCGATGAAATCAGGAAAGATTCCGGAAGACTGGAAAGTGGCAAGAAAGATTCGAGGGGAGATCCGGGGCACTATAGACCAGTGAGTCTGACTTCGGTACTGAGAAAGATGGTAGAGGCGCTGATAAAGGACCGCATCATCAATCACCTTGACGGACACAAACTGATGAGGACCAGCCAGCACGGCTTCAGCAAAGGAATATCTTGCTTGACAAACTTACTACACTTCTTTGAAGAAGTAAATGGGCAGATAGACAAAGGTGACCCGGTTGACATCGTATATCTAGATTTTCAGAAGGCGTTCAACAAGATTCCACATGAATCTTCTTCGGAAAATTGTGACCCACGGAAACGAGGGTGATATACTCACATGGATTAAAAACTGCTTGGCAAATAGGAAGCAGAGAGTGGGGGTGAATGGACAATACTTGAACTGAAAAAGCATCATGAGTGGAGTGCCGCAGGGTTCGGTGCTCGGGCCTCTGCTCTTCAACATATTTATAAATGACCTAGAACTTGGCACAACGAGTGAAGTGATTAAATTCGCGGACGATGCAAAGTTATTCAGAGTAGTGAAGACACAGAAGGATTGCGAAGACCTACAAAGAGACACATATACACACGAAGAATGGGCCGCGAAATGGCAAATGGTAAGGTGATGCATGTCGGTAACAAAAATATCCAGAGCTATACTCAGAGAGAGCCCCCAGGAAAAAAATGACAAGTCAATGAAACTGCCCGTGCAATGCGTAGCGGTGGCGAAAAGGGCTAACAGAATGCTAGGAATGATTAAGAAGGGGATCACAAACAGATCTGAAAAGATTATCATGACATGGTACGCCCCCACCTGGAATACTGCGTCCAACCCTGGTGGTCGTACAGGAAAAAGGATATAATACTATTGGAAAGGGTCCTGAGAACAGCAGCAAAAATGATTAAAGGACTGGGAGAGTTACCGTATAATGAGAGGCTAGAGAAACTGGGCCTCTTCTCCCTTGAGAAGAGAAGACAGAGAGCGGACATGATTGAAACAATCAAGATATTGAAGGGAATTGATTTAGTAGAGAAAGAGAGACTGTTCACCCTCTCCAAGGTGAAAAGAACGAGAGGGCATTCGCTGAAGTTAGAAGGGAAAAGATTCCGTACAAACATAAGGAAGTTTTTCTTCACCCAGAGAGTGGTAGAAACCTGGAATGCTCTTCTGGAGGCTGTTATAGGGGAAAACACCTTTTAGGGATTCAAGACAAGGTTGGACAGAACGTACGCAAGTAAAGCTAGACTCTAATAGGGCACTGGTCCACTGGTCTGACCCAGCGGCGGCAATTCTTATGTTCTTACCCCTGAACCTATCACCTCTTAACTTCTTCTTATACACTCTCATTCCGAAGTAAAGAATGGCACGGGGACAAATTTTTCCCCGTCCCAGCGAGAACTCACTTTCCCATCCCCATAAGTTATTTTACTGTCCCTGCCCCATTCCTGCAAGCTCTGTCCTCATCTACACAAGCCTCAAACACTTTACATAAGTGTTCGAGGCTTGTGCGATTAAGGCAGAGCTTACAGGAATGGGGCAGGGACAGTAAAATAACTCACAGGGGCAGAACAGGGAAATTGAGTTCCAGCGGGGACAGGGACAAATTTGCCCCGTGTCACTCTCTATTCTGGAGTTTCATTCAAATGAAAGAGATTTGCTCCATACGTATTTATGTTTCATAGGTATTTAAAGGTGTATCATATCTTCCTTCTCATGACTTTCCTCCAAAGTACACATATTGAGATCTTTAAGTCTCTCTCCATATGCCAACCATTATAGTAGCCTTTTTGAAGGTGCAGTTTCCACAGTTGAACACAATATTCTAAATGAGGTCTCACCAGAGTCCTATATAGGGGCATTAATACCTACTTTTTCCTACCAGCCATACCTCTCCCTAAGCACTCTAGCATCCTTCTGGCTTTCATAGTCACCTTTTCGACCTGTTTGGCTATCTTAAGATCATCACATACTATCATATCCAAGTCCTGCTCCTCTTTCATGCACAAAAGTTCATTACCCCTTAAACTGCACCGTTCCCTTGGGATTTTGCTATCCAAATGCATGACCTTGCATTGCTTAGCATTCCATACTATCAATTCTAGGGCAAAGAGTAGCTTACCCCATGTCTTTCAATAGCAGACTATGGGCATTTTCCTCCAGAAACTTGTCCAAACTTTTTTTTATTAAACTTAACTACATTAAAAGATTGTTACCACATCATCTGGCAACAAGTTCCAGAGCGTAACTATTCTTTGGAAAAAATAAAATTCCTTCTATTTGTTTTAAAAGCATTTCCATGTAACTTCACCAAGTATTCCCTAGTCTTTGTAATTTTTAATAGAGTAAAAAAAAAAAAAAAAAAATCAATTCACTTGCACCAATTCTATACCACTCAGGATTTTGTAGACCTCAATTATATCTACTACTACTATTTAACATTGCTGAAAGGAATACTCACCTCAGCTGCCTTTTCCAAGCTGAAGAGCCTTAACCTCTTTAGCCTTTCCTTATACAAAAGGAGTTCCATCCCCATCATCTCGGTCACTCTTCTTCAAACCTTTTCTAATTCCACTATATCTCTTGAGATACAGCGACTAGAATTGAATGCAATACTCAAGGTGAGGTCGCATAGAGTAATACAGAGGCATTATAATATTCTTATTTACCATCCCAATTGTTGCACTGGGAGACTTAGTAGCTCCAGTACTTGGTCCCTTCTAAAGTAGCAGCAGTGGCTAGCCAGCTAAAGCAGTGCTCTGAACAGGCTGCTTGTACACTGCCCCACCAGGGCTTTCCTTCTGCCATGTCACTGATGTGGCAGAGGGAAGTCCTGGTAGGGCAGGCCACATGCAGCCTGTTCACAGTGCTGCTACTGCTAGCAAGCCACCACCACTGACAATATGTGAGGGCAGGCCACAAGCAGCCTATTCAGTGCTGCTTCTGCTAGCAAGCCACCGCCACTGATAATTTGTCAGATCTCACAGTTGGGGGGGGAAGGGTCGGTTGGAAGGTGCTGCACAGGGGAATAGGTGGGATGGAAAGCTGCTGCGCATGGAGGGATAGAACAGAGGAAGATGTACATGGGGTGGAGGAGAGGAAGGGAGAGATGCAACAATTAGGTTGAAAGGGGTGAGGATGAAATCCTATATATGGTGTAAGGTAGGGAAACATGCACAAAGAGACAGGGAGAAATGTTGAACATAGGATGGAGGGCAGAGTAAGAAAGAAATATTGCATATGATAATGAAGGGGAGGATAGGAGAGATGCTGCATAGAGGGGAATAGAGAAGTCTGACCCAGAACACAAGGTAGTGAGACAATACTTGGATTGGAAAAGCGCCATGAGTGAAGTGCTGCAGGGTTCGGTGCTTGGACCTGTGCTCTTCAACATATTTATAAACGACCTGGAAATTGATACAATGAGCGAAGTAATTAAATTTGCAGACGATACAAAGTTATTCAGAGTAGTGAAGATACAGAAGGATTGTGAAGACCTGCAACGTGACAAACACGCTCAAGAAATGGGCTGTGACATGGCAAATGAAGTTTCACGTGAATAAGTGTAAGGTGATGCATGTCAGTAACAAAAATCCTAGACACGAATACAGGATGTCCGGTGCAATACTCGGAGAAACCCCCCAGGAAAGAGACTTGGGAGTACTGGTTGACAAGTCAATGAAGCCATCCACGCAATGAGCGGCGACAGCGAAAAGGGCAAACAGAATGCTAGGAATGATTAAGAAGGAGATCACGAATAGATCAAAGAAGGTAATCATGCTGCTGTACCAGGCCATGGTACGCCCCCACCTGGAATACTGCGTCCAGCACTGGTTGCCGTACATGAAGGACACAGTAATACCCAAAAGGGTCCAGCGAAGAGCGACTAAAATAGTTAAGGAGCTGGAGGAGTTGCCATATAGTGAGAGATTAGAGAAACTGGGCCTCTTCTCCCTTGAAAAAAGGAGACTGAGAGGGGACATGATCGAAATATTCAAGATAATGAAGCGAATAGACATAGTAGATAAAAACAGGTTGTTCACCCTCTCCAAGGTAGAGAGAACGAGAGGGCACTCTCTAAAGTTAAAAGGGGATAGATTCCGTACAAACGTAAGGAAATTCTTCACCCAGAGAGTAGTAGAAAACTGGAACGCTCTTCCGGAGGCTGTTATAGGGGAAAACATCCTCCAGGGATTCAAGACAAAGTTAGACAAGTTCCTGCTGAACCAGAACATACGCAGGTAAGGCTAGACTCAGTTAGGGCACTGGTCTTTGACCTAAGGGCCACCGCATTGGGGGACTGCTGGGCTTGATGGACCACTGGTCTGACCCAGCAGTGGCAATTCTTATGTTCTTATGTTAAATCCCAAGCAAGGACTGGACAGAGCACCAGGAATGAAGCCAAAACAGCCCACAAAAATGGAACCCGAGTGACCAAACGTTTACCTTGAACCATTCCTCTGAATGTCAAGGCCTCTACCTGAACCCACAAAGACCAAGCTAGCCCCTTCTCCAGGCCATTGTGAAGAAAAAGCAGTTACTTACCTTAACAGGTGTTATCCAGAGCCCCGATGCGGACTGCTTCACAAGCAGACTTGCTTGAAGAACTTTTAGAAAGTTTGCAACTGCCGCATCACGCATGCGCGAGTGCCATCTCGCCAGAAGGCGGGTGCGTGTCTCCTCAGCGTCTCCTCAGTTCAGATAGCTAGCTAAGAAGCCAACCAAGGGAGGTGGGTGGATTGTGAGAATATCTGCCTGCTATCCCTGGATAACATCTGTTACGATAAGTAACTGTGCTTTATCCCAGGACAAGAAGGCAGCATATTCACACTATGGGTAACCTCCAAGCTAACCAGAATGAGATAGTGGGAATGTTGGCAATTCAGGAGAATAAATTTTGTAATACTGCCTGGCCAAATAGGACATCCCACCTGGACCACGAATCCAGACAATAATGAGGTGAATGTATGAACCGAGGACCAAGTGGCAGCTTTGCAGAATTCTTCAATAGGAGTAGATCTAAGGAAAGCTACAGACGACGTCATGGCTCACTTTATGGGCTGTGACTAGACCATCTAGATGTAGTCCAGCCAATCAGTTGGAGATTGTTCTCTTAGAAGTTGGATGCCCAACTTATTTGGATCAAAGGACACAAAAAGCTGAGGAGAAGATCTATGTGGCTTAGTCCTTTGTAAGTAGAAAGCCAAAGCACGCTTGCAGTCCAGAGTATGAAAAGCTGTTTCTCCAGGGTGAGAATGAGGCTTTGGAAAGAACACTGGAAGTACAATAGATTGATTTAGATGGAAATCTGTAACAACCTTAGGTAAGAATTTAGGATGAGTGCGGATACCACCTTGTGATGAAAAATTGTAAAATGTGGAACTGCTACTAAAGCTTGTAGCTCGCTGACTCTGCGAGCAGACGTGAAAGAAATAAGGAAGAGCACTTTCCAGTGAGATATTTCAGATGAGCCGAAGACATTGGTTCAAATGGAGGCTTCATCAATTTAGCAAGAACCACATTGAGATCCAAAACCACTGGAGGTGGTTTGACATTGAAAAGTCCTTTCATAAATCTGGAAACCACAGGATGAGCAGAAAGAGGTATCCCCTCTAGTGGCTGATGAAAAGCAGCAATTGCACTGAGATGGACTCTAATGGATTTTGATTTGTGGCCTGATTGAGATAAATGAAATAGGTAATCTAGAACTTAAGACAAGGAGGTAGACTGAAGCTCCTTGTGATGAAGATCGCACCACACAGAAAACCTGGTCCCTTTCTGTTTGTAACTAGAGAGCTGCACGGGAATGGGGACGACGGGAATCCCGTGGGGACCTCCCTCGTGGTTTTGGTGATCCCAAGGTTTGGAGGCAACTCGAGCCGCGAGGCTCGTTTTCTTTTCCTACCTGCCCTTCAGCAGCACACATAGCCGACCGGAAGTCTTCCCCATCAGAGCTGATGTCGGAGGGAGGGCTTTGAGTCAGTCACGTGCAGCATGTGGGCCAACGGGCCCTGCACGCTGCACATGACTGACGCAAAGCCCTCCCTCCGACGTTATCTCTGACCACGGGGGAAGACTTCTGGTCGGATACGTGTGCAGCTGCAGAGCAGGCAGGAAAAGAAGACGAGCCTCTCGGCTCGAGCTGCGTCTCAGAGCTCCATTTGGATGATGAAGAGAAAGTTGCTGAGTAGGTAATTTGCTGGAAGATGAGGGCTGATCCATGGCTTTTGCATGCCAGAAGCAACAGGCTGGAATTTCCTCTGCGTGGTGCCAGTAACATTCTGGGGCTGGATGGGGTTTCCAGAGAACACAGCGCAAACATTGCCTCTCTGAACATAAAGCAGAGTTCATCGGCAGAAAATGCTTAGAAAGACCCCTCTCTCCCTCTGTTCTGGTAATGTTTCTGTTTTGTTTTTTTATTTTCTATAACCCCTTTCCCTTGCCTTCTCCTCTCTTCCTCTTGCATGTGTTTTCACTCTTTTAAAGATGTTTTGAATTACTGCTGCTTGCTTCTCCCCTAGGACTTGCCAGAGCCGTAGTCTAATGAGCTGTACTCTCCAAAGCTACTACGATTCCCCTTTTAGTTGTATTATTATTATTAATGAAGAAAGGAGCCCACTAGCAAGTGGAGTTTGAAACATTAATGGAAACACTTGACTTCCTTTACACTTTTTTTTGCCTTCACCATCCTTCCTTCCTTTTTCTTATATTGCTTACAAGTACCATACAAAACAAGACTTTGAGCTGCCTCCAACCCCTGCTCTTATCTGGACATGAATGTGGGAGGCAAACACAGGACACAGAAGGGGTCGAACGTGGGAGGCAAACACAGAACAGAAGGGGGTTGAACGTGAGGGGCAAACGCAGGACAGAATGGGGTCAAACATGGGAGGCAAACGTGGGAAACAAAAGAGGGGGATGGAGTGCGTTTTTGGACACAGAAGGCATGAACTTGGGAGAGAGGATGGAGGAAGGGAAGGAAAGAGATACTGAGGTGAGGAGGGAATAGAAAGGGAGAATTGGGTGTGGGTGTGTCAGTGAGAGGGAAAGAGAGATGGTTGTGTACACGGGGAAGGGAAGAAATAATTTTTGGTCATAGGGAGGGAATGAGGTACAGATGATAGAGAAGAAAACGATGAGGGAGAAATGTTGTGGTGGAAAGGAAACAGTGGAACAGATTGAAATGGATGCAAGAGGGAGGAATGTTGGACATAGTGGTGAAGGGAATGGAGGAAGAGATGTGGCATGGTGCTGGAGAGGGGTGATAGAAGGAGAAATGTTGGGCATGGGGCTGGTGAGCAGGGGCAAAAGATGCTGCCTGGTCCTGGGGATGAAACAGGGATAAATGCTGGACCAATGGACAGCAACAGAAGAATTTACAGAAGATGGGAAAGTGGAAAAAAGAAATTGGGACCAACTTTATGGAAAAATAAGTCTCCAGACAAGGGTAAAAAAATAGAATTTATTGACTAAAATATGTTAGCTTTGGGAAATGTATAAAGCAGATATCTTTGTACTATGTTCAAAAGAAAAGGAAATGCATTTCTGGTTTTATTTCTACAGTGTTGAAGTACTTGCTGACCCTTACTGTGGCTGGTGGGGATCCCCAAGCACCGGCAGCAGAGGACCTCCTTTAGAGACGGCCAGAACTCCCCTCCACCAAGCGCAGCAGTCGCTGGCAGCATCCATGAGCCACTGAGGTGCCAGCATCTGTGACTCAGGGACGCTACTGCTGCCTGCCAAGCTTGGCAAAAGGGACCCCCTGGCAAAAGGGACCCCAAGCTTGGCAAAAGGAAGTCCTCAGTTGACAGCTTGGGGGTTCTCATCAGCTTAGAACTGTTTGTGGTATGGCGGTATATAAAAATAAAGTTGTTATTATTATATTTACATTAGAGGCTCTGGTAGAAACCCATTTACAAAGTATGTATGCTTCCCAATTAATATTTCCAAATTAATAAAGTGTCTTTGCTTATTTATAAATGGGTCTCTACCAGAGCCTTTAATTCAGTAGCATAATTAAATGAAATAACTACTTCTGAAGTTTATAGGTGACAGATTTGATTCCAGCGGGGATGGGTTTGATTCCAGCGGGGACGGGTTTGATTCCAGCGGGGACGGGTTTGATTTCTGTCCTCGCGCAACTCTCTAGTTGTAACATTGTCTGGTGGAAGGTTTTCTGGAAACCTCTAAAATGTTACAGATTGAGAAAACTATAGATTGGAAGTTACGTTGAGAGGAACCAAGCTGTTAGGTGCAGAGACTAAAAGTTGGGATGAAGTAGAGAACCCTAACTTGGCTCCCTGCTGCTGAGTTGAAGTAGAAGGGAGAACCAAGGTTCTCTGGGTCACCGAGGAGCTATCAGAATCATGGTGGTGTGTTCTTGTTTGAGTTTGACAAGTGTCCTGAGAATTAGAGGAAATGCATATAGAAATTTGTTCGTCCATTCCAGGAGAAAGGCATCTGCCTCCATTCGGTGAGGAAAGTAGATCCTGGAGCAATACTGGGGCAGTTTGTAGTTGTGGGGAGACGCAAACAGGTCTACTTGAGGAGTCCCCCACTGAGAAAAAATGTGACAGAGATATGGAGAATTGAGTGTCAATTCATGAGGTTGCAGGAGACGACTCAATTTGTCCGCTAGAGCATTCTGCTCTCCTTGAAAGTAGACCGCTTTCAGAAGAATTGCCCAATTCCAAACTTTCTGCGCTTCTTCGCATAGGGGAAGAGATCCTGTTCCTCCCTGCTTGTTGACGTAGTACATGGTGACTTGATTGTCTATACAAATGAGCACTACCTGATCGTGAAGAAGATGCTGAAAAGCTTTCAGAGCATTGAAGATCGCTCTGAGTTCCAACAGATTGATGTTATGTCGACGGTCCTCGGTGGACCAATGCTTCTGAGTCCAAAACCATCTAGATGAGCCCCCCAAGCTTAAGTTGAAGAATCTGTTGTGAGAACCTTCTGGTAAGGGGGCATTTGGAATAGCAAACATCTGGAGAGATTGGACGAAAGCATCCACCAGTGAAGAGATTGCTGAAGAGAAGGCGTCCCTGTAATATGATGAAAGAGCGGGTCAAAAGCCTGCGCTCACTGAGATGCCAGGGTCCACTGAGGAATTATGAGGTGAAGTCTGGTAAAAGGAGTCACGTAAACTGTAGAAGCCACGTGACCTAGGAGAACCATCATGTGTCTCACTGATAGTGAAGTGAGGGTCGACACTTTGTGATAAAGTTGTATGAGAGTATCCTGATGTTGTCCAGTACAGCTCCAATGAACTGCAGAGTCTGAAAGGGCTGTAGTTGGGGTTTTGGAAAGTTTATTTTGAACCCCAAACTTTGGAGGAACCAAATAGTCCGTTGGGTCGCTACAATAACCCCCTGAGATTTTGAATCTTTGATGAGCCAGTCATCCAGGTACGGGAAAACCTGAAGACCATGGCTGCGCAGAGCCGCTGCTACAGCAACCAGGCACTTGGAGATGATGCCAGGTCGAACGGTAGCACTCAGTATTGAAAATGATGATTTCCCACCCGAAATCTGAGAAACTTGCGAGAGGCTGGATGAATGGGAATGTGAGTGTAAGCTTCTTTGAGATCCAGAGAGCATAACCAATTGTTGTGATCCAGAAGGGGATACAAGGACGTCAGAGACAGCATCTAAAACTTTTCTTTGATGAGAAATTTGTAGAGGGCTCTGAGATTCAATATAGGTCATAGACACCCCCCCCCCCCCCGTCTTCTTCAGGACAAGGCAGTAACGGGAGTAAAACTCTGTGCTCTGCTGTTCCAGAGGAACTTCCTCGATGGCATGGAGAAGAAGCAGAGCTTGAGCTTCCTGGAGGAGGGTGATTTGCGACGAATTTGAAGGATACTCTCTTGCTGGTGGCACCTGAAGGAATTGAAGAGAACAACCACCCTCCCTGATTATTGTGAGCACCCAGAGGTCGGATGTGATTGTCAGTTTTGTTAGTGGCCCCCACAATATTAGGTGGTAGGGGTTAAGTGCGAGGCGTACTGACAAACGCCTGGTCCCAGGTTCAGTTCCCTCACTGAAGTTTCACCAGGAAGTAGAATCAAATAATAGGCACAGCCAGAGGTGGTTGCATAAAGAATATATTATAGAAATAGTCTTACAGAAAAGTAATATTTATAAGCATTACAATGAAGCATTACAATTAAGTAGAGAGCAAAGCAGTTTCCCTGCCTTACAGAGTCCAGAAACAAAGAGACAGAGAGTCAGAAGTTCTAGGAAGAGCCAGAGAGAGAGAGAGAGAGCCAAGGCCCCTCTCCTCCAGAGATAGAAAGATAGATTGATAGATCAGAGAGGAGGCTTTTATACCTTGGAATCTTATTCTGTGTATAGAAACTATTGTATGTCCCAGTATCTTTCTGCTTAGAATTTGTAAACTGTTTGAAACAATGGTTAACCCAATTGACAAAGGAGGGTGTGATACTTGCAGGCATGGAGATGGGATTAGTCTCTGGCTTCTTTGTTCTTGATCTGTGCACCTGGACCCATTGTCCTAAGCACCCTCTTAATCAGACATTAACACCTTTTAGCTAGTCATGATTCAATCAGGGCTACTTAAAACATATCAATCAGGGCTACTTAAAACCGTCTTCCTGCCCTCAGGGTCTATCTGCATTCCCATGCCAGAGTCAGATTGATATAATTTCCCATAGGCCTTCGCTGACATAAGTAATGCCAACTAAAAATGCTGAATGGTAGCGATAGCTAGGCTGACAGTGATGACGTTCCATCATTGATAAAAATGATGGAGACGACCTCCGATGGGAAGAGGGGAGGACAGAGGCAGAAAGATTGATGTTATGCTGTTAGATGGTCAAAAAGGCTGAGTGGATTTGATTGCAGCGGGAGTCTGAGGTTTATACTGCCGTTGCTGTTGTTTCTTAGGAGGCGGACTTGAATAAGACGCTGACTTCCGAGGATAACTCCTCTGGTAAGATGGAGGAGGCCCATAACTCTTAGCAGTGGAAGGCTTTGACTTTGGCCGAAGTTTAGAGGCAAACGATTTCTCATGTTCTGGCAGGCGCTTTGTAGCTGCCTCAATGGAGTCATCAAACAGTTCATTTCCCTGACATGGAATGTTGGCCAGTTGATCTTGCATATTTGGATCCATGTCTACGGTGCATAACTAGGCTAGACGACACTTAGCCACCGAGAATGCAATGACTCTGGAGACATTTCAAAAGCATCATATGCAGCCTGAACCATATGCATGCAGAGTTGAC
The DNA here is from genome assembly GCF_902459505.1 of Geotrypetes seraphini. Taxonomy (NCBI): domain Eukaryota; kingdom Metazoa; phylum Chordata; class Amphibia; order Gymnophiona; family Dermophiidae; genus Geotrypetes; species Geotrypetes seraphini. The sequence continues at coordinate 397,808,772 of NC_047084.1, read as the reverse complement.
CCAGAGTATGATGCATGTGTTGAAACTCTGGGAGCCGATGTGTAGGTAGATACTTGACGAAAGTAGGCATGGCGTTGACCCAATGCTTCAGATAGGATGTGAATACAAAATTATAAATCAAAATCCAATTTGTCATCATAGAATTTTGATATAGACAATGGCCAAACTTGTCCATGGTCCTTCCCTCTTGACCTGGAGGGACTGTGGCATAAACCTTAGAAGGATTGGATCTTTTTAAAGAAGACTCCACCAGAAGAGACTGAGGGAAGACTGATCAACTGTGGATGCATCCGAGGCAGTGGTCAAAATGACAGCAGTTCCTACCAACGCCGGAATCACCGCCATGACATGCACCGTTCCCACAATAGCAGGAGAGTATACAACATCTAAAGATGACAGCACCATAGAATCTTGCCAACTGCTGGATTCTGGCATTTCAATGCAAAATTTACAGGCTCCTGCCATATCTATTCCCTAATGGGAACAGATGAAACACCTTTTTAAATCTCTCTCTGGTTATCGTGTGAGCAAGAAACAAGACAGGGAAAGAGCTTTGCAGGTGCCGGCTAAACCCTACACGGCAGCACTGTGCACTGGATAAAAAGCACCACCACCTACCTGACCACATGGTATGGGACTCCAGGTGAGCTTTCTCTGTAAGGCAAGAAGCAAAGCAAAAAGAGGTATCCTTTTTCTCTTTTCACTGCTAAAAATAGCAGCTCAAAATGAAGGCAGCCCTACAGGTTCTCCAAGCTATTGTCCCTGCCCAAACAGAGAGCAAGCAGCTGAGGTACCACTATACCGAAAGGGTAGATGGAAGAGTGAGGGAAGGACTTAACCACCTGTTTAACATCCCCAAGGCTAAGGAGACCCCCGTTGGCCTCTGCCTCGGTCCAGAAATTTGGAGCTAGCACTGAAAGAAAAAAGGAAGAGTTTCCCATCTTTATTTTTTTTTGTAAAGGAAAGATCACACAAATTTGGGGTTTTTTTAAACGATGCTGAGAAATCTACAGGGAATGCACTGACTTACCACCTCTGCCTGCTGGAGAATGAGAAAAGACTGAGTTGAGAGGAACTGCACAGCACATATACTGGGTCCAGAAGTCATCATTTCTCAGTCTCTACCTACTGTCAGAGGTGCATAAACACATTCGTCTGTGCCAGTCTGGAGGATGCTACAGAATGGGGAAAACAGCCAGAGTGAAATGAACCAGCAAAATTATGAAAAATTGGTGAGAAAAACTCTCAAGCAATGCAAAACCTGTTCAGAGCTCAGGACTAAAAACCACCATGAGCCTCAAAAAAAATTAAAGAAAAATAAAAGGGCTGGAAACTAGGCAACGAAAGGAAGGGGGAAAAGTAAGTCAAAAAAAGAAAGAGTTCAGCACTATTCACATGAAGAGCAGGAAGGACAAAAATAACTTGAAAAGAAATGTTTTACTCGCTGCCATAATAGAAAACATTTTCTCAATTCCACAGAGGACAATGAAACTGCGGGCCCCACACAACTTAGGGAAGGCAGGAAGGCACTTGCACATGTGTGATGCGGCCCTACAGGTTACAAGTGGATCGATTTTTCACTCTATCAAAAATTACAAAGACCAGGGGACACTCAATGAAGTTGCAGGGAAATACTTTTAAAACCAATAGGAGGAAATTTTTTTTCACTCAGAGATTAATTAAGCTCTGGAACGTGTTGCCAGCGGATGTGGTAAGAACACATAGCGTAGCTGATTTTAAGAAAGGTTTGGACAAGTTCCTGGAGGAAAAGTCCATAGTCTGTTATTGAGAAAGACATAGGGGAAGCCACTGCTTGCCCTGTATAGGTAGCATAGAACACTGCTACTCCTTGGGTTTTGGTCAGGTACTAGTGACCTGGATTGGCCATGAGAATGGGGTACGGGACTTGATGGACCATTGGCCTGACCCAGTAAGGCTATTCTTATGTACCAATGGCTTCTTAAAGAGATAGGGACGACACAGATGTAAGAATACTATGGCCTGCTTGACATCAGAGAATCATTTTTACAAACAGAGCAATTTATTTGAAGTGGTTAAAAACAAATACAGTAAAGCAAGCAAGAGAAGTTACAAGGTATTTTCTATGCTAATTGGGCTTGAGCTCAGTAAGCAAATCATGAACCTCTTTTGGAAGACGAGAGAATTTTTAGAATTCTTGAAGTGCCATGAGCCTATTTCAGTTAGCTGTATGTATAAACCCAAAAACAGAGCCAATAGCCCCACAATAAATACCACCAAAAGAAACAGTGGGGAGAGAAATGTACACTTCAACCTGTGGCAGTGTTGCGTTTCAAATCATTTATTAAATACAACACATAAGTAAATAAATATCTGTCCATATGACATATCCTCTTTCTGGATCATTTCAGACTCTCTTGTACCTGACACGGTCTGTGTTTCAGCTATGATGCCGAAGCTTGCATCAGGGGTGTGGGTAAACAATCTAAAATAATATGTATATAACAAATAAAAACATCTCAAAAACGTTAAAAATGTATTAACAGGTTACTAGAAGGGCTGGCAGATTAGTAACATGAAAATGATAAAACCAACTGTTTAATAACATGAAAATATTATGAGCAATAAAAATGATAAAACCTTAAAATGAATACTTGCAGTGGCTGCATTCCGTTTTTATCACACAATATTTTGGATGCATTTTAGCATTTCTATCTCATAAGGCTCAATGAGAGCGGACCCCAGAAGAAAGCTGTTGTCGGGTCCATGCCACAGACCTTTTAATGTATATTCTTGTACAATCTCTCTGGATGCTGAATGGATGGGATCTTCTACCTTTATTAGCTTCAGCTGCAGGCAACTAAAAGATGATCTCTCCTCTTTGGGCCACCTGCCTGGGAGCTCCTGTCTTGCCCAGTTTTGTTCTGCATTTTTTCTGCATGCTATCATCTCAGTTAATTCTACTCGTAATTTGTTTTATCTACCTAGTCCTTTTTGATTTTTTTTTGTGTGGGTTTGTCCACGTGCTGCGGATCAACTCGGTGCGAGTGATCCTTCGGTGGGAGATCGCAGACATTTTAAAGTTTGTCTGCTTCCGGAGTGTGCTCTGTAAGCCTGAAACTGCAGTAAGCCCTCTTAACAGCCTGCATATTGGATTAGGTCTCCAAGTTCGAGAGCCATCTCTCCCCTGGTTCGTCCGCAGAGCACAGGCTGCTGCTGTTCTGAGGAGGTACGCCGGGATTGGAACCGCGCCGCGTGTCTTTCCCGATTTCCCTGAGGGGTCCTGGTGGTCGTGATCTGAGGTGGCAGGAAAGGTGAAGTGGTCAGAAGACCTGAAATATCCAGTTTATTCAGCTCATGAGGTACTGAGCTCCTTGCTTGTACTCTGTTTTACAGGCTGCCATAGACTTTCATTGCAGCACATGTCTCTGTGGGTCAGAGTTTGCCAATTTTAGGGGGTCCTCAAATTGGGGTTTTCGGGGGTTTCCCTGCACGCCCTGGTCTACTTTGCCATTTTTCACGTTTTCCTGCGTTTTTAACGGTCATTTTTTTGCCAACATTGGCACCCGCAGTGGCCATCTTGGATTTTCTTTAAAGTTTTTGAAACTGTATTTTTTTGAACTTATAAACTTCTTTTTTGCTCTAAACTTCAGATGGCCACCTCAGAACAGGATGGCATGTATTCATGCCTTACATGTGATGGATGGCTTGCTACATTTGCCACGGCCCATGAGGGGCATGAACTGTGCGTAGATGCCACATTATCCTCCTCCGGGGAGGTTCTAATTGCCTCCGATTCTACCGGCGATGCGTTTCCAGCATCCGGACGCTAAATTTGGGCGAGGAGGGTGCTTCCGTGAAACGTAAGCGCAGTTCTGGGGATAAGTCTCATAAGTCTTCAAAACACTGCAAATGATGTATCAGGCTTTCATGCGAAAGCGGGCTATGACTGTGTCCCCTCCTCAGTCTCCGGTGCGACGGGCTGTGCAGCCTATGAATTCCAGCATGTCAGTCTGCTCTCTTGCTGGTCTGCCGGAAAGCCAGAGGCAACTTCCTGCTATTGCATCACTGCCTGTATCAATTTCTATGCCATTGCTGTCGCACGGCTCTTTGGCGGGCTCCGCTGATGTGGCTAGCCTAATGGATAACGGATATTTCCGGAGCTCTGGGGTCCATGATTTGGGTGAGGATCAGGCGGTGCGCAGGCTATTTAAGTCCGGTCGCCTTCCTGATCTAATCTCTGAATCCCTGCGGTTCGAGCGGAGTATTCAGTAATGAGTTTCAAGCCCCTGCTTTCCGCTTCCTTTCCAGATCACGCGGATTTGGCGGAAATGCTTTTGGAGGTTTGGGAGGCCCCGGAGGGTCCCCTGAAGTGCGCTAGGGCCATGGCGAAATTGTATCCCATGGCTTTGGAATTTTCCAAGCGCCTAGTCCCGCTGAGGGTGGATTCGGCGGTGGCTCAGGTCATTAAACGTACCTCCTTGCTCTCGGATGGAGGGGTGGTCTTGAAGGATGTCCAGGACCGCAGACTGGATTTTGTCATGAAGCATCTTTTTGATTCTGCTGCGACGGGGGTGTGAGCTGCAGTGGCCACTTCTTTTGTAGCCCGGGCATGTCATACTAAACTTCGTCAGGATCCTGAGGAGGTTGTCTTTCGGGATCTCGATTTCCTAGTCTCTGGAGTGAATTATTTGGCAGACTCCCTCTATGATATTTTGAAGGTTTTTGCTAAGCTGGGAGCTTATTCAGTTTCAGCTAGGAGAATGTTATGGATTCGCCAGTTGTTGGGTGATTCTTCATCCAAGACTACTCTGAGCAAGCTGCCATTCAAAGGTTCGCTCTTATTTGGTCATGGTTTGGATGACTTTATGGAAGTGTGCAGGACCGTAAGCCTAAGGTGCTTCCTGGCCTTAGATCTTGTCCGCCCAGGGGGTCGGGACGGCTGGATTTTCGTCCCTTCTGGAGGTCCTCGCAGTACGCCGGACCCCCTATGACAGGACAGCGTTTTGGAGCCTCCTACAGACCTCGCTTTGGAGGTACAGCGCGCCCACAGCCTCCCAACTCTCAACCTTCGGTCCCTTCCAAAAGAAAATTATAACGCCAGGGTTCTGGCGGAGCCTCCCCCAATCGGGGGGGGGGGGGGGCGCTGTCAGCCTTCCTTCCAGAATGGCTGAAGATAACCTCGGACCAGTGGGTTCTAGAGGTACTCAAGGAAGGTCTGCGACTGCGCTTTTTCCGGCTGTCGGCAGACTTCATGTCCTCTCCCGAGGGCAATCCAGACAGGGGGCACGAGGAGTCCCCGGCTGGGATTGGAGGCTCGGATGCTCTTTGCATTGGCGGAGCGTCATCTCTTGGCCTTATCTGTGGTTCATGTGGTCGGCATCGACAATGTTCAGGCAGACTTCCTCAGTCGTCAGACTCTGGACCAGGGAGAATGGTCCCTGTCTGAGCTGGCTTTCAGGGCCATCCCACCTTTGATCTGATGGCATCCTCAGTGAACAGGAAGGTGGACAGATTCTTCAGCTGCCGATGAGAGTTCGGCAGTGTCTGACTCGACGCTCTGGTTCAACCTTGGCCCACAGGGGAACTTCTGTACATCTTTCCTCTGTGGCCCATGATAGGGAGCGTTTTGTGCCAGGTGGCCTCGCACCGGGGTCCGGTAATCCTTGTGGCTCCGGACTAGCCCATATGTACCTTGGTACACCGACCTTGTGAGATTGAGCTCTGGGAGCGGTCTGCGTCTTCCTTGACATCGGCGTTTACTCACGAAGGGTCCGTTTGCTCTTCAATATCCGGACCGCTTTGGTCTTATGGCCTGGCACTTGAGCTGGCAGCCTTGACGGCCATGGGGTATTCCTCTGCGGTTATCGCCACACTCCTGCAGAACAAGCGGAAATCAATAGTCTCGGCCTATGCGAAAGCCTGGCGGTGTTTTCAGGCTTGGTGTGCGGGACTCCAGGTGGACCCTTCGGTCCCGTCAGTGGCTCAGGTTCTGGACTTCCTGCAGAAGGATTCAGGAAGGGTCTGGCAGTCTCTTCTCTCTGTGTTCAGATTGCGGAACTCTCCTGTTTGGCTCCCTCTTCATTCAGGGATTCTCTGGCTTCTCACCCGGACGTTGTCCAGTTCTTGCAGGTGAGGAAGGGCGGGGAGGCTGAGGCCTCCCTTGTGATTGCCTTGTCGGTCGTGGAGCCTGAATTTGGTCCTGCACTCCCTGACTCGTCCACCCTATGAACCCCTGGATGCAATCTTTCTGAAAGATCTTATCATTAAGACTGTCTTCCTGGTGGCGATCACTTCTTCACAGCGAGTATCGGAGCTTCAGGCTGTCGTGCAGAGATCCTTTTCTCCGTATTACGGAGTTGGCGGTGATTTTGAGGACTGTGCCTTCATTTCTTCCAAAAGTGGTTTCTTCTTTCCACATCAACCAGGAAGTTTGGGTTACCCGCCTTTGTTCCTTTGGGTTCCAAGTCTCAGGACAGTGTTCTACGGTCTCTGGATGTCTGATGTCTTCTCTTGAGATGCCTGGAGGCCACTAATGACTTTTGTCTGTTGGACCATCTGTTTGTCCTGGCGAGCCCTGCACGTCGGGGTTGGCTTGCTTCCAAGATTACTATTTCACGTTGGATACGAGTGGCTATTTCCGCATACTATGTGGCGGCGGGGAAGAAGCCTGCCCTTGGGGTGAAGGCTAACTCTACCAAAGGAATGGCTTCCTTGTGGGCGGAATCTCATGCGGTCTCGCCTGCAGAGGTTTGTCGGGCAGCCACGTGGGCTTCCCTTCATACCTTTTCCAGGTTTTACAGGCTTGATGTGGCGGCTAAGGGTGATACGGCCTTTGGCGCTTCTGTTCTTGCGGTGGGCTCATCGGCCCCCCCCCCCCCTGAGTTTTAGGGCGGCTTTGATATGTCCCATCTGTTCAGCATCCAGAGAGATTGTACAAGAATGAAAGATTAGGTTTCTTACCTCTGCTAATCTTCCTTCTTGTAGATCTTCTCTGGATGCTGAACGTCCGCCCATCTGTTTTTTTGTCCGATTTGCAGATTGCCTCTTCAATAACTGGTAAGCTGGATTTCTGTCTCTGACTAACCTCACTAAGAATTTCATGCATATTCTCCCTTGTTGGGTTTAAGGGTTGGGGGGGTCTCCGGGGGGTACCCCTTCTGATCTTCAGGCTGTGTCCATGTTCCAGGATTTTTCCTGGGTTTTGTAGTTTATATTGTTTGTTTCCAGTTGGCCACTTTTGGCTGTAGTTTTTAGGATAATACGATATTGAGCAGAGTTGACTGGTAGCGGGAGTTCCCGCGCCCTCTCTTTCTTTTCTTCTGTTTCTTGTTGTCATAGGTCTACATGGCTTTTCTACTAACTGGGCAAGACAGGAAGCTCCCGGGCAGGTAGCTCAAAGGGGAGGGATCATCTTTTAGTTGCCTGTAGCTGAAGCTAATAAAGATACAAGATCTCATCTGTTCAGCATCCAGAGAAAATCTACAAGAAGGAAGATTAGCAGAGGTAAGAAACCTAATCTTTCATTACTTGGATTGGTCAAGTATTCATTTTGCTTTTACTTGTGAAGACTTTTAACTGTTTACAATAAACTGGTTTTCGAGATCATTATTTCCACAGTTCTGTTTTGCTTTTGGTTGTCTCCTTCTCACTGTGTTCTCACTGTGGAACCTTTTGGTGAACTCTCTCCTTGTTTTGCTCTGTACAACTATTACCAAAGCCAGACTTCACACTATGTTGGGCCCTAGGCAAACATATATTTTGTGGGGCCCTGCACGTAGTCTCAAGGGCACATAAGAGATTGAGTGTTTATCAGAAATATGACTTTTTGATAGCAGCATTATAAATTGCTGTTGCATCTATATTTCTCGAAAAAGAGCACATTTGGCTCATTTTCAGGCCTCTGCTCGTACTCTTGATGTTCTTGCCCAGAGACAAATTTGGGTCACATGTTTTGGGCTTGTCTCTTGGTTGCAGCCTTTTAGGACCGCATCTTCTCATTTATTGAAACTATTGACATAGTGCATGGCTAAATGGTTGTCTGTACGAATGAGAACTACTTGATCATGAAGATGTTGAAAAGCTTTGAAAGCATTGAAAATCTTTCCGAGTTCCAAAAGATTTATGTGGCTCTGACTGTATTGGACCAATGCCCTTGAGTACGAAGTCCATCGAGATGAGCCCCCCCCCCAAGCGTAGGTCGAGGAATCTGTCATGAGGACCTTCTGATGAAGGGGCGTTTGAAACAGTAAACCTCTGGAGAGATTGGAAGAGAGCATCCACCAGTGGAGAGACTGTCTCAACGAAGGAGTCATTGTAATGTGCTGAGAGAGTGGATCGGAAGCTTGTGCCCACTGAGATGCCAGGGTCCACTGAGAAATTCTGAGGTGAAGTCTGGCAAAAGGAGTCATGTGAACTGTAGAGGCCATGTGTCCTAGGAGAACCATCATGTGTCTCGCTGAGAGTGAAGTGAGGGATGACATTTTGAGGCAAAGGTGAATGAGAGTATCCTGATGTTGTTGAGGAAGGAATGCTCTGAGTTTCAGTGTCCAGTACAGCTCCAATGAACTGTAGGGTTTGAAAGGACTGTAGCTGTGATTTTGGAAAATTTATTTCTAACCCCAAATGCTCGAGGAAAGAAGTAGTCCATTGGATCGCTACAATAACCCCCTGAGATGTTGAATCTTTGATGAGCCAGGCACTTGGTGAAAACTCTGGGAGATGATGCCAGGCTGAAAGGTAGCACTCTGTATTGAAAATTATGATTTCCCACCCAAAATCTGAGGAACTTGTGGAAGGCTGGATGAATGGGAATGTGAATGTAAGCCTCGGTAAGATCCAGAGAGCATAACCAATTGCTGTGATCCAGAAGGGGATACAAGGATGCTAGAGACAGCATCCAAAATTGTTCTCTGACAAAAAATTTGTTGAGATTTCCGAGATCCAATATAGGTCACAGATCGCCTGTCTTCTTCGGGAAAGGAAGTAACGGGAGTAAAACTCTGTGCTCTGCTGTTCCAAAGGAAATTCCTCGATGGCACGGAGACGAAAAAGAGTTTGAGCTTCCTGAAGGGTCGTCTGTAACGGATTTGAAGGATACTCTCTTGGGGGAAGATCTGGTGGAACCTGAACGAAGTGAAGAGAGTAACCTTCCCTGATGATTGTGAGGACCCAGAGGTCGGATGTAATCAGTTCCCATCGATGATAAAAATGATGGACGACCTCCTATGAGAAGGGGAGAGGACAGAGGCAGAACAATTGAGGTTATGCTCTGTTTTAGATGGTCAAAAAGGCTGAGTGGACTAGGGCGCAGCAGGAGTCTGAGGCTTATGCTGCCTTTGTTGTTGTTGCTGTTTTTTCTTAGGAGGCAGCCTTGAATAAGGTGCTGCCTTCTGAGGATAACGCCTCTGATAAGATGGAGGAGGTCTGTAACTCTTAGCAGGGGAAGGCTTCGGCTGAACTATGGAGGCAAACGATTTCTCATGCTCAGACAAGCGTTTTATAGCTGCCTCAATCCAGTAATCAAACAGCTCATTCTCTTGACATGGGATGTTAGCCAGTCAATCCTGCAGATTTGAATCCATATCTATGGTGCGGAGCCAGGCTAGACGGCGCATCGCCACCGAGAACGCAGTGACCCTGGAGGACATCTCAAAAGCATCATATGCAGCCTGAACCATATGCATGCAAAGTTGACCTAGTGTGGAATGCATATACTGGAACTCTGGTAGGCGATGTTCTGGCAGATACTTGAAGAAAGTAGGCATAGCATTGACCCAATGCTTGAGATATGATATAAAGACAAAATTGTAGTTTAAAATCTGATTTGTCATCATTGAATTTTGATATAACCGATGGCCAAACTTATCCATGGTCCTGCCCTCTCGGCCAGGCGGGATTGTGGCATAGACCTTGGCCGGATTAGTTCTTTTTAAAGAAGACTCAATGATAAGATTGATGAGACTTCTCAAATCTCTTACAGTGGACTCGAGATTCCAGTTTTGCTGGCACAGCAGGAATGGAATATGGTGTATCAAGATTCCTTTTAAAAGTTTGAAAGAGAATTATATTCATGCGTAATTTTAATGAATCCCTCGGAGGATTAGGCATACCTAGTTCTTCCAAATACTCCTTAGAGTATTTTGAATCAGACTGCTAAGTGATGTTGAGATCTTTACTCATTTGACAGAGGAATTTTGTAAAGTACACCGGATCAGAAGAGGGATGGCCCTGTTGAGGTGAGGATGAACAAGTGCCCCTCGAAGTACTTCTCATGGCAGAGAAAGAAGGTAAAGCCTCTCTGGAATATTGATACCACAGATCTGAATCCATAGGCAAAGAAGCAGACGAAAGACCACTTCTGGATTGAGCCAGAGAAGCAGAACGCTTTCATTTAGAAGAACCAGCTGGTGAAGAAAACCTCGCAGAAGAACTCGACTTGCGAGAGTGCTGTGGTTCCACAGTAGATTTCCTCAGCAAGGAAGCTGGTTTCCTCGAGGAGTCTCGATGCCTCGACGAACGAGGTCCGTCTCGAGAAGAGGTCTGGGCCTCGATGAATGCCTCGACAGATGGTATGGAGATTAACTGCGCCTCGGAGAATGAGGTAATGATCTCGAATCCAGCCTCGAAGAAGAATGTAAAGGAGTCCTCACCCTGTGCCTTGGGGCTGGAAGTTGGAGATCGAAGTCGAGACACTGAGAAGAACTTAGCTCCTTGTGCAGATGTATCTCCAGGTACTCTCAAGGACTCAAATCCTTGCATAGAGTGTGTAGATGGATCTTGAGGCACTTTTAAGGACTCGACTCGTTGTATAGAGCATGTAGATTTATCTTGAGACACTCTCAAGGACTCAACTCGTTGTATAGAGCATGTAGATTTATCTTGAGACACTCTCAAGGACTCAACTCCTTTTATTACTGCTGAGTGCTCAGGCTGGACTGCAGGAAGTAGGGTCAAGGCAGGAGTCAATTTGGCAAGCATATTACCAAACTCCTGATGCAGAATAGTTTTCAATATATTCTGTAAAGCCAGCACCAAGACCACTGAAGCTGGTACAGTTGCTGAGGCTATGGACTCCAAGGAAGATGACCTGGAGGAAGAGTGTTGCCTCGATTTTGAGACCCTTTTCATGGACAATCTCGGAACCACTGGTCTGTGACTCCAGAAGAGTTGGCTTAGATATCTTACCTGATAGAGACACTGAGGATAACGGCCCCTCCGGAGAGAACTTAGCTGACTTCCCCGAGGATGACTTCCCCGAGGAAGGTTTTAGCAAGGTCGAGGTTAAGGTGGAAGCTTTGGTTTGGGCCCCACAGAAGACTTCAACGGAGTCGAGGTCGAGGCCACAGTTGGAGTCGAGGCTTTAGTGGAAGAAAGATCCATTCCCCCGAAGATTTTCTCAATCTGAACTCGACGACGTTTAAGAGCTCGATTTTGAAGTGTAGCACAGTGGGCACACGACGCCAGACGATGGTCAGGTACTAAACACTGTACACATCATTTATGTGGGTCAGTGATGGAGATCACACGTTGACACCGGCTACACTTCTTAAATCCCATGACCGGCCAGGACATCACATGAAACAGGGCCGCGGCGAAATCAAAGCCCGCAGGCTGAGGCCATGGACCAGGCCCCACCGTGACACGATCGAAAAATTAAACTTTTTTTTTTTTTTTTAAACTCACGGCAACACAGCGACCCTGTAAAGAAAAGGATTACACAAGCTACAGTGAAGAGAAGGCACGAGTTAGAACTAACTCTCACACAGAGCATCGAAAGGAGGGCTTCTTGGCTCTGCAGAAAACTTAGAATTGAGGAAACACTGAGGAGACGCACGCCCTACGTTTGGTGGGAAGGCACTCGCGCATGCGTAGTGTGGCAGTCGCAAACTTTCTAAAAGTTCTTCAAGCAAGTCTGCTTGTGAAGCTGTCCGCATCGGGGCTCCATGGTTGACATTACCCATATGTGAGAATATGCTGCCTGCTTGCCCTGGATAATGTATTCTTTTGCACTGGAGACATTCTGAAACTCTCACTCTTATGGAGAAACAACAGGTTTATATTGTTGAATATGGAATATTTGGATGCTAAACGAGGTTTCCATAGATTATGGAAACGGTATAAAGATATTTGGTCGCCTGTATGGGATGGTTTGTCTCATAGAGCAAATAGTCTTCTCTTGAATTCTTGATGCTGGAGCTCTCAGGGGATGGGAGGAGAGGGGGAAGCTGGGAGTGGGTTGTTTAGTTTCTCCCGCTATTTGTTCGCTTCTTTAAAGCTTCCATGAAGAACCAACGCAGCTGGCTTTTTATTGTCTGTTATATTGCAGGTTATTGTTTGTGTATTTCTATATTGGTGTTTACTAATGGAAAATTGATAAAAATTTATATTGGAAAAAAAATGAGGTGTAAATCAAATCTGGAGGAACAGTAAAACACAGTTCTTACCGTAACAGGTGGTATCCAGGGACACCAGGCAGATATTTTCACATGTGGGCGACATCATCCATGGAGTCCAGTACCACGGAGTGGTAAAAGTGTATTACCACTTTTAAGATTTTTAGAAAGTTTGCGATTGCCTGCACTGCGCAAGTGCCTGCCTGACACTGACTCGCAAGGTCATCAGTTCTAAGCCCAAGTAAAGAAGATGGGCAGGTTATGGATAACACCTGTTGCAGTAAGTAACAAGCAGGCAGCATATTCTCACATTGGTTAGAATAGTTTCAAGGAAACTAGGAAAACACACAGTAGAAAGGAGAAAAATGTTACTGTAGACCATAGAAAGAAATAGGGGCAGACTGGGAGCAAAGTCACATGTTAAAAATGCTCCCAGTGAGGACTGAGAGAGAGTTCTAGTATGTCTTGAAAATGATCAGAGCCAGTGCAAGGATGGCAAGAAGAAGTAGCACTTCCAAAGAAATATGCTGGGGAAAAAAGGGAAACCAGCAGAAAAGTGTAGTAAAGCCATGGTGAACGGGGAATGGAAAGTGGGATATCTCCATATGGAAGGAAAACAAAGAAAAACATATGCAATGTTATTGAAAGAAGAGGTGAGTAGTGAGCTCAAAAACTTGAGAATCAAGTAAGAGAATATAAGAGAGTAGAGACACTTTGCTTCATCTTTCTACTCGTCTCTATTCTGCAATCCATTCAACAAGACTGCTGATGCGATTCATGGGTCACAAGGCCTCCACATCTCATGCTATCCCCTTTGCAAGACTTCATGTCAGAACAGATCAGTAGACTGTGGTATCTCAATGATATCAAGTTTTGGATCCCTTATGAAAGGAAGGAAAGGGGAACCAAGAGCTACCATAATCTGGTTGAGAATAGTAGAGAAATACAGGAAGAAAAAATACGCGTACTAATGGAAGTAAATGGCAGAATGATCAAAAGACAGTTTTATTCTGTTCCCAATGTTTTGTTTCTTTTTAAATGAGAATAAAAAAAACCCACCAAAGTAAACAATTAAGTCAAGCCTTTGAAGGAACTGCTTGAGACCAAACTATTAGTTTACCCTTGAATTAAAAAAATATCAACTGAAGGTGATGGAACACCGTAGAGTTGAAGGCAACCAAATAAAATGGGCAGAGGCAATGTGCCAGTGAGTTAGTTGCTTCATTGGTTTTTATTAAGAAGCAAGAGAAGTAGCAGAGCTATTCAAAGAAGGTGGCCACAAAGTAATAGAGAGAAATAGAGTAACCGTGCAACCAGAAGGAAAGTATTATTACACAGATAATATGAGAGTAAGAGAAATTCTGCAAGAAATGATAGAAAGGCTGATGGTAGAACAGAAAGTAAAGTTGCTCACATGTAACAGGTGCTCTCTGTAGACAGCAGGGGAATGCAGCCACACTTGTAGGTGAAGTCCGCTGACGAAGCCTATGTGTCGGTGCTCTCCCCTAGCTTAGTAAGCTTTACGCTTACTGGGCATGTGTGGTCAGTACTCCCACCGCCCCTCCCCTTTGGAATGCCAGTTTTGTCCCTAGCAATAAGTAAGGATTGAAAAAGAGGGGATGGCAGGCGGGCAAGTGTGGTTGCAGAGAACATCTGTTACAGGTGAGCAACTTTGCTTTCTTTGGAGACAAGCAGGGGTTATGCAGGCATACTTCTAGGTGAGTCCCAAGCTTGAAAAAAGTATCTGGGTAGTGGAGAACCATTTATACTGCAAAAAAGTTTCTTAAAACTGATTGACCAAATCGAACATCCTGTGAAAAACTCTGGTCCAAACAATAATGCTTCGTAAAAGTATATACAGAGGACCATGTTGCTGCTTTGCAAATGTCCTGAATAGGAATAGATCTTAAGCTGGCTATGGAAGTAGCTGTAGCCCTAACTTTATGAGCTCCAACTGTCCCAGGTGTTTATCTGCCTTTGCATAGCAAAAACTTATGCACTGTGCTATCTAAGAAGAGAGTTCTTTTTGATACTGGTTTTCCTTGGGTAGCTGGATTATAGGAAATGAAAAGCTGGTTAGATTGCCATAAGGAAGCCATTGCTCTGATATAAAAAAGCAATGCTCATCTGCAGTCTAATGTAGGAGATGTTGCTCCGCTGAAAAAGAATGCGGAGGAGAGAAAACGTTGGCAAGGTTATAGTTTGGTTGAGATGAAAATCTATTGCAACCTTCGGAATAAATTTTGGTTTAGTTCTGAGTTGTACTTTAGTAGGGAAAAATTGAAGATAAGGATAATATGTAACTAGTGCTTGTAGTTCACTAACTCTTCTGGCGGAAGTTAGAGCTGTGAAAAAAACTGTTTTCCAAGTAAGAAAGTGAAGCAAATCCCAGAGGTTCAGATGGGTTGTGCATTAAGACATCCAACTCCAAATTCAGGTCGCATGCTGGAGGTGGATCACAGATGGGAGATTTGAGATTGTGAAGACCTCGGAGAAATCTGGAGATGAGGGGATAATGTGAGAGAGGCTTACCATCCACAGGAATATGAAAAGTTAAGATTGCTGCCAAATGATATTAAATTGAGTTAGATTTAAGACCAGACTCCAACAAATGCAGAAGATAAGACAAAATGTTCCATTGGACAGTTGAGAGGATTGTGATGATGATTTTGAGACCAGATGGAAAACTGTTTCCATTTAGAATGATATGATTTCCTGGTAGAAAGACATCTTGCTGCTAGAAGAATAGTTTTCATTTGCTGCGTAAGTGGGAAATTGTCTAGGACTGAGCTTTCAATTTCCAAGCTGTCAAGCTGAGACTGAAAAGGTTGGGGTGAAGTAACTGGCCCTGCTGTTGAGATATTGGGGAACTGGGGAGTATCCAGAAGATCCAGGAGAAGTGGATACCAAATGTGACGGGTCCAACGAGGTGCAATGAGAATAATGTGAGCCCTGTCCATAGTGACTTTCTGAAGCACTTTGGATATTAGAGGAAACGGAGGAAAAGCGTACATAAGGTTGAGGCCCAAATATATGGAGAAAGCATCCCTTGCTATTGCTCGAGAAGTTGGGCGGAGAGAGCAAAAGGCTGTGCATATGACATTGTACTGCGAAGCAAAGAGATCTACTGTTGGAGTTCCCCAAAAGAAGGACTATCTGATGTAGAATGGCAGGGTCGAGGGTCCACTACTGTGGGTCGAGTTTCCTGCTGAGGGAATCTGCAAGGAAGCACAGTTACTTACCGTAACAGTTGTTATCCAGGGATAGCAGGCAGATATTCTCAACATGTGAGTGACGCCATCCATAGAGCCCCGTAGCAGACAGCCTCACAAACAGACTTGATTGTAGAACTTTCAGAGTTTGCAAGTGCCTTCCTGCCGAACGTAGGTCGTGCATCTCCTGTGAGGTATCTCAGTTCAGATAGCTAGCTAAGAAGCCAACCAGGGGAGGTGGGTGGGTTGTGAGAATATCTGCCTGCTGTCCCTGGATAACAACTGTTATGGTAAGTAACTGTGCTTTATCCCAGGACAAGCAGGCAGCATATTCTCAACATGTGGGTGACCTCCAAGTTAACCAGAATGGGATGGTGGGCGTATTGGCAATTTAGGAGAATAAATTGTAAAACTGCAGTTGTAAAACTGCCTGGCCAAAATGGCCATCCCATCTGGAGAAAGTATCCAGACAATAATGAGAGGTGAATATATGAACCGAAGACCAAGTGGAAGCCTTGCAGATTTCCTCAATAGGAGTTGATCTGAGGAAAGCTATAGACGCTGCCATAGCTCTAACTTTATGGCACGTGACTCGACCCTGCAGAGGGAGACAACCCTGAGCATAGCAAAAAGAGATGCAAGCAGCAATCCAGTTGGAGATGGTTCACTTGGAAACAGGATGCCCCAACCTATTGGGATCGAAGGAGATAAAAAGTTGAGGAGCAGTTCGATGAGTGCGTTGCAAGTAGAAAGCCAAAGCATGTTTACAGTCTAGAGTATGAAGAGCTGTTTCTCCAGGATGAGAATCAGGCTTTGGAAAAAAAACACTGGAAGAACAATGGATTGATTGAGATGAAATTCTGAAACCACCTTAGGTAAGAACTTAGGATTTGTACGGAGAACCACCTTGTCATGATGGAATACTGTGAAAGGTGGATCTGCCACTAGAGCTTGTAGCTCACTGACTTGTCTAGAAGTGAGCGCAATGAGAAAACCCACTTTCCAAGTGAGATATTTAAGATGAGCCGAATCTGTGGGTTCAAAAGGAGACCTCATGAATTGGGTAAGAACAACATTGAGATCCCAAACCACTGGAGGTGGCTTGAGAGGTGGTTTGACATTGTAAATTACATTACATTACATTAGGGATTTCTATTCCGCCTGTGCCTTGCGGTTCTAGGTGGATTACAATATAGAAATTATCTGGGCAGTTCCAGTAGAATTACATTTCAGGATAAGGGTAAGTTACAGGAACAGTAAAGGATTATGATACTTCAATTTCACAGAAGATAATACATATCACAGAAGATAATACATATAACAGAAGATAATACATATCACAGAAGATAATACATGTCAACTGAATCAAGTTAAATCGGGTGTAGTGTAAAAGAGTTACAGTACATTCTGGATCACAGACAAAGAGATACTATAGGTGGGTGTTTCCAAAGGCGTTGATTGGGGACTCATTGGGTGGAGGTTAGAGTGATGGGAGATATTTTTTGAACAGTAGTGTTTTTATTTCTTTACGGTTCATTTCATAAATCTGGAAACCACAGGATAAGCAGAGAGGGGTTTTCCTTCAACAGGCTGATGAAAAGCAGCAATTGCACTGAGGTGGTCTCTAATTGATGTGGATTTGAGGCCAGATTGAGGATAAGTGCAGCAGGTAATCCAAAACCGAAGACAAGGAGGTAGATTGCAGCTCCTCATGCTGAATAGTATACCAAGCAGAGAATCTAGTCCATTTCTGGGTATAACACTGCCTAGTGGATGGCTTCCTGGAAGCCTCTAGAATGTCCTGTATAGATTGAGCCAACTGTATAGTGACAGTTAGGTTGAGAGGTACCAAGCTGTTAAGTGTAGAGACTACAGGCTGCGATGAAGCAGACACCCTTGACTCTGTGTAAGCAGATAGGGAAATACTGGTAGAAGCAGAGGCTCTCTGGTGCTGAGTTGAAGTAGAAGGGTTGTCTGGGCCACCGAGGAGCTATCAGAATCATGGTGGCATGCTCCATCTTGAGTTTGACAAGCGTCTTGAGAATCAGAGGGAATGGAGGGAACGCATAGAGAAACTAATTCGTCCATTCCAGAAGGAAAGCATCTGCCTTGAGGCGGTGAGGAGAGTATATCCTGGAGCAGAACTGAGGCAGCTTGTTGTTGTGGGGAGACACAAAGAGATCTAACTGAGGAGTTCCCCATTGAGCAAAAATGTGATGTAGAGGTGAGGAATTGAGTGTCCATTCATGAGGTTGTAGAAGACGACTCAATTTGTCTGCCAGACAGTTTTGCTACCCTTGGATGTAGACAGCTCTCAGGAAGGTGTTGTGAAGGATTGCCCAATTCCAAAGCTTCAGAGCTTCTTGACAAAGAGGGAGAGATCCTGTTCGAATGAGGACTACCTGGTCATGAAGAAGATGCTGAAAAGCTTTGAGAGCATTGAAGATCGATCTGAGTTCCAACAGATTGATGCAACACTGACGATCCGTGCTGGACCAATGGCCTTGAGTACGGAGACCATCAAGAGAAGACCCCCCAAGTGTAGGTTGAAGAATCTGTTGTAAGAATCTTCTGATGAGGGGGGCTTATGAAATAGAAAACCTCTGGAAAGATTGGAAGAGAGCATCCACCAGTGGAGAGACTGTCTCAACGAAGGAATCACTGTAATGTGTTGAGAGTGGGTCGCAAGCTTGCTGCCACTGAGATGCCAGGGTCCACTGAGGAATTATGAGGTGAAGTATGGCAAAAGGAGTCATGTGAACTGTAGAGGCCATGTGACCGAGAAGAACCATCATTTGTCTTGCCAAGATTGATGTGAGGGAAGACACTGCTGACAAAAGTGAATGAGAGCATCTTGACAATGTTGAGGCAGGAATGCTCCGAGTTGAACAGTGTCTAGTATGGCTCGGATAAACTGTAGAGTTTGGGAGGGATGTAACTGGGACTTTGGAAAATTGATTTTGAACCCAAGACTTTGGAGAAACGCTATACTCCGTTGGGTCACTACAATAACCTCCTGTTGAGACGATGCTTTGATTAGCCAGTCGTCCAGTTATGGAAAGGCTTGGAAGACCCTGCATCTGCAGGGCTGCAGCCACCACCACCAGGCATTTTGTGAAGACTCTGGAAGATGAGGCGAGGCTGAAAGGAAGGACTCGGTACTGAAGATGAAGATTCCCCACCCGAAATCTTAGGAATCTGCGAGAGGCTGGATGAATTGGAATACAAGTATAAGCCTCTTTGAGATCTAGGGAATATAACCAATCTCCTTGATCGATCAGGGGATACAGTGTTGGAAGAGAGAGCATCCAAAACTTTTCTTTGACAAGAAATTTGTTGAGAGCTCTGAGGTCCAGGATAGGTTGCAAATCCCCCGTCTTCTTTGGGACTATAAAATAACGGGAATAAAAGCCCATGTCCCGTTGGGTCAAGGGAACCACCTCGACAGCCCGGAGGTGAAGAAGAGCCTGAGCCTCCTGAAGAAAAAGGGGAAGTTGCGACATGTTGGAAGGAAACTCTTTTGTAGGGAGATCTGGTGGGCTTTGAACAAATTGCAGTGAGTAACCCTCTCTGATGATGGTGAGAACCCAGAGGTCTGATGTAATCTGCTCCCACTGTTGGTAAAAGTGATGGAGACGACCGCCTATGGGGAGGAGACAAGAGTGACAGATGAAGGTGGATGTCATGCTCAGATTTAGATTGTCAAAAGACTGCGAAGGCTTAGCTACAGCAGGAGTCTGGGGTTTCTGCTGACGCTGCTGCTGTAGTTGTTTTCTAGGTGGAGACCTGGAGAAAGCTGGAGTACATTTCTGTGGATAACGACGTGGAGGTGGCTTAGAAGGCTTAGAAGTTGGAGGCTTAGCTTTAGGCCGAATCAAAGAGGCAAAGGACCGCTCATGCTCTGACAGAGTCTTGGTGACAGTCTCAATAAAATCAAACAGCTCATTACCTTGGCATGGTATATTGGGTAGACGATCTTGTAAGTTAGGATCCATGTCCACAATGTGCAGGCAAGCCAGACGTCGCATTGCCACAGAAAAAGCAGTGACCCAAGATGGAGTTGTTGAAATTCAGGCAACCGGTGCTCAGCCAAATCAGAGAAGTAGGACATGGTCTTTATACAGTACTTCAGATAAGATGTGAACATGAAGTTGTAATTCAAAATCCTGTTTGCCATCATGGAGTTTTGATACAGACAGTGTCCAAATTTATCAATCATGCATCCTTCTCTGCCTGGAGGGACTGCAGCATATACCTTGGTGGGGTTAGATTTTTTAAGACATGATTCTACCACCAAGGATTGGTGAGATAATTGCAGCTTCTCAAACCCTTTACAAGGAACCGTATAGTAACGAGATTTCATTTTGGAGGGAATAGCCTGAATCGAATAAGGTGTCTCGAGATTCCTCAGAAAAGTTTGTTTCAAAACAGGATTCATTGGAAATCTCATGGTGTCCTTTGGCGGATGTGGCAATTCCATCTCAGCCAAATATTCAGCAGTATACTTAGACTCAGATTGAAGATCAACTTGAAGAGCCTTATTCATGTCAAAGATGAATCTTGAAAAAGATGTGGGTTTTGAAGCTGAAGAGCTTTCAGGAGAAGTGGAGCGAGACTGAGGTATTGCTGAATAAGAAGGAGAAGCCTCCCTGGAGTATTGGGAAGGGAGGTCTGTATCCAACGTAAGAGTCACAGAAGAAGCTCTGCTGTGGCATGTAAGTGGAGTCAGAGTGTGCTTACGTTTGAGATGTCTCGATGGAGAAATCCCAGGAGTATGAGGAACTGAATGTCTCGACTCATGCCTCGTAGAAACAGGCGAACGAGGATACCTCGGAAGAGGCCTCGACAGAAGACTCCGGGACCTGGATGAGCCTCAAGATGCAGAAGTATGAGGCGTTGAAAGCTTTGGAGTTCATGACATATGCCTGGGCTTGGAAGGGGTCTCGATTGGCCTTGAATAACGAGATATAGGAGACTCTTCACTCTTCTTCGAAGTCAGGTGCCTCGAGGACGAGGAATGCTTTGAATGAGACCTCAATCGAGGCTTCTCCACCACCTCTCGAGCAGGGTGAGTAGCTGGAGACCCGGACCTGGAAAGATGAGGCAAGGAGTCACTGGAGAACAAAGGCCGAGACCTAAGAGGCTTTGCTCGGCGTGCCTCGACAGTATGCTCAGACTGGCTCGTAGAAAGCAGGGTCGAGGCAGGGGCAAACTTGGCCAAAACAGAGGTGAGCTGTGTGGTTAATATGGCTTGCAGCATATCCTCAAAGACAGGCACCGAGACCACTAACTCTGGTCTAGAAGGTGCAGCAGTGCGCTCCATAGAGGGCAACCTCGAGGATAAGTAATCCCTATGTTTGGAGGCACGCTTCGGAGGAGGTCTCATAGAGGCTGGCAAGACTGCACTCGTTGCCTGGACTGCCCGAGTCTCAGATGGAGGGAAGAGGAGACTTGCCTGAGGACAAGACCTTAAGAGGCACAGCAGATAAGGCCTTCGAGGGCGAGGGCAACTTGCTCGAGGTCGAGAACTTGGTCAATGAGGCCGCTATGGGGATTGAGGCCGAGGTCGAGGCCTTTTCTGCAGGCACCTCCATGGAACCAAAGAACTGCTAGATTTGGGCACGACGCCTCCGGCAAGCTCTTTTTTGAAGGGTAGCACAGCGTGGGCAGAACTCAGGACAATGTTCGGATCCCAACGGTGGGGGGTCGGTGAGAAAAATTGCTCGATTACACTGGCTACACCTCTTAAAACCGGTAAGAGGCCAGGACATAGAAAAATACAGCCTCAGCTAAATGAGGGCCTGTAGCTGGTTCTGAGCCCAAGCCCCACCGGATGAGAACCGACGGAAAAAAGACAAGTTAAAAAAAAAAAAAAAAAAAGAGAGGCGCGCTGTACAGCAACTATGAAAAAGAAACAAAGAAAGAAAAAAGAAAGCCGCGGTGCGAGAAGGCAAAACTCGTAGACGGCAGAGCTGAGAAACAGGTGCTTCATGGCTCCGTGGAAAACTGAGGCACCTTACAGGAGATGCACGACCTACGTTTGGCGGGAAGGCACTCACGCATGTGAACTCTTTGAAAGTTCTACAAGCAAGTCTACTTGCGAGGCTGTCTGCTATGGGGCTCCATGGATGACGTCACCCACATGTTGAGAATATGCTGCCTGCTTGTCCTGGGATAACGTTGTGTTCCACCAAAATGTAGACCGCTTGCAGGTGGAACTCTATATTGAAAGCTTAAGTCCATAGACGAAAAGCTTCTCTGCAGAGGGGAGATCCTGAACCTCCCTGCTTGTTCACATAAAACATTGTGACTTGATTGTCTGTTTGAATCAGAACTTATTTATTGGGAAGCCAATGATGGAAGGCCTGAAGAGCATAGTATACTGCCGGGAGCTCTAGGTGGTTGATATGTAGCTTTTGTTCACTCGCCAACCAGTACCCTTGAGTGCACCACTGGTAGAGATGCGCTCCCCAGCCCAATGTAGAAGCATCTGTCGTAATCGTGATGGATGGAGGAAGAGGCTGGAAAGGACAACCCTCCTTCAAGGAATGGGAGTGAATCCACCACAGGGGGAATTGTTGAATCTATTTTGGAAGTGGAACCATTCTGGCGAGGGAATGACATTGATTCCAGTGCAGTCTTAGATGCCACTGCAGGGGTCTCATGTGCAGCCTTGCATTCGGTACTAGGGATAGAGAAGTTGCCATGTACCCTAGAAGTCGTAAGATGGTTCGAGCTGACACGGCTGAAACCTGTCTGAAATACTCTGCCAAGGCAATTATGATCTGAAGTCTTTCTGGAAGAAGATAGGCTCTTGCATGTTCCGTATTCAGGAGTGCTCCAATAAACGTAAGGAAGCGATTTGGAACTAGATTGGACTTTTGATGATTGATGAGGAATCCTAGAGATTCAAGGGCTTGAACTGTCACCTGGCTGATTAGAAGCAACTGGTCTTTGGTATGTGCCACCAGGAGCCAATTGTCTAAGTAAGGAAAGATCATGTGATGTTGTTTTCGCAGATGTGCCGCTACCACAGATAGGCACTTCGTAAAAACTATTGGTGCAGAAGAAAGGCCAAAAGGTAGCAATTTGTACTGGAAATGCTGCTTCAGGAATTTAAGAACATAAGAATTGCCGCTGCTGGGTCAGACCATCGTGCCCAGCAGTCCACTCACGTGGCGGCCCTCCGGTCAAAAACAAGCCCTACCTGCGTACGTTCCAGTTCAGCAGGAACTTGTCTAACTTTGTCTTGAATCCTTGGAGGGTGTTTTCCCCTTTTAACAGACTCCGGAAGAGCGTTCCAGTTTTCTATCACTCTCTGGGGGAAGAAAAACTTCCTTACATTCGTATGGAATCAATCCCCTTTCAATTTTAGAGAGTGCCCTCTCGTTCTCCCTGCGGGTTCCCCCTTCGGGTTGTGTGTATCTCATGGGGAAGCCCCCTCAGGTCGCGGGGATCCCGTGGGGACCCCCCTCGTGGTTTCATAGATCCCGTGGGGTTGGATGCAACTCAAGCCACAAGGCTCGTCTTCTTTTCCCACCTGCCCTGCAGCAGCACACATAGCCAACCTGAAGTCTTCCCCGATGTGAGCGCTGACGTTAGAGGGAGGGCTTTGCATCAGTTACGTGCATATAGGGCAATGAGCCCTGCACGCTGAACGTGACTGACGCAAAGCCTTCCATCCGACATCAGCTCTGACCACGGGGGAAGACTTCCGATCGGCTACTTTTGCTGCTGCAGGGCAGGTAGGAAAAGAAGACGAGTGTACTATTTCTGCTATGGTTATAAATAGTTTGTTTTTTTTAATAAAAGATCTACAACTACCTCATGTTGACACACAATACTTGGAATTCTTGTCTCAACCTATTCAACTTTAAGAACTTTTACTGGCCATAAAAGCACTGCCGTCTGCAAAATCTGCTATACTAGCCTTCATAAGACGTTCCTTGGAGAATCTACTGGCATTTAGCAAGGGTGTGTAGGAGAATGCACCTTTTATCATATCTGGTGGGCATGTCCTACAATTTATTGATACTGGAAAGAAATTGTTTAAGCTTGGATCCTAAAACTTCTCTACTTGGATAGCAGCCTGAGGAGATGATCAAAAGAGCTGCTAGATGTTAGGGAACATTCAACTAATATAATGCAAGGGCTTAACTCACAGCTCCCCATTAAATGATTCTCGAGAACTTTGAGGGCCAGATGCTCTAAAACTGCCGTTAAAATTCTGTGGGTCACTGTAGTGCTTGTAAATTGGCTGATTTGAAAACGGCTATCAATGCTGAAACAATTTTGCTTGCAAATGAGTTTTGTAAAGGGCCGTCGTAATCCCATCCAATTAGGCATTGGAAAAAGTGATCGACACATGAGCAGAACTGACAGGGGAAACCTCAAACAGCTGTGCAGTAGGGGAAGCCCCAAGCGGCCTCCTGCTGCTCATCTATTTGGGCAGGAAGAATAGATTGGCATTCCCTGTCTAAATTGCTGATTCTACATTTTCTACATTTCAGCTAATGCTAGGAAGTTCAGAAGGTTGATTTTGTGACTCTTAAGAGACATAGATTTATGTACTATTCTTCTCATCCATGTATCCATAAGGTGGTTTACATAGAATCTGTTTCTTATAGATTAGAAAATACAATACTATTTTGAAGGTCATACAGAAGTTAACATAAGCAATGCCTCCACTGGGTCAGATCAGAAGTCCATTGTGCCCAGCAGGAGGTAGGGCTTTTACTAACATGATTGATAATATGGAGAAGTCAAAGATCAAGGGTGATTTATGAAGAAAAGTGAAACACTACCACCTGCTGGGTTTAAAAAACTTAACAGAATGGACTTTTAATGTTAACACTGACATAAGGCATTTTTGGAAAGGAAATCATGTGATCAACTGTGCCATTGTATTCTAAAGCATGATAATTATTACAAATTATGTCACATAGGGTATAAATCTGTTTGCCTTGTTATCTCTCTTTGAAGAGCACTGAAATTCTGAGGGCCTGTTCTTCCCAGGCTATGGGAGCTTTGTCAACAAACATTCGTTTTTACATAGCTTTTCCTCGTCTGTTAGTTGAATTCACAGAATAGAGTCTCTAGCCCAATTATGTGGGAAAGAGAATCCATTCTGGCAATTCTTTTGGCCTTGATGTTCAAGTCCCCAGCCTATTTGAACATTTTTCATTCATTAGGTATCTTGGGAACAATTCTCTCATGGTTTATACCTTTTCTGTCA
Organism: Geotrypetes seraphini; assembly: GCF_902459505.1. Taxonomy (NCBI): domain Eukaryota; kingdom Metazoa; phylum Chordata; class Amphibia; order Gymnophiona; family Dermophiidae; genus Geotrypetes; species Geotrypetes seraphini. The sequence continues at coordinate 397,783,951 of NC_047084.1, read as the reverse complement.
GGTTGTACCAATCATCATTTTTTTGACACAACAAAATATGGACTTCAGTTTGCCACAAGAATTGATTCTTTCCCCTTCTTCTTTAATATATACTTAAGCTCTTTAGTACAGTGTTCTTCAACCTTTTTACACCTATGGACCGGTAAAAATAAAATAATTATTTTGTGCACCGGCACCGGTCCATGGACCGGCAGTTGAAGAACACTGAACCAAGTTGTAGGCTAGACCACGCCTATCTCCGCCCCAGACCCTGCCCCCATAATAGTATTAATTATAACACAATTTTTTTCCATTCATTTTTCATATATACACACACAATATAATCTTATTAACACATAATGGTTAACCACAAAATTAAACTACACAAAGCTATATTCCTAAATTTGCCATTGGTGATTATATTTGTTTTTTTTGCATCAATAAAAAAATTGATCATAAACTACACAAAGCACACTATATGCTTCTCAAGAACACAAAGCACACTGTATGCTTCTCAACACTCATTCCTACCAGAAAACAGATAACCTCTTTGAAAATACAGGACCAAAAACTAAAAGTACTAATATACGCATACAAACCCTAAGATGCAAGACTCCGCCCAGATCTGCAAGGTTGAGGCGGAACAGAAATCAGTAATGTAATGTAATGTAATATAACCCCAGAGGAAAAGAAACAAATGCATTTCTTCCTGAACATTGCAAAATAGACAGCAGATGCACATGCCGGCCATGTGGACCAGCAGCAAATTTCTGCGGACCGTCACCGGTCCACGGACTGGTGGTTGAAGAACACTGCTTTAGTATACCTCATCCAATCAAAAGGAATATCAGCATACTTTTATTCAGATTGTATTTTGTTAATCTTTCTAACTTATCCTTTCTCCCTACTTCTAATGCAACTGTTTGGATTCAGTAGCAAACTGTTTTTTCCAGCATAGATTAATCCTGAGTAAAGGACAAAGCCATTACTTGTTGATTCGAGTTCACTCCCCCATCCATCGCATCCTATCAATTTGTTCAGGACTATGATCACCCACAATAGGAAGTTTCTGCTTCTTCAGGATCACCTTTAACTCAAATTTATTGTTTCTTCCTCAAATCTTGGGCTTATGTAAAACAAGGTTTGTTTGTTTTTTAATCTTTCAACAACTATGTTCTGTTAGTTACCACTTTGACCATAATACATTTCATGCTTTAATTCTCCCACTGTTTGTTTCCAGATTCGAATACTGCAATATTGCCTAAGCTGGTCTTTCATCTTCCACCCTGAAAAATCTATAAACTCTTCAGAATACTGTAATGAGACTTCTCTGTAAAGCTAATTAGTTCGAACAGCTAACACTGTTAAAATTATTTACAAAATCTTAATACTAACTTATAAGGCCTTCCATTTAGGTATCCCTAATTACCTGGCAAGTTTCACAATACCATATTCTCCCAATTGAACTTTACACTCTATAAACAATCATCGAAGGCCAGGATTCTCAAAAAACCTCATTATAAAGCGATGGTCTGCTAACGCAGCCGTTTTGATTGCCATTTGAAAAAGCAAGACATTCTCAAAAAATTGCGCATGCAGATGAAGTCGGCAGACAGCAGCGAAGATTCGCTACATTTGCAGGTGGCCATTGCTGGTGATAGCGATAGGCACATGCGCAGAAAAAACGCGTAAAAAACCTCTCACAACAGCGGGAGATATGCCCACTCTCCCTGCTGTCAAGTGACCACCCCCCCTCCCACCATGGAACACCACCCACCACCTCTGATACCCCATTACCCTTACCTCCACGGAGGCACAGGGACTCCCTCCTTCCAGTAGGCATGCATCGTTGAAAATGTGCCTTCTCCCTCCCGAATGCAAGAGGCCCGAGGCTCTGATTGGCCTAAGTTGAATAAGGCCCCTCCCATGACTGGCCAAGATGCTTACAGCCCCTTCACAGGAGAGGCCTTATACAACTTGGGCCAATCAGAGCCTCAGCCCCTTTTTGAAGATGCAGGCCAGCTTGGGGGGGGGGAGTCCACGCCCCTCCGTGCATCTATATGGAGGTAAAGGGGAGGGGGCTAGGAGGCGGGAGTGAGGCTGGGGGAGGTGTTCTATGGCAGGGGGGTTCACTTGGCAGAGGGGAGAGTGAGCATCTCTCCCTCTGTGAGGGGTGCGCGTGGCTGAGTGGCAGTAGGCGTTTCTTGGCAGCAGGGAGAGCGGGAATCTCTCCGACTGTAAGGGGGGGTTTTACTGCCATTCCGGGGTGGGTTGGGGTGTTCACTGTAGGGGAGGGGTGTTATGATGCAGCTGGAGAGAGAAAGCACTGTTACTTACCATAACAGTTATCCAGGGACAGCAGGCAGCTATTCTCACATATGAGTGACGTCATCCATGGAGCCCGGATGCGGACAGCCTCGCAAGCAGACTTACTTGTAGAAACTCAGAAGTTTCGAGTCTGCCGCACCGCGCATGCACGAGTGCCTTCCTGCCCAGCACAGGGCGAGCCTCCTCAGTTCAGACAGCTAGCAGAGAAGCCAACCAGGGGAGGTGGGTGGGTTGTGAGAACAGCTGCCTGCTGACCCTGGATAACAACTGTTACGGTAAGTAACTGTGCTTTATCCCAGGACAAGCAGGCAGCCTATTCTCACATATGGGTGACCTCCAAGCTTGGCAACTTAGGAGAATACATTTTGTAATACTCTCTGGCCAAAATGGCCATCCCGTCTGGAGAAAACATCCAGACAATAATGAGAAGTGAAAGTATGAACCAAGGAACAAGTGGCAGCTTTGCAAATTTCCTCAATAGGAATGGATCTGAGGAAAGCTACTGAAGCCGCCATGGCTCTGACTTTGTTGGCTGTGACACAACTTCTGTAGATGCAGTTCAGCCTGGGCATAGCAGAAAGAGATACAAGCAGTCATCCAGTTGGAGATGGTTCGCTTAAAAATCGGATGTCCCAACTTGTTCAGATCGAAGGAGATAAAAAAGTTGAGGAGCAGATCTGTGGGGTTTGGTGCGTTCCAAGAAGAAGGCTAAAGCACATTTATTGTCCAGAGTATGAAGAGCTTATTCTCCAGGATGAGAATGAGGCCATGGAAAAAACACTGGAAGTACAATAGATTGGTTGAGATGAAATTCTGAAACCACTTTAGGTAAGAATTTAGGATGAGTACAGAGGACCACTTTGTCATGATAGAAAACTGTGAAAGGCGGATCAGCAACTAAAGCTTGCAGCTTACTGACTCTTCGAGCAGATGTGAGGGCAATGAGAAACACCACTTTCCAAGTGAGATATTTTAGATGAGCTGTAAACATTGGTTCAAATGGAGGCTTCATTAACTGAACAAGAACAACATTGAGATCACAAACCACTGAAGGCGGTTTGAGAGGAGGTTTGACACTGAAAAGTCCTTTCATAAATTTGGAAACCACTAGATGGAGCAGAGAGGGGTTTACCTTCAATAGGCTGATGGAAAGCAACAATTGCACTGAGATGGACTCGGATAGATGTAGACTTGAGGCCAGAGGTAGATAAGTGCAAAAGATAATCCAGAACAGAAGAGAAGGAGGAATCTTGAGGCTCCTTATCATGAGAGATGCACCACGTAGAAAATCTAGTCCATTTTTGGAGATAGCATTGCCTAGTGGCAGGCTTTCTAGAAGCCTCTAAAATGTCTCGTTCAGGTTGAGAAAACTAAAGAGGAGTTATGTTGAGAGGTATCAAGCTGTCAGGTGCAGAGACTGCAGGTTGGGATGAAGTAGAGAACCTTGACTCTGTGTAAGCAGAGACGGAAAAAGTAGTAAAAGGAATCGCTTCCTGCTGCTGAGTTGAAATAGAAGGGAGTACCAAGGATGTCTCGGCCACCGAGGAGCTATCAGAACCATGGTGGCATGAACGTTCTTCAGCTTGACAAGAGTCTTGAGGATAAGAGGGAATGGAGGGATGAGAAGAGTATATCCAGGAGTCGAACTGAGGCAGTTAGTGGTTATGGGGAGATGCAAAGAGATCTATCTGAGGAGTCCCCACCGAGAAAAAATGTGATGAAGAGGCGAGGAATTGAGTGTCCATTCATGAGTTTGCAGAAGACGACTCAATTTGTCCGCCAAACATTTTTTCGCCCCTTGAATGTAGACAGCTTTCAGGAAGGTGTAGTGAAGGATTGCCCAATCTCAAACCTTCAAAGCTTCTTGGCAAAGAGGGAGAGATCCCGTTCCTCCCTGCTTGTTGACCTAGTACATGGCGACTTGGTTGTCTGTCCGAATGAGGACTACCTGGTCGTGAAGAAGATGTTGAAAAGCTTTGAGAGCATTGAAGATCGTTCTGAGTTCCAACAGATTGATATGACACCGACGATCCATGTTGGAAAAATGGCCTTGAGTACGGAGACTGTCGAGGAGAGCCCCCCAAGCATAGGTCAAGGAATCTGTTGCGAGGACCTTCTGATGAGGTGGGGTCTGCAACAGTAAACTTCTGGAGAGATTGGAAGAGTGCATCCACTAGCGGAGAGACTGTCTCAACGAAGGAATGACTGTAATGTGTCGAGAGAGTGGTTCGCAAGCCTGCATCCACTGAGATACCAGGGTCCAATGAGGGATTCTGAGGTGAAGTCTGGCAAAAGGAGTCATGTGAACTGTCGAGGCCATGTGACCTAGTAGTACCATCATGTGTCTCGCTGAGAGTGAAGAGCGGGAAGACACTTTGTGAGAGAGCTGAAGAAGAGCATCCAGACGTTAAGGGAGGAATGCTCTGAGTTGAACATGTCCAGAACAGCTCATAAGAACATAAGAACATAACATAAGAAACGCCTTCACCGGATCAGACCGAGGTCCATCTAGTCCGGTGATCCGCACATGCGGAGGCCCATTTAGGTGCTCCTTTTTGGAGACCCGGATTTCCCGTATCCATCAATATGATCTGCAAGAAGGTGTGCATTAGAGAGTTGCGCGGGGACAGAAATCCCACCCGTCCCCACCGGGTTCTCTTCCGTCCCCACCCGTCCCCGCCGGGTTTTCTTCCGTCCCCACCCGTTCCCGCAAGGATTACCACCCGTCCCCGCATAAAAGTAACCTGCCCCCATAAAAAGCACACATTACTTCGTTTTTTTTTAAGTCTTAGTTTATTTAAACCAACAATAAAATACTATATAAACAAGTAACTGAATAGAAATAAGAGATGCATGCATCACCGGAAAGACACTTAACTTTAAAGTACAATGGTTGTATAAGAAAAATGTGCAGTAAGTTAAAACTTTAAATGATTTTGAATATTGACCCATATTGTCTCAAAAAACAATAATGTTGACTGTACATATATTCTAATTGTAATATTAGAAAATTACATGTATACCTTTAAAAAAGTTGGTAACACTTAAGTAAGTCAGGGATAATTATTTCTTAAGTCCATGCAGGAACAGAAGTCCATCAACAGTATGTGGTCCAAGCTGTGATCGTCTATCCTCCAGAACACGTCCAGCCGATGAAAAAGACCGCTCAGATGATGTGCTGGCAGCAGGCACTCCAAGGACTCGTCTGGCCACTTCAGAAAGTTTTCTCCACTTTGTAGATTTGGCCTTCCAATAATACAAGATATCCTCTGTGATTTCGCCAGTAGACGTCAAGTATGCATCCACCTGAGAAAAGCAGATTAGTTTAGAAGGTGTATCTAGCTTGTAATATTGTCATAAGTAAAAATATTGAACTATGTAAAGAAAATATACATACCTCAGACATATTTGAAGAAGTTGAAGAATATAGGTCTTCAAAGAAACTTTCATCTAGTTTTATTTTCTTATGATGCTGCAAGACAGATGAGTCATCTTTAGTGTCTGTTGCTGGCAGCCTATCTACCATCTCGTTCAAGCTGGACAGTGCCTGTGCATATTCTGCTGGTGCTAATGCTCCGAAATTACCTTTAAACCGTGGATCCAGCAGAGCAGCAGTACAATGTAACTGATTAACCGGGAAGTATTTATCCAACATGTTAAGCAGATGGGTTTTCAGCTGTATGATGATGCAACTGTCAGAAGGCTTTGCAGTGAAGTGTTTTTGCAGCTTTATTTTGGTAGGTAATACCAGATGCAATGAGGGGTTCTTGTCAGTTGAGAGGCATTTTGTGGCCACATCAACAGGTTCCAAAACCTGAATGACATCAGCCAACAAGTCTTCATTGATATCAGCCAGCAGACGCAAAACATTTCTATTAAAATTTGGCTCTTTGCCCAGTGCATGAAGATCTACAAAATTGGATGATACCGATTTCAGTGTCAACAGCACACTGTTCCATCGTGTTGACACACATTGCTTAAGTGTTGTTAGCAGCTGATTGTTAATTTTTATGCGTTTTGCCAATGTCACCAGTTCTTTCGAGGTGTCAATAAGTTTGGTGACCTCAGGTGGCAAACCAGTGCCCTGCAAATTAGTCTGCTGCAGTCCATGTGACAAAACGAGATTCAGATTATGACATGAACATCCAATCCATGTGTATTCTCGGAAGGCAGCTTTCATATTACTGGCATTATCTGTGGTGAACACATTGTCTTGACGATGCGCCCTAAACTCATCCAGAATTGACTTTACTGTCCATTTTATATTTTCAGATGTATGATGCTCATCCAGTAATCGAGTAGCCAAGATCCATGATTCAGTTAGCCAATTATGAACATACTGTACAGTCACAGTTATGTAGCTGTGGTTGCTTTGCTTGTGTGTCCAGAGATCAGTTGTTACCCCAAACTGAGGCACTGAGGCTAACTTGTCAATGAGTGTGGTCTTCTGTTTCTCCACAACACCATCAAGATGACGAGAGATAGTTGACCCACAGGGCAGGAATTGGTCCAGGTCAACATTCCCATATTTAGCACCTATGGAGACGAGCTTCGTTGCCAAGTTTCTAAATCCTTCCCCTTCAACGATAGAAAAAGGCCTGACATCTGTTGCACACATAGCAACCAAAACATCAGCTACCTCAGATTTTAGGTTAACAGGTACTTTATTGGTATTATTTGACAAAGAAAAACCTGGTAGTGCTGTAATCTTTGTTGGTGGCATCCGGTTTGCACAATAGTCCTTGTGACCCCATAAGCCATTGGTTCCATCACGTGATCTCCAAGAGAGAATTGTCTTGCATCTTGAGCAAAGTGCAAAAGACACTTCTTTGCTATCAACCATTACCACTTTAAAAAAGTTCCATACTTCACTTTTGCCCTTATTTGTTGCATATGAAATACGGTCGCTGTTTGTATCTACAAGTTTCTGAACTCACATCCATCACAACAAACAGAAAATCAGTCTCTGTAACCAATAAAAATGGAAAAAATAATTTAAAATTTATTTCAGAGACTGTACTGAGCTAAATGTGGTTTCTAGGCTCTGGATGGCATCTCCCTCCATAAAAAAAAAAAAAAAAAGCAAAAAAGCTAACCATATAAATGATTTTGAATATTGACTCAAAAATAATGTTTATTGTACATATATTCTAATTGTAATGATTTTTGGAAATTGCTTGTATATCTTTAAAAAACAAAACTGTTACCCAATAAAACCTTTATGAAAGCTTTGAAATTTATACTCTGATCTGATCTACATAATAGTAACTTCCTGATAACAGATCACACAATCTTTATGATCACCTTTGAGAGAAATAGACTATCCCCTCGGTGCTAATATTTTAAGGGCTCCTTTTACTAAGCTGCGGTAGTGTTTTTAGCGAGTGCTAATCCCCGCACTATGCGGAAAAACTAACGCCAGCTTAATGGAGGCGTTAGTGTTTAGTGTATGCGGCATTGTAGCATGCGCTAAAACCGCTAGCACAGCTTAGTAAAAGGAGCCCTGTCATTGCAAACAGCTCTGGTATCAAACTGGACAAACCCATTGCAGTGCAAACAAATGAAATGAGATTATTCTTGAAGATATGAAATCTATGCCAATAAATTAATATTTGATCTAATGATTGCAATTTATAAAAAACTCTGTATAGAAATTGAGACATTTTCATTCACTTGGATTCCCAGGAGGAATTGGAAAACAGGCTGTAAAGTTCTGTTAATTACTGTTGTAAGTGATATTTGCTGGAAATTGGCCAAACAATGTTGAGCACCTACTGTAGAAGGTGATAATAAAAATGGGTTGCCATTATGAAACAGGCACATTTTAGACTTCTCATATAGGTGACCTGTTATGAAAGGAACTCTTAACTCTAAATACCTGTTCATATACAACAGATGCATAAGTAAATGCTGAGATTTTGGCAAGTAATTATGTTGTTAATCAGGCTTTTTATTCCACCTTTACCTATTCAGATCCAAGGTCAGATGACATTACAAGAGGTAGGTTCAGTTACCCAGGAAATTACAATGGACAGTTTGACACGGACATTCAATCCAGTTTCTAGTACAGGTAGATCAGTTCAGTTATTAATACAGTTAGGGACTGATTCTATAAGGGCACCTAATGTTAGGCACAACCACAACGGAGCAATCCTCACTCAACAGGATTAAGTATAGGATGGCAAATGGGCTCAAAGCCATTTTCATCAGTACAGAAATCCAGTGTAGATGTTTTAACTTGGCTTATATCATTGCCTCCTCTATCAAATGCAATGAGCCAAGTATTGATGTAAATGACTTTGAGCCCATTTGCCATCCTATACTTAATCCTGTTGAGTGAGGATTGCTCCGTTGTGGTTGTTTCCATTTAGCCTCACTTTTTCATCTTCTCTATCTTTGTAGCTCCTAAAGTTAGGCACCTCACTGCCCCCTGCTTTACAAAGCATCCCATCACAATGATCATATACAAGTGAATAAAACAATCAAATAAAGGTAAAAAAATATACAAACATATAAAGATATGTATAAATGTAACGAATAATAATATTTAATATTATTAGGAGTTCAAAATATGCACTGCTGGTGCTTCTGTATAACTAATAATAGTGAGGTTACTGTCAGCCTGACAGTTACTAGCTATTTCATTTGTTTATAATTATAGTATTATATTAAAAACCCTTAAAGATAATTCATAATAGTACATTATAAGTGCTCAGTCTTGTGTAGTCTGCATGGAGACCGGATTGCACATATGGAGACCATAGCAAGTTGTTCTGGGACCATCATCACACTGATGCTATGTATGTTGTTCAAAATACACAATAAATAAATGCAATAAAAAATATATAGCACTTTTCTTCAGTTTGGATGATCAATGCTGTGGCTCCATGTTTTTTTCTTCTTAGCTAGTACAGTGTAAATAAATACACTTTGCGAGCACCCCCCCTGCGAACCGGCACCCTCCCCCCCCGCGATCCAGCACCCCCCACCCGCCGCCACCGCCATCGGCCCCCCCCCGCCGCGACCTGAGGTCCCCCCCCCAACCCTCTTCTTACTTTTCTGTAGCCTCTGCAGCGGTACCGGTACCAGCATGTCCTGAAGATCTGCTTCCTGTGCTGGGCCTTGAGAGTTCACGTTCGACGTGAACTCTCAGGCCTTGCACAGAGGAAGCAGATCTTCAGGACATGCTGGTGCCGGTGCGGAGGCTACAGAAAAGTAAGAAGAGGGTTCGGGTGGGTTGGGGGGACCTCAGGTCGCGGCAGGGGGGTGCCCGATGGCAGCGACGGCGGCGGAGGGGGGGAGGGGGGTGCCGGATCGCGGGGGGGGGAGGGTTTCGGTTCGCAGGGGGGGCGCTCGCAAATCGAAGCGCGCTCGGTTTCCGAGGCGCCGATTTTGCGAATGTTTTGCAAAACACTCGCAAACCGGTGCACTCGTAAACCGAGGTACCATGCAGACTACACAAAACTGAGCACTTATACTATTATGAATGATCTTTAATGGTTTTAATACAATACTATAATTATAAACAACAAATGAAATAGCTGGTAACCTCACTATTATGAATAATAAAATATCATAAAAAAACATTTAGGCAAATGTATTTCACGTGTTTAGATAAAAATATCAAATAATTTCTTACCTAATCTCTCGGTCTCCTCCTCAACTCGTGGCTCTAGTCAGGTCAGGCCAGTGCTCTAAATGCTCCTCCGGTCCTCGAGGCTCTGTCGGGGCCTAAAGTTTAACTTTGGGCTCAGGTCGGCTCCTCTGGTCTGTTCTCTTCTCTCCTAGTCGGGTGGGGTGACTGGAGGGATCGGCTGCTCAGTCGGTTGGTCATCTTGGCTGGAGCACATGCTCTTCGGGTCTACTCTGTAAGCAAGGCAGTGGTGATGGGCGGGCCTCCTCGTCGGATCACTCAGGACGGAACGAACCAAGCGGTCCTCCTCCTCAATCGGTTCGGGTGGCTGGGTGGTCTTGCTCGGCTCAAGTCGGGACGGATGTCGGGTCCAGTCAGTGGGTCCTTCTCGAACTGGGCTTGGCTTGATCCAGTTAGTAGTGGGTCCTCCTCAGGTCGCTCTGTTGAGCATATGGCGGCTCTCCTCTTTAAGTATTGGCTCTAGCCCTGCATGTGACCATCTTTCAGCCAATCAGGAGCAAGACTCCTTGCCTGTACGTGCTGAGCTCTGCAGCAGCGCCGATCTCTTAATTAGATTGCAATTAAATCAATGAAGGTCACGGATCACAAGGTAGGCTCTGAAGAAATCCAGATTCCATCCCCGTGGGAGTCCCGTAGTGTGTTTGGGAGCCCCGTGGGAGTCCCGTTGACCAGGGTGGGAGCCCCATGGGAGTCCCGTTGACCAGGGTGGGAGCCCCGTGGGAGTCCCGTGTAGTGGAAGGGAAGCCCGCGGGGGACCCGCGGGATTCCCGCGATCCCCGTTCCCGTGCAGACCTCTAGTGTGCATCCAAATCAGATGAACTGTAGATTCTGAGAGGGCTGAAGTTGGGATTTGGGGAAGTTGATTTCGAATCCCAAGCTTTGTAGGAATCACGTAGTCCATTGGGTCGCTACAATAACCCCCTGAGATGCTGAATCTTTGAGCCAGTTGTCTAGGTAGGGAAACACCTGAAGACCATGGTTTCTGAGGGCTGCTGTTACCACCACCCCCACTAGCACTTGGTGAACACTCTGGGAGATAATGCCAGGCCGAAGGGTAGCATTATGAGGTATTGACGGGAGGCCGGATGAATGGGAATGTGAGTGTAAGCCTCCTTGAGATCTAGAGAACATAACCAATCATTCTGATCTAGAAGGGGGTAGAAGGATGCCAGGGACAGCATGCAAAATTTTTCTTTGACTAAAAATTTGTTGAGAGCCCTGAGATCCAGAATGGGTCGCAGTTCGCCTGTCTTCTTCGGAACTAGGAAGTAACGGGAGTAAAAAACCCCTGCTCTGCTGTTTCAGAGGACTTCCTTGATGGCACGAAGATGAAGCAGAGCTTGAGCTTCCTGAAGGAGAAGGGCGGTCTGGGATGGATTGGAAGGATACTCTCTTAGAAGAAGCTCTGGTGGAATCTGAGTGAAATGAAGAGAGTATCCTTCTCTGATTATTGACAGCACCCAGAGGTCGGATGTAATGGTCTCCCATCAATGGTAAAAATGATGGAGATGTCCTCCTATGAGGGAAGGAAGGACAGAGGCAGAACAATGGAGGTTATGCTCTGTTTCAGACAGTCAAAAAGGTTGAACAGCCTTAGGTGCAGCAGAAGACTGAGGTTTTTGTTGCTTCTGCTGCTGTTGTTTCTTGGGAGGCGCTCGAGTGTAAGGAGCCGCCCTTGGAGGATAATGCCTCTGGAAGGATGGAAGAGGTCGAGAAGGTTTTGCAGGAACTGGCTTGGGTTTTGGTCTGACAACTGAAGCAAAAGATTTTTCATGCTCAGACAATTTCTTGGTGGCAGCCTCTATGGATTCATCAATGAGGTCATTGCACTCACAAGGAATATTAGTCAGATGGTCCTGAAGATTGGGGTCCATATCAATGGTGCGAAGCCAGGCCAGGTGGCGCATAACTACTGAGAAAGCAGTGACCCTGGAAGAAAGTTCAAAGGCATCATAAGATGACTGGAGAAGATGTAACCTGAGTTGTGCCAAGGTAGCAGTGACTTGTTGGAACTCCAAATGTCTATGTTGATCAAGGTTTTTTGTAAAACCTGGAAGGATATCAAAATAAGTCGTGAAGATAAAATTATAGTTGAGGACTCTGGAAGCCATCATGAGATTCTGATAAAGGCGACAGCCAAACTTGTCCATGGTCTTACCCTCTCTTCCAGAAGGTACTTTGGCATAGACCTTAGAAGGATGGGTCCTCTTCAATGAAGATTCCACAAGGAGGGATTGGTGAAATAGCTGTGAATTCTCAAAACCCTTGCAATGTAGAGTTCTATACCTCGATTCCAATTTTCCTGGAACAGCAGGTATAGCATAAGGAGTCTCGAGGTTTTGTTTGAAAGTTTGAGACAGAAGCTTGTTAAGAGGAAGCTTGAGTGACTCTGCAGGAGGTTCCGGCAAATGCATTTCTTCGAAATACTCTTTAGACGCTGGTTCTAAATACTCTTTTAGAGGTGGTGGAGAGACTGTGTCTGAATTCAAAAGAGCCTGGAATAGGCACATGGGATCTCTTAGAGAGAGATAATGGTTACTGCGGATGGGCAGACTAGATGGGCCATTTGGCCTTTATTTGCCATCATGTTTCTATGTTGAGTACCCTCTAAGTCTAACAAATATCAACCCTGCCCAAGCTCCGCCCCAGAACCCACCACCATAATAGTACTAATTGTAATGCAATTTCTTCCATTCATTTTTCATATGCACACAATATAATCTTAATAGCGTATATACTTGAATATAGGACGAGATGTCTGGGCCAAAAAAATGGCCCAAAAATTAATGAGTCCTATATTCGGGTCATCACCCAGTGACCACCTGACACCCTCCCGGACTTGCTGCAGGCCTGCCGTTAGCCTAGAAAGGTCGATAGTAACAATTTTTTACACACACCCTCCCCAGCGTACCTTTTCCCTGGTGGTCCAGCGGTGTATCCCACGCTGAGAACTTGGCAGGGAGGGGGCTGAGTGCAGAACTGGCAGGGGAAGGCGTGAGGGAGAGGACACTGGGTGCAGATCTGGCAGGGCATGGCACTTGAATATTAAGCCCCTATCTTATATTCAAGTCAACCATTTTTCCTCCTTTTAGGGGGGAAAATGGGGGTCTCGACTTGTATTTGGATCAATGTATATTCAAGTATATATGGTACATAATGGTAGCCACAAAATTATTTTATTTATATTTTTTTTAAAAAAGCACACTGTATGCAGAGAAAATGTTTATCATTTACATTGGGGATTTTTCAGAGATCAAGGGAGATGACTTTAAATTATGCAATGTCACCTCAGTAATAACTATAGAAAAATAGACAAATATAGTGCAAAACAGACAGCAGACAAATTCTCAAAACGGACACATTTCGATCACTAAATTGAAAAAAAAAATCATTTTTCCTACCTTTGTTGTCTGGTGATTTTATGAGTCTCTGGTTACACTTCCTTCTGACTGTGCATCCAATATTTCTTTCTGCTTCCTGCACGCTTTGTCTCTTCCAGACCTTATTCCCTTCCCCAACCAACATCTCTCTGTCTCTGTGAGTCCAACTTTTCTTCCTCTCTCCCCCACCCCCATCAGCAACATGTCTCCTTCTCTCTCTCTCACTGTCCTTCTCTCATTCCTTCCCTACGATGTCAGAGCGGGGGGGATCCCTAGGGGTCTAATTCCCTCCTTACGGGTCAGTGGGGGATCCCAGTTACCTCCTTCCAGGTGGGCTGCTTCTCCTTCCTGCTTTTAGTGGCACTTGTTGCAGGGACATGGGCAGAAGATGCACATGGCTTACCCAGAAGTCAGCTCTGATATCGTAAGGAAACCTTTTGGGAAAGCTTCGGCAGAGGGGAGCAGGAATGAGGGCATGGGATCCCTAGCAGCAGTGGCTTCGGTGGAGGCTGGCGGGCAGGAAAGTGGGCATGGGTTCCCCAGTGGCCATTAAACAGGAAGGGGGGCAGGAGACCCGCGCAGTGTGTATCCCAAACAAGCGGCTTGCATACCCCTAAGGTATGCGCACCATGTGTTTAGAACCTCTGTTCTAAAATACAATCCTATTGGGACCAAGTACTGTTGCCCAAACATCAAGAATATAGTTTGCTGAATGTCAGACCCCCTGGAAGTCAAACCATAACACAAGTTTGTAGCAAGTATTCCCACAGGTACCAGAATGACACTAGTAGCAGCGTGGAACAAAGACCCTGGATCATGAGACACTGCTGACCAAGCAGGACCATGTATACTTGATCATTTAGTTAGCAGCTTTACATTGAAGCCAACTGCCTCTGTTTCAAAAAGTGTGGGAACCATATGGCAAAATGAGACAGCTTTCCCATACAGTGAGAATTTGAGACTCAGTATCAAAACTGGCTGATTATGCTCTAATTAGAAGTTTGGGAAGTACACTGCCTCAAGTTCCCAATAGAGAGAGCTGGGGGAAGAGGGAGGTATTGGGTTCATTACCATTTACGTCATATTAGTCTATTATGTTGAGACAGTAAATTTGAAGCAGTTTATATTACATTTGCATGACTTTTTATACTGTTAAATAATAAAACAAGTGGTATTTGCTCTCTCACTACTACTATGTACAAAATTTTGGGAAATCATTTTGCATAATTAAAGAATAAAATCTCAATATAAAAACACATAAAACTCAAGTACATTTAAGCACATTTATTTCTTAAGCAACACCATTTCCATTGATTTCACTATTGGCAAGGTAATTAACACGGGCATAATGGTTCATTTCATAATTAAATATTATAACTTATTATTGTTTGGATAATTTTTTGGATATAACAAAGCAAAAATACCAACAATGAACCGAAATCAGCATTATTTTGTATCAATACATTTTTAGATTCACATACACATTTCTTTCTCGAGCATAGGCTCAATTAGTTCTGCATGGAATTTGCTTGCTTATTAAAAGGAAGAAAAAAAAAAAAGTTACCTGTTATTTAATTTTGTTTTTTGTAGCAGTTCATCCTGCCTGGTATACCATTCTTCTAACTCTTTTTTAGCTTTTTCTTTCCATTCAGATTCCTGCTTTCGAGAATTGGCATCTAAAAAACAGAAAAACAATATGGTCAGCAAGTATCATATACAGTTGAATATAAACCAAGATTTTGGGTTACAAAAAATGGTCCAAAAATGAGGGCCTTTGGTTTATATATGAGCCTCCTCCTGATGAAGGTGCTTCCCCCCACCCACCACCCAATGACCAATGCTGTTATCTTCCCCCTCCCCCCCTCAGATATTCGACACTGCTATCCTCCACCCACCCCTGACAGGCATTGTTATTCTCCAAAAATCATGTGATTGTTATCCTCCACCCACCACACCCCCAATGCTCCACTACCTACAATCCCCTGCCCCAGGCCAACATCGCAGTTACAGTTCTAGTGCTCAGGAAGCTGATGCTAATGCTCCATGATGGGCTGGAAAGGGGCCTTGAGCGTCTGCGCATGTTCAAGGCCTGCTGGTTCACACCCTCTTCTGGGATTCTCAAGGGAATCCAGCAAGTCTTGAGCATGCACAGATGCTCAAGGCCCCACACTGGCATCCACTTCCTGAGCACCAGAACTGTAAAAGTATGATGGGAGAGTGGGTAGTGGAGGATAGAAGTGCCTAAGCCAGTGTTCTCCAGCATGGCCAACAGTTGCCTCTGTACTGTTCTTTTGCCACAGTACATTCCCCTCTGAAGCAATGTCCTGCTTCTGCTTGAACAGACTACATACAGCAAAGGAACTGTGCAGAGAAGCACAAGAGGATCACTGACACACCAGTGATGACCTGGTAGTTTTTGTGGTGAGGGGGACTTTGGAACCAGAAGGGGAGAGTATTTGGTGGGAGGGGAGGGGAGGGAAGTGGGAGGGAAGAGGAGAGGGACGTGGGAGAAAAGATAGGGAAGTGATGATGTACATGGGTGGAGGAAAGTGGGAGAGAAGAGAAAAGAGGGAAGAGATGGTCCTATCCCCTGCAGAAGAAAGGAGACACCAAATAAGCAGAAAAGGTAGGACTCTGGATTCATCTGCTGTGACTAAAGGAAACAAAACCATCATATACAAAACAACTGCTGCCAGACTAATTTTCAGAATTAATCGGAACGAGAGGGCAAGTCTGCTATTAGAACAACGGCTATTGAAAAAGTGAATCCAATTCAAGATAGCCTGCATGGTTCACAAAACCATCTATGGAGAAAACTCAAATAGACTAACTTCTGATATTAAAGTTCCACACTCCAGTTCACGAGAATTGGCAATGCTTCAAACTATCCTTCCCATCACCTCAACAAGTTTGGCGGAAGATGTTTGAGGCTACGTTTTAATGCAAAGGACCTCTTATTTGGAACAAACTGCCAACATATCTAAAGTACCACTTACCTTGACTTCCAGAAGAAACTTAAGACATATCTCTTCTCCCTAAAGAGCCAACCTCCTATCCTTCTCTTCTTCCCTTTAACATGAACATATCAGCAACAATGACCAACCCGCTGTGTGCAATGAGCACAGGTATGAAAAAAGCCAAAGACTAAAGAATGCGCTTAAAAAAATAGGATGATCTCCCATATGGTCTATCTAATGGCAGGAAGACTCTTAGGCCTAAAAAGAGAAATATCCAAGGCAGAAATATAAGCAGGTCATACAGAATAGGCAGAGGGTAGGCCATACAGAATGCATCGTGGATTAACAGAAAGAAGATTACCAAAGGTAAGAACCTAATCTTCCATTCTGTTACATCCACTCCGGATTATATACGATAAGTGACGTACCAGAACAATGGGATCAAATATATAAACCAGCAGTAACCAAAATGATACTGAAAGGATTTTGGTTACTGGTGGTTTATATATTTGATTTAATTAATAGGCAACCACCTGAGTTTTTCTAGTTTACTGTTGTACCAAAACAATGGGGTGGAACAGAAGAGCTTGCCTTCAACACTGAGGCCCCAAAGGTGGCATTCCAATCACGCTGCCACATTCACTCTTCAAGAAACAATGGGATAAACATGCAGGTTCACTCCGGGGAAATGCTTAGGGGAGGGTTCTTTTAGGGGGAGGGTTCTTTGAGTGGGCAGACTTGTTGGGCCATCGGCCCTTTTCTGCCATCATATTCTATGTATTCTATGTACTCTGTAAAATCTCGTAAAGGTATGAAGCGAAGACCAAGAAGTCACCCTGCTTATCTCATCTGGATGAACTGCTTTGGGACTTCGCCCACGATGCTGCAACATTCCTGGTTAAGTGCAATTTAAGAGACAACAGCAGCTGCTTTCCACAGGCGATATACATTGAGGAAATGGCCATGCAAATCCATCTGGTAATAAGAGACCTTGGACACTGGCCTACCCCATCTGGACTGACTAGTCAGCAAAAAAAAAGATAGCCGAAAGACAAAAATCATTCATTCTTTCCAATAGTGAACCAATACTCTTCTCACACCCAATTTCTGTAATATTTTATCCCTCTTAGCCGAATGTCAGAAAGCGAGAAGACTAACTTCCTAATTGGCTTGGAAATCCGACACAACATTTGGAAGAAAGGAAGTACCAGTACGGAGGGATATTCCTATGTCCATTATCCTGAGGAAGGGCTCTCCACAAGAGAGAGCTAGCAATTCAGAAATAGGTCTTGCCGAGATAATCACTACCAGGAACAATGTCTTAACCGTAAGGTCCAGAAGGGATGCAACCTTAAGCAGCTCAAAAGGAGCTTCCGTAAGACCCCGCAACACAATATTAAGATTCCACATAGGAAAGGGCTGTCGTAAGGGTGGCCTCAAGTGGAGTGCCCCCCCTGAGAAATCTGGTCACATCCGGATGAGCCATAAGCAAAACAGAACCACTGTGTGCCTTGAAGCATGAGGCCTGCTACTTGTACCTTGAGGAAAGAAACTGCAAGGCCTCTCTCTATACCAGCTTGCAGGAACGCTAAAACTACCAGAATGGGAGCACGCAATGGGTCCACCTGGTCCCTGGCATACCACTGTTGAAAAGCCTTCCAAGACTTGGTACAGGTTGTCATAGTAGATGGCTTTTTTGCCCTCAAAAGTATGGAAATGATGTCTGAGTAGCCTCTCTGAACCAGGGCCTTGTGCTCAAGAGCCATACTATAAGACCAAAGCGCTGGAGGTTCTTCATAGGAACAGGACCCTAGCTCAAAAGACCATGATGAAGAGGGAGCTTGAGGCCCTTGCCCTGCTGAATTTAGATGAGATCCTCATACCACAGATGGCAAGGCCAGTCAGGGGCCACTAAAATCACAAGGCCTGGATGAGTTGCAGTCCTGCGGATGACCCAGCCTACCATGGGAGTTGGCCAGGGCTGAACTAGCACGTTTAGCCCTAAGCTTCCTAGCTCTGCTCATAGACTGAAGAAGCACTTGACTTTCGAGTTCTTGGCTGAAGCCATGATGTCCATCACTGGTCTACCCTAACAACTAACAATGAGTCAGAACACCCATTGCAAGAGGACCACTCTCCTGGGTCCAGGGCTTATCGACAGAGAAATTCTGCTTGCACATTTTCTACGCTGGCCACGCGTGCCGCAGAGAGAGCTTTCTGCCATTGCATCTGTACTTCTATATGCAATGGAGCACTTCTGGTGGGCCTCTGCCAGTTCACATATACCAACTGCAGTGGCGTTTTTGGAAAAAGCAATGTTACTTACCGTAACAGTTGTTATCCAGGGACAGCAGGCAGCTATTCTCACTAATGGGTGACGAGATCCAATGGAGCCCCGATGCGGACGCTTCTTTGAAGAAAACTCGAAGTTTCGAGTCGCCCGCACCGCGCATGCGCGAGTGCCTTCCCACCCGATGCACCGGGCGTGTCTCCTCAGTTCAGCTGGCTAGCAGAGAAGCCAACCCAGGGGAGGTGGGTGGGACGTGAGAATAGCTGCCTGCTGTCCCTGGATAACAACTGTTACGGTAAGTAACATTGCTTTATCCCAGGACAAGTAGGCAGGTATTCTCACTAATGGGTGACCTCCAAGCTAACCAGAATGGGATGGTGGGAGAGTTGGCAACTTAGGAGAATAAATTTTGTAGTACTGTTTGGCCAAACTGTCCATCCCGTCTGGAGAAGGTATCCAGACAGTAGTGTGAGGTGAAGGTATGAATCGAGGACCAAGTGGCAGCTTTACAAATCTCCTCAATCGGTGTTGATCTGAGGAAGGCTACAGAAGCTGCCATCGCTCTGACCATGTGGGCTGTGATTTTTCTGTCAAGGGGCAATCCAGCCTGGGCATAGTAGAATGAGATTGCAAGCCGCCATCCAGTTGGAGATGGTGCGCTTGGAAACGGGACGTCCCAACTTATTCGGATCGAAGGAGATGAAAAGTTGAGGAGCATATCTGTGAGGTTTGGTGCATTCTAGATAGAAAGCCAAAGCACGCTTACAGTCCAGAGTATGAAGAGCAGATTCTCCAGAGTGGGAGTGTGGCTTCGGGAAGAACACTGGTAGGATGATGGAATGGTTGAGGTGAAATTCTGAGACAACCTTAGGAAGGAATTTCGGGTGTGTGCGGAGTACCACCTTATCATGATGGATTACTGTAAAAGGCGGGTCCGCAACCAAGGCTTGTAGCTCACTGACTCTTCGGGCAGAAGTGAGGCCAATGAGAAACACCACTTTCCAAGTGAGGTACTTCAGGTGAGCCTTGTGAAGAGGTTCAAATGGAGGTTTCATAAGTTGAGAAATTACCACATTGAGGTCCCAAACCACCGGTGGCGGTTTGAGGGGAGGATTGGCATGGAACAGTCCTTTCATGAATCTGGAAACCACCGGATGAGCAGAGAGGTTTCCCTTGAAGAGGCTGATGGAAAGCAGCAATTGCACTAAGATGGACTCGTATCAATGTAGACTTGAGACCAGAATGGGAAAGGTGCAAAAGATAATCCAAAACAAAAGACAAGGAGGAGTGTTGTGGCTCATGATGATGAGAAAAACACCAAGCAGAAAATCTAGTCCACTTTTGGTGGTAGCATTATCTAGTAGCGGGCTTCCTTGAAGCTTCCAGGATATCTCTCACAGGTTGAGAAAACTGGAGAGGGGTTACGTTGAGAGGAACCGAGCTGTCAGGTGTAGAGACTGCAGGTTGGGGTGAAGCAGAGATCCTTGATGCTGTGTAAGCAGAGATGGAAAGACTGGTAGGAGGTATGGCTCCCTGCTGCTGAGTTGAAGTAGAAGGGAGTACCAAGGTTGTCTGGGCCACCGTGGAGCAATCAGGATCATGGTGGCATGGTCTGACTTCAGCTTGACTAGAGTCTTTTGGATGAGAGGAAATGGAGGAAACGCATATAGAAAGCGATTCGTCCAGTCCAGGAGGAATGCATCTGCCTCGAGGCGCTGAGGGGTGTAGATTCTGGAGCAGAAGTGAGGCAGTTTGAAGTTGTGGGGGGCTGCGAAGAGGTCTATCTGAGGCGTTCCCCATAGAGAGAAGATATGATGCAGGGGCGTGGAGTTGAGGATCCACTCATGAGGTTGCAAAAGCCGGCTCAGGCTGTCTGCTAAGGCACTGTCCGCCCCCTGAATGTAGACCGCTCTGAGGAAGGTGTTGTTGCGAGTCGCCCAATCCCACACCTTCAGAGCTTCCTGGCAGAGGGAGGCCAATCTCGTGCCTCCCTGCTTGTTCACGTAGTACATGGCAACCTGGTTGTCTGTGCGAATGAGGACAACCTGGTCGCGAAGGAGATGTTGAAAGGTCTGGAGAGCGTTGAAGATTGCCCTGAGTTCCAGGATATTGATGTGGCACTGGCGGTCCGTGCTGGTCCAGTAACCCTGGGTGCGGAGGCCGTCCAGATGGGCCCCCCAGGTATAGGTCGACGAGTCGGTCATGAGGACTTTCTGGTGGTGGGGGGTGTGGAATAACAAGCCTCTGGATAGATTGGAGGAGAGCATCCACCAGCGAAGAGACTTTTGTAGAGCAGGAGTGACCCGGATGAGGTGAGTCAGAGGGTCGGACATCTGGGACTACTGGGACGCCAGGGTCCATTGGGGAATCCTGAGGTGAAGTTTGGCAAGCGGAATCACGTGAACTGTAGAGGCCATGTGGCCTAGAAGGACCATCATATGTCTCACTGAGATGGTCGTGCGAGAGGACACTGAGTGGCAGAGATGAAGGAGGGCGTCCCTGCGTGGGGGCGAGAGGAACGCTCTGAGTTGGGTAGTATCCAGAATCGCTCCAATGAAGGGAAGAGTCTGACGGTTGCAGGTGGGATTTGGGGAAGTTGATCTCGAATCCCAGATGTTGCAGTAACCAAATCGTCTTCTGGATCGCGAAAGCAGCTCCCTGAGACGTGGAATCCTGGATGAGCCAATCGTCCAGGTAAGGAAACACCTGGAGACCATGGCTCCTGAGTGCTGCGGCCACCACAACCAGGCATTTGGTGAAGACTCTGGGTGACGAGGACAGGCCGAAGGGTAGCACTCGGTATTGGAGGTGAAGGTGTCCCACCCTGAATCTGAGATATTGACGGGAGGCTGGATGAATTGGAATGTGAGTGTAGGCCTCCTTGAGATCCAGTGAGCATAACCAGTCATTCTGCTCGAAGAAGGGGTACAGTGATGCCAGGGTCAGCATGCAAAACTTTTCTTTGACCAGATATTTGTTGAGTATCCTGAGGTCCAAGATGGGTCGCAGGTCGCCCGTCTTCTTTGGAACAAGGAAGTATCGGGAGTAAAACCCCTTGTTCTGTTGGTCCTGGGGGACCGGTTCGACAGCTCCCAGCTGTAACAAGGCCTGAGCTTCCTGAAGAAGAAGGGCAGTCTGGGTCAAGTTGGAAGGATACTCTCTTGGAGGGTGCTCCGGAGGAGCTTGGTGGAACTGAAGGGAGTATCCTCCTTTTATGATGGAGAGGACCCAGAGGTCTGTGGTGATAGTCGTCCATCGGTGGTAGAAATGATGGAGGCGACCTCCGATGGGTGGATTTACTGAGAAAGGGAGGACGATGGAGGAAATGTCCTCTTTGAGTCAGTCAAAAGGGCTGGGGGGCCTTAGGTGCAGCCGGTGGCTGAGGCTTATGCTGTTGTGTCTGTGGGTGCTGTCTCTTCACAGGCTGTCTGCTGGGGGGAGCCTGTTTGGGAAGGTAGCGCCGCTGGTATACCAACGGCGGGCGAGGCTGGCGAGGAGGCGCAGGCCTGGGCTTCGGACGTAGGATGGACTGGAAGGATTGTTCATGGTCCGATAGTTTCTTGGTCACCGCCACGATGGATTTGTCGAAGAGGTTGGTGCCCACTGTCACCAGCGGGGTCAGGGCAATGGGTCCCGAGCCGCTGGGACATGGATTTTTAGCTCTTGTGTGCTGTGGCTGGTGACACAAGGAAGAATAAGTCTGGTTTAGCCAAAAAGAAAACACAATGCAAACAGGTAAGTAAGGGAAAACCAAAACCTGGACTGGATTTAATTCGTGATATCCAAAAACAAAATGGTTGCTTCACACTTCAGCCTTATAACAGTCCTCAAAACAAAATAATAAGAAATTAAACTGTCAGACAATGACCATAAACAGGTAAGTCTCTGAATGTTCAAAAGAAGCAAACTCAGTCTTATTGTGCTGAATACTCTCTCCAACAAGGGAATTTCAAAACCAAAAACAGTCAAAACAACAAAACTCAAAAATCTGAATCTTTAACTCTTCATGTTCCAAAAAGAGTTCTTCTCAACTTAAGACAGAGTTCCCCACAATAAAGTTTCTTTAGTCTGACTAAGACATGGGTTCAGCACAAGTCCTGATTTCTCTCCTAATCAGAATGAGCCTGAACCAGTGCTACGGCACTGGTTTCCTCCAGCCTATGCAGTGCTGGGCAAGTTGGTGTGCCTCACGTGATGAACTTTTGCCAAACACTGGCCCGCTATCCCACCACATATAGCGTGAGGCTAACCCCCACACACCTTGCAAACCAACCTGGTCTGACCAGTTCAAAAATAGTCCTTCCAGGAAAACCTGGACATTTGTAATCCACAATTATACAGCACTAGACACTTGCCTTTGGTTAGCAAACTTCCATGAGCTATAGGCTGGCAGGTAACTCAGGGTAAGACTCCGGCTCCAAATCCAGTTCCATACCTTGGAGCTCTTCAAATGGACTTTCAGGTGACTCTGCCCCAGCCTCCACAAGTTCCATCGGCTCAGGAACTGAACAGCTTGGCAGAGCTCCCAGCCCTGAGCTTTTTGACTGCCTTGCTCCAATTTCCTTTTCCTTCTCCTCTTCCAGCAGGGCAGACCTAAGATTAAGCAGATGAGAACCCCGCCCCAAACTCTCAGGTGTGCAGGATATCCTGTTTCTCCTTCCCTGACTATGTGGGGGAAGGGAAACCTGCAGTCTGGCACTAGCACTCCCCCTACTGGCCACAGGAAAAGTTTACTCTGAGGTTTTAGCAGAGCTGGATGGGCACTATCTGCTCTAGCAATGGGCTTTATGTTAGGAACAGCCCTAGCAGGTATACCTTGCATATCACACCACGCAGGGAACGTTTGCGAGCCTGTCCTGAAGGTTGGGATCCATGTCGATGGTCCTCAGCCATGCCAGCCGGCGCATGGCCACTGAGCACGCTGTTGCCCGAGCCGCAAGCTCAAAGGCGTCGTACGAGGACTGCATCAACTGTACCCAGAGCTGGGATAGCGAGGCCAGCGCTTCCTAGTATTCTAAGTGTGCCCTCGTGTCCACGTAGGGCATAAACTTCTGGAATACTGATAGGAGGAACTCCAAATATGTTGTGAAGTGGAAATTGTAGTTCAGAACTCTCGAGGCCATCATGGAGTTCTGGTACACCCTCCTGCCGAATCGGTCCATTGTTTTTCCTTCTCTGCTAGGCGGGATGGTGGCGTAGACCTGGGAGGGGTGGGATCACTTCAATGATGACTCCACCAACAGGGACTGATGAGAGAGTTGAGAGCTGTCGAACCCTTTGCGATGGACCGTGCGGTACCTGGTGTCCAGTTTACTCGGGACAGCAGGGATGGAGTAAGGTGTCTCAAGGCATCGAGCGAAGGTCTGGTCCAGAAGCTTGTGCAACGGAAGCTTAAGGGACTCAGTGGGTGGTTGAGGGAGGCGCATAGTCTCCAGGTATTCCTTTGAGAATTTGGAACCTGTGTCCAATGGTATGTTCATGTCCTCAGC
Source organism: Geotrypetes seraphini (assembly GCF_902459505.1). Classification (NCBI taxonomy): domain Eukaryota; kingdom Metazoa; phylum Chordata; class Amphibia; order Gymnophiona; family Dermophiidae; genus Geotrypetes; species Geotrypetes seraphini. Next base: position 397,759,874 of record NC_047084.1, on the reverse strand, counting down.
CATCTGTCGGAGGAATGAGGAGAAGAACAGTTGGTCTGCCGTTGCCTGGCCTCGTGATGTGCTCGTTGAGCTCGAGGTTTCCGGGTCCGCTGGGGGACAGGGATCGAGATGGTGAGAAAGATCCCATGGTGTCCTCGAGTTCTGGCATCGGTGGAGGTGAATAGTCCAGGTATGCCTGTTTCCGCCGAGGCGAGGCGTGCCTGGATGAATGTCTCGAGGAATGCCTCGATCGGTGTCGAGAGGTTGGCCTCGATGGACAGGGTGAGGCAGGCTTCGTTGAGGCCCCCAGGTAGTGGATAGGGCTGGAAGCAGTCGATCGAAGCAGGGGTTGCTGCCGTAGGTGCTCGAACCCCGTCGGGGTGATCGGTTCCAAAGGAGGCATTTGCAGACTCTGCTCCATGCACTGAATGAATCGGCTCCAACGGAATAACTCGCAAAGACTCTGCTCCTTGCATCGAGTGTATCGGCTCCAAAGGTGGCATGGGCAAAAGACTCTGCTCCTTGCGATGCATGCATTGTTCCAGACCAGACACTCGCAGAGACTCTGCTCCCTGTTGAGAGTGTGTTCCCCACTAAGGCACTGGAGGCGGCTCGACCTTGCGGGAAGCCTCCGCGTGCCCAGGGTGGATTTGGAAGAGAAGCTGAGGCCCCATCGTGGTAAAGAGCTCGATGAAGTGCTTCTGTAGCATGGTCTGGAACAAGGCCGGCAAGGATGGATCCGCATCTGAAATGGGACCACCTGCGCGGGTCTCGCATTCCCTCGGAGCAGCGTGTGAGTGCTTGGACTTCGAGGCCTTGGGCACTTTCAATACGACTGGGGGAATGGGCTGCTGGGCTACCTGACCTGAGGAGGTTGAGGAAGGCATCGCAGCAGGCGCTGGAGTCTGAGCCGGGACAAACGAGGCGGGCTTGATGAGACTCGGCGCCGCAGAGGTGGAAGACTGTGGGGCTGCGGATGATGTCGAAGGTGCAGGTCCCTTTGAGGTCGACGGCTCCGTCGAGGACTCCATGAAGAGCGATTCCCACAGGACGCAACGGCGCTTGAAAGCACATGCGGTGAGTGTGGAGCAAGGCAAGCACGATTTCGGGATGTTTTCAGGCCCGAGACACCGAACACAGTGTCAATGAGGGTCCGTTAGCGAAATCGCACACTGGCACTTGTCACACTTTTTAAAACCGGTGATAAGCCGGGACATAGGCCGAAAAAGCTCCGCCGCAAGATCGAAGCCGCGGGGCTGCGGCCACGTGACCTGCCCGGTCGAACGGTACGAAGAAATTTTTTTTAAAATTTTTTAAAACAATAAAACACGATGAAAATCAACGATTACGATCAATTAAAATCAAAACCGCGGACTTAGAAGGCACAAGCGAAGGAACTTTGCGCAGAGAGTCGAAGACAGACTTCTCGGCTCCGCGGAAAAGTAAGAACTGAGGAGACACGCCCAGTGCATCGGGCGGGAAGGCACTCGCGCATGCGCGGTGCGGGTGACTCGAAACTTCGAGTTTTCTTCAAAGAAGCGTCCGCATCGGGGCTCCGTTGGATCACGTCACCCATTAGTGAGAATACCTGCCTGCTTGTCCTGGGATAAAACCTCTTACCACTTTTCCTTCTAGATTCTTTTCCAGAGTCCTTAACGCAAGCTAAATGATGCAAAGTTGTAGGCAATTTATGGACCACCTCTTTGACCCAGAGGGGGGGGGGTCCACTGGCCCTAGATGAAGCAGTCCATGCAGTGAGCTCCCCAGCTAAAAAGACTGGCATCGGTCATGAGATTCACCCACACCGTGATATGAAGGAGCATGCCCTTCGACAGGGATGCTCCTTGAAGTCACCAGCATAAGCTGTTCTTTGCTGTTCCCGCCTAGGGGAGTGGCATCTGAAGGAAGTGACACTGAGGGGACCACCAAGACAAAAGGGACTCCTGTAGTGGTCGCATGTGCGTCCTGGCCCAGGGAACAACTTCCATGGAGGCCATCATAGAATCCAACACCTGGAGGCAATGACAGGTAGTTGGGGTTGGAAATGCCAGGAGATCCCTGATCTGTTTCTGGAGTTATTTTACGTGGCTCAGGAAGAAAACCACGGCCCATGCCGTGTCGTACTGAATGCCCAGATATTCCAAGGTCTAAGTAGACATCAGCTGGCTCTTCCTGAAGTTGACAATCCAGCCTAGGTGCTGAAGAAGAGCCACCACTGTCCACACTGCTTGCTTGCACTCTGGCTGGGATGGGGCCCTGATCAGCCAGTCATCCAGATAGGGGTGCACTTGGACTTCTATTCTTCAGAGTGAGCAGCCACCACCACCACCTGACTTTGGTGAAAGTGTGGGGAGCAGTCATCAGTCCAAAAGGAAGAACAGCAAACTGGAAATGCTGCTGGAGAATATGGAATTTTTTGAGACCGTGAACGAGCAAATTGATAGTGGGAAGCCGGTGGACATAATATACTTGGACTTCCAGAAAGCGTTCGACAAAGTTCCACACGAAAGACTTCTCAGGAAACTACAAAGCCATGGCATAGAGGGGGATATACAAAGATGGATAGGCAAATGGCTGGAAAACCGAAAGCAGAGAGTGGGCATAAATGGGAAGTTCTCCGACTGGGAGAAAGTGACTAGTGGTGTACCCCAGGGCTCGGTACTTGGGCCGATCCTTTTTAATATTTATATCAATGACCTGGAGGAAGGAACATCCAGTGAGATCATCAAGTTTGCAGACGATACAAAACTATGCCGGGCGATCAGATCGCAGGAGGATAGAGAGAAACTCCAGAGCGACTTGTGTCGGTTAGAAACATGGGCGGAGAAATGGCAGATGAAGTTCAATGTGGAGAAATGCAAGGTAATGCATTTAGGCAATAAGAATAAGGAATACGAGTATACAATGTCAGGTGCAACTCTGGGGAAGAGTGAACAAGAAAAGGACCTGGGTGTACTGATAGATAGGACCCTGAAGCCGTCGGCACAATGCGCGGCAGCGGCAAAGAAGGCAAATAGAATGTTGGGCATGATAAAGAAAGGAATCTCGAGTAGATCGGAGAAAGTTATAATGCCGCTTTATAGGGCAATGGTCAGACCACACTTGGAATACTGCGTCCAACATTGGTCTCCCTACCTAAAGAAGGATATAAAACTGCTGGAGAGGGTGCAGAGACGAGCAACAAAACTGGTGAAGGGTATGGAGAAACTGGAATACGAGGACAGACTTATAACACTAGGATTGTTCTCCCTTGAGAAAAGGAGACTGCGTGGGGATATGATCGAGACCTTCAAAATACTGAAAGGAATCGACAAAATAGAGCAGAGAAGATTATTTACATTGTCCAATTTGACACGGACTAGAGGACATGTAATGAAGCTAAGGGGGGACAGGTTCAGGACTAATGTCAGGAAGTTCTGCTTCACTCAGAGAGTGGTTGACACCTGGAATGCCCTCCCAGATGAGATTATTGCGGAATCGACCGTCCTAGGCTTCAAGAGCAAACTAGATGCATATCTCCTTAAGAGAGGCATATAAGGATATGGTGGACTATAAATTACGACAGGTGTACACCTGGCAGGGCCTCCGCGTGTGCGGATCGCCGGACTTGATGGACCGAAGGTCTGATCCGGAGATGGAATTTCTTATGTTCTTATGTTATGAATCAAAGATATTTCCTGTATCCTGGGAAGATGGAGATAGGCGTCGATCAAATCCAGAGACACCAGAAATTCTAGAGCCAAATGACCAATCAAGCTGTTTCCATGTGAAACCATGGAATCTTTAGAAATGCATTGAATGCCTTGAGATCCAGAATGGGTCTCCAGTCCCCTGTGCCTTTCTTGGGCATGATGATATATAAGGAACATCTCTGCCTGAGTCATTGAAGCATTGCTCAGACCCTCGTCTCCTTTTCTGGTTTTCTTGTCAGAGAATTAAGAAAACAATCCAGGGGGAGACAAACAAATTCTATTTTGTGTCCCTCTCATATAATGTCCAGCATACATTCATCCAAGGCAGGGGTAGGCAAATCCTGTCCTCGAGAGCCGGAGCCAGGTTAGGTTTTCAGGATATCCACAATAAATATGCATGAGATAGATTTGCATCTCAAGGAGGAAGTGCATGCAAATCCATCTCATACATATTCATTGTAGATAGCCTGAAAACCAGACCTGGGACCGGAATTGCCTACCCCCTAGTCCAAGGAGATCAGTTCCCATTCCTTTTGAAATGCCCACTTAGAAAAAAAAGATAATTTAAAATCCAAGATGGCCACTGCTAGAAAAGTCACACCCCCAAATTTTAAAAATGCAGAAACAGGATTTTGTTTTTTAAAGGTAGGTAGATCCAAACCCTACCCTCAGAAACCCCCCAAAATGACTTTAGACCCACACACACAATTTTTCCAAAGAAAATAATGGGGTTGTATTCACAGTGCTGTGTAGTGCCTCCCAATCAGCTTTTTCTTTTCACTCACTGCAGCTGAAAGGAAAAGATTTTCTGCCTCAGAAACTTCTCCAAACAGTCCAATCTTCGGAATCTTCAGGCTGCCAGTCAGATGGAACCAGACCAAGACCTCCACTTCCTCGGAACCTCAACATGTGAGGGGGTGGGAAATACACAGCTGGCACCTTGATACCCCAAAGGTTATCCACAGCCTGCACTTAAATCTCTGAGGGTATCAGAAGACAGGACTGCTCCTAGGAGGAACAGACCCAGAGCTCTGAGGTGACACACAGCAGACTGACCCCACAGGTCCACCTGAAAATTTGCCTTGTGAAGCTGCAGTTCGACTCTGTGGGATCTGCTTCCATTCCCCAGCAGAGATCCCGTAAATAAGGGGTCTCAGGGCAATGAAGCCACTGAGAAAAAAGAAAAAAAAAAAAAAAAATCAAACTTACATTGAAAAAAAAGAAATACAGTAGAGCAGATCAGAAACAGTTCGCTTGCAAAAGAAAAAAGCTAAAGAGGGCACTATACTCTACTGCTATATGGGAGGTGCAGAAACTTTGAGCGTAACTTCTGCAAGACCTGGTTTGCAGGTTCAGATTGACCACAGAATCCAGAGTGGATGTTAACAGAACAAAGCTTAGGGGTAGCCCAGAAAAGGCTATGGGTAAGAGAACAAAAGGAGTAGAATTGCAGGAAAGGGGGAACCTACATTATGAGGAGGCACTGAACTTTCAGGACACACAGCACACAGGGGAGCCTGAAAGGAACACAAGGACTACAAAGAGGGATAACATTACAGAAGCAGAGAGGAGTTGCAAGGGAGTGCTTGAAAAGAAAGGTGCATCAAGATGAGTGGGATACAGTAGAGCAGTGTTTTTCAACCGCCAGTCCACAGACTGGTGCCAGTCCACGGTGCCGGTCTGCAGAAATTTCCTGCCGGTCCATGCAGGGCTGGTGAGATTGGGCAAAAGTTTCCTGCCGGTCAGTGCAGGGCTGGTGAGAGCCTCCAACAGTGGCTTCCTACCCTCCCCTCAGCACTCAGTACTTGCCTGCAGCAGTGATTCACTTCGGCAGCCTTGGGGTTTTTGCTGAGTCCCGGCCCACGTCTGATGATGCAACTTCCTCTTTCCTCAGAGGTGGGCGCAACTCAAAGAACCCAAGGCTGCCTAAATGAATCTTTGCTGCAGGCAAGTACTGAGAGCTCGGAAGGGGAGGAAGCCACTGCTGGAAATAGCAGCACCACAACGCTCAACACCAGGGCTGAAGAAGAAAACGTGAAAAAAAAAATGAAGAGAGCTTGCTTATCAAGGTTTCCACTTGCTCTCAGGTTAGTGTGATGTCCAAATGCCTTGTCAACCACCTAAAAAAATAAAACTATTATAAAGTAGCCAACAGGCTTAGGGACCATCTTTCAATTAAAATAATAAATACAGTGGAACCTTGGTTTACGAGCATAATTCGTTCCAGAAGCATGCTCATAAACCAACTTACTCGTATATCAAAGCTAGTTTCCCCATAGGAAGTAAGGGAAACTCGCTTGATACGCTCCCACCCACCACCCGAGGCCAGCGGTGCTGCTCCATCCCCGGGAACCAGCATTGATCCCCTCCCTCGCGCGAACCGGCACCGCCAGCACGAACAGCATTCAGCCTTACCCCATCTGGCACCGGCACGAGCCCATAGGACATGCCAGTGCAAGAATTTCCTACCTCTTGCCTGGGCTTTGAGCATCTGTGCATGCTCAAGGCCTTCTGGTTCTCGCTCTCTCGGAGATCTTGGGGAGACCGAGAACCAGAAGGCCTTGAGCATGTGTAGATGCTTAAGGCCCAAGCAAGAGTCAGGAACTTCTTTCACCGGCACATCCTGTGGGCTATGTGCCGGTGCCAGATGGAGTAAGACTAAATGCTGTTTGGGGGGGGTCGCAAGCAAGGGAGGGGGAGTGCTCGCAAATCGAGTCAATGCTCGGTTTGCGAGACAAGATTTGCGAGAATGTTTTGCTTGTCTTGCAAAACACTTGCAAACCGCATTACTCGCAAACCGAGGTTTGACTGTATATATATATATTTTTTTTTTTTTAAGACCCTAACAGAAAGCTGCAAAGCTCTGTACCTCTTGTAAATGGAGCACCAAGGCAGATAAATAGCTGTAAAAATAGTTTTAAACTAAAAACATACTAACCTGCCATTCCGTGTGGAAACACAACTCTAGACCGGGTCAGTATTTGCAAAGCGGAAGCAGAACTGTCCGCCGGGCAGCATTACGGCAGGTGTGTGCTTCTTGGTGTGGGGGTTTTGCACGCATTCCGGGGTCAGAGGTAGAAGGTGAGGGCAAAGAGAGGTCCCTCAGCAGGACAGCTCTACTACCAACGGGAGCTGCCCCAGCATCTCAGCAGCCTTCCACCGCAGGGATTTTGGTCGGGACGGTTTGGGAGAAGAGCTCCACCTCCGACATCCCTAGCGGTGCAACACTTTGAAAATCTCCTCTTCGGGACAGCTCCACTGCCAACGGGAGCTGCCCCAGCGCCTCAGCCGCCTTCCGACGCAGGGATTTTGGTCAGGCCGGTGTGGGAGACAAGCTCCACCTCCGACATCCCTAGCGGTGCAACACTTTGAAAATTTCCTCTTCGGGACAGCTCCACTGCCAACAGGAGCTGCCCCAGCGCCTCAGCAGCCTTCTGCCGCAGGGATTTTGGTTGGGCCGGTGTAGGAGACAAACTCCGCCTCCCGACATCCCTGGCAGAGCGCTGCTTTTCAGAGCAACGTTGCACCTAAGCGCAGCGACTGAGAGCAATGACCTCCAGCCAGAGAAACTAACCATCTAACCCTCAAACAAATCCTCATCACCCCTTTCATTCAAACTCTTTCACCTCAAGCATCTGGTGGCTCCCACCTATCTCCCTCCCCACTCCTGGCGCACCTTCTCCCTTAAAAAAAAGAAAAAAAATACGACTCTCCATCTCTTTTAGGCTCCACCTAAGATCTTCAAATCCTCAAAATGAAACTTCCACTCACCCAAATTCTCCCTATACTTTGCCTCTCCAGCCTAGTGGTAGTTCACTACACACCCTCCAATAACAACCCCCACTTCTTTTGGCGCCCTAAACAACAAAGTTCAAAACCCCTAGACCTCCACAACACCACTTCAAAGAGCGTTGAAACCCACTGAAACGCCATCCCTATACTTTGGAACAAAAACAGCAACAACAAAAGACAGATAAAACAACCCTTCATCAAACCATACACGAAATCACAATCTGCAATTCCATCAACAGCATCAAATAATAGGAAAAAATCCTCTCCCATCCATTGCATGTATATCAATGCAAGATCAGTAGTAAACAAATTATTCCTCCTAAATTACCTAATCACAACCAAGAACCTAGACCTCTCATTTATAGCGGAAACATGGCTAAAAGACCTAGACAGCCCAGAAATCCCACACCTATGCCCTCAAGGATACAACATACTTCAATCCCCAAGGAAGCGGCCTAGCAATAATATACAAAAGCTCTTATATAATGGAATTAGACTCAGCAACCTACCCAGATCTAGAATACCATGCTTGCAAACTCGAAGATTTGCCCAACTCCACACTAAACATTGTAATCCTACTAATATACAGACCTCCCACTCTCAATCAAGTTCTGTCCCCAAAATAATTGAAATAACGAACCTGGCATGCCAGTACACCAAACTGCTCATCCTCGGAGATATCAACCTCCCTCTCGAATCCACCGAGAATAAAGATGTCTCCAAACTCAAAACACTGATTGAAGATTGCGAAATGACTGTCATACCTTCGGACCCCATAGATGAGAAAGAACATAACCTTGGCATACTTGCAACTGCCCCTCCAATCTTACTACCAATGTCAAATGGACTCCGGTGCCATGGACAGACCACTACCTAAATTCCAGAACAGCAAATCCGAACAACAAAGCCACCAAGGAAGTTAAACTGAAGGGGTCAGTAACCTCTATTATGATTTTACCTGAATTATTTTGCCTGTAGTAATGTGGGCCTTGCTCTTTATTTTAGGATAAGTTTCATATCCTTAACTTGCTCATTATTTTAGGATAAGTTTCATTTCCTTAGTTTGGTACCCTTTTCTGGGAAATCACGTGCTACATTTCTGTTTCTGCTGTAAGAAAGTGATAATGTACCTGTATCAAAACTGCAATGCTTAGATAAGTTGTGTATTTACTATAGGCTCATAAGGACACCCAGATGACCAATGGTATGCTAACCTATAGAAACCCCCCCTGTAGCATCCCGACATGTATATGAGAATGGTATAAAAGAACTTGCTTTTCCTCATTTGGACACTTCTGAGGCAGCTAGTTTATTGCCCAGGAGTCCCGCATATGCTGAATAAAGATACCTCTGTACTTTCTTCACGTCTCTGGTTTTGTGTCTGCCCAAGTGACCTTTCAAAACTAGTTATTGGAAAGACAAGACCAGACCTCTTCCGGAACATAAAAACATAAGAAATGCCTTCACCGGATCAGACCTAGGTCCATCTAGTCCAGCGATCCGCACACGCGGAGGCCCATTTAGGTACTCCTTTTTGGAGACCCGGATTTCTATCCCTCAATATGATTTGCAAGAAGGTGTGCATCCAACTTGCGCTTGAAACCCAGAACAGTAGTCTCCGTCACAACCTCCTCCGGGAGAGCATTCCAAGCGCCCACCACTCGCTGTGTGAAACAGAACTTCCTGACATTTGTTCTGAACCTGCTGCCACTCAGTTTCAGGCTATGACCTCTTGTCCGTGTCACATCTGAAAACGTTAGTAACGCTGCTTCCTGGTCTATTTTGTCAAATCCTTTTAATATTTTAAAAGTCTCTATCAAATCCCCTTGCAGTCTTCTCTTTTCGAGGGTGAATAGTCCCAATTTTCTGAGGCGTTCTTTGTAGCTCAAATTTTCCAAACCTTTGACTAGTTTCGTGGCTCGCCTCTGCACTAGAGAGTTGCGCGGGGACAGAAATCCCACCCGTCCCCACCTGTCCCCGTGAGGACTCCCACCCGTCCCCGCGAGGAATCCCTCCGTCCCCACCCGTCCCCGCGAGGAATCCCCTACGTCCCCGCCCGTCCCCGCGAGGAATCCCCTACGTCCCCGCCTGTCCCTATAAACTACAGAAATAGTTATTTCATTTAATTATGCTACTGAATTAAAGGCTCTGGTAGAAACCCATTTAAAAATAAGCAAAAAGACTTTATTAATTTGGAAATATTAATTGGGAAGAATACATACTTTGTAAACGGGTTTCTACCAGAGCCTCTAATGTTTATAAATTTTTATCAACACAACTAATATACTACTTTATCCTTAAGCAAAAAAAAAAAAAGAATTTTTTTCCTACCTTTATTGCCTGGTTTCTGCTTTCTTCATGTTCTCATTCAATTCCTTCCATCCACTGCCTCTCTTCTCTCTGTGTCTTCCATTTGCTCTGTTACTGTGCCTCTCCCTTTCTCCCCCCTCCCAAATTGGTCTGGCACCCATCTTTTTCCCTCCGCTCCCCCCATAGTCTGGCACCTCTGTCTTCTTCCCTGCCAGCGTCTTCTTCCCATTCCCTCTTCCCCATTTCCTTTCAGTGTCCTTCACCCCCACCATCTTCCCCATGTCCTGTCAGGCAGCATCCTTCTCCCCCCTCTGCCTTCCCCATGTCCTTTCAGCGGCCTTCTCCCCCCTCTGTCTTCCCCATGTCCTTTCAGCGGCCTTCTCCATCCCTGTTTTCCCCATGTCCTTTCAGTGGCATTCTCCACCCCTTTGTCTTCCCCAGTGCTTTCAGGGTCCTTCCCCCCCCTTCCTCCCATTTACCCCATGTCCTTTCAGCGTTCTTTTCCACCCCTTTGTCTTCCCCAGTGCTTTCAGCGGCCTTCTCCCCCCTTAAGCGTCTTTTCTTCTCCACTCCACCTTTCCTCCCTCCCTGCCTCCACCTTTGTGGCGCTTTTGCACCCGACGGACAACAGAACAGGCCCGGTCGGACAAATCTCCCTGTCCTGTAGCCGCGAATCTAAATTACCTTCTTACAGCAGCTGGAGTAGTGAAGCTGCTGTAAGAGGTAATTTAGATTCGCGGCTACAGGGCAGGGAGATTTGTCGGCCGGCCTATTGTCGGTCGATCGGGGGACCTGACCGGCTGTGCACATTCTCCGGGTCGGACCGCCCCCTCCCCCCTCTTTCGTTCGCCATTGCCTTCTCTCTACCTGCCCTGCCGCACACAGCCGACCGAAGTCTTCCTGATGTCAGCGTTGACGTCGGAGGAAGGGAGGGCTTTGCTTAAGCCCTCCCTCCGACGTCAGCGCTGACATCGGGAAGATTTCCGTTCGGCTGTGTGCTGCGACAGGGCAGGTAAGGAGAAGGAGACTACCCTCGCGGCTCGAGTGCATTGCGATCCAACCCCGCAGGAACCCCGCGACCCTTGGAGGCGTCCCCACGGGATCCCCGCGACCCTAGGGGGCGTCCCCATGGGATCCCCGTGACCCAAAGGGGGAACCCGTGGGATTCCCGTCATCCCCGTTCAGCTCTCTACTCTGCACCCTCTCCAGCAAAGTTATATCCTTCTTAAGGTATGGAGACCAGTGTTGGACACAGTATTCTAAGTGTGGTCTGACCATTGCTCTGTAAAGAGGCATTATGACTTCTTCCGATCTACTCGTGATCCCATTCTTAATCATGCCCAACATCCTGTTTGCTTTCTTCGCCGCCGCCACACATTGAGCTGATCCCCCCCTTCAGATTGCACTACAACTATGCTAACAAGCTGGAACCATTACCAACACTTTAAATACTCTCACCCTCCTCCATCCACACAAAACAAAATCATAATTCCCCTTGGTTTACCGAATCACTGAGATCTGGAAAGGAAATGGCGGAAAAGTGGCACACAAGAACTCAGAACACAATGGCGTAAGGCTATAAACAAATACAAACCCAACATAGCAGAGACCAAGAAAAACTACTATGCCAGCAAATTAGGTACCAAAACGCTGGATAATAAAAAGCTATTTTTCCTAGTGCGTCAACACAACCCCACTCAAACAGGAATCCACTGGACACGTTAGCAAAATCACAGCTCAAGAACTAGCAGACTTCTTTTTCAACAAAATTAAAAATGTTCAGAGGTAACCAAAGCTCTCACCATCGAGACACACACTCTTGACACATCTCAACTCCTCACTGAACCCACCACAGCAGATCAAATCTGGGCTTCATTCTCTAACCTCTCCATCCCTGACCCCAAAAAACTACTATCCAAATTGTCCGTGCGCTGTAGCCCCTTAGACAACTGCCCCTCTTTATCTCCTCACTACCGTTCCTGAACAGATCACCATCTGGATTACCAGCCTCCTAAATAACTCCCTAAACCAACGACACTTGCCAGAAACAATGGGTATAATAGCACTCACCCCTATACCAAAATCAAAGGCAGATCTCACTTCAGCCTCAAACTATAGACCCATCACTGGCATACCTATCCTGACAAAAATCAAGACCCAGGTGTGCAAACAGCTCACAACCTACATTGAACAACACTCATGCCTCTACCCATCCTAATTTGGATTCCGTCAACAACACAGCACAGAGCTTCTCCTCTTCACCTTGATCTCAAAAACTCAGTACAGGATGCCAAGCAATACTCCTCCTATTTGACATTTTAGCAGCCTTTGATTCAGTAGACCACCACCTGTTACTAACAAAACTGTCAGAAATTGGCATAACCAGCACAGTGCTAAGATGGTTCTCAGATTTCCTACAAAACAAGGAATACGTCGTCAAAATGAACAGAGAGCTCTCCAACCCCTGGAGGGCCTTCTGTGGCATACCATAGGGCTCCCTACTCTCCCCCATCCTATTCAACCTCTTCATGAGCTCTCTTGGTAACATCAAATTTGAAGACGAAAACAGATTGTCCTACGCAGATGACATCTTTCTCCTTATTCCCATAACCAACAATCACCTAGACATCACCAACAAAGTCTCACATAATATTGAAAGAATCCAAATCTGGGCAACTACCAAACTAAACTAAAATTAAACACAACTAAAACCAAAGTTCTATACTTCCACACACTTCAACAGACGGCACCCTACAAGCATCACTCTTCGATCGGGCAAGACACTCCCTGTAGAAGAATCCTCCAGAATCCTAGGTTGCATACTGGACTCCACACATACCATGGAACCACAGATCTCCAGTCTACGAAAGAAATCCCTCTACACCTTGAGACAAATAAGATTAATCAGACCATACTTTCATCAACACCACTTCTTCTTAATTGTACAACTGATACTACCACAACTGGACTACTGCAACTCCATCTACATGGGAATCAACACTACTCTAATCCACAAAATGCAACTCATACAAAACACCGCTGTTAGACTAATCTTCAAGCTGAGAAAATATGACTCGATTACAGCCTTTACCAGGCAACTGCATTGGCTACCCATCCTATCACGAATAACCTTCAAAATTTCATGCACTATTCACCGCATAATTTACAGAAACTCCATGGCTCCTTTCATCCAGCTCTTCTCCAAGGCATGGTCTATTTCCCACAGAACCCTCAACAGAATACTTCTAAATCTCCCTTCCACAAAAAAATCTTCAATACAAACATGTTTTCTACTCCATGTTCACCTTTCTAGGACAAAAAACTTGGAATGACCTTACAGAAATGACCAGAACAGAACCTAATCACACCATATTCCGGAAAAAACTTAAAACATCTATTTGACACTTAATCCTCCCCCTCCGCACACCACCTCCTTCCTATCTCCCCTCTTCTCCCTTTCCCCTCCTCCATCCTTGCCCCTCTCTATAAGTTGCCTTGAGCCTGCTTAGATTAGATTAGATTAAATTCATAAGAATATAACTAAAGCTAAAGGAAATTAACAAAATCTGTGTGAAAAAGCACTTTATCACAAACAATATGACAGATCAATGAAAACAATGCTGACAGTTTATAGCAGTGTTCTTTAACCGCCAGACCGTGGACCGATGCCGGTCCATAAAATAATTATTTTATTTCTGTCGGTCCATAGGTGTAAAAATGTTGAAGAACACTGCAGTAGAGGACATGTGCACTTAACAGGCACGAAACAAACACATCATGTACTCTCATTGCTGCCACTCCAATAGCTCCATAAACAAGTTAGCAAGGGAGACAAACAGAACTAGAGTATACAGTTCATCTCTGTTAAGCCCAGGAGGAATTTTAGATTTTTAAAAAAATCTCAAACCAAACTTTTACTTCAAGTTTTTCTTACCAAGCTTTTCTAAACGATCCCTTTGCTCTTCCCGCCACTTTTGAATACTCTCTGGTTCAGACTGCAGTCGATCTGCCTGTGATATAGCTGCAAAGCAATCTGTTGGACCATTGCTTTCCTAAAAAAAAAAAAAAAAAAAAACAGAAAAATAGACATGTTCTCTTATAAGTCAAGTAGTGAAAACAAGTGGAATTGTCCAATAAAAAGGTGCACCAAATAAAGATGTCTTTCAACTCATCTGGACAATCAGGTTATTCTTTATTCTTCCAAAAATACTCGACCCGACATGTACATGTTTCGGCCCTACGGCCTGCGTCAGGAGTCTTAAAGATCTTTGGATGTAAATAACCTCTAGCATGGACCACTCTAGCAAACTGTATTAATCAGAACGCCGTCGTGTAGATGCTGGCTGTGAAAGAAAAATTGTTACCATGTCCTCTTATAAGTCAAGTCATCAGTAAGTTCATAAAGAAATTGTGGGCCTAATGAAAATGTCTTATTTTATTTAACTGTACAATCTATATTCAAAGCAGCAGCTTGCAAAAAAACAAAAAAAACCTGAGGGCAAGATTCTCAAAATCTAACGCCATTGCTAAACTGTTTTCCGGCAGTTTAGCCTATACGCAATTTGGCGGCGGATTATCAACACTGACTCCCATATCTGCACCCTGATTATCTCTCACCTCAACAGATTCTTTCTGACCATTTCTTTATGCTAGGCTGAAATGAAATGCAGTAGAGTAACAACACCAATTCTACATATGGCTTCATGGCTTTAACCCAACCACCTTTTCCCATCCAAGGATGGAGGTTTCTAAATTGAACAGTGCAATAAGAAATATGATAGCATAAGAGGATCTAATGTGTTTACCTGGACTTCCATCTTAACCTGTGAGCATGCCTTGATAATGTTTGCAGTCAACCAGGTATGGAAATAATCTAACTTGCAGTTAACAGATTTGTTCTAGAGGGGTGGCCTCATAAGATGAAGCCATTACATCTCAAATGTACAATCAATGTAAGAATTTTACCAGATGTTTTTGATTTTCTGATTAACTATTTCTAAGTTTAATGTTTTTTTGTTTGTTTTCTTTTGCTTTCATGTATTATTGTCATACGCATGATTTGTCCTAAGTCCTTATGAAGCTGGTATATTATGGTAGCGACAATTGTCTTTTTAATGTTACTAAGCTTGATTCCTGAGTGATGAGCCTTCCTCCTTTCCTTCTCCTGGACGTGGACAACTTTGTGGGAGCAACATTAAACCTTATCTATGCTTTGATCTAGAGCATAGTTCTTCAACCGCCGGTCCGTGGACCGGTGGCAGTCCGCAGGAAATTTTTGCCGGTCCACACAGGGCCGGCAAGATTGACTCCCTTCAATTTCCTGCCAGTCTGCACAGGGCTGACAAGATCAACAGCTGAAGTCTGCGCTGGGCCAGAGAGATCTTGGGGAGCCTCCAACAGTGGCTTTCTCCCCTCTCTGCAGCTCTCCTTTACTTCCTAGCGCAGCGATTCACGAAGGCAGCCTCGGGGCTTTTGCTGAGTCGCAGCTGCCTCTGATGATGCAACTTCCTCTTTCCTCAGAGGCGGCGCGACCCAAAAAAGGACCCGAGGCTGCCTTCCTGAATCACTGCGCTGAGAAGTAAGGAGAGCTGCTGGGAGGGGAGAAAGCCACTATTGGAGTCTGGGAAGCTGCTGGGCAAGGGGAAACAGGGACAGCTGCTACTGGAGAGGGAGAAGGAAACATGCTGCTAGGAGGGGAGGAGGGAAAGGAATCTGGGAAGCTGCTGGGTAAGGGAAAAAAGGGACAGCTGCTACTGGACTTGGAGGGAAGGAGAAGGAGAGATGCTGCTGGGAGGGGAGGAGGGAAAGGAGTATGGGAAGCTGCTGGGCAAGGGAAAAAAGGGGCAGCTGCTACTGGACCTGGAGGGAAGGAGAAGGAGAGATGCTGCTGGGAGGGGAGGAGGGAAAGGAGTCTGGGAAGCTGCTGGGCAAGGGAAAAAAAGGGACAGCTGCTACTGGAGAGGGAGAAGGAGAGATGCTGCTGGGAGGGGAGGAAGGGAAGAGAGTTACTGCTGGACAGGAGGAGGAGGGAAGGGAGAATGAAAAAAGGAAGGAAACAGCTGGCAGAGAGATTAGAGGAGGGGAAGGGGAGACACAGGCATTAGAAAGTAGAGAGATTGATGATAGGAAGGGGTCCGCAGAAAAATAAGCAGAGAGGGACAACGATGATAGATCTGGTGTAGGAGAGATAAAAATGAAGAGAGCAGTGAAGCTGGAATGAATCATGTAAAAAGGAGAGAGGGGGCACAAGCTGGATGGAAAGGGGAAAGGGGCATAGAAAGAAGACAGATACCATATGGAAGGGGGAGAAGACAGACAATGGATGGAAGGGGCAGATGCTGGATTGAAGAGACAGAGAGGGCAGATGCTGGAAGGAAGAGAGTGAAAAGAAGATTGAAAGCAGAAACCAGAGACGACAAAAGGTAGAAAAAAATAATTTTATTTCTATTTTGTGATTAGAATATATCAGATTTGAAATATATATCCTGCTAGAGCTGGTGTTAGACATAACTGGGGACTGCAAAACCCAGGCAGTGCTTCTTTAGCTTCCA
The DNA here is from genome assembly GCF_902459505.1 of Geotrypetes seraphini. Lineage (NCBI taxonomy): Eukaryota > Metazoa > Chordata > Amphibia > Gymnophiona > Dermophiidae > Geotrypetes > Geotrypetes seraphini. The sequence continues at coordinate 397,743,550 of NC_047084.1, read as the reverse complement.
GCTGGCTTAGGGCACTTTCTGACCAGGGGGCAGTTGCCCTAGTTACACTCCCCTAAAACTATTCCTGTCATGTGTGACTGCAGTATTCTGTTAGCATGATATTTCCGTGTAGCATTCTGTAATAATTTGGCTTGTTCAGTTTTCTTGATAGTAGAGGGGATATATGTGAAGGGGAGGGGAGACAGGGATTTTGTTGATCCTTGCTCTGAATTATTTTTATTTATAAAATGACAATTGTACAGAATATTGTTTCTTTTTATACTTTAATAAAATACATTCAATATAAAATCATAACTGAGGCTTGTGTGGATGGGATCAGATGATTTGTGGGGTCCGAGCTCGCGGAACGGGATTTTTAAATTTTAGTCCTAGTAGTTTGCCGGTCCACAAAATAATTCTTTTTTTTTCTGCTGGTCCACGGGTGTAAAAAGGTTGAAGAACACTGATCTAGAGTGGTGAAGCCTCCTTCAGCTTCAAGAGGGGAATGAGGAAGAATAGGGAATAAGACCATCATGAGAATGAAGGTGAAGACCCCTATGAGACCCCAAAAGTTATATTTTTAAGAGAGATACTGTGCTTATGAATTCAAGCTTCTGAACAATCATATCTTTCCCTATCAGCAGGAAACAAGAAGGCTATGTAATAGGTTCAACTTTGGCCCAGTAGCTAGAAGATATTTGCTGACAGCCTTGGATATTTCAGGACTGTCCAAGAAGATGACAAACCAAAATAAAATGTCCTGCCAAAAGTTATCTGAACTACTAATGAAGGACAATGAAGCTCAGGAAGGAGGGGGGCCTACTCTCAGAAATTACTGAACTTAATATTAAGAATGCATTGTCAAGGAAAATAGAGATGAGTCAGATTTGACACTAGGTGACATCATGCTTCAGTCTTCTCCCCAGAAATTTTTTCCAGCCGGGTGGCATGAAAAAGTAGCCAGGTGGGGTGGGATGGGGAAATTTGGTGGTGGGGAAAATTAATCCCCTCTTTTACTAAGGCGCGCTAGCGTTTTTAGAGCATGCAAACCCCCGCACTATGCGGGAAAACTAATGCCAGCTCAATGCTGGCATTAGCGTCTAGCGCGCATGCTAAGCGCACACTAAAACCACTATCGCAACTTAGTAAAAGGAGCCCTAAATGTGTACTATTTTTATTAGTTGTTTATTATTATTATTTTCCAATGCTCAATATGACTTCCTTTTAAAATGACCAAGTCAAAATGATCTACCAACAATAAAATTTAAAAAAATACAAAGCATACTGTACGCAGAGAAAATGTTAATTATTATTTATATTCCACGGGTTTTCAAAGAGGTCAAGGCAGATGACTTTATGCAATGTCACCTCAGGAACAACTATACAAAAACAGACAAATATACCCCTCCCTTTTTGCTAAATCGCAATAGCAGTTTTTAGCACAGGGAAATGCGTTGAATGCCCTGCGCTGTTCTCGATGCTCATAGGCTCCCTGCGATAAAAACCGCTATTGTGGTTTAGTAAAAGGGGGCCATAGTGCAAAATATAGACAGCAGATATAAATTCTCAAAACGGACACATTTTGACCACTAAATTGAAAATAAAATCATATTTCCTACCTTTTGTCTGATTTCATGAGTCTCTGGTTGCATTTCCTTCTTCTGACTGTAAATCCAATATTTCTTTCTTTCTGTCCCACCCCTTTTCTTTCTGTCTCTCTTTCTTTCTCTCTCCCCCCTGCCTGTCTTTCTTTCTCTCTCCCCCTGCCCAAGCCATTGCACCGATTTCTTCACTTCCCTGATTCTTTCCCTACCCCCTAAGCCACCATGCCAATTTCTCTCTGCTGGCTCCCCGAGCCAGGCCAGACACATACAAGCACCGGACTCACAAGACTTCACCTCCGACGTCAATTCTAACGTCGGAGAGGAAATTTCAGGCCAGCCAGGCAGCGATTGGCTGGCCCAGAACTTCCTCTCTGACATTAGAATTGACGTCGGATGTGAAGTCTTGTTGAGTCCAGTGCTTGTACGCGCCTGGCCTGGTCAGGGAGGCAGGAAGAAAAAGAATGGAAAGGCAACGTGATCGACTCACATTGCCTTTGCGATCTACTGGTCGATCACGATCGATCATTTGGGCACCCCTGCTGTTATGGTATCCTGTCCTGACCTGAGGAAAGGGGTTTAGTCCCTAAAAAACTGCCTTATTTCCATTTCCTATTTATAAACTTTAATCAATACAGTTACAATACACTTGATTCTACGTAAAGCAACAAAACAATTTTTTTTCTACCTTTTGTCATTCCTGCTTTAATCATCTTCTCTTCACTCTCTTCTTTCTATTCAGCGTTTGTCCTCGCCCCCTTCCATGCAATATCTGTCCTCTCTTTGTCCCTTCCACCCAGCCTCTGCCCTCTCTCTCTCTATACCCCTTCCATCTACTGTCCACCCTCTCTCTGCCCCTTGCATCCAATGTTCACCCTCTCTCTGTTCCATATGGCATCTTCCCTCTTTCTATGTCCCTTCAATAAACTGTATACCATATGCCCTTTCTCTCCTTTGTACATGATTCATTTCAGCTTCACTCCCTCCCCTATGCTCTGGCATCTCTCTCTTCTCCTTTCCTTCCTTCCTTCCCACTCCAACCCATGGTCTGGCATCTCTATCTCTTTCACTTCTCTCCCCCCATATGTGCTGACATCTCTCCCCCCACCATGGTCTGGTAGTTCCTTTCCCTCCCTCCCTCCCATGGTCTTGGCATCTCATACCTCTTCCTCTCCCTTCCCTGGTCTTACTTCTCCCCCCTCTCTCCCCAATTGGGTGCTGCTGCTGCAGCAGCACTTCTCTTCCCCTCCCCAATTGGGTGCAGCAGCAGCTTTTCTCTTCCTCCCCCCAATTGGGTGCACCAGCTTTTCTCTTCCCCCTCCCCCTCCAAAAATTGGGTACAGCAGCAGCAACATTTCTCTTCCCCCTCCCCTCCCCCATTCGGTGCAGCAGCAGCATTTCTCTTCCCATCCTCCCAGCTCACACACCCGTCGGCAGAGTCACTAGGTAAGTTGTGAGCTTCCCTCCATCGCTGACCTATTTTCCATAGGTCAGCGACAGAGGGAAGCTTACAACACTGCTTTTACCTGCTTCGGGCCTTCCTCGTTGCCAGGTCCTGCCTACTTTCTGTTTCTGCGAAGGCAGGACCCAGCAGCGAGGAAGGCCCAAAGCAAGTAAAACCGTTAACCTCAGTTTGGTGTGATAAGACTTTAGAAACTTGGTAAGCCCTACAAGTGGTTCGCTGCTAGGCACGCTGGGACAAGGCAGGGAGGACAGGGGTTTTCGTTACAGAAGTTGCACAGGCTGACATGCGCAGACAGGCCACACAGGTAGCGGCTTCCCAATACCTCGAACATGAGTCCCAGCAGGATGACACAATATCGGCGTGATTTTCAATCACACATTCGTGGCTGAAGTCCGGGAGGGCTCTTATTTTTCTTCCGCAGTACCTTGCTGGCTGGCCAAGGGACTCACCGCCCGCTCTGCACCGCAGCGCAACAACGAGCGCTAAGAGGAGCCAAGCACGCAGACGCTAACCCCCCCCCTCTTTCCAGAGGCAAACTGAAAACCAACCGTCCTACCAGCCCACCCCGCCTCCTCCTCCCTCCTTAGGCACAACTCACCACGCACATAAGCTTGCTTCTCTCCCTCCCTTCCTTCAACTCGCTGCCCTATCTCCCGCCTTAGCCTGCAGCAAATTGAACCCATGCTCCAGGGTTTAAAAAAATTTTGACAGCCAACAGGATGACCATGGCCACGCATGACACCATATCAGCATGATTTTGAATCATGAACTTGTGGCTGAAGACCGGGGGGACTCTTATTTTTCTTCCGCAGTACCATGCTAGCTGGCCAAGGGACTCACCGCCTGCTCTGCACCGCAGCGCAACAACGAGTGCTAAGAGGAGCCAAGCACGCAGACGCTAACCCCCCTCTTTCCAGAGGCAAACTGAAAACCAACAGTCCTACCAGCCCACCCCACCTCCTCCTCCCTCCTTAGGCACAACTCACCACGCACATAAGCTTACTTCCCTTCCTTCAACTCGCTGCCCTATCTCCCACCTTAGCCTGCAGCGAATTGAACCCATGCTTCAGGGTTTAAAAAAATTTTGACAGCCGGGCGCTCACCTAAATTAGCTGGGCGGAGCACCCGGCTATAACCTGCTAGGGAGAACACTGTGCTTCTATATGGCTCTGAGATAAATATGCAGACTATACAATCGGTAGATATAATAGATGTGTCAACCCAATAGAAAGTGAGTATGTAATCTGTAACTAGGTATGACTCTAGGCTACTAAAGTATATAAGTAGCATACCGGTAGCTTAAGACTTTAGGATGGATCCATAAACAGAAGCCAGTACACTATGTTATCCATTGGTTCAATGTACTGTACTATTGTTCCATGTAAGCTGACTTTTGTCTATTTCTCATAAACCTATATTATATATAGCAATTGGGTTGTTGCAAGGTCAGTATTATGAAAAAGTCCACAGCCACCTTCTCAGGGAGCGGTTGGGTCGGCGAGCATTTAAGTAGTTTAGTGCAGCAGGAGAGGCTGGGCATCTTTTCTACTGTGGGGGAGCGGTTGGGTCGGGTTACAGCAGGGTTTAGTGCAGCAGGAGAGAGTGGGCATCTCTCATGCTGTGGGGAGGGGAGGCATCGCAGCGGTCGCATTGGAATTTTAGTCATGGCCGGGATTTTAGGGCAGCAGCAGAGAGTGGGCATCTCTCCTGCTGTTGTGTTTTTTTTTCTTTATGCATTTTTTCTACACATGGTCCCATTGTTATCACCAAAGATGGGCACATGAAAATTTAGCAAATAGTCGCTGCTGTTCGCCGACCTTATTTGCATGCGTGATTTTTTTTTTTCCAAATCTTTATTCATTTTTACATCTCACAAGTATACAATAATATAACAATTGATTCATATAGATCACTTGAAAATCTTTCCTATCATCATCATAAATAGATACATTTAAATCCCTCCCTTTTTAAGAACATCTTGGGTTTTTAGATTCAGTATCAAACAGCTGCATTAGCAGACCGTCGCTTTTTTACACGGGTTTTTCAGAAACCTGGCCTGAATGTTTCCAATATTAAGGATCCTTTTCTGAAATGAAATCTCCTTCTTTCTTTTGGTTTGGCAATTTGCTTCTGCTTATCTGGGTTTCCATGTCGACCTAAACTGGCCTTTGTTGGGTTATGGCACCATGAGCCCTCATTTAAAGACGTCTATTTTCCCCTTCTGTATTGGAAAATTAGGTTTTTACCTTCAATAATCTTCTGTCAGTCCCTGGTAGATTCAGTATGCTAGGTGTTCAATCCCTTCCCGCAATCTGGAAGTTGCAGAAATCCACTTTTCTGAGCACATGCTCCTCCTACCTCAGCTCCTCCTACCTCAGAGAGAGAGTTAGAGCCCCCTGTAGTTCAGTCCCAAAGCCAAGTAACATAGAACAAATCCATGACAAGGAAGCTCCCCAGCAACAAAATGTGTTAACTGGTCTGCTCTGCAAAACATGAAAAGAAGCAATAAACAGGCACATAGGCAACACAGAAAAAGATTGAAGAACAATGTAAAACTAACCTGCTGTGTGCAACGAGCATCCACATGCCTGTAAGGAGAATAATTGAGGCCAAAGAAATCAAGCGATTCAAAGCAAGTGAGAGGGCAGGCCATACTGAATCCTCCAGGGACTAACAGAAAGCACAGTTACTTACCGTAACAGTTGTTATCCAGGGATAGCAGGAAGCTATTCTCAACATATGGGTGACGTCATCCACGGAGCCCGGATGCGGACAGCCTCGCAAGCAGACTTGCTTGTAGAAACGTAGAAGTTTCGAGTCAGCCACACCGCGCATTCGCGAGTGCCTTCCCGCCCAGACCAGGGCGCGTCTCCTCAGTTCAGATAGCTAGCAGAGAAGCCAACCAGGGGAGGTGGGTGGGTTGTGAGAATAGCTGCATGCTGTCCCTGGATAACAACTGTTACGGTAAGTAACTGTGCTTTATCCCAGGACTAGCAGGCAGCCTATTCTCAACATATGGGTGACCTCCAAGCTAACCAGAATGGGATGGTGGGAGCGTTGGCAACTTAGGAGAAAACATTTTGTAATACTCTCTGGCCAAAATGGTCATCCCGTCTGGAGAAAACAAACAGACAATAGTGAGAGATGAAAGTATGAACAGAGGACCAGGTAGCAGCTTTGCAAATTTCCTCAATAGGTGTAGATCTGAGGAAAGCTACTGAAGATGCCATGGCTCTGACTGTGTGGGCTGTGACTCTACTCTGTAGTTGTAGTCCAGCCTGGGCATATCAGAAAGAGATACAAGCAGCCATTCAGTTGGAGATGGTACGCTTAGAGATTGGATGGCCCAACTGGTTTGGATCGAAGGAGACAAAAAGTTGAGGAGCAGTTCTGTGTGGTTTGGTGCGTTCCAATTAGAAGGCCAAAGTATGCTTACAGTCCAGAGTATGAAAAGCTGTTTCTCCAGGATAAGAATGAGGTCTTGGAAAAAACACTGGAAGTACAATAGTTTGGTTGAGATGAAATTCTGAAACCACTTTTTTTTTTTTTTAAAGTATATTTTATTGCTTTTTATTAAATGACAAACACTCAGATATACAAGGTGTACAACAGAAATTTTTGGTTACCAATGCACATCCCAACTTCACCATATACCAGAGTACCCCCCCCCCCATCCCACTCCCACTTCCTAACCGCAGTCTAAACAAAAAGAAAAAACATAAAATCCCTTCCAGTACAGTCCCTACATAAAATCTCATACATTCAATAAGTGGCTACGAGCTCTAGGTGTTAAAGTGTCCCAAAATGGTGACCAGCAGAGACAAAACAATCGGCCCTGAACAGAATCCAAAGAGGAAAAACAGAGTCTCTCCATAGAGGCTTGGTGAATCATCAATGTGCGCCAACGAGAAAGTGTCGGGGGCTCAGAGGAAATCCAGCAGAGCAAAATCGCCTTCTTCCCCAACAACACTGTTCGTGCCAGAAAGCTGCGAAACCCCTTCGGGGCAGACAGGGGAATATGGTCCAAAGTAAACAACATCACCGGGTCCAATACAAATTTATAATTCTACATTGTTTGAATATGAACGCAAAGCTGCTGCCAAAAAGTTGTAATCCGGGTACAAGACCAGAACTGATGACCCAGAGTAGACGGAGAGTGAAAGCATTTAAGGCATTGGTCAGACAAACACATTTTTGCCCGAAATTGATAAGATGTAGACCTGTAGAGCCAGTGCAAAAACTTGTAGTTCATTTCAAACAGAATCACACTATGTGACACCAGGGCTGTCCGAAAGGTCCCCCTACGAATCATGGAAGCAGTCACCTCACAGGAAAGGTCCCGAGTCCATTTTAGAGCACAAGAGTCATAAGGTGGCTCGCCCAAATGTTCCTGTAGATGACGATAATGAAATCTCAACGGAATCTGTACCTGGGCTGTCAAGCTCATCGCCTCCGAGAGGGACTCCATACGGTGATCAGTGATGGATGCACGGGGCAAAGAGTTCACATAGGAGGAAAGTTGAAGGTAAGAAAGCCAGTCTTTGGGCCCCCAACCATGCTCTCGTTGCAGTTCCTCAAACGTTTTGAGAGAACCTGAGGAATGGACCAATTGAAACACATATTGATTAGATTGAAAGTTCCACACCGGTGATGATACCGGGTCCAGTCCCGCTGTAAAGGCACCATTGCCCCGCAAGGGTAAGTAAGGAGTCACCTGGAAAGGGATCTGAAGTAGAGAATGACACGGGGAAAAAATCTGTCCCCGTAACTGCACCATCCCCGGCCCACCATCCTCTGCACCGCTCCGTCACCGCCGTTCCCTTCACCACCCCGTCACCGCCACTGCCATCCCATTCACTGCCCCGTCACCGTCCCCGTCTAGCACCCATCTTCTTCCCTCCGCTCCCCCATAGTCTGGCATCTGTCTTCTTCCCTTCCAGCGTCTTCTCCCCACTCTTCCTTCCACATTTCCCTTCAGGGTCTGTTCCTCTCCACCCTCTTTCAATGTCTGTTCTATTCCTTTCCACCACCACCCTTCCCTCCCTCCTTTACCATCTGTTCCTTTCTACCACCCTTCTTTCATATCTTCTATCAGTCCCTCCACCATCACTAGCAGTCTCTCTTCTCCCTTACCATGAGCAAACAGAACTTCTGAAAATTGTATTGCTGAGGCATTATTTCTAGTACGCCTTTTTTTCCAGATGGATAATGACATTAATTTTATAATTCTTACTGTCTGCTCTGATTTCATTCACAATTTGGTTTGTGTTTTGTACCTGAGGATTCCATGAGGCATTTAACCTTTTCCTGTCTCTTCTGTGATTTCAAGTTGATTCCTCAATAATGGAGTCTCAAGGCAGTAGCAGTTTTCTATTTTGGGCTCTTTTGACATTGTTTAAGGGATTTCTTGTACATTTGGTGCTGGTCTTCTTTGATGAGGTCACTTCAGAATCTATTTCCAAGGAAGAGAAACTTTTTCCCTTTCACCCCCTCCTTCCTTGTGTGAGCCGGAACACGCGATCCCCGCAAGCAAGTAATTTGATATCATTTTCATTCTATTCATTCATAGAAATTAAAGTCTAGATAATGCCAGTCACATAACAAAACATGATTTTACAAAAATAATTCCCTGCAGTCAAGCCTGCAAGGATTACTAGATGTCTTTCAGCAGCTCCCCTCCCTCCCTCCCCCTTACCTTTGTGGCCAAGTCAAAATGATCTACCAACAATAAAATTGTAAAAACACAAAGCACGCTGTACGCAGAGAAAATGTTAATTATCATTTATATTCCGCGGGTTTTCAAAGAGGTCAAGGCAAATGACTTTATGCAATGTCACCTCAGTAACAACTATACAAAAATAGACAAATATTCCCCCTCCCTTTTTACTAAACTGCGATAGCGGTTTTTAGCGCAGGGAGCTGCGCTGAATGCCCCACGCTGCTCTCGACGCTCATACGCTCCCTGCGCTAAAAACCGTTATTGCGTTTTAGTAAAAGGGGGCCATAGTGCAAAATATAGACAGCAGATATAAATTCTCAAAACGGACACATTTTGATCACTAAGTTGAAAATAAAATCATTTTTCCTACCTTTTTGTCTGGTGATTTCATGAGTCTCTGGTCCTTCTTTCTTCTCCTGCCCCCCCCCCTCTTTCTTTCTCTCTCCCCCTGGCTCCCCTCTTTATTTCTGCCTTTCTTTCTCTCTCCCCCTGGCCCCCCTCTTTATTTCTCTCTCCCCCTGGCCCTCCTCTTTCTTTCTGCCTTTCTTTCTCTCCCCCTTGACCCCCTCTTTATTTCTGCCTTTCTTTCTCTCTCCCTCTGGCCCCCCTCTTTCTTTCTGCCTTTCTTTCTCTCTTCCCCTGGCCCTCCTCTTTCTTTCTGCCTTTCTTTCTCTCCCTCTTTATTTCTGCCTTTCTTTCTCTCTCCCCCTGACCCCACTTTATTTCTGCCTTTCTTTCTCTCTCCCCCTGGCCCCCCCCCTTTATTTTTTCCTTTCTTTCTCTCTCCCCCTAGCCCCCACAAAGCCATTGTGCCAATTTCTCCACTTCCACGATTCTTTCCCTACCCTCACCCCCAAGCCAGCAGCCGATTTCTCCCTGCTCCTTCCCCGATGTCCTGAACTTCATCGGGCAGCAGCAGCATTCACAATTCACTGCTGTTGCCCGCTTCAGGCCTTCCTCTCTGTCGGGTCCTGTCTTCATGAAAACAGGAAGTAGGTAGGACCCGGCAGAGAACAAGGCCTGAAGCCGGCAACAGCAGCAAATTGTAAACGCTGCTGCTGCCCGAAGAAGGTGATGGAGCACGAGGCAGATCGCTTCTCCCCCCTCCCAGCCGAACCCCCGCTGACCCTCCTATCTCCCCCCTCCGTGAACTTTTCCAACCCTCCCAGCGAGAGCAGCAAACCTCCTTCGCGGCTTTCTCCTCTCCATGCCGCGTCACTGATGACGTCATTAGTGATGTGGCAGAGGGAGGAGAAAGCCGACGCTACTGGAGGGAGGTTTGCTGCTTTCGCTGAGAGAAAGGTTCACTTGGGGGGGGAGAGATAGGAGGGTCAGCGGGGGTTCAGCTGGGAGGAGGGAGAAGCGGTCTGCCTCGGTGCTCCAAGGCCTGGTGCCATTACCTTTTTCGCCCCTCCCGCCCCCCCCCCCCTTGGTACACTACTGCTCTCCAGCTCTCCTTAGTTTACCAGTTTTCTTTTTCGGCTTTCAAAGAGCCGCGCATGCGCAGCTGCTCAAAGTTCAATCTTCTGCTCTGCTGCAACTTCCTGTTTCCGGTTGGGTCAGAGCAGAAGATTGAATACTGAGCAGCCGCGCGTGTGCGGCTCTTTTGAAAGCATTCCGGTAGCCGAAAAAGAAAGCCAGCAAACTAAGGTGAGGTGGAGAGAGGAAGTTGGTTAAACGATCGAGCCGACGTGCGGGTGGCCGAGTGGGGGCTGCGGGGACCGCACGATCCTTTATGCCTCACTGCGGTGACAAGACCATTCACCGCTCCACAGGGCGGTGATGGCCTTGTCCCCGTCCCCGCAGAGGCTGCTAATTTTCATTCCCCGTTTTTGGCAGGTTACCCGTGGCTAAACGCAGTAGCCGCGGGTAAACCGCCACCGTGTCATTCTCTAATCTGAAGCTGATGACAGATTATCTTCCAAAGACGTCTCATGGGCAGTAAGAAGAGGTCCCGTGCAGTTGAAGTTTTCCGTGGCAGATGAGCAACATGAAGCAAATAACTAAAATGATATGGAGCACAAAGTAGAAGTTCCTGATTGGATGCCGAAAAATGTCTAGTTCCCCTAAACCAGTCATTCAAATGTCTCATCTGACAGCAGACGAAGATTGCGGAGACCAAAGCCACCTCGATCCCTAGGGCGTGCCAAATGAGTCAGGGACATATGTGCTCTCTTCCCATTCCACAGGAACTTTTGTAAACATTTCCCAAGGAGTTTGTCGTGGCGAACAGTTAGTAAAACAGGGATCATTTGAAATACATAAAGCCATTGAGGCACAAGCACCATATTATACAATGCTATTTTACCCATTAATGAAAGCAGATAATCCCTCCAGTTCTCCAATTTATGAACTGTAGTAAGAATTAGAGGGTCTATATTGAGGGCGTACAATTGAGAAGGGTCAGGGGAAATAATACTCAAGTATGTAATGTGACCCGACGCCCAGGCAAGAGGAAATGTTCCCTGCCATTGCGTCTGCACCTCCGGGGTCAGAGGCAATACCATTGACTTTGATTTGTTCAACGCCATTCCCGAATACATACTAAATTCATCCAACAGTTCTAAGGCCCTAGGGAGAGATCTGAAACCACTTTAGGTAAGAATTTAGGATGAGTACAGCAGACCACCTTGTCATGATGGAAAACTGTGAAAGGTGGATCAGCAACTAATGCATGAAGCTCACTGACCCTTCGAGCAGATGTGAGGGCAATGAGAAAAACCACTTTCCAGGTAAGATACTTATGAGCCGTAGACATTGATCAAATGGCTTCAGAGGGCATAATAGGACAGAGTACGGTATTAGGGTTTAAGAAGGGATTGGACAATTTTCTGAAGGAAAAGAGGATAGAGGGGTACATAAGAACATAAGAAGTTGCCTCCACTGGGTCAGACCAGAGGTCCATCGCGCCCAGCGGTCCGCTCCCGCGGCAGCCCATCAGGTCCATGACCTGTGAAGTGGGTCCTGATCATTTCTATAACCTACCTCTACTTCTACCTGTACCCCTCAATCCCCTTATCCTTTAAGAACCTATCCAAACCTTCCTTGAACCCCTGTAATGTGCCCTTATCACAACCCCCGGAAGCGCATTCCATGTGTCCACTACCCTCTGGGTAAAAAAGAACTTCCTAGCATTTGTTCTAAACCTGTTCCCTTTCAGTTTCTCTGAGTGACCCCTGGTACTTGTGGTTCCCCACAGTCTGAAGAATCTGTCCCTGTCTACCTTCTCTATGCCCTTCAGGATTTTGAAGGTTTCTATCATGTCCCCTCTAAGTCTCCGCTTTTCCAGGGAGAACAACCCCAGCATGTTCAACCTGTCAGCGTATGAAAAGTTTTCCATACCTTTAATCAGTTTAGTCGCTCTTCTCTGGACCCCCTCAAGTACTGCCATGTCCCTCTTGAGGTGCGGCGACCAGTACTGGACACAATATTCCAGATGTGGGCGCACCATTGCACGATACAGCGGCATGACGACTTCCTTCGTCCTGGTTGCGATACCCTTTTTAATGATACCCAACATTCTGTTTGCTTTCTTTGAGGCTGTCGCACACTGTGCTGATGCTTTCAATGTTGAGTCCACCATCACCCCCAGGTCTCTTTCAAGGTTGCTCACTCCTAGCAATGATCCCCCCATTTTGTAGCTGAACATCGGATTTTTTCCCCTACATGCATGACCTTGCATTTCTCTATGTTAAAACTCATTTGCCACTTTTTTGCCCATTCTTCCAGTCTTGTTAGGTCCCTTTGCAGGTCTTCACAGTCTTCCGTTGTTCTAACCCTGCTGCAGAGTTTGGTGTCATCAGCAAATTTAATAACCTCACATTTCGTCCCCGTCTCCAGTTCGTTAATAAATATATTGAACAGGAGCGGTCCCAGCACCGACCCCTGTGGAACTCCGCTCGTGTCCCATTGCCAGTCTGAGTAATGGCCCTTTACTCCAACCCTCTGTTTCCTGCCTGCAAGCCAGTGTTTGATCCATCGGTGGATATCCCCTTGCACTCCGTGGCTCCACAGTTTCTTAAGTAGCCGTTCGTGAAGTACCTTGTCGAAGGCTTTTTGGAAGTCAAGGTAAATGATGTCTATGGATTCCCCCTTGTCCATCTGGCTGTTTATTCCCTCAAAAAAGTACAGTAAGTTCGTGAGGCACGACCTTCCCTTGCAGAAGCCATGCTGGCTCGCGTTCAGTTGTCCCTTGTTTTCTATGTGATCGCAGATTGTGTCCTTGACCAGTGCTTCCATCATCTTTCCCGGGACCGAGGTCAAGCTCACTGGTCTGTAGTTTCCCGGGTCACCCCTTGATCCCTTCTTAAAGATGGGCATGACATTTGCTATTTTCCAGTCCTCTGGAATCTCCCCAGTTTTTAAGGATAGGTTACATATTTGGTGAAGTGTTTCAGCTATTTTGTTTCTCAGCTTTTAGTACCCTTGGGTGGATGCCGTCCGGACCTGGTGATTTGTCGCTCTTCAGTCTGTCTATCTGTCGGAGGACATCCTCTCGGCTTACCTCTAGTTGGACCAACTTTTCATCATGGACTCCGTTTATGATCTCCTCGGGTTCTGGGATATTGGATGTGTCTTCTCTCGTGAAGACTGATGAGAAGAACTTGTTTAACCTGTCAGCTATCTCTTTTTCCTCCTTTACCACTCCCTTCCTGTCTCCATCGTCCAACGGTCCCACTTCCTACCTGGCTGGTTGTTTCCCCTTCACATACCTGAAGAATGGTTTGAAGTTTCTTGCTTCCCCCGCCAGTCTCTCCTCATATTCTCTTTTCGCTTTCCTAACCACTCGGTGACAGTTTTTTTGGTGCCTTTTGTGCTCCTTCTGGTTTTCTTTTGTTTGGTCCTTTTTCCATTTTCTGAATTATGTTTTCTTGTCACTTATCGCCTTTTTCATTGCATTTGTTATCCACGCTGGGTTTTTTGTGCGATTCTTTTTGCACCCTTTCCTAAACCTGGGGACATACAGGTTTTGTGCTTCGTGCACCGTGCCCTTGAGTAGGGCCCAGGCTTCCTCTACGGTCTCCAATTTCCCTGAGCTGTTGCTGAGCTTCTTTCCCACCATTTTCCTCATGTCCTTGTAATTTTCTTTTCTGAAATTGAGTGCTGTCGTTGTGGTTCTTTTCACTCTTGATGTTCCTATTTTTAGCTTGTACTGGATCATGTTGTGATCGCTGTTTCCTAGTGGCGCTAGTACTACCACCTCCTTTGCAGGTCCCCCTAGCCCGTCGAGGATAAGGTCAAGAGTGGCATCTCCTCGTGTTGGTTCCGTGACCAGCTGTTCCATGAAACAGTCCCTCACCGCCTCCAGGAATTTTGTTTCTCTCGTGCAATTTGAGTGTCCAATGCTCCAGTCTATTCCAGGGTAGTTGAAATCCCCCATTACCACCACACTTCCGCTTTTGCATGCCTGCCTCAATTCAGCCTCCAGGTCCTGGTCGTTTGCTTCCGGTTGTCCTGGTGGGCGATAGTACAGTCCCAATTTTATGTCTGCTCCATTTTCTCCTGTCAGCTTAACCCATAGTGATTCCAAGCCGTCCGCTCTTACTGTTGTTTCCATCCTGGTTGAAGGAATGGAGTCCTTTATGTATAGCGCTATTCCTCCACCTTTCTTGTGTGTCCTGTCCTTCCTATAGAGTTTGTACCTTGGTAGGACCACATCCCATTTGTTGTCTTCGGACCACCATGTTTCTGTGATTCCAATTATGTCTAGGTCCTCCTTACTGGCTATAACCTCTAGCTCTCCCATTTTCGTTCTTAGGCTCCTAGCATTAGTGTATAGGCAGTTTAAGTCCCGGTTGTTTACCTTCTCTGTTGGTTTCCCCGTGGTTTGGTGCTCGTGCCGACCTCCTCATGGGCTGCCAGTCCCCGAACCTCGTTCCGTTCATCCTCCTCCTGTGATGTGTCTGTTTCGTCCTCATTTCCCTCCTGTGGAGTGTCTATCTTGTCCTCAGTCTGCTTCCCCATTTTTGGATGTCCCTCTGGCTCCGGCTGTTTCCTTTTCCCGCTCTCTTGTTTCATTTGTTCCTTTGGCCCCTGCATTGCGTCTTTAGGGTTTTTTAAAAAAAAATGTCCACTCAGTCTCGAGCCCTCTATCACCTTTTCCCCGTTCAGTATCCTTATTTCATACTCTAGTCCAATGTGTCGATGTCAGATCGACTATCGGCTTTCCCCTTGTCCTCAGTTTAAAGCCATGTCTATGCCGGTCTGGATGTTTCGTGTCAGCATCCTTGTCCCAGTCGTGCTCAGGTGCAGTCCGTCCCTCCTGTAGAGCTTGTTTTTCCCCAGGAAGGTTGTCCAGTTCCATACAAAGTGGAAACCCTCCTCCTCGCACCATCTCCTCAGCCAACCGTTTATTGCTTGCAGCTCGGTCTGCCTCCTTGCATCCGCCCTCGGTACTGGCAGGATCTCCGAGAAGGCTATCTTCCTTGTCCTCAGCTTCAGTTTCCTCCCCAGGATCTTAAGCTGCTCGGTCAGTGTAGTCCTGTTGTAGTTCCTTCTGCTGACGTCGTTGGTTCCAACGTGGATTATCACTGCTGTTTCTTCTGTCTCAGCTCCTTCCAAGATTCTCTCGATTCTGTCGGAGATGTCCTTTGTCATCGCCCCCGGGAGACATGTCACAAGCCGATCTTCTCTGCCTCCTGCTACGTGACTGTCCACCTCTCTCAGGATTGAGTCTCCCACTACGATTGCAGATTTGCCTTTTCTCAGCTTCCTCTTGGGTCTCAGGTCCGTATCAGTGACTCGATCCTCCAGTCCTTCCTCCGGGTTCTGATAGATCTCTGCCTCCTCTGCCTGCTCAGTTCCTTCGCAAGGTCCTTCCCCCCTGGCATCTGGTGGGTTCTGTCCTCCATCTGTTGGTTCCCTTTTGAATTGCTGGTGATCCTGTTCTTCTACCATCTTGCAGGCCTCCTCGATGAATCTCTCGAGCTCTCTAACCTGCTCATTGATGTGGCTCTCTCTGGTGGTATCCTCAGTTGCCTCCATTGCCCACGGTTCCTCTGCGGTGCTGAGTCCCTCCAGCTCCTGGACCTTAACCTGCAGTCTCCCGACCTCCTTCTTCAGGCTATCCAGTTCCTGACATCAACCGCATATATTCGCCTGCCTCCCGGAGGGGAGGTAGTCATACATATGACACTGGATGCAGTATACTGGAAAGCTTCGCTGGATTTCTGCTGCCTCCATTTCTCCTTTCTCGTACCTAGAGTTCCTCGGTGTGTTGGAGTGTGCCCAGCGTGCAGCTAGCTGAAAAAGTAGAGAGAGAAGAGAAGAAAGAAAAGTACCTGTGGGGGTTTTTTTGTTTTGTTTTTTTTTATTAGCTTGAATTTGCTGCTGGGCAGCCTGGGCTCTTGGCTCCTTCTTAAGGCTCCTTCGCAAAGGCGCTCTCGCTAAGGCGAGCGCCTTTGCCGCTCGCTTTCGCCGCGCACCAAACGGCTGCGTGCCATTGGCTCCCCCCTTTTAAGGGGGTATAGATAGAAGACTACTACACAGGTCCTGGACCTGTTGGGATGCCGCGCGAGCGGACTGCTGGGCACGATGGACCTCTGGTCTGACCCAGCAGAGGCACTTCTTATGTTCATCAATTTAGCAAGAACAATATTGAGATACCAAACAACTGGAGGCGGTTTGAGAGGAAGTTTGACATTGAAAAGTCCTTTCATAAATCTGGAAACCACAGGCTGATAGAAAGTAGCAATTGTACTGAGATGGACTTGGATCGATGTAGATTTCAGGCCAGAGGTGGATAAGTGCAAAAGATAATCTAGAACAGAAGATAAGGAGGTTTTTGAGGCTCCTTATCATGGAGCGATGCACCACATAGAAAATCTAGTCCATTTTTGGAGATAGCATTGCCTAGTGGCAGGCTTTCTAGAAGCCTCTAAAATGTCTCGTACAGGTTGTGAAAACTGAAGAGGAGTTATGTTGAGAGGTACCAAGCTGACAGGTGTAGAGACTGTAGTTTGGGATGAAGTAGAGATCCTTGACTCTGTGTAAGCAGAGATGGAAAAACTAGTAAAAGGTATGGCTCTCTGCTGCTGAGTTGAAGTAGAAGGGAGTACCAAGGTTGTCTCGGACACCAAGGAGCTATCAGAATCATAGTGGCACAATTGTTCCTAAACTTGACAAGAGCCTTGAGAATGAGAGGGAATGGAGGGAATGCATACAGAAAAAGATTTGTCCATTCCAGTAGAAAAGCATCTGTCTCGAGGCGATGAAGAGAATATATCCTGGAGCAGAACTGAAGCAGTTTGTGGTTGTGGGGAGATGTAAAGAGATCTATCTGAGGCATTCCCCACTGCGAAAAAATGTGATGAAGAGGCGAGGAATTGAGTGTCCATTCATGAGGTTGCAGAAGACAACTCAATTTGTCCGCCAAAGTTTTTCGCCCATGGATGTAGACAGCTTTGAGAAGGTGTTGTGGACGATTGCCCAGTCCCAAACCTTCAGAGCTTCTTGACAAAGGGAGGGAGATCCCATTCCCCCCCCAACCATTTGTTGACATAGTACATGGCGACTTGGTTGTCCGTCCGAATTAGGACTACCTGGTCATGAAGAAGATGTTGAAAAGCTTTGAGAGCATTGAAGATCGCTCTGAGTTCCAACAGGTTGATGTGACACTGATAATCCGTACTGGTCCAGTGACCTTGAGTACAGACACAATCAAAATGAGCCCTCCAAGCGTAGGTCAAGGAATCTGTTGTGACGACGTTCTGATGAGGGGGCGTTTGAAACAGCAAGCCTCTGGAGAGATTGGAAGAGAGCATCCACCAGCAGAGAGACTGTCTCAACGAAGGAGTGACTAATGTGTCGAGAGAGTGGTTCACAAGCCTGCGTCCATTGAGTTGCCAGGGTCTTCTGAGGAATTCTGAGGTGAAGTCTGGCAAAAGGAGTCCCGTGTACTGAGGAGGCAATGTGACCTACCATCATGTGTCTCGCTGAGATTGAAGAGCGGAAAGACACTGCATGACAAGAGTTGAAGAAGAGCCCCTAGACGTTGTTGCGGAAGGAATGCTCTGAGTTGAATAGTGTCCAGAACAGCTCCAATGAACTGTAGATTCTGAGAGAGCTGAAGTTGGGATTTGGGAAAGTTGATTTCGAATCGCAAGCTTTGTAGGAACCACATAGTCCGTTGGGTCGCTACAATAACTCCTTGAGTTGTGGAATTTTTGATGAGCCAGTCTAGGTAGGGGAATACCTGAAGACCATGGTTCCTTAGAGCTGCTGCTACCACCACCAGGCACTTGAACATTCTGGAAGATGAAGCCAGGCCAAAGGGTAGCAATCTGTATTGATAATGCAGATTCCCCACCCGAAATCTGAGGTACTGAAAGGAGGTTGGATGAATGGTGATGCGAGTATAAGCCTCCTTGAGATCCAGAGATCATAACCAATCGTTCTGATCTAGAAGGGGGTAAAGGGACGCCAGGGACAACATGCAAAATTTTTCTTTATGCTCTGTTTGAGACAGTCTAAAAGGCTGCAAAGCCTTAGGTGCAGAAGGCTGAAGTTTCTGTTGCTGCGGTTTCTTGGGAGGTGCTCAAGTGTAAGGAGCCACCCTTGGAGTATAACGCCTCTGGAAAACCGGAGTAGGGTTTGAAGGTTTTGCAGGAGCTGACTGTCTTTGGTCTGAAAATGGAAGCAAAAGATTTTTCATGTTCAGACAACTTCTTAGTGACAGCCTCTATGGATTCATCAAAGAGGTCATTGCCCTGACAAGGAATGTTAGCTAGACGGCCCTGAAGATTAAGATCCATGTCAATGGTGCGAAGCCAGGCCAAGCGGCACATTACTACAGAGCACATAAGCACATAAGCATGGCCTCTGCCGAGTCAGACCATAGGTCCATCATGCCCAGCAGTCCGCTCCCGCGGCGGCCCCCCAGGTCAATGACCTGTAGTGATCTATTACTCAAGAGCATTTTGTCTTGTATAGTAACCCTCTAATTGTACCCCTGGATTCCCTTACCCCTCAGGAATTCGTCCAATCCCTTTTTGAAACCCAAAACCGTACTCTGCTCAACCACCCCCTCTGGAAGCGCATTCCAGGTGTCCACCACCCTCTGGGTAAAGAAGAACTTCCTAGCATTTGTTCTAAACCTATCTCCCTTCAATTTTTTTGAGTGTCCTCTAGTTCTTGTTGCCCCCGCCAGTCTGAAGAATCTGTCTCTCTCTACCTTCACTATACCCTTCATGATCTTATAAGTTTCTATCATATCCCCTCTAAGTCTCCTCTTTTCCAGGGAAAAGAGCCCCAACTTCTCCAGCCTCTCAGCATACGAGAGGTTTTCCATGCCCTTTATCATTTTTGTCGCTCTTCTCTGGACCCTCTCGAGTATCGCCATATCTTTCTTTAGGTACGGCGACCAGTACTGGACGCAGTACTCCAGATGCGGTCGCACCATTGCCCTGTACAGCGGGAGGATAACTTCCTTGGTTCTGGTAGTGATACCTTTTTTGATAATGCCCAACATTCTGTTCGCCTTTTTTGAGGCCGCTGCGCATTGTGCTGCCGGTTTCATTGTTTTATCCACCAAAACCCCCAAGTCCTTTTCTAGGTTGCCTTTTCCCAATGTCATCCCCCCATCATGTAGTTGTACATCAGGTTCCCTTTCCCTATGTGCATAACTTTACATTTCTCCACATTAAAACTCATCTGCCATTTATCTGCCCACTCACTCAGTTTGTCCAGATCCCTTTGGAGTTTTTTACATTCCTCTACAGATCTAACCTTACCGGAGAGTTTTGTGTCATCCGCAAATTTTATAACTTCACACTTTGTCCCTGTTTCCAAGTCATTAATAAATATATTGAATAGCAGCGGTCCCAGCACTGACCCTTGTGGGACGCCACTTGTGACACCTTTCCAGTCAGAATAGTGTCCCTTTACTCCTACCCTCGGTTTCCTGTTTGCCAACCAGTTTTTGATCCATCTGTGTATGTCCCCTTCCACCCCGTGGTTCCACAGTTTCCTTAGAAGGCGCTCATGAGGTACCTTGTCGAAGGCTTTCTGGAAGTCTAGGTATACTATATCTATGGGGTCACCTTTGTCCAAATGTCCGCTTATCCCCTCGAAGAAGTGCAGTAGGTTTATTTGGCAGGATCTTCCAGTACAGAAACCAGTACAGAGAAAGCAGTGGCCCTAGCTGACAGCTCAAAGGCATCATAAGATGACTGGAGAAGATGCAATCTGAGTTGTGACAGAGTAGGATTGACTTCTTGGAAATCGAAATGTCTATGTTGATCCAGGCTCTTCAGAAAACCTGGAAGATTAATAAGGAACTGGAGATAAATAACAAAGACAAAATTGTAATTGAGGACTTTGGAGGACATCATAGCATTTTGATATAGACAGCGTCCAAACTTGTCCATGGTCTTACCCTCCCTTCCAGGAGGAACTGTAGCATAGACCCTGGAAAGATGGGTTCTTTTCAAAGGACTCCACAAGGAGGGATTGGTGAGATAATTGTGAATTCTCAAACCCTTTGCAATGCAGAGTTCTATACCTTAAGTTCAATTTGCCTGGAACATCAGGTATAGCATAAGGAGTCTCCAGACGTTTGGAAGTTTGAGACAAAATCTTATTAAGAGGAAGCTTAAGTGACTCTGCAGGAGGTTGAGGTAGATACATGACCTCGAGATACTCCTTAGAGTATTTAGAACCAGCATCTAACTGAATTTCCAGGTCATCAGCCATCTGACGAAGGAAGAAAGAGAAAGACAGCTGATCTGCCAAGGCCTTGCCTTGTGAGGAACTCGATGACCTCAAGAACGAAGGTGAAGCCTCTCTGGAGAAGTGGCAATCCAAAGAACATGGAGACTTGGAGGAGGCAATGGAAGCAGCTGATTCATCAGGGTCCGGAAGCAGTGACCTCCAGTGAGGAGTTGGGGGCCTCGAAGAGCTGGGAGGTCTGGAATGAGGCCTAGACGAAGAAGGCTGCTCTTTAGAAGAAGATCTGCGCCTCGAAAGGGAAACAACCAGCCAGAGAGGAAGTGGGACCACTGGACGACGGAGAAAGGAAAGGAGTGATTAAGAAGGAAAAAGAGATAGCTGACAGGTTAAACAAATTCTTCTCGTCGGTCTTCACCAGGGAAGACACAACCAATATCCCAGAACCCGAGGAGATTATAACCGGAGACCATGATGAAAGGCTGGTACAACTAGAGGTAAGCATAGAGGATGTCCTCAAACAGATAGACAGACTGCATCCACCCAAGGGTACTAAAAGAACTGAGAAACGAAATAGCAGAAACACTTTGCCAAATATGTAACCTCTCCCAGAGGACTGGAAAATAGCAAATGTCACGCCCATCTTTAAGAAGGGATCAAGGGGTGACCCGGGAAACTACAGGCCTGTGAGCTTGACCTCGGTTCCGGGAAAGATGATGGAAGCACTGGTTAAGGACACAATCTGCGAACACATAGAAAACAATGGACAACTGAAGGCGAGCCAGCATGGCTTCTGCAAGGGAAGGTCGTGCCTCACGAACTTGCTGTATTTCTTTGAGGGAATAAACAGCCAGATGGATAAGGGGGAATCCATAGACATCATCTACCTTGACTTCCAAAAAGCCTTCGACAAGGTACCTCACGAACGGCTACTTAAAAAGCTGTGGAACCACGGGGTGCAAGGGGATATCTACCGATGGATCAAACACTGGTTGGCAGGCAGGAAACAGAGGGTTGGAGTAAAGGGCCAATACTCAGACTGGCAATGGGTCACGAGCGGAGTTCCACAGGGGTCGGTGCTGGGACCTCTCCTGTTCAATATATTTATTGATGACCTGGAGACGGGGACGAAATGTGAGGTTATCAAATTTGCTGATGACACCAAACTCTGCAGCAGGGTTAGAAGCACAGAAGACTGTGAAGACCTGCAAAGGGACCTAACGAGACTGGAAGAATGGGCAAAAAAGTGGCAAATGAGTTTTAACGTAGAGAAATGCAAGGTCATGCATGTAGGGAAAAAGAACCCGATGTTCAGCTACAAAATGGGGAGAATATTGCTAGGGATGAGCAATCTTGAAAGAGACCTGGGGGTGATGGTGGACACAACATTGAAACCATCGGCGCAGTGTGCGACAGCCTCAAAGAAAGCAAACAGAATGCTGGGCATCATCAAAAAGGGTATCACAACCAGGACGAAGGAAGTCATCATGCCGCTGTATCGCGCAATGGTGTGCCCGCACCTGGAGTACTGTGTCCAGTACTGGTCGCCGTACCTCAAGAAGGACATGGCGGTACTCGAGGGAGTCCAGAGAAGAGCGACTAAACTGATAAGAGGTATGGAAAATTTAGCATACGCTGACAGGTTAAAAATGCTGGGGCTGTTCTCCCTGGAAAAGAGGAGACTTAGAGGGGACATGATAGAAACCTTCAAAATCCTAAAGGGCATAGAGAGAGTAGATAAGGACAGATTCTTCAAACTGTGGGGACCCACAACCACTAGGGGTCACTCGGAGAAATTGAAAGGGGACAGGTTTAGAACAAATGCTAGAAAGTTCTTTTTTACCCAAAGGGTGGTGGACACATGGAATGCGCTTCCGGAGGAGATGATAGGCCAGAGCACTTTACAGGGGTTCAAGGAAGGTTTGGATAGGTTCCTAGAGGATAGGGGGATTGAAGGGTACAGATAGAACTAGAGGTAGGTTATAAAAGTGGGCAAAAACCACTTCACAGGTCACGGACCTGGTGGGCCACCGCGGGAGCGGACCGCTGGGTGAGATGGACCTCTGGTCTGACTCAGTGGAGGCAACTTCTTATGTTCTTATGATGGATGTCTCGATGAATGCCTCGATTGGCAACGAGAGTGGTGCTTGGAAGCAGGTCTCTAGGATCGAGGAGACTTCGCCCTATGTATGGAAACAGGCAATGCTGCTGGTGAATGGAAAGGGCTAGAAGCTATAGATCTAAACACAGTGGATTGGATCGGGGAATCTTGAAGCACTCCCAAAGACTCCTTGTATGGAGTGTGAGAATTTCTGTCGAGACACTCGCAAAGAATCTACTCCTTGCATACAGTGTGTAGATGCCAGACCAGACACGCGCAAAGACTCTGCTCCTTGCTTAGTGTGAAGCTTTAGCTCGAGGCACAGGCAGGGACTCGACCTCGTGGGAGACTGCTGATTGCCCAGGCTGGATTACAGGAGGCAGCGTCGAGGCAGATGCATATTTGTTCAATAACTGAAGAAATTGCTGCTCCAACATGGTCTGGAGAGAAGCCTGCAAAGGTGGATCCACATCTGAAACCGGGACCACTTGCTGAGGCTAAAGGCTCCAAGGTGGCAGTGGAGATGTGCTTGGACTTGGAGGTCTTGGAAAGCTTGAGGACCACCTGCTTAGGTATCTGACCTGAGGGGAGCTCAGGGGAAGATAAAGCAGGTGTAGTCAACGCTAAAGATGATCCAAACGAGGATGGTCTGATGAGGCTCAAGATCGAAGTCGTGGAAGCAGGAGGACCCTCGGTGGAAGGTGGGACCGAGGCAGCACTCGAGGTCAAGGGTATCACTGAAGAGTCCATGCTGAAGAGTTTATCCACTAAAACTCAATGACGTTTAAGGGCTCATGGTTGAAGAGTAGCACAGCACTCGCACGACTTCGGAAGCACCAGCGATGTGGGTCCATGAGAGAAATTGCACACTGGCATTGGCTACACTTCTTGAAGCCCGTGACTGGCCGGGACATAGGAGGGAAGATAGCCGTTGCGAAGTCGAACTCCGCAGGCTGCGGCCGCGCGGCCTGATCTGCCAGTCAGTCAATGAAAAAAAAATCAAAATAAGTCTTCTTTTTTTAAAAAAAGGAAAATAAAAAAAGTAATAGCGATTCGCAACTAAACAGAACACAAACCGCCGTGAGAGAAGGCATGAAGCAAACGAAGTTCAACGCAGAGTGTCAAAGTACAGACTTCTCGGCTCCATGGAAAATTGAGAACTGAGAAGACTTGCCCTGTGCTGGGCGGGAAGGCACTCGCGCATGCGTGGTGCAGCTGACTCGAAACTTCTACGTTTCTACAAGCAAGTCTGCTTGCAAGCCTGTCCGCATCTGGGCTTCCATATGTTGAGAACAGGCTGCCTGCTTGTCCTGGGATAAAGAAGATTATCTAAGGTGAAAACCTAATCTTCCATTCTGTTATTTCTCTTCCGGATTCAGTATGCTATGACATGTATATCCTGGACATATGGATGATTCAACTGGACTCTACAGACCTATCTTTTCACTTGTGTATGCTGGACACCTTGCTGGAAACTACAGACATATTTTCCCATAGCCAGGTCCAGACTGTTTGCAATGCTAACAATGATGTTCTGGTTTCCCTGCTGGGAGAATATCCCTTCAAGGTTATGCTGAACTGTTATCACTGCTATATGACTTCATAGACTTCATATGCCAGACACCCTACAAAGCCATAAAACTTTTATAATGAGCAAGGAGCTTTGCTCATGTGGGTGTAACGAGATGAAAGAACTTGGTACCAAACCATGGGTTTCCTGTCTCCCAACCAAGCTATGGGAACCAGACAACTGGATTGTTGAAAGGCCATCTCGTTGCCAACTTTTCATCTTACAAGGACACCAACTCGAATATGCAATGAATTGTAACACCTCTAATTAGCAGCTGCATGTCTCCGTGCTGAAAGAAGAAAGTTCAGCACCAGTTCTGTTTCTGCAAGGCCCCCCTTTTACTGGGGGGGGGGGTTGTGGAGGTGAGAGAGAGGCGTGGATGAAAGGGAGGAGTTAGTTATACAATATTTTTTGTACCAATAGGGAATTACATAACCAGAATTCGGGGATGGACTTTCTTGGGACAAAGAAAGAATTGCTCTGTATAAAAAACACGTGCATTCTAGAAAAAGCCAGAGAGATTCACTTACTTATGCTACGGGGAACTGCTAGCCCCCTGCTAAGCATATGGGTGCAAATTCTTCTCTCCATTGCATATTCTGAACTGACAATACATTTTTTTAGATATGTCTTTGCTGCTGTAATACTTATAGTTTTTATACTAACAATAAACAAATATTGTCTGTTTTGGAAGATACAATGCTGTCTTGTAGTTATTCCAATGAGGTAAACTAAGCAGCCTTTTATCTCAGTGGTAACTGCCCGACGTGATCCTGCTTGGGTTTCACACGCTTGCGTGATTAACAGATTTTATTTTATAAGGTGTTCCGGTGAACTCCAAAGAGAAACGCGTTCAGAGGGCGTAAGTATTTCGCCTTGGTGCTGGACGTAGGGTGCTCCTGGGTGCGCCAAAACATATATTTCTAGGCACCCAGAGACCGTACGGAATTAATACTGTACAAATTGTAAGTACAACTTTTTAATTTTATTTGTATATATATTTGACATCAGTTTTATAAATAGGGAAAGATAGAATAGTGTAGGGAGGCGCGTGTTTTTTGTTTTCAAGAGATTGTATATTTTATATATAATAGGGACTTGAGCAGTTTATCTCAAAGTGAGCATTTAGAAATGTGGACTTTGTGGCGGGAGTTTGACCCTTCCCTGGTCAAAAATGCGCCAGGTCATGTAATACCCACAGTAGGTTCTCCTGCCAGGTTTGGATCAGCCAACCCTTTTAGAATTGAGGGAAATGTGACTCTGACCCCTCAAGATGGAGGTTTTGTGCCTGGCCGTCATCCGATAGCTCCAGACTCTGGATCAGACTCTGAGTTTTCTGATCCAGCATCTGACGAACATGCAGCACAAACACATGTGTATGCACAGACTCCTTTCCAAAGGATGGACATCCCCTTACGACCAGAAGAGCTGGCAGTAACCCGGATGAGTCCACAGCTCACCTCCTTGCCTCCACTCTTAACCCCTTATCACCCTATGGTCGGTGCTCTTAGGGATCATTTGGCACAACACCAAATCCCAGTACATCCACCACAACCTATAAATGCTTATCCGAGTCCTATTTATGCAGACCCTGTCCGAACCATGTTCCAGTCAGCACTATCTCCTATGGAGATAGTGCTCCAGAATGAGAGATCTCCCAAGTATGTATATGTTTGGGTATCTAATTTGGCAGGTTGGACAGAAGGACAGGCCCCGCAAATGATTCCCTACCCCCGATAGGGGTCCTTTGAAACTGTCCATATGAATATTGCCCGACTGTGCATCAAGCAAGGCACAGGAGACCCCGGCTGGGATCTCAAATACATGAAAAAAGGCTTAAAGGTGTGGGAAAAATATGAGCACATGTACAAGGGAGAAGCAGTTCAATTTCCAGGGTCTGCTTTAGGACAAAGCGTGGCTACACCCATGCCCATTATACAAGCCCCCCTTCTCATGAGTACAAAAGAAGGAGGGGGAGTGCAGCGCTCCTACACTCCCTGGAGCTTCACTGATTGTATGGAATTTACACAGCAGCTCCCGCCTTTGATGCAGGGAGCTGGCCCATGGATTAAAAAATTTGAGAAGCTAACAGCTCAATGGACCTTAAGGATTGGTGACGTCCGACACCTATTAGTCCAATTGGTAGGCAATACAGCAACTGATATCTTTTCAGATGCTGGCATTCCAGATTATACACCCGATGTCACATACTTTGACGGGGCCCCATTTAATACCAGCCGCCCGAGGGTCTGGAAAGCCCTGCGGGACAGATACCCTGACATTAAAGATTTTTCAATGTCAACCACTAAAAGCTACTCTCTGACAGATGACATTTATGATCATATCCGGATGTTTGATGATCTGTGGGAACACGAGATGAATGAGCCTTGTAGTCATGCGGCAATGCGAGGGCTGGAGTACCAGATCTTAAAAAGCACGTTGCCAAAGAAGGTACAGAGCAAGTTAGACAATATTGTAGCGATAGAAGGAAAAAATTTGAGTGAGATTGTTTCTCCTGTCAATCACTTTGTGAAACAATCAAACGAAGAGGAGACCAAAATGGAGAATGAAATAGCACAGATGCAAATGAAAATTTTTGCTTTACAGCTTGAAAAGGAGGAATCAGCCAAGGCAGGCAAACAAGCAGAACAGGATAGCATTGCTATCCAAGATACAATATACACAGCCCAACCCCCCTTCCGAGGAGGCCGTAGGGGGAGGGGTGCCCCGTCTCAAATTCCCAGATCTCAGATACAATGCTTTACGTGCCATAGATTTGGCCATTATGCAAATGAATGTAGAAACCAAACCCTGCGTGGGAAAGGCAGGTACAGGGGAGGCAGAGGCAATCCTCGGCCCCCTGGCAACCTTACAATCACGGAGGACAAATGGATTGGGACTAAGCTCCTGATTTCCCTTATCCTGCTGGAGCCCCGCACCAGTGGGAGGGCCCTGAGGATGGGGGTGTGTATACCCAATGATGGTCTCAATACCTTCATGCCATGCAAATGTCTGACACTGAACCTTTGATGTATATTCAGGTTGCAAAAGTCACACTGTCACTGATCTGCAAAATTCATTCTATTCAATTCCTCTAGCCATATAGTCCTGTCCTTTGACGGCATTCTCTGTTGGTGTGGATTGCTACCTATGGTCCCGCCTCCCTTAGGGATTAAGTGACAGTCCAGCTCTGTTTACTCAAGTCCTAGCACACGACTTACAGGCTTTCCGAGAGAAACTGACAGGCAACACACAGTCTCCCTTTTTGTGTATGTGGATGACATACTGCTGTCTGCATCTACCATTACACTTTGTAGACACTTTAGTGGCAGACTCCTGCAAGTGCTCACTGACGGAGGATATGCTATAAACAAAGACAAACTTCAATTCTGCCAGCAGACTGTGACATTCCTCGGACACACGTTTGGTCCGGAGTAAAAATTTCCTTTTGCTACTGTTTTGGATGAGCTCACTCACAAACATTCCTCTTCCACAGACTCTCAAAGAACTCCGCGGCTTGCTGGGAATGTTTAATTACTGTAAAGATTATATCCCCTGCTTGAGTCTCAGAACAAAACCTTTGTGAAAATACTTGAAAGGTTCTCCACGGTCCTCAGACCGCAACACCCTCACGAAAGCTCAATCAGATCTCATTGACCAGCTGAACTGGCTGCTGTACTCCAATGCCTAAGGAGCCATCCTGCTGAGCCCTTAACTGTTTTCTCATCCTCACACTATGCCCTATCCAGAATTTCTGACAACCTGCATAAATGGAAAAAGAGGGGTTTAATTGATCGTGCTGGACGACCTCTTCAACTTCTTCCCCTTCTGCAAGAACTCATGACTTTGAACAACAAACACTAGGTTTGGCTTTAGGGTTTGCAATGTATTTTGCCTAAGATAAATATGCACATTAGTTCTGACTTGGTTCCGACTTATCCACAGTCATGCTGGGACTGGATTAACTCTCCTCATCTTATGATTTAAGTACCATTTAGCTCAAATTCAAATCACCAAAACAAACACCCACACATTTTGCCCTATTGCTTTTCTTCCATCTATGTTCTCTTTCCTTTCCCTCCTTGAAGTTTTTTTCTTCTTACCTTGTTTCTTATATGTTTAATTCTGGGTTTGTAGAGGTTTTTTTTTTGTATAATTGTGTAATAAATTACCCAGGGAGCTGGAAAAAGCATTTAGTTTGGAAACCTGGGAAAGGTTGTTAAAGCAAGCCAGCATGATTGTTGCCGAAAGTTGCAGACAGGATTGTGTAAGTTGCTAAACAGGGTAAAATGTATGTGGATCTAGCCAGAATTAAGAATGTGAGTTTCGCACTGATGAACGAGAATAAGGACTGGGATTTTCGACATATCATTTTGTCAAGCTCAAAGGAACTAGTGTTTGATCCTGCGTGCAGTGGAGCAGTGGATTTGTTACAGGCAGTGCATCATTTAAAGTGAATTGAGCCAGATAGTTTCTCGCAGTTGTAAAAGTAAGTCTGCTGGTAATAAAACAAACCCAAAACGAAAAACACATACAAACAACAACCAGCGACCTTTGTCTGTCATGTAGGGTTTGTGTTGGGCACATCCCAGTTTTTGTATCCCAGTGTTGGAAGATTTAAAGTACTAGACTACCAATGATAGAGGTTAGGTATCCATATTTTTCTGACCATTGAAATATTTGGATTGTGATTCATTCTAGTGTGCTTACTGTCTCCTTTGCTTTCCCGTTTTGTGTCTTTCTCCTGGTGTTCTTTATGAATTCTTTCTTCCCATGCACGTTTGTATCACGGGCTATTATCACTCAGCTTCTACATACAATTGGAAACAGAAATTCCTTTACAATACACTTGGTAGTTCAAACTCCTGAGGAAGTGGGTAGTTATTTTGTATGGACAGTGCAGACTACAGTAGCTACATCGTAAATTGTCTATCACCATTCATTCTCTTGATCACCCTGCTTCTATTGTCTTTGATGTCTGCCCTTTCACTGCTGCTCTTGACTCTTCCAGATCTGATTTTGGACTTAAAAGTGCCCGGTATGACAGACGTGGCTGTGGTAGCCTGTCTTGGCAACGTGCCTATTCCTCTGATGGAAAGTATATGTGCCCTGCCCGTGCTGCTATGACTTCCTGCTTTTCCTGGGCTGATGTAGTTCATGACTCCTGGAAACCAGCCAAGTTTACTGGATTTCCCGGTATGTTCCTTCTCAAGTTACCAGCCCCTTCCCCTTGTAAGGTGGACACCTGCAACCCTGTCATTCTCACTATCCAGACTCCTCGTATGTTCCTCACTCCCTATCGCTATGGCCTTTACATTGATGGGTCTGGCGGTGACCCAGCTGCTCGCATTGAGGTACGTGTCACCACTACTGGAGCTCGTACCTCCTCCCATAAGGTTTTCCATACTGTTTTTGAAGAACTAGAGCACAAGTTTAAACCCAGACATGTAGCCCGTAACTTGTTTCTCCAATTTGCTGAAACTATTGCCTCCTCTCTTAATGTTTCTAATTGCTTTGTGTGTGGGGGCACCAATATGGGTGAACAATGGCCTTGGGAAGCTAAGGCATTGTCCCTGTTTCCCTCTTCTTCTGCAGTAACCTTTAATTTCTCTGCCACTTCCCCTGCTGATTGGGTATTGCGTAATGGTATTGTTTTCAATGTATGTATCTGGCGCCCCCGCCTTAACGACTCTTTCCCTTTCATGGGCATTTCTTTGTGTCAATCTTCCTACTCTTGGAACTCAAAGAACTCCACCTTGTCCTTTTGGACTCCCTGGCCTGCTAATGCCTCTTCCTTTACGGAGGCGTTCTCTCTACTTTTATCCTCTGTTCAATATGCTACTTTGTCTACCTCTCCTAGGTACTCTCCTTGGCCTGCCCCTGATGGTCTGTATTGGATTTGTGGTCATATGGCCCGTAGCGTCCTCCCTGTCTCTTGGACTGGCGCCTTTGGCCTGGGTACCATCCGACCCAGTTTCTTTCTTATTCCCCTTACTGTGGGTGAGCAGTTGGGTGTCCCTATTTTTGCTCCCCGTGCTCGCCGCTCTCTTCCTATTGGTGATTGGAGTGATACTGAATGGCCTCCTGAGCGTATTATCCATTATTATGGCCCTGCCACCTGGGCGGAGGATGGATCATGGGGCTACCGCACTCCTATTTACATGCTTAACAGAATTATTCGCCTTCAGGCTGTTGTTGAAATCATAACCAATGAAACTTCTTTGGCTTTAAACCTCCTCGCTCAGCAAAGCACTAAGATGTGCACTGCTATCTATCAGACCCCCTTGCCCTCGATTACCTCCTTGCTGCGGAGGGTGGGGTATGTGATAAGTTTAATCTTTCTAACTGTTGCCTTGAGATTGATGACACTGGTAAGGTAATTGAAGAGATAACTGATCGCTCTCTCCTCAGCGTGTAGCGGGACCCAGGTGTCAGACAAGGGTTCCGGTTCTGCCTGCAGGGAACATGGCTAAGTGTCCTCAGGGGTGGTGTCACGTTACATTGTCTCTTCTTTGTCTTCACAGTCATACATACAGAGCTGTTCTGGACCTGTTACAATGAGCCTTTTTCTAACCCAGAGAAGGAGGACCCTGTTATGCTTTCAGTAACCTTGCAATGACCTTGCACTTAACATTTAACATGTTTTTTTTTCCCTTTGAATTGACATTGCCATACTTCAGAATACCTCTATATTTAACATTGTACACTGTATCTTACTTTACCTAGTAAGTTTTGCTTATTTTTCCAGATTGAAGCTCCCCCTAGCAATTGCGTCCCTGTCTGCATTATGAATGAAATCGTCAGGGCACCGAGTCAGCATGATCACATTCTTACGTTTTCTCTTTCAGAAGTTCCAGTAACTATTTAGATGCCTTTTCTGATTATGTGATTATTATGCCATGTGTTATATCGCCCTTTACTTTGCCACTGTGTGCACACAATTATGATTCGTGCTATGATGGATGTTTGTTTTTTTCTAACTGTGCATTTCTTTGCAGATCTAAGTTCAGGTCTGAATCTTTGCCTGATGGATGAAAAGTTCCACGCCTGTACCTTTGTGTTTTCTATGTTTGTGCCCTGTAATCTTTGTGTTGTCTATCTGTTTGGTTTGTAGGGTCCCCCGGGGAAACCGACTATATCTTTGGCCATTTTTGAAGATTTTTCTCTCCCTTTTTGCATTTTTGTTTTTTCCTATCTACATTGCCTTTTTACAATACATTTTTATTTTTATTTTTTATTTTTTTTTCTCTTTCCTGGCCTGAGCGCTGTTAGGGGTTCTCTTATTTAGAGAACGGTTCTGTAGACTTATTGGTATTTTTCTGTGCACTCTATTGAGTTTACACCATGTAACATGTTCTCTTCTGCATATTGTGTACTTGAATCTTGTATCTTTCTTACTGTACTTATGACCAGTAAATGCATTATTTTTGTCTCTTGTTGACGCCCTCAGTACGGGCAACCTGTTCTCTCTCTCTTTCTTTTCTTTGACTCTCTTCACTGGATTTCGGCTGCTGGATGATGATAATTCAACCTCCAAATCTATCTTACCAACTACTGATGACATCTCATTCTCTTCCAGATGCTCCTCCTTTAACATTCCTAGTCTAACGGAATTAAAATCTATCATAAATTCTATTAATATAAAAGGCTCTAAGACTGAATCCATTCCTCCTTTTCTACTTAAACGTTTTTTTCATATTTTCGGTCCATCAATACATACTTTAGTCAGTGAAAGTTTAACACAAGGCATCATGCCAAGTGATTGGAAACATTCAATTATTCACCCCATCTTAAAAAATCAAAAAAACAGTGCTGGAGATTGTACAAACTATAGACCCATAGCTAATATTCCATTTTTAGCTAAATTGACTGAAAAGGTTGTATTCAATCAGATATCCGACTTCATTGAAAAAACTAACATCCTTCATCCAAATCAGACAGGCTTTAGACAATATCATTCCACGGAGCATTCCTTAATTGGTATGACAACTTCCATTCACTACTTCTTGGACCACCATCAGTCAGTTCTTTTAGCTTCCTTAGACCTCTCGGCGGCCTTTGATACAATTGACCATGAATTATTAATAGACAGACTTCAATCAATAGGCATTTCAGATCAAGTGTTAGCCTGGTTCCAATCTTATTTCACAAATCGTACTTCTGTGGTCTCCTTTAATAACATGACTTCTGACTCTTTTTCCTCTCAGCATGGTATACCTCAAGGTTCCATATTATCCCCTCTTTTATTTAATATATTTCTGGCACCTTTGTTGACTTTATGTCAATCCATCGGCTTTACTACATTCGCCTACGCCGACGACATACAACTTTTACATCCAATCGACCCTACTAACTTTTCTGATATAACTCTAATCAATAAAAAACTCGAAAAAGTACACCACTGGTTAAACATGAATCGTTTAGCACTAAATATCACTAAATCAAATATACTACTCTTTCCCTGGAAAGATAATCCAACCTTTATCTCACCAATTTCCATTCTTGGATCTCCTTTACAAGTGGTACAAAAAACCAAAATTCTCGGAGTTATTCTCGATAACAAACTTTCCTTTCACGACCACATCAATAGCGTCATTAAATCATCATTTTTCAGACTTAGACAAATACGATCAATCTCTAAATCATTCGATACCACTTCTTTAAAGATTCTCATTCATTCTTTCATTATATCCAAATTAGATTATTGCAATGCCCTGTTTCAAGGTATCGCCCAAAAGGAGATCAAGCGCTTGCAGATCATACAAAATACAGCTATCAGACTTATCACAAAAGCAAAAAAATTTGATCATATCACTCCTCTCCTCAAGGAGGCCCATTGGCTCCCTGTGGCCCATAGAATAATCTATAAGCTCTGCCTACTTACATTTAAATCCCTTCATTTTAAATCTCCGGCATTCATTTATAAATTACTAATTCCTTATTCTTCTAACAGAACTTTAAGATCAGATAAACAGCGATTATTAACAATTCTTCATTAAAAATAATTAATACACGTCGACAATACATCTTTTCAGTTACAGCGCCCCAAACCTGGAATTCTCTCCCTATCTATTTACGTGAAGAAACTAATTTGGACAAATTCAAAAGCAATCTTAAAACTTTTTTATTTAACGACGCTTTTATTATTTAAATTTATTCGGTTTTTTCTTTTATATCTTTACAAGTTTCAGAATCGATTCATTTTATGCTAGAATAATTTTTTAATCTTTTTCCCTTTTATCCCACCCATATGTGTTTTCCCTTATTTGTTTTTTATTCTGCTCAAATATATTGTAAATTCTCCCCCTACTTACCCTAATGTTTCCGATTTGTCCTGTAATGAAATTGTTCTGTCGTGTTTGTTTGTTTTTTTGTAAATTTTATATATTGTAATTTTAAACTTGTGTTAATCGCTTTGAAATTGATAAAGCGATCAATCAAATATATATTAAACTTGGAAACTTGGATACCTGGACTTCTTTCAAGATGGTGTATGTGCAGACCCCTTTCATTCCGAGTGTGCACCGTACCGGTTTAAAGTGACTGCATGCCTTGAAACACTGCATCCTGAACTTTTACTTTCTTGGACACTTTCTCTCCCATGTTTTGTTTATGCCCGTTTTTGCCGGTTTGCTGGACTTTATCTTTTCTTCAGTATTGACTCAGGATTTATTTTTGGGGAGGACTGCTTGTTTTATTCTGTATATTCTTTTTAAGTGACATTATAATTTTTATGCTGTGATGCCTAGGCTAGGTTATGGACCTGTCAAGTTTGTCCATTTTTGTTTTTATTATTTACTACCATGTCATTCGTTTCTTTTAATGCTTTATTTATATTTTGTTAGCTTGCCTCTTATACTACCACCTACACAGAAACCTATATGTCCTGTATGTATTTCTTGCTTTCATAGCTTCCTCTGGTCTGGTCTGGTTCTCCTATTTTTCATGACTCTCAATGCTGTTCTTTACTAGCAATGCTGACTCCCAGTTCTGCAATCTCTGCCCGTTATTTGCCCATTGTTGTTTTTATTGTTCCCCTATTAGCCTTTTGTGCCTCCATCCTCTGGTTCTGGCATGTACTGTTGTTCTGTTTAGCTAGATAGTTGGGAGGGCTGCCCCTCCTCCACGCCTCTGTTTCTTCCTCTGCTACCTTTTGCGTGGCGTGGAGGGCTTACGATGCACCGTCCTTCAGCCCGCCAAGAGGGGACTGACATGTATATCCTGGACATATGGATGATTCAACTGGACTCTACAGACCTATCTTTTCACTTGTGTATGCTGGACACCCTGCTGGAAACTACAGACATATTTTCCCATAGCCAGGCCCAGACTGTTTGCAATGCTAACAATGATGTTCTGGTTTCCCTGCTGGGAGAATATCCCTTCAAGGTTATGCTGAACTGTTATCACTGCTATATGACTTCATAGACTTCATATGCCAGACACCCTACAAAGCCATAAAACTTTTATAATGAGCAAGGAGCTTTGCTCATGTGGGTGTAACGAAATGAAAGAACTTGGTACAAAACCATGGGTTTCCTGTCTCCCAACCAAGCTATGGGAACCACAGCTGGATTGTTGAAAGGCCATCTCGTTGCCAACTTTTCATCTTACAAGGACACCAACTTGAATATGCAATGAATTGTAACACCTCTAATTAGCAGCTGCATGTCTCCGTGCTGAAAGAAGAAAGTTCAACACCAGTTCTCTGTTTCTGCAAGGCCCCCCTTTTACTGGGGGGGGGGTTGTGGAGGTGAGAGAGAGGCGTGGACGAAAGGGAGGAGTTAGTTATACAATATTTTTTGTACCAATAGGGAATTACATAACCAGAATTCGGGGATGGACTTTCTTGGGACAAAGGAAGAATTGCTCTGTATAAAAAACACGTGCATTCTAGAAAAAGCCAGAGAGATTCACTTACTTATGCTACGGGGAACTGCTAGCCCCCTAAGCATATGGGTGCAATTCTTCTCTCCATTGCATATTCTGAACTGGCAATACATTTTTTTAGATATGTCTTTGCTGCTGTAATACTTATAGTTTTTATACTAACAATAAACAAATATTGTCTGTTTTGGAAGATACAATGCAGTCTTGTAGTTATTCCAATGAGGTAAACTAAGCAGCCTTTTATCTCAATATCAAAGTAACAGCAGCATCTAGGGAGGGACAGAAGAGCCTGACTACAACACCGAGGTCCCAAAAGTGGCATCAGGGCGAGCTACCACATTCACCTGGAAAAAAACAGGTAAAAGGTAGGAAGAGAGGACCAAGGAACCGCCCTGCAAATTTCATCTTGAGAAAACATACCAAGACTCCACCTAAGAAGCAGCAACACTTCTAGTAGAGTGAGTCTGAAAGGAAACCAGCAGCAGCTTGCTGCAGGTGACATAAGCTGTGGAAAAGGCCATATGAATCCATCGGGTGATCGAGGTCAGACGCCGAAGCGGAGAAGTTTAGACAAAGATTAGATCATATATCTGAAAATCATTAGTCCTCTCCAAAAGTGGAGCAAGACTCTCTTGATGTCCCAACTTGCGTAAGATCTGCGCTCCGTGCCTGTGGAATGAAATGCAGGCAAATGAATCTCCTGGGGAGGCATGGAAAGGCTCCTGGGGAGCCATCAGTAGAAAGGCTTGGCATCGCAACTACTTCTTGGGAACTGTGGTGGAGTGGAATCCTGAAGTTTGGGGCCACCTGCTCCCCCCCCCCCCCACCAACACCCAAACCTCTACCTGGAGCTTTGAAAAGATTTCTGACATGAAGGCCTTCCCTAGAATTGGCGACATCATTTGGAGGCCTGAAAACCACTGCAACCTGACCCTCTAGGGGCTTGAGGACTGCTGTCTGGTAAGATTTTGGCTTGCAATCCTGCACATTGCCCATAAGATTGTTCAAACCTTTTCAAAAGAGTAAAATGTCCCCTAAATGGTAATTTTTATAAGGTTACCTTGCATGAGAAATGCACCGCCCTATGTCTGATTATAGCATTCTGAGGGTGGAAGTGGAATAAGCAGTTTGTTCACGACTCTGAAAGGATCATACAGACACAGAGCATCAGCTACATCAGTGTTCTTCAACCTTTTTATACCTAAGGATCGGCGGAAATAATAGAATTATTTTGCAGACCGACACCAGTCCGCTAGTTGAAGAACACTGGTGTAGACTCAAATGCCACTACCAAACTACCATTGGAAACAAGAATGTATAACTTTTCCTATTAGGAGGCTACAAATAATTTTTTTTAAAGCAATTTTCCAAACACGCCACAAATGGCGTAAAATTCAGCAGATTTTGAGTAAAATCTAAGTACTGATTGATCACAAGAAAATTAAATGTTGTTTTGATCAAATGTTGATCATTTGGGGATTAGAAAAAAAAAGTACAAATCTTCCACTTTTTTGGACCTTTTTGCATTAGTCTTTCATTACTAAAATAGTAGTCCTAAGACTCACTGAAGGCTTGACAAACCTCAAAAAGAATCATCAAGGATTTTTTTTTAAGAAATAAAAGAACAGAGAGAAAAAAGAACCCTATCCTTCTCACCCCGAGTACTAAATACAATATATAACTGCCAATTAGTGCTGCCACCAGACTGGTCTGTTCACCAGTCCAAGGAGTCTCCAATCCTGAGAAGAGCAATTGAGTAACAAAGACCCGCTTCTCCTCCTCAGCCTACCTGAAAGCTCGGGAAGTCACATCTTCCACTCCTTCCACAGAGCCCAAGGAAGAGCGCAAGCCAGAGCAGCAGTAACTTTCTGTGCGCACACAGCAGCTGTCTTCGAACAGCGCAGTCGGCAGACTCGCCACATGGCGCCCGCTTCATGCGCCTCCCTTTTGAGGTGTGCGCCTCTGGCTCTCCAGTAGCCTTTGACCCAACATTACCCATCAGCCACCACACCAGGTTCACATGAACTCCCCGTTAGCAGCCCCAGCGCTGTCTGGAAATGTTAGCAGGCAACTGCACTGATGTTTTTGCCTTTAGAAGTATTCCGCGAAGCGTTTATGGTAAGCCACCTTTTTTCCTCAGTGCTTGCAGGGGACACTGATCCTTCACGGACCAGCATGAACTTTTTGCGGACCGGCGGTTGAAGAACACTGAGCTACATAACCCACAAACTGATGATTCCTCCTGGCAATTGCCTCCAGATAGTGGTGTGGAAAGCCCAGGCGACAAAAGACATCACTGCAGCTGCTTTTAAACCTCAGGACGCAGCCTCAAAGTGCTTCTTATAAAAAAAAAAAAAATCCAGCCTGGAACCCTGGGTATCTTTAATATCACACTGCCTTCAATGGGAAGGGAGGTACGTTGTAACCTACGCCAACAGTGAATTCATTTTCAGGATAACAAAGAGCTGATTAAAATCCACATCCATTGGACAGAGTTTTGTCGAGGCTTTGGCCACCCAAAGGGGCCCCTCTGGGATCTCCTAATGGCTTGTGAGCATTTTAGAAACACCTTGAGAGGGAAATCAGGAGATCTGTGCTTTTTGTGCTGCTTAAAAGTGAGCAAGTGTGGCAGAGGACTTTGGAGTCTCCATGTTTACCTCTGAACATGGTGAAGGCTTAAACAGCCTACCCACAGTTGGGTTCTCTCTGAGATCAGGGGCCTCCACCAGGTTCGGATCTGGGCCCCTCTAGAGATGAAGCAGCATTTCCTGCTACAGAGGATCCTGACTGGGAGAGTAAAGGCATTGAAATAGAGCCCAATTTATCCCAGTCTTCCTCAGACTTGATCTACCCATATTGTGCATGGCACTATTGCTGGGAAATTGTGCTCATTGAGGGGAGGGGGGGGAACCCCAGGCGCCAGCATGGTCGTGATCCCCGAAGGTTTCATGCGGCCCTTATCAATCATGTAAGCTTTAAACTAAAGAATGACATAGGGAAAAAATTTGTCTCCATCACTGCCTTGTCCCCACGACCACCGTACCCCCCCCCGTCCCCACAACCACTGTCCCCGCCCCCGCAACTACTATCCCCGCAACATCCATACAAACTTCAGTACTGCAATATTTAGCTTATTCCTTCCTTATAAATCAAAGTTCTGGCTGCTGAACTAGAGAAAGAGATATTCAGCTGGCAGGGCTTTGTTTATACATTTTTATCAACACAACTAATATACTACTTTATCATAAAGCAAAAAAAAAACAAAAAAAAAAATTAATAAAATAGAATGTTGTTTTTTTTTTACCTTTGTCTTCTGGTTTCTGCTTTCCTCATCTTCTCATTCAATTCCTTCCATCCACTGTCTGTCTTCGCTCTGCGTCTTCCATTTGCTCCTTTACTGTGCCTCTCCCTTCACCGCCGCACCCCCAATTGGTCTGGTACCCAACTTCTTTCCTCCGCTCCCCCCATAGTCTGGAATCTCTGTCTTCTCCCTACTCTGTCTTCCCCATTTCCCTTCAGCGTCTTCTCCCCACTCTCTGTTCCCCATTTCCATTCAGCGTCTTCTCCCCACTCTCAGTTCCCCATTTCCCTTCAACATCTGTTCCTCCCCACCCCCCTTCAGCGTCTGTTCCTTTCCACCACTATCCTTCCCTCTCACCACCTCACTGCCCTTTGGCACCCCTCATGCAGTCCGAGCATCTCCCTCCCTCCCCCTTACCTTCGCGGCGCGTTTTAAGTTTAGAGTAACTTGTTGAAAGCCGCTGGAGCCTACATGCAGTCGTGTGCGTCTGTGGGCAGAAGCTTCTCCTCTGACAAAACCGGAAGTTGTGTCAGAGGAAAAGCTTCCGTTCACAGACGCATGCAACTGTACGTAGGTCCAACGGCTTTCAACAAATTACTCAAACTTAAAACGCGCCGCGAAGGTAAGGGGGAGGGAGGGAGATAGATAGATTTGGGTAGGTAAGAAAGAGGGAGGAGGCTGCGCGCGTTCCCTCCCTTAACTGCAGGGACAAGGCCATTCATAACTCCACGGGGCGGTGGATAGCCTTGTCCCTGTACCCGCAGTGAGCATCCCCCACCCCCACCCCCCACCGTTTTGGCAGATTACCCGCGGCTATCCGTGGGTAACAGCCACCGAGTCATTCTCTTCTAGAGGTGGGGGAACCTAGCTCCTAAACCAGGGGTGCCCACACTTTTTGGGCTTGCGAGCTACTTTTTAAATGACCAAGTCAAAATGATCTACCAACAATAAAATTAAAAAAAAACACAAAGCACACTGTATGCATAGAAAATGTTAATCATCATTCCTATTCCAGGGTTTTTCAAAGAGGTCAAAGCAGATGACTCTAAGCACTATCACCTCAGTAACAACCATACAAAAATAGACAAATATACCCCCTCCCTTTTTACTAAACCACGATAGCAGTTTTTAGCGCAGGGAGCTGCGCTGAATGCCCAGCGCTGCTCTCGACACTCATAGGCTCCCTGCGCTAAAAACCTCTATTGCGGTTTAGTAAAAGGGGACGTTAGTGTAAAATATAGACAGCAGATATAAATTCAGACACATTTTGATCACTAAATTTAAAATAAAATCATTTTCCCTACCTTGTCTGGTGTCATGAGTCTCTGGTTGCACTTTCTTCTTCTGACTGTGCATACATTCTTTCTTCCCTTCTTTTAGCCTGTATGCTTCTTCTCCTCCAGACCTCATTCCTTCCCCCCAACTTTTCCTTCCTCTTCCCTGCCCTTTCTTTCTCTCTGCCTCCCTTTCATTTTTTTCTGTTTCTCTTCTTTCCTTCTGTCTCCCTGCCTGCCCTTTTTCTTTCTTTCTCCCTGCCCTCCCCCAAGCCACTGCCACTGCCATTGCCATCGGGGACCAGGACCCAAACGCCACCAATAACAGGCCCCAAGCTCTCCCTGCTTCGGCCAACCAGCATTCCTCTCCCCGACGTCAATTCTGCCGTCGGGAAGAGGAAGGCTGATCAGCCCAAGATCGTGATCAACCTATTGGGGGAAATGCTGCCGGGTCCTGCCTTCGCGGAAACAGAAAGTAGGCAGGACCCGGCAGGAACAAGAACAAATGCTTCACTAACCTGTCTCCCGTATTAGCCCGTAGCAAACGCTTGCTTCAGGGCTCTCAACATGTGCGTGCAGGCTTCCCTTCTCCCCCCCCCCCCCTCCCCGGACATAACTTCCGGTTTCGGAGGGAAGAGAAGAGAAGCCTGTACGCACACGTTAGAGCCCGGAGCATAAGTTCGCTAGGGGCTGAAATCTCCAAGCCGGTTTTTTTTTTTGGGGGGGGGGGTTAATGTTCAGCAGCGGCAGATGACAGCTGGGCGGACCGCCCAGCTAAAAGGCCCTAGGGAGAACACTGGAGAGGAAGGCTGATCGGCCCGTAGATCAGGACGGCAACACGAGTGCGATCGACTCGAGTTGCCTTCCTGAGCTACTGGTCGATCGCGATCGACGCGTTGGGCACCCCTGTCCTAAACCTAAAACAAAATAAACAAACAAACAAAAAAAAAATCAATTTTAAAGACCCCACCCCCACCAATTTTGTCTTCACCTTCACTGGGATGGAATCTGGCTGCTGGTGCTAACGTTTAAAAAGGAGATAGAACAGCTTTTAAACTGATATGGGGGGGAGGGAGGATGAGCGACAGTCGCCCAGGAGCAGATGGTTTGTTGTGAGGTACCTTTGAAACAAGATATTTAGGTAGTCCCGGTTCAGAGATTTCAATAATGGTGAAGGAAAGCCAGGTGTGTTTAAGAGGAAAGCAGAGTAAATTTTCCCTGTCATCTTCTCAGCAGCCTGAGATCCAAGGAAAAAACAAAATTTTAAGTGTCTGTATACAAATGTTAGACGCCTAAAAAATAAAATAGGAGCATTAGAGCAGGGGTGTCCAATGTCGGTCCTCAAGGGCTGCAATCCAGTTGGGTTTTCAGGATTCCCCCAATGAATATGCATGAGATCTGTTTCCATGCATTACTTTCATTGTATGCTCGTGCATATTCATTGGGGAAATCCTGAAAACCTGACTGGATTGTGGCCCTTGAGGACTGACATTTGACACCCCTGCATTAGAGTATAAGCACTGAATGATGAGGTAGACATAATAGGCATCTTTGAAACCTGATGGAAGGAGGACAATTAATGAGAAATTGTATTACCTGGATACAAATTATATTGCAAGGATAAATTGGAGGGGGGTTGCGCTTTATGTTAAAGAGGGAATTAAATAAAAATGAACAAACATTCTGCAAAAATTCCATGTGTGAAGGGAAGGAATATAAAGGTAGAGTTATACTACCATCCACCGAGACAGAATGAGCAGATAAATGAAGAAATGTTTTCAGAGATTAGGAAAGCTGGCAAATTGGACAACCATATAATAATGGGTGATTTCAATTACCATAATCCTTATTTTGGATGAAGCAGATAAATCATACGCAAACAAAAACTCCTGCTCCAAAATAAATAGAGAGGTGACATTTTACCAGTCACCTAGAGATCATCAATTAGGCAAATAAGTACAAACAGCTGAATTTTGGCAAGCATAAAGAAGTAGAGAAAAAAACTCAGTTTAGCTTCATATAGTCAAAAAAAACCAAAAAACTCCACTTCTTTATAGTCCTGTATATTAGCCCACATCGGGGGCTTAAACCAATTCAAGTATTGCCAAAAGCAGAGATCTCAGTGACTTCAAAAATAAGAGATCACTTCATTCATGACGCTTAGTCCATTGTTGTAACTGTGATCATAATGTACAAGAAAGAGGACTTATCTGTTTTCTTTACTGGATAATAATTGCCCAGAAGCAGATGGTTTGTTGTGAGGTACACCCTTGAAGGATACTATTGAAACAAGATATTTAGGTAGTCCCATGGAACTGTAGTGAAACCGTCAGAATGGCATTTGAGCCGATACCTGGGGTAACATCGCAAAAGAAGTCTACTGTAGAAGCATTTAATTTTCAAAAGGGCAATTATGATATAATGAGGAAAAATAGTTAAAATAAATTAAAAGGATCAGTTACAAAGGGTAGGACTATAAAACAGGGGTAGATGTTTTTTTAAAATACTATTGTGGAAGCCCAAACCAGATGTATTCCACGTATTATAGGTGGAACGAAGAGGAAACAAGAGCTTGTATAGTTAAAAGGTGAAGTGAAAGGCTATTAGAGCCAAAAAAATCCTTTAAAGAATGGAAAAAGGATCCAAATAAAGAAAACAAGAAGAGACATAAGCACTGGCAAGATACATGCAAAGCATTGATAAAGAAAGCTAAGAAAGAATATGAAGAGAAACTTGCCAAAGAGGTAAAAACTCAATTTTTTTTTAGGTACATGAGAAACAGAAAACCTATGAGAGAATCCAAGGGACCTTTGGATGATCAATGAGCAAAAAGGGTGCTCAGA
The DNA here is from genome assembly GCF_902459505.1 of Geotrypetes seraphini. NCBI lineage: Eukaryota > Metazoa > Chordata > Amphibia > Gymnophiona > Dermophiidae > Geotrypetes > Geotrypetes seraphini. The sequence goes on along the minus strand of NC_047084.1, from coordinate 397,701,143 downwards.
GAGGATAAGGCCATAGGGGAGAGACTGAATTCTTTGCATCAGTATTTACTGAAAAAGATGTAAGATTTACCTGACCCAGAAATGGTTCTCAAGGGTGATGTGGAGGAACTGAAAGAAATCTTGGTGCACCTGGAAGATGTACTAAGCCAAATAAACAAGTTAAAAAGTAATAAGTCACCTGGACCGGATGGTATACTAAAAGAACTCAAACAAATTTATTTATTTTATTGATAAAATTTTCTATACCATTCTCCCAAGGGAGCTCAGAACAGTTTACATGAATTTATTCAGGTACTAAAGCTGCTTTAAGTGATCTGTAACCAGTCACTAAAATCATCTGTAGTACCTGAAAATTGGAGAACAGCCAATGGTACGCCAATTTTTTAAAAGGGTTTCAGGGGAGAGCCGGGAAATTACAGATTGGTAAGCCTGAATTCAGTGCTGGGCCAAATAGTGGAAACAATTATAAAAAATAATAAATTGTAGAACATGCAAACAAATACGTTTTAATGGGATAGAGTCAGCATGGGTTCAGCCGATGGATATCTTGTCTCACCAATTTGCTTGACTTTTTTGAAGGTGTTAACAAACTTGTTGATGTAGTGTATCTAGATTTTCAGAAAGCTTTTGACGAAGTTCCTCATTAAAGGTTCCAGAGTAAATTAAGAGTCATGGCAAAGTTCAGCTGTGGATTAGAAATTAGTTATTGGATACAAAATACAGGGTAGGGTTTAATTTTTCTCAATGGAGGAGAGTAAATAGTGGAGCGGGGATCTGTACTGAGACTGGTGCTATTTAACCTATTTATAACTCAAAATTTGAACAACAAGTGAAGTGATTAGTGTCATTTGTAAATTTAAGCTGTTCAAAGTTGTTAAAATGCATGCAGATTGTGAAAAATTGCAGGCAGACCTAAGGAAAATGGAAATCTGGGCGTCCTATTGGCAGAGGAAATTTACAAATGCAAAGTGATGCACATTAGGAAGAATAACTCATATCATAGTTACCAGATAGCATAGTTACTTAGCATAACAGGTGTTATCCAGGGACAGCAGGCAGATATTCTCATATGTGGACGACGGTACAGACAGTGCAAAAGTGTACTGTCACTTTAAGCTTTTGAAGCTTCAATACTGTCCGCACCACTCATGTTCATCTGTCTTCCTGCCTGACGTTGGCTCGCGGTTCCTCAGTTTCATAAGCAAGCTAAGAAGTCAACCAGGGGAAGTGAGAGGGATGTGAGATTATCTGCCTGATGTCCCTGAATAACTCTTGTTACAGTAAGTAACAGTGCTTTATCCTTAGACAAGCAGGTAGCAAATTCTCACATGTGGCACTCCCTAGGTTAGTGAAGTGGGAAGGAGGAAAAGTCCATAGTTTGCTGTTGAGACAGACATGGGGGAAGCTACTGCTTGCTCTGGATCAGTAGCTTGGAATGCTGCTACTATTTGGGATTTTGCCAGGTACTTGTGACCTGGATTGGCTACCGTAAAGATAGGATACTGGGCAAGATGGATCATTGGTCTGACCCAATAGGGCTATTCTTATGTTCCTATGACATAATTATCCTTGGAATTTTGTTCATTTTTGTCCTTCTGCCACTCAACTATGCTGTGAGAAGCGTGGACCAGTTAGCACTCATAAAGATGAGGTAATTAGGGCTGTAAGTTGATTAAAATCACAAAATTACTCATATGAATTGGCCAACAGATGATTTTATTTTCCTGGACACTTCTATAGTAATCCTAACAACTTGAGAGGTTAACTTACTGTCATTCAGCATGGCCTCATCACGCCTCTCCACCACAACTCTATATTGCCCCATCAGTCGTCCTTTCCTCTGTCTCCAGGCTGCTATCTCTCCCGGTCCACCAAGCAGCAACGACATCTACAACTGAGAGAGCAGGTAGATATAAGAACATTGACTTGGCATGCTGATGGTCTCAAAAACAGATCAATGTCACTTCCTGTTTCTGAGACCAGCAGTAGCACAGGCAAGGCAATGTCCTCATGTCTACTGTTCTCTGTTAATGGTTGCTGTCACTCACCACTACTGTTGTGCATATTGGGCAAAGTAACAGCCTGGTGACCATGTGAAGAAAGGGAAACATGTGGGGCAATACAAGATGCTACTGGTGGGTAGGAGATATTGGGGGAGGCGGGGATGAAGAGGCAGAGAATTAATGCAGTAGTTAATTGCATTAACATTTTTAATGGGACTTACAATTTAGCAATGTTACTTACCGTAACAGTTGTTATCCAGGGACAGCAGGCAGCTATTCTCACTAGTGGGTAACGTGATCCAACGGAGCCCCGATGCGGACGCCTCACAAGCTTGCTTGAAGAAACTCGAAGTTTTGAGTCGCCCGCACCGTGCATGCGCGACTGCCTTCCCGCCCAGCCTACGGCGCGTCTCCTCAGTTCAGATAGCTAGCAGAAAAGCCAACCCAGGGGAGGTGGGTGGGACGTGCCTGCTGTCCTGGATAACAACTGTTACGGTAAGTAACATTGCTTTATCGCAGGACAAGCAGGCAGGTATTCTCACTAGTGGCTGACCTCCAAGCTAACCCAAGTAGGATGGTGGGAGAGTTGGCAACTTAGGAGAATAAATTTTGCAATACTGTTTGGCCAAACTGTCCATCCCGTCTGGAGAAAGTATCCAGACAATAATGAGAAGTAAAGGTATGAACCGAGGACCATGTAGCAGCTCTACAAATTTCCTCAATAGGTGTAGATCTGAGGAAAGCTACAGAAGCTGCCATAGCTCTGACCTTATGGGCTGTGACTTTACTGTGAAGGGGTAATCCAGCCTGGGCATAGCAGAAAGAGATACAAGCCGCCATCCAGTTGGAGATGGTATGCTTAGAGATAGGACGTCCCAACTTGTTCGGATCAAAGGAGATGAAAAGTTGAGAAGCAGTTCTGTGCGGTTTGGTGCGTTCCAGATAGAAAGCCAAAGCACGCTTACAGTCCAGAATATGAAGAGCTGATTCTCCAGGATGAGAATGAGGCTTTGGAAAAAACACTGGAAGAACAATGGATTGATTGAGATGAAATTCCGAGACTACTTTAGGAAGGAACTTCGGATGAGTGCGAAGAACCACCTTGTCATGGTGAAACACTGTAAAAGGTGGATCCGCAACCAAAGCTTGAAGCTCACTGACTCGTCGAGCAGAAGTGAGGCCAATGAGAAACACCACTTTCCAAGTGAGATACTTCAGATGAGCCTTGTCAATAGGTTCAAATGGAGGTTTCATAAGCTGAGAAAGAACAATATTGAAGTCCCAAACCACTGGAGGTGGTTTGAGAGGAGGATTGACATGGAAAAGTCCTTTCATGAATCTGGAAACCACAGGATGAGCAGAGAGGTTTCCCTTGAAGAGGCTGATGGAAAGCAGCAATTGCACTAAGGTGGACTCGTATCGAAGTAGACTTGAGGCCAGACTGAGAAAGGTGCAAAAGATAGTCCAAAACGGAAGATAAGGAGGAATGTTGAGGTTCCTGATGATGAGAAAAACACCAAGTAGAAAATCTAGTCCACTTTTGGTGATAGCATTGTCTAGTAGCAGGCTTCCGTGAAGCTTCCAAAACATCCCTCACAGGTTGAGAAAACTGGAGAGGAGCTATGTTGAGAGGAACCAAGCTGTCAGGTGTAGAGAATGCAGGTTGGGATGAAGTAGAGATCCCTGATGCTGCGTAAGTAGCGAGGGAAAAACTGGTAGAAGGTAACATAGTAACATAGTAACATAGTAGATGACGGCAGATAAAGACCCGAATGGTCCATCCAGTCTGCCCAACCTGATTCAATTTAAAAATTTTTTTATTTTTTTTTTTCTTCTTAGCTATTTCTGGGCGAGAATCCAAAGCTTTACCCGGTACTGTGCTTGGGTTCCAACTGCCGAAATCTCTGTTAAGACTTACTCCAGCCCATCTACACCCTCCCAGCCATTGAAGCCCTCCCCTGCCCATCCTCCTCCAAACGGCCATACACAGACACAGACCGTACAAGTCTGCCCAGTAACTGGCCTAGTTCAATCTTTAATATTATTTTCTGATTCTAAATCTTCTGTGTTCATCCCACGCTTCTTTGAACTCAGTCACAGTTTTACTCTCCACCACCTCTCTCGGGAGCGCATTCCAGGCATCCACCACCCTCTCCGTAAAGTAGAATTTCCTAACATTGCCCCTGAATCTACCACCCCTTAACCTCAAATTATGTCCTCTGGTTTTACCATTTTCCTTTCTCTGGAAAAGATTTTGTTCTACGTTAATACCCTTTAAGTATTTGAACGTCTGAATCATATCTCCCCTGTCTCTCCTTTCCTCTAGGGTATACATATTCAGGGCTTCCAGTCTCTCCTCATATGTCTTCTGGTGCATGCCTCCTATCATTTTCGTTGCCCTCCTCTGGACCGCCTCAAGTCTTCTTACGTCTTTCGCCAGATACGGTCTCCAAAACTGAACACAATACTCCAAGTGGGGCCTCACCAATGACCTGTACAGGGGCATCAACACCTTCTTTCTTCTACTGACTACGCCTCTCTTTATACAGCCCAGAATCCTTCTGGCAGCAGCCACTGCCTTGTCACACTGTTTTTTCGCCTTTAGATCTTCAGACACTATCACCCCAAGGTCCCTCTCCCCGTCCGTGCATATCAGCTTCTCTCCTCCCAGCATATACGGTTCCTTCCTATTATTAATCCCCAAATGCATTACTCTGCATTTCTTTGCATTGAATTTTAGTTGCCAGGCATTAGACCATTCCTCTAACTTTTGCAGATCCTTTTTCATATTTTCCACTCCCTCTTCGGTGTCTACTCTGTTACAAATCTTGGTATCATCTGCAAAAAGGCACACTTTTCCTTCTAACCCTTCAGCAATGTCACTTACATACATATTGAACAGGATTGGCCCCAGCACCGAACCCTGAGGGACTCCACTAGTCACCTTTCCTTCCTTCGAGCGACTTCCATTAACCACCACCCTCTGGCGTCTGTCCGACAGCCAGTTTCTGACCCAGTTCACCACTTTGGGTCCTAACTTCAGCCCTTCAAGTTTGTTCAACAGCCTCCTATGAGGAACTGTATCAAAGGCTTTGCTGAAATCCAAATAAATTACATCTAGCATATGTCCTTGATTCAGCTCTCTGGTCACCCAATCAAAAAATTCAATCAGGTTCGTTTGGCACGATTTACCTTTTGTAAAGCCATGTTGCCTCGGATCCTGTAACCCATTAGATTCAAGGAAATACACTATCCTTTCTTTCAGCAACACTTCCATTATTTTTCCAACAACTGAAGTGAGGCTCACCGGCCTGTAGTTTCCTGCTTCATCCCTGTGACCACTTTTATGAATAGGGACCACATCCGCTCTCCTCCAATCCCCAGGAATCACTCCCGTCTCCAGAGATTTGTTGAACAAGTCTTTAATAGGACTCGCCAGAACCTCTCTGAGTTCCCTTAGTATCCTGGGATGGATCCCGTCTGGTCCCATCGCTTTGTCCACCTTCAGTTTTTCAAGTTGCTCATAAACACCCTCCTCCGTGAACGGCGCAGAATCTACTCCATTTTCTCGTGTAACTTTGCCGGACAATCTCGGTCCTTCTCCAGGATTTTCTTCTGTGAACACAGAACAGAAGTATTTGTTTAGCACATTTGCTTTCTCCTCATCACTCTCCACATATTTGTTCCCAGCATCTTTTAGCCTAGCAATTCCATTTTTTATCTTCCTCCTTTCACTAATATATCTGAAAAAATTTTTATCTCCCTTTTTTACATTTTTAGCCATTTGTTCTTCCGCCTGTGCCTTCGCCAAACGTATCTCTCTCTTGGCTTCTTTCAGTTTCACCCTGTAGTCCTTTCTGCTCTCCTCTTCTTGGGTTTTTTTATATTTCATGAACGCCAACTCTTTCGCCTTTATTTTCTCAGCCACTAGGTTGGAGAACCATATCGGCTTCCTTTTTCTTTTGTTTTTATTGATTTTCTTCACATAAAGGTCCGTAGCCATTTTTATCACTCCTTTCAGCTTAGACCACTGTCTTTCCACTTCTCTTATGTCCTCCCATCCTAACAGCTCTTTCTTCAGGTACTTTCCCATTGCATTAAAGTCCGTACGTTTGAAATCTAGGACTTTAAGTATCGTGCGGCCGCTCTCCACTTTAGCTGTTATATCAAACCAAACCGTTTGATGATCGCTACTACCCAGGTGAGCACCCACTCGAACATTAGAGATACTCTCTCCATTTGTGAGGACCAGATCCAATATCGCTTTTTCCCTTGTGGGTTCCGTCACCATTTGTCTGAGCAGAGCCTCTTGAAAGGCATCCACAATCTCCCTACTTCTTTCCGATTCCGCAGACGGAACATTCCAGTCCGCATCCGGCAGGTTGAAATCTCCCAACAGCAGAACCTCCTCTTTCCTTCCAAACTTTTGGATATCCACAATCAGATCCTTATCAATTTGCTGCGATTGAGTCGGAGGTCTGTAGACTACACCCACGTAGATAGAAGTTCCATCTTCTCTTTTCAGAGCAATCCATATCGCTTCTTCCTCTCCCCAGGTCCCTTGCATTTCGGTCGCTTGGATATTGATCTTTACATAGAGAGCTACTCCTCCACCTTTATGACCATCTCTGTCCTTCCTAAAAAGATTATATCCCGGTATGTTTGCATCCCATCCATGTGATTCACTGAACCATGTCTCTGTGATAGCAACAATATCTAGATCTGCCTCTAATATCAGGGCTTGCAGATCATGAACTTTGTTGCTTAGACTGCGAGCATTTGTGGTCATCGCTTTCCAGCTATTTTTCAGCAATAATCTCCTTTTTCGTATGGATTTTTGTGTCGTTTCACTTTCCGTTGCAATACTAAGAAATGAGTTGCTGATATTGCTTATGTTGCAGCCTTTACTACTATCACATCTTTTCTTTTGCCGGGGGTGGTCTCTATAATTGTCCTTCGTACATACACCACCCCCACCTTCTAGTTTAAATGCCTGGAAAAATATTGTCTAAATTTCTCTGCAAGGTTTCTTTTTCCTGCTGTAGTAATATGTAGCCCATCAGTGCAATATAGCTTCTTGTCCTTCCATGTATTTCCCCATCCTCCTATGTACCTGAAGCCTTCTTGATGACACCAGGCTCTGAGCCATCTATTAAAGTCCTCTGTGTTTTTCATTCTTTGCTCTCCTTTTCCATATGCAGGCAGTATTTCAGAAAAAGCTAAAGTCTTTACAAAAGGTTTCACGCCCTCACCAAGCTCCCGAAAAGCTTTCTGTGCTGCAAGTGTGGAGTTGTTGGCCAGGTCATTTGTTCCCAGATGGATAACAACATCAGTGTTAAAATCCTTAGTTTCTTCCTTAATTATAGTCAGTATTTGCCTGGAACTCCTGGTAGCTGAGGATCCTGGAAGACATTTCACTATTTTGGACTCCTCGCCCTGTGTTCCAAGGTTAATGCCTCTGATGATGGAATCCCCCAACAGTAATAGTTTTCTGTTTTTGGCTTTTTTATTTGTACTTAGGGTGCTCTTGTTCTCTTGAGTTTCCTTCATTGGTTCCAGTCCCACCTCCCTTCTGTTTTCCTGAGTATCGCAGTGCACTAGTGGAGCGAAGGAATTCTGTAGAGGTAATATTAGTGAAGGTGGATGTTTCTGTGTTACATGTCGCAGTCTTCCTGAGCCTACTGTGACCCATTTATTCCTGGGCTGTTTTATTCTTTGAGGTAGAGGTGGTAAGTTGGTATGATTTTGTGGAGTGATGGAAGCTGCTTTAATTGTATTCAATTCCTGTTTAAGTTTGCAGAGCTCCTCCTTAATACTGGCAAGTTGAAGACAGATGGGGCAAGCCTTAAGCCTCCAAATAGTATGTCTTGGAATTAAAGCACCACAGTGATTGCATAGAATAAAGGTCATCTTGATTGGTTGTGAAGTCCTGATTATATGGGTCTCTATATATGAATAGTGGTCCCTGGGGTTGGTGGGACTATAAGTAAGACTACTAGTAAGGCAGAAATATAGGCTCTATACCACCTAAAACACAGTATTTTAAACAAAACTGCAGGAAGAAGAAATAAGATTTAACAGAGGAAAGAGAAGGATTTTTTTGTGCTTTTTTATATTTTTTTTTTAGTAAGAAACAGGGAGGAGAAGAGAAATTAAGCAGATATAATGCTGAAAACCAGTGAAAAGAGCAGAATATGAAATGGTGAGTAACTTAGCTTTTAGAAGTTCACAGGGCAGCCTTGTTTCAGCAATGTCCCTGGTGCTGAGTTGAAGTAGAAGGGAGTACCAAGGTTGTCTGGGCCACCGAGGAGCAATCAGAATCATGGTGGCAGGTTCGGACTTCAGCTTGACTAGAGTCTTCTGAATGAGGGGAAATGGAGGAAACGCATATAGAAAGAGATTCGTCAAATCCAGCAGAAAGGCATCCGCCTCGAGACGATGAGGAGTGTAGATCCTGGAGCAGAACTGAGGCAGTTTGAAGTTGTGGGGGGCAGCAAAGAGGTCTATCTAAGGCGTTCCCCACTGAGAGAAGATGAGATGAAGGGGCGTGGAGTGAAGAGTCCACTCGTGAGGCTGCAAAAGATGACTCAAGTTGTCCACTAAGGTATTATCCGCCCCATGAATGTAGACAGCTTTGAGGAAGGTGTTGTGGCGAATCGCCCAATCCCAAACTTTTAGAGCTTTCTGGCAGAGGGAGGCCGATCCCGTGCCTCCCTGTTTGTTGACGTACTACATGGCGACTTGGTTGTCCGTGCGAATGAGGACAACACGGTCGTGAAGCAGATGTTGAAAAGCATTGAAAATCGCCCTGAGTTCCAGGAGATTGAAGTGGCACTGGCGGTCCGCACTGGTCCAATAACCTTGAGTGCAGAGACCATCCAGATGAGCCCCCCCAAGCATAAGTCGAAGAGTCGGTCATGAGAACTTTCTGATGGGGGGGTGTGAAACAGCAAACCTCTGGATAGATTGGAAGAGAGCATCTACCAGCGAAGAGATTGAGTCAGAGCAGAAGTGACCTGGATGTGTCGAGACAGAGAGTCGGATACCTGCGTCCACTGAGAAGACATGGTTTGAAGCTAAGGGGGGACAAGTCCAGGACAAATGTCAGGAAGTTCTACTTCACGCAGCGAGTGGTAGACGCCTGGAATGCTCTCCCAAAGGAGGTTATTAAGGAATCCACTGTGCTAGGATTCAAAGGCAAATTAGATGCACATCTCCTTACGAGAGGCATAGAGGGATATGGGTGACTAAAACTAGAGAATGACAAGGGGAAAAAATCTGTCCCCGTCACCGCCCCGTCACCGGCCCACCATCCTCTGCACCGCTCCGTCACCGCCGTTCCCTTCACTGCCCCGTCACCGTCACCGCCATCCCTTTCACCGCCCCGTCACCGCCACTGCCATCCCATTCACCGCCCCGTCACCGTCCCCGCTGCATCCATATAAGCCTTAGTACTGTAATATTTAGCTTATTCCTTTCTTATAAATCAAAGTTCCTGCTGCTGAACTAGAGAAAGAGATGTTCAGCTGGCAGGGCTTTGTTTATAAATTTTTATCAACACAACTAATATACTCTTTTATCCTAAAGCAAAAAATAAATAAATAAATATAATTTTTTTTTCTACCTTTGTTGTCTGGTTTCTGCTTTCCACATCTTCTCATTGAATTCCTTCCATCCACTGTGTGTCTTCTCTCTGCGTCTTCCATTTGCTGTTACTGTGCCTCTCCCTTAACCCCCCCCCCCCCAATTGGTCTAGCACCCATCTTCTTCCCTCCGCTCCCGCATAGTCTGGCATCTGTCTTCTTCCCACTCTGTCTTCCACATTTCCCTTGGGGGTCTGTTCCTCTCCACCCTCCTTCAATGTCTGTTCTATTCCTTTCCACCACCACCCTTCCCTCCCTCCTTTACCATCTGTTCCTTTCTACTACCCTTCAGCTCCTCTCGCGTGGCCTATCTACCTTCCTTCCTCTTATTTTCATGGCACGTTACAATGTAATTTGTGCAAGCCACTGGAGCCTGCAAGCTCGGTCCCTGTCCCATCCCCACAAACCATCTCGCTTCTGTGCTCCTATTTTCTCCATTTCTAATATCTCCCCTATGTATCTGTCATTGCCCCCCCTGTGTCCATATACCATCCCCATGGCATGTCCCCTTTATGTCTCTGTCCCTATGCCCCATGCACATAATTTCCCCTCTTTCTGTTACCTTCCTGTGTCCAGATTTCCCCTATCTTCCTCTTCCATACCAGTGTGTCTCTTCTTTTCAACCCCATCTAGCTTTTTTCCCTCTTTCTATCCCCCCCCCCCTGCTTCTAGCATCTGGCTCACCTGCCAGTCCTTCCCTTTCTTTCCTGCTGTGGGTTTTTCTTTCCGACTTCATCCCCTTGGCCCAGAATCCTTTTCCCTTTCACTCCCTCCTTCCAATTTGAGCCGGGAACACTAGCGATCGCACGGTCCCCGCAGCCACTACCTGCCTGCCCAATCGATCCTAGTGTTTAGCCAGCTCTCTCCCTTCTCCTCACCTTAGTTTATAGGTTTTCTTTTTCGGCGACCTGCACGCTTTCCCAAAGAGCCACGCACGCGCGGCTGCTCAGTGTTCAATCTTCTGCTCTGCTGCAACTTCCTGTTTCCGGTTGAGTCAGAGCAGAAGATCGAAACTGAGCAGCAGCGGGTGCGGGCTCTCTGATAGCGTGCGGGTCGCCGAAAAAGAAAATCTACAAACTAAGGTGAGGAGAAGGGAGAGAGCTGGCTAAACACTAGGATCGATTGGGCAGGCGGGTGTGAGCTGCGGGGACCGCGCGATCCTTCATGCCTCACTGCGGGGACAAGACCATTCACCGCCCCGCGGGCGGTGAATGGCCTTGTCCCCGTCGCCGCAGTGACTGCTAGTTTTCTTCCCCGTTTTCGGCGGGTGACCCGCGGCTAAAATGCAGTGGCCGCGGGTAAACCGCCACCGTGTCATTCTCTAACTAAAACTACATCAGGTGTATACCTGACTGGGCCTCCGTGTGTGCGGATTGCCAGACTCGATGGACCATGGGTTTGATCCGGAGATGGCAGTTCTTATGTTCTTATGCCAGGGTCCACTGAGGAATCCGGAGGTGAAGTCTGGCAAAAGGAGTCACGTGGACTGTAGAGGCTATGTGGTCCAGAAGAACCATCATGTGTCTCGCCGAGATGGACGGGTGAGAGGACACCGAGCGACAAAGACGGAGGAGAGCGTCCAGACGTGGAGGAGGAAGGAACGCCCTGAGTTGAGTAGTATTCAGTAGAGCTCCAATGAAGGGAAGAGTCTGGGAAGGTTGCAGATGGGATTTTGGAAAGTTGATCTCGAACCCCAGATTCTGCAGGAACCAGATAGTCCTCTGGGTCGCCAGGGCGACTCCCTGAGACGTGGAATCCTTGATGAGCCAGTTGTCCAGGTAGGGAAACACCTGAAGACCATGGGTCCTGAGCCACCACAACCAGGCACTTGGCCGAAAGGAAGTACTCGATATTGGAGATGAAGATGTCCCACCCGGAATCTGAGATATTGACGGGAGGCCGGATGAATGGGAATGTGAGTGTAGGCCTCCTTGAGACCCAGAGAGCATAACCAGTCGTTCTGCTCGATGAGGGTATACAGGGATGCCAGTGTCAACATGCGAAATTTTTCTTTGACCAGAAATTTGTTGAGCACCCTGAGATCCAAAATGGGGTACAGATCGCCCGTCTTCTTCGGAACAAGGAAGTACCGGGAGTAAAAACCCTTGTTCTGTTGAGCCAAAGGAACCGGCTCGACAGCCCAGAGCTGCAACAAAGCCTGAGCTTCCTGAAGAAGAAGGGCGGTCTGGGTCAAGTTGGAAGGATACTCTCTTGGAGGATGTTCCGGAGGAACTTGATGGAACTGAAGAGAGTATCCCTCCCTTACGATGGAAAGGACCCAGAGGTCGGTGGTAATAGTCGTCCATCGACGGTAAAAATGATGGAGACGACCCTCTATCGGTGGAAAAACTGTAAATGGCAGAACGACGGACGTTATGCTCTCTACAAGACAGTCAAAAAGGCTGAGGAGCCTTAGGGACAGCAGACGGCTGAGGTTTCTGTTGTTGCTTCTGGGGATGCTGTCTCTTAACAGACTGACGGATGGCAGGAGCCTGTTTAGGCGGGAAATGCCGCTGGTAGGTCAACGGTGAACGTGATGGACGAGGAGGAGCAGGCTTGGGCTTCAGACAAAGAATGGATTGGAAGGATTTCTCGTGGTCCGAGAGCTTTTTGGTCGCCGCTTCAATGGACTCATCGAAGAGGTCGGTACCAACACAGGGGACATTGGCCAGCCTTGTCCTGAAGATTGGGGTCCATGTCGATGGTCCTGAGCCACGCCAGCCGGCACATGGCCAAGCACGCAGTAGCCCGAGCAGATAACTCAAAGGCATCGTAGGAGGACTGCATCATCTGCAACCGGAGTTGGGACAACGAAGTCAGAACCTCCTGGTACTCAAACTGTGCTCGGGAGTCCAAATATGGCATGAATTTCTGAAGGACAGACAGGAAAAATTCAAAATAGGTGATGAAGTGAAAGTTGTAATTAAGAACCCTGGATGTCATCATGGAGTTCTGGTAAATTCTTCTGCCAAACCTGTCCATGGTCTTGCCCTCCCTGCCAGGCGGAACGGTGGCATACACCTGGGAGGGATGAGACCGCTTCAATGAGGACTCCACCAAGAGGGACTGATGGGAGAGTTGGGCACCATCAAATCCCTTATGGTGGACCGTGCGGTACCTGGCATCCAATTTGCCCGGCACAGCAGGGATGGAATAGGGTGTCTCAAGACAACGAACGAAGGTCTGATTCAGCAGCTTATGAAGAGGAAGCTTGAGGGATTCAGCAGGTGGTTGAGGGAGATGCATCGTCTCCAGATACTCCTTCGAGAATTTGGAACCTGTGTCCAGTTGTATGTCCAAATCAGCAGCCATCTGCCGAAGAAAGGAGAAGGACAGCTGTTCAGCCAAAGCAGGGCCTTGAGAAGGACTCGAGGATGTCGAGGCCTCTGGATCCAATGAGGACGGTGATCGAGAAGGCGAGAAAGACCCCATCATGTCTTCAAGCTCCGGTAGCGGCGGAGGCGAAGTAGCCGGTGGGGAATACTGACTAAAAGGCTGCTTCCGATGAGGTGAGGCATGCCTGGATGAGTGCCTCGAAGAATGTCTCGATCGATGGTGTGAGCTGTGTCTGGAGGCAGGCCTCGACACACGAGGCGAGTGAGGCTTCGATGAGGCCCCCCAGTGAGTGGATGGGGCTGGAAGCAGTTGATCGAAGCAGAGGTGGTTGGCTGGAAGCACCTCGAGACACTCGCTAAGACTCAAGGCCTTGCATCGAGTGGATCGGCTCCAATGGAGGCACCCGCAAAGACTCTACTCCTTGCATCGAGTGAATCGGTTTCAATGGAGGCACTCGCAAAGACTCTACTCCTTGCATCGAGTGAATCGGTTTCAATGGAGGCACTCGCAAAGACTCTACTCCTTGCATCGAGTGAATCGGTTTCAATGGAGGCACTCGCAAAGACTCTACTCCTTGCATCGAGTGAATCGGTTTCAATGGAGGCACTCGCAAAGACTCTACTCCTTGCATCGAGTGAATCGGTTTCAATGGAGGCACTCGCAAAGACTCTACTCCTTGCATCGAGTGAATCGGTTCCAACGGAGGCATGGGCAAAGACTCTGCTCCTTGCGATGCATGCAGCGATGCTAGACCAGACACTCGCAGAGACTCTGCTCCCTGTAGAGAGTGTGCGTACTGCTGATGCACCGGAGACGGCTCGACCCCACGGGAGACCTCCGCTTGCACAGGCTGGATTTGAGAGAGAAGCTTGGACCCCATGGTGGTAAAGAGCTCAATGAATTGCTTCTCAAGCAAGGTCTGGAATGAAGCCGGCAAGGATGGATCCGCATCAGCAATGGGACCACCTGCACAGGCCTCGCGCTCCTTAGAGGCAGTGTGAGAGTGCTTGGGCTTAGAAGCCTTGGGCACTTTGAGCACTACCGGGGGTATGGGCTGCTGTGCTACCTGACCTGAGGAGACGGAGGAAGGCATCGCAGCAGGCACCGAAGGCTGAGCCAGCACAAACGAAGCAGGCTTGAGGATGCTCGGGGCCGCAGAGGTGGAAGGCTGAAGAGCAGCGGCAGATGTCGAAGTCGAAGCACCCTTCGATGAAGACAGCTCCGTTGAAGACTCCATGCTGAACAGCGACTCCCACAAGAAGGAAAAATTATGTTCTTACCTGTTAATTTTCTTTCCTTTAGACGCAGATGAATCCAGAGACCAATGGGATAGCCCACATCTACCAGCAGGCGGAGATAGAGAAACTGATTGACAGGTGGTCCTATTAGCTGGCACTTCTCCTGTATCATCAGTATAGCTCCTTGCCCAAGCATCCGTAACCATCAATAGGCATAACATGTAAAAAACTTCTTTCCCATAACAAATCACAAAAGGCAATAATACAAAACACAACCATCAACAATAACAAACTCGGAAAGCTGCAAAAGAAAAACAGACAATATCCAGAAAGGGTGGGGCTCTGGATTCATCTGCTGCGTCTAAAGGAAAGAAAATTAACAGGTAAGAACATAATTTTTCCTTCCTTAGCAACAGCAGCAGATGAATCCAGAGACCAATGGGATGTAGCAAAGCAATCCTCATTTTGGGTGGGAAGCAAACGCCACCTCCGCAACAATCAAAGCACGCAATGCACCCACCGCACGTGCCCCCATATCCAACCGGTAAAGCTAAGATAAAGCACTCTCGGAAGACCAAGCAACCGCGAGACCAAGCTAATCCACGGAAAAAAAAAAAAACACCCCAACCTCTGGACCGAGTCCAAGAAGTAACCAGAGCTCAGTCGGAATTTTCATGAAGATCTTTCGCCAACTGCTACCCTGCCATCAAGCAAGCATAAATAATGTCCTCCTGAACCCATCGAGTGATGGAGGCTTTGGATGCTGTGAAGAATACAAAAAAGGAAATCTAAACAACGAAAAGTTGTTAGAACCCTAGCCCGTGGAGAACGCTAAGCACATGCAAAAAATGCAGTGAAAAGCACGGTCCCCCATTTCTCCCCCCAGGTAGAAGGAAGGAAAAGTTAGAATGCCATTAGAGAGTTGCGCGGGGACAGAAATCCCACCCGTCCCCGTGAGAAATCCCACCCGTCCCCGTGAGGAATCCCTCCGTCCCCACCCGTCCCCGCGAGGAATCCCCTCCGTCCCCGCCCGTCCCCGTGAGGAATCCCCTCCGTCCCCTCCCGTCCCTATAAAACTTCAGAAATAACTGAGTTATTTCATTTAATTATGCTACTGAATTAAAGGCTCTGGTAGAAACCCATTTACAAATAAGCAAAAAGAATTTATTAATTTGGAAATATTAATTGGGAAGAATACATACTTTGTAAATGGGTTTCTACCAGAGCCTCTTTTGTTTATAAATTTTTATCAACACAACTAATATACTACTTTATCCTGAAGCAAAAAAAAAATAGAATTCTTTTCCTACCTTTGTTGCCTGGTTTCTGCTTTCCTCATGTTCTCATTCAGTTCCTTCCATTCACTGTCTCTCTTCCTTCTGCGTCTTCCATTTGCTCTGTTACTGTGCCTCTCCCTTTCTCATAAGCACATAAGCAATGCCTCTGCCGGGTCAGACCTGAGGTCCATCGTGCCCAGCAGTCCGCTCACGCGGCGGCCCAACAGGTCCAGAACCTGCGTAATAATCCTCTATCTATACCCCTCTATCCCCTTTTCCAACAGGAAATTGTCCAATCCTTTCTTAAACCCCAGTACCGTACTCTGCCCTATTACATCTTCTGGAAGCGCATTCCAGGTGTCCACCACCCGCTGAGTAAAGAAAAACTTCCTAGCATTTGTTTTGAATCTATCCCCTTCTAATTTTTCCGAATGCCCTCTTGTTCTTTTATGTTTTGAAAGTTTGAAGAATCTGTCTCTCTCCACTTTCTCTATGCCCTTCATGATCTTGTAGGTCTCTATCATGTCTCCTCTGAGTCTCCGCTTTTCCAGGGAGAAGAGCTCCAGCTTCTCCAATCTTTCAGTGTATGAAAGGTTTTCCATGCCCTTAATCATTCGTGTCGCTCTCCTCTGGACCCTCTCAAGTATTGCCATATCCTTCTTAAGGTGCGGTGACCAATACTGAACACAGTACTCCAGGTGCGGGCGCACCATTGCCCGATACAACGGCAGGATGACTTCTTTTGTTCTGGTCGTAATACCATTTTTAATAATATCCAACATTCTGTTCGCCTTCTTCGCGGCTGCTGCGCATTGCGTCGTTGACTTCATTGTTGTATCCACCAGTACACCCAAATCTCTTTCAAGGTTACTTCCCTCTAATACTAATCCCCCCATTTGGTAGCTGAACATCGGGTTCTTTCTCCCTATATGCATGACCTTGCATTTCCCTACATTGAATTTCATCTGCCATTTATTCGCCCACTCCTCCAGTTTGCTTAGGTCCCTTTGTAGGTCCTCACACTCTTCCGTAGTTCTGACCCTTCTACAGAGTTTAGTGTCATCCGCAAATTTTATAACTTCACATTTCGTCCCCGTTTCCAGGTCATTAATAAATACATTGAACAGCAGCGGTCCAAGTACAGACCCCTGCGGAACTCCACTCGTGACTTTCCTCCAGCCCAAGTAGTGACCCTTCACTCCAACCCTCTGTCTCCTGCCTGCCAACCAGTGTTTGACCCATCTGTGTACGTCCCCTTCCACCCCGTGGTTCCACAGCTTCCTAAGTAACCGCTCATGGGGTACCTTGTCAAAGGCCTTTTGGAAGTCAAGGTAGATGATGTCTTACAGGTTCCCCTTTGTCCAAATGGCTGTTTACCCCCTCGAAGAAGTGCAGTAAGTTTGTTTGGCACGATCTTCCCTTGCAGAAGCCATGTTGGCTCGCTTTCAACAGCCCATTTTTTTCGATGTGCTCACAGATGCTGTCCTTTATCAGTGCTTCTACCATCTTGCCTGGAACCGATGTCAAACTTACCGGCCTATAGTTTCCCGGGTCTCCTCTTGACCCCTTTTTAAAGATAGGTGTAACATTTGCTATCTTCCAGTCCTCCCCCCTTCCAAATTTGTCTGGCACCCATCTTCTTCCCTCCGCTCCCCCCATAGTCTGGCATCTCTGTCTTCTTCCCTGCCAGCGTCTTCTCCCCACTCTCTCTTCCCCATTTCCTTTCAGCGTCCTTCTCCCCCCCCCCATCTTCCCCATGTCCTGTCAGCGTCCTTCTCCCCCCTCTGTCTTCCCCATGTCCTTTCCGTGTCCTTCTCCCCCCTCTGTCTTCCCCATGTCCTGTCAGCGTCCTTGTCTTCCACAAATGCTTTCAGTGTCTTCCCCCCCCTCGTCTTCCCCATGGCCTTTCAGCGTCCTTCTCCACCCCTTTGTCTTCCCCAGTGCTTTCAGCGTCCTTCTCCCCCCTCCTTCTCTCCCGCCCTGGGTGCAGCACAGCCAGCCAGGTCCCCTTACTTTTGTGGCACTTTCCCGACCGACCGACCACAGCCCTGGTCTGACAAACCTCCCTGCCCTTAACCGCAAATCTAAATTTCCTTCTTACAGCTGCTGTAAGAAGGTAATTTAGATTCGCGGTTAAGGGCAGGGAGGTTTGTCGGACCAGGGCTGTTGTCGGTCGGTCGGGAAAGCGCCACAAAAGTAAGGGGACCTAGCCGGCTGTGCTGCACCCGGGGCGGGGCGGACCGCCCCCCTCCCTTGGTAGCCACTGGAGCCGCGAGGCTACTCCCCCTTACCTACCCAGCCTGCAGCACAGAGCCGAACGGAAGTCTTCCCGACGTCAGCGCTGACGTCGGGAAGACTTCCGTTCGGCTCTGTGCTGCAAGCAGAGCAGGTAGGGAAAAAAGCCGCGCGACTTAGTACATCCAGCCCCGAAGGAACCCCGCAACCCTCGGAGGCGTCCCCACGGGATCCCCGTGACCCTAGGGGGCGTCTCCATGGGATTCCCGCAACCCTAGGGGGCATCCCCACGGGATCCCCGTGACCCGAAGGGGGAACCCGCGGGTCCCGCGGAATTCCCGTCGTCCCCGTTCAGCTCTCTAAATGCCATAAAAGCAAGGATGACACCTCCTGAGAAAGAACATGAGGTACCGTCCGAACTGACGCTCCAGAGTGTGAAAATTAGAAATAGGGATCCTCGCCGAAACAAGGCCTGCAACTCGGAAACCGCCGAGCAGAAGCCATGGGCACAAGAAACCACGTGTGGAACGGCACAGCCTCTTTGCGTCTCAAAAGACAAGGATGAAATAAATCCTTCGGTAAACTGCGAAGAAGTACCTTAAGACTACACTCTTAACAGGGCTTACTATAAGGCATACAAATATACCGTACTCCGTTTAGGAACTGAACTACATGAAGCTGAGAAGTAAGCGAAGAGCAAGATAACAAGCCCAGGTAACAAGACAAGAATGGCCCTTGAAGCTGAAGGGAAATGAATGTCAAGCCCTTGGCAATACACTAGTGCCAAAAAGAAACCCAGGAAGGGTGCAACTGGAGAGAATTACCCAAGAAAGGAAAAACCTCCAAAAGGAAGCAGAAGCCACAGGGGAATACACCTGTATCACCAGAATAAGAGAAGAAACAACCTGCCAGCGCATAACCCCTACACGTCAGACGAGACTTTTCCAAAAGTGAGGTCGTAATACCAAAGTAGCACAAATAAGCGTGGTGATCGGACTCTAGGTAAGCAAACCGGAGACACCAGGAAACTCAACAGTTCGGTGGTCGACAGACTCAGCAGATCCGCCTAGCAAAAATGGTGCAGCCTATCCAGAGAGTCTACAAATACTGCGCCCTGAAAGCGAGCGTGAGATGGCCAAGCCAAGTCAGCATTAGCTATGGGAAACTCTGAAAAAAAGAAAAACCAGAGGCGAGAAAGAAGCCACGCTGCTACCCCCTCGGACTCCCACTCCCTGTGTCCGCCGAAGAAACTAGGAAGCATAAAATTATGAGACAAGGCCAGGAGGTCTAGTTCCAGGAGATTTCATTTCCATACAAAGAACCGGAACGCCTGAGCTAAAACTCACAATATCCAGAATGTAGAAGATCTCTCTATTAACAACATTCACACATGCTAGAGCGCACACAGTGCAGAACACCGTCACATACAATAAATGAGCCATGCTCAGATTGCACGGAGAGAAGTGTATAGAAACTCATTTCCTGACCCAGAAATTGAGCTGCCAACTGAAGAGTCAGATGAGGGTCCACCCATGAAAGTAGAACCATGATGTCACCTGCCAATTGAGTATATCCCCTATTGCCCAGGCTGCAGAGAAATACCACCATCACAATACTGACTGAAAAGAGCTTCAGCGGAACACCGGAAGAATGGTCTGAAGCTCCAGAAAGGTAGCATGACCATGCTCCAGAGCAGAATACTAAACAAGTACTGAGTCGCCTCTCAAGACCAGACTGGAGGAGCTGAGGGTGGCAGGCACTAAGCCCCCCCCAAACCCGCCAGCTCGGAAAGGTTGGCAACCAGGAGCCAGTCCAGCAAAGACCGAGGCATGCACATAAAAAGAAAAATCCCACTGAGCCACCAAATCACACTGAGCAATGCTTGAGAAGCATACCAAATAACGGGAGCCCCGAGATACCGGGAACCACCGGAATAAAAGCGGTATAACGGAAAAGCAAGCCGAAGTTCCCAGAGGAGTCAGAAACATGGATCCCAGAACCTGTACCGAATCCTGTACCCTTGGCACGGGGACCGAAGAAGAAGCAAACCTGAGACTGGGACCCATCACCCTAGTCTGTGGGAAGAAACACATTTCGATCCTATATGAACAAAAACACCACCCTGAGAAACCCATAAATATCACAGGAGATGGGAGCGCTGCGTAAGTTCGACGATTCACGGCCAAAGAACTGAGGAACAGAAACCACCCGTTTCGTGACAGTCAAAGGGCCCGGCTGGAAGACGTCAGAAACAAGCAGTCCATCCAGAAGGAAGTAGGTGAATCGCCTGGCAGTTGCCACAATGGCACCACTGCCCATAATTGCGAAGAGGTTTGGAAAGCCTTGGGGAGCTAAATGCCAAGTGCCAAAACCAAAAGCGCTGCTCCAAGAGAGGTGACCAAAGTGACCCATAGGAAACTAACACCAGGCAGACCAAGTCCCCCCCCCCCTTTTTTTTTTCATTGCGGGCACTACGAAGAAAAAGGAAGAACAACCCCTAGCTCTGGAAGAGCAGAAACCCCTGACCGAAGTTCCAGCAACCCGGGAAGGGGATACCGCACCAGCGTCATCTTAGGATACACAATACCAGTGACCCCAAGCAAGAAGCTGAAATGGGAGAAAATAATCCAACATAATGCAAACCAGTAGAAAGAAAAAAACCAAAGATCCGCAACCTGATAAAACCAAATCTCCCTTTCTGTGAGCAGTCGAAAGAGCAGGCAGGGGAAGCAAAGACCCCATGCAAATGAAGTAGCGGACAGGAAACGAGCAGGAGGGGAGTCACAAGTCCTGAATAGAAGGAAGAAACACCTCCTGAGAACATACTAGGCAACATAAGAATGAGTAGGACTAATCCACAGCAGCCCATGCAATCGGAACATCGCATGCTAGCTACTCCAAAATACGACTGCCCTCAAAGGAAAAAAATTGTATATAGTCTTGAAAGTCAATTTCATGTTACACTGCAAGGTTCATGCACAATTGTAAAATAGGTCAAAGCGGCCCAGGGAAAGCAAAAGAGTGGACACCCCAGCATAAGACCCTGGAATGCTAAAAATAGACAAGGACAGACGTGCTCGCAGGAAACCGAGAAGAGCCCCATGCCCCCAGAACTGCTCCAAATGTGCAGTAAGCAAGTCTAAAGCGCAACAGACACACTCAGCGCAACAGGAATGGCCCCAATATGCAGGGAACATCCCAACCTACAAAGGCTCATCCTTAGGAGACACCAAGCTAGATTAGGAGAGACCCGAGTGAAGCACCGGGAACTCTCTTGCGAGTTGCCTAAATTGTACCAGGAATCGCCTGCCGCTAACCCATTATGGAGGCAAGCCGAAACAGGGTGGTAAGTACAGAGCAGATTTCCCTTCTAAGGGCCTGCAGAGACTCCCCCCCCCCCCCCTCCCCGAGAGAATGCTATCACAGCAGGTCAAACAACCCAGGAGAACTCCACACATAGCGCTTATATCCCAGGAAGGCCAAAAACTGTCAGCACTACCGACGCATCTCCCTCCGAAGGTACAGAAAGCTGCGGCAGAGGACAATACCAGCTAGTTAAAAAAAGCAAGGCTCCGAACACTGGGATGCCCCCACCAGCGCAGGAGCGCGATCCTCTTGCTCGTCGTAAGACCGTGACTCCCAGCCCACGGTAAAACAACTAAGCAGCCGTATAAGCGAACCCAGCCACGGCCACCCGAACTCTTGGCCCCTCCGTGGATAACACCATCCACGCTGCAGCGAACTCGGCAGTGTCAGAGAACAATCATGTGCCTGAAGCGCCGGCCCCCTGCATCCGTGTGGAGAATACAGGGAAGCTGCCGAAGGCACAGAGAAAAGGAGCTGCCGAACAGACTTCAAGAAATCCGCGGCGCGCCCACCAGCGTCAGAGTACAAGCACGAGCTGCCTGCTCGCAGAAAGGCACTGGATTCATAAACAGCGACCGACTTGGCGACACGAACACAGCCACGACACCCGCCGTGCAAAGGGCAGCCCCAGGAACAGGCCGCAAGTATTAGCACTCTCCCGCCCACGCACCAGAACAAGCTTGCGCTCCCGCGCGCGGGAAAGCTCCAATTCAAACAACCATACTCAAAACACCAAGCTGGAGCCCTGTACAGAAACATCCACACATTCCAAATTTAATTTTCCACATACTGCAAATTGTCCAACAAAGCTAAGCAGTTGAGAAAGAAATTATCACTGTAGGGAACCACGCGACCGCACAGCAGCCCGTTTCTCAGAACAAAACCTAAAACCAACAACAAAAACCCTTAGGTCGAAGACAACCGCAAAACAAATCGCACAGCTCCCACACCACTAGAAAATACATAGCCCGCAGAAGCAATGTGAAAAAGGAATACTCACAACCAAGCTGACAGGGCGGGCAGACGCTGGTAGACACCGGTCTAGCACCCCTGAAAAGACACAATCATAAATAGCAAGTGGGCTCTCTCTTTTTTTTTTTTTTTATAAGGAAAAGAAGAAAAAATAGAGACCCAGGTAGCCCTCTATCATAGGAGGGAGGGTGAGGCAGGGACCTGGGGGGGGGGCCCCAGGTGTAACCCCTAAAGCCGGCACCGTTCAGCCGGACACCCCTGTCTCACTGAAGAGAAAATCTCAACAGGAGAAATAGCATTGCCAGCTCACTGAAGAGAAACCTCAACAGGAGAAACAGAATGGCAGTCTCACTGAAGAGAAACCTCAACAGGAGAAACAGAATGGCAGGCTCACTGAAGAGAAACCTCAACAGGAGAAAACAACAAACCAGGCACAGCCAGAATTCAGGAGCTAGTTGAATAGCGACTTTCCCCTGCTGGGAGATAGAGCATACTGATGATACAAGCCCTTTTTTAGATATATAAAAGGAAAGAAACCAGTAAGAGAGGCAGTGGGCCCTCTCGATGATCTAGAAAGGAAAGGGTCAATTAAAGAGGACAAACAGGTTGCCAATAGGTTGAATTCATTCTTTGCCTCAGTCTTCACAAATGAGTACACTTCAACAATGCCAGCCACAGGGAGGATATTCACCGGGGAGATAGAGGAAAGCCTCACAACAGTAAATGTGACGTTGGACATGATTTACGTTCAGATTGACAAACTAAAAAGCGACAAATCCCCAGGACCAGATGGAATTCACCCGAGAGTATTAAAGGAACTTAAGGAGGAAATTGGTGAACTATTGCAATCCGTAGCTAACATGTCAATTAGAACTGGGCAAATACCAGAAGACTGGAGGATAGCGAACGTCATCCCAATTTTCAAGAAATGATCAAGAGGGGATCCAGGAAACTACCAACCTGTGAGCCTCACATCGGTTCCAGGGAAGATGATTGAAACACTAATTAAAGAAAACATTGTACAACACTTGGAGGATCATAATCTATTAAGGGCTAGTCAGCATGGCTTCAGGAAAGGGAAGTCATGTTTGACAAATTTACTGCAATTCTTTGACAAAGTGAACAAACAAATGGATAGTGGCGATCCAGTGGATATAATTTACCTGGACTTTCAGAAAGCGTTTGACAAGGTCCCACATGCAAGGCTCATGAAGAAACTACTATGCCATGGAATAGGGGGAGAAGTGCACAGATGGATCGGAAAATGGCTAGAAACAGAAGGCAGAGGGTTAGCATAAATGGGAAATACTCGGACTGGGAGAAAGTGACTAGCGGCGTGCCCCAGGGCTCGGTTCTTGGACCTATATTGTTCAATATTTTTATAAACGACCTGGAGGAGGAAACATCATCCAATATAATTAAGTTTGCTGATGATACAAAACTATGTCGGGCGGTTGCACTCAAAGGGACTGCGAGGACCTCCAAAAGGATCTGAACCAGCTGGAAACTTGGGCGAACAAGTGGCAGATGAACTTTAACATAAACAAATGCAAGGTGATGCACCTAGGAAAGAAAAATAAAGAACATGAGTATATGATGATGGGGGTGAAGTTAGCAAAATGCAAACAAGAAAGGAATTTGGGGGTACTGATTGACAGTACCCTTAAACCATCGGTACAATGTGTGGCGGCAGCGAAGAAAGCAAACAGGATGTTGGGCATAATTAAGAAGGGGATTACGAGTAGATGCCGCTTTACAGAACAATGGTCAGACCGCATTTAGAATACTGTGTTCAACACTGGTCTCCATACCTTAACAAAGATATAACTCTACTG
Organism: Geotrypetes seraphini; assembly: GCF_902459505.1. NCBI lineage: Eukaryota > Metazoa > Chordata > Amphibia > Gymnophiona > Dermophiidae > Geotrypetes > Geotrypetes seraphini. The sequence goes on along the minus strand of NC_047084.1, from coordinate 397,677,238 downwards.
GAGAGAGTGCAGAGGCGAGCCACGAAACTCGTCAAAGGGATGGAGCATTTGGATTACAAAGATCGACTCAGGAAACTGGGACTGTTTACCCTCGAGAAGAGAAGACTGAGGGGGGATATGATAGAGACTTTTAAAATATTAAAAGGATTTGATAAAATGGACCAAGAAACAGCATTACTAACATTTTCAAGTGTGACACGGACTAGAGGTCATAGCCTGAAACTGAGTGGCAGTAGGTTCAGGACAAATGTCGGGAAGTTCTGTTTCGCGCAAAGCGTGGTGGGTGCTTGGAATGCACTCCCCGGAGAGGTTGTGGAGGAGACTACTGTACTGGGATTCAAGCGCAAGTTGGATGCACACCTTCTTGCATATCATATTGAGGGATACGGTAATTTTGGGTCTCCAAAAAGGAGTACTTAAATGGGCCGCCGCGGGTGCGGATCGCTGGATTAGATGGACCTCGGTCTGATCCAGCGAAGGCGTTTCTTATGTTCTTATGTTAGAAGTGCCAGCCAATAGGACCACCTGTCAATCAGTTTCTCTATCTCCGCCTGCTGGTAGATGTGGGCTATCCCATTGGTCTCTGGATTCATCTGCTGCTGTTGCTAAGGAAGCAATGACGCTTGAAAGCACGTGCTGCGAGTGCGGAGCAAGGCGCGCACGATTTCGGAAGGTGTTGAGGCCCGAGACACCGAAGACAGCGTCGATGAGGATCCGTGAGTGAAATTGCGCGCTGGCACTTGACACACTTTTTAAAACCGGTAATAGGCCGGAAAAGCTCCGCCGCAAGATCGAAGCCACGGGGCTGTGGCCTCGCGGCCTGTCCGGTCGAACGTATGGAAGAAATTTTTTATTTTTTTTTTTAAAAACATGAAAGCACGACGAAAAGCAACGATTCTGAGTAAAAGAACCCAAAACCGCGGACTTTAAGAAGGCACAAGTGAACTAACCTCACGCAGAGAGTCGAAAACAGACTTCTCAGCTCCGCGGAAAAGTAAGAACTGAGGAGACGCGCCCTATGCTGGGTGGGAAGGCACTCGCGCATTCGTGGTGTGGGCTTCTCGAAACTTCGAGTTTCTTCAAGCAAGACTGCTTGTGAGGCGTCCGCATCGGGGCTCCGTCGGATCATGTCACCCACTAGTGAGAATACCTGTCTGCTTGTCCTGGGATAAAGAACATTATTGCACCAACACAAATGTGTAGCCCTAGAATTATATAATTGGATCCATCAACTCTGGATGAATGCCAAGGCAGAGTCAATCTTTTCCCATCCATCAAAAAAATAAGTATTTTCATTATGGCTTACCTGGTGGAATTCTCCATTCATCACTCCAACAGCATCTATTTAAAAAAAAAAAAAAAAAAGGAGGGGGGAGGTCATGCTTATTTTACTTGTATGAAGAAAATATTTTCCAGTTAACAATTGATTGGCGAGACATAGGTTAGGTTTAAAAAATAATTACATTAGTGACTTCTATTCCGCCAGTACCTAGCAGTTCAAGGCGTATTACAAAAGAAGGTAACTGGACATTTCCAGGAAAATTATAGTTTAGGGCGCTGTTTACATAATTGAATTTATGAAGGGAAAAATTACAAAGAGTGGAGGAGGCTTTGAGGGGGAATTTACGAGGGGGGGAAGAATAAGGAGAAGTGATTTGGTATCTATATAAATTTTTTGAATAGCAGGGTTTTGATTTCTTTTCGAAATGATTTGAAGTCAATCGTAGTAGTCAGCAAATTGGAGATGTGGTGGTCAAGTTTTGCTGCTTGCGTCGCTAGTAGGTTGTCATATATATTATTGCGCTAAGTACCTTTGAATGGGGGGTAGGTAAATGGGGTCTGTGTTCTCCTTTTTCTAGTTATATTGCTTCAGTTTAGGCAATTGTTTAGATATGTGGGGGCAGTGCCATTTATTACTTTGAATAATAGACAGTACAGTTTGAATTGAATTCTCGCTTGTATAGGTAGCCAGTGAAAGTCAAGGTATGCAGTGGTGATGTGGTCATATTTGCTTAGTGAATAGATCAGTCTGAGGGCTGTGTTTTATACAGTCTGTAATTGTTTTATCATGTTTGCGGGACATGGTAGGTAGAGGATGTTGCAATAGTCCACTAAACCTAGGACTAGGGATTGGACTATGAGCCTATATTGCTCTTTGTCGAAGAATTTTCTTATTTTTTTCAGATTGCGCATGATTAAAAAGGCTTTCTGGGTGGTCTTGTTGATTTGGACCTGCATGGTGCAGCATCTGTCTATCATCACTCCTAGGAGTTTAAGAGTGGACTGTGTAGGGCAGAGGTGGCCAATACGTCGATCGCGATCGACCGGTAGCTCAAGAAGGCAACGTGAGTCGATCGCAGAGCCCATCCCGGGCTCCGTGATAGACTCGTGTTGCCGTCACGATCTACCGAACCTATCAATCTTCCTCTCCCCGACGTCAAAGACGCCGGGCATCCACTTTAGGCTGTTTTTGTCATTTCGGGGGGGAGGGGGCGTGGTGGCAGCAGCAGCAGCAGCCTGAAAAAGAAATCACCCTGGTCCGGGTCGGTGTCATACTCCGGAACTTCTACCTCTTCCAGCAGCCCTCTCCCTTCTACCTGCTTCCAGACACACCCCCTGCTCCGCGGCTCTCTTCGGCAACTCAGCAGCAGCGATCGACACAAGCTTCTGACGTCGGGGCCTACCCTCTGCGAGTCCCGCTTGTTTCAACTTCCTTTTTCCACAAAGGCGGGACTCGTAGAGGGAAGGCCTCGATGTCGACAGCCTGTCTTGATCACCGCTGCTGACGAGTTGCTGAAGAGAGCCGCGGAGCAGGGGGTGTTGCCAGGTGCAGGTAGAAGGGAGAGGGCCAGATGCAGGACTCATGAGTGAGGGGGCAGAAGAGAGAGAGAAAGAGAGAGGGGAGGTAAACAAAAGGAAATATTTCATACTGGGCTGGGCCGGAGTGGAGGGAGGGTGGAAAGATTCTGGCTACAGGGTGCATTAACAAAGGAAAAGGGGGGAAAGCTGAAAATGGAGATAGTGACACAAAGGGTAATCAGGACCTACTGAATAAGGATAGAGATACAGAGGGGACATGAAGAGGAGGTGAAATGAAGACATAGAAGTAATGCTGTAAAAGTGGGGGGGGGGGGAGGAGATAAAGACATTGAAAGGGCAAATGGTGAACATGGGGTAAAGACAAGGATAGAGACAAATAAAGATTCTGAAAAAGTGGTGAGATAAGGATATAGGTGAGATGGACACAAAGAAGGGGGATGCTGGAAAATAGGTGGAATGGTAATTCTGACAGACACAGAAGGGAAATGCTGGATCAAGGAGAGATGGGGCTCAGGCTGGATGGAATGGGGAGAAATGCCTTGTTTCTGCAGGGAAAGCTTGGGACGGCGGTGGCTTGGGGGCTGTTCCCCGATGGCGGTGGCAGCAAACCGAGTGGCTTGGGGGAGGGCAAGGAGAAAGAAAGAAAGAAAGAAAGGGGGCAGACAGGGAGATAGAAAGAAGGGGGAACAGGGAGTTCGACCTCCCTCCAACACTTCAGAAAACATTTGAAAACTTGGCTTTTCTCCAAAATGTAACTCCCTCCCTCTCCATTATTCTAAATCCCCCTTTTTCCTTCTGTTTACCAATTTCCCTTCCTCTTTCCATTGGAGTTCCCTTCTTTTTTAATTCCTGTAAACCGTGTCGAGCCCCACTTCTGTGGAGATGATGCGGTATATAAACTTAAGGTTTAGTTTAGTTTAGGGAGAGAATGAGGTCTGGAGGAGAGGAAACATACAGGAGGCTGAAAGAAAGGAAGAAAGATTGGATGCGCAGTCAGAAGAAGTGCAACCAGAGACTCATGAAATCACCAAACAACAAAGGTAGGAAAAATGATTTTATTTTCAATTTAGTGATCAAAATGTGCCTGTTTTGAGAATTTATATCTGCTGTCTATATTTTGCACTATGGCTCCCTTTTACTAAACCGCAATAACGTTTTTTAGCGCAGGGAGCCTATGAGCATTGAGAGCAGTGCGAGGCATTCAGCGTAACTCCCTGTGCTAAAACCTACTATCGTGGTTTAGTAAAAAGGGAGGGGGTATATTTGTCTATTTTTGTATTTTGTTACTGAGGTGACATTGCATATAGTCATCTGCCGTGACCTCTTTGAAAAAACCCGGAATATGAATAATTAACATTTTCTCTGCCTTTCAGTGTGCTTTGTGTTTTTTAAAAAATTTTATTGTTGGTAGATCATTTTGACTTAGTCATTATAAAAGTAGCTCGCAAGCCCATAAAGTGTGGGCACCCCTGGTATAGGGTATTTGGTGGCATTTATTTCTAATTCTGTAATGGATGGGGTTTTGTCCTTTTCAAGAAATAATTTATTTCTTATATACCGCTATACCGTGAAGTTCAAAGCTGTTTACAATAAAGATACATTTAGTCAGTGAATGAGATACAAGGTGAGAGAGACATGCTACACATTGTCTATCGACCACTTGGCTATGGTACAGCGTTAGTTACTCATCTGTAGTAGATGTTCTTAAAGGACATAAGGACACATTTTTTTACATCTGGGTGACATCATCCAACAGAGAATGCAGCAGTGACACTGCCCAGAATTAATCTTGGAAAGCCTTTAAGAATGTGCACCACGTATGCACATGTCTTCCTGTTCACCAATATCACACAGGACCAAACAGTCTAATAGTGTAGCTCAAGGATAGACAATTCCGGTCCTCGAGAGCCAGAGCCAGGTCAGGTTTTCAGGATATCCACAATAAATATGCATGAGATAGATTTGCATCTCAAGGAGGCAGTGCATGCAAATCCATCTCATACATATTCATTGCGGAGATCCTGAAAACCTGACCTGGCTCCGGCTCTCAAGGACCGAAATTGCCTACCCCTGGTGTAGCTGATTGAACACAACTAGTAGTGGAGGAGAGCAGAGATGAGAATAAGTATCCTGCAGTCCTGAAAGAGCATCTGCTACAGTTGAACAACACATCTGGGAATCCCTAGTTACATCAAGCTGTTAAAAAAAAAAAAAAAGGTAAACAAAACAAGCTGGCAAGGCCAGAACTTGTTTTACTTTTTGAAGACATCCTGGAACAAAAACAAAATAGGCTGGGAGGTGAGAGTAGATTCCAGACACTAACTAAACGCTGAAGGACTGTCTGACCAAACCAGCTGTGATTGGGACTCCTGCTCAATATAGTAACAAAATGTGAATGTGTGAATAGAAGACCATGTCACACCTTCGCAAATCTCCTCTATGGAGGCTGATCTCAGATGAGCTACAAACACAGCCATTGCTCTTACATTATGAGCCGTGACATAACCTCAATTTTTAGCCCAGTTTGGGCATAAGTAAAGGACATGCAATCTGCCAGCCCCCATCCTATTAGGGTCAAAAGAAACAAGAGCTGGGTGGACTGTTTCTGGGCTTTAGTCTGCTAATAGATCCAGGAGGTTGATATGTAGTCAACCCTCCTGGGAGACCATCAATCTTGGATATGGAGCCCCATCTACATGAGCTCCCCAGCTCAGGCTGGATGCATCTGCTGACAAAAACGGAGGAATTTGGAATGGTAGTTCCAAAGTCAAATCAAATATAACTGTCTGCCTAAGACAAATATGTCTCTAGAAGAGTTGTAGTGATGGTATCATCTAGGTTCCTTTTGGTCTGAAACCAATGGGAAAACAGGGTCCACTGGGCCAGCCTCAAATGGAGGAATGCCATGGGTGTAACATGTACAGTCAAGCTGAAACCTGTTGGCTCTGACAAACTTGCAAAAATATCTCGAAAAGTTAAGCAAAGCTGGTCAAGTAGGCAGGAAAGCTAAGATGCAAACGGAAGAAAAAAATAGCCTATCAGGTAAAACAGGGGTGGGGAAGGGGAAGAGAGAATACTTTTTTAGATATGTTATTGATAGGACAAAGTGCGAAAGTGGCATTGTGAAATGCAACGGTGAAGGGGAGGAATATGTAGAAACTGATAAAGATAAGGCTGAATCTAATATAATAAAACCCTAAGCTGCGCATGCGCACTCCCACCTTCGTGAACCCGTTTTCCGTGAGCTGTAGGGACCGCAGGTAGGAGTGCGCATGCATGCATGCGGCGGCGCGGAGCCTGTTGGCCGCGGCGGCTCTTGCCGTCGGAAGGAAGGAAGGAGGAAACGGGACGCGATCCCCACCTGCGTCGGAAGTCCGATGCAGTTGGGGATCTTGAGAGGAGCCGCAGCTGTGTCTTTAGAGACACAACCGGGACCAAAGGAGCCAACGGCATAAGAACATAAGAACTGCCATCTCCGGATCAGACCTTTGGTCCATCAAGTCCGGCGATCCGCACACGCGGAGGCCCTGCCAGGTGTACACCTGGCATAATTTATAGTCCACCATATCTTTATATGCCTCTCTTAAGGAGATATGCATCTAGTTTGCTCTTGAAGCCTAGGACGGTAGATTCCGCAATAATCTCCCCTGGGAGGGCATTCCAGGTGTCAACCACTCTCTGAGTGAAGCAGAACTTCCTGACATTAGTCCTGAACCTGTCCCCCCTTATCTTCATTACATGTCCTCTAGTCCGTGTCAAATTGAACAATGTAAATAATCTTCTCTGCTCTATTTTGTCGATTCCTTTCAGTATTTTGAAGGTCTCGATCATATCCCCACGCAGTCTCCTTTTCTCAAGGGAGAACAATCCTAATGTTATAAGTCTATCCTCGTATTCCAGTTTCTCCATACCCTTCACCAGTTTTGTTGCTCGTCTCTGCACCCTCTCCAGCAGTTTTATATCCTTCTTTAGGTAGGGAGACCAATGTTGGACGCAGTATTCCAAGTGTGGTCTGACCATTGCCCTATAAAGCGGCATTATAACTTTCTCCGATCTACTCGAGATTCCTTTCTTTATCATGCCCAACATTCTATTTGCCTTCTTTGCCGCTGCCGCACATTGTGCCGACGGCTTCAGGGTCCTATCTATCAGTACACCCAGGTCCTTTTCTTGTTCACTCTTCCCCAGAGTTGCACCTGACATTGTATACTCGTATTCCTTATTCTTATTGCCTAAATGCATAACCTTGCATTTCTCCACATTGAACTTCATCTGCCATTTCTCCGCCCATGTTTCTAACCTACACAAGTCGCTCTGGAGTTCCTCTCTATCCTCCTGCGTTCTGATTGCCCGGCATAGTTTTGTATCGTCTGCAAACTTGATGATCTCACTGGATGTTCCTTCCTCCAGGTCTCCATCGGAGAGCTGCAGCTCTGCCTCTTCCGACCCCGCCACTCCTCCTCTTCGGGCAGCAGCAGCGTTTAAAATTTGCTGCTGTTGTCGGCTTCAGGCCTTCCTCTCTGGCGGGTCCTGCCTACTTCATGTTTTCATGAAGAAAGGACCCACCAGAGAGGAAGACCTGAAGCCGGCAACAGCAATTAATTGTAAATGCTGCTGCTGCCCGATGAAGTTCAAGGAGGAAAGGGAGCAGAGGGGGAGAGAATGGTAGGGCATGGAGGTAAGGAGGAAGGTATGGGGAAGGAGAAGGAAAATGCTGCACAGGGAAGTGGGGTGGGAGAGAAATGTTGCAGCAGAGAAATGGAGGGGCAGAAAAAGGAAGGGAGGCATACTGCTGGACAGGGAGAGCAGGAAAAAGGGGTTGATGGACAGGGGAAGAGGTGCTGATGGACAGGGGGGCAGAAAAAGGAAGGGAGGCATACTGCTGGGCAGGGGGAGCAGGAAAAAGGGGTTGATGGACAGGGGAAGAGGTGCTGATGGACAGGGGAGGCAGAAAAATGAAGTGAGGCCTACTGCTGGACAGGGGGAGCAGGAAGGAGGTGATGATGGACAGGGGGGAGGTAAAACAAAGGGAGAAGGGCTGCTGCTGGATAAGGTGAGCGGTGATGGGGTGGTGGAGGACACAGGGGAGGTAAATGGAAGGGAGAATGGACAGGGGGAGCAGGCAAGGGGTGGTGGTGGACAGCCAAGGAGAAAAAAAGAAAGACAGAAATACAGAAAGCGGCTAAGGAGAGAGAAAAAGAAATAAAGACAGACACACACATATATTCTAGCCCGTTAATGTAACGGGCTATATAAGACTAGTAGCTTAAATATTTCTGTTCAGTGTTCATAGCTAAAGTGCTGGGAGCAGGACTATAGAAGTCAAATGCAAATAGGAATGGAGATGTAGCAGACTCTGAATAATTTTCAGAGGACTCTGTGTGGTGAGCTAGCTAAACTAAAAGTGGACAAAGCAATGGGGTCAAATAGCATACATCTGAACATACTGAGGGAAGTTCTGGCGGCTCCACTGGCTGACCTTTTCAATACTTCTCTAGAGTCAGGAATGGTACCGAAGGACTAGTAGAGACGAACCACATCTACCCTTCTCAAATGTATAAGTAAGAGAGATATAGGGAACTACAGGTAAGTGTGACTCCTGTATTAAGAACATAAGAAAACTGGGTCAAACCAATGGTCCATTTAGCCCAGTATCCCATCATCATGGTGGCCAATCTAGATCACAAATACTTGGCAAAAACCCAAATAGAAGCAATATTCCATGCTACTTATCCAGGGCAAGCAGTGGCTTCTCCTGTGTCTGTCTTAATAGAAGACTATGGACTTTACCTCCAAGGAATTGTCCAAACTTTTTTTAAAACCAGCTACATTAACCACTCTTATCACTTCCTCTAGCAATGTGCTCCACAGCTTAATTGTTCTGAGTGAAAAAATATTTCTTCCTATAGGTTTTAGAAATATTTCCCTGTAACTTTGAGTGTCCCCTGGTCTTTGTAATTTTTGATGAAGAAAAAAAAAAAATTGACCCATTCTATTCCACTCAGGATTTTGTAGGCTTCAATCACATCTCCCCTCAGCTGTCTTTTTTTAAAGCTGAAGATAGAGAATGACACGGGGAAAAAATCTGTCCCCGTCACCGCCCCGTCACCGGCCCACCATCCTCTGCACCGCCCCGTCACCGCCGTTCCCTTCACCGCCCCGTCACCGTCACCGCCATCCCTTTCACCGCCCCGTCACCGCCACTGCCATCCCATTCACCGCCCCGTCACCGTCCCCGCTGCATCCATATAAGCCTTAGTACTGTAATATTTAGCTTATTCCTTTCTTATAAATCAAAGTTCCTGCTGCTGAACTAGAGAAAGAGATGTTCAGCTGGCAGGGCTTTGTTTATAAATTTTTATCAACACAACTAATATACTATTTTATCCTAAAGCAAAAAATAAATAAATAAATATAATTTTTTTTCCTACCTTTGTTGTCTGGTTTCTGCTTTCCACATCTTCTCATTGAATTCCTTCCATCCACTGTGTGTCTTCTCTCTGCGTCTTCCATTTGCTGTTACTGTGCCTCTCCCTTAACCCCCCCCCCCCCCAATTGGTCTAGCACCCATCTTTTTCCCTCCGCTCCCGCATAGTCTAGCATCTGTCTTCTTCCCACTCTGTCTTCCACATTTCCCTTGGGGGTCTGTTCCTCTCCACCCTCCTTCAATGTCTGTTCTATTCCTTTCCACCACCACCCTTCACTCCCTCCTTTACCATCTGTTCCTTTCTACTACCCTTCAGCTCCTCTCGCGTGGCCTATCTACCTTCCTTCCTCTTATTTTCATGGCATGTTACAATGTAATTTGTGCAAGCCCCTGGAGCCTGCAAGCTCGGTCCCTGTCCCATCCCCACAAACCATCTCGCTTCTGTGCTCCTATTTTCTCCATTTCTAATATCTCCCCTATGTATCTGTCATTGCCCCCCCTGTGTCCATATACCATCCCCATGTCATGTCCCCTTTATGTCTCTGTCCCTATGCCCCATGCACATAATTTCCCCTCTTTCTGTTACCTTCCTGTGTCCAGATTTCCCCTATCTTCCTCTTCCATACCAGTGTGTCTCTTCTTTTCAACCCCATCTAGCTTTTTTCCCTCTTTCTTTCCTCCCCCCTGCTTCTAGCATCTGGCTCACCTGCCAGTCCTTCCCTTTCTTTCCTGCTGTGGGTTTTTCTTTCCGACTTCATCCCCTTGGCCCAGAATCCTTTTCCCTTTCACTCCCTCCTTCCAATTTGAGCCGGGAACACTAGCAATCGCACGGTCCCCGCAGCCACTACCTGCCTGCCCAATCGATCCTAGTGTTTAGCCAGCTCTCTCCCTTCTCCTCACCTTAGTTTATAGGTTTTCTTTTTCGGCGACCTGCACGCGCGGCTGCTCAGTGTTTCCGGTTGCGTCAGAGCAGAAGATCGAAACTGAGCAGCAGCGGGTGCGGGCTCTCTGATAGCGTGCGGGTCGCCGAAAAAGAAAATCTACAAACTAAGGTGAGGAGAAGGGAGAGAGCTGGCTAAACACTAGGATCGATTGGGCAGGCGGGTGTGAGCTGCGGGGACCGCGCGATCCTTCATGCCTCACTGCGGGGACAAGACCATTCACCGCCCCGCGGGCGGTGAATGGCCTTGTCCCCGTCGCCGCAGCGACTGCTAGTTTTCTTCCCCGTTTTCGGCGGGTGACCCGCGGCTAAAATGCGGTGGCCGCGGGTAAACCGCCACCGTGTCATTCTCTAGCTGAAGAGCCCTAACCTCTTTAGTCTTTCCTCATATGAGAAAAGTTCCATCCCCTTTACCATCTTGGTTGGTCTTCTTTGAACCTTTTCTAATTCCGCTATATCTTTTTTGAGACACAGCGACCAGAACCAAATGCAGTATTGAAGGTGAAGATGCATCATGGAGCAATACAAAGACATTATAACATTCTTGCTTTTGTTAATAATTCCTTCTCTAAAAATTCCTAGCATCTTGTTTGCTTTATTGGCTGTCACCGCACATTGGGTGGAAGGTGTCAGCGGTGTTGTCTGACTGGGTGACAAGAGAATTGGATAGAGGATGTGCACTAGATGTGTACTTAGATTTTAGCAAAGCGTTTCACAGTGTTCCACACAGATGTCTAATAAATAAACTGAATACCCTCAAGATGGGTCCCAAAGTGACTGGTTGAGTGGAAGGCGACATAGGGTAGTGATCAATGGAGATAGCTCTGAGGAAAGGGATGTTACCAGTGGTGTGCCTAAAGGTTCTATTCTTGGGCTTGTTCTTTTTAGCATTTTTATAAACAATATTGCTGATGGGTTGTCGGGTAAGATTTGCCTCTTTTCATACGATACCAAAATCTGCACTAGAGTAGACACGCCAGATGGTAGAAACAATGTGAAGAAAGACCTAGCAAAGCTTGAAGAAGGGTCTGAAATTTGGTAGCTACAATTTAATGCTAAGAAATGCAAGATCATACATTTGGGCTGCAAAAACCCGAGGGAACGGTTCAATTAAGGGGGGTGAAGAACTTATGTGCACGGCAGAAGAGCAGGACTTGGGTGTGATTGTATGTGATGATCTTAAGGTGGCCAAACAGGTTGAAAATATGATGGCGAAAGCTAGAAGGATGCTAGGTTGCATAGGGAGAGGTACTGTTGCCCCTGTATAAGACTTTGGTGAGACCTCATTTAGAATATTGTGTACAATTCTGGAGGCTGCACTAAACTAAACTAAACCTTAAGTTTGTATACCGCATCATCTCCATAAAGATAGAGCTCGACACGGTTTACAGGTAATTCAATAAATGAGGGAAGGACATAATAAGAAATTAGAAGTTAAGAAGAGGATAGCTAGATTTACATTTTAAATAGATAGCTTTACATTTTGGAGAAAAGCCAAGTTTTCAGATACTTTTGGAATAATTGGAATGAGCCTAGGTTCCGCAGCGGGGTACTTCCAAATCTCAGTGAATTTGAAGAAAAGGGATTTCCCTAATTTACCTGCATACATGACACCTTTTAACGAGGGGAAAGATAGTTTGAGTAAGTGGAAGGATCTGGTAGTGTCAGGTCTCAAAGAATTCCAGGATAGTGGGATTAGGGGAGGAAGAATGCCATGTAGGATCTTGAAAATTAGGCAGGTACATTTAAAGTGAATCCTAGAAATCACCGGAAGCCAGTAAAGTTTTGACAGAAGCGGGGAAACATGATCGAATTTGCTTTTTGCGAAGATCAACCTAGCCGCAGTGTTCTGAAGTCTTTGAAGCTTTTTCTTGGTTAGACTTAGATGGAATTACAATAGTCCAGTTTGGAAAGAATGACAGCAAAATGTTGTTGGCGGAAATAGGATCTCTTTCCTCAACATGTGAAGACTAAACATTTTTTACCAGAGAGTTGAGATGATCATTAAAGGAAAGTGTAGAATCAATAACGATGCCCAAAATTTTGCTTGAGAATTCGATCTGCAACGTGGGACCAGAAGGTAGTGGAATGACCATGGGTAACTGATCTAATTTTGGGCCAAGACAGAGTAGTTTTGTTTTGGACTCATTCAGTTTCATTTGTACAGAGAGGGCCCAGGATTAGAGTTTCATTATGCAAGCTGTTATATTTTCAGTGAGGTTAGTGAGGTTCGAATCTATCTCAAGAAGGACAAAGATGTCATCTGCATATGTAAATAGTTTCAAAGGGAGAAAGATGGAAGAATTTCAAAGAAGACATATAAATGTTGAAAAGAAGAAGGGGCAGGGGTGATCCCTGGGGAACATGGTTCCATTCATGTTAACAGTGTAAGAGCGGGATGCCTTACAAGCAGCACAGAGGGATATAAGTGACTAAAATTACACCATGTATACACCTGGCTGGGCCTCCGCGTGTGCGGATCGCCTGACTTGATGGACCAAAAGTCTGATCCGGAGATGGCAGTTCTTATGCTCTTATGGTAAAAATTTTGAGAACCATTCTAAGATTGTGGAATCAACACCTATCTCAGAAAGTTGGTAAATTAGGATATCGTGGTGGACAACATCAAAGGCTGCAGATAGATCGAATTGTAGTTGGATAGCAAACTTATTACGAGACTGAAGTTGTTGAATCTTTGAGATTAAAGAGGCCAGCAATAATTCAGTGCTGAAATTGGGTCTGAACCCATATTGGCAAGGTAATAGAATGGAGAATCTCTCTAAGTAAGATGAGAGCTGAGTCGATAATAGCCTCGAGCATTTTGACCAGGAGAGGAATATTTGCTATAGGACAAAAGCTGGAAGGGGAGGATGGGTCTAGATCAGCTTTTTTCAGTAGTAGGGTCAGGGCAATGTGTCCCATTTGTACGGAAAATAGGCCAGATAGTAAGGCTGAGTTGATAATTCTGGTGATAGATGAAATAGCCTGCACGGGAATATTCTCGTAAAGGTAGGAAGGGAACTGGTCCAGGGCACCTTTGCAGGATCTTAATTTGTGGCACAGTTTAGAGACCTGGGCTTCGGATACATGCTCAAAGACTGTCCAGAATCTGTCTACTGGGATAGGGTTAGTGATGCTGGGCACCAGAGAATTGTAAGTGACATATTCATAGGGGATCTGACTCAAGGGCTTCAAGGTAAAATAACACTATTCGCCGATGACGCCAAACTATGTAATATAGTAAGTGAATGCAGTTTACAGAATTATATGGCGCAGGACCTGCTTACATTGGAAAGTTGGTCCTCAACCTGGCAGTTAGGCTTCAATGCTAAGAAATGTAAGGTCATGCACCTCGGAAGCGGAAATCCATGCAGGACGTACTTCTTGAACGGAGAAACTTTAACTAGGACTTCAGCAGAACGAGATTTAGGAGTAATCATCAGTGCAGACATGAAAACTGCCAATCAAGTGGAGAAGGCTTCATCTAAGGCAAGGCAGATATTGGGTTGTATCAACAGAAGTTTCGTCAGCCAAAAGCCTGAAGTCAAAATGCCGTTGTACAGGGCCATAGTGAGACCTCATCTGGAGTACTGCGTGCAATTCTGGAGGCCACATTACAGTAAAGATGTGCGCAGAATTGAATCGGTTCAACGGACGGCCACCAGGATGATCTCGGGGCTCAAGGGTCTCTCGTACGAAGAAAGACTGAACAAATTGCAGCTCTACACTCTTGAGGAACGTAGGGAGAGGGGAGACATGATCGAAACATTTAAGTACCTCACGGGACGTGTCGAAGTGGAAGATGATATTTTCTTTCTCAAGGGACCCTCGGCCACAAGAGGGCACCCACTCAAACTCAGGGGCGGAAAATTTCATGGCGACACCAGAAAGTATTTCTTCACAGAGAGAGTGGTTGATCATTGGAACAAGCTTCCAGTGCAGGTGATCGAGGCAGACAGCGTGCCAGACTTTAAGAATAAATGGGATACCCATGTGGGATCCCTACGAGGGTCAAGATAAGGAAATTGGATCATTAGGGCATAGACAGGGGGTGGGTAAGCAGAGTGGACAGACTTGATGGGCTGTAGCCCTTTTCTGCCGTCATCTTCTATGTTTCTATGTTTCTATGATGGAAAAGAGCTTCTTATAGAAGCAACCTTTTCGTTGAAGAATTTTGTTAGGTCATCTGCTGCTGGGGAGAATAGAGGAGTCATTTTTAGAGGTTAAGGAGCGCCAGATGTTAAACAGTGTGCTGCTTTGGTTTGGAACTGGTGATTTTGTCACTGTAGAAATTCTTCCTTGCTTTTTTTAGTACTGTATTGTAGAACTTGATACTGTCTATCTGCAGGGGATTTAGATTTTTTCCATTTACGCTCCAGTACTCGGCATTTCTGCTTCAGTTCTCTGTGGTACGGAAGATACCAGGGGTCTTACGGGAGTAGGACACCATTTTAGTAGATAGAGGGGCAAGAGAGCAGTATGTAGACTCGGAGAGGTTTACCCAGTTGTGTCAGTTGGTTTCTGGGGTATCAGGTTTGGGACAAAAGGAAAACTGGTTGAGAAATTGGGTCCAGAACTGTTCGCTTGCAATTTTTTTACGGAAGGTAGTAGATTTTGTGGTGCAGGGTTGAACCCCAAAGTGAGACATGAAAATGGGGAGATAGAAGGTACCTAGAAAAAAGATGCACCTTTAAAAAGATATAAAAAGAATAGAGTCGGTCCAGAGGAAGGCTACTAAAATGGTGTGTGATCTTCATCATAAGGTGTATGGGAACAGACTTAAAGATCTCAATCTGTCGACTTTGGAGGAAAGGCGGGAGATATGATAGACACGTTTAAATACCTAAGTAATATAAATGCGCATGAGTCAAGTCTCTTTCATTTGAAAGGTAAGCACAGTTACTTACCGTAACAGGTGTTATCCAGTGACAACAGACAGATATTCTCACATATGGGTAACGTCAACCACGGAGCCCCGATGCGGACAGCTTCACAAGCAGACTAGGTTGAAGAACTTTTAGAAAGTTCGCGACTGCCACACCGCTCATGTGCGAGTGCCTTCCCGCCCGACGTAAGGCGTGCGTCTCCTCAGTTTAGATAGCTAGCTAAGAAGCCTACTAGGGGAGGTGAGTGAGTTGTGAGAATATCTGCCTGCTGTCCCTAGATAACACCTGTTACGGTAAGTAACTGTGCTTTATCCCAGGACAAGTAGGCAGCACATTCTCACATATGGGTGACCTCCAAGCTAACCAGAATGGGATGGTGGGAGTGTTGGCAATTCAGGAGGAAGGGAGCCTCCCGAACAGCCTCAAGGAAGGGGTCCTTGACCTCGACTTGCCTCGACTCGGAGACCCAGGAGGCGTAGAAAACTGCCGAGGCCAAGACCCATGCCCAGGCTGTACTGAGGCCTCAACGGATCTCGAGGCCCGAGGTACTGGAGACCGGCCCCTTCAAGGAGAAGAGTCCTTTGGCCGCTTAGAAGGCAGGTGCCTCGAAGACGAGGCAAGCTTAGCATGGTGCCTCGATTGAAGCCTAATGGTCGGCGACTCAGGCGTAGAAGTATGAGGCGAAGAGTCACTCGAGGACAACCGGCGAGACCAGCGAGGCTTGTCCTGAGGAGCCTCGGTAGGGTGCTCAGGCTGGCTCGCTGGGAGCAGGGTCAAGATGGGCCAAGACAGCTGAAATTTGCGTGGTCAGGATGGCCTATGGGCACCGAGACCAATGGATCTGGTCGGACAGGTGCAGTAGTGCACTCCTATGAGGGCGATCTCAAGGAAGAGTTTCCCTATGCTTGGAGGGAGGTCTCGTAGATGCTAGCAGGACTGCACTCACTGCCTGGGACACCGGGGACTCCGTGGAAGGCTTCTTCGTTAGAGAACCTGAAAGAGGAAGAAGAGACTTACCTGAGGACGGGGCCTTCACAGGCATGGCTGACGGGGCCCTCAAGGCAGGAGGCGACTTGATCGAGGTCGAGGCCGAGGTAGCTACGGGGGCCGAGGCCGGAGTCAAGGTCTTGTCCTCTGGCAGCTCCATAGCGCCGAAGAGCTCAAGGATCCGGGCACACCGCCTACAAAGGGCCCGCAGTTGGAGAGTGGCACAGTGCGGACAGGACTCGGTCCGGTGGTTAGAGCCCAGGCACTGAATGTACCAACGATGAAGGTTGGTAATAGAGATCACCCGACCACACTGCGGGCACTTCTTAAACCTGGTGACAGGCCAGGACACAGAGAAAAACAACAGCCGTGGCCGAACAAGGCCAGATGGTCTGGTCGAAACCCGAGGGCCCCCAGACCAAACGAACAGAAGAAAATTTTTAAAAATGGTTTTTTTTAAGACGAACCGCACAGTGACCAACCCGTATAAATCAAAAAAGCAAGCCACAGTGCAAGAAGGCACTTAGATTTTGCGCAGAGCTGAGCGACAGGGCTTCTTGGCTCCGCGGAAAACTAAGAGTTTATGCTGCCTGCTTGTCCTGGGATAATACTGAATACACCACCTGTGTGGGTCAGTGAGGGAGATCGCGCGCTGGCAACGTCTACACTTCTTGAAGCTTGTGACCGGTCTGGACATAGATGGAAAGATGGCCTCAGCAAAATCGAAACCCGCCAGCGGAGGCCGCAAAGCAGGTCCCACCGTGACGAAAGCAATAAAATTTAAGGTTTATGGGTTGTTTTTTTTTAAAGAAATGAAAACACGCAAAAAAAAAAACCAAACAAACAAACACAGCGACCCTGAAAAATAACAGAATACGAGCTGTGGTGAGAGAAGGCACGAGAACTGAGGAGACGCACGCCCTTGCATGGGCGGGAAGGCACTTGCGCATGCACGGTGCGGCAGTCGCAAACTTTCTAAGTTCTACAAGCAAATCAGCTTGCAAGCTGTCTGCATCTGGGCTCCGTGAATGACGTCACTCACATGTTGAGAATAGGCTGCCTGCTTGTCCTGAGATAAAGCACAGTTATTTACCGTAACAGTTGTTATCCAGGGACAGCAGGCAGATATTCCCACACATGGGTGACGTCACCGACAGAGCCCCGCAGCGGACAGCCTCGAAAGCAAACTTGCTTGAAGATCTCGATCTTTCGAGGACTGCATCGCGCATGCGTGCGTGCCTTCCCACCCGAACTAGGGGGCGCCTCTCCTGAGAGGATCCTCAGTTCAGATACCTAGCCAAGAAGCCAACCAGGGGAGGTGGGAGGGTTGTGGGTGATCTCCAAGCTAAGTAAAAAGGGATGGAGGGAAGTTGGCAATTTACGAAAAAAGATTTTGCAAAACAGATTGGCCAAAGTGGCCATCCCTCCTGGATAAGGTATCCAGACAATAATGAGAGGTGAAAGTATGAACCGAGGACCAAGTGGCAGCCTTGCAGATTTCCTCAATAGGAGTTGATCGGAGGAAAGCTACAGATGCCGCCATAGCTCTAACTTTGTGGCCCGTCACTCAACCTTGCAGAGGAAGACCAGCCTGAGCATAGCAGAAAGAAATGCAAGCAGCCATCCAGTTGGAGATTGTGCGCTTTGATATAGGACGTCCCAACCTGTTCGGATCAAATGAGATGAAAAGTTGAGGAGATGTTCTGTGCAGTTGAGTGCGTTGGAGGTAGAAAGCCAAGGCACGTTTACAATCCAAGGTATGAAGGGCCACTTCTCCAGGATGAGAATGAGGTTTTGGAAAAAATACAGGTAGAACAATAGACTGATTGATGTGAAATTCTGAAACAACTTTAGGTAAGAATTTAGGATGAGTACGGAGTACCACCTTGTCATGATGAAAAACTGTGAAAGGTGGATCTGCAACCAAAGCTTGTAACTCACTGACTCGTCGAGCAGATGTGAGGGCGATCAAGAACACAGCTTTCCAAGTGAGATACTTGAGATGAGTTTTGTCAAGCGGTTCAAAAGGAGGTTTCATAAGTTGAGCTAAAACAACATTGAGATCCCAAACCACTGGAGGTGGTTTAAGCGGTGGATGGAGATTTAGAAGTCCTTTCATAAAGCGAGAAACCATAGGATGTGCAGAAAGGGGTTTTCCATCCAGAGGCTGATGAAAAGCAGCTATAGCACTAAGATGGACTCGAATAAATGTAGTTTGAAGTCCAGAATGTGACAAATGAAGCAAGTAGTCCAGAACTGATGCTACGGAGGACGATATAGGTTGCAAGTGACGTGTAGAACACCAAGTAGAAAATCTAGTCCACTTCTGGCCATAACATTTTCTAGTTGATGGCTTTCTGGAAGCAAGTAATATATCTTGAACAGACTGAGAAAATTGAGAAAAGTCTGTTATGCAGAAAGGTACCAAGCTGTTAAGTGTAGAGACTGCAGATTGGGATGAAGCAAGGATCCTTGACTCTGTGTGAGTAGAGAAGGAAATATTGGCAGCAGGAGAGGCTCCCTGGTGCTGAGTTGAAGTAGAAGGGAGAACCAAGGTAGCCTGGGCCACCGAGGAGCTATCAGAATCATGGTGGCATGTTCTGACTTCAGTTTGACTAGAGTCTTGAGAATCAGAGGAAACGGAGGAAAGGCATAACGGAACCGATTCCTCCAATCCAGTAGAAACGCATCCACTTCGAGACGTTGAGGAGCGTAAATGCGGGAGCAAAATTGAGGCAGTTTGAAGTTGAGAGGTGATGCAAACAGATCTATCTGCGGAGTTCCCCAACGAGCAAAGATTTGGCGAAGAGTAGGATAATTGAGCGTCTATTCGTGAGGCTGTAGAAGACGACTCAATTTGTCCGCCAAATAATTGTGTTGACCCTGAATGTAAACAGCTCTGAGGTAGAGGTTGTGAAGAATTGCCCAATGCCACAATTTCAGAGCTTCTTGACATAGGGAATGAGATCCCGTCCCTCCTTGTTTGTTGACATAATACATGGCTACCTGGTTGTCTGTATGTACAAAAATCACCATGTCGTGAAGGAGATGTTGAAAAGCTTTGAGAGCATAGAATATCGCTCTGAGTTCCAACAGATTGATATGACACCGACGGTCTGCTGGAGTCCATAGACCCTGAGTGCAGAGACCGACCACATGAGCTCCCCATGCGTACGTTGACGAGTCGGTTGTGAGGACTTTCTGATGAGGAAGAGGGTGGAACAGCAAGCCTCTTGAAAGATTCAAAGAGAGCATCCACCAACGGAGAGACTTCCGCAATGAAGGAGTTATGGAAATCAGTTGAGAAGGTGGATCCACGGTTTGCTGCCATTGGGATGCCAGTGTCCATTGAGGAATACGAAGGTGAAGTCTGGCAAAAGGAATCACATGAACTGTAGAAGCCATGTGACCGAGCAGAACCATCATCTTTAGTGCTGGAACGGATGGAAGGTGGAAGACTTGATGAGAAATCTGAAGAAGTGCGGCCTGACGTGGTTGTGGAAGGTAGGCTCTCAGATTGATAGTGTCCAGAGTTGCTCCTATGAACTGGAGAGACTGAGAGGGAGTTAACTGAGATTTGGGAACGTTTATGTGAAATCCCAAACTTTGAAGAAAAAGAATAGTCTGATGGGTCACTGCAATAACCCCTGAAAAAGAGGGAGCTTTGATGAGCCAGTCGTCAAGGTATGGAAATACTTGGAAACCCTGGTTGCGAAGAGCTGCAGCCACCACCACCAGACATTTTGTGAAAACTCTGGGAGAAGAAGCCAACCCGAAGGGGAGAACTCGGTACTGCAGATGAAGGCTTCCTACTTGAAATCTGAGGTACTTGCGAAATGCTGGATGAATAGGGATATGAGTATACGCCTCTTTGAGATCGAGGGAACACATCCAAACCCCGTGATCCATTAAGGAATATAAAGTTGGCAGAGTGAGCATTCGAAATTTCTCTTTGACTAGATATTTGTTGAGAGCTCTGAGATCCAGGATCGGTCGCAAATCCCCCGTCTTTTTGGGAACTAGAAAATAACGGGAGTAGAATCCCAAGTTCCTTTGGGGAAGAAGAACTTCCTCCACAGCTCGCAGGCGAAGCAGAGCCCGAGCTTCTTGAAGAAGAAGGGGAAGGTGCGACTGATTGGAAGGACACTCTCTTGGATGGCGATCTGGAGGCACCTGAAGCAACCGAAGAGAGTATCCCTCTCGTAGGATGGTAAGCACCCAGAGATCTGATGTAATGAGCTCCCACTGGTGATAAAATGTGGAAAGACGACCCCCTATGGGAAGGGGAGAATTTGGAAACAGGGAAATTGGAATGCTCAGGCTGAGACTGTCAAAAAGACTGAGCTGGTTTGGTGGCAGCAGGAGTCTGAGACTTTTGCTGGCACTGTTGTTGAGGAGGACGACGAGGAGGAGGCCTGGAAAAAGCAGGAGTCGTTTTCTGAGGATAACGACGTGGAGTCTGTTTAAAACCTCTAGTTGGTGTAGGTTTAGGTTTTGGTCGAATGAGGGAAGCAAAAGAGCATTCATGTTCTGAGAGACGCTTGGTAGCTGCTTCAATAGAGTCATCAAACAATTTGTTCCCCTGACAAGGTAGATTCGCCAATCGATCTTGAAGATTGGGATCCATGTCAACAATGCGTAACCATGCTAAACGACGCATGGCTACAGCAAAGGCAGATACTCGAGACGAGAGTTCAAATGCGACATATGAGGCTAGTAACATGAAGAGTCGTAATTGAGAAAGAGTCTTGAGGATGAGTTTGAATTCCGAAAGACGAGTTGTGGAGATATCCGGGTAAAAAGATGGTAATATCTTCAGAAAGTGGTTGAAGTAAGATGTAAAAATGTAGCTATAATTAAGAACTCTATTTGCCATCATAGAGTTCTGGTATAAACGACGACCAAACTTATCCATGGTACGACCTTCTCTGCCTGGAGGAACTGAAGCGTAGATTTTGGAAGGATGAGCTTTCTTTAAAGATGATTCTACTACCAAGGATTGATGAGAAAGTTGAGATTTTTCATAACCCTTACATGGAACAGTTCGATAACGGGATTCCAATTTAGATGGAATGGCAGTGATGGAATAAGGAGTCTCCATGTTACGAACAAAGGTTTGTTTGAGAACAGGAGTCATTGGTAAACATAGTGACTCTTTAGGTGGATGAGGAAGCTCCATATCTGCTAAATATTCAGGAGTATATTTAGAATCTGAATGGAGGTCCAGTTTGAGAGCTTGTCCCATATCAAAGATAAATTTTGCAAATGAAATGGATTTGGAATCAGATGCTTCCTCAGGAGACACACTGCGAGATTTAGGAAGTGCTGAGTAGGAAGGAGAAGCCTCTCTAGAATATGGTGAGAGTGGTTCTGACTCCAGACGTAGAGTTACAGAAGAAGCTGTACTATGTGGTGGAGTAAGAGAATGTTTTCTCTTAAGGCTCCTGGATGGAGAAGTACCAGGTGTACGTGGTACCGAATGAGTCGAGGTCTGAGGTGAAGTGTCTCGACGAGCTGGTTTTGACGGTGGAGTCTTTGGTCGAGAAGGACTTCGAGTCGATTCTCGATGGTGTTGGGATCCGTGCTTCGATTTCGAAGAATGAGGCAGAGAAGTCTCGGTATCCAAAGCAGAAGACTCCCTCCGAAGCTTGGAAGCAATATGTCTCGAATGCTTCGACCGGTGCTTCGGAGGAAGTGATTCCGGAGAAGAATCAGATGAAGGTATTCTCTTCGGTGTCCGGGATCGGCCTCGAGATACTGGAAGCTCCGGTTGGGTGACAGGCTGATCCATCCGAGGCAAGGTCGAGGACGGGACCAATTGAGCCACTAAAGAGGAAATCTGAGTGGTCAGTATAGATTTTAGCATGTCCTCCAGCATCGGCACCGAGACAGAAGGTTCTGATCTCGTAGGTGCAGCAGTACACTCCGAAGAGGGCGACCTTTAAGGTGAGTGTTCCCTTATCTTGGAGGTACGCTTGTAAGATGGGCGTGCAGAGGACTCTGGTGGCTTCTTGGGTACGGTACCTGAAAGAGAACCCGGAAACTTACCCCCTATGGAAGACTTCACTAATGGCACCGTCTTCGAGGGAACCGAAGCAGGCAAGGTCGAGGCCTTCGAGACCGAAGCTCCCGCCGGAACTTGGGTCGAAGCCTTCGAGACCGTGGTCGTCGATGTTGTCGGAGTCGAAGCCTTCGAGACCGGGGCAGCCGCCGAGGTCGAAGTCGAATCCGAAGGTTGCTCCATGTCTCTGAAAAGTTGAAAAAATTGGGCGCACCTGCGTCGAAAAGACCGTGGAGTGAGAGTGAAACAACGATGACAATCTTCTGGGGAATGGGTTGGACCCAGGCACTGTAGACAGCGGCAGTGGGGATCGGTGACCGAAATTACACGATTGCACTGACGACAACGTTTAAACCCGGTGAGAGGCCGGGACATAGAAAAAATAAAGTCCGTGTCGAACGGAAGGAGCAATTGGGCCTAGGCCCAAGGCTCACCAGCCGGACAAGAAAGAAAAGAAACAAAAAATTTCTTTTTTTTTTTTTTATGGAAAAAGGAGAAATAAAATAGAAGAGCACAGCGAACGAACTTTACTGAAAAAAAGAAACAGCCGCGGTGAAGAGAAGGCTAAATTGCTGCAGAGATGTAGAAAAACGTGTCTTCTTGTCTCCGTGGAATTAAATGAACTGAGGATCCTCTCAGGAGATGCGCCCCCTAGTTCGGGCGGGAAGGCACGCGCGCATGTGCGATGCAGTCCTCGAAAGATCGAGATCTTCAAGCAAGTTTGCTTTCGAGGCTGTCCGCTGTGGGGCTCCGTCGGTGACGTCACCCATGTGTGGGAATATGCTGCCTGCTTGTCCTGGGATAATAAGCAAATCTACATTGCAAGTCACATTACTGTAGCACATCAAATCTCCCTCTCCCATAGCCACTGGAATAGACTTTGATTCACTTATCCTTTCTAGAAATAATTTCTAATTCCAGTGTTTATCAACCCAGCCAGTCAGGCTGATAAACACTGACACACCCAATCAGGCTGATAAAACCTGACACAGCCAGTCAGGTTTTCAGGATAGCCTCAATGAATATGCACAAAAGAAATTTTGCATACTAAGGAAGAAGTGCATGTTATCTTCATATATCCTAAAAACCCAACTGGCTGGGTGTGGCTGGGTTGAGAAGCACTATCCCATTCTATTCAGTGGGAGTGTCAGCAAAGTTGACTCCACCTAAGTGCACGTCGGTTAAGTGCATGCTTCAGTTATCCGCAGCCTACCACCACAGTCCCGGTTTGTTTGTTTTTTTTTTACATTAATGTCAATGGACATAAACTCCGGATATTTGCAATTCAGATAAGCACACAATCCGCTTATGCGCACCGATGCCATAAGTCCAACCTCTATTCTTTCACGTTACATTCACATTCTGACTGGGAATGGCTAGGCTTCACACAGCAGCTTAAAGCGCTGTGACAGCTGGGAAAGCGAGTGCCCTGCTTCCACTCAAGCTGTAGTGCATAGCTTTCCTGTACTTTAGGCTCCAGCAACCCATACGCCATATTTAAACTGAGCCGGCTTAACTACAGCCTTCCCCTACCTATCCCCCACTCCTATTAAGCGCACACTCCATATAAGCGCACATGGAGACCCAGTCCGAAGGGCATGCACTTAAGCGGAGTGAACTGTACTCCACAGAAGTCAAGTAACGTTTGTCCAATACCATTTAAGAGAGCCAAGGTTTTAAAGCGGTTCACAAAAGCAGCTAACAAAAAACTATATATATACACACACAATATATATATATATATATATATATATATATATATATATATACATAGTATATAAAACCCTGTCTTACTATACAAGTACCTTCTTCCACAAGTGTTTGTTATTTTTTGTTCGTTAACTCAGTTTCAAGATGTGCGTTTTAGAAAGAACACTTATGAAAAGGTTGCTCATGCTATTTTTCCCAATATTGTTTAGACCAGGGGTGCCCAATACGTCAATCGTGATCGACCGGTAGCTCAGGAAGGCAACGTGAGTCAATCGCAGAGCCCATCCCGGGCTCCGTGATAGACTCGTGTTGCCGTCCCGATCTACCGAACCTATCAATCTTCCTCTCCCCAACGTCAAAGACGCTGACGCCGGGCATCCACTTTAGGCTATTTTTTTCATTTTGGGGGGGGGGGGGCGTGGTGGCGGCAGCAGCAGCAGCCTGAAAAAGAAATCATCCTGGCCCGGGTCGGTGTCATACTCCGGAAATTCTACCTCTTTCAGCAGCCCTCTCCCTTCTACCTACTTCCGGCCACACCCCCTGCTCCGCGGCTCTCTTCAGCAACTCAGCAGCAGCGATCGACACAAGCTTCTGACGTAGGGGCCTACCCTCTGCAAGTCCCGCTTGTTTCAACTTCCTTTTTCCACAAAGGCGGAACTCGTAGAGGGAGGCCTCGATGTCAGCAGCCTTTCTTGATCACCGCTGCTGACGAGGGTGTTGCCGGGTGTTGCCGGGTGCAGGTAGAAGGGAGAGGGCCAGATGCAGGACTCGCGGGTGAGGGAGCAGAAGAGAGAGAGAAAGAGAGAGGGGAGGGAAACAAAAGGAAATATTTCATACTGGGCTGGGCCGGAGTGGAGGGAGGGTGGAAAGATTCTGGCTACAGGATGCATTAACAAAGGAAAAGGGGAAAAGCTGAAAATGGAGATAGTGACACAAAGGGTAAGCAGGACCTACTGAATAAGGATAGAGATATAGAGGGGACATGAAGAGGAGGTGAAATAGAGACATAGAAGTAATGCTGAAAAAGTGTGTGTGGGGGGGAGATAAAGACATTGAAAGGGCAAATGATGAACATGGGGAAAAGACAAGGACAGAGACAAATGAAGATTCTAAAAAAGTGGTGAGATAAGGATATAGGTGAGATGGAAACAAAGAAGGGGGATGCTGGAAAATAGGTGGAATGGTAATTCTGACAGACATAGAAGGGAAATGCTGGATCAAGGAGAGATGGGGCTCAGGCTGGATGGAATGGGGAGCGGAATGCTGATCAGCGCAACGCTTCTGCAGGGAAAGCTTGGGACGGCGGTGGCTTGGGGGCTGTTCCCCGATGGCGGTGGCAGCAAACCGAGTGGCTTGGGGGAGGGCACGGAGAAAGAAAGAATAGGGCAGACAGGGAGACAGAAAGAAGGGGGAACAGGGAGACAGAAAGAAAAAGTTGGGGGAGAGAATGAGGTCTGGAGGAAAGGAAACATACAGGAGGCTGAAAGGAAGAAAGATTGGATGCGCAGTCAGAAGAAGAAAGTGCAACCAGAGACTCATGAAATCACCAAACAAAAAAAGGTAGGAAAAATGATTTTATTTTCAATTTAGTGATCAAAATGTGTGTTTTGAGAATTTATATCTGCTGTCTATATTTTGCACTATGGCTCCCTTTTACTAAACCGCAATAACGTATTTTAGCACAGGGAGCCTATGAGCATTGAGAGCAGTGCGAGGCATTCAGCATAACTCCCTGTGCTAAAACCTGCTATCATGGTTTAGTAAAAAGGGAGGGGGTATATTTGTCTATTTTTGTATTTTGTTACTGAGGTGACATTGCATATAGTCATCTGCCGTGACATCTTTGAAAAAACCAGGAATATGAATAATTAACATTTTCTCTGCCTTTCAGTGTGCTTTGTGTTTTTTGAAAAATTTTATTGTTGGTAGATCATTTGATTTAGTCATTATAAAAGTAGCTCGCAAGCTCATAAAGTGTGGGCACCCCTGGTTTAGACAATCTTAGTCGAAAGAAGGTGGAGGTTTGGAGAGAAAAAAAAAAGCTACACAAATATGCTACATACTAGAAATAAATTAACAGAAAATAGTTTGTCTACTATCCAAATTTCCGAGCTTACCAACACCCGAGATAGCTTATATTGTGTTTGGCACCCCAATTATTTTGAAATGCTAGAACTTATAAACTGATCTTGCGCGTAGTCGCTCCTCAGCCAGATTCTCACCGAGGTTCTCGTTCTCCAAGGCCGTCGGCACTTCGCCGTTCTCCAGAATACTGAAGCCCACATCATTCTCGATACCAGCTATTTCATTCTCTTGCTGCGCCAGAAAAGCAGCAGCCGGGTCCTCCTCACCCAGCACTCCATTACCGACGCCTTGTGGCATACCAAACACGTCAAACTCTGCCATAGTCCGTGTACCCGGAGCCGCAAAATCACACCAACTCAGCAAGAAAACCGAAGGCTGCGAGGTCACCAACAAATAACGGTGAACGGAAACCGAGCGACCCACCGGAAATCAGCAGCCTTCAACGAACCGCCTCTAACCACCAATCAAAACAAGCCGACACACTACTGAAGACAGGGCCAACCAACCAGCTTGGAAAAAGACTTTTGCATAGCACGCTCTTTCAGCGTAGTAAGCGTTTTCCCTTAAGCGTTTCTATTTAAGGATTTTGCCAGAAGGTTAATGCTGTGCCAGAAGGGCCGTGGGTGTTATCAGCGAGACTGGGTACAATATGTTCTTACGTACGGAGTGACGTTTTCGGCGGAACCTCGGTGCGACATTGTATGTAAAAGTTGTGCTTACATTACAACTAACTTTAAGAGCCTCTGGCGCTCGTGCGTCAGCCCTCCCCTCAGCCAAGAAGAGGAGGCGGAAGGGTTGAGAAAACTCTACCTGTTGTCCTCGGATAACATCTGTTGCAAGAAGGCCTTTGATTGTGTAGAATGGACCTTCATGTATCAAGCAATGGATTGGTTTGGTATTGGTTCCGGATTTATACAAATGATTCAAACCTTTCTGCCAGATTATATATTAATAATACTTTTTCAGAACGTTCGTCTGGAGAGGGGAGTTAGATGGGGGTTTCCATTATCTCCTCTGCTTTTTGATATTGTTCTGGAACCCTTGCTATTGGTTATTCAACAGGCAGAGGAGATTCAGGGTATTCCTTATGCAGGTTGGGAATATAAGGTCTCTGCTTATGCAGATGATATTTTGCTTTATTTGAAAAATCCTGAATCTACCATCTCGTATTTACTAGACTTGATTGACAGATTTGGAAAATTTTCTGGATACAAAATAAATTGGACTAAATTGGAGAGTATAAAATATTTAGGTATTTGGATTCAAAAAATGCTGGAAGATAGGTTGAGAGTAAATGAAAAATCCTTATTGCTAAAGGTCTCAGAAATGTGTGAGCACTGGAACCCATTACATCTGTCTTGGTGGGGGAGAGTCCAAACGGTTAAAATGATGATTTCTCCTGTGGTTTGCTACCCAATGGATATGTTGCCAGTTTATTTTCAGGGGTCTTTTTTTTTTATAAGAAATTGAATAGTATTCTCACCAAATTTAGTTGGCTGGGTAAAGCTGCTCAAATTGCTTTAGTATCTTTACAAAAGCTAATTGCAGCGGGTGGGGTAAATTTTCCCAATTTTTATAGGTACCATCAGGCCTATATACTGCATCAGGGTATGTATTGGATCCTCCCCAAGCTCATGGAAAATCTTCCGGACTGGTTAAGGTTGGAATGGCAACTCCTGTCTCCATTGAGATTGTGTCACATTTTAAGTATCAAGTTACCTAGGATGTATAAGAACAATAGAATTTTTAACATAAGAACATAAGCAATGCCTCTGCTGGGTCAGACCTGAGGTCCATCGTGCCCAGCAGCCCACTCACGCGGCGGCCCCAACAGGTCCAGGACCTGTGCAGTGATCCTCTATTTATACCCTTCTATCCCCCTTTCCAGCAGGAAATTGTCCAATCCTTTCTTTAAACTCCAATACCGTATTCTGCCCTATTACGTCCTCTGGAAGCGCATTCCAGGTGTTCACCACACGCTGGGTAAAGAAGAACTTCCTAGCATTTGTTTTGAATCTGTCCCCTTTCAGTTTTTCCGAATGCCCTCTTGTTCTTATATTTTTTGAAAGTTTGAAGAATCTGTCCCTCTCTACTCTCTCTATGCCCCTGATCTTATAAGTCTCTATCATATCCCCTCTAAGTCTCCTCTTCTCCAGGGAAAAGAGACCCAGTTTCTCCAATTTCTCAGCGTATGAAAGGTTTCCCATCCCTTTTATCAGACGTGTCGCTCTCCTCTGAACCCTCTCAAGTAATGCCATATCCTTCTTAAGGTACGGCGACCAATATTGGATGCAGTATTCCAGATGCGGGCGCACCATCGCCCGATACAGCGGCAGGATAACTTCTTTCGTCCTGGTTGTAATACCCTTCTTGATTATACCTAGCATTCTATTCGCTCTCTTAGCGGCCGCTGCACACTGTGCCATCGGCTTCATTGTCATGTCCACCATTACCCCCAAGTCCCTTTCTTGGGTACTCTCGTTCACTAACATCCCTCCCATTGTATAGTTGTAGCTCGGGTTTCTGCTTCCCAGATGCAATACTTTACATTTCTCAACGTTGAACTTCATCTGCCATCTCGTTGCCCATTCCCCTAGTTTGCTCAAGTCCCTTTGCAATTCTTCGCAGTCCTCTTTAGTCCGAGCTCCACTAAATAGTTTGGTGTCGTCCGCAAATTTTATTATCTCACACTTCGTCCCTGTTTCTAGATCATTTATGAATATATTAAATAGCAGCGGCCCAAGCACCGAGCCCTGCGGGACACCACTCGTGACCCTCCTCCATTCCGAGTAGTGGCCCTTCACCCCTTCCCTCTGTTTCCTACCCGCCAACCAGTTTCTGATCCATCTATGAACGTCTCCGTCCACCCCATGGCACCTTGTCAAAGGCTTTTTAGAAATCCAGTATATGATATCTATGGGGTCTCCTCTGTCCATCTGTTTGTTAATTACTTTGAAGAAGTGCAATAAGTTAGTTAGGCACGATCTCCCCCTGCAGAAACCATGTTGGCTTGTTTTCAGAAGTTCGTTTCTTTCCAAATGTTCATTGATGTTTTCTTTTATCAGTGCTTCTGCCATTTTCCCCGGAACCGAGGTGGGACTCACCGTTCTGTAGTTTCCCGGGTCACCTCTTGATCCCCTTTTAAAGATGGGCGTGACGTTGGCTATCTTCCAATCCTCCGGAATCACTCCTGTTTTCAGGGATAGGTTACAAATTTGCTGCGTTAGTTCCGCTATCTCCTCCTTTAATTCTTTCAGAATCCTTGGATGGATTCCATCTGGACCTGGGGATTTGTCAGTTTTTAGTTTTTCTATCTGCCTGCGCACATCTTCAAGGCTCACTTCCATGGATGTTAATTTTTCAGCTTGATTTCCATTGAAGAATTGCTCAGGTTCCGGTATGTTGGTTGTGTCTTCATTCGTAAATACAGACGAAAAGAACATGTTAAGTCTTTCCACGACTTCTTTCTCCTCCTTCACTACTCCCTTCCTGTCTCCGTCATCCAGCGCCCCACCTCCTCCCTAGCTGGCTGTTTCCCTTTAACATATCTGAAGAACGGTTTGAAATTTTGTGCCTCCCTGGCTAGCCTCTCTTCATACTCTCTTTTGGCTTTACGAACCACACAGTGACATTCTTTTTGATACTTCCTGTGCTCTTTCCAGTTCTCCTCAGTTTTGTCCTTTTCCATTTCCTGAATGAATTTTTCTTAATGCCTATCGCTTACTTCACTATTTTAGTGATCTATACCGGATCTTTTGTTCGACTCTTTTTGCACCCCTTTCTGAATCTGGGGATATACAGTTTTTGAGCCTCTCTCACCGTGTCCTTGAAAAAAGACCAGGCATGTTCTACCGTTTGGCATTTCTTGGAAGTGTTCCTAAGTTTCTTCCTTACCATTTCCCTCATTGCTTCGTAGTTTCCTTTTCTGAAGTTGAAAGTTGTCGCTATGGTTTTCTTTCCTTTCGATATTCCTACTTCAACCTTGAACTTGATCATATTATGATCGCTGTTTCCCAATGGTCCCACTACTTCCATTTTTTTTCAGGTCTCATTAACCCATTTAGGATTAGATCCAGAGTGGCATTTCCTCTTGTCGATTCTCTAACAAGCTGTTCCATGAAGCAATCTTGTGTAGCCTCCAGGAATTCTGTATCCCTAGCGCATCTTGAGCTTCCAAGACTCCAGTCTATCCCAGGGTAGTTGAAGTCTCCCATAATAACTGTGTAACCGCTTTTGCATTCTCGCTTCATCTCAGCTTCCATTTCTTTATCGATATTTCCGATTTGCCCGGGTGGACGATAGTATAGGCCCATCTTTATTTCATGTCCTTTCCTACCTGGTATTTTAACCCATAGCGATTCCAGCTTGTTGGTCGTCTCCGCTATGTCTATTCTTGTCGATTGTATGCTTTCTTTTATGTATAGGGCTATTCCACCTCCTTTCTGACCTGACCTGTCCTGGCGATAGAGCTTGTACCCCGGCAGTGCTGTATCCCATTTGCTTTCCTCATTCCACCATGTTTCAGAGATTCCAACGATGTCTATATCCTCTGCATTAGCCATGGCTTCTAGTTCCCCCATTTTGTTTTTTAGGCTCCTTGCATTAGTATATATGCAATTTAGATCCTGGCATTTTGTTGTCTTCATTTTCTTTCCCTGTGCTTCGGTCTTTAGTGTCTTCTCTTTTGCTACAATCTTTCTAACCTCCTCTTCTGGGTTAGTTGAGTCCTGTATTTCGTCCCTTGTTTCTTCCCAGCCTTTTTTCCCCTTAGTATCTTCACAGGATACCTTCTTCCGAATCGTCAACACTAGGTCGACTGTCGGCTTTCCCCTTCCTCTTAGTTTAAAGCCTGTTCTATTCCTCTCTTGATGTTGTTTGCTAGAAGTCTTGTTCCCGCCGCACTCAGGTGCAGTCCATCTCTCCTGTAGAGCTTGCTCTTGCCCCAAAACGTTGTCCAGTTCCTCACGAAGTGGAACCCTTCTTCCTCACACCATCTCCTTATCCACGCATTTATTGATTGTAGTTCCTCCTGCCTTTTCACATCTGCCCTCGGTACTGGTAGGATCTCCGAGAACGCTATCTTCTGGGTCCTCAGGACAAGCAGGCAGCATATTCTCTACATGTGGGTAACGTCATCCACGGAGCCCCATAGCAGACAGCCTCGCAAGCAAACTGGCTTGAAGATCTTCAAAGTTTGCGAGTGCCTTCCCACCCAAGTCAGGGTCCGCGTCTCCTCAGTGTGGCTTCAGTTCTTAGTTTTCCATGGAGCTGAGAAGCCCTGTTCCTCAGCTCTGCGTGCCGACTAATTGCCTTCTCCACACCGCGACTTTCTTTATTGTTTTAACTGTGCTAGTCGCTGTGCGGCACGTGTGAAAAATAAAAGTTTTGTTATTTTCTCTGTTGCTTTGGCCCAGGGGCCCCCGGGTTTCGGTCAGACCAACAGCCCTCGATCAGCTGCAGCTGTGTGTTGTTCCCTATGTCCCTGTTACCGGATTTAAAAAGTATACTCAGTGTGGTCAGGTCATCTCCATCACTGACCCTCATCGTTGGTGCATTCAGTGCCTGGGCTCCGACCATCGTACAGAATCCTGCCCATGCTGTGCCACTCTTCAATCGTGGGCTCTTCGCAGGTGGCGTTCCAGGATCCTTGAGCTCTTCGGTGTTATGGAGCAGGCCTCGGCCCCGAAGTCCTCAACCTCAGCCTAATTGCCCTCGGCCTCGAAGGCCCCGTCTGCTGTACCTCTTAAGGCTTCGTCTTCGGGTAAGTCTCCTCTTCCTCCTCCAGGTACGTTATCTAAGAAGCCTCCCACTGAGTCTCAGGCAGTCCAGGCAACGAGTGCAGTCGTGCCAGCCTCTACGAGACCTCCATCCAAGCATGCCTTCAAACATAGGGAATACTCTTCCTCGAGATCACCCTCATTGGAGCGCACTGCTGCACCTGTCCGACCAGATCCATTGGTCTCGCTGCCCATGTTCGAGGACATGCTGAAGGCCATCCTAACCACACAAATTACATCAGTCTTTGCTCAGCTTGCCTCTGCCTCGACCCCACTTCCTGCGAGCCAGGTGAGTGCCCCATCGAGGCCCCTCGAGACCAGCCCCGCCAGTCAATTGTCCTCTAGTGACGCTTCCCCTTGTACTTCTGGGGTCGAGTCTCCATCTGCTAAGCCTCGATCAAGGCACCATGCCAAAGTTGCCTCGTCCTCGAGGCACCTGCCTTCAAAGCAGCTCAAGGTGTCCCCTCTGCGGAGGGGCAGGTCTCCTGTACCTCATGTGTCAAGGTCTGTCAAGCCATCTTTCCCTCCGGGACCTAGGTCTCGACCTCGTCCGCCTTCCTCGCCTCTTGTTTCTACAGGGCGGGGCAAGTTGAGTTCAGGGTCTTCCTCCTCAAGGCACTTTGTGAGAGATCTTTCTTCCCCTGTTTCTCCGAGGCACGCCCAGCAGGACTCCACCCCTCGGACTCCTGGGTCTTCTCCTTCGAGGCTGCTGAAGCGTAGGCACTCTGACTCCGCCACTGTCGCGCAATAGAGCCTCTTCACTGTCTCTTATGCTGGATATGGATATGTTTTCTCAATATTCTAGAGAGGCTTCTCCTTCCTATTCTGCTGCCCCAAGGTCTCGATCCTCTTCACCTCATGAGGAGGCTTCGACTTCCAAGTCGTCTTTCTTTACCAAGTTCGTTTTTGATATGGGTAAGGCTCTTCAGCTGGATCTCCAGTCTGAATCCCGGTATACCCCTGAGTATTTGGCCGAGATGGACCTTCTTCATCCGCCAAAGGAGTCACTTCCCATGAATCCTGTCTCCCAGCAAACATTTATCAGGAATCTGGAGACCCCTTATGCCATTCCGGCCATCCCTTCTAAAATGGAATCTCGTTACTGGACGGTTCCTTGCAAGGGGTTTGAAAAGGTGCAGTTGTTCCACCAATCCTTTGTTGTGGAATCCTCTTTAAAGAAATCTAACCCAGCCAAGGTCTACGCCGCTGTCCCTCCAGACAGGGAGGGACATACCATGGATAAGTTTGGCCGTGGCCTTTACCAAAATTCAATTATGTCTAATAGGGTCCTCAATTATAATTTCAATTTCACGTTCTACTTCAAATACTGCATTAAAACCATGCCGTCTTTCCATGCTTACTTGGCTGGATCGTCTGCCGGAGTTTCATCAGCTTCAGGAGATTTTTTCTCAGATTTGTCTCTTAATGCTCCAAGCCACATATGATGCCTTTGAGTGGTCCTCCAGGGTTACGGCTTTTGCAGTGGTTATGCGCCGCTTGGCTGCGCATTGTGGATATGGATCCCAACCTGCAAGATCGTCTAGCCAATCTTCCTTGTTTGGGTACTGAGTTGTCCGATGACTCCATTGAGGCGGCTACCAAACGTCTCTCTGAGCACGAGCAGTCCTTTGCCTCCCTGGTGCGGCCTAAAGCGAAGGCCCCTTCTGCCAAGCTGTATAAGTTGCCTTCACGGCGCTACCCGCAGAAGTCTACTCCGGCTTTTTCCCACCCACCGTCCAGACGTCAGCAGCAGCGTGCGCAGAAACCTCAGACTCCTGCAGCTAAGCCCACGCCATCTTTTTGACAATCCCAGTCAGAGCATGACGTTCGCCTGCACCCATCTCCTGCCCATCGGAGGTCGTTTCCATCACTTTTATCATCAGTGGGAGCTGATAACATCAGACCTCTGGGTTCTCATCATCATCCGGGAGGGGTACTCGCTTCAATTTCTTCAAGTGCCATCCGACCTCCCTGCAAGAGAATTTCCTTCCACCGTGTCACAACTTCCCCTTCTTCTTCAGGAGGCTCAGGCTCTTCTTTGCCTTCGAGCGTTCAAGGAGGTTCCCTTGAACCAACGGGACACGGGTTTTTATTCCCGTTATATCCTGGTTCCCAAGAAGACCGGGGTCTTGCGACCCATTCTGGATCTCAGAGCCCTCAACAAATTTCTTGTCAAAAGTTTTGGATGCTCTGTCTTCCTACGTTGTATCCCTGATAGACCACGGGGATTGGTTATGCTCACTGAGGCTTACACTCATGTAACCAAAAAACAAATACTATGGAAGTGTAAAACAGAATATAGGCAACAAAATCACCTCCAAAAATCAACCACTGTACTAATTCACAGAAATGCTTCGTGCCATGCCTTTTTTCTTTACTATTTGTCGGCACTCAGCTTAAGACCCATAACTGTCGGCACTGAGCTTAAGACCCAACGTGGCCACCGTTTCACCTGCACTGGTTTCGTCAGGGGAAATTGCAAAAACAGTGCCGACAGTTACATCCATAAAGATAAGTGCTGTTTTAAGTTTTTGCACTATCATTGAATGGTTGATGTTTGATGTTCTCAACATTTTTAATAAAAATATTTAAATAACTTAAACTCATAATTTAAAAATTACAAATAGTAAAGAAAAAAGAATTTAGTACTATATGTACATGCCATTAACCAATGATTGAGACTGTGACCTGACTGTGTATCTAGCAGTTTTCTGCCTGAATACTAGGTCTCTGAGGCATGGCACGAAGCATTTCTGTGAATTAGTACAGTGGTTGATTTTTGGAGGTGATTTTGTTGCTTACACTCATGTCCCAATTCATCCGGCCTCATGGAAGTTCCTGAGATTTCAGGTGGGGAATCTCCATCTACAATACCGAGTTCTTCCCTTCGGACTCGCCTCTTCCCCAGGGTCTTCACGAAGTTCCTCATGGGTTATTCCATGTCAAGTGATCAAGGGCTCCCTGCATGACCATCACGGATTTTGATAAAACTTTATGCACAAAGTCCCACATGTATCAAACGAACTTTGGTAAAGTTTTAGTTTCGCCTGTGGAATATTCGTGGAGATATAGCCATTTGTTTGACCCCCATACTGCAATGACATACAGTACGACAGTGACATTCTGACAACTTTGAGACACAATATCTTACGAGCTATGTTTCCAAATAAACTGAAACTTAGCTACCCTGCACAACTTTTGGAGCTCTATTCATTGCTACCGATAATAATTTTTGTCGAGCACTGAGTGAATGGCTGATTTACAGTAAACTTGGCCGAAAAAATTAGTGCTCCAAAAAAAGTCAAAGTTTGACATTACTTAGCTCCCACAATAATTGAGTAATAAATGCGAAATTTGGCGCTTAATGTCTCAGTACAACGTTATTTTCAAAAGTACAATTTCAACCTCCAAGCTCTTTCCATTAGTTTACAAATTAAGTGTAAAGTTGCTAATTTGTGTAAAAAGGCCAAAAATAGGGTATTTTCAGCCTGCTTTTACAGAAAAATACCTTTCAGAAACTCTTTCAAATCAGTCTAATTAGAAAGAGCATATTTCAAACCCCCTAGAAAAGTGGGCTTCATTTTTCAACACAGGTTAACAATGCCTGAAAAAGGGGGACAAAGTTGGGAGATGTCACCATGGCAACGGCCTACGTTTCAACTTACAATTATGTCACTTTTCACACTGTTTTTCCCTGTTTATTTTTACTCAAGCTTTGGGTACAATTATAGTGTTCTTAATTAATGATTATTCCTAACTAGAAATTGAGGTGATAATTTTGTTGCATGCAGATCACAAATTACAACTTGTTTTCTTTTTCAGATCCACATTATTATTAATTCAGTTTAAAATGGATGCCAACGAATCGACTAATAATAATCCTTTTCTGCCAGACTGTGCCATTGGGCAAAAATTGTTGTCAAAGTGTCATGACGGCACATTTTATTCTAAAAAATGTGGGCTCATTTTTTTTACATAATTTGTCAACCGATGAAAAATTGCTTATCACTCGGCGCTCTGAAGTTGAACTGATGGATAAAGACCAAATCTGCCTCCACCACAAAGCAAAGTATCTCGACAAATACGAATTAAAGCAAACATCGTGTTGTAATCCATTTGAAAAGAAAAATCACATTGTTCAAAGTGGATTGTTAAAAGTCGATCTTGCCATGTCTAATGATTTTAGAAAAGTGGCAAAAATAAATATCAAGCCAGGTCAGAAACTTTGCAGTAGGTGCAAAGCCCAATACGTTTCAATGAGTGAAGTTACTGCAGCATCTTCATCTTCAGACGATTTTGATATCAGCATCTCCGATGCAGTTGATCAAAGCTTGACTGCTTTAGGAACCTCTCCATTGAAAATTCGAAGGTTAGCTAGTAGAGATAAAGCCGGCTATGTGATACGAAAAATTGAACGTGTGCAGAATGTGATAGCCAAGAAGATTACATCTGCTGCTGGAGTTTCAGCTGAAGAAGTTGGGCCGTCTCGTCAGTCTGTAGAATGCAAGTTATGTGAAGATTACACTGACCTCATTGAAGAAATGAAAACAAAAATTGCAATATCCAACAGGTCAATGAAAGTTCAATTATTGACGATGGCCCCAAAAAGTTGGTCAATAAAGGAAACAGCAATGAACATAAGAACATAAGCAGTGCCTCTGCCGGGTCAAACCACAGGTCCATCCCGCCCAGCAGTCCGCCCCCGCGGCGGCCCAACAGGTCATGACCTGCCTTAATCACCAGAAGGGGCCCCCTTTTGCCCCCTAGGTTTGTCATCGAAGTCCTATCTTCCCATCAAAGTCCTAACCCTCCGGCCTTGCACCTGCACGACCTGGTGAGCTGTCTATATTGATGCATCACCCCAGCACCTCCCTCAGTACCCCACGATCCCCTTTTCCCTCAGGAATCCGTCCAATCCCTGTTTGAATCCATGTACTGTACTCTGCCGGATCACTTCCTCCGGGAGCGCATTCCATATGTCCACAACCCTTTGGGTGAAGAAAAACTTCCTTGCATTTGATTTGAACCTATCCCCCTTCAGTTTCTCTGAGTGCCCCCTCGTACCTGTCGTCCCTTTTAGTCTGAAGAACCTGTCCCTGTCCACCCTCTCTATGCCCCTAAGTATTTTGAAGGTCTCTATCATATCCCCCCTGAGCCTCCTCTTTTCCAGAGAGAAGAGACCCAGTTTATCCAGCCTCTCGGCATATGGGCAGTTTTCCAGCCCTCTTACCAGTTTCGTTGCCCTCCTTTGGACTCTCTCAAGAATTGCCTTGTCCTTCTTGAGGTGTGGCGACCAATATTGAACACAGTATTCCAGATGTGGGCGCACCATTCCAGATGTGGGCGTTTGGCGTTTCAGAGCGCATGGTCAGAACAGCCCAAAAAGTAAAGAAAGAGAAAGGCATTTGTTCTATACCTGATGCAAAAATTGGCAAGTCCCTTCCAAAAGAAATTGCAAATAGAGTTCAAGATTTTTACGAAGACGATGAATTCAGCAGAATATGTCCTGGCAAAAAAGATTGCATTTCAGTCCGCCTCAATGGTTTAAAAGTACAAAAGCAAAAGCGGCTGCTGTTGTGTAATTTAAAAGAGCTGTACGTGGCGTACTGTAACAAATACGGAACTGAAATTGGTTTTTCCAAATTATGTGAGCTCAGGCCAAAGTGGTGTGTAACCGTTGGTGCATCAGGTGCACACTCCGTGTGTGTCTGCACGATACATCAAAATGTAAAGCTCATGCTACAAGGCGCCAATGTCAAAGAGAACTACAAAGTTCTTATGGAAAAAACTGTGTGTGACCTAAATGTCAAGGACTGTATGCTACAACGATGTCAAAACTGCCCTGGTGAAGAAGCACTAACAGCATACCTGGAAGAAATATTCAAGGATTTAGATCCAGAAGAATCAATAGAATTTAAGCAATGGGTTCACGCTGACCGTGAAACATTAGAAACAAGCGTACTAACCATGGACAACTTTATTGAAAGACTTGCAAGCAAGATTTGGAAGTTGACAAGCCACCGAAGACAGGCTTAAAAGAAACGGAAATGATCGTTTTGATGGATTTCGCTGAAAATTACTCATTTGTTGTACAGGATGCCGACCAAGGCTTTCACTGGGAAAATTCACAAGCTACGGTACATCCTTTTGTTGCATATTACCTCAATGAAGTGGGCACATTGCAAGTTGTAAACTGTTGCATTATTTCTGATCATATGCAACATGATACGATATCTGTACACGTGTTTATTCAAAAGTTGATCGAATTTTTGGTAACTCAAACAAACATTACCAAAATATACTACTTCAGTGACGGCTCAGCTGCACAATATAAAAACTACAAGAACTTTGTGAATTTGTGCAATCACAGAAATGATTTCAACATTGAGGCTGAATGGAATTTTTTTGGAACTAGCCACGGAAAATCACCCTGCGATGGAGTTGGTGGAACAACTAAACGACTGGCTGCCCGGGCTAGCCTCCAAAGACCATCAACTGATCAAATATTGACGCCAAAGGATCTATTTAACTTTTGTGACCAAAATATACACGGAGTTAAATACATTTATGTTCCAAAAGAAGAAATTGAAGAAAGCAAAAAGTTTCAAGAAGAAAGATGGCATGAAAGCAGCACAGTAGCCGGTACCAGAGAGCACCACCAATTTGTACCAGTCGACTCAAACTCGGTTCGTGTCAGCAAAGTTTCAAATGACACAATAAATTTTGTTGCCAAAATTTCTGATACTGCCATTCCAAATTTGAAAGTGTCCGAAATCTTTCCTGGTTGCTACGTTGCCTGTACTTACGATAATCAATGGTGGATAGGCAACGTTGTTGAAGTCTCAATTGAACAAAATGATGCATTGATAAAATTTATGCATCCTCACGGTCCAGCTCATTCGTTTTATTGGCCAGAAAGGCAATACGTTTGTTGGGTTCCAGAGCAACACCTCATCTGCATGCTTTGTGCCCCTTCAGTTACATCATCCGGCCGCCAATATCAATTTCCAGAAACTGCATTGAAGAAAGTGGCTCAAAAATTTAACAGAATGTTATAAAGATTGCTGGCAGTTAAAATCAAAGTGGACTTCACTTCGGCTTGGGAACCATATAAGATACCCAATTTAGGCTTGGGAACCTAGGATAAGACACCCTAATCATTGGCTTTGGAACTAGAAAGATACCAACAAAAGGCTTTGGAACCTTGACAAAGAAACCAAATGCGAGGCTTGGGAACCTGGACGAAGTGGCCCACCCGTGGCTGGTATTGCACAGCTATCGGGCGTGACACCTATGGCGATGGGGTTGCCAGTTCAAACTCTTGAACTGGTAGTGACAATGTCACCATGGACCAACGCAATAGAGTAGTAGTAATACTACGTCAATACAAAACTGTAACTTTAAAAATGACAGAACTATGTTGAAATAGAGGTTGTTGCCGTGGCAACGTCTCCCAACTTTGTCCCCCTTTTTCAGCCATTGTTAACCTGCGTTGAAAAATGAAGTCCACTTTTCTAGGGGGTTTGAAATATGCTCTTTCTAATGAGACTGATTTGAAAGAGTTTCTAAAAGGTATTTTTCTGTAAAAGCAGGCTGAAAATACCCTATTTTTGGCCTTTTTACACAAATTAGCAACTTTACACTT
Organism: Geotrypetes seraphini; assembly: GCF_902459505.1. NCBI lineage: Eukaryota > Metazoa > Chordata > Amphibia > Gymnophiona > Dermophiidae > Geotrypetes > Geotrypetes seraphini. Next base: position 397,637,900 of record NC_047084.1, on the reverse strand, counting down.
GATTTGTAAACTAATGGAAAGAGCTTGGAGGTTGAAATTGTACTTTTGAAAACAACGTTGTACTGAGACATTATGCGCCAAATTTCGCATTTATTACTCAATTATTGTGGGAGCTAAGTAATGTCAAACTTTCCATTCAGCCTCAATGTTGAAATCATTTCTGTGATTGCACAAATTCACAAAGTTCTTGTAGTTTTTATATTGTGCAGCTGAGCCGTCACTGAAGTAGTATATTTTGGTAATGTTTGTTTGAGTTACCAAAAATTCGATCAACTTTTGAATAAACACGTGTACAGATATCGTATCATGTTGCATAGTTTTTTGGAGCACTAATTTTTTCGGCCAAGTTTACTGTAATTCAGGCATTCATTCAGTGCTCGGCAAAAATTGTTATTGGTAGCAATGAACAGAGCTCAAAAAGTTGTGCAGGGTAGCTAAGTTTCAGTTTTTTTGGAAACACAGCTCGGGAGATATTGTGTCTCAAAGTTGTCAGAATGTCATTGTCGTACTGTATTTCATTGTGGTATGGGGTCAAACAAATGGCTATATCTCCACAAATATTCCACAGGCGAAACTAAAACTTTACCAAAGTTCGTTTGAGACATGGTGGACTCTGCATATGAAGTTTCATCAAAATCCGTGATGGTCATGCAGGGCATTTTCCAAGAATCTGATCACTTGACATGGAATGACCCTCATGGTAGTGGCCGCAGCCATGCGGATGCAAGGTCTTCAGGTGTTTTCTTACCTCGACGACTGGCTCATCAAGGTGTCGTCTCAACAGGAGGTTATTGTAGCGGATCAATGTACTATTATGTTCCTCCAAAGTCTGGGATTCGAAGTCAACTTTCCCAAGTCCCAGTTACGTCCCTCTCGAACTCTACAGTTTATCGGAGCCCTCCTGGACACGCTTCAGCTCAGAGCATTCCTGCCTCAACCACATCAGGATGCTCTCATTCACCTTTGCCAGCGGGTGTCTGTTTTTTCGACAGTTTCAGCAAGACAAATGATGGTCTTGCTAGGCCACATGGCCTCAACGGTTCACGTGACTCCTTTTGCCAGACTTCACCTTCGAGTTCCTCAGTGGACCCTGGTGTCTCAGTGGTGGCAAGATTGAGATCCAGTCTCTCAACACAGTGCAGTGACTCCTTTGTTGACACAGTCTCTCCATTGGTGGATGCTCTCTTCCAATCTTTCCAGAGGTTTGCTGTTTCACGCACCCCCTCCACAGAAGGTCCTCACGACAGACTCTTCCGCCTACACTTGGGGGGCTCATCTTGACGGTCTCCGTACTCAAGGCCATTGATCCAGCATGGATCGTCTTTGTCATATCAATCTGTTGGAGCTCCGAGCCATTTTCAATGCTTTTAATCATCTGCTTCGCGACCACGTGGTCCTTGTTCGGACAGACAACCAAGTGGCCATGTATTATGTCAACAAACAGGGAGGCACAGGGTCCCTGTCTCTTTGCTAGGAAGCTCTGCAAATTTGGACCTAGGCGATACGTCACAATATTTTTCTCAGAGCGGTCTACATTTAGGGCCAGCAAAATTGTTTGGTGGACAAATTGAGTCGTCTTTTGCAACCTCACAAATGGACGCTCCATTCCTCGACTCTAAGTCAGATGTTTACTCGGTGTGGGACTCTGCAGGTAGATCTGTTTGCGTCTCCCCTCAACCACAAATTGTCTCGTTTCTGCTCCAGGATTTACTCTCCTCATCAACTCGAGGCAGACGCTTTCCTTCTGGAATGGAAGAATCTGTTTCTCTATGCGTTCCCTCCATTCCCTCTGATTCTGAAATCTCTTGTCAAGCTCAAGTCAGACTGCACCACCATGATTCTGATAGCTCCTCGGTGGCCAAGACAACCGTGGTTCTCCCTTCTACTACAGTTCTGCACCAGGGAGCCTCTGCTTCTACTGGTTTTTCTTTCTCTGCTTACTCAGAGTCAAGGATCTCTGCTTCATTCCAACCTGCAGTCTCTACACTTAACAGCTTGGTTCCTCTCAACCTGATTGCCTCTTCCAGTTTTCACAATCTGTACAAGACGTTCTTGAGGCTTCTAGAAAACAGTCCACTAGACAGTATTACACTCAGAAATGAACTAGATTTTCTTCTTGGTGTGCTATGTATTGCAAGGAGCCACAGTCTGCCTCCTTGTCTTCAGTGCTGGATTATCTGCTGCACTTGTCTCGGGCTGGTCTCAAATCAACATCTTTTCGAGTCCACCTCAGTGCCATTGCTGCTTTTCATCAGCCGATTGTCGAGAAACCACTCTCTGTTCATCCTGTGGTTTCCAGATTTATGAAAGGTCTTTTCAATATCAACCTCCCCTTAAACCACCTGTGGTGGTTTGGGATCTCAATGTTGTCCTTGCTCATTTGATGAAGCCTCCATTTGAGCCTATTGATAAGGCTCATCTGAAATATCTCACTTGGAAAGTGGTGTTCCTTTTTACCCTCACATCTGCTCGAAGAGTCAGTGAGCTGCAAGCTTTGGTGGCGGATCCACCTTTCACCGTTTTCCATCATGACAAAGTAGTCCTCCGTACCTATCGTAAATTCTTGCCTAAAGTGGTATCGGACTTTCACCTCAACCAATCTATTGTTCTTCCAGTGTTTTTTCCAAAGCCTTATTCTCATCCTAGAGAAGTAGCGCATCATACTTTGGACTGTAAGCGTGCGATGGCTTTCTACTTGAAACGCACTCAAGCTTATTGGACAGCTCCTCAACTTTTCATATCTTTCGATCCTAATAAGTTGGGGTGTCTTGTTACAAAGTAAATTAGTGTAAAACAGGAGAACAGATTAACCACTATCAATAAGATCCACAGAAAAGGTTAATCTATTGGAAACAACAAACCATTAGTTCTAATGGTGATATTATAGTTTTAGAATAGATGAAGGAAAAGATCTCAGAGTTGCCACTCCCAGGATAATATTGTTATTGTCCGAAAGGGAATTGTGGCATGTGGTTTCTTTCATTGATCAAACCTTCATCCTTAATTCTTATATTGTATTAAATATTCAAAATAATTTTTTATAAAACATTGTTGTAAATATTACCACTCAAAACTGAATAACTCGTTATAGTTGAAGAGTACTTATCTAGTATTATCTAGTATTATTTTTTATAAATTTTTTTATCTTTTTTCTGTGCTAAAAATGCCTAAAGTGCAAACATTTCTTAAAGTGACTCGTGCTAATCCAGCTTATCGATTTAAATAGGCTGTGCAAAATAGCAAGATAGCAAAAATAAATAAAGATTTTAAATAGGCTGTGCAAAATAGCAAAGATGAAACATCATGAATAGGCCTTAAACTGGCACTTATCTTTTTAACATGATGTAGTAAATAACGGCGGATTCATCTAGCCGTAGGAAACCCGTGTATCCAACCAACGGGAACCCGTTTCGCCGCTCTCATGCGGCTTCCTCAGGGTAATATAAGCCCGGATCGCTATATGACACCCGTTTGCCTTATATTACCCTGAGGAAGCCGCATGAGAGCGGCGAAACGGGTTCCCGTTGGTTGGATACACGGGTTTCCTACGGCTAGATGAATCCGCCGTTATTTACTACATCATGTTAAAAAGATAAGTGCCAGTTTAAGGCCTATTCATGATGTTTCATCTTTGCTATTTTGCACAGCCTATTTAAAATCTTTATTTATTTTTGCTATCTTGCTATTTTGCACAGCCTATTTAAATCGATAAGCTGGATTAGCACGAGTCACTTTAAGAAATGTTTGCACTTTAGGCATTTTTAGCACAGTAAAAGATTGAAAAAAGATAAAAAAATTTATAAAAAATAATACTAGATAATACTAGATAAGTACTCTTCAACTATAACGAGTTATTCAGTTTTGCGTGGTAATATTTACAACAATGTTTTATAAAAAATTATTTTGAATATTTAATACAATATAAGAATTAAGGATGAAGGTTTGATCAATGAAAGAAACCACATGCCACAATTCCCTTTCGGACAATAACAATATTATCCTGGGAGTGGCAACTCTGAGATCTTTTCCTTCATCTATTCTAAAACTATAATATCACCATTAGAACTAATGGTTTGTTGTTTCCAATAGATTAACCTTTTCTGTGGATCTTATTGTTACAAAGTAAACCATCTCTAACTGGATGGCTGCTTGCATTTCTTTCTGCTATACTCAGTCTGGTCTCCCTCTGCAGGGTCGAGTCACAGGGCATAAAGTTTGAGCAATGGCGGCGTCTGTAGCTTTCCTCAGATCAACTCCTATTAAGGAAATCTGTAAGGCTGCCACTTGGTCCTCGGTTCATACATTCACTTGTCACTATTGTCTGGATACTTTTTCCAGACGGGACGGCCATTTTGCAAAATCTGTTCTCCTGAATTGCCAACTCTCCCACGTCCCATTTTGGTTAGCTTGGAGGTCATCCACATGTAGAGAATATGCTGCCTGCTTGTCCTGAGATAAAGCACAGTTACTTACGTAACAGATGTTATCCAGGGACAGCAGGCAAATATTCTCGCAACCCACCCACCTCCCCTGGTTGGCTTCTTAGCTAGTTATCTGAACTGAGGCCATGCTGAGGAGACGCGCGCCCTGACAATCTTCAAGCAAGTATGCTTACAAGGCTGTCCGCTATGGGGCTCCGTGGATGACGTCACCCACATGTAGAATATCTGCTTGCTGACCCTGGATAACACCCATTACGGTAAGTAACTGTGCTTATTAGACACATGGCAGACATTAAAATTTATTAATAATTTAACCCCTATTCCGATTCATAAATCCACGTGTCAGTCCCTATGGCTGAACTCCAAGATTCAAATTGGCGAGTCTTAAGATCCTCTGGAAGTATTGGTTGCAGGCAGGCATATGTACTCTGGATGATGTAATATCAGGTGGAAAACTGCTTCACTTTTCACGACTGCAGCAATCATTTGGTATTGCTAAATCTCAAAGTTATAAGTGGATGTAAATAAAGCAGACCATTCAGAAGGGGTTTCCCGAATGGAAAAACTTAAAAACTCAGTATAGCTTGCCAGGCCTGTGTTTCCAGACAGATTTCCTGGGGCATAAAGCAGCCAAATGGTATAAATTAATATCTGAATTTTTGAATAAGAAACCAAAAACTGGTCTTAAAGACATTTGGAGCATTGAGACTAAGCAGCAGATTTCTGCGTCTCAATGGCCATAGATTTGGACTTGGAGGATGAGATGTACAGCATCTAAGAGGCAAACTTGGTTTTTTGTTGCATAAAAGTTTTTGGACCCCTGTTAGATTACAAAAATTAGATAGTTCTAAGTCAAATAGATGCTGGCACTGTCATCTTGATATAGAGATACTAGATCATCTGCTCTTCTTTTCTCCCTTGATACTTAACTTTTGGCAATCCATTTGGGGTCAAATTAATAAAATACTGGACATACCATTAAAATTGACATATGATACAGTGCTATTTGGCACAGTATTGATGGCTAAAAGTCCAATAACTTCCCATAACAACAAACTTTTCTTTATCATGACAGGAGTTGCCATACAACTTATTTTGAATCACTGGAAAAACTGGGACCGGTTAAATTATCATTTCTGGTGGGAATCTTTATGCCACACTTTTAAACTGGAACGTATGAATGCACTACAAAAGGAACATTATCCCAGGACAAGCAGGCAGCATATTCTTAACGCATGGGTGACGTCACCGACGGAGCCCCGGTACGGACCTTTTTAACTAGAAAGTTCTAGTTGGCCGCACCGCGCATGCGCGAGTGCCTTCCCGCCCGACGGAGGAAAGCGTGGTCCCCAGTTTCTTCGTTTCCGCGGAGCGAAGAAGACGCATGTGTTTCAACGGCCGTTGAAATTTCAGATTTTGCCTTCCCACTCGCGAAATTCTCTTCCTTTTTTGTTCTTTTTCCCTTTGGGTTTCTTTTTCGTTATTTTTTTGTAAAAAAAAAACAAACAAACTTTATTTTCTCTTATTTTTCGGGCCGGCCCCGGCGGGACCTGTTGCCACCATACAGGCCTCCGGTTTTGATTTTGCGGAGGCCGTGTTTCCCTTCATGCCCCCTCAGCCGGGCTTTAAGAAGTGCCAGCGGTGTGCACGCCCGATATCTCTCACTGACCCACACAATTGGTGCCTACAGTACCTGGGTCCAGAGCATCGGGCTGACACCTGCACCCGCTGTGCTACTCTTAAAAAGCGTACATTGAAAAATAGGCAGATCCAACAGAACATCCTGTTCGGTACCGGGTCTGCCATGGAATCGGCCGCGCCATCATCGGCACCACAAAAGTCGGCACCGACTACTTCGACGACGCCTGATCAATCCTCGGGGTCGCTGGCACCAGGTAAGAAGCCTTCCACTTCCCTTGAGCGCCCTCCTGCCACACCGGCGACGCCGGTCCTCCCGGCATCACGCCGACCCCGCAAACGCTCCGCCCCGATCTCGGTGAGTGCCTCGTCATCGGCCTCCTCATCACCGGGGCATGGAGCGGCACCTATGGTACTGAAAAAGAAAAAAGCGGTACCGGTGCCTCCTCTGGACGACCGCATTGCGGCCATACTCCATAGTCAATTGCAGGAACAACTTCAACAGCAACTCCAGCACTTGTTGCCCGCAATATTGGCCCCGCTCCTTCCGGTACCGGACCGGCCCGAGCCTCGCACCATACCACCGGTGTCGACACCATCGGTACCGTTGAACACCTCCATGCCAGTACTCGCGGCTGAACCACTTCATCCTCCGGTGCAACCCCGCTCTGATGCAGACCCTCCCCGACATCAAGACCGACAACAGTCCCTCCGTGACCAGGACCGGCACCGGTCTTCTTCCCCCGGTACCGTCTTGATGCGCTCTGGCAAATCTCTCTCTAAGACTCGCCACACTGAGCCGTCCGCACCACCGTCCCGCCCCGTGCACACCGACGTCAGGGACCCGGACTTAAGGGAAGAATCCCCACCCGGTACCGATGATGAGGCTTCATCAACAGATGAGGAACCCTCGATGGTCGATACCAGTTCCAAACCTGAACAGTCCTCGTTCACAAAATTTCTAAGGGAAATGTCGGCAGCTCTATCTATCCCTTTAGAGTCCGACTCTAAGAAATCCCAGGCTTTCCTTGACGCCCTGGACTTCGAACAACCTCCCAAGGAATTTTTAAAGTTACCCGTACATGACATCTTACGGGAAACTTTTTACAAGAATTGGGAAAACCTCCTCACGGTACCCGGGTGCCCCTCGAAAACTGGATAGTTTGTACAGGGTCATTCCTATCCCGGGGTTCGATAAACCTCAACTGCCCCATGAATCCCTTCTTGTGGAGTCCACCTTAAAGAAAACCCAGGGTTCAAGTGTCTATGCCTCCGCACCTCCTGGCAGAGAAGGCAGAATGATGGATAAATTTGCCAAGCGCCTTTATCAAAATTCCATGCTTGCCAACAGAGCTAATAATTACACCTTCCACTTCTCCTTCTATCTGAAGCATTTGGTGCAACAACTCTCCTCCATCCAAAAGTACATTCCTGAGCGTAAGATCCCGATTTTTCAACAGCAAATTTCCAGCTTACTCCAACTCCGGAAATTTATGGTGAGATCCATTTATGACTCTTTTGAACTGACCTCTCGAGCCTCTGCCATGGCTGTCGCCATGAGGCCAGGTGGGATACCCTGATCAAACCCAAAAAGAAGACTCCACCTGCTCGCCCCTACAAACAGCAGTCTTCCTACCAACGCAGGTTTTCGGCCAGACCCCTCAACCCGCCTCAGCATCAACAGCCTCGCCGACCTCGTCAGCAGCACCAATCTCAAGCACGTTCACAGTCTCACCAACCGGCCAAGCCTCTCCCACAGTCAAAACCATCTCAGCCCTTTTGACTCTTTTCTTCAGAGCATAGCCAGTCTCCAATCCTCGGTGCCTCTTCCTCAACCTATCGGAGGCCGCCTCACAATTTTTCTCAACCGTTGGGAGGTCATCACATCAGACCAGTGGGTACTCAACATCATCCGCCACGGCTACTCCCTCAACTTCCAGACTCTTCCACCAGACAATCCTCCCGTAGAGTCTGCTTCTCATTCTTCCCAAACCCCACTCCTCCTGAGGGAGATCCAATCTCTCCTTCTTCTCAATGCCATCGAAGAAGTTCCCCCAGACCAAAGGGGTCAGGGATTCTACTCCCGCTACTTCCTGGTACCCAAGAAGATAGGAGACCTCTGTCCCATCCTCGATCTCAGGGACCTCAACAAGTGTCTGGTCAAGGAAAAGTTCAGGATGCTCTCCCTGGCCACGCTTTACCCTCTTCTCTCTCAACACGACTGGCTATGTTCCCTAGACCTCAAAGAGGCCTACACTCACATTCCAATCCATCTGACTTCACGTCGCTACCTCCGATTTCAGGTACAGCACCGCCACTATCAGTACAAAGTGCTACCCTTTGGCCTCGCATCATCGCCCAGGGTGTTCACCAAGTGTCTTATTGTGGTGGCGGCCTCCAGGTGTTCCCCTACTTGGACGATTGGTTGGTGAAAGCACCTACGTCTCCGCTTGTGCTACAAGCCACTCAGCACACCATCTCTTTCCTCCATCTCCTGGGATTCGAGATCAACTACCCCAAGTCGCATCTGCTTCCCACACAGCGACTTCAGTTCATTGGAGCAGTTCTCGACACCACTCTGATGAGGGCGTTTCTTCCCTCCGACCGCCAACGGACCCTGCTCCATCTCTGCCGTCAGGTGCTCCTTTGTCGCTCTATTCCAGCTCGGCATATGATGATCCTCCTGGGCCACATGGCCTCGACGGTCCATGTGCTTCCTCTGGCACGACTCCACCTCCGGTCACCTCAATGGACTCTGGCCAACCAATGGTCACAGACCATGGATCCTCTTTCTCATCCCATCTCTGTGACATCGTCTCTTCAGCAATCTCTTCAATGGTGGTTGAACTCCTCAAATCTTTCCAGGGGTCTCTTCTTTCATCTGCCCCCTCACTCCAGGATCATCACCACGGATGCCTCCCCCTATGCGTGGGGAGCTCACCTGGGAGATCTGCGCACCCAGGGTCTCTGGACCCCTCAGGAGCGTCTACATCACATCAATTTCCTGGAACTGAGAGCCATGTTCTATGCTCTCAAGGCCTTCCAGCACCTTCTCTACCCTCAGGTTCTTCTCCTGTGCACAGACAACCAAGTCGCCATGTATTACATAAACAAGCAAGGTCCCCCCTTCCTCCCAGCAGGTCTACCATCTCTCCTCCCATACTAGGTCCAACATCCATAGTCAGTGGAATTATTTTTTGTTTGGGGGGGCCCAAAAGCACTGCCCAGGCTCCACCACAGACCCAGCCGCCATACTAATAATAGTACTAATTGTAAATGCCATTTCTTCCATTCATTTTTCACATATACACAATATAATACATAATGGTAACCACAAAATTAAACTACACAAAGCACACTCTTTTACCCCTCCCCACCTTGCACAGCATTTCTTCCTCTCTCCTCCACCCCCATGTGCAACGTCCACCATCTCTCTCTTATTTCTTCCCTTGCAGCAAAGAGAGTGAGGAAAGAAAGATAGAGGGATCCAGAGTATATTGCTCCAACTCCTTCTACTGCCACATTCAACATTTCTCCCTCTCTCATCCCCCCTGGACTGTGTGCAGCATCTTTTGCCCCTGCCCACCAGCCCCATGCACAACATTTCTCCTATTACCCTTCTCCAGAACCATGCAACATCTCTTCCTCCATTCCCTTCACCACCAGGTCCAACATTCGTCCCTCTTGCATCTGTCCCACTGTTCTCTCTCCACCACCACATCCAACATTTCTCCCTCTCATCTCTCTCTACCTTACTCCTCTCCCACCAACATGTCCAACAATTCTCTTCCTATGCCCAACATTCTCCTCTTTCTTCCTTTCCCCATGTAGCATAGTAACATAATAGATGACGGCAGATAAAGACCCGAATGGTCCATCAAGTCTGCCCAACCTGATTCAATTAAAATTTTTTAATTTTTTCTTCTTAGCTATTTCTGGGCAAGAATTCAAAGCTTTACCCTGTACTGTGCTTGGGTTCCAACTGCCGAAATCTCTGTTAAGACTTACTCTAGCCCATCTACACCCTCCCAGCCATTGAAGCCCTCCCCAGCCCATCCTCCACCAAACAGCCATATACAGACACAGACTGTGCAAGTCTGCCCAGTACTGGCCTTAGTTCAATATTTAATTTTATTTTCTGATTCTAGATCCTTTGTGTTCATCCCACGCTTCTTTGAACTCAGTCACACTATCTATTTCCCTCACACCCATGCTCAACAATTTTCCCTTTCTATTCCCTCCTCCACCTCAGCATCTCTTTCCTTCTATCCTTCCATCCTGTGTCCCAAGTTCATGCCCCTTCCCTCCCTTCCTTCTGTATCCCAATTTTTGCCCCTCCCTCCTTCCTTACAGACTTTGTCTTAAGTTTGTGTCCCCTCTCTTCCTTCTGTGTCCCAACATGTCCCTCTCTCCATTCTGTGTCCCAAGTTCATGCCCCTTCCTTCTGTATCCCAAGTTTGTGCCCCCTCCCTCCTTCCTTACTGACATTTTCTCTGTGTACAGTGTGCTTTGTGTTTTTTAAAATTTTATTGTTGGAAATCATTTTGACTTGGTCATTTTAAAAGTAGCTTGCAAGCCAAAAAAGTATGGGCACCCCTGCTGTAGAGTCTTTTCTTGTATGACTGGATGAGCTATATTTATCTTTTTTTTTTTAGTTGTTTAAATTCATGCAGAAATAAATGGCTAGATTGAACCTAATGACTAGAGGTCTGCACGGGAACGGGGATCGCAGGAATCTGCGGGAGTCCCGCAGGAATCCCCCCCTAATCCATGGGACTCCCACGGGGACCCCCCTCTGGCCCACAGGACTCCCACAAGATCCCCCTCTAGCCAACGGGACTTCCATGGGGATGGAAGGCTTTGGAAGCAAGGTTCGTCCATATAATATAACGGACACGTCAGCCTTAGTAAAAGAGGGAGTTTATAAGTTAATTACCTGAACAGAAAACAAAAAAAGGGTTCCACCAAAGAGATTCCACAAGGTAAACAGCAGCACAAACACAAAAGAAACTGGAATTGATGATCCTGTCAGAAGTAATTGCTGCTTTATATGGGGACGGGTGGGGATGGAGGTAATTCCTTGCGGGGCTGAGTGGGGTCGGAGAGGATCCTGACGGGGACGGGTGGGGACGGAGAGGATCCTGGCGGGGTCGGGCGGGGATGGGTGGCATTTCTGTCCCCGCGCAACTCTCTACTAATGACTTCATTAACGCCTTTCCCTTTTTTAAACCTCTATACATTTGAAAGAGGGCAGATATCTAATTATTCAATTCTAGAATTGGATACTTCTTCAATTTAGTAAAAATATTCTGGCACAAGTGTCAAACCTTAAAAAAGGAAGTCATATTGAGCATTGGAAAATATTAATAAACTAATAAAAATAGTACACATTTAGGGCTCCTTTTACTAAGTTGAAATAGTGGTTTTAGCGTGTGCTTAGCGTGTGCAGAATTGCCATGTGTACTAGATGCTAACCCCAGTATTGAGCTGGCTTTAGTTTTCCTGCTTAGCGCGGGGGTTTGTGCACACTAAAAATGCTAGCGCACCTTAGTAAAAGAGGGGTTAATTTTCCCCATCCCACCCGGCTATTTTTTCATGCCACCCGGCTGGAAAAAATTTCTGGGGAGAACACTGATCTAACTAAACCTTATCAACCCTTCCCCATATCCCATCGCTCATGCTTTCTATCAATCCTTGTAAGCCCATTCTATATATCAACCTTGTAAGCTACCTGGGAATGACCAGACCAATTCTTTTTGTAAACCACCTAGAACTGAAAGATATTTGCAGGATAGAAAACAGTAATGTAATGTGTATGGTGATAGGGTTAGTATGGGCAAGTTTGTATGAAATCACTATATGGGGATAGGGGAAAGATGTGATGGTAGATGAGTAATGGGCAATGGGGGATTGTCACTTCCTTGTGCAAAGGTGGGAAATTGGATTGATCCCACTTTAGTGGGGGGGATGAAAGGGAGGGTGTATGTGGGAGGTGGGTATTTTGGGGGGGAGAGGGTTATAGAGTTGGGCAGCTTGGTTGTATGGGGGGTAGGGAGGGATATTCTGGTAAGACAGATCTTATATGATATTTATGGGGGGCTTCAGTTAGTTTCTATGTGTGTCAGGCGGGTAACAGGGATAACGATGGTGATGTCATCAGCGTAGCTGTAGTGGACGAGGTTTAGGCTGCTCAGGTAATCACCTAGAGAGGCTAGGTAGATGTTAAAGAGGACAGGTGATAGTGGGGAACTTTGTGGAACGCCACAGCTGCTGGCCCATTTGTCAGATAGTGTGTCTTCAGATTGAACTTGGTAGCTGTGAGATTTCAGGAATCCTCAGAACCAGTTGAGGACATTTCCCAATCATTCTTAAAAGTCTGTTTATTTTTGGGATAGTTTGCAACCTGTTATGAAAGAAAAACATTACATTACATTACTGACTTCTATTCCGCCTGTACCTTGCAGTTCTAAGTGGATTACATCGGAAGATAACTGGACATTTCCAGGAACAAAAGTTACAATTAAGAGAACTGGACATTTTCAGGAAAAAGTTACAATTAAGGAGCTGGTTCATAATAAAGTTTTGAGAAGAGGGTACCAGATAGGTAGAGAGAATAGGAAAAGTGTCGGATGATGCTGGAAGAATACGAGGATGTTAAAGAGTAGAAACTGTCATATTGTTGAGTCTTTGGGGGATAATACAGGTAGAGGGTGGGAGGGGGGAGATTGCAAGAGGGGAGGAGAAGGGGGTTAAGCTAGCTGGATAAATTTTTTGAATAGCAGGGTTTTGATTTCTTTTCGGAACGTTTTGTAGTCAGTTGTTGCTATGAGCAGGTTGGAGATGTAGGGGTCCAATTTTGCTGCCTGTGTTGCTAGTAGGTGGTCGTACATCTTTTTGCGCTGAGTTCCCTTGAAAGGGGGGAAGGTGAATGGAGATTGGGTTCTCCTTTGCCTGGATGAGAGGTTCCGATTTAGGCAGTTATTTAATAATAATAATAATAATAATAATAATAATAACTTTATTTTTGTATACCGCAGTACCAGAATAGTTCAGAGCGGTTTAGGTGGGTGGGTGCAGTTCTGTTTACTGCTTTGTATAGTAGGCAGTATAGTTTGAATTGAATGCGGGCTTGTATAGGTAGCCAGTGTGAATCTAGGAAGGCATTGGTGATGTGATCAAATTTTCCAAGTTAGTAGATCAGTCTGAGGGCTGTGTTCTGTACAGTCTGTAGTTGTTTTATTAAATATGTGGGGCATGGTAGGTAGAGGATATTGCAGTAGTCCACTAGACTCAGGACTAGGGCTTAGACTATGAGTCTGTATTTATCTTTGTCGAAAAACTTTCTTATTTTTCGTAGGTTGTGCATGGTAAAGAATGCTTTTTGTGTTGTTTTATTGATTTGGACCTGCAAGGTGCAGCATCTGTCTAGTGTAACTCCGAGGAGTTTAACAATGGGCTGTATGGGGTATTTGGTGGCTTTTATTTCTAACTCGGTTATAGATGGGGTTTTGTCCTTTTCAAGCAATAGAAATTTTGTTTTGTCCAGGTTGAGCTTCAGTTTGTGGTCTAGCATCCAATTTTCCACTGCTTCTAGTGAACTAGCTTCTAGTGAACTAGCCCCAATACAAACAAAAACCAGAATAATCAGACGATCAGACAAATGGTTAGATAATGAGCTACTACTACTCCAAAGACAATGCAGATGACTAGAAAGAAAATGGAGAAAGAATAACCAAGAACCCATGAAAACAACATGGAAAAAACTAAACCAATAATACAAGCTAAAACTAAAAGAAAGACACACTACACCAACCTAATAGGCAAAGAAACCCAAGAGACAAAAAAACTATTCCAAATACCTACCTGGCCAATAACGACACCCCTCCCCCCTCAGCCACTCTTTTAGCTGAATACTTTAAAAACAAAATTACAACTTCCAGGACTACCCTCACTGGAACCCCAACCCACCTAGAAGAGATCAATGCCCCCCACAGAAAAAGAATCAGCTGCGGCAGACAGAACATGGTCCCACTTCCCCACTATGCAATGGTCTGACCTTAAAAAACTCTACAAAAAATACAGCCATGCAGCCTGTGACCTCAACAACTGCCCTCCATACCTATTAAAATCCTCCAGTACTAAATTCTGCGCTCTCCTCTTACAGTGGATACAAACTATGCTCGCAGAAGGCCTTTTCCCGCAAGACCTCAGCAAAATCGTCGTCACCCCAATCCTAAAAGACCCTAAAGGAGCAACAGATCAACCATCCAACTACAGATCCATAGCCTCAATACCACTTTATGTCAAACTAATGGAAGGCCTAATAGCCAAGCTCCTCACCAACTACCTAGAAGACCATGACATACTCCACCCTACACAATCTGGTTTCAGAGCCACTTATAGCACAGAGACACTGCTAGGTTCCCTCCTGGACACAGCTAGATAACACCTCAGCACAGTTAGAAAAATGCTGATTATACAACTGGATCTCACCGCAGCATTTGACCTGGTGGACCATAACATCCTACTACAAATAACTAGATACAATAGGAATCACAGATAAGGTACACACATGGTTTCAAGGATTCCTACAATCCAGAACTTACAGAATAAAGTTAAACAAAGAAAAATCAGAACCATGGTCCAACCCCTGCGGCGTACTCCAAGGATCTCCACTATCCCCAACTCTCTTCAATCTCTACATTGCATCCCTCGGCACCTGCCTGGACAAATTAGGCTTAACCTATAGATACGCAAAATGACATCACCAATCTCCTTCTTTTTGACCAACCAACGTCCTCCATGACAGACACACTAAGAACATAAGCAGTGCCTCTGCTGGGTCAGACCAGAGGTCCATCATGTCCAGCAGTCCGCTCACGAGGCGGCCCATCAGATCCAGGACCTGCATATTAATCCTCTATCTATACCCTTCAATCCCCTTTTCCTTCAGGAAAACATCTAATCCTTTCTTGAAACCCAATACCGTACTCTGTCCTACCATGCCCTCTGGAAGCGCATTCCAGGTGTCCACCACCCTCTGGGTGAAGAAGAACTTCCTAGCATTGGTTCTGAATCTGTTTCCTCTTAATTTATCCGAATGCCCTCTCGTTCTTGTAGTCTTCGAAAGTTTGAAGAATCTGTCCCTTCATGATCTTGTAAGTCTCTATCATGTCCCCTCTAAGCCTCCGCTTTCCAAGGGAAAAAAGCCCCATTTTCTCCAATCTTTCAGCATATGAAAGGTTTTCCATACTTTTTATCAATCTCGTTGCTCTTTTCTGAACCCTCTCGAGTATCGCCATATCCTTCTTAAGGTACGGCGACCAATATTGGATGCAGTACTCCAGATGCGGGCGCACCATCGCCCGATACAATGGCAGGATAACTTCTTTCGTTCTGGCTGCAATACCTTTCTTGATAATACCTAGCATTCTGTTCACGTTCTTAGAAGCTGCTGTACACTGTGCCGACGGTTTCATTGTCTTGTCTACCAGTACTCCCAAGTCCTTCTCTAGGCTACTTTCTCCCATTACCAGCCCTCCCATCGTGTAGTTGTACCTCGGATTTCTGTTTCCTACATGCAAGACTTTACATTTCTCTACATTGAACTTCATCTGCTATCTCGTCGCCCACTCCCCTAGTTTGTTCAGGTCCCTTTGTAAATCTTTGCAGTCCTCTTTAGTCCTAGCTCCATTAAATAGTTTGGTGTTGTCTGCGAATTTTATTATTTCGCACTTCGTCCCTGTTTCTAGATCATTTATAAATACATTGAGAAGCAGCGGTCCAAGCACCGACCCCTGTGGAACACCACTCGTGACCCTCCTCCAGTCAGAGTAGTGTCACTTTACTCCTACCCACCAACCAATTCCTGATCCATCTGTGTACATCTCCTTCCACCCTTTCAGTTTCCGAAGTAGGTGTTCATGGAGTACCTTGTCAAAGACTTTTTGGAAGTCTAAGTATACGATGTCTATGGGGTCCCCTTTGTCCATCCGTTTGTTAATTCCTTCGAAGAAGTGCAATAAGTTTGTCAGGCATGATCTTCCCTTGCAGAAGCCATGTTGGCTTGTTGTCATAAGTTTATTCCTTTCTAGATGCTCCTCAATGCTATCTTTTATCAGTGCTTCTGCCATTTTCCCCGGAACCGAGGTCAGACTTACCGGTCTGTAGTTCCCCGGGTCATCTCTTGATCACTACACAGGACACTTGAAACAGTAGCAACATGGATAAAAAATCACAAACTGAAACTGAACCCAGACAAGACAAAATTCATTCTCCTCGAAAATAACAAAACCCTAATCATAACAAATCTAGTAATAAACTCAATCACATACCCCATATAACCCACTCTAAAACTTCTAGGAATGATGATAGACAGATGCTGTACCATGGAACCACAAATCAACAAAACAATACAAAAATCATTCGCGGTCATGAGAAACTTAAGGCACGTTTGAAAATTCTTCGACAGAACACAATTCCAGCTCTTGGTCCAGTCCCTAATCCTAGGTCTTCTAGACCAGTGGTATTCAACCCAGTCCTCAGGGATCACCTGACCAGTCGGGTTTTCAAAGTTTCTGTCATTCATATTCATTGTGGATATCCTGAAAACCTGATTGGCCAAGTGGTCCCTGAGGACTGGGGTTGAATACCACTGTTCTAGACTACTGCAACATTCTCTATCTCCCCTGCCCCGCAACCATGACAAAACAACTACAAACAGTTCAAAACACAGCTCTAAAACTTATCTATTCACTGAGGAAACACGACCACATCACTGCAGCATACCTTGACTCACACTGGCTCCCAATACAAGCATGAATACTATTCAAATTCTACTGCCTACTATTTAAAACCAGCCTACCTGAACAACTGCCTAATCCTAACTACCACAACCAGACATAGGAGAACCCACACACCATTCACGCACCCCCCAATCAGAGACATCAAACAAAAAAAAACTGTACAATGGTCTTCTAGCCACACAACTACCACACTAAACTACCACACTAGCCACACAACTACCACACTAGACTACCAACTCTCCAATTTACTGATAACGACCTCAGACTACAAATTGTTCAGAAAAGAAATAAAAGCCAAGCTATTCAAGAAATCCTTGCAGAAAAACTAACACCACAAGATTCACCCCAGTTCTCTGAAGCAACCCGCTCTACTCTTTAATTCCTCTGGAAATGGCCAGATAACTCCTTTTGTAATCCGCCTTGAACCGCAAGGTAATGGCGGAATAGAAATCACTAATGTAATGTAATGAAATATACCGAAGAAGTCTAGGTGGAGTAGTAGCAAGTCATGATCCACTTGGTTAAAGGCACTGCTGAGGTCCCGTTACATATAACATAATATAACATAATAGATGACGGCAGCTAAAGACCCGAATGGTCCATCCAGTCTGCCCAACCTGATTCAATTTAAATTTTTTTTTTTTTTTTAATTTTTTTTCTTCTTAGCTATTTCTGGGCAAGAATCCAAAGCTTTACCCGGTACTGTGCTTGGGTTCCAACTGCCGAAATCTCTGTTAAGACTTACTCCAGCCCATCTACACCCTCCCAGCCATTGAAGCCTTCCCCAGCCCATCCTCCACCAAACGGCCATATACAGACACAGACTGTGCAAGTCTGCCCAGTACTGGCCTAGTTCAATATTTAATATTATTTTCTGATTCTAAATCTTCTGTGTTCATCCCACACTTCTTTGAACTCAGTCACAGTTTTACTCTCCACCACCTCTCTCGGGAGCGCATTCCAGGCATCCACTACCCTACTCCGTTAGAGTACGAGTGTGTTTTCTCCCTTACTCAGTATACTGTACAGGTCATTGAGGAGGTAGACGATTATCGTTTCTGTGCTGAATGACGGTCTGAAACCTGATTGGGAATTATGGAGCAAATGAAATTGATCTAGGTGATTCATTAGTTGCGTTTGGACTATCCTCTCCATGAGTTTTAGAAATAGTGCGATAGGTCTGTAATTGTCAGGCTGTGATTGTTAGGCTGAGAGAGAGGTATTTTATTTTCTTGTCTTTTATGATTGGTCTGATGATAATGTGGCCTCTTCCTGTGGGGAAATCCCCTCTGTTTAGTGTGTCTACTAGCCAAGTGTAAAGATCAGATAGGAACTTGTCTGGGGCTTTAGCCATTAGTGCAGGGGGATAGGAATCTATGGGTGAGTATTTTTGACTTGGTAAACATCTACCCTTGGGTTCAGAGGGGTCATGCAGGTGGTGGATTTCTTTGCATTGAGAGAGTCTCTTGCTGTTTGTATTTTTGAGCGGAAGTAGTGGGTAAGAGCTTCTGTGGTGGGAGCAAGATGTAAGATGGGTGGTATTTGTCAAGTTGGTGACTAGTTGGAATAGTTTTTTTGTGTCGAGTCTGTACTGGTTTATTAGGGTGGAGTAATAGTTTTTGCATTTAAGAACATAAGAAATGCCTCCGCTGGGTCAGACCTGAGGTCCATCGCGCCCAGCAGTCCGCTCACGCGGCGGCCCATCAGGTCCAGGACCTGTGCAGTAATCTTTTATCTATACCCCTCATCCCCTTTTCCAGCAGGAAATTGTCCAATCCTTTCTTAAACCCCAGTACCGTTCGCTGCCCTATAACGTCCTCTGGAAGCACATTCCAGGTGTCCACCACACGTTGGGTAAAGAAGAACTTCCTAGGATTCGTTTTGAATCTGTCCCCTTTCAACTTTTCCGAATGCCCTCTTGTTTTTTTATGTTCTGAAAGTTTGAAGAATCTGTCCCTCTCTACTCTCTCTATGCCCTTCATGATCTTGTAAGTCTCTATCATATCCCCTCATTTCTCTTTCAGTTTGAATTTGTATTCTCATGATTTCTCCTGCCATTTCAGTTTGGCATTCTCTATTATTGTTCTTGTTCCAGGCACGCTCTAGGCATCTTACTTGTCACTTCAGTATTTGCAGTTCTTCGTTAAATCATTTGTCTGATATCCTTTGACGTTTGATTTTTTTGTCGTTTTGGAGCAATACAATTTAAGGTGTTTTCACTGAAGGAGTCCCAATGGATATGGAAGTCTTCTTCTGGATGTTTAGTGAAGTTGGTTTTGTAACAAGCCCAGAAGATTGCCTCATCAACTGGGCCTCTGGATACAATTGTTTATGGGGGATGAACCTTGTTGTATCTTGTTAGTTGCCAGTTTAGCTTGAACTTGTATATGTGATGGTCTGAACAGAGCGATTGTTGCTATTTGCCTTCTGTGGAGGATATTGAGGGGAGTATTGGATCCTTGGTTGAGGTGGTGACTAGGTCTAGGTGGTGGCCTTTTATGTGCGTGGAACAGATGGGGAACCACTTATAGTCTAGGTTTTGTAGAAAGGTGAGTAGTTCTGAGACTGTCTTATCGTCTTTTGCTTCCAAGTGCAAATAATTACCGTATTTTCACTCATATACCGTGCACCCGTGTAAAACGCGCACACGGGTATAGCGCGCGGGAAACTGTAATTTATGTAAAGAAATTTTTATATACCGCGCACACCCGTATACAGCGCATGCCGCCCCGACTCTCCCGTTGCTGCCTGACTCTCCTCTGGCCCGCCCCCCCCCCCCCGACGTCCAATTCACCCCCCCCCCTGCAGGACCGCTCGCACCCCCCCGACGTCCGATTCACCCCAAAGGACCGCTCGCACCCCCACAGCCTCCCCCCACCCCCCATCATGGAGAAGCTCCTACCGTTCTCCTGCGGCGGTCCCGGCCCTTCTGTGAGCCCTGCTCTGAAATGCTTCCTCTTCCGGCGATCCCGGCCCTTCTGTGAGCTCTGCTCTGAAATGCTTCCCCTTCCAGCGGTCCTGGCCCTTCTGTGAGCCCAGCGTCTGCGCTGCTTCCTCTTCCGGCGGTCCCGCCCTTTCTCTGATGTCAGAGAAAGGGCGGGACCGCCGGAAGAGGAAGCAGCGCAGACGCAGGGCTCACAGAAGGGCCGGGACCGCCGGAAGAGGAAGCATTTCAGAGCAGGGCTCACAGAAGGGCCGGGACCGCCGCAGGAGAATGGTAGGAGCTTCTCCATGATGGGGGGGGGGGGAGGCTGTGGGGGTGCGAGCGGTCCTTCGGGGTGAATCGGACGTCGGGGGGGAACTATGTAAAAAAAATGTTGTAAAACGCGCTCACGCGTATAACGCGCAAGGTTATGCACGGTTTGTAAAAATCGTGTATAACGCGTGCATTATATGCGTGAAAATACGATAGTCCCCTAGCAATATGCAGTTTGACGAGAAAAGAAAGTTTTTGAATACAAAGTCATAGAATGTCTCTCTTACGTTGGGCCAGCTTTTTTGGTGTCATGTAGAAAAAGAATCATGTGAGGGGATCTTTTAAAGTTGGGCTGGATAGCTGACATGATAGGATTTCAATGTTCTCATTTTGGTCTAACTCTAGTATGTTGAATTCAAGGAATTTGTTTATTAGTGCAAGGCCTCCTCTTTTGTTGTTCTGCATGTATAAACTCGCTGCTCTATATCAGGGACATCATTATAAATGCAATTGTATCTGGAGGAGATTTGAGCAGTAGATTACATCATCACAGAATCAGGGACAATAAAGGGAAAGTTGGGGGGAGGGTTGGGGTGTACTTATTTTGTTATATTTTTTGTTGGTGGGGGTAGTGGAGAATACAGGAGGACTATGTTAGACTATAGTTGAGTGCTTTTCACTGGATTGGATACATTGAAGAACCCACATGCACTTTTCCAATGTTTGTCAATTGGAAATGGTATAACATTTCTTATTTGTGGTCTATTTTGCAATAAAATTTCAAGTGCAATAGGTGAGTCATTCTAGACATGTAGGTTATCTCCCAATAGCCATAAGCCATCTGCAGAAAGAATCCACTCTGAATTTTTTCTGTGACTCTCGTCTACTTCACAGGGAGCTCTTTTGATTCAAAATACTTCAATAAAATTAATACACAATGCAAAGAAATATGATCACGTTTCCCCGTTGTTAATAGATTCTCACTGGTTACCTATTAGCCATAGAATCACATTTAAAATAATAATACTTATCTTTAAAACTTTAGCATGCGGCGAACCTCAATTCATTTCCAGACTTTTGATACCTTACAACACACAACGTTCACTGCGCTCTTCCAACCAGAATCTTCTTTCAGTTCCTTCATTAAAAATCATCGGTACTAGAAGGGCCGATATCTTTTCGGTGACTGGCCCCCTATGGTGGAACGCCCTTCCCCAATACCTTCGTAACGAAAAAGACATCTTAATTTTTAAAAAACTTTTAAAATCTTATTTATTTAGAGATGCTTTTAATGTTTAAATTAAATTATATTAAATTCAATATTGCTGAGGTTATTAACTCCCTTACCTATTGTTATTTCCTTATTCTACCCCAAACAATTGTAACTTTTATCTTTTCCTTCCCACTGTATGTCTGTATAAGTTTAATGTTCTTATGTTAAAATGTCAACCCCTTTGTTCTTGAAATATTTTTATTATGTACATCGCTTAGTGATTATAATAGGCGATTTATCAAATTGTGTTAATAAACTTGAAACTTGAAACTTGAAACTTTTGCACACGAGCCTGAAGGAGTATTTTTGTGCTGCTCTTCCCTTTTTCTTATTTTCTTCGGTGTTTTCTTTTTTTTTTTTTTAATTATTTATTTAATTTTATAGATATACATTCATACAATGTGTATATGAGAAAGAGAGATTAAACACATTAATTAAAAATAAAAAGGAAAAAGAAGAAAACTAAACAACTTCCAATGCAATATAAATCATCTCTCCAAATTCTTCGGTGTTTTCAATCCTTTTCAGGGTGTTTGGTGCTCGGAGCATTTACTTCAGCTCTGCCTACATTGAGAAGAAGCAGACTGCAGTCTGCAGCTGACAGGCTGATTACTTTTTTTAAAAAATGTTTTTTTATTAATTTTCAAGCCTTCAATAGTGCAATACAACAAATGTAACTTATAATTATACAATAAAGGCACATTCAACTTACACATGTTCATAATCAACCATTTTCCCACCCACCCAATGATTATTCAATAAAACACAAAAACATATATTACCGCAACAACCTTACCCATTCAAAATATTAATATATTCCCACCCACCCCACGTGTAAATATTTAAAAATAATTTTATAGCAGAAATAACCCCCCCCTTCCCACCCTTTCCTGGATATGTATCAAAATGACAAAAATTGACTCACATTCCATAATCAATTATAATGAGGTAACGTATGATGTCAGTGGGCCCCATATCAATTTAGATATGTTACCATGCCCCAAATTCTCAGCGTTCATCCTTTCACATCTATAACTAGAGCAAAGACTTGCCCACCAGAACAAAAAATTTAAACGATCACAATTCTTCCAGTTTTGGGTGATCATCTGGATGGCTATCCTAGTCATTATAAGGAAAAGACGGCCTCTATATTGATCTATAGAGGGCTTAACATGTAATATTGTACCACAAATGACAGCCTCATACGTTGGAAATAGGCCTGTAGTTCAAAACCAAAATGGGATCTTTATTTGGCTTCAGCAAAACATTTGTTAAAGATTCTGCCATAGTACCTGAGATGCAACCTTTAGTTAGTTGAGCCTGATATAAATTTAATAGATGAGGTAATAGGGTAATTTGAAATGATTTGTAAAACTCTACAGTGAAACCATCACCACCTGGAGCGGATCCAACTCTAAGGGACTTCAAAGCTGCTTGTAATTCTTTTAGTGATATAGGCACCTCCAGACTTTCTTTTATATGCTTGGGAATTTTTGTTCCCTTAATCAACTTTTAAAACTCTAACCCTTCAAATTCTTTATTTGAATAAGGCTCTGAAGAATATAAAGCTTTATAAAAGTTCAGAAATTGTTTTAAAATGTTTCCAATTTCAGAATGAGTTTTACCTTTCTCATCTTTAATAGCCACAATGTTTACTTTTCTTTTTTTAGCTTTAAGATAATTAGCTAATCTTCCCGCCTTATTCGAGTTTCCATAATACAAAGCCTGCTGAGAAAACAAACTTTCCTGCCAGTTGTGAAGATATCTCATTATATTTATATTTTGCTTTTAAGAGGGCTTGTAGTGTAATTGGTGAAAGGACACACATATCTTATGTCTTCTGTCTCTGTCTGTGCTGGGGGGGGGGAGCTCAAACACAGACACAGTTTTGTATGTATTCTGCTGATGTCCTGAGACAGGGTCATTTAATCTTGTTAAAGAAGTTAGCTGTTTGAGACAATGGAGGTTCGACCCCCCACTGCCATGTACCGGTTGAGAGAGATAAAGGAAGCTTTAACACCTTTAGATTTAGACAAAGAAGCACATATCCTGCTCACTCACCCCCCCCCCCCCCTTTTCTAGTGTCGATTACTTCTTTGAAGTCTCTGTATCCTGTCACCAAATATGGTTTGTACTTACGTCATCTGCTAATACCACTGACCCATGTAACAAGGTATAAAAATGGATGTAAACTAATAAAGAATAGGCAATCCCTTTAGGACACTGTGGCCCTGATTCTCCAAAAGTGTGTCCCGATTTTAGGCAGCTGTAGGCATCCTACAGCTGTCTAATCAGCCAATCGGGATGCACGTTTTTTAAAAAAAATGCTCCCCAGGCAGACCTGAAGGCGCCTCCGGGAGCCTAGGGAGACCCACAAGATGCCTAAGCTCGCCTAAGGGCCTTAGGCGAACCTAGGCGGCCCTACGCGTCTCCCTAGTAGAGGAGAAACGCTAAAATGTAGGCCAGCAAAATGCTGGTCTACATTGTAAGTAGACGCGGCCGCTATACTTATTGCGGCAAGGGATCTCTCTGCCGCTATAAGTATAGCGGGCCGCGGCCTGTCCGATCGCTGGCAGGAGGGTGCCCAATCCCTCCTGCCCGAAGACGCACCCTCCCCCCCCGACAATATCGATCGCTGGCAGGAAGGTGCCCAAACCCTCCTGCCAGAAGATACCCCCTCCCCGACAATATCGATCGCTGGCAGGAGGGTACCCAATCCCTCCTGCCCGAAGACGCACCCTCCCCCCCGGCGCTAACAACCCCCAAACCTCCACCCCACCAAACTAACCTTTTCTTAAGGCCAGACGGTTCTTGCCCGTCCAGCCGGCAGGCCTACCTCGTCGAAATGAGGCGGGCCAGCCCCTTCCCGGCCCATCCCGCCGAAGCCTAAGGCCTGATTGGCCCAGGCTCTAGAAGCCTGGACCAATCAGGCCTTAGGCATAGTGGGTCCGCCCATCCCCACTAAGTCTAAGGTCTGATTTGGGCACCCTCCTGCCAGCGATCGGTCAGGGGGCCGCGGCCCGCTATACTTATACTTGCCACGATAAGTGTAGCGGGCCATGTCTAATCTAACCCGATTCTCTAACCAGCGTCTGTAACATGGACGCCGGTTACAGAATCGGGGTTTAGTGTAGGCCAATTCTGAATAGGACACCTCTCCTGGGCGTCCTATACAGAATCAGGGTCTAGGTGTCTTGCGGGCCTCGCCTTCAATATAGGCGGCCTGCCTGGGGAGCATTTTTTTAAAAAAACGTGCATCCCGATTGGCTGATTAGACAGCTGTAGGAAGCCTACAGCTGCCTAAAATCGGGACGCACTTTTGGAGAATCAGGGCCTGTCTGCGTATCCTTTCTTTCTAAGGGGAATTGCCTCCGGATATCTACCCAGGCGACAGGGTATGGGCAGGGCGGTTTTGGGACCAAGAAACAGACTTTGTTCGCTTCAGTTGGGGGCTTGGTCCGGGATGGGCTGGACATTACCAATATTTTGTGAGTATTTCTGAATTTTGAATTCTATTCTTTAATACTTACTGGTATTGGCGTCCTGTTCCAACCCTTTATTTATATTGTGGGGATTTTGGGAAACTCCCGCCGCGGTTAGAAACATAGAAAAAAGAAGCAGAAAAGGGCTATAGCCCACCAAGTCTGCCCATTCCAAGTATCCCCTCCCCTGAATTTACTCCCTTAAAGATCCCACGTGAGTATCCCATTTTCTCTTAAAATCCGTCATGCTGCTGGCCTTTATCACCTGGAGTGGGAGTCTGTTCCAATGATCCACTACTCTTTCGGTGAAGAAGTACTTCCTGGAGTCACCATGAAACTTCCCTCCCCTGATTTTCAGTGTATGCCCTCTGGTGGTCGAGGGTCCCATGAGCCAGAAGATATCATCTTCTGACTCGATGCGTCCCGTTATGTACTTATATGTTTCAATCATATCTCCCCTTTCTCTTCTTTCCTCAAGTGAGTACAGCTGCAATTTTTTAAATCTTTCTTCATACGTGAGATCCTTGAGCCCCAAGACCATCCTGGTGGCTGTTCGCTATTCTTTTGGGAAGAACAAGATTAATGTGGAGTTTTCGGGAAGCTCCCGCTGCGAAAATAAGCAGCTGCCATTCTTTTGGGAAGAATGAAATTATTTATAGAAATGCCTGCCCACTCTGTCATCTGTACCACTCTTTGCATGCGCTTTTCTCTTCTATCGCTTAGATAAGATTTTATAGTGTATAAGATTATATTGTATATTATTAATGTACCTCGCTTATAAGATAAGGTAAGCGAAAATTTCTGCATTGTTATATTGTTTTTGTTATGGGTCATAAAAGGCACTTAGGATTCTCCCCCTCCCAGACAGATGAGACTTGTAAGGCTTATGTTGCCCGTGTGTGTGACACTCTCCTTCCAGCTCACATCTTTCTGTGTCACCAATCCTTTCCCATATACGTTTGCACTGCTTATAGGTTTAAATTTCTGCCGTTTCTTGTGCTGTGTCGCCGGAAAGAAAAAATTCCGTTTTAGGTTTCAGGTTTGTTTGGGGAACTTACCGAAACAAAATGAAAAAGGGTAGAAATACATTTGTGTAATTATTAAAACAGACAGTCAGAAAGGCATACATTAAAAAAAAAACAAATTATAATGAAAAAGAGAGGGAGAAGGATCAAAACAAAAGGGAGGAAACAAAAAAATAAATAATCTAGCACTTTGTAGAAAAGATTAAAATGAATACGAAAAGCAAGGAGCAAAGTTCCATTACAGTCCTTAAAAGGACTATTATACTCCAAATGCGTCTTTAAAAAGAAAGGCCTTCAAGCTACTTTTAAATTTATCAAGTGATGAAATTTCTCTTATATAATTTGGTGCTGAGTTCCAGATGGTAGGGGCCGTCACAGAAAAGATATTAGTACGCATGGTGCCAATATGTCTTAAAGAGGGAATGGATAACAGGTTTTGATAAGAAGAATGTAATGTGCGATGGAGGTTGTGGGGGATTAATAACCTGTTGATGAAATCAGGTAGACTGGAAGCTATGGTTTTATGTATCAGTAACATTATTTTATAAGTAATTCGATGATCTATGGGAAGCCAATGGGAGTTAAAAGTGGTGTGACATGATCAAATTTTCGAGCTTTTAAGTTGAAATGATTTTAATGGCAGTATTTTGAATAATTTGGAGGCGTTATCTTTATTTCTTAGTGATGCCTTTATATAATGCATTGCAACAGGATCGAGATACAATGCAGATAGAATTGGAAAGAGTAAAAAGTGATTTGACAGCCAGAAAAAACAGTGTTAGTGCATAGGGATGTCCTGACTTTCTGTGTCCAAATACCAAGGTCACTCAAACCTTCACAGCCCTGCTGGACTCTTATCACTTTCCTGTGGACTCAATTTTGGAGACGCAGGATAAGGGAAAGAAGTCAGACTCTGAATTCAGCTTGAGGTATGTGGCACCTTTGATTTTGGACACTTGCGGCCGCCCCAATGTTAATACTACCATAGAGGGTCAGGATAAATTAACTTTAATTGATACAGGGGCCAGAATCAGTTTTACAGATAGAGCAAGAAAAATATGGAAATTTGTGAGATTCAAGTTTCAAGTTTATTTTTAACTTATTGAATAGCTTAATTTAATTTGCTAAGCGATTTACAAATAAAAACAAAAGGTGTACACATAAGCTTATTTATAGTAAATTACATGAGTTTGACATATTGACATACAAACTAACAGATACATAAGGGAAAAAGGGCAGAACTACAATTGTATTAATAAAGCACAAAAGAAGACACGAATGGTGAAAACAATAGGAATGGGGAATAAATAAATTAAAGGCGTCTTTAAAAAGGAAGCTCTTCAGATTGCCTTTAAAATGGTTTAGGTCATTTTCTTATCTTAAATGCTGAGGTAAGGTGTTCCATAATTGTGGGGCATTACAGAGAAGATATCATGTCGACGAGTTCCAATAACTTTCAGTGATGGAATTGTTAAGAGTTTTTGATTAATGGACCTTAAAGAATGTGATATACTATGGGGAATAAGTAGTTATTAATGAATTGGGGTTCGTTCAAAGATAGTGTTTTAAAAACTAAAAGTAGGATTTTAAAGGTAATGCGATGAGCAACAGGAATCCAATGTGATTCGATCAGGATTGCAGACAGAGTTAGATAGGTGTTGAAGAGGTTTAATGAAACCTGGACCCAAGAGGCAGGTCTTAGTGCCCATGCAAATATGGATTCCCTACTTATTCAGACTTTCCTTTCTAACCTCCGTTCTCCTTTGAAGATTCTGGTCAAACAAATGATTTCAGAATGGCCCACTAGTTCTCATGCAGAATTTCAGAATAAATTATTGGAAAAAGGAGCAGTGCGGGGTTTGAACCCCCAAACCTCAGGTTCCTTAGGCTGTAGCGCTAACCACTATGCAACACTCTCCTACGCTGTGAGATCTCTAAACCTCGGGAAATCCTGCATTATCAGGGCCAGCTACCTACCTGGGGACCGCGTCTGTCCGCTCCTCGCGGAAGAGGGGGTTGCGGGTTTCGCAGGGGGCAGGCCCCTGCCTCCGATTGAGGTGGTAATAATCCATCCAGAAGTACTGGATGTTTTAATTGTGGGGACCCTGGTCACTGGCTTAATGCTCATCTGGCCGGTGCCCAAAGCCGCCCTTCGGATGGACATTGGTGCAAAGAGGGGAAACCCTGTATACCAGCTGCCATTGTTATTGCTGACATGTTCTCCCGATGGCCTGAAGTTTTTTCCCACTACAAATGAATCTGCTCAGACTATGGTGAACATTTTACTTCACGAAATCATCCCTAGGTGGGGATGTCCCACACACATCAACTCAGATAATGGTCCTGCTTTCACTGCCAGAGTATGCAAAGATTTAGCTATCGCACTCCGCATTGAGTGGAAATTTCATCTCCCATATCACCCACAGAGTTCCGGTATTGTCGAACGCATGAACAGGACTATTAAAGACAAAATCTGGAAAGCCACAACTGGCATGTTTGTGAATTGGGGAAAAAAAAAAAATTCCTTCCTATTGTTTTAGCTGAAATTAGGATGTTGCCAATTTCAAATGTTTTTTCTTTTTCTTAAGCAGCAATTCGGATATATACATAGCCATCCCAGACCAGTTTTGGCTCAAAGATATTTCTAGTGTTTTCCAAGGATCCTCTTTATCACTGCAGAGATAAAGACGTTCCAAAGAAGATATTAGCTTTATGCCTTTTCTGAATATGGAATGGTTATGCTATGCATTATTTGTCCATATACTTTACTCATGTGTTCATCTTTGTTTTGTTTTTCTATAACAATGTGTTTATTTCTAGAGATAAGTTCAGCTCTGAACACTTGACCGATGGAAGAATAGTTTCAAGCCTAAAACTATGTGTTTTATGTTTTGTCTGTGCCATGTGGTCTGTGTTTTGTCTACTTGTTTTAGTTTGAGGGGTACCCCAGGATACATAACATTGGCCATTTCTAGAGCTAGCTCTTTTCCCACTTTTTACTAGTCTAATTGCGCAATGTTCTTTTTACTTATAGCTTTCATATTCTAAATGTAGCTTGGTTAGGGGTTATATGTTTAAGAAAAGGTTTTACTATATACAGTGTTTGTTCCGTGGTGCTTACTAGATATGATCTATTCAGTATACATTTTTGAATACATTCAGTACATCATTATGGTCTCTCTGAAGTGCCATAATAGTTATATTGAGCACACAAAAATATATCTTTTTGGAATGTCTAATTAAGAATCTTAAGTACCTGAATATTGTCTCTCTTTTGCCATAACTATAACAAGTAAATGCATTAATATTGTCACATGTTGCCACATTCAGTACAGGCAACCTGGTTTCTCTCTCTCTCTACATTCAGTACAGGCAACATGGTTTCTCTCGCTTTCTATCTCTTATTTGGATCACACTGAAGTACAGCTGCTGAATGATATCTTTCAAGCCGGTGTATCCCTCCCTGAATGCACAGACCCCAAGTGTTAACCTGAACAGACAGTTCCGCTCAGAACATAATATACAATCCAAAGGGCATTCTGATTCCACTTCCTCAAAACGAGTCAGAGGTGTTTGGGATTCTTCATTATTCCCCACACTTGGAAAGTATTGAATTTGTAATTTTAAATTTTTTTTTCCTTTTTCTATTTCTTTTTCTTTCTATATCAATAACTTATGAATAATTTATAGCTTAAATATAGCTTATTTATAATTAAATGTAAATTAAGAAGTGCATCACTTATCTTAAGTCCTTATTGGTTCCCCTTCCCGACGTGTTTCGGAACTCTTTTTCAAGGTCGGGGGAACTGAAAAGCAACACACACACAATAAATTACTCTCTTTTCATACAATATCATTCAATCAGCAAAGTCTACTTAGTGATTCACTCACCGAGAGATAAGTATTACTATGCTGCGGTCATCCTTTTTTGATGACCAGCGGCATAGTAATACTGCCGCTGGTCATCAAAAAAGATGGCCGCGGTGTTTGTTCAGAGCGTTATATAGAGCCCTCCCACACCGTCATCAAACGTATCCTAGCAACCATACTAGCATAGCGGATCAAGCATTCAAAACAGAAGAACTAAAGGAATTAGAAGTCTACTTGGGCCATCCAATCCGAGGCTTCGTTAAGCCCGGATGGGCCCATAGTTTGTAGCTGAAACATTTAGCGCAACTCCCTCAAATTTAGAGTGCGCTCGATGTTACCTCCCTCCCCCCAACAGTGATCTTATCCAGTATCCTCCATTTAAGGTCCTTCAAACCATGTTTGCAAAGCTTCCAATGTCTAACTAAGGGAGAGGCTTCGCTGCTCGTATTCACTCTCGATTTATGCTCAGTTAGGCGGGTCTTTATAGCCCTGGTGGTACGACCCAAGTATTAGTGAGTCAAATTATTTTGGCAGACCCCAAGTGTGCATCTCACCAGTTTAAAGAGACGGTTGGTTCCTGCTGGATTAATTCAGCTTCCTGCACCCTGACTGCAAAGATCTACTTCTCTACTTCCTCACACATGCTGTACACAATGTTTCCTGTTCGCTGTTTTCTGTTCATTGGATCTACGGATTGATGATAGCCACTTTCCTAAGAATGCTTTGCTGTATAGTTCAACTTATTTACTGCTATGGACATTCCAGACTTTATTTCATATGCTGTACATCCACTACCTCTTGGTATGGGCAACGAGACATTTCAAAAGCTGCTGAACTACATTTAACAACTTAAGAAAACCTCCAAAGAAGTGAATCATAATATCACTTTTGAAAATGCACAGATTGCACAAACTGTAGAAAATTTGCTCTGAGATGCTCATGTCTCAAGTTTGGGAACTTTTCTTTGAGTATTTGCCCACTGCAAACCACATATTTAATGTTTTAATTCACCCTATCATTATCTTAACTATTCTACAAATTTTGCTATGTATTGTTATGATTCTCCTTTGCTGTAGAGTGAAACACGTGTACATTTCTTTTCTCACAAGGTTCCTTCTAGCTTTTAAGGCAGTTAGACATGAATTTTCAGTATCTTCTCTGACACTTGCTAATTTGGTTCTAATTTGGTTTTAATCTGGCATATTGCATTGCATTACCAGGGTCAGAGATAATATTATCCCATATCCCATACTTACATACTCTCTCATGACATCTTGTTACCTTTTATGCCTGAGCCTCCTGAAAAAAGCTTCCTGCATCCCTTATGCACCGTTCATTCGCTCAACGAGGGGTAGGATATAAGCATACTGGGATCCCCGCCCATATGATCGCCTATACCACCCAATAAAGAGGTTTGAACTCATAATGGGAACTGTTTATCTTCATAGCTTGGAGATTCTGCAGGACAGGGGACATGCTGATATACTGTTGGAGATAAGTGAGGCATCTGCGAAATGCAGACTGGCTAAGGGTACCAAGTTTCAAGTTTTATTTAAATTTGATGGTTCGCTTAATATTTCTAAGCGAATTACATAAAATGTACAATTGGAGTAAAACATTAAAAATATTAATAAAATTTCCACAATAAATAACACAGGGCAATTTCAGACTGACAATACTGACAGATACTACAAAACTGGAGTAAGGTGGAGAAAACGTGAGGGAGAAAGTTACAAAATTTTGATTCCTAGTGCGGAGAAAAAGAGGGTTGAAGGGGGGAGGGTAAGAACATTAGGATTTGGGTACGAAAATACTGGAATTAAAATTTACATGGAAAGAAAGAATTTAGAGGTTAAATGCAGCTTTAAAGAGGAATGTTTTTAAATTATTTTTAAATGAGTTAAGATCTTTAGTATTTCTAATATACAAAGGAAGGGTATTCCAAACAAGCGGTGCCTTAACTGAGAAGATGTCGTGGCGTCTAGTTCCTATTATTTTTAATGAGGGGACCATTAATAGATTTTGTGTATTAGATCGGAGAAAACGATTTGAGGTTTGTGGAATTAGAAGGCGATCAATGAACTGTGGTTCATTGGTAGTTGTTGTTTTAAATACTAGTAGAGCTATTTTGTATGTTATTCTTGCTTTCATTTCAAAGAATATGGGAAATGTCAGCATAGCTATTGCTAGCAATCAGCATTTTCGGTTGGCATAACTAATGTCAGCAGAGGCCTATGGGAAATTATGTCAATCTCACTCTGGAATGTAGATGCAAATAGATCCTGAATGCTTATTCACAGAAAGCATCCAGGAAGACGGTTTCAAGTACATTACATTACATTACATTTGTGATTTCTATTCCGCCTGTGCCTTGCGGTTCTAAGCGGATTACAGTTAAAAGAGATCAGGACATTACCGAGAGAATTACATTACAACGATTTAAGTAAATTACATGTTGTGGTATAGAAATACAAATATAAGATATCTGGATTTATCGATAGAATAACTTGACAGGGTTCAAGTAGTTACAAGGTTCAGTGGGGAAAACAATATAGGCAACTGAAGAAAGATACCTAACTTTGAAGGAATCAGTTAAGTGGATACCTAAGGGAGATGCTTATTTAGGAGAAGGTTAAATGGATACCTAAGGGAGATGCTTATTTAGGAGTTTGGATATTTTTCGTAAATGAGGTTCAAGGGGATGACTAGTGTGTTATTTGCTGGGGAGAGTGCATGTGCGATTGGGGAAGGGAATATTAAGTAAGGATGTGTTTTTTGAAAAGAAATGTTTTGATTTCTTTCCGAAACACTTTGATGTCTGTTGTTTTGATCATCAGTTTGGTGATGGTGGGGTCAATTTTCGCTGCCTGAGTAGTCCTGATTAAATCATGATTAGCTAAAAGGTGTTAATGTTTTATTAAGAGGGTGCTTAAGACAATGGGTCCAGGTGCACAGATAATTAAGATTAATCAGAAACTATTGTCAGAGGCATACTGGAAATTACATTTGACTGCAAGCCTATTACTATGTTTATTCTGTATTTTAGAATAAGTTTCAAAACTATAAAAGCCCCCTCACTCTCTACCTGAAGCTTGGACATCGCCCTCCCCACCCCCCTGTTTTTCTCTCTTTCTTTGTGTGTTCTCTCTCATTCACAAGAACACAAGCAGTCCCTGTACAGCTTCTAAAACCCCTCCTCAAGAGACATATCTAGAATATCTCTCCTTCCACGCTCATGCTGTGCATTTATGATGTCATTTTCATGACGTAAGAGGGGATTGAAAGGACACATTTAAAAGGACACATTATGTCTTCTGTCTCTGTCTGTGCTTGGGGGGGGGGCTCAAATACAGACACAGTTTTGTATGTATTCTGCTGATGTCCTGAGACAGGGCCATTTAATCTTGTTAAAGAAGTTAGCTGTTTGAGACAATGGAGGTTCGACCCCCCCCCCCCCACTGCCATGTACCGGGAGAGAGATAAAGGAAGCTTTAACACCTCTAGATTTAGACAAAGAAGCACATATCCTGCTTACTCACCCCCCCCCCCCTTTCTAGTGTTGATTACTTCTTTGAAGCCTATGTATCTTGTCACCAGATATGGTTTGTACTTACATCATCTGCTAATACCACTGACCCATGTAACAAGGTATAAAAATGGATGTAAACTAATAAAGAATAGGCAATCCCTTTAGGACACTGTCTGTGTATCCTTTCTAAGGGGAATTGCCTCCGGATATCTGTACCCAGGCGACAGGGTATGGGCAGGGCGGTTTCGGGACCAAGAAACAGACTTTGTTCGCTTCAATTGGTTCCCATTTCACAGCCAATTTGGACTCCAATTCCTTAATATTTTGTTCCAAATTAGAAAATTCTCTTTTTCTTTGTTTCCTAATATGTACTGAATACGAAATGATTTGTCCCTTCATGGTAGCTTTAAAAGCATCCCACAATTTTTCCAATGAGATTACCTCTGAAGCACTGAATTGAAAATATTCATTCATTTTTAATTGAAATTCTTCATGAAAGTTTGAGTCTGCAAGCAATGTATTATTAATCTCCATACAGGTCTACCACTATCCTTTTCAGAAAATTTAAATTCAATCCAAATTTCACCATGATCTGACAAAATAATTGGGTCTATGATGGCTTTTGTTACCTGCTGAACTAATTGATCTGAAACAAAAACATAAACTATTCGTGAAAATGACTTGTGAACGTGGGAGCAGAAAGAAAATTTCTGAGCATCAAAATGAAGAATCCACCATATATCCTTCAATCCACAGGATTGAACTAGATTGTCCAACCCTAATGACTTTAAAATTTTTCTAGGATTTTTATCCAGTAATGGGTCCATAACAGCATTAAAGTTCCCCGTCACTATTACATTAGAAGTGGCCAGTGGTAGTATCAACTGTTGAAGAGTTTTGAAAAATTCCATTTGATTTGAATTAGGGGCATATATATTGAATATCAGCAGCGTATCATTCCCCAAGCTCATAGTCACATGAACCCATCTGCCAAAGGGATCTGCAGAAATCTGATTAAATATAGCCAAACATTTCCTATGGACCAGGATAGCCACCCCCGCCTTCTTTCCCACAGCTAAAGCAAAGAAACAATGTTTAAGCCATCCCCTTCTAGTTTCTTTGATTCCATAGCGGATAAATGTGTTTCCTGTATGTAGTATATATCTGCCTCTTGTTGCTTTAAGAAATTAAGTGCTTTTTTCCACTTAATCGGGTGAGTAAGCCCATTGACATTCAAGGAATATACTTTAAAAATCATCTACACAATTAATAAAATATATATATGCCCAATATTTATCTGTTTGCCTAAAAATAATTTTATACACATCCAGGGTACCCCCTCCCATATCCACCCCTTCCCCCAATAATAATACAATCTCTTGGATGCGAGCATTGGATTAATAGCCATTCATCCCTCCCTCAATGCCAAAAAAACAAACCTCCCAACCCCCCAAAAAACTTTTTGAAACATACATTTCAAAATAATTAAATAAATAAATGAATCATGATAACACTTTAAACATAAATTCATTATATCCAAACATGTTACCAATCTTATATATATTGAAATTATTAATCATATAACTAAACTTTTATATTTGATTACACTAATTTACTAGACTAAATATTATAGTTCCCACCATAAAATTTATTTTAAATGTAAAAATATTTCCCTACAACTCACTCTAATATATCTCAAGATCTTCAAAACACAGTTGGATCAGGTATTTATTAGTGCTGCCCAATTCAGAAAAAAAATTTCGATTTGATTCAATTCAGCCTATTGAATTGGGTTTTCAAAGCGATTTGATTAGATTTTCCTGCCCAATTGAGTGTTTGTTTGTTTTTCAAACATCCTGGTGGGTTTATTTTATAGCCTCCTCACCCCCTTTGCTTTCTCCTAATCACACTGGCGCTGTGGTGTAAACAAAATAAACAAAAAAGACTTTTCCTCTCTCTGTTAAATCCTAGCTCTGGCAGGATATACATTTCAAATCTGACATATTGTAATCACAAAACAGAAAATAAAATTATTTTTTCTACCTTTTGTTGTCTGGTCATTATTCAAATCTTGTTGGTCCCAGGCTCTGGTTGTCTTCTAACTCGCTTGTCAGGGTCTCCTTCTTTCTCCATGCTAGCCATCCATCTTCTCCCCTTCAGTTTCCCTTCTCTCCCCCGGAGGTCTGGCATCTTCTGTTTTTTCATCTCCATCCAAGCAGCTGCAGCGATGGATCCCACCATCCCTTAGACAGCCTCAACTCATGCCTCGTAGAGACAGGTGAAGGAGTCTGGGACCTGGATGGGCCTTGAGGTGGAGAAGGATGAGGTATTGAAAGCTTCAGAGTTCGAGACCTATGCCTGGGTTTGGAGGGGGTCTCGATGGGCCTCAACGAACGAGGCATAGGAGACTCTGCACTCTTCCTAGGAGACTCTTTACTCTTCTTCAAAGCGAGGTGCCTCGAGGATGAGGAATGCTTTGAGTGAGGCCTCGATCGAGGCTTCTCCAACACGTCTTGAACAGGTTGAGTAGCTGGAGACCCGGACCTGGAAGGACAAGGCAAGGAGTCACTAGAAGACAAGGGTCGAGACCGAAGAGGTTTTGCTTGTGGTGCCTCGACAGTATGCTCAGGCTGGCTCGCAGAAAGCAGGGCCAAGGCAGGGGCAAGCTTGGCCAAAACATAGGTGAGCTGCGTGGTTAATATGGCTTGCAGCATAACCTCAAAGACGCACTGAGACCACTGACTGGTCTAGAAGGTGCAGCAGTGCGCTCCATAGAGGGCGACCTTGAGGATGAGTATTCCTTATGTTTGGAGGCACACTTCGGAGGTCTCATAGAGGCTGGCACGACTGCACTCGTTGCCTGGACTGCCTGAGTCTCAGCTGGAGGTTTCTTAGGTAGCATACCTGTGGAGGAAAGAGGAGACTTGCCTGAGGACGAGACCTTAAGAGGCACAGCAGACGAGGCCTTCGAGGGCGACTTGCTCGAGGTCGAGTACTTGGTCAATAAGGCCGCTACAGGGGTTGAAGCCGAGGTCGAGGCCTTTTCTGCAGGCACCTCCATGAAACTAAAGAACTGCTAGATTTGGGCACGACGCCTCCGGCAAGCTTTTTTGAAGGGTAGCACAGCGTGGGCAGAACTCAGGACAATGTTCTGATCCCACCAACGGTGGAGGTCGGTGAGAGAAATCACCCGATTACACTGGCTACACCTCTTAAAACCAGTAAGAGGCTGGGATATAGAAAAAATACAGCCACAGCCAAATGAGGGCCAGCAGCAGGGCCTGAGCCCAAGCCCCGCTGGATGAGAACCGACAGAAAAAAGAAAAGCCACACCGACAAGTCAGAATAAAGCCCAGCTAAATTGCCTGCCGGCCTGAGCAGGAGCTAGTTCTGTGACAAGTGGTATCAGAAGTGTTGGATTTTTTTTTTTCTTTTGGACATTTGTTTTTGCAAACCTTTTCAGGAGCACTGAGAGCCAAAAAGTTTATATAGGAGGATTGTGGGACTCATTCTCTCGGAGACCTTGGAAAATTGTTTTTAGTGACTACTGTACTGGAACTCTGTATTGAGGACCTGGAGGATACTACAACTTGGTTCCAGCGGAGGTTCGTGGAGGAAATCCTTGAGGACTTCACGGCAGTGGATCCAGAGTGGAGCGGTCCAGGAAGGAAACTAACCCCCACAGACGGACAGAGAGATCGGAACCTGAGAGATTGCAGTATCGATTGGAAAGGGCCGTGCACCCTGAATGAGCACACCTGCACAGACTCACCAGTACTGCCGTAAGCATGCTAAGCTGCGGGGACTGGTGAGGGCGATTAGTGGTATTTGGGGAAACCATTAAATACCACACTTGGGGAGTTTTTTCTCTTTCTGATTACTTCCACAGGTCAGCAGATGGATCCACAGCTGGTTGCAGTCTTGGTAGAACGCCAGAGCGAGGATCTTCGCAAAGTGTTGGAGGCCAACCATGAGCTATGGCGAGTAGGACAGGACGCAAATTGGAGACACCATGGGTGAACAGACCAAAGTCATGGCAGATCCTGGCAAGAAATCCTGGTACTACACCGGTGTTGGGAGCAGTGACTTCTCAGCTGGCGGTAGGACAAAACTCTTTAAATATCTTGAATTTGAATAAGATTAACCCAGCAGATACACCGGACGATTTCTTGAACTCTTTCGAGAGAATTGCTACTGCAGCTGGGTGGCCACCTATCAAATAAAACCTGAGAATGAGATTTTGATCATACCTGAATTGTGTCTCCCTTTATTGGCAAACGTATCTCAGAGTGACCTGGGCAGACTATCCTGGAGCCTAGGTCTGTTTTACTTGAAAAGCCTTCCTCTTTTCTGGGGAAGCCACGCCGACAGGTCAGAATAAAGCCCAGCTAAACCGCCTGCCGGCCTGAGCAGGGGATAGTTGTGTGACAATCCACATGTTGATAATATTCTGCTTGCTTGTCCTGCCATAATAATAGCTTTCAAACATTTATCTGTATCATATCTCTTCTGTCTCTCCTCTCCTCCAGTGTATACATATTTAGGTCTTCCAGTCTCTTCTCATACTTCTTTTGGTTCAAACCCCTTACCATTTTCATCACCTTCCTCTGGACCACTTCAAGTTGGATCAGAACTTATTGACTGTCCCTTCCATCTAACAATTCTATTACACTAGGAAAACTAAGTTCTCCATAGTTGCTCCAACTTTATGGAACGCCATACCACCTCAACTCCGCCATGAAAATCTTCTCAATAAATTCAAGACTAAACTAAAAACATTCTTATTTCAAGATGCATACCAGTCTTTAAACACTTCCTCTCCAACAGCTAGCAAAATTTATCTCAACCGCTTTTAAGAAGTGACCCCCATTCCTGATGTTATATCCCCCCTCCCTTTTCTTTTAACTTTGTTTTTAATGATGTAATTATTGACCCCCCCCTTCCCCTTTTTACCCTCAAGTTCATGTTTGTATTTGTAAATTGTCTTTTTAATGTTCACTCTTCCCTCACCTATAATTATTATTTTAACCTTTTATTTTTAGCATTGTAAACAGGCTAGATACATGTTGATGGTCGGTATATAAAAAATAATAAAACTTGAAACTTGAACTTTATATCCTTCACCAGATAAGGCCTCCAAAACTGAACACAATACTCCAAGTGTGGCCTCACCATCGACCTATACAGGGGCATCAACACCTCCCTTCTTCTGCTGGTTATTCTAAGAATTTTCCATTCAGCTAACAGCTCCTTGAGGTACTTCACCATCTTGCCAAAATTGTTGTCATTATTATCATTATTTTGAAATCTAGAATTTTCCTGAATGGCATAGAACAGGTACAAGTGGATCAATTTTTCACTCCGTCAAAAATTACAAACACTAGGGGACACTTGATGAAGTTACAGGGAAATACTTCTAAAACCAATAGGAGGAAATATTTTTTCACTCAAGAGAATAGTTAAGCTCTGGAACACATTGCCAGAGGTTGTGGTAATTGTCCAAACCCTTCCTAAAACCAGCTACGCTATCTGCTATATATCATTTCTTGAACCACAGAGTTGGGAGGTATACTATTTTCTGGAGAGGGGGTTGTTGAAGTATCAACCGGTCCCTGTAGATAAACATTTAGCTTTTCTTTTTCCATATCCCTTTGTCTGTTCAACACGAGATAGCGTTGTAACACTTCTGAATAACGTTTAACTTTTTCATGGTCAGACATACCAGGAATCTGCAGTATGGTTTTCATTTCCTTGTCTAACCTATGTATGGTTGAGGTTCTAATATTTTCTTCCCGATCTATGGGATTTCTCAAGCACTCGAGTTGTTGACTAGGGACCAGGTACATTTTTTCAGCGTTTGTCAGAAGACCTGTTATCAATGGTAAAGCAAAACTTAACAAGGGCCTATAAATCCACCCGATTGTTTCACCAACTGCTTCTTTTTTTTCTTAGGAGGTTAATCTTTTATCACACAGTCTTTTTATAGCGTGACGCTTCCCTTTTAAAACCTTTATCTGGTTTTGTGAAAGCGGGATGTTACCTTTTAGGGTGTTGAGAGCAATTTCAGCTATAGCAACCACCAAATCATCAGAAGCTGTATCCGGGATGGCTTTTCTGTGCTGTGGCGAGGCTTGGACTAAAAGTTTTAAAAGAGGCAGGTTTCTCTTTACACAGATAGACATGTTACCTGAGAGATGCCCCAGCGTATACGAGGGGATCTGGTTATGTATTCACAGCCTTTTACGGGCTGATTGTGGTTTTACACAATATACCATTGTCCTGTCTGGCGGGAAAATATCCGTTCTTAATCTGTAAGCCTCAGCCGTTGTGGTATTTAAATCTACAAACAGATAGCCATACGGCTTTCTGGTCGCATCCTCGAAGGCCTCTAAAAAGAATTGTGATTTTTCAGGGTACATCTGTCTAGCCAGAATGGCTATCTGTAACTTACCTCTAGGATTCTTAAAGAGAACCATGTATTTGGTATTTAAAGTTATAGTCTGGCTTGTTTTACCCTGGCAGAAAACATTTTGAACTATATATATGATGCTCAGGTTTCTGTGATGTACATACTTAGTAAAGACATTCTCTATTTCGCCACTTTTACAGGCAGAACCCATTAGATCATCTACAATAACCAAGTTTATTTTATGGGTTGGAAACATTCAGTCATCGTTAAAAATATCAGGCAAAATGTCCGTAAAAGTAATAAAAGGATATTTATTTAACATTTCTTTATACAAAGGTTGGCAACAACTATAACACCAGACAATATTGTCAGGTATGACAGACAATACACGGCCAGCGTATTCTAACAGTTTTTTTTTTAACAAAGAAGCTCATGGTCCAACATTTTGCTCCTTCTCTTTTCTGTTTTTCTTCTTCCCTCCCCCCGTGATGCTGAACAATGAAATAGAGGAAAAACAAAAGAGAGATGCTGCATCTCTCCAAGTCTCCAAGTTTATTGTATATTTGATTGATCGCTTACTCAAATTTCTAAGCGATGAACATATCATTAAAATTATAGACAATTAAGAGGGCAGCAAAACAAATAGACTAAACAGACTAAACATCTCTCTGCCTTCCATCCACAGGCCTAAAATTTCTCCCTACCTCCCTTCCATCCCCAGATCCAACTTCTCTCCCTTTCTCTTCCCAACTGCTCCCCACCCCATCTCTCCTCATGCCTGCCTGCCTCCCTTCCCCTGGTCCACCATTTCTCCCTCTCTCTTCCCAACAGTTCTCCCTTTAAGTATCTCTTTCCCTCTTCCTCCACACCACCCCAGGTTCTACTTCTTTCCCTTCAGACCATTGCCCACCATCTCTCTCTCTGTCCTCTGTTTCTGGCCCATAAGCTCTCCCCCACGCCCAATATGGCACTTCCTTTAATACCCTCCCCCTCTGTACTTTAAAAAAAACAACCCAGTCCAGGAGGCTTCCTTGGCTCAGCATGTTCTCCCCCTCCTTTCCGTGCCCATGCATCTCTACCTCACTCCTCTCCCACCACCATGTTCAATAATTCTCTCTCCCTTCCTCCCTCCTCTCTCTGCCCAACAGTTCTCCTCTTTCTTCATCTCTCCATGTGCACCATCTCTTTCCCTCTCTATCACCCAATTCTCCCTTACTGTTCTCTCCCTCACTCCCTCCATTCTTCAATCATATGGCTCATACGCACTCCCTCCTTCCTTCATCATTTGTCCAAAGTTTTGTGCTCCCTCCCTTTCGAGTCCCAACACGACCTTCTCCCTTCTGTGCTTCCCTCCGGTGGGTATTTACCTTCTGGGCGGCTCCCATGCTGCAATCGTTTTTCTGATGAAAGCTGCGGGCGGTGGTGGCTGGCTCCTCCCGCGATCCATGGCTGTGCTGGAAGCATTTATTTTATTGCTGTCGATGATCCGCGCCTGTGCCCCTTCCTTCTGTGCCTCCCGACGAGTTTTTATTTTCTGTCTGGCTCCCTTGCTGCAGTCGTCCGTGGGCATCGTTGGCTCCTTGTGCGCAATTCACGGCCGATTCGGAAGCCTTCTCTCTGATTTTGGAAGCCTTCTCTCTGATGTTGTGACGTCAGAGGGAATGCTTCTGACACAGCTGCAGATCGCGCACGAGGAGCCGACGAAGCATGCAGACAACTGTAGCAAGGGAGCCGGCCAGAAAATTATCCGCCAGAGGGAGGCACAGAAGGGAGAGAGGGAGAAGCTGGGCCGCACAAAACTCCTTGTTGGGCCGCAGGTTGGACACCCCTGGTTTAATTCAAAGAAACATACCAGAAATTCGGGTATGTTTATTTTCCCTACCCCAAAGGCCTGTCGTTATAGAACTTTTTTTTGACAGGACATTAGAATATCAGGCAGGGAAAATGAATTCCGGGATAAGTCAGTTGATTGTCCAAGCTTATTCCTATCCTATATTTAGGAAATTATTAAAAAATTCATTTATTTGATAAACAAGAATGTTGATTTCTACTAAGCCTATGTTTATAATTTTATTTTATCAGGTTAAGTTTTTTCAACTTTCTTTTTTAATTAAGTTGTATTCAACTGAGGTATTAACAGCTGTGTGTTTGTAACTGTATTTTAACTATGTTGTATTAATCTGTCCATTAGATATAATGTACATGAGATTATATTTATTAATTGAAATGTTTCATTTTTTTCTGTTGTGAACCGCCTAGAACTGCTCGTAGGGTGGTATACAATAAAATAAATTATTATTATTATTATTAATGGATAGGGAAATGCCTACTGTACCTAAATGCAACTTGTCAGGGATCTGCCAATGAAAATGCATGAACTAAATATAAATAAAATAATTTCTGTTGGTAAATAGCATTTTACTCACAATAATGGGACCTAGTAAGGGGGACTGGTACCTAGGCACCTCCGGCTGCACCAGGGAGACCAAGTTCCTGGATGCTCTAGGCGATTGCTTCCTGGAACAACTTGTCAAGGAAAATACAAGAGGAAATGCAATTCTGGACTTAATTATAAATGGACTGCGAGGACAGGCACAAGGTGTAGAAGTAGAAGGGACGCTGGGAAACAGCGATCACAACATGATCCGCTTTGACCTGGACTCAGGAGCGAAACATTGGTCCAGAATGACGGCCATGGCACTAAACTTCCGAAAAGGGAATTATAAAGAGATGAGACTCATGGTGGGGAAGAAGATTAAGAAAAGGATAAGCACTGTAAAAACGCTAGAGCAAGCTTGGCCCCTTTTTAAGGACACAGTCACTGAAGTGCAAAATCTATATATACCGCATATCAACAAGGGATCCAAGAGGAAAAAGAACAAGGAGCCGGTGTGGCTAACTGTAGAGGTGAAGGAAGCAATCATAGACAAGGAATGGAAACGGTCAAGAACAGACGAAAACTGGAATAAGCACAAAAAACATCTCACCGACAAACTGAACACATTTTATGGGTCTGTATTTACCAAAGAGGATATACACAGCATACCGGAACCCATCAGGCTATATGCTGAAAACAAAGACGGGAAACTGACAGGTATGCAGGCAGATTGATAGGCTTAAGAGCAATAAATCCCCGGGAACGGGTGGCATCCATCCGATGGTCATCAAGGAACTGAAAGGGATTATAGCTGAACTGCTTCAACTGATAGCCAATCTGTCGATCAAATCGGGAAAGATTCTGGAAGACTTGGAGGTGGCAAATGTTAAGCCTCTCTTCAAAAAAGTTTGAGGGGAGACCGGGAAACTACAGACCGGTGAGTCTGACCTCGGTACTGAGAAAGATGGTAGAAGTGCTGATAAAGGACTGCATCATTGATCACCTTGATGGACACAATCTGATGAGCACAGTTTCAGCAAAGGCAGGTCTTGTTTGACGAGC
Organism: Geotrypetes seraphini; assembly: GCF_902459505.1. Classification (NCBI taxonomy): domain Eukaryota; kingdom Metazoa; phylum Chordata; class Amphibia; order Gymnophiona; family Dermophiidae; genus Geotrypetes; species Geotrypetes seraphini. The sequence continues at coordinate 397,594,792 of NC_047084.1, read as the reverse complement.
TTGCTGCACTTCTGTGAGGGAGTAAACAGGCAGATAGACAAGGGCGGCCCAGTCGACATTATATATCTGGATTTTCAGAAGGCATTCGACAAGGTTCCACATGAATGACTACTTCGGAAAATTGCGAGCCATGGAATCGAGGGTGAAATACTCACGTGGATTAAAAACTGTCTGGAGCATAGGAAACAAAGAGTGGGGGTAAATGGACAATACTCGGACTGGAAGAGCTTCACCAGTAGGTTACCGCAGGGCTCAGTGCTTTGACCCATGCTTTTCAACATCTTTATAAATGATCTGGACATTGGTATTATGAGCGAGGGTGATTAAATTTGCGGACGATACAGGGGGATTGTGAAGATCTGCAACGTGACATAATCAAGCTCGAGAAATGGGCATCGACATGGCAAATGAGTTTCAACATGGATAAGTGTAAAGTGATGCATGTCTATAACAAAAATCTCATGCACGAATACAGGATGTCTGAGGTGGTATTTGGAGAGACCTCCCAGGAAAGAGACTTGGGAGTTCTGATAGCAAGTCAATGAAGCCGTCCGCGCAATGTGTGCCGGCGGTGGCAAAAAGGGCAAACAGAATGCTAGGAATGATAAAGAAGGGGATCACGAACAGATCGGAGAAGGTTATCATGCCGCTGTACCGGGCCATGGTGCGCCCTCACCTGGAGTACTGCATCCAGAACTGGTCACCTTACATGAAGATGGACACAGTACTACTCGAAGGAGTCCAGAGAAGAGCAACTAAAATGGTTACGGGGCTGCAGGAGTTGCCGTACAGTGAGAGATTGGAGAAACTGAGCCTCTTCTCCCTTGAAAAGAGGAGACTGAGAGGGGACATGATCGAAACATTCAAAATACTGAAGGGAATAAACTTAGCAGATAAAGAGAAATTGTTCACCCTTTCCAAGGTTGAAAGCGGATAGATTCTGTACAAACGTAAGGAAGTTCTTCTTCACCCAGAGAGTGGTAGAAAACTGGAACACTCTTCCGGAGTCTGTTATAGGGGAAAACACCCTCCAGGGATTCAAGACAAAGTTGGACAAGTTCCTACTAAACTGGAACGTATGCAGGTGAGGCTGGACTCATTAAGAGCACTGGTCTTTGACCTGGGAGCCACCGCATGAGCGGACTGCTGGGCATGATGGACCACTGGTCTGACCCAGCAGCGGCAATTCTTATGTTCTTATGTTGAATATCCCCACCCTTCATGTAGATAAAAGTACCTATGGCAATAAAGTAACACTATAGTGTTAAATCGGTGGAGATAATATATATATATGCATGGCTTGAATTTTCAAAACCCTAGATATGTTTTTTGGGTACATTTGTATCTGCATCAAGGTTTGGAACACATTCCTATAAATAGCTGCAAACCAAGTATGAAATATGGTAATTCTATAATTTATGTATCCACAATTACATGCCTCTTGGGCGCATACTAGCACTTATGCACATAAGTGTATATGTAACTACAAAAGTTTGACCCTTTGTGCTCCACAAAAATGGAAGTCTAACAAGAACAAAAAACTGGAGAAGATGATGTTCAAGATGCAGGCTTTATTAAAAATACAAATCTAATAATCCACATGAAGGTATATCTATGATTCAGAACTTTGAGGACTATGGACCTAACACGGTCCGTGTTTGACAAACCTGTCTTCCTCAGGGGTCCTATGAATGGTAATATGATAAATGTAATGTCTAATTAAACTGATTAATTAAATGTGCAAAAAGTCTTGTGGATTTTCATTGACTTGTGAATAGTGACTGGTGTCAAAAAAGTGTATATGGTGTGATGTTGTAAAGTGATAAATGGTGTTTAGATGTGCTAAATAAACTAATGCTAAAAAATGTATGAATGTGTGAAAATGGTGATATGATTGAAAGGATGCCACAAACGTCACGATTGGAAGTGGAATGATGAAGTGACAGAGGGCTAGATTCACTACCTCTGATCCGGCCCAATCCATGTCCATTTGCATGCAGGCCGATGAATTCACTAAAGGCCTGCATGCAAATGAAGATGTTAGTTGGCATGCCCCCAGCCAACTGCACGGATCACTAAAGCCCTGACAGTAGTGACAGACAAAACAGGCTACCTGACGAATACTGTCAGGGCTTCTGCCGGCTTTTAAAATTTGTTTTTAATTGGGCAGATATTTTGCATGTACTATCTTCTGTAATAAGTAATATCTGCTGTGAAATTGTAATATCATAACTCTTCACTGTTCCTGTAACTTACTCCTATCCTGAAATGTAATTCTACTGGAATGTCCCAGATATTTTCTATATTGTAATCCGCCTAGAACCGCAAGGCACAGGCGGAATAGAAATCCGTAATGTAATGTAATGTAATAAAATATCTACCCGATTAAAAAAAAAAAAAAATTAACCCTTCCTCCCAACAAGTGCCCCGAAAACCCCTCCCCCCCCGAACCCCCCCCAAAAAAAATTTCCCCTGCAGCCACCATTTTTAATTATGGCAGGAGGGTTCCCACTCCCTCCTGCCATATCTACTACTACTAAACCCCCCTCCCAAGAAGTGCCCAAACACCCCTCCCTCCCCGAACACCCCTCCCTCCCTGAAAAATTTGCCCTGCAGCTGCCATTTAAAATTATGGCAGGAAGGATTCCACTCCCTCCTGCCACCCTCACTCCGGATGGCCCCCTCCCCATTCCCGGTCCTCTTCCCACCATATCCCCGTACCTTTAATGGAGCAGGACTGGTGCTGAATCCTCCTGCTCACCAATGCCTCCGTGATGAATCTGAGACCTTAGGCCCCACCCTGGTGCATGTGTAATGCATGGGGTGGGGCCTAAGGACCTGATTGGCTGAGGCGCCTTAGGGCTCCTCCCTTGGGTAGGGCCTGGGGTACCTCAACCAATCAGGGACTTCCTTAGAGAAGAGTCTAAAAAAACTCCTGCTGTTAGTTTTTTCTTGGGTGGGACTGATGGCAGAAGAGAGAAGAGAGAGAATCCTCCTGCCATAATTTTTTTTAAATGGCGGTTTCGGGGAAAATTTTTTTGGGCGTTCAGGGCACTTGTTGGGAGGGGAGTTTTAGTAGCAGTAGATATGGCAGGAGCGAGTGGGAACCCTCCTGCCATAATTTTAAGAGCTGTGGAGTAAGGTATGGGGAGGGGTGGGCCGGGCCGATGGATGGCTGTTTTATGATGGTGGAAAGGAGTTGGCATCCATCTTGCCATATTTGCGGGGACAAGGTGAGCAGCAGATTTCGGGTTAAAACCACAGGCTTGCTCTGCTAAAAAGCATTGCGAGCTCGTGGTTTTAAAGGGCGGAAGAGGGCAGGAGAGTCGGCCAGAATAGAAGCGACTGGTCTTCAGCAGTCGCTTCTTTTCTGATCGGCAAGCCCAATCAGTGTTAGAAAAAGTGTTTAGTGAATCACTGCCCTCCCAAATTTGCATGCCATTTCCCTCATTTGTATGCACAGATTGGGATGGGATCGCTAAACAATTTGGTGAAGCGGATCGGAGGGAAATTGGGTCGCAAAGGGCTCGCAAACTGATCGGTTTGCTTTGTGAATCTAGCCCAGAGAATGCTCATCCGCCATTGTGAAATACATAACAGATGAGGCATGCCTAAAGATTAATGCAAGAAACAAGTATCGTGATGGATGGAGCATGCCTAAAGAAAAATGCATGAAACAAGAGCCAAGACCGCTGAGAAGAGATAACCTGGTAACTAAATGAAATCTTGAAAGGCAGAGGGATATATACCCTGGAGGTCCTGATACAGAAGCTCATGGATCAGAGACTAAAATGGCCATGTGGTTATTTAAATGAGCTAAGGTAATTGCAGAAGGCAAATCAGAATATAAGTAAAACTGCATATATAGTTTGTCGTAACCCCTGAAACGTGCAGTGAGCCTGGGCCACAGCGACCAATACTATTCCCAGCGCGTTCCCTCTAACTAGGCAACAGCCTAGGGTAAAACAGCAAGTAAAATGTCCACACATACTCAAAGAGGTTCAAGAAATAAAGTTAAGACTTTTATTCCTGACCCGGAGTCAGGTTGCTCTGAGGTTCTCAAGTAGGTTGTGATATTTTCCAAATACATTAATTGAAAAGCCAAAACATATAATGCTGGGCCAACCTGGCCACACTGGTCTCACAACTGTAAGAATGACCCTTATTTCCAAAATCAGAAAAAGGAAAAAAACCCACAAAAAAACAAAACTATGGCTGGGCTTCAATTCCTACAGCTCAGTCCTCTTCACCAGCCTAAATGGGACAAAGTAAGTTCAACAATGATGCAACATACACACAGGTCATGCTGCATGGCAATGAATTTTTCATAAGCAAAAGATAAACTGTTTAAGCTGAAGCACTCTGACACTGGCTGACTGCAGTCAAGGAAGTTATCCGGAGCTCCTCCGTGGCTGACATTCCCTGTAGTAGCTTATCAAAAGTAATTAGTCTCTAGCTGTGTGGAGAGGAGCGTAAGCCAAAAGCTCCTAGAGAATTGTCCAAGCAGTTTTAAAGCAAAAACACAGCAACAGAATCTTCACAACATAGCTCTTAAAAAGTGAGACATTTTCTGTTGCACATAGTTCCAAGCTTTCACCTAAAACAACAGGTAAGGAAAAAATATCAAACACTCCCCACCTTTTCAGCTTGTGTCCATGACTTCTAGACTCTCACTAGGCTCACTGGAAAAAACCAATTTCCATCGGTTCACAGCTTCCAAACTGCTTCCCAATGGTGGGTTTAGACTCTTCTGAAAGGTCCACCATCTCACATTCTTCCCCTGGCTCCTCAGCATTTCAGACGGTGAGGGAAGTCATGCTGGCTTTCTGGGAAATGCTCCCAGCTCCTCTGTTCCTCTCCCTCTCTGGGTCTCAGCTGCCTTGTTTTAACAGGCTCCAATTCGTCCCTTCCTGCTCTGAAGAGGAGGAGGGAGAAAGCTCCCTCTGCAGCTGTGTCTGCTTATGTGACAGCTTCCTGCTATGACTCCTGGCCTTCTGGGAGCTGTAGTTTCCTAGCTCCTGCAGTTCCTCTGAGATCTAATAGCAGGCTTGGGAGAGTAACCTGCAACTGGACTGAACTCCCCGTAGGCAGTCACTGTCTGGCTCAATGTTGGTACAAGGAAAGTCAGCGCTTCCATAATCGGCAGGGCCAACCTGGTCAGCTCTCCTGCCATAGGGGTTTACTGTTCTTCCTATCTAACCCTGAGACAAAGTTAGCAGGAGAGCTAGATTTGTCAATAAGTTCATAATAATTTATTGGTTTTAGTCAAAAACTGCATTTAAACTGAAATTAAATACTGAAAAACTAAATTCTTTCTAGCAACACCCAATGAAAAATAAAAGAAAATTTGATTCTTGTGAGCGGCAGGAATACAAAATTGAACAATCTAATAAAAATATTGGGTGTAACCATCGACAAACACTTGACCCTGGAAAAATATATAGATGTGGAGAGGCATAATCGAAAGGGACGTCTAAGTCCGTTTACATCCAACTCGCAAGTCGTCCAAAGTAAAAAAAAACAGCCTAAGACACATTTTCAAAAAATACGTCCAAAATTTTTTTTGTTTCGAAAATTGTCTAATTATACGTCCTGCAGATCTGATCGTCCAAGTCGCTAGATCGTCCATCTTTATACCACATTTTCATCCAACTTTTCATCCAAGTCCAAAACACCTAGAACAATGCCCTGTTGGACATGGGAGGGGTCTGCAAAGTGATGGACTGCACACCCAGACATGCCACCTAAATAGTGGGGTACCTTACAGGGCACTGCTGTGAACTTCACAAAAAGGGTGCCATGTCTTCTCCTCCCTACAGCTACCTTGTAGGTTATGGTGAGTCCCCAAACCACCTCTAGAATCCTCTAGACCCACTTATCTACCACCCCAATAGCCCTTATGGCTGCAGGAGCCACTTATTATGCCAGTAAAAAAGGGTTTTAGGGGTGTATAGGGGAGTGCACATGTTTTAAGTATCAATGCAGTGATTACAGGGGCGTATGGCATGGGTCCTCCTCTCATGGGTCCCTAACCCACCCCCCAAGACAACTTAAGCTGCCTCTGTGCTGGATGACTAGGCTTTCCTATGCCAGGCGGCCAGGTGATGATGGTCTGGAAGCTGAATTTTAAAGGTGTGATTAATATTTTTATGGGGGTGGGGGGGTCGGTGATCACTGGGGTAGTGTGTGGGGGTCTGTGTTATGTGTTTTCAGTGCTTATCTGGTGACTTTAGGTGGGTTTTTGTTCCGTCGATCGTAGGGGCTGTATAACTTTCGGTTATACATGCAGTACAACTAAGTCTAAGGCCGGCCCACGTCACCGCCCAACTCCCGCCTCGACACACCTCCAGAAACACCCCGTATAGCTTGGTCGTTCAGCGGCATTATGAAGGCCTAGATCGTTTAGAAATACGTCCAAAACTCATTTTTAGTATCAGCATTTGGACGTTTTTGAGAAATGTTCATCCAAGTGCCAACTTAGGCCGGTTTTTTGGACATATTTCTGTTTTATGGAAGCTCCCACACCATTAAGAAATTATTTTATGAACCGTCTTTTCGTTTGCTAGTACAGCCATCCATTTTGAGTATTTTGGATTATTGTAATATATATTTAGGGGCTTACAAAAAAATACTCAAAAATTGAGACTGATTCAGAACACTGCGGTTTGTCTCATCTTTGGATTAAAAATGGGAGCACATACCCCTTTCTATCAAAAACTTCACGGATTGCCAGTGGAGTCCAGAGTTTTGTTCAGTTTTCCTGCATTGGTTACAAAGCAGTTTTCGGGATGCTACCAGATTACCTTGCCTCTCAGTTTCCTTTGAATTGTTCTAATAAGAGTACTCGTAGAATAAATCTATTCAATTACCCTTCTCCAAAAATCATGTCAATACAAGAAGTTTTTTCAACAGAATTTTGTCATTCCAGGCCACCAAACTGAATGCATGGCTTGGAAAACATTATACTTGAGGCCACTTCTTAATTTGATTTTAGAAAATCTCTAAAGACCACGCCTGTTTGACATGTTTACATCTTAGTTGTGCTACTGTTTTAACTTCTTGTTTTTTAAACAGATGTATTCTTTTATTGATGTTTTATTATGTATTTCACATATATTGATTGTATGTATTTTTTCTGTTGTGAACCACTTTGAACTTTTGGAATAGCGGTATACAAAAAATTTAATTATATTATTTATTATTATTATTAAAACTATGACTAAAAACGTGAGAAAAGAATCTGCTATTAAAATATAAATACATATTCATAAAAAGGGCAAATACATTTTTATTGAAAAGAAACACAGAAAATAAAAAGAAAATGAGGACTATAAAAACCTTAAAGGTTAAAAAATAAAAATAAGGAAAACTGCAAGACGTGAAATCGAGAAAGAATTTGCTACAAAAATATTTACGGATTACATGGAGCATTGCAAAAAAATATATGTAAATTCTGGGCACTGTTTTAGGAAATTGTATGCCCAGATAAAGTCATCCTAAAAAAGATATGAATGTATCTATATCGGGGAACATAGGCCCGAAAAAGAAAAAGGTCGAAAACACTGCACGTACAAAAAGGTTGAATTGCTTCTGTATTAATGTATAAAAACTCAATGGGTAACAGAAGACAGAGCTAAAGCCGTGTACCAGAACAACCAAATAAATGATATAATCCTATATAATAAAACCTTCCCACGCATGCGCTTTAAAAACTGCGTGATCCCTGCCGCTGTGATATCTGATCCATGCCGTGCTTCCATTTAGAATGCGGCGGGCAGGGATCACTAGCCACTCCCCTCCTCCCGCCCTCACTAACCAACCGCTGGAGGAAGCGCAGGCAAGCTCTCTCCCTCGCCCCCGATTGGTGCTGGCGGCGGCTGCCGGGAAGAGGGCTTCATGGAACGCCACTGCCTGCCAACACCTTCACAGTCTCCTGAACCGCGTCCTCGCCACCCCGATTGCCGGCGCTCAGGTGAAACTTCACGCTTCCGGCGGCATGCAGGCATGTCGGTGGTGGCGAATGAGAGTGTCATGCGACGCAGTTGGGGATCGGAAAGGGTAAGGGAGCTGGCCAGAACGAGTCAGCAGGGGGTTGGGCTGGAGGGGGAGAGAAGCAGTCTGCCTCGGGTGCTTCAAGGCCTGGCTTCTTTGGGCAGCAGCAGTGTTTACAATTCGCTGCTGTTGCCGGCTTCAGCCTTCCTCTGGCGGGTCCTGCATACTTTCTGTTTTCATGAAGAGATCCGACCCGACAGAGAGGAAGAACCTGAAGCTGGCAGCAGCAATGAATTGTGAATGCTGCTGCTGCCCAATGAGTTCAAGGAGGAAAGGGAGCAGAGGGGAAGAGAATGGCTTGGAGGGAAGAAGAGATTGGCAGGGGCATAGAGGGAAGGAGGAATGTATGCCAGACCAAGGAAAAGGAAGAGGGAAAGGAAGGAGGAGATGCCATATGGAATAGAGAGAGAGAGGGGCGGACACTGGATGGAAAGAGAAGAGAGGGCAGTGAATGGAAGGGGCAAGACAGAGGGTGAACAGTAAGACAGAAGGGGTAGAGAGAGGGAGACAGACACTGAATGGAAATGGGGGGAAGAGGGACAGCCGCTACGAATGGAAGTCTGAGGGACAGGGGGAGCAGACGTTGGAAGGAAGTAGGGAGGAGAAAGAAAAAAGGGCACATGCAGGAATGAGGGAAGAGGATAGAGTTAGAAATAAAGATAGACAGACAGGGGGCCAGAAGAGACAGTCAGAAAGAATGACAGACAGACAGACAGCATCCAAGGAGAGAAAGACAAATTTTAAAAAACCAGTCAGGCAGACATGTACTCTAGCACCCGTTAATGTAACGGGCCTTAAAACACTAGTGAATTTATAAACTTCAAAGTGGTAAAAGATGACATTACTCTGAATGTAATTCTGCGCAGATGAGAAGTCCTCAAAAGTGGGAGAAAAAAATGTGCGCTTCAAACCATTCTGGGTCCTAGATATACCTTCATGTGGATTATTGGATTGTATTTTTAATATAGCCTGGCATCTTGTGACAGGGACCCTGCCTAACCCTGAGCTTGAACCTCAGGAATATAAGTCTTGTCCTGCCAGCTGCTTAGGAAGGAAAGGTTTAGAACCCCTGAGAGAAAGATAGAACCTAATTAAAGTCCCAGTTAGTAAAATTGGCCACTTTAAAAGTCTGCAAAAACTGAGTCCCCTTTTAAGAGTGCAGGTCCCTTTAAATCTTCTCCTGTCCCAGCCAAGAGAGAGGGGGGTGAGGGAGTGGGGCCCTGGTGCACAGAACTTAGAGAGCAGCTTTCCTGGCCAAGGAGGAAGGAAACAGCCCAGAAAGGCAAAACGTAGAGCTGCTAAGAAATTGCTGGAGAGAAAACATGAACAGGTAGAAGTGCCTGATATTGAAATGCAGGAATTGGATTCAGAAGAGGCTGTTTGTGACCTACAAGGGGAAGTAATGGACTAGTAGCCTGCTCCTGAAATGCTGGGAAATGCAGAGGAAAGCATGGACAGGGTCCTGAGAACATGGAGGAAGGAACTATGGAATAACTGCACAAGTGTCTGGATGTTTGTTTGTTTTTTCTGCTGAAAAGACTGAAGCTGATATGGTTTTTTCCTGCTTTATTATCTTGAAGAAGTACTTAAAGCTAATTGATTGCTAATGAATAAAGCCCAGGGAGGGGAAACGTGTGCTCCCTGTGTGCTTTTTGCCAAACGTTTTATTTTTCTTCTGAAGAAAACGTTGCTCTGTTTGAAAGCTGCCAGCAAGGATTTTGGAGGGCTGGTAAGCTGTAAACTTTTGGGGAGGGTGGGAAAGACCAGCGGGTATTAGCTTCCCCACCCAGAGAGGGCTTGTGTTCTTTGACATGGCACAAAGCCCTGCCTTGCTAAGGTCAGAGCTAGAAAAGAAGAGAGAAGCATTTTTGTGAAACTTTTTTTTTTTGACTGTTAGTGCTTGCAGCTGGGCGTCTCCTGAGAAGGGGAGAGCCATGTGTTCCATTTGAAACTAAGAGGAACAGCACTAAAATGAACTTACTGATTTAAAACTTTGTATGGTGTTCAAAACCAGGGAACCAGAAGAATCCTAAATAGGACCTTTTTCTTTTGTCTAACCCTGTCTGCCATAACAGGGGAATTGAACTGAGAAGTTTTGGGCCATTCTTAGATTGCTGAGAACTGTGGTTTTGCTAAAGCAAAGTGGGACCATTTGAATTTCTGTTGCAGTGTTTTGCTGGGGGGTTTTCTGTTTGATTATGTGTTTGAAAATCCTGCCATCCTGATGAAGAGTAATTGTTGGTTAATGCTAATAAACCAATCTTGTTTTCCTTTCCAAGAGTCCTGGTGTGCCTGGGGGAGATGCCGGGGGGGAAGAGAAAAATTGGGAGTAAGACCAAGTAGCCAACCTGACTTTGTGATTGTGGAACCAGCACAGGCCTCCGCTCGGTTCCTGTCACAATCTTGAACATTATCTTCTCCACAGAGTTTTTGTTCTTGTCAGACAACAAAAGTGCCAGCAGAGCTTCTAAGCTCTATTATGTAATGACAGGCCTAAACTAGTGTCTACATAGGCCCTGATTCTATAAAGTCTGCCTCCTAACATCTAGGCATCCCCAATTTATGCCAGGGATTTCTTCATCTAAACTTAGGCGCTGATATTGAAGCCTAACTATACCTACAGTGTTCTCCCTAGCGCCTTTTAGCCGGGTGCTCTGCCGGCTAATTTAGGTGAGCGCCCAGCTGTCATCTCAGTCGCAAATCCTGCTGCTGCTGCTCAACATTTTAAAAAAAAAACCCTCTCACCATCTTGGGGATTCCCCGGGCTGACTCGGCACAGCCTGAAGAGCCACTGGAAACTTAGTGTTCGACTCCCACCTCAGCCTGGACTTTTTTTTTCTTATTTTTTAAAGCGTCATCAAGTAAATTTGAACCCATGCTCTGGGGCTCCAATGGTAACACTATGCATGAAAGCCTTCCCTTCTCCTCTGAAACCAGAACTTATATCATGAGGGGGGAAGGAAGAGAAGGGGAAGCCAACACGCACAGTGGTTACCGACCGTTAGAGCCCCAGAGCATGGGTTCAAATTCACTACAGGCTAAGGTGGGAGATAGGACAGCAAGGGAATCGAAGGGAGGGAGGGAAGCTTACAACTTGCTGCTCTTGCTTGCTTCGGGCCTTCCTCGCTGCCCGGTCCTGCCTACTTTCTGTTTCCACAAAGACAGGACCTGGCAGCGACGAAGGCCCGAAGCAAGCAAGAGCGGCAAGTTGTAAGCTTCTCTCTCTCCCTTCAACTCCCTCGCTGCCCTATCTCTCGCCTTAGCCTGTAGAGAGTTGTGAATGCTGCACTGCTGAAGGGTGTGTGAAACAGGGAAGGGGAGAAGAGAAATGTTGCTGCTGCTGCACCCAATTGGGGAGAGAGAGGGAAGGAGGGAGCAGGAAGACCAGGGAAGGGAGAGGAGAGTAAAGAGAGATGCCAAGACCATGGGAGGGAGGGAGGGAGGGAAAGGAAAGAAGGAGATACCAGACCACGGAGGGAGATATGTCAGGACATGGGGGGAGGAGACAGATGCCAGACCAGGGGAAAGGAAGCAAGGAGGGAGGGAGAGAAAGGAAGGAGAGGAGATGCCAGATAATGGAGTGGGAGAAGGAGATGGAAGGAGAGGAGAGAGATTCCAGGGCATGGGAAACTAAGAAGACAAATGCCAGACCAGAGGGAAAGGAAGAAGAGGAGATGCCAGAGCAAGGAGGGAAAGGAGAGAGATGCCAGGGCATGGGGGAGGGAAGGGAAGGAGATAGAGATGCTAGACCATGGCATGGACTAGGAAGGAAGGAAAGGAGAAGAGAGAGATGCCAGAGCATAGAGGAGGGGGTGGAGACAGAAAAATGGAGAGGGGTGAAGCTGAAATGAATCATGTACAAAGGAGAGAAAGGGCACAGGATATACAGTTTATTGAAGGGACATAGAAAGAGGGAAGATGCCATATGGAAAAGAGAGAGGGTGGACACTGGATGGAAAGGGCAGAGAGGGTGGACAGTGGATGGAAGGAGTGGAGAGAGGGTGGACAGTAGGGGTAGAGAGAGAGGGCAGAGGCTGGGTGGAAGGGGCAAAGAGATGGCAGATGTTGCATGGAAGGGAGAGAGGAAAAACGCTGAATAGAAAGAAGAGAGTGAAAAGAAGATTATTAAAGCAGAAACAACAAAAAGTAGAAAGAAATTTTTATTGCTTTACATCAGGGGTAGGGAACTCCGGTCCTCAAGAGCCGTATTCCAGTTGGATTTAAGGATTTCCCAATGAATATGCATGAAATCTATTTGCCTGCACTGCTTTCAATGCATATTCATTGGGAAATCCTGAAAACCCAACTGGAATACGGCTCTCGAGGACCAGAGTTCCCTACCCCTGCTTTACATAGAATCAAGTAGTATTGTAATTGTATTGATAAAAGGTTATAAATAGGAAAATGGAAATAAGACAATATTTTTTGACTAAATCCCTTTCCTCAGGTCATGACAGGATACCATAACAGCAGTATACTGTTCTGTCTTGAAGAAAGATTTGGCCTTTGAAAGCTAATTGAAAAATAGATTAGCTAATTGAAAAATGGATTAGTCCAATAAAATGGTATGTTCTTATTTTTCGTTATTTGTTTTATTTCTATTTGTTAATTTGTAAAGTGATTGTTATGTATCAGTTTTTTCAAATATACATCTACTGTCTTTATATTTTGCACAGTATTAGAGGACATGTCTCACTGTTTCTGTGGTGTTGCATTGTATGCAGAGTCTGGTTTCTTGGCGGTTCAGTTTCTATTTTTAGTTTGTGATTATTCCATATTGGGCGAGGTATCTGTGTTCTGTTTGTATGAAAAGGACATGGTTTTCTGTTAGAATTGACCGTACAGGATCAATTGACTGTACAGGATCTGACTTGTTTAGTTTTACAATGCGTGTGTTGGTGTTCTAGTGTTCACTGCAGTGTTTAAGATGCTGCCTTTTCCTAGGTGCACCCTTGTGTGACTCATGGATTATTACTAAAAATAACTTTTTTATATAGAGGTTTTTTATATAGAGGTTGTTAAAAAATGATATAGAGGGGGTTATTAAAAAAATGATCAGCACTGGCCGTCATATATACTAGGTATGCCACTGGATTTAATGACCCTATTCTAACTCTACTGTTGATGTAGATGTTGCCTTCCCCCCCCCCCCCTCATATACACACACTATAAAGAATTAATTTAAAGTTGTATTAACATAACATAAAATTTTATTAGTATACTGTTGTACGATAGTGAAGTTCAATGCAGTTAACAGGAGTTAAAATAGAGGATCGTACATCAGAGGTGAGGGTACAAGTTACATAGGAGTGTAAATTACAAAAGGATCATGGCAGGTCCGAGTCAAATACAATAGAAGTGAGGCGATATAAGAACCAAGAAAATAAACAGAGTTTGAATCACAGGACAGATATAGATACAGATACCCGGAGGGGGCGGGAGAATGGTCAGGGAGTGCTGGAGGTAAGGGTGGAATGAGTCCGTACCTAAGCTTTTCCTTAGTCTTGTGGTAGTAATGGTGGGAAGATCACGAGTGGGAGAGGGGGCCCCCTCTTAATTTTTGCCCTGGCCCCACTATGTCTAAAACGTCCATGTCAATCGGACCAGGAATGGGAATATCCAGTTTGAAGAGCTCATAGCTATGAACATCCATCTGCTTGGAAATAGAAAATACTGAGGGGCTTATGGGATGCAGAGGGGACCTATATCATGCATCTCTTTGTTGTTTCTATCTTCATTCCTGATGTGTGAATGAACATAAGTAACCCACTGGTACTGGAACAGTAAGGATGGACACTATGGAAGTTGAATTAATATGCTAGTTAGTTTTTTTTTGTTTTTTGTTTTTTTTTAATTATATTTATTTTAGAAATTTTTGCATTATTTAACAAGCATATCATCTGTACAGAAAGTGCAATTAAGAAAAACATAATATTAAACACAACATTAAAAATACTTTCTATCCGAAAAAGAAGAAGAAATAACTCTCAACTTAATCGCACACTAGTCCTCAAAATTAGGATCCAAGACTTAAGAAACGGAGTGATTTAAGGATACAAAATAACAACTAAAGGAAATCACATTATCTGATACTGAAAAGGAGCTAATTATTCCTTGGACGCTGATTTTCCTTCATTCCCAAGGCGCTTCGTGGAGAGGAAGGCTGTCAAAATGAGCTGGTTCAAAGAACACATATTTCAAAGTATGATACCTTACTACACATTTACAAGGATATCTAAGGAAAAATAAACCCCCAATCTGGGTCACACCAGGTTTCAACATTAGAAATTCCCTTCTTCTCTTTTGAGTCTCCTTAGAGACATCTGGAAAAATTTGAATATGAAAAACCCAGGAAGTCTGTGGTTCTATTTTTAAAGAAAAAGTTTAAGGATCCAAGTCTTTATCTGAGCCAGAACTACAGTCAGTAGGAGAGTGGCTGGAATAGCCACTTCTTTGTCCGACTGCTCTAATAAAGCAGATACATCCATAGAACTTTCCTGGGATTTTCCAATTACGTCTTTCTTCTGAGCATCCTGAGTCTTTATAGGTAAATAATATACTCTTATCAATGGAGGTAATGAATTCTCAGGAATTTTTAATATTTCCAGAAAGTAACGCTTTATCATGTCTCTTGGGGAAATTGAAGAGACCTTTGGAAAATTAATTAAACGCAAATTATTAATCCGGGAATTGTTTTCAAGTGCTTCCAATTTTCTCCTCATTATCAAGTTATCTTTTACCAATAAGTCATGATTACTTTTTATCATTTTTATGTCCTTCTTATCTTCTTGGGTATCAGATTTCAATATTTCTATGTCTTCTTTCAAATTCTTAATAACTTCTTTCTGGTCTTTAAGTTCTTTATCTAAGTTTTTAATTTGAGGAGTCAGAGAATTACCCAAAGCCACAACTAACTCCCAGAGCGAGTCTAAAGTGACTTCTGGGGGTTTAACTGGAACAAAAGGAATTGTTAGTGTAGGCAAAGATAGTTCAGATGTCTGGCTTCTACCTCTTCAGTGCCCTGTTCCTTCCATAGCACGAGTTGTCCCAGTCGCTGGTTTCTCCAAAGGGAGCGAAGTCCCTCTGAGTTGTCTCCTGCTGCAAGCCCTCCGACGTGCTGCCTCTCGAGGGGAGATACACACTCTCGTCTGACGGTGCTCTCCTCTCGCGGTGAGCTAGCTCCCAGCGCAATGGTTGTAGGGGAGGCGTCCTAACGTAGGGGCTCAGAGTCACGTCTAGCCCATGGGATGTCGTCGAAGCACTCCTCTCTGCCGACGCTTCCATCGGCGATTCCCCGAACCGACTATTGCTCATTTTGATAGGCGTCTGAAGATGTCTTCAATTGTAGGAACCGTGGGTCCTGAGCGCTGGGAGGCACCACCAACACTCTTGCCCCCTTCTTTTCGGCATTTCCAAAGAGGTAAAGAAAAACACTCTCAGGCGTCCTTCCAGGCATCAGTACAGCGGCAGCCATCTTGGATCCGCTGTTCCTCATAGAATTATTCTAGATGACCTAGCAAGTTTTTAAGTTTATATTTTAAAGCAAGAGACCCCATATAACTAGCTACTGATTATAAAAATCTGTTTAGGCGGTGCTAAACGCTCACTCGAGACCAGCAGCAGTTTCGGGAGCCCCTCTCCAGCAGGGCACCTGATCAGTTACACCCTTCCCCGATCCAGCAGGGGAGAACACTTTGAAAGAAGCGGTGCTAACGGCTCACCGAGGACCAGCAGCAGTATCGGGAGTCCCTCTCCAGCAGGGCACCTGATCAGTTACACCCTTCCCCGATCCAGCAGGAGAGAACACTTTAAAAGAAGCGGTGCTAATGGCTCACCGAGACCAGCAGCAGTATCGGGAGCCCCTCTCCAGCAGGGCACCTGATCACAGATTATACCCCTCCCCCGATCCAGCAGGGGAGAAACACTTTAAATATATATTTTTTATTTCTCTTGATATTTATTTTTTATCTCTATTTTTTTTATTTATTTTACTTATTTATTTTTAATTCTATCTTTAAATGTATTTATTTATTACTTGGTGGAATATTCATCTCTATCTCTGTCTTATATTTTATCTTTATTTTTCATAAATTGTCTCTTCAGGTACTTTAGTTAGATTGTGAACCTGTGGGACAGTTAGGGAATTTTCAAGTACCTATCTTATTTATTTTTATTTATTGTATATTTTAATGCATTCATTTATGTAAACCGCTTAGAAACCTCATGGTTATTAGCAGTATATAAGAATTAAATTAAATTTACTCTGTTTAAGACTCCTGAAAAGTCCTAGATTGACAGTACCCAAACCCAGTTATATAAAAACTAAAGAATTCCACTGTGGGTCGACCAGTGGTCCAACATGCCCAACAGTCCTCTCTCGCAGCGGCTCCCAGGTCAAAGACCAATGCTCTAAATGAGTCCAGCCTCACCTGTGTATGTTTCAGTTTAGCAGGAATTTGTTCAACTTTGTCTTGAATCCCTGGAGGGTGTTTTCCCCTATAACAGACTCCGGAAGAGTGTTCGAGTTTTCTACCATTCTCTGGATGAAGAAGAATTTCCTTACGTTTGTACAGAATCTATCCCCTTTCAACTTTAGAGAGTACCCTCTCGTTCTCCCTACCTTGGAGAGGGTGAACAATCTGTCTTTATCTGCTAAGTCTATTCCCTTCAGTATTTTGAATGTTTCGATCATGTCCCCTCTGTCTCCAATCTCTCACTGTACGGCAACTGCTCCATAAGAACATAAGCAATGCCTCTGCTGGGTCAGACCTGAGGTCCATCGTGCCCAGCAGTCCGCTCATGTGATGGCCCAACAGGTCCAGGACCTGTGCAGTAATCCTCTATCTATACCCCCTTCTATCCCCTTTTCCAGCAGGTAAATTGTCCAAATCCTTTCTTGAACCTCAGCACCGTACTCTGCCCTATTACGTCCTCTGGAAGCGCATTCCAGGTGTCCACCACACGTTGGGTAAAGAAGAATTTCCTAGCATTCGTTTTGAATCTGTCCCCTTTCAACTTTTCTGAATGCCCTCTTGTTCTTTTATTATTCAAAAGTTTGAAGAAATCTGTCCCTCTCTACTCTCTATGCCCCTTCATAATCTTTTAAGTCTATCATATCCCCTCTAAGTCTCCTCTTCTCCAGGGAAAAGAGACCCAGTTTCTCCAATCTCTCAGCATATGAAAGGTTTTCCATCCCCTTTATCAGACGCGTTGCTCTCCTCTGAACCCTCTACGAGTAACGCCAGTGGCATTCTTAAGGTACGGCGACCATGCCCAAGAGAGGCACGCGTGCATCGCGCTGCCCCCTTCCCCCCGAACCAGCGGGGTTAGCTGTATTTGAATCGCCGCGTCAACGCCTTAGCAAGCGCCTTTGTGAAACGTCCTGGTGAAGCGTCCTCATCTACTACCAACTGTCAGCTAAGTTTCCCTCTAGTAGCATAAACAACCATTAGAGATATAAGTAACTATCAGAGGCAAGCTTAACTGTTAAGCTGCACGAGTAATTGCCAGATAACCATTGAGTTGCATGAGTAATCGCTATATACACACGCAACTATTAGTCGCCTGAACTAGGAACTATCAGCGACTATTAATCGCATGCACAACTATTAGTCACATGCACAACTATTAATTGCAATGAACAACTGCTAGTCACATGTACAACTGTTAATTGCATGAACAACTGCTAGTCACATGTACAACTGTTAATTGCATGAACGCTGTTAGTCGCATGTATAGCTATTAGACACTAAAGTAACTGTTAAAGGCATGTAACTGCTAGACGCACGTACAACTAGTTAATCGCATACGTTAGTTGCATGCATTAGTTTCATCAGAGCAACGACACGAATCAACTGCAAGTGACACATTAATCAGTTGCAGGATTACCATTAGAAGCATAGGCAATTACTAGTCGCTTCTACCTAGACCTCCTAAGCACTAATCCCACCTGGATCAGCCAGCCAAGACTTCTTGAGCACTTTCTCCTCCCGGGTCTCAATAAATCAAAAATCATTAATCGAGAATTGTTCCCCCTATCAACCACATATTCACAAATCAAGAATTCTAGAAAAAAAAAAAAAAAAACCCACTGATTCAGGACATCAGAAAAAATTCATCTACCTCCCCAACCCTGAATCTCCTATTACCGTATTTTCACGCATATAACGCACGCGTTATACACGATTTTACAAACCGTGCATAACCTTGTGCGTTATACGCGTGAGCGCGCTATATAAATTTTTTTTTACATAGTTCCCACCTCGCCCGACGCCTGATTCATCACCCGGAAGGACCGCTCGCACCTCCCCCGCTCGCACTCCCACCCTGATGGACTGCTCGCACTCCCACCCGAAGAACCGCTCGCACCCCCACAGCCTCCCCCCCTCCCCCATGGAGAAGTTGTCTACCTTGTTTCCGGATGCCAGTGAGCCCAGCTGCTTCCTCTGCTGGCGGTCCTGCCCCTTCTCTGAGCCCTGCTGCACTGCTTCCTCTTCCGGCGGTCCCGCCCTTTCTCTGACGTCAGAGAAAGGGCGGGACCGCCGGAAGAGGAAGCAGCGTAGCGCATCATCTCTCTGACTGAAGGCACCTAGCATCACGATATCTGGTCCGACCACTTCACCTACTATTTTAAGCTGATCTGGTCACACTGAAAATCTAAAATACGTCCGGTGATAAAAACACCAAACAAGAGGTGTTATTAATCCAGAAGAATACTGGTCAGAATATGAACCACAGACAGTAATAGAGGAAGGAACAGACTTCTGGGATCACTGGAATACAACCAGCACATCCATCCTAGATAAAATCGCCCCCATACATAAAAGAAAAAGCAATGCAAACAAACACAACAAATGGTTTGACACCGAACTACTAAAAACGAAACAAAAAGCTAGGTGACTAGAAAGAATTTGGAATAAAACAGGAGAATCGACAGATCGCAACAATTGGAGAGCCTACATAAAAACTTATAAACAACTGATAAAAAGACAAACGCAAAGCGTTCTACTCTACCAAAATTAACCTATCCTGCAATGGTTCACAAGGAATCAACACAAAAGAGTTATTCAACATAGTCACAAACCTATTTGACACCACCCGCCATACCACACCCATGCATAGCACGAAGTTACCCACTGCAAAAGACCTAGCTTTATATTTTGATTCCAAAATTAAAAACCTAAAAAATAACTGTATAAGCAATAACGAAGTAACAATCATCCCCAGTAACTACCAAATAGCTAACTCATGCGACAACGAAATACCTACAGACATGATCTGGACTTCCTTTCTAGATCCAGAATGGAATACCTACATCAAACTATACAACAAATACTCTAAAGCTCACTGCATCCTAGATACGTGCCCTCTGGAAGTTATGAAAGCGGCACCACCAGAATTCAAAATATCACTATTACACAACCAAGCGCACAACCTAAAAAACGGGACTTTCCTCACTAACAACGGCCACATAATAATAACCCCCATCCCAAAAAACAGAAAAGAATCCTCAGCACTAATAACAAACTACAGACCTATAGCATCTATCCCATTCTTTGTAAAAATCATGGAAGGACTAGTCCACACCCAATTGATGGATTACCTTAATCGATTCTCTCTCCTGCATGAAACTCAATCCGGCTTTAGACCCCAATTCAGTACAGAGACAGTAATCGCTGCCATCCTTGACCATCTGCGCTTATTATTCAGCAAGGGCCTCAACACCCTAATCATGTAATTCGACATGAGCTCCGCATTCGACCTGATAGACCACGACAAAATGATACAATGCCTAGATGCCATCAGTATCAGAGCTGAGGTACTGAACTGGTTTCGTGGCTTCCTCACATCCCGATTAGAGAATGACACGGTGGCGGGTTACCCGCGGTTAGCCGCATTTAGCCACGGGTAACCTGCCGAAACGGGGAAGAAAAAATAGTGGCCTCTGCGGGACGGGGACAAGGACATTCACCGCCCCGTGGAGCAGTGAATGGACTTGTCCCCGAAGTGAGGCAATCAAGGATCGTGCGGTCCCCGCCATCTCCCTCCCTCCCTCCTTACCGCCGGTTTAATTTTTGCCAGTCCGCGTGAAAAAAAAAAGCCTCCTTCCTTTTCCCCTGCTCTTACCGCCATGCTCATGCTGCAGCTACTAAAGCCAACAAGAAGTCTTTCCGACGTCAATTCTGACGTCGGAGAGGACGTTCTGGGCCAGCCAATCACTGCTTGGCTGGCCCAGAACGTCCTCTACGACGTCAGAATTGAGTCGGAAAGACTTCCTGTCGGCTTTAGTAGCTGCAGCATGAGCATGGCGGTAAGA
Source organism: Geotrypetes seraphini (assembly GCF_902459505.1). Lineage (NCBI taxonomy): Eukaryota > Metazoa > Chordata > Amphibia > Gymnophiona > Dermophiidae > Geotrypetes > Geotrypetes seraphini. The sequence continues at coordinate 397,574,424 of NC_047084.1, read as the reverse complement.
GCAGGGGAAAAGGAAGCTGGCTTTTTTTTTTTTTTTTTGAGCAGCAGGGAGGCAGCAGGCTGGCTTTGGCTAGGGAGGGAGAAAGGTAGGCAGGCAGGATTCGGGGGTGGGGGTGGGACAAAGTGTAGAAGGCAGTGAGAGGGACATAGGAAGGAGGCACTAGGCACTAAAGGCATGGGAAGGAGGCACTGGGGGCACTAAAGACAGGAAGGGGCACTAAGGACATGGGAAGGAGGACCTGGGGCACTAAAGACATGGGGAGGAGGCACTGAGGGCACTAAAGACAGGAAGGGGCACTAAGGACATGGGAAGGAGGCACTGGGGGCACTAAAGACAGGAAGGGGCACTAAGGACATGGGAAGGAGGCACTGGGGCACTAAAGACATGGGGAGGAGGCACTGGGGGCACTAAAGACAGGAAGGGGCACTAAGGACATGGGAAGGAGGCACTGGGGGCACTAAAGACAGGAAGGGGCACTAAGGACATGGGAAGGAGGCACTGGGGGCACTAAAGACAGGAAGGGGCACTAAGGACATGGGAAGGAGGCACTGGGGGCACTAAAGACAGAAAGGGGCACTAAAGACATGGGAAGGAGGCACTAGGGGCACTAAAGACATGGGAAGGAGGCACTGGGGGCACTAAGGACATGGGAATGAGGCACTGGGGGCACTAAAGACATGGAAAGGAGGCACTGGGGGCACTAAAGACAGGAAGGGGCACTAAGGACATGGAAAGGAGGCACTGGGGGCACTAAAGACATGGGGAGGAGGCACTGGGGGCACTAAAGATTGGAAGGAGGCACTAAGGACATGGGAAGGAGGCACTGGGGCACTAAAGACATGGGAAGGAGGCACTGGGGGCACTAAAGACAGGAAGGGGCACTAAGGACAAGGAAAGGAGGCACTGGGGGCACTAAAGACATGGGGAGGAGGCACTGGGGGCACTAAAGATTGGAAGGAGGCACTAAGGACATGGGAAGGAGGCACTGGGGCACTAAAGACATGGGAAGGAGGCACTGGGGGCACTAAAGACAGGAAGGGGGCACTAAGGACATGGGAAGGAGGCACTGGGGGCACTAAAGACATGGGAAGGTGGCACCGGGGGCACTAAGGACATATGAAGGAAAGAGGGAGAGAATAGAAAGGGACAATTCTTGGGCCTGAGTTCAGAAAGAAAGAAATGAAAGAAAGGATACACAGACAGAAGGAAACACAACCAGAGACTCATGAAATCAATCACCAGACAGCAAAGGTAGGAAAAATGATTTTATTTTCAATTTAGTGATCAAAATGTGTCAGTTTTGAGAAGTTATACCTGCTGCCTATATTTTGCACTATATTTGTCTATTTTTCTATAGTTACTGAGGTGACCGAGCTTGCGGAGATGGGGCGGAAACAGGTTTTTAAAATTTTAGTCCTAGTAGTTTGCCGGTCCACAAAATAATTCTTTTATTTCTGCCGGTTCACGGGTGTAAAAAGGTTGAAAAACACTGATGTAGAGTATGCCGTCTTTCTTTTTCGCCCAGCCGCATGCGTTCAAAAAGCCGCGCTTGCGCGGCTGCTCGAGTTGATCAATCTTCTCCTCTCTTACAACTTCCTGTTTCCGGTTGCATCAGAGGAGAATATTGAACAATTGAGCATCCGCACGTGCGGCTGGGTGAAAAAGAAAGCCGGCATACTCTACATCTAAGGTGAGATGGAGGGAGAGAGATGGCGGAACACTGCAATCGGTCAGGTGTCTGCTGTTTTTGTATCACTGCCTGCCTGTGCTCATGTTCCAGATCCTCCTGCATTTTTAGTGTGCACAATTGATCTGATTCGAGCTATAGGTGAACATGGGGGACACGTCATTGCAAGGGAGGACAAGCCAATTGATTTATTTTATGTTCTGTTTTTACTACAGGGCAGAGGCACTGAAACAGATTCTCAGTGCAGTAGTAGTAGTGGCAGGACTCTCTTCTGTCTTCATGGTGTTTCGCAGTACTGAGGCTTATATGGATGCTGCGGGGACGGTGACGGGGCGGTGAATGGGATGGCAGTGGCGGTGACAGGGCGGTGAAAGGGATGGCGGTGACGGTGACGGGGTGGTGAAGGGAACGGCGGTGACGGGGCGGTGCAGAGGAAAGTGGGACGGGGACGGTGCAGTGACGGGGACAGATTTTTTCCCCGTGTCATTCTCTAATCCCGATCCTACCAGGTGCGCTTTAACAACGATCACTCCGACACCTGGAGCAACTCATCCGGAGTACCACAAGGATCACCGCTTTCCCCACTGCTTTTCAATATCTACATGTCTTCATTGGGGGTGAAACTAACCCAACTAGGAATAAAACTATTCAGCTATGCAGATGACTTCACGATCATCATCCCATTCGCCAACTCTATCTCAGAAACATTACATTACATTACATTACATTAGTGATTTCTATTCCTCCTGTGCCTTGCGGTTCTAGGTGGATTACAATTTAGAAGATATCTGGGCATTTCCAGTAGAATTGCATAACAGGAAGTGAGTATATTACAGGTTACGGTAGAGAATAATAACACATTCAAGTTACAGAAGATGGTTACATAACATTGAAGGAAGAAGTTTTCTAGTTACAGATGATGATTGCTTATTTAGGTTTCTTAATATATGACATAACGTTGAAGGAAGAAGTTTTCTAGTTACAGATGGTGATTGCTTATTTAGGTTTCTTAATATATGTTGGTGATATAGTTTTAAGAGATGATTAGTTTGAAGATTTGACTAGGTGTTACTATAGGGGTGATAATCCCAAGGGAATAACCATGAGCTAATAGGTGGTGGTTAGAGTGATGGGAAGTATTTTTTGAATAGAAGTGTTTTTATTTCTTTTCGGAACACTTTAATGTCTGTTGTTTTGATCAGTATTTTGGAGATGGAAGGATCAATTTTAGCTGCCTGTGTCGCTAGAAGGTTGTCGTATAGTTTCTTGCGTCGAGTACCATTGAGAGGAGGGTAGGTGAAAAGGTTCTGAGTTCTCCTTATTCTGGGTGGGAGGTAATGGTATAAGCGGTTGTTTAGGTAACTGGGTGCAGCTCCATGGGTTACTTTGAATAGAAAACAGTAGAATTTGAATTGAGTTCTTGCTTTTATCGGTAGCCAGTGAGAGTCTAAGTATTGTGGCGTGGCCGGTACCTGTGCTTCAACGGGGCCGGTCCACGTTCACCTTCGAGCTACCCCGGCGTGCTTCCCTTAAAGGAAGGAAGTCCTGCTGTATGACATTCACTCAAAGGGCATGAAAATAAAAAGACAAACAAACAGAGTCAATTTACTTGTTCATGCGCTGACCACTTTATTCGGTGGTATGTTGCTGGGAGTAAACTTATAGTCAGTCCAAATTCCCAAGCAGCGAAAATAATCATACAAAATAAAAATATAGAGCTGACCAACCGGTCTAGGTTTCCGCTCTCATCTACATCCAGACGGTTCAGGTAAGTAAAATAAAACAAAAAAAATGTTGCTGTTTTAACATTCAGACTAACAACCAACACTACTGTTAGCACCTCAGATACTTCTGTGCACAAGCCTTTAAGTTATGAAGGCTTGGCCCCAACCAGCTCAGATGGAGTTGGTGGGGGGAGGGGAGTAAGCGAATCCACCAATTTACTTTTCTGAATTTCAGAATGCCACTAATGGCCCCACTAACCCAACCTGAATAGCCAGTGGATTCTCCCCAATCATTACTCCCCAGGTTCACAATAACACAGTAGAAAACCAAGCCAGCTTAACTAGGCTGGAACCTGGAAGTTCAAACAATACAAAAAAAAAACGTTTTGTTTTTTTTTTCCTGCTTTTACATAAGCAGGGCAGCACAAGTCACATTAAATTTTCAGCCTAAAGAACCTTTCCTTAGCAACAGACAAACGGGCAGAGTATGCTATAACTCCCCCAAACTACCCAGCCCTGCCACTTAGCTTTCCTGCATCAGGATGTATTCAGGCAGACTGGGAGTTTCCAAATAGTCCATAGGTTCTGGCTGGGCTGGCTCGCTGGCAAAAGGGTCAGTGTCTGTCTCCTGCATTTCAATATCCTGGTTCCCAGGAGAACAGCCTGGAGAGACCTCTTCCTGGGCTGGCCCAGAGTGAACTTCCCTTTTCCTCCTCAGAGCAGCCTCTAAAGTATTCAGCCGAACACACCCTGCTCTCTGAGGGGGAGGAGCTGCCTGCAAAGTTTGCCTAGATTTCCTCGGCTTCCTGATTATCTCCTTCAGCTGGGAGTTTGTAGAGGGAGGGAGATCCCTTTGAGACTGTTCAAGGCTATTCTCCTCACCTTCCTCTCCTCCCTGACAATCAGCATTTTCAGGATTAAAGGGGAATGCAGCTATTTCCCTTCTCCTGGTCACAACCCTATCCCCATGATTAGCTCTCTGTATGGTCGGGCTAGCTTTAGCGAGAGCCAAACCCAGTACAGACAGAGCATCAGGGGTAGGATTGTGACATACCCTCACCTTTAAGGGTTGATTGTCCCTACTTTCCAAGTAAGACTTGCTATCCTCCTGCATTCTGGATAATGTGTCGACATTGGTACTTAGTTTGCCAGGGCGATGCAAGACAATTCTTAGTAGCGCTTCCGGGGTTTATGGAAGTTTTTCCCCGGACTTAAAGGTAGTGGGTCTGGGTCCTCAAAATCCTCTGGCCATCTCAACAGGGATGTCTCACCCCGCCCTCTCAATGCTTCGTTATTATGATTTTTAGGACCTTCTAGCCCATCTACCCTCTGGGCTAATGCCGCTACGACTTGTGATATACCCCCTAAGTCCTCCTTTCCCATTCGGGCGATTTGTTCCCTTAGTTCCTCTATGTCCTGCTCCATTCCCTTAAAGGTATCTAAGACCTTCTCAAAGTGTTGGGCGTGTTGTTCTAGTTGTTCTTCCTGCGCCTGCTGTTTTACCACCCAACTTTCTGCCTTCCCTGTTTTGGTAGTTAACTCCCCACAAGCGTCCTTTATTTCCTTCACACTGTGTTGGACTGCTTGCTGCTGGGCTTGATTCTCTTTTACCTGCCCCTGGACTAACCTGAGTTGAGTGTTAACTTGCTCTATCACCTTGGCTAGTTTTTCTGACTCACGCTGACATTGGGATAGAACCTGTTCTCTGGTTCTTTTGTACTCCTGGTCTATAGGATCTTTCCAGGCCTGGAAACTGGCCTCAGCACAAGACTTAAACCCGGCTTCCCAGTCCTGGCGAGCTGTTATTAAACCTTTTTTAATCTTATCTACCTCCGCCTCGAGTGCAGCAAAGGAAATAGCCCCAATATCTCCCGGAGGGTTAGCTAGTAACTCAGGACAGGAGCTAACCCCTGGTACTCCTATCCCTGTAGAGCCAAAACCCCGTTGCCCTCTGCTTGTTTCCGGGAGATAGGACCACCGCACAATGTCAGGGTGCCAAATTCTCTCACACAACAACTGAGCCACTCGATCTCCACACTGTGCTTTATATTCTGAATTCCCCTGGTTTACCAGGAGTACTGCCACATTCCCCCTGTAATCCGGGTCAATCACCCCAGCAGCTACATCAATACTTTGTGTTAGCGCTAACCCAGATCGCGGAGCTATCCGAAGATAGGCACCTGGGGGAGGGGACACCTGGATATCCGTCTTTACCAGAGCCCGCCCTTTAGCGGGTATCAACTGTTCATGGGCCGCATACAAGTCATACCCGGCGGCCCTAGGGTAAGCTCGAGTGGGTGCCCTAGCCTTTCCCGAGAGCGGGGCCCAACGAATCGTCGGCCTCCAGCTCCTAGTTTTTGGCGTTCGGGATCTCCGTTGCCGCTCCGGTGTGGCAAGTGGACTTCCCCCCACCCGGCTCCCCAACACCCATTTCTCCGGGCTCTGACTCACTCCGGGCCTTCCTGTCCCCGCTAGAGCAATCCAGTCCCTTCCCAATATTAATGGGTAAGGCGCGGATTCCAGCACGGCCACTGCTAGGTGGAGTTCCCGGCTCCCATATCCTATGATCAGGGTTCTCAGGGGGTATTCCTGGGCCTCCCCATGAATGCAGGTGATGGGCACTTTCCCAGTTCCTGCACCCTGGTCCTGGCCCAGCTCTTCCCACAGTTTCCCCGACACCACCGACTGTTCAGCCCCTGTGTCGACGAGAGCCGAGACCTTCTTGTCTGCCACTGATACTACCACCCGATATTCTTTTGGAATCCTGGCCCAGTCCCTCTTGGTTATTATCAGGTCTCTCATAACCCGACAATACCTTTGGGTATGCCCTGTTTTGCCACAGTGAAAACACTTAAGGGCTTCTTTCTGGGGAGGCTCCCTAGACTTGGGGTACCCTGAGGCCTTGCCAGGTTGGTCCTGTCCCTTGCTTGCCTTACCCTTTCCCGGACTCTGTATGGAGGTTGCCCTCTCTTACTCGTAGGCGCCCTGAGCGTCCAAATAGGCCTCGGCAACCTCCACAGTCTGGGCCAAGGTTTTGCAGCCCTGTTTCTGCACCCAACCTCGCAGACCTTTCGGCGCGGACTGCAGAAACTGTTCCCTTATTACTTCAAGGCCCTGGCGTCCCCCAACCAAGGATTAAGCCACTGCTCAGCCAGCTTTGATAGCTTCTGAGCCAGTGCCTTAGGCCTTTCCTTCTCTTGCATTACCGTCGTCCTAAACTGCTGGCGGTGTATCCTAGAATATGGGTTTTTACTGCCTGATAATTGTTGGCTACCTCTGGTGCTAGGGTTTGGAAAGCAGACAATGTTTCCCCTGCAAGGCATGGGAGAAGCCTTACAGCCCACTGACCCTGAGGCCAACCAGCAGCAGTAGCCACCCTCTCGAACGCGGACAAGAACTCGTCCGGTGCATCTGCCGGCGTAATTTTACACAGGTTAAGCATGGTGAGAGGGTTAGCTGCTCCTGAGGTTTGCGGTATGCCACTGAGTCCTGGCTTGCTGCCTACGACAGGCAGGGGTCTCTGTAGAATTTGTGATAGTACCTTAGTTTGCTCCCCCATGGCTAGTACCATCTCGTCATGCTGCCTTCGAGACAGTTCCTGGGACCTGTACCACAGTTCTTGGTTAGTTTTCAGTACAGCTTGTAAGTCCTCAGTCTGTTTTTGCCTTTCGGCCGTCAGAAACGCCACCAGCTGCTGTTGATCCATCGTAACCCGCAGTCTGAAAGGAAATAAACAGAGAGACCAACCCAAGTGTGGCACAGAAACAATAGGTTAGCCTATCTCCCTCACCAACCCCTTAGCTCAGGTACCTTACCGGAGCGATTGGTGAGTCTGTGCCTTTGGTTTGTAGGCCTCCTTGGCCCCCAGTCGCTTGTCTGCGTTTTTGTCCTCTTATCAGCCCTGAGGTCCTCCTCCGCCTCAGGTTCACCACCGTCCCAGCTGAATCCCTCTGGTCGCATGTCCCCTCTGTACACACTGGCGAAAGATTCTGGCGTCTGGACACATCCGAACAGGAACCAATACAATAAACTAAAACAACAAGCTAAAGAAAAAAAAATTCAAAAGTCAAACCTTTTTTTTTTTTCCACTTTTTTTTTTTCCTCAGTTCCAAGAATGTCCAGCAGGAGGCGCTCGATCCCACTTCTGATACCATATGTGGCGTGGCCGGTACCTGTGCTTCAACGGGGCCGGTCCACGTTCACCTTCGAGCTACCCCGGCGTGCTTCCCTTAAAGGAAGGAAGTCCTGCTGTATGACATTCACTCAAAGGGCATGAAAATAAAAAGGCAAACAAACAGTCAATTTACTTGTTCATGCGCTGACCACTTTATTCGGTGGTATGTTGCTGGGAGTAAACTTATAGTCAGTCCAAATTCCCAAGCAGCGAAAATAATCATACAAAATAAAAATATAGAGTTGACCAACCGATCTAGGTTTCCGCTCTCATCTACATCCAGACGGTTCAGGTAAGTAAAATAAAACAAAAAAAATGTTGCTGTCTTAACATTCAGACTAACAACCAACACTACTGTTAGCACCTCAGATACTTCTGTGCACAAGCCTTTAAGTTATGAAGGCTTGGCCCCAACCAGCTCAGATGGAGTTGGTGGGGGGAGGGGAGTAAGCGAATCCACCAATTTACTTTTCTGAATTTCAGAATGCCACTAATGGCCCCACTAACCCAACCTGAATAGCCAGTGGATTCTCCCCAATCATTACTCCCCAGGTTCACAATAACACAGTAGAAAACCAAGCCAGCTTAACTAGGCTGGAACCTGGAAGTTCAAACAATACAAAAAAAAAACGTTTTGGGTTTTTTTTCCTGCTTTTACATAAGCAGGGCAGCACAAGTCACATTAAATTTTCAGCCTAAAGAACCTTTCCTTAGCAACAGACAAACGGGCAGAGTATGCTATAACTCCCCCAAACTACCCAGCCCTGCCACTTAGCTTTCCTGCATCAGGATGTATTCAGGCAGACTGGGAGTTTCCAAATAGTCCATAGGTTCTGGCTGGGCTGGCTGGCTGGAAAAAGGGTCAGTGTCTGTCTCCTGCATTTCAATATCCTGGTTCCCAGGAGAACAGCCTGGAGAGACCTCTTCTTGGGCTGGCCCAGAGTGACCTGCCCTTTTCCTCCTCAGAGCAGCCTCTAAAGTATTCAGCCGAACACACCCTGCTCTCTGAGGGGGAGGAGCTGCCTGCAAAGTTTGCCTAGATTTCCTCGGCTTCCTGATTATCTCCTTCAGCTGGGAGTTTGTAGAGGGAGGGAGATCCGTTTGAGGCTGTTCAAGGCTATTCTCCTCACCTTCCTCTCCTCCCTGACAATCAGCATTTTCAGGATTAAAGGGGAATGCAGCTATTTCCCTTCTCCTGGTCACAACCCTATCCCCATGATTAGCTCTCTGTATGGTCGGGCTAGCTTTAGCAAGAGCCAAACCCGGTACAGACAGAGCATCAGGGGTAGGATTGTGACAGTATGCATTGGTGATGTGGTCAAATTTGCTAAGCGAGTAGATGAGTCTGAAGGCTGTGTTCTGGACGGTCTGCAGTTGTTTTATCATGTTGCTTGGGCATAGTAAGTAGAAGCTGTTGCAGTAGTCTACAATACTGAGCACAAGGGATTGGACAATGATCCTGTATTGATCTTTGTTAAATAATTTTCTTATTTTTCTTAAGTTTCGCATTGTGAAGAATGCTTTTTGGATGATTTTGTGGATTTGTGTCTGCATAGAGCAGCATCTGTCTAGTTGTATTCCCAGAATTTTGAGGGAGCTCTGTACTGGGTACTTGATTGTATTTACTTCCAGTTCTGTTAAGGACGGTATTTTGTCCTTCTCTAGTAGTAGGTATTTAGTTTTGTCCGAGTTCAGCTTCAACTTATGATTCGTCATCCATTTTTCTACTGTTTCCAGTGTTGTTTTCAGGCGTCCAGTGGAGATGGGGTCTTGGATGTCGAAGGGGAGGAGGATGGTTATGTCGTCCGCGTAGCTGAATGATGTTATATTTAGAGCTTCTAGGGTTGTGCCTAGGGAAGCTATGAAGAAACCATTCCCAAGGCATCTGATGCCATAAATGAAATGGAACAATGGATGACAGATTTCAAGCTCAAACTCAACCCAGAAAAAACAAAATTCTTCGCTGCCTCCCCTCACCCGCTTGACAATACTTCCCCATTATGCATCAATAAACTCAACTACCCTATCCAGCCCACCATGAAGATATTAGGCATAATTCTAGACCAATGCCTAACAATGAAGGAACAAGTGGATTCCCTATTCAAAAAGGGTTTTCTTACTCTCTGGAAGCTCAGAACCATTAAATCATACTTCGATACATCAACATTCAGAATCCTAGTGCAATCCCTCATACTGAGTCAACTTGACTATTGCAACATCGCCTATCTAGCAATCTCAGCAAAGAATATGAGACGTCTCCAAATAATGCAAAATGCTGCAGTCAGACTTATCTTCGGGCTGAAGAAATTTGACCATGTGACACCCTACTATTGGCAACTGCATTGGCTACCAATGGAAGCCCGAGTAAAGTATAAATTTGCCTGCCTCTGCTACAAAGTACTATATGGCCTTACCCCCAAGTACATAACGGACCTTTTCTCATTTTCTAATAACAAACTCAAGAGAAACACACACTCAAAACTCATTTCCCCTCCAGTCAGAGGCTGCAAAATGAAAAAACACCATGAACACCTTCTCTCTCACCAAGCAGCCCTATGGGGCAAAGACCTAGACCAACTAGACACCCATGCAAACACAGAAAAAACCGAAGATGAGGTAGGAGACATCCGCACACCAGGAGGAAGAGAGAGAACACAGGAAGACGTCCCCCCCATCTGAAGAGCCGAAAACAATTTCAAGAGTAGCACTGGAGGAAGAGGACTGGCCCTATACCATAGACGTGGACTTACAACCCCCAAGAAACCCCCGAATAAAGAAGATGGGGATCATCGTAGGGGACTCCATTATACGTCATGTGGACAGCCACACCGCAGGAGGAAGAGAGGACAGAGTCGTCACCTGTCTGCCTGGAGCAAGAGTGAAGGACGTGGCCAACAGGATCTCCAGGATCATAGACAGCACAGGGGGAGAGGATACTGCTGTGCTCATCCACGTGGGAACAAATGATGTGAGCGGACGGAAGTATGACAGGGAAAAGATGAAGGGCCAGCTCCGCTCACTTGGAAGACAGCTGAAGATCAGGGAGGTGAAGGTGGCCTTCTCCGAGATCCTCCCAGTACCAAGAGCGGATGGAAAGAGACAAGGGGAATTGCAAGCTATTAACGCCTGGATGAGACGATGGTGCGAAGAAGAAGGCTTTGACTTTGTGCGCAACTGGACGGCGTTCTGGGGAAAAAGCAAGTACTACAGAAATGATGGACTACACCTCAACAAGGAAGGAGCAAGAGTTTTGGCAGGCAACATGAAGAAGGCCATCGAGAAGGCTTTAAACTAACAAATAGGGGAAAGCCGACAGTCGACCACCAGTCGATGGCACGGACGACAGGATGCCCCGATGAAGGAGCCATGGGCTACTACTCATACACAGGAGGGGACGACCTGACAGCAAATAAGGAAGATAAGGCAGGAAGGGACAACTCAGACACAGGAGGGGACGACCGCACAGCAAACAAGGGAGACAACACTGGAGCAGTTAGGGATAACGTGAAAGAAACAGTAGGGACAGCAAAGAGTAGAAAGTCCAAAAAGGTAACACGAAGAGAACTCAAATGTATGTATACGAATGCTAGAAGTCTAGGAAACAAAATGGGGGAACTAGAGACAATAGCAAGACATGATAAGTTGAAAATCATTGGCATAACAGAAACATGGTGGAATGAAGAAAACAAATGGGACACCGTACTACAGGGATACAAACTATATAGAAGAGATCGAGTAGGGCAGAAAGGTGGAGGTATTGCCCTATATGTTCAGGAAGGAATAGAATCTGTTGAAGTGGCTACGACGGAAATGAAAGAGAAGCTAGAGTCCCTCTGGGTCAAGTTTCCTGGCCAAAACAGCGCAGACACGAAAATTGGCCTTTACTATCGTCCCCCAGGACAGGCGGAGGAAACTGACTCAGAAATGATAGAGGAAATCAAACAAGAATGCAAGATGGGCAATGTAATAATATTGGGAGACTTCAATTTCCCGAGGATAGACTGGAAACTAGGAACCTCTAACTGCGGCAAGGAGGCCAAGTTCCTGGAGGTGCTAGGGGATTGCTTCCTGGAACAAATGGTAAAAGAGCCGACAAGAGGCAACGCCACCCTGGACTTGGTACTAAATGGCCTCACGGGACCGACCGAAGTAGAAGTTACGGTACCGCTGGGGACGAGCGATCACAATGTGATCAACTTTAAGCTTGACATCGGGAATAGAAAACGTGCCAAAACCTTAACCAAAACCTTTAACTTTAAAAAGGGCAAATACGATCGCATGAGAGCCATGGTGAAACAACGACTCAAGAAAAAGGTGGACAAACTTGAAACGGTAGACCAGGCATGGTCCCTACTGAAAAATACTATCACAGAAGCACAAAATCTCCACATTCCAAGGATCTCCAAAGAGGGGAGAACAAAAGGTAAGGGAGAACCGGCATGGCTTACCAGACAGGTGAGGGTAGCCATAAAAGAAAAGAAGGACTCTTTCAAAAAATGGAAACACATGAAAACAACTGAAGCATAGAAAATACATAAAGATGATCAAAAGAAATGTCACAAGGCGGTGAGGGATGCCAAAAAGGACTATGAGGAAAAAATAGTGCAAGAAGCCAAAAACTTCAAACCCTTCTTTAGATAAGTGAAAGGGAAAAAACCCACAAAAGAGGCGGTGGGACCCCTTGACGACCAGGGAAGAAAAGGGTACATCAAGGAAGATAAACAAATTGCTGACAAACTAAATTCCTTCTTTGCGTCCATCTTTACGGAGGAGGATACCTCTAAAATACCAGAAGCAGTGAAAGTGTTTAGTGGAGTAATAGAAGACAGCCTCACCACAGTTGAAGTGGAGTTGGACCAGATATACTACCAGATCGACAAACTTAAAAGTGACAAATCCCCTGGACCGGATGGAATTCACCCGAGAGTTTTAAAGGAATTGAAGGTTGAAATCGGAGAGCTATTGCAAAAACTTGCCAATCTGACAATCAGAACTGGACAGATACCAGAGGACTGGAAGATAGCGAATGTCACGCCAATTTTCAAAAAAGGATCGAGAGGGGAACCGGGCAACTACAGACCTGTGAGTTTTACATCTGTCCCTGGAAAGATGGTTGAAGCACTGATCAAGGATAGCATAGTCCGGCACCTAGATACACACGACTTGATGAAACCCAGTCAACATGGGTTCAGGAAAGGGAAATCATGTTTAACGAATTTACTTCAATTTTTCGAGACCGTGAACAAGCAAATTGATAGTGGAATGCCGGTGGACATAATATATTTGGACTTCCAGAAAGCATTCGACAAAGTTCCACATGAAAGGCTTCTCAGGAAACTACAAAGCCATGAAATAGAGGGAGATATACAAAGGTGGATAGGCAAATGGTTGGAAAGCAGAAAGCAGAGAGTGGGCATAAATGGGAAGTTCTCAGACTGGGAGAAAGTGACTAGTGGTGTGCCCCAGGGCTCAGTGCTTGAGCCGATCCTATTTAATATTTATATCAATGACCTGGAAGACGGAATATCCAGTGAGATCATTAAGTTTGCAGACGACACAAAGCTATGCCGGGCAATCAGATCGCAGGAGGATAGCGAGGAACTCCAGAGCGACTTGTATCAGATAGAGAAATGGGCAGAGCAATGGCAGATGAAGTTCAACGTGGAGAAATGCAAAGTAATGCATTTAGGTAGTAAGAATAAGGAATACGAGTATAGAATGTCAGGCGCAACTCTGGGTAAGAGCGAACAAGAAAAGGACCTGGGTGTACTGATAGATAGGACCCTGAAGCAGTCGGCACAATGCGCGGCAGCGGCAAAGAAAGCAAACAGAATGTTAGGCATGATAAAGAAAGGAATCACGAGTAGATCGGAGAAAGTCATAATGCCGCTTTATAGAGCAATGGTCAGACCACACTTGGAATACTGTGTCCAACATTGGTCTCCCAACCTAAAGAAGGATATAAAACTGTTGGAGAGGGTGCAGAGACGAGCAACGAAGTTAATAAGAGGTATGGAGAACTTGGAATATGAGGAACGACTCAAGAAACTGGGACTGTTCTCCCTTGAGAAGAGGAGGCTGCGAGGGGACATGATCGAGACGTTCAAAATGCTGAAAGGCATCGATAAAATAGAGCAGGAAAATAAATTATTTACATTGTCCAACGCGACACGGACAAGAGGACATGGTTTGAAGCTAAGGGGGGACAAGTCCAGGACAAATGTCAGGAAGTTCTGTTTTACGCAGCGAGTGGTAGACGCCTGGAATGCTCTCCCAAAGGAGGTTATTAAGGAATCCACTGTGCTGGGATTCAAAGGCAAATTAGATGCACATCTCCTTATGAGAGGCATAGAGGGATATGGGTGACTAAAACTACATCAGGTGTATACCTGACTGGGCCTCCGCGTGTACGGATCGCCGGACTCGATGGACCATGGGTCTGATCCGGAGATGGCAGTTCTTATGTTCTTATGTAACTACTCTCGCCCACTACTTATGGAAAATTTAGAAAACGCCTAAAAACATACCTGTTCCAGAAATACCTAAACAATTGACCCAATCTCCCCCCTCTCCCCCTCCATAATCCACCTAAATTTACTGCACTGTTATAATAATAATAATAATAATAATAACTTTATTCTTATATACCGCCACAATCTTGCGACTTCTAGGCGGTTTACAGAAGAGAAACTGTACAGACAGCGAATTACAGAGTATAGCATTGAACATCTAGTGATAGTAACAGGAGAGTTACAGGGTCTGTGTATTACACGGTTTCACAATGAGTAGCATTATACAGTCGACGATATTCAGAACATAAGTAGGAGAAGAGAAAGGAGATTGCGCTTTGAGTTACAAAGGTGCAAGACTGCGAAGGTGAAAAAGATAACATAAGATGTTGATGAGAAGTAAGTTGTTAACTTGGTACATTTGAACGAAGGACGGGCACCAGTGGAAAAAACTGGTAACAATTAAAGATAGAAATTTTGGCAGAAGAGGGTAGACGGACTCCTTGGGATGGGAGGAGGCTCCGATTTTAGGGGAGAAGTCTGGTTAGGTTATAAATTTCTTAAACAAGGTGTTTTTTAGTTCTTTCCTAAAGATACTATATGATTCTCTGGCGGCATCAGTGAAGTAGCCTGTCTAAGTTTGCAGTCTACCTGCTTGGAATTTGAATGTTCTATCAAATAAGGTGCGATATCTACAGCCTATGATATTTGGGTAGGTAAAGAGGTTACGGTTTCTGGTAGGCCTAATAGAGGAGTGGAATTCGAAGTGAGGTAGTAGGTAGCTAGGGGCCAGTCCCCAGATTAGTTTATAGCAGAGGCAGGAAAATTTGAATAGAATTCGTGCTTCAATTGGTAACCAATGAAGGAGTTTGTAGAATGGACTAACATGATCGCTCTTCTTTAGTCCGAATATTAGACGGATGGCCGTATTTTGAACTATTCTCAGTTTTCTCACATTTTTTTTAGGTATTCCCAAGTAGACAATGTTACAGTAGTCCAGGGTGGATAAAATCAGTGATTGTACCAATATTCTGAAGGATAGCGGGTCGAAATATTTTTTTATGTTTTTCAGTTTCCAAAGGATGAAGAAGCATTTTTTAGTCACCGAGTTTATGTGCTCGGTCAGGGTCAGGTGGGTATCCAGGGTGACTCCCAATATTTTTATGGTTTTTAGTATTGGGTGATCATGGCCGTTTACATATATTGTAGTTGCGGAGATTTTCTCGTTTGGGCTAGCAAGGAAAATATTATAAATATAATATTATAAATATAATATGTTATCTTCATCTTGTCGTAATTCTACGTTGCCATTTATTCCAAACAGGTCCTGTCGGAAATTACCTACCAAAATGTATATCTTATATTTTGCTCAGCAAATTGCATTTCTGTACTATTGCCTCTTAAGGTCTCTGCTCTCTGTATTTCCTCTGTATATCTGCATATTGTATTTCACTGTATATCCAGCTCTCCTGTATGTCGCTGTGTATCCAATTCTCCTTACTGTAAACTGCCTATAAGTCGCAAGATTGTGGCGGTATAGAAGAATAAAGTTATTATTATTATTATTACTCCAGATGCGGATGCACCATCGCCTGATACAATGGCAGGATAACTTCTTTCGTTCTGGTTGTAATACCCTTCTTGATTATGCCTAGCATTCTGTTTGCCTTCTTAGCGGCCGCTGTGCACTGTGCCGTCGGCTTCATTGTCATGTCCAACATTATCCCCAAGTCCCTTTCTTGGGTACTCTCATTTAATAACATCCCTCCCATCGTATAGTTGTACCTTGGGTTTCTGTTTCCCACATGTAATACTTTACATTTCTCAACATTGAACTTCATCTGCCATCTCGTCGCCCATTCCCCTAGTTTGTTCAAGTCCCTTTACAATTCTTCGCAGTCCTCTACAGTTTGAGCTCCACTAAATAGTTTGGTGTCGTCAGCAAATTTTATTATCTCACACTTCGTCCCTGTTTCTAGATCATTTATGAATATATTAAATAGCAGCGGCCCGAGCACCAAGACCTGTGGGACCCCACTCGTGACCCTCCTCCAGTCTGAGTAGTGGCCCTTCACTCCTACCCTCTGTTTCCTACCCGCCAACCAGTTTCTGATCCATCTATGTACGTCTCCTTCCACCCCATGGTTCTTCATTTTCCGGAGTAGCCGTTCATGAGGCACCTTGTCAAAGGCTTTTTGGAATTCTAGATATATGATGTCTATGGGGTCTCCTTTGTCCATCCATTTGTTAATTCCTTCGAAGTGCAATAAGTTCTTTAGGCACGATTTCCCCTTGCAGAAACCATGTTGGCTGGTTATCAGAAGTTTGTTTCTTTCAAAATGTTCATCAATGTTTTCTTTTATCAGTGCTTCCGCCATTTTCCCCAGAACCGAGGTCAGACTCACCGGTCTATAGTTTCCCGGGTCACCTCTTGATCCCTTTTTAAAGATGGGCGTAACGTTGGCTATCTTTCAGTCCTCTGGGATCATGCCTGTTTTCAGGGATAGATTGCAAATTTGTTGCAGTAGTTCTGCTATTTCCTCCTTTAGTTCCTTCAGAACTCTTGGATGGATTCCATCCGGACCCGGGGATATGTCAATTTTTAGTTTTTCTATCTGCCTGCGTACATCTTCAACGCTCACTACCATGGATGTTAATTTTTCTGCTTGATTTACCCCATAACCATTTTAGTTGCTCTTCTCTGGACCCTTTGAGTAGTACCGTGTCCTTCTTTATGTATGGCGACCAGTGCTGGACGTAGTACTCCAGGTGAGGATGCATCATGGCCCGGTACAGCGGCATTATAACTTTTTCCGATCTGTTCGAGATCCCCTTCTTTATCATTCCTAGCATTCTGTCGCCCTTTTTGCTGCCGCACATTGTGCAGACAGCTTCATCGACTTGTTGATCAGAACTCCCCAAGTTTCTTTCCTGGGAGGTCTCTCCAAGTACCACCCTGGACATCCTGTATTCGTGCATGAGATTTTTGTTACCGACATGCATCATTTTACACTTATCCACGTTGGACATGCATCATTTTACACTTATCCACGTTGAACCTCATTTGCCATGTCACTGCCCATTTCTTGAGCTTGATTATGTCACGTTGCAGATCTTCGCAATCCCCCCGTGTCTTCACTACTCTGAATAACTTCATATCGTCCGCATATTTAATCACCTCACTCGTCATTCCAATGGCTTTCGATGGTAGCGATAAGTGTGGAGAAGAAGAGTTTTCAAGCGTCCATCTTGTTTGCTGCTCGGACACGCCCCCCCCCCCCCCCCACTCTCCAGCCAGTTTTTAATCCACGTGAGTATTTCACCCTCGATTCCATGGCTCGCAATTTTCCGAAGTAGTTGTTCATGTGGAACCTTGTCGAACGCCTTCTGAATATCCAGATATACATTGTCGACAGGGTCGCCCTTGTCTATCTGCCGGTTTACTCCCTCACAGAAGTGCAGCAAGTTCATCAAACAAGATCTGCCTTTGCTGAAACAGTGCTGGCTGGTCCTCATCAGATTGTGTCCATCAAAGTGATCAATGATGCATTCCTTTATCAGCGCCTCTACCATCTTTCCCGGTACCAAGGTCAGACTTACTGGTCTGTAGTTTCCCGGATCTCCCCTCAAACCTTTTTTGAAGATCGGCGTAACATTCGCCACCTTCCAGTCTTCTGATGTGGCTCACTATGTCTTCTACCTTGGCTCCCGGTAGGCAGGTCACCAGCCAATCTAGTCTTCCTCCCGCTATGTGCTTTCCTCTCTATCTTCTCTTGATTCTCCAGGTCCATGTCCCTGGTGTATGTCCATCTCTCCAGCCATAAATCTGTGTCCTACATTCCCATCCATTTTCTCTCATCCTGGCATTGGCTTGCACCGGACTCGTCTTCTTGTGCATTCCCTTCGCTGTTTACAGATCTCGCTGCTGTGTCACCCATTTCTTCCTGGTGGTTGTCTGTCGGGTGGTCCACACTCTCTGTAGGTGTATCTCAGCAGTTCCAGTGTTGCTGGTGATTTTCCACGGCTTCACTGTATGCTTCCTCTATGAACTTCTCCAGCTCTTGGACCTCTTCCTCGATGGTGTCCTCTGTCTTGATGTTCTCTGCATCCTCTGTCTTCCTCCTCCACTACTTGAAGTGCTTCCAGTTCCAGTAGTCTGCCCTCCTGGAGTCTGACTTGTTTCTTCAGGTTCTCCAGATCTCCGCATTGAGTGCATACATAAGACCGCCTCCCAGAGGGGAGGTAGTTATACATGTGGCAGATGGTGCAGAAAACTGGGTAGCTCAATATCCTGCTTCTGTCTGCTGCTTTCATTGTTGCCCGCCTGCTGGTCTGCTGGGGATGTCTTCTGTATCTGCTGTGGCTGTCCTCTGTGCCTGCTGTCCTCTGTGTCTGCCTGGTTGTGTGTCCTCTGTGCTTGCTGTGTCTGCCTGGTTGTGTGTCCTCTGTGTTTGCTATGTCTTCTGTGTCTGCCTGGTTGTATGTCCTCTGCACCTGCTGTGTCCTCTGCGCCTGCTGTGGCTGTCCTCTGCATCTGCTGTGTCCTCTGTGTCTGCCTGGTTGTGTGTTCTCTGTACCTGCTGTGTCTGCCTGGTTGCATGTCCTCTGCACCTGCTGTGTCCTCTGCTCCTGCTGTGTGTCCTCTGCACCTGCTGTGGCTGACCTCTGTGCCTGATGTGTCCTCTGTGTCTGCCTGGTTGTGTGTCCTCTGTGTCTGCCTGGCTGTGTGTCCTCTGCACCTGCTGTGTCTGCTGTGGCTGTCCTCTGCGTCTGCTGTGGTCTCCTGCTCTCCTTTAGTGGTGACTTGTCTCTTATCAAAGCCCTTTCGCAAAGGCGCTCTCACTAAGGCGAACGCCTTTAATGTGCGCTGAATAGCTGAGCTCCATTGGCCCCTCCCCTTTTAAGGAGGAGCTCTGGATGATGCTAGGGGGTGGGCGGAGCTACCTCTCACTGATGCCCCTTGCTCTCTCCTGCCTTCTGTTGCTCCTTCTTCCCCTCTCCTGTTCTCTGCTCTGCTTTTCTCTCCTGCTTTTCCTGCCTCCTGCGTGCCTGCCCAAGCCTGTTTAACTGAGCTCCATTGGCCTCTCCCCTTTTAAGGAGGAGCTCCAGTGGATGATTTCAGGGGGTGGGCAGAGCTACCTCTCGCCAATGCCCCTTGCTCTCTCCAACCTTCTGTGCTCTCTTCTTCCTTCTTCCTCTTCCCTCTTCTGCTTTTCTCGCCTTCTCTTTTCTGTGCAATTCCTCAAAATAACTTGTCTCAATGCCTTATTCATGCTCTAAAGAAGTGTTTTTTCAAGCCATTCCTGGTATACCCTCTAACCCAGTGGTTCCCAACCCTGTTCTGGAGGACCACCAGGCCAATTGGGTTTTCAGGCTAGCCCTAATGAATATGCATGAGAGAGATTTGCATATAATGGAAGTGAGAGGCATGCAAATATGCTCCATGCATATTCATTAGGGCTATCCTGAAAACCCCATTGGTTTGGTGGTCCTCCAGGACAGGGTTGGGAACCACTGCTCTAACCAGTTTGATTTTCAGATTATCTCTAATGAAGATACATGAGACAGATTGAATGCAGTAGAGGCAATGCATTCAAATCTCTTTTATGCAAATTTTGGGGGGATATCCTAGAAAATGGACTGGCTAGAGGTTTATTCCAGGAAAGGCTTGAGAAACACCTCCCCTAAGGGTGAGAATATACTTTATACTCTATGTCTAGTCAATAGCTATAAGGATGCTAGGTTGAGATATGGCCAGTAGGAAAAAGGAGGTATTGATGCCCCGGTATAAAACTTTGGTGAGACCTCATTTAGAATATTGTGTACAATTCTGGAGATTGCACCTTCAAAAAGATATAAAAAAGATGGAGTCGGTCCAGAGGAAGGCTACTAAAATGGTATGTGATCTTCATCATAAGACGTATAATAATAACTTTATTCTTCTATACTGCCATAGTTGTGAGACTTCTAGGCGGTTCACACTGAAGAGAGCTGGACAGTCAGCGAGTTCCAATATGTTGAAGTCTGGGATACAGTATAAAGAATCTTACAAAAAGTCCGGGATTCAGCATATAGAATCTTACAAAGAGCATATAGAGTCTTACAAAAAGGCAGAGAGATACAGCATATAGAATCTTACAAAAGGCAGTGAAATACAGCAAACAGAATCTTAAAAGACAGCAAAATATGTTAGACATTTCAGACTTAAAAGCAGGAGTGGACA
This sequence comes from Geotrypetes seraphini, assembly GCF_902459505.1. Classification (NCBI taxonomy): domain Eukaryota; kingdom Metazoa; phylum Chordata; class Amphibia; order Gymnophiona; family Dermophiidae; genus Geotrypetes; species Geotrypetes seraphini. Next base: position 397,554,107 of record NC_047084.1, on the reverse strand, counting down.
TATGTAGTGTTAGGTGTAGATACTTTTTTAGGTGATAATTCTGTTGAATAAGACAGTTTTTATGGCTTTTCTAAAGGCATTATATGTCAGTCTTGCTCCTTTTATGTAGCTGTCTAACCAGTGTTGTTTGTTTGCTTGGTACATAAAAATTCTATCCAGGAAGGTTTTGTATTTGCAGCAGGTAATGCTTGGGTATGCAAATAGGTTGCTGTTTCTGGTTTGTCTCGTAGGGCTGTATAGAATGAAGTGAGGTAGCAGGTATGTAGGAGCTAGTCCCCAAACCAGATTGAAACATATGCAAGAGAACTTGAAAATTATTTGTGCTTCCATTGGTAGACAGTGAAGCAGTCTGTAGTAGGGGCTAACATGATCGCTCTTTTTTAATCCAAATATCAAGCGGACCACTGTGTTTTGGACAATCCTAAGTTTCCTTACAGTTTTTTTGGGTATACCCATATAAACAATATTGCAGTAGTCCAGTGTTGAAAGCACTAGTGATTGCACTAGTAGTCTAAATGATAGAGGGTCAAAATATTTTTTAATGGACCTTAATTTCCACAGTGTCAGGAAACATTTTTTTTACTACTATGTTCGTGTGTTCCACCATTGTCAAGTGTGTGTCTAGTGTGACTCCCAATATTTTTATTGTTTTAGTAATCGGGTATGCATGATATGTAACGTTGTATTGGTAATTTTGTCTGTTGGGCTTGCAAGGAAGACTTTTGTTTTTTTTGTGTTTAGTTTCAGCTTGAAGTTTATTGTCCAGCGTTCTATTTCAGTCATAATATGAGAAATGTATTCTGAGGTCTCATTTGTTATGCTGTTTACTGGGATTAAAATGGAAATATCAACTGCATATATGTAGTAGATTAGGTTTAGCTTTTTTAGGAAGTGTCCTAGGGATGATATGTAGATGTTGAATAGAGTAGGTAACAGTGGTAAACCTTGTGGTATATCTGAGGGGTTTTTCCAGGTGTTTGAGTACGTCCCTCCACTAATCACCCGGTAAGATCTCTTTGTTAGGAAACCCTGTAGCCAGTTTCTTACTCTTCCCGTAATTCCTATTCCGTCTAGGCAGTGTAGCATTATTTCGTGATCAACAAGATCGAAAGTGCTGCTGAAGTCTAGTTGTAAAATCAGAGCACTTGTTTCTTTGCTGAATAAGCCTTATAGGTGATTAAGGATTGAGGCTAGGACTTAAAGATCTCAATCTGTATACTTTGGAGAAAAAGCGGGAGAGGGGAGATATGATAGAGACATTTAAATACCTACATAATGTAAGTGCGCATGAGTCGAGTCTTTTTCATTTGAAAGGAAACTGCAATGAGAGGGCATAGGATGAAGTTAAGAGGTGATAGGCTCCAGAGTAATCTAAGGAAATACTTTTTTTTCAGAAAGGGTGTTAGATGAATGGAACAGTCTCCCAGAAGAGGTGGTAGAGACAGAGACTGTGTCTGAATTCAAAAGGGCCTGGGACAGACATGTTGGATCTCTCAGAGAGAAAGAGATAATGGTTACTGTGGATGGGCAGACTAGATGGGCCATTTGGCCTTTATCTGCCATCATGTTTCTATGTTTCTAACCTTTGGCTTTTCAATTAGCACTAAAATCTTAATTTATTATTCAAGAAATATGGATATCAGACATCTAAAATTCAAAGCAGAAACTTATTTTACATGGGCCATCAAGCAGCTTTCAAATGATATTATAAGCAAATAAAAATAAAATATTTTTAATACATTATTACCTGCATCTTTACTTAAACTGTTTTGCCCTAGCTCTCACTATGATCTTCAAGACATAGTAACACCTCTCCATAAATTAAGTGGAAGAGGTCTGGAAGTGGGGATCGCATCTATTTCATATCCTCAGTGAGACCTCAGGAAGGAACCTAGTGATCAAAACATTATTAAAGGTATTTGTAGAGCTGTGTCTTGTATGACTGAATGAGCTATATTTATCTTTTAATTTTATTTGTTTAAATTCATGTAGAAATAAATGGCTAGATTGAACCTATTGACTTCATTAACACATTTCCCTTTTTTAAACCTCTATACCATTTGAAAGAGGGCAAATATCTAATTATTCACTTCTAGAATTGGATACTTCTTAAATTTAATAAAAAAATATTCTGGCACAAGTGTCAAGCCTTAAAAAAGGAAGTCATATTGAGTATTGGAAAATAATTAATAATAATTAACTAATACAAATTGTACACATTTAATTTTCCCCACCACCAAATTTCCCCATCCTGCCCCACCTGGCTACTTTTTCATGCCACCTGGCTGGAAAAAATTTCTGGGGAGAACACTGTACCTAATTCACAAAGAGGTGCCTAATTCAAAAATATACCCATGATCTGTCCCCTAATCACAACCACTTTTAGTGTAGGCACCTACTTTTTATAGAATCAAATTTTTCAAGTTAGGCACCTAACTTTCAATTAAAACCAATTAAAGCCAAATGTGAAGTGTTGAGTGCCAGTATCAGCACTGATTAAACTCTGATCAATTAAGTTAGGCACTGTTATCAGCACCTACTTTAATTTAGGCAGACTTTATAGAATTAGGACCATAGTGCATACATGCAAGAGGGCATACATATGAGCGGAATATGAATTGGGCATGGGTGGTGCTCCACGTATGTGCATCTCTGATATATTTAGGAGCTAACACAAGCTCTATGGTTGCTGCAGTTGTGGCTACCTAAATGTTAGGTATGCTGATACCAGACTGCACTAGTATTTTATAATGGCAAAAAAAAATTGGCATTCCTGAAATTAAAAAAAAAAAAAAATCAAGAGGAAAGGATTACCAGATAAAACAGAAGGAAGCCAAGAGAGAGATAAATCTGGCGAAAGCACAGGCAGAAGAGCAAATGACTAGAAAGGTAAAAAGGGGAGACAAAATTGTTTTCAGGTATATTAGTGAAAGGAAGAAAACAAAAAAATGGAATTGCAAAACTGATAGAAGCTATGGACCACTATGTGGAGAGCAATAAGGAAAAAGCAATTGTCCTGAACAAGTACTTCTGTTTTGTATTCATAGAAGAAAACCCTGGAGAAGGACTGCAATTGGCTGGCAAAGTTACACATAAGAAGGAAGTGGATATCACACCGTTCACATAAGAACTGCCATCTCCGGATCAGACCTTCGGTCCATCAAGTCCGGCGATCCGCACACGCGGAGGCCCAGCCAGGTGTACACCTGGCATAATTTTAGTCACTCATATCCCTCTATGCCTCTTGTAAGGAGATGTGCAAATAGTTTGCTTTTAAATCCTAGAACGGTGGATTCCGCAATAACCTCCTCTGGGAGAGCATTCCAGGTGTCCAGCAGAACTTCCTGATATTTGTCCTGGACTTGTCCCCCCTTAGCTTCAGTCCATGTCCTCTTGTCCGTGTCACATTGGACATTGTAAATAATTTTTTTTCCTGCTTTATTTTGTTGATTCCTTTCAGTATTTTGAAAGTCTCTATCATATCCCATCGCAGCCTCCTTTTCTCAAGGGAGAATAATCCCAGTCTCTTAAGTCGTTCTTCATATTCCAAGTTCTCCATACCTTTTATTAGCTTCGTTGCTCGTCTCTGCACCCTTTCCAGCAGTTTTATATCCTTCTTTAGGTTGGGAGACCAATGTTGGACGCAGTATTCCAAGTGTGGTTTGACCATTGCCCTTTAAAGTGGAGGAAAGTGTTTATGAACAACTAGAAAAATTAAAGGTGGACACAGCAATGGGACCAGACGGGATCCATCCCAGGATACTTCAGTTATTGGAAAAATAATGGAAGCATTACTGAAAAAAAGGATAGCGAATTTCCTAGAATTTAATGGGTTACAAGATCTGAGGTAACATGGGTTTACAAAAGATAAATCGTGCCAAACAAATCTGATTGAATTCTTTGACTGGTGACTAGAAAATTGGATAGAGGACATGTGTTAGATGTAATTTACTTAGATTGTAGCAAAGCCTTAACTTATTTATAAATGATCCGGAAATTGGAACGTCGAGTGGGGTGATTAAATTTGCAGATGACACTAAACTGTTCAAAGTTGTTAAAACGCATGCGGATTATGAAAAATTGCAGGCAGACCTTAGGAAATTGGACGACTGGGCATCAGAGTGACAGATGAAATTTAATATGGACAAATGAAAGTGATGCACATTGGGAAGAATAACCCAAATCACAGTTACTGGATGCTAAGATCTACCTTGGGGGTTAGTGCCCAAGAAAAGAATCTGGGTGTCATTGTAGACAATACGATGAAACCTTCTGCCCATTGTGTAGCGGTGGCCAAAAAAGGAAACAAGATGCTAGGAATAATTAAAAAAGGGATGGTTAACAAGACTAAGAATGTTATAATGTCTCTGTATCGCTCCATAGTGCGACTTCACCTGGAGTATTGCATTCAATTCTGGTCTCCTTATCTCAAGAAAGATATAGCGGCACTAAAAAAGGTTCAAAGAAAAGCGACAAAGATGATAAAGGGGATGGAACTCCTCTCATATGAGGAAAGACTAAAAAGGTTAGGGCTCTTTAGTTTGGAAAAGAGACAGCTGATAGAAGTCTACAAAATTCTGAGTGGAGTAGAATGGGGTACAAGTGGATCAATTTTTTACTCCATCAAAAATGACAAAGATTAGGGGATACTCAATGAAGTTACAGGGAAATACATTTAAAACCAATAGGAGGAAATATTTTTTTACTCAGAGAATAGTTAAGTTCTGAAACGCATTGCCAGAGGTTGTGGTAAGAGCGGATAGCATAGCTGGGTTTAAGAAAGATTTAGACAATTTTCTGGAGGAAAAGTCCATAGTCTGTTATTGAGACAGATATAGGGGAAACCACTGCTTACCTTCTATTGGTGGCATGAACTGTTGCTACTCTTTGGGTTTTTGCCAGGTACTAGTGACCCGGATTGGCCACCATAAGGATGGGCTACTGGTCTTGATGGACTATTGGTCTGACCCAGTAAGGCTATTCTTATGTGCTTATGACACAGTTCCTCATAGGAGGCTTCTGAATAAACTTGACAGACTGAATTTAGGACCCAAAGTTGTGTACTGGATTAAAAACTGGTTGACGGACAAATGTCATAGGGTGGTGGCTAATGAAATTCGCTTGGAGAAAGGAAGGGTGAGTAGTAGAGTGCTTCAGGGATCAGTGCTGGGGCTGATTCTGTTCAATATGTTTGTGAGTGACATTGCCAAAGGGTTAAAGGGTAAGGTTTGCCTTTTTGTAGATGATACCAAGATTTGTAACAGAGTAGATACCCTGGGGTAGTGGAAAACATGAAAAAGCATTGATCCCGAGTAGAGTGGATTATTGTAATTCACTCTACCTGGGAGTTGCGAAAGGGAAGTTGAGGGCTTTGCAGATGCTGATAAATTCTGCTGCAAGATTAATCACAGGGGTTTCAAGGAGTACACATATAACTCATGTTGAAAAAATTGCATACAACAAAAAGTGCAGTTTAAGATTCTTGCGACCATCTATCAGACATTGTGCCATGTTTCTCCAAAGATATTACAGGAACTCTTTGAAATTTATAAACTGAAAAGAGATCTTAGATCTGTAAATGAGATGAAATTAAGTTTGGAGGGCAGAATGTTGATTATGCATGTTAAGATTGAAGTATCAATGATGTCCGTGGCCGGTGTAAAACTCTGCAATGCCCTGCCTGGTATTCTACGATTCTGTACTGTACTGCTAATGCTTTTCTATGCTAATGTTTATTCCATTAGAAAATATCTTCTTTAGAATTTTCTGATAGGAATGTATGATTCAATGCATGTCTGCATTTCTAAATTTTTGGCCTTGATTTGTTCTTGCCTGTATATGCTGATTGGTTTTTGTCATCTAACATAGAATGGATCATTTGATCTAATGCTTTTTTGCCTCCTCAGCTGTTAAAATTTGATTGACTTGGTGTATTTGACATCTTATATGGGTGGGGGGGGGAGATGTTAATGAAGTTGTCCAGTTATGTCCATGTTATATGTATGGAAACCGTAGGGAATGTAAGATATGTATACCCTAGAGGAAAGGAGAGACAAGGGAGATATGATTCAGACGTTCAAATACTTGAAGAGTATTAACGTAGAACAAAATCTTTTCCAGAGAAAGGAAAATGGTAAAACCAGAGGACATAATTTGAGGTTGAGGGGTGGTAGATTCAGGGGCAATGTTAGGAAATTCTACTTTACGGAGAGCCTGGAATGCGCTCCTGAGAGGTGGTGGAGAGTAAAACTGTGATTGAGTTCAAAGAAGCGTGGGATGAACACAGAGGATTTAGAATCAGAAAATAATATTAAATATTGAACTAAGGCCAGTACTGGGCAGACTTGCACGGTCTGTGTCTGTATATGGCCGTTTGGTGGAGGATGGGCTGGGGAGGGCTTCAATGGCTGGGAGGGTGTAGATGGACTGGAGTAAGTCTTAACAGAGATTTCGGCAGTTGGAACCCAAGCACAGTACCGGGTAAAGCTTTGTTTTCTTGCCCAGAAATAGCTAAGAAGAAAAAAAAATCAAAAAATTTAAATTGAATCAGGTTGGGCAGACTGGATGGACCATTCGGGTCTTTAGCTGCCGTCATCTACTATGTTACTATGTATGTGATATGTAAATGGCATGGTTATATACGGTATATACATTTTGAAATAAATAAAAAGAATCTGCAAAATTTAGAAGAATGGTCTAAGGTCTGACCACTAAAATTCAATGCAAAGAAGTGCAGAGTAATGCATTTGGGGAGTAGAAATCCGAGGAAGTATATGTGCTGGTAGGTGAGAGGCTAATATGCACTGCAGGGGAGAGGTACCTTGGAGTGATAGTGTCTGAGGATCTGAAGGTGCAGAAACAGTGTGACAAGGCAGTGGCTGTAGCCAGAAGAATGCTAGGCTGTACAGAGAGAGGCATTACCAGTAGAAGAAAGGAGGTGCTGATGCCCCTGTACAGGTCATTGGTGAGACCCCCACTTGGAGTACTGTGTTCAATTTTGAAGACTGTACCTGGCGAAGGATATAAGAAGATTTGAAGCAGTCCAGCGAAAGGCAGCAAAGATGATAGGACGTTTGAGCCAAAAAGACATACAAGGAGAAGCTAGAAGACCAGAATATGTATACTTTAGAGCACAGGAGGGACAGGGCAGAAATGATACAGACATTTAAATACTTAAAAGGTATTAATATAGAACCAAATCTTTTCTGGAGAAAGGAAATGATAAAACTAGAGGGCATAAGTTGAGGTGGTGGGGTGGTAGACTTAGGAGTAATATTTGGAAATTATTTCTCTTGGAGAGGGTGGTGGATGCCTGGAATTCCCTCCCGAGGGAGGTGGTAGTGAAGAAAACAGTGACAGAATTCAAAAAAGGGTGGAATTAATACAGAGGATCTCTAATCAGAAAATGAAGAGTATAATTGGAAGAATTTAATTATGTATTTGTAATGCATGTACCTATTGGGCAGACTGGATGGACGTTCAGGTCTTTATCTGCTGTCATTTGCTATGTTACTATTTTACTATGTAACCTGGGTCCTTAGGTGTTGTTAATGAATTAGCTTCTACACCTTGGGTCACCTAAATGGAACTGCCCAGTTGTAGAATTGTCCCCTAAATATATTCCTGGTTATAATGCTTACAAGATGGAGAAACCCACTTCACTTACTATCCAAATCTAAAAGCCTCTAGCTTCTTCTTGTCCTTTGAAAGCATCAGTGAAACCTCCCTTGCCTTGGGCAAAATATCAGAATAAGTATGAGTCAATTGCTTTGTAGAGGGAATGAAGAATAATGGAGAATATGGAATCTTATTATAATTTTACTATTTTGCACAAGCTCAGACTGAGGATAGATTTCTATAGCCTACAAATAATTCAGCATTTATACACAATTCTTTTGTTTTAATGGTTATTTGTTTTACTCTTTGTTTCAAATTAATTAGATTCACCCTTACATAGAAACTTGCTTGGTATTTGAGCTAAACAACATGCTGCACAGTCCAAAGCTTCTGGAGGTTCAGCCAAGACCTTCCATTCCCCTGTCTTTTGGTTGAACATGCAGGCATTTTCATTGATGGTATAGAGTTTGTCATGTTTATCATCCATAGAAATAACTCCTCCACACACAAATACTTTGCCGTCGCCAATAGAGCACACTGCATGACATACATCTAACTTGCAATTATTTGGCAGCAGGGGCACAGTTTTGGCTGATTTGTTTGCTTTAATCTTCTGAAGGTTTATCTCCAAGCTCTGCTTGTGACTTTGCACGCTCAGTACATTTTCATTTTGAAAAGAAATAAGAGGCCTGTGTTTAAACTGAATGGGGAAGGTCATGCATTGTACAACTTCTCCAGTGCTAGTGTCAAAACAGTCTACCACTCCTACTCTTGAGATAATTCCTTTCACTATACACCTCCCAGTCACTATATAGATAGTTTTACCTCCCTTAGTAATCACTTCAGCACCATCCATGGGCACACTCATTTTTCCAGCAAAAGTCCACTTCTCCTTCCTTTCATCATATCTATATATATTATTGGTGTATTTCCTTGGTGCTGTGCTTCCCCCTATGGTATACACCACTCCACCACAAGCCACCATAGTATGAAACACTAAACCCATGGGAAGATCAGGTAGTTTGCTCCAAGAATTTCCATCAATATCATATCGGCATGCTGTCCTCAGTCCTGTGATCTGCTCAGAAGCTCCACCTGATACATACAGATACTTCCCCACCGAGGTTGCACTGAGTGCCGCTGCCTTATATGGCATCTTTGTTAGCTTTAGCCATTTATTTTCTTTAATAACATAAGCAAAAAGCCCATCACTGAACTTGCTATCTGACTTCTGGCCCCCAAGCACAACCACTACATCCACCAGAGCCCCTTTCCTTTGATATAGTACTAGATTGTAGGGTGTATCATGCTTTCTGTCATTGAGGATCTGTTCAATCTGTGACATCAGTCTTGCATTCCTTCTAATAAATGCCTCTTTACTACTTATAGCAATTAGGGTCTGGTTAGAGATTCCAGATAATTTAATAAATGAAAAAAGGTTATCGAAGTATTTCTCTCTGTCTTCTAAGTTGAACTTTACCCACTGCAATAGGGTAGATAAGACCTGATCCTCATTTCTAACATGCAGGTCATCATCCTTGATAAGTCTGGCAAAGATTTTGTGAGGACATTCTAGAAGCTCTTGTGTGCCAGCAAGATAATGGAAGCCATCCTTGACACAATTATATGCCTGATCTTCAACTTCATTCATATTATAGGTGTCAGCCATGGTTAGATAACGCAAGCAGTTTCCTTTACTCAAGGACTTGAGGAGGAAGTCAGTGCAATAAGTTCTGAGGTCCAATAATGTGAAAAACTTGGAACCCCATGCCAGATCTTCCACATTCTGCTCTGAAAGCATTACCTTTCCTGTGTACAGGTATTCTAGCAGTTGGTCCATTGCTGCAGGAGTCATGTACCCCTCATCCATGGTGATGGAGAGCTCATCAGTGGGCTTCAGATCACTGCTAGTTATCAGATCTTTCACATAGGGGCTCACAGCTGCCAGTACACCCCGGTGTGCAAAGAAAGCCTGTTTGCCCACATGTAACACCAGATTACAGCATTCCTTTCGCTTCCGCTGATTATTCAGACTCTGCAGCAGGTTATTTCCATAATTCTTCTCAATGAACTCCAGCTTCATCCTGCAGCTTAGACCAGCAGAAATAATCTATTAATACTTTGCTGTCATGATGGGTGTTAACACAAGTATATCATGATTGCCTATGTGATTATGAAGCTTCATAAAAGGCTGCACTTGAATTATGTAAAATGGAGGATGTAGCAGTCATTTTCACAAATTAAAAAAGGATCTCGTGAGGAAATATGCTGATCTGACACTAGTGCTGCCTGATTCAGGGAAAATTTTTGATTTGATTTGATTTGGCCTATTGAATTGATTTTTCGATTCAATTCACTTTTCCCACCCACTCAGGCGTTTTTCTTTTCAAATGGCCTGGCAGATTTATTTCGTAGCCTCTTCACCCACCCCACCCCCCTTTTCCCTCTCCAACCCCACGCAGGTGATGTGGTATAAACAAAACAAAAAAGACTTTTCCTCTCTCTGTTAGGTCCTAGCTCTGGCAGGATACACATTTCAAATCTGACAAATTGTAATTACAAAATAGAAAACAAAATTATTTTTTCTATCTTTTGTTGTCTGATCATTTTATCATTCAAACCATGTTGGTCCCAGGCTCTGGTTTCTATTTGTCTTCTGTTAACTTGCTTAATAGGGTCACCTGCCCATTTGACATTTTCTTCTTTCTCTGTACTCACCATTCATCTTCCATCCCTCTACCTTCCCTTCCACTGCCATATCCAACATTTCTGTTTCTTTCCCACTGTCTACCATCTCTTTCTCTCTCTACCTGCTTGTGCCGCACTGTGACAAACCTCTCTATTCTCCTCTATGCTGCATCTCTCCCTTTCTCCTCTCCATTATCATATGCAACATTTCTTTCTCTCTCCCCATGCACCATCTCTCCCTACCCTCCACCCTATGTCCAACATGTTTTCTCTCTATCTTCTCCATGCATATCTCCATCCCTTTCACCATATGCAGGATTTTTCTCCCACCCCTTTCTACCTCTTTGTTGCTTCTCTCTTCATCTCCTCCTCCCCGTGTCCAACAATTCTTCCTTTCTCCTCTCTTCCCCCATGTGCAGCAGCTTTCCGTCCCTCCTATCCTCCTGTGCAGAAGTTTTCCATCCCTACCTCCCATCCCCCTGAACAGCAGCCTTTCATCTCTCCTATCCCCCTGTGCAGCATTTCCCGATCATGCCCCCCCCCCCACACACACACACAGTGACGTGGCAGAAGGAAGGCCCCGGTGGGCAGGCCAGGAGCAGCTGGTTCATCGCCTTGCCTCTGACCGTCAGCCACCATTGCTGCTGCTTTAGGAGACCCGGATGTATGTTAGGAGATTCAGGACTCACTGAATTGGTGAGTCTGATATTTTAAAAAACGAATCCATTCACTAAAGTGAATTGGTGAATCGATGCGAATCGGGCAGCACTATCTGATACACAGGACTGAGAAATGCAGACAGATAAGACAACACTGTACTTTAGAATGCCCTAATAGATAATAACATCAGCCTGAAAATGGATAATGCCTATAGGTACATAAAAAAATAAGCTTTTGCTATAAAAGCTGGGAAAGCCACATACACCCTAGTAAATAAATACATTTTTCTTTCTTCCTTGTCATGCCTCATCCCAAGAACAATGGTGGATTTCCCCAGTGTAACTATAAGAAATTCACCCAGCTGATTGCAGTTAAATTGCACAGTTTAGATTTGTGCTGATTGTACAATTTAGATTTTACATATTTCTAACATCTGAACGTGTGGCATTGCTGGAAGAGTCTGGGACTGTTTTACTCACTTCTATCTCACCAGATGTTGTGTGTGCAAGAAGGAAGAGTATTTAGCATGGAAAAAGCTTAGTTTATTATTTCAACAAAATAAGCTTATTGAACAAACAAAAGCTTTCTCAAATTAAAATATACAAAGAAAATGCAATACTCATTCAAAATTCAAATACATACAAACTTTTGAATAGTCCACATTAGAGAGAGAAACAATTCACATTCATTGGGAAAGAAAAAGTAAAGAGTTAAAGTAACAAAATCAAACGGTAGCTCGTTGTCTTAATTTTAAATCAGACCAGTAAATTGGAGTCAATTGGAATTCTGCATTGCCACTCCCTTCCCTTCCAAAAAATACTGCAATTGGGAAGGTTTATAAAAAACATAAGTATTCTGATCCAAGTAAATGACACATTGACAAGGAAAATGCAATAATGATAAATGAATTAAAAAAAAAAAAGAAAAAGGTTAGTATAGAGGATCCACAAGTTGCTGCTCTTTCTTATCTTTTAAAGATATACTCTCTCTCTCTCTCTCTCTCTATATATATATATATATATATATATACACTGTAAATACATATGCTGTATATTGCCTATTTGTAAGGTTCTTTCTGACTTAGGAGTACAATATAAACTGCATGGAAACACAGGAGATACTCTGGATTTATTTTTTGTCTTTTGTAGGTTTGTTTGCAAGCAGGTGATCTCATAGAATACCTATTAGTGAAAAAGTGCACATCATGTTTTGATGGCTTGGACTTTACTAATGAACATGTGCATGGTGGAGTTGGTGTGGTATTCTACACTATAATTAGTTTTTATACTATTTATAGGACTCCTACTACTATTACTTATTTCTATAGCGCTACTAGATATATGCAGCACTGTATACTGTACATTATATACAGGTACTTCCTCTATCCCTAGTGGGCTCACAATCTTAAGTTTTTGTGCTTGGGACAATGGATGGTGAGCTGCACTATTAGGCTACTTTTCACTCCCTGGTGTAAATGATTACTCCTTAAATATATATTATCAACAACCAACCCCAGACAGTAAGGTCCAGGAGCTAGTCGGTAGCAATATAGAAAAGCCCTACTTGACTGAAGTGGCTGCTGGTGGTCTCTTGCGAACAAAACTCAATTTTAAAGACTGACACTCTTCAGCTCTGGTAGTTTTCAAAAACACATTTTATTTGCAACCCTTTTCAAAAGGAAAACAAACAATGTCAGAATGCTCCCAAGTACTCAGTCCAGAGCAGTTCTTTCTTTGGGCCATACAAATAGATGAAAGCCTGCGCGCACCAGCTTTAGGCAATGTCCTGGAGTGCCTAGCTCCCATCCAAAACAAATACTCCAAAAAAAATAAAAAAAGAAAACTGTTTCAAAAGTTCAAGGTGTGAGAAATAAAATAACTTATGAAGTTATTAATATACTTTTGCTAACATTTAGTATAATGTTAATTATTATAGAGTGTAATAATACATAAAGCACTAGGGGGAAAGAAAAAGAAAGGTATTAACATAATTTAGGGAATAGATAACACATACACAGCTAAACACATTGATACTTTATAATGTGTGAATAAACCAGTGTTAATTATATGCAAACTGCAAAAGCCTGCAGAAAAAATACAGAACTGGTAAATTGTTGAGGAAGGAAGAGGGGGAGGGACATGAGAGGACACAGTACCTCTAGAATGTGCGGTCTCAACATAATAGACAATAACTTTTTGAAGGACACAGCATGAAGGTATAGACACATGATTGAAGGATGGGGTATGTGAATAACCAAATATGGGAAATAGGGTTGGGGGTCGGAATGAGAGTAAAGGGACAAATAAACAGGGATGTGGAAAATGAAAGTATAGAGGGAAACATTTGATAGGTTTCTGGAGGTCTTTCAGTTGGAGTCTGGGGCAGCTTTTCTGGTGGACATCTTTGATGTGACTTTCCTTCCCGTCAGTAACTGCCTTTGTGGTCAGTCACTGCTGTGGTTGTAACATAGTAAATGACAGCAGATAAAGACCTGAACGGTCCATCTAGTCTGCCCATTAGTTATTTTTTATTAAAAATATATTAAATTAACTTGTCTCTTTTTTTATATTTCTTGGCTATAGACTAAAGTCCACCTGGAAATGTCCTAAGTTCCAACTGTTGAAGTTGTCATCTAAGCTCACTCCAGCCTATCCAACCATTCTGTTGTTTGTAGGCTATCTAATGTAATCTGGCCAGTAACATCCTCATGTTCCAAGTTAGTGGAGGTCCCATTGAGGCCCACCCCATCCCATCTCAGCCCAAGATGTTAAGCAACCTAGAGTTCTGTTCTGTCATATTTGTTGAAAGAGCTTAGAGGTACATAGTGTTTATGAAAACTCTCAAAATAAGCAAAAATATTTAACAAATTTCAAGAAGTTGCTTATTCAACACCATTAAATTAGAATCTAATTATTATCAGAAAAAATATCTTATTTGGTATTTGTAAGGACTTCAGAGGTGATACTCATGCCGTTTAGAGTGAAAATTCACTGTGTCTCTTCAATAGTCTGATTTTTTAATATATATTCTTTTATTATATTCATGAAATAACTAAAAAGTGCTTAAATTGCTTGATACTAATTTGTTTCATTGTAACAATGCAATTAATACAATGTAGCAATGTAGCTTATAAGGTAACTTATTTGTAGTTATGTCTACAGATAAGTTACCTTATAAGCTACAATTAAGCTACATTGTGGAAAAGTCAAAATCCAAATGCAGAAATCAAAATCGCTCAGTGCGAAATCGCAGTGCTGGAAGCACTTGGTTTCTGATGACTTTTTCCACAACTGTCAAAGACTGGTTCATTATATCTTGGATCCCTGAGAAAGGCGTGTTCAGCCGAAACACGGCCCATGTTGGGTCCTCTTTAGATATAAGTGGATTAAGTTTCTACTGTTTTTATTGCAGTCATCAAGAAAATTTTAAATAAATTACAACCAAGGTCTGAGAACATTGAGTTTCCACAGTCTCGTTTGTTTGGAGTTTATTCTAATATATAGTTAGACTAGTGTTTAAGCCCGTTAGATTAATGAGTGCTAGAATAGATGTATAGACTTAACAGATCACAAAATTTAATAAAACTTACCATGTGAGCTGTCTGTCTTTTTTTTCTTTCTCTCTCTCTCCTTGCCCTTGTCTGACTTTTTTTCTTTGTCTCTCTCCTTGGCCGCTAGCTGTCTGTCTGTTTCTTTGGCCCCCTGTCTGTCTGTCATTCTTTCTGTTTGTCTCTCCCCCTGGCCCCGTCTGTCTTTCTGGCTTTCTCTCTCCCTGCCCGCTGTCTTTCTGTGTGTGTCTGTCTTTCGTTTTCATGCGCTACCTGCCTGTCTTTCTGTCTCTCTCTATGGTCCCCTGCCTGCCTGTCTCTCTCTGTGGCACCATGCCTACCTGCTTATCTTTCTGTCTTTCTCTGTGGCCCCCTTCTGTCTCCCCACCAAAGCATAGCAAGTTTGCTCCCTGACTCCCTTTCCCTCTCCCCCCCCACTTCCCTGTACAGCAGCAGCATTTCCCTACCATCCTTCCCTGTGCAGCAGAACCCATTCCGTTCTCCATGTCCAGCAGTAGCCCTTTTCCCTTCCTCTTCCCTCCCCCCCTGTCCAGCAGCACCCCTTCCCTGCTCCCCCTGTCCTGTAGTGGGCCAGCCATCAGTAGCGCTTCTCATCCCCCTCCCCTCTCCTCCCGGGTCTCACACAGCCATCGGCAGCACAGCATTCACAACTCGCTGCTCCTGCTTGCTTTGGTCCTTCATCGCTGCCGGTTCCCACCTACTTTCTTTTTGCGTGAAGGCAGAAGCAGGACCTGGCAGGGAGGAAGGCCCAAAGCAAGCAGAAGCAGTGAGTTGAAGCTTCCCTCCCTACCCTAGGCTGGAAGCGACATCAACAATGGCAATGCTCCTCTTACCGCCGCAAATCAAACCACCACAGGCTCTACCGCCGCACACGCGCCGCAAATAGAACACGGCATGGAAGCACAAATCACGGCGACAGGGGTCATGCTGTTTCAACTGCGCATGCGCAGGTAAGGGTTTTATTATATTAAATGATTGCAATAATAAATCATATATGTTTAGAGATCCTTCTTCCCTCTCACAGCATAAGTTAGAAGAATTATTTAAGATTTTAGCAATCCTCTTTGGGGTCCAATGCATTCTATGTTGTAGAAAATACATAAATTGAAGTACGTTAGCCAAATGAATTGACTTGAACATACTATTCATCTAGTGTAGTATCTATGTCTTTATTCAATGTGCTTATGATATTTTGCAATGAAGTAAATTTTGAACACTGGAGAACTTTATACCAATTATATGCATTGCCTTTAATGGAGTTAATTTTTGTAATTAGTGGCAGTAAATCTGGAACTTCCTGGATAAAGGTTTTTTAGGCAGTGTCTGTTGTATCCATCTCTATTGTTGATTCAGAGGCAAGTTATAAGTATTATGCAAGTCATCCATTAAAAGTCTTTAATCAAATTCTGAACAGTCCAAATAGCACCGTCCTGCCATACTTTTCAATGCAGTTATTCATTGAATCCTGATATTGTTGTTATTCCATATTGAGATGAATCTGGAATCTGTCCATTTAACTATAGTGGTAGTGTCAAAATCTTTTGAGATAGCTTTTATGGAAAGAATATCCGGACAATCCATTTGTAATCCGCCTTAAACCGCAAGGTAATGGCGGAATAGAAATCCCTAATGTAATGTAATCTTTCTCTTTCAATGTTGAGCACATAGTAAGATTGAATTTCTGATTATAGTGACCAATGACAGAGCTCTCTAGGTTCAGCCATATGGGTGAGTCAGAAGAAGTAGCGTCTGTAAACCATAATGATCCTTATCTCATCAAAAAGGCTTGATGGTACTCATAAAAGCTAGGGAAATTAACACCACCTATTGACATTGTTTTTAAGATAATGGAGGGTAATACAAGGTTTACTGTTCTTCAAAAGAAAATTAGTGAGTATATATGCTCAATATCATGATAAATTTTTCATTTTAAGGGGAAAAGGAAGCATACTTAATATGTAGTTTATTTTTAGTTGTAGCATCATTTTGATAGTATCAAGGCGATCCTACCAAGATAATGTTAGTGGAGACCATTTTTGAGATAACTCTTTAGCAATGTTTTTAGTATATATATTCCCAATCAAATATACTGGGCCAATAATATAGAAAGTAGTCTCCCAAAGGATAGAACCAAACAAATAAACCAAAATAAAGGAAAACTCCTTATGTATAGAAGAGAAGACTTTCAACCAGAGAGGTGCTCAGAACCTTGAACGAGGTTCAAGGTTCTGAGCACCTCTCTGGTTGAAAGTCTTCTCTTCTATACATAAGGAGTTCTCCTTTATTTTGGTTTATTTGTTTAGTATATATATTCAGCATTATACTGTGCAGTGTCTTCTAGAGGGGGGCAAAATTAAAGACCAGATACTTGATCTTAGTCCAAACAAAACGGTAAGATTCAATTTCTTGCTGTACTTCAGTACAATTCAGTGGCATAATTTCAGATTTAGTTGTGTTCAATTTATATCCAGAAAACTGTGCATAGTTATTTATAGTTGATATGATTAAAGGAATAGATTCAGGAGTTTCATATAGTAGAATGTCATCAGCATAAACAGAAAATTTGGTCTTATTTTCTCCATACTTGAAACCTTCAATGGCTGTGTTGATTCAAATAGGAGTTAATAATGGTTCAAGAGCATGAGTTCCCCATGTTGGTTGAAAAGGTATCTATAATTGGCCGTGAGCCTTGTGGTAGGAGCAGAAAATGTAATGTAAACTGAGAATGTGCATGTGTTACCATGAGGTAACATTTTGGGATAGAGAGAAAACAGTACTAAGGCTAAACACAACTGACATATCTTCCTCATAGCATGAATGTAATAAGATATTCTTATCAAACAGTCATAGTGCAACTAACTAAGTGGACAAACAGAGGTAGTAGCCTATGACAAAATTCTATTAAGCACTTTCCAAAAGTTATTGTAAGCTACATATACAAATCTACTGTAGAAAATATTAATGACAGAATAGTTAGTAATGTATTACCTAGACCTAACTCCTTACTAAATCAGGATATGAAATTGTTGACGGCAATTCTGGCAAAGCTGCTCAGTGCTGTGACACCAAGTTTGATGCATGGGGACCAGTAGGGTTTTGTCCCAGGACAATTTGCTTCCTTTAATATCTTGAAAGCTTTGTGGGCTCTCTGAGAAGGTCGCAGTAGAGTGGGGGATGACATTTTGACTAGTCTGGATGTGGAAAAGGCATTTGACAAGGTTACTTGGAAGTACCTTTTCTGGGTGTTAGAAAAGTATTGATTGAAATCGGTGGTAAAGCTATACTGAAATCCAACTGCTCAACTACTCATTAATAGATGTCTACAGAATCTTTCCCCTTGCAGAGAAGGACCTGGCAGGGCTGCCCCTTATCCCCTCTTTTGTACCTCTGGCTATTAAGATTCGAACTGCAGAGGATATGAAGTATAACAATGGGGGGCATGGAGTGCAGAATAACAATGTTTGCAGATGACATGCCACTCTTTGTTGGAGATGTGAGGGCTACTCTTCCCCACCTAATATCATTGATTAGAACTTTTGGCTCCTTCTCAGGGTTATGCATCAAATTTACTAAGTCTGAGGTGATTCTGATATCTCAGCCTTGCTCATCTTCCTCTAATGCCACCTTCATGTTATGCTGGGCAGAGCTGAAATACCTAGGAATTTATCTCAGTGCTGATTGGACTAGGGTATATAAGAAGAATGTCCTGGATAAATTGGATACTATAAAAGGTCTTTGCATAAAATGGAGGGTCCTGCTGAGTGGCGCTGGTCAAAATGGTACTTCTCCCCAAGATCTTATATCCTTTACAAATGGTGCCCATCTGGTTAAGGCGTAAGGATGAGAAATTATATTGCTCTTTGGTGAATTCTTTTATATGAGCCTCTAAATGGGTTTGGATCAGCTTTTGGAAATTGAAACAGGGGAGGGAGCATGGGGGGCTGAGGGTACCGGACCTCAGTCTCTTCAATGTCACCACTGAGGAAGAATTAGGAGTAAAACCTTCATGAGACTGAAAGGTTAAGACCCCCATAAGACCCTCTAAAGAGACAGCTAAAAGAGACTTGTGTCAAAAGGCCACCCAAGCCTGATGAACAGTGCAAAAATCATATCTGGCAGAAGAGCATTTCATCTTTAACCTAGAAACTGACCATTATCTGCTAACTATGCTTTGCATATCCTGGGAATTTCCGAGAAAATGTTTGACTTAAGTCACAAGAAAAGAACTGAAGCCACATGACCTCAGGTCAAGATGGCCTACCAGGAGTTTTATCAACCACAGATGAAAAGTGCTGACAGATCTACAATCAAGCCCTGAAGGGAGGGGGACTTGCTCCCAGAAATTATTGACCTCGGCATTAATAATGCATTGTCAGGGGAAAATAGAAAAGCCATTTTTGGCACTAGGTGACATAATGCTTCAATATGACTATGACCAATATGTGTACTGTCCAATCAACAAATATAACAAACATGATAATCCAATAGAAAGTAGTTATATGATTTGTAACCAGGAAATATCTTCTATTTTGGGCCACTAAAAAAGAGTATAAAAGTAATGCACTTGATTCATATTTCAGGACAGATTCTACATATCAGAAACGCCAGATATTCTGTATGTAATCCATTAGTTCAATCTGCTGTTACCTTACTACATGAGAGCTGACTTTTGTTCACTACTAATAAATTAACTTTATATACAGCAATTGGGTGAGGTCATTCTTATTACTTTGAAGAAGCCTAGCAGCTGGCCTACTTCATCATGATTATTTATTTAATACATTTATATACCACCTTAAGTCTAGGCCAGTGGTTCCCAACCCTGTCCTGGAGGAACACCAGGCCAATTGGGTTTTCAGGCTAGCCCTAATGAATATGCATGAAGCAAATTTGCATGCCTATCACTTCCATCATATGCAAATCTCTCTCATGCATATTCATTAGGGCTAGCCTGAAAACCCGATTGGCCTGGTGTTCCTCCAGGACAGGGTTGAGAATCACTGGTCTAGGCAGTGTCCACTATCAAAACAGTCATAAAATTCCATAAAATAGACAGACATGACATCACACATTATATACATTCCAATAAGCACATAAACTCAACCATCATTCGCAGTCCATTGATAAGCACATGTCCAAAGCAGTGTGGAATCAATTATATATCTTGCATATAGACATCGACAAATAATTGAGTTTTTAATCATTTCTTAAAGCTGACCCATTCTGTGCACAATCTCAGATGCCCTGGAAGACTGTTCCACAGATGTGGATAAAGCAGCAATACAAAACATTTTCTTTTTTAAGGCCACATATTGTACTCCTAGTTCCTTTATTGCTGTTAATTTCATCCCTTATGATTATGAGATAAGCTACATACGAGGGAGATTGCCCAGTGCACAGCTCCATTTGCACCTTAGTCTTGCCTGGTTTAAGCAGCATCCTCTTCCACCGAATCCATATTTTGTAGCTCTGATTTAGTGGTGTTGGCAGTTCATTGGGGGCAACGCAGTAAATTGGCCTATGCTTCTCATATGTTACAACCCAGAGTTCACACCTGTTAT
Source organism: Geotrypetes seraphini (assembly GCF_902459505.1). NCBI lineage: Eukaryota > Metazoa > Chordata > Amphibia > Gymnophiona > Dermophiidae > Geotrypetes > Geotrypetes seraphini. The sequence goes on along the minus strand of NC_047084.1, from coordinate 397,534,013 downwards.
GGGGGAGGCACATGCACACAGCAAAGGTATGACAGGGAAACTGTGCCCAAGTAGAGGGGGAGGTCTTTCCTACCTTTGAAAATCTCTGCAGGTGATGGGATGCAGAGTCCATGCCCTATTTCACCTATCTACAATTAAGACATTACCAACAGAAACAGCGGTGCTATCCAGGAGGGGGATCTTTTATGTGAATTAATCACATCTTCCTTCAACTCCTGTCCAATCACAACTCAGTTTCACTGTGATACAGGGTGGGATCGGAGGAGAGAAAATTTTCCCACCTGGATTCACTAGTTTAGTAATGGATATGGGCACTATGGTTACAGAACAGTTTCTGTGCGACTGCTTTGCCCAGATACCACAGACTACGTGGAACACCCAGCTACAGGAGTTACAGTACAAGATATTACACAGGGCCTATATATCTCACTCACAGGGGGTAAGGGTGGGCTTATGGGAACCAGATATGAGAAGTGCAAATGTGAGAAGGGGTCTTTGCTCCATATGTTGGTGGAATGTGATGCTTTGTGACCTTATTATTGGAGGGGTGTTCTTGGGTTTTTGGAGGCATTTCTAAATGTTTCTATCCAGTGGTCCTATGAGCTACTGGTTCTGGGCCACCATGCCACACTAGAGCAGCAACCCTAGCTCCCTTCTCATTGAAAGTTTGTCTTGGCTGCACTGCTGGTGGCCAAAAGGGGTATCCTTCAAACCTGGATGGATGACGCCCCACCTCAATTGGCAGTCTGGAAGAGTCTATGTGAGATGTAGCTCGCTGGGAGTCGCATGGCTTGGCAAAGAATGGCATCAGGTTTTGGTTTTTTTTAAACCTATCAATTTTAGTGCAGCAACAGTATAATCACAACAAGAGAATAAAAAAAGAAGAGGAAGTCCATAACAGTAAGCCCCAAAAGGTACAGATAGATTAACAATATAGGAAATCAGCCAACTATATAGAGTGCTCCTCAGATGCTATACCAATAATAATTAAATCAGTACTAACAGATAAGCATGAATATAATAATGAAAAGCAAATGTGAAGTCATGACAGACAGGCTGCATTTTGGATATAATAGACAAGCCATCGTCTAATCTCCACTATCATAAGAAAAGAAATTTTTTTTTTAAACCCACAATACTCACACCACAGGCATCCATTAACCACCCCCATGCTGTTGAGAAAAGAAAGAAAAGGAAAAAGTGGTGATACCGTAAGAAACAGGAGGGTCTTATAGTCCCAGGAAACAGAGATATGCACCAGACCCTCCAACTGAGAAAGTACCTTAGTCCACATGGTCAGTTTTGGGTACTCCAAAAAGGTATGTAGGAAAGTACCCGCTTGAGCTTTACAGCAAAGACATTCCACAGCCCTATAGAACAGCCTCATGCCCTGATCAAGTAGGCCCTATGCAACAACTTGAAATGAGTCTCCTGTAAATCGGAAGCCTTATAAAACCCCAGTCCTACCTGAAAAATAGCTTGAAAATCCCTAACAGCTAAAGGTTGATTGATCTCACTCTCCCAATGCAATGCTACCTTGACTATACCAGACTCATCCACAGTGCTCTTAACTATTTTATGCCAAACAGAGAGTTTATTCAAGGTATGCGGTAAAGTGCAAAAGAATTTGTCCAGCCTAGTACCCTCTGCCTGCAAGCCCCAAGTCATCCGGATGAGGTTATAATAATAGTGGATTTGCAAATAGGCTAAAAAATGGGAGGCAGGGAGACCTCACTTGGTCCTCATCTGATCAAAGGAGGGAAAGCTGCCATCCCCCAACTCAGATAAATGAAAAAAGGTCCTACACCCCCTAAGCTCCCAGCCAGTAAAAAGGGGGAATTCCATCCCTGGGGGAAAGCTCGGACTGCCCACAAAGCCCAACACAGGGAAGCCCTTCCAGTCCTCCCCTGCTTCTTCTGCCACCAGTCCCAAGCTACCCAGAAAGGCTGTAAAAATGTGAGCTGACATTTGCACTCAGGGTGGGACCCAGAGGTAACATGGAGGAGACTGAGAAAGCGATAAGGATAACACCATGCTTTCAGCAAGGACAGGGGGAAGAATTTCTGCTCATCCAAAAGACCCTCATGAACCCTCTCCCCCCCTCCCCGCAACAATGCTGCCACATTATAAAATCGAAGGTCTGGCACATTCAGCCCCCCAATATTCGGTCCAGAATGAGCTTTGCATGAGCTATCTGGGCCATTTTATTATGCCACAGGAATTGTCTAATAAGGGCTTTAAATTCTAATTCATCCTGCCTTTTAAGCCAAATGGGAAGAACCTGCAGGGGATACAAAATCTTGGGCAACAGCCACCCTGCCAAACAATGACAAGGGGAGGTCCATCCAGGAGTTACAAATAGTTTTCAAGTGAGTGAGAACACGATTGACATTCTTTTTGTATATTTCAGTTGTGGAAGATAGATCCCTAAATACTTGAGAGAGTGAGTCACAGGTCTGATAGGCAAATCTCCATGCCAGGATTCTCACCCTACCCCCTGTAATGACAAAACCTCCAATTTACTACAGTTCACCTTTAGCCCAGAAAAAGTACTAAAGAGTTGCACCCAGTGCAGAAACAAAGGCAACTGGCGATCAGCATGCAACATATACAGTAACATGTCATCAGCGAACATACTGAGATGCAATGCGTGAGATGCCACCAGAATACCCTCCAGTCCAGGATCTTGCCTAATGCGTGCTGTCAGGGGCTCAATTGCCAAAACAATAAAGGGGATAGGGGACAGCCCTGTCGATTTCCCCTGCACAAAGCAAAGGGAGAAGTCAACTTTACATTAATGATAAGATGGGCTTGCGGTTCAAAATAAAAGGTATGCACCCACTCGACAAAATGGCCCGCAATACCAAATCTCTCCAAGGTTCAAAAAAGATGCGGCCACATAACATTATCAAATGTCTTATCGATATCTAAACTAGCCAACACTTCACCATTCCCCCGTCCCTTAGACCCTTGCATTGCCAGAAGTGTCTTGCATAAGTTCATGGAGGCATACCTCCCAGGTACAAAGCCCACCTGCTTCTGCCATATCAGGGCGGGCAGACAGCTGTTCAAACACTTAGCCAGCATGGCGGCCAAGAGTTTAACATCATGGTTTAAAAAGGATATAAGCCTATAAGACCCAGGAAGTTCAGTATCCTTACCCAGCTTAGGAAGAAGAATAAAATGAGCTACATTTGACCTCTCCGTATTCTTCCCTGCCAAAGTGTCCGTGAACATATGCTTCAAAGGCTGGAGAACCATGACACTCGGAATTTTATAAAATTCCGGCCCCAAGAGAGATGCGACTGATAGCAACTCGAGTCTCCTCTATCCTTAGAGGGCCATTCAATGTTTCCAACTGCTCTGTAGTCAACTTCAGGAAATGTAATACCTGAAAGAAGGCATCCCGGGTGTCCATCGCAACACTACTTGGGCTGTACAAGGATGTGTAGAAATGTACAAACTCCACAGCTATTTTCATTAGATCATGGTGGTGGGTTCCTTGGGCATTGCGAATGCAGCCAATGAGATGTTGTTTATGAGGTGGGCGTACTAAATTGGCCAGCAATTTTCCAGTTTCCCCCCAGCCATATAATTTATAACACTGAAAATATATGTTTTGTTCCGCCCGAGCAGTCATAAACTGATATTTTTACGGATCTGTAGAATTTTACGTTTTGTAGTATCATCTAGCCCACAAACTTGAATTTTACGGAGTGTATGTAGTTCCTGAGAGAGTTGTAGTAGGGCTCTGACCCTCGCCTTATGCCGGCCCACTATATAGGAAATAATATGTCCTCAAAGGACCACCTTTGCAGCTTCCCAAAAAGACAGAAAAAGATACATTGGTATCAGTATGTTAGGTAGCACAACAAAAAGGTTTAACATAGCTGCATGCTCTAACAATCTCGCCTATGTAGTTTCATCCTATATAATAAAACCCTAGCCGCGCATGCGCACTTACCTGCGTGCTTCCGTGCTCTCTGATCTGTGATCAGTAGGTTCGTGGCCAGTAGGAGTGCGTATGCGGCGGCCAGACAAAGCGGAGAAACACAGCACAGCCGGCGACTCCCCCCTCCCGCCCTCACTCACCGCCAAAACCACCACCGCCAAAGCCTCCTCCTTCTCGCCGGCTCACCCGTGTTTAAATTAAGAGAAAAGTGCTGCACTGCACTAACGATGGCTTCGCCATCTTCTGTCCACTGCGGCCTGCCCTCTCTGACTACTTCCTGTTTCCGTTAGGGTTGGCCGCAGTGGCTAGAAGACTCTGAAGCCAGCGGTAGTGCGGTGCAGCGCTTTTCTCTCAATTTAAATGCGGCGGCTGGGAAGGGGGCGGCGTAAAATGCTGCTGCTGCACAGGGAAGTGTGTGTGTGTGTGGGGGGGGGAAATGCTGCTTCTGCACAGGGAAGGCCGGGAAATGCTGCTTCTGCTGCACAGGGAAGGGTGGGAAATGCTGCTGCTTCACAGGGAAGGGTGTGTGTGGGGGGGGGAATGCTTCTGCACAGGGAAAGCAGGGAAATGTTGCTGCTGCACAGGGAAGGGTGGGAAATGCTGCTGCTGCACAGGGAAGGGTGTGTGTGGAGGGGAAATGCTGCTTCTGCACAGGGAAGGCAGGGAAATGCTGCTGCTGTACAGGGAAGGGTGGGAAATGCTACTGCTGCACAGGGAAGTGTGTGTGGGGATGGAAATGCTGCTGCTGCACAGGGAAGGGTGGGAAATGCTGCTGCTACACAGGGAAGTGTGTGTGTGTGGGAGGAGAAATGCTGCTTCTGCACAGGGAAGGCCAGGAAATGCTGCTGCTGCACAGGGTTGTGTGTGTGTGGGGGGGGAAATGCTGCTGCTGCACAGGGAAGGGTGGGAAATGCTTCTGCTGCACAGGGAAGGGTGGGAGGGAAATGCTGCTGCTGCTGCTGCACAGAGAAGTGGAGGGGACAGAGAGGGAAAGGGGGCCATGGAGAGACATAAAGACAGGCAGGCAGGCAGTGCATTAGAATGAAAGACAGACATACAGAAAGACAGCAGGCAGGGAGAGAACAGAAAGAAAGACAGACAGCAGGGTGCCAGAGAGAGAACCAGAAAAAAGAAGGACAGACAGCGGGAGGGATAAAGACAGAAAGAAAGGAAGAGAGACAGGGGCAGGGAGAGACACAAAAAGTAAGAAAGAAAGACAGACAGACATATATTCTAGCACCCGTTAATGTAATGGGCTTAAACACTAGTGTTTATTATATACCATCTATTTCCATCAAATGCAAATAGTTAACAAGATAAGTAAATAAGTGGTAAATATCATATGTAGAAAGGAGGATGGGTTGAATATGAAAAAAATGCAGTTTCAACAAGAGGCTGGCAGGAGAAAAATGGGAGGTTCTAACAGTTTAATAGCATCACAGGTCACAATACAGTACATTCTTGCTGCACTTCATTTACAAGGTATCATGCAGGCTAAGATATGGAACATGTGCAACATATTTATAATGCCAAGTTCATTAGATAGTCAGCACTTCACAGCATACAAAGAGACATACACAAGGTAATACTTATACTAATTTGTTACATAAATTGCATAGCAGCAATATACAAAACATTACTGATTTAGAACAACTTCACCATGACTGCAGCAACACTGCTCCTCACGGCCGGGAAATCCCCCCTTTTTAGGCAACCAGTGGACTGGGTCAATTGTGGGACTCTCCCTTTATGGCTCGCCGATGGATTCCGAGGGAAGTCCTGTGCTTGCTCCTTTTATACAGGTTTCACCTTACTTGCTACGTGACTAACTTCACATTACTTGCTACATGGCTAACTATCATGCCTTACCTTGTGTTTCTACAGTAAACAGCAGGCTGTGACATTTGAGTCATTACACTTTAAACCAAGATAAGATTCCAGCCTCCACCAGCCTCCACCCCCTAATGAAATATCATGAGATTCATTGTTCATGCTGATTACACCAAATTCCATAAGCCAGCTTCTGGAAATGGCTGCACATTCCACCCTTGAATATCAGGAGACTTCAACAGATTAATAGGAGGTAATTCGTACTGAAGTAGTGGTTTGTTTATAAATGCACCAGGTGAAGCCACAATTCAAAAAGGTAAGTTTAATTGATAAGGAAAGTGTGATACTTGCAGGAATGGTAGATGGGATTAGTCTCTGGCTTCTTTGTCCCATTCAAGTAGCCTATCTTCTTGATAAACAATCCAGTCTGGCTGGATGCTTAATGTATGTGAATTCTGTGCAGGAGCATTTAGGCCTAGATTCTGTAAAGTGCGCCTAACTTTAGGCGTGGTTTAGACGTCCTCGTAACACAAGTGGCAATCAGCGGTACTTAGGCTTCGTATAGACATCTGTACCGCACACAATGCGTGTTAGACGCAGCTTCCTAAACGTCATATAGACGTCCCCATATGGACATGCCCTCTAGATTACCGGATAGACATCCCTACGATGTTATATATAAAAAGGTGGTTTTTACTGATTTATTATCATTTCAAGATTGTAAGCTTTCACATAATTAACCCAAAGTATAGGATCATTAAAAGGATAATAAAAACACAGTATACCATGTTTAAAGGGATATTTATAATATATTAGTTTCAGTGGGAGTTGATCTGGGAACATCAGTGTGCATATTGAAAAAATGTGACATGCTAACCTTCACTCTAATCCGCTGTGCTAGACAATGAACCATACAATAATAACAATTCTGAATTGATTATATTACTCCTTATAGGTAGTGAATGGCAGTTAATTCTGCTAGGAGACAGAACACTGCCCTGGTTATATATTTTTCTTCATGATTTCAGAATTTATACTTCAACAGTATAAAAACCAAAAAAGTCAAAAGTATGCCATGTTTAAAAGGATAAGTATAAGATTAGTTTTTGACTGAGAGCTACTGAGTTGGAGTTGAACTAGAATTATCAGCATAGAAGAGGGGAAGCTTTAGTCTTATGCTACACAGAAACTTGTATAGCAACAGTTTCATTAACTGCTAAAAGAAGTGGAAATCATAGGACTTTGAGCACCATATAGGCTTCTGATAGACGTAGTTTAAGCTCCAGAAAGATTAGCAGGATAGGCAGCCTAGTTCATCCAATCAGCTTTCTCTGGGCTTCCTATAGACGTTATTTGAGAGAGGTTTTTAGAAGTGATTCCTTGCTCTAAATAACACTCTTTACATTGCTACAATCAGCTCATTCTTCAAACTAAAGGGAAATCCCATGACTTCAATTGGCCAAGCCTATAAACAGAATAAAACACAGAACAGACTTGAATATGACTTCTAGTTCATTGCAAATGGAAGTATACAGCTGCACAATGATGACCTAATTACGACATCATCAAGGTACACCTGGAAGGTAGAATGCCAGAAGTAAAACACAGGCCAGGAGTTCAATTCACAACCTCTGGAAGATCAGTACAGTGCTTTTACTCATGGAGCTACACTACTACCTTCCAGTCCATTTTCTCTGACTCCCCTGTCATAACATAGCTTAGTGATCTGCTAAGGTATCATCTGCTTAGCTATCATCTCACAGTTAGCTGACACAAAAGGCTGGTAGCTCAATGGTTTAAAGCACTGCTTTCACTGACCCAAAACCCATAATCTCAAATATGTTTCAATACATGTGACATGGAGTCCAATAATGCTGTTTTTATCAAATGCACGCTCAACTTTTGTAATGTATTGTGTCTAGTATTGCTAATGTGCTGTTTGAGAGGAAAATTAGATGTGATTGGTCTGTATCTTGTAAGTTTGTTAAAATGAGTATTGTGTCAGTTGAAGGACTTGAGAGAGTTGAACCCAGACCATGCTCACACGCTAACCTTCATTCTAACCACTGTGCTATTGAATCAGCTACAAAATTGTAGCGATTATACTGTTCCGTTTAGGCATCGTATGTGGAAAATTGGCGTCATTTGTACTTTACGATCGCCATCATTAGCGCTGTAATATCAGTGTCAGTGTGGATCTATTAGCATGCCTAAGCGGTGCCATATGACATCATGCCGTTTTAGTGTTCTGACGTCACAGAATCGCCAATTTTTACAATGCAATTCATTTTGCAAAAACGGCAACCAGGAGGAACCCCAACTTCGGGACCGAGGATTCCAGACTCCTGACCAGATTGTTCCTCCCGAGGAACACCACTATTTCAAGGTGGCAGGGAGGAGGAGGACGTTCCTCCAATATTGATCCTCCTGGGAGCGGCAAACCAGGAGGTTTAATCGCCTGGCTTCCTTTCCCAGGAATGTAAATATTCATATTCAGGTGATCACAAAGAATAATGTAAAAATATTTTCTTTACATAAACCTGTACAAAATAGTTTTTTTTACAAATACCCCCCAAGGTGCTGCTTTTAATCTTTGTGCCACATGCAAGTGATACCAAACAGCTCATTTATAATAGAAACTTATTGAAATCCACTTTGCCAAAAAAAAAAAAAGTAAAATATTAACGTGACTGCCTGATTACATATATGTACCTGTAATTTCTCTTTGGCATATGTACATAGCAATCTGTATCACAGCACACTCTGAGCTTGTAAGTTCATAACCATGCTGTTTCTGCTCATCCTGGCCAACCCATTTAATTGCCACACCAGGATAAGAAAAGTTGCCTGAAAGCCTGAATACATTTATTTAAACTGTTGGCATAATGGTCTACAAACATAAATTAATTAATGTTGGTTCCTATAACCCAGGCCGCAGCATTGTGGCTTGCCAACATCCATGTGTCCTCCCTATCCTATTATCACTGAAGGCCAGCATATCTTGTCACCCATTTTTCTATGATATAGAGGTCACGACATAAATAAGACTGTTAGGTCACACTGTGATATGACACTCATCCTCTCTCTCCCTCTCCTTCTTCATTATGCAGATGGAGGACCTACGCAAACGTGGCCGGCTCCTGAGACGGGAGGAACAAAGATTTTTACAGGGGGTGCGTCAGGAACTTGCTGCTCAAGCTGGTGAGTAATAATACTGTAAACCATTCTGAGAGCACAGTAGACATAACTTTTTCATGAAATCAAGTCAAAAGATTTTGTCTCACCAAAAACAATATGCAAGAGAGATTTGCCTGCACTGCCTTCTTGGTATGCAAATCTCTTGTGCATATCCTGAAAACCTTGCCTAGAAGGAGATCTCGAGGACCAGAATTTCCCACCCTTTCTCCCCTCTCCCCTAAACCCTTTTTTTCCAGGCTGCTCTGATGTTGATAAAGGTGAGTTTTGTCATGGCCAAATGTGGGCAAGGTATAATAGTATAAATCTAGTAAAACTCAGAACTTCTACTGCACTATTTGCTATTGTCTGTTATCAAGACTTTACAATTCTGTCTCATTCCTCAGATATAGGCACTGCTTCAGCACAAGTAGAGCTAGCAGCAGGGCTTGCAGACGTCACAGGGTCTTGCCTGGCTCCCAAATGTTAATAAAGCTCCTTCTAGTCGGTGGATCCTTTGGAGTTTTATTAACATTTCAAGGAAAGAAAGCAGTAAAAGAATGTCATGTTCAAAATTGTACTTCACCTACCTGATGGTGGTATCCTGTTTACTTCCTGTCTAGATGAAGCAGCTGCAGCAAACACACCCCCTGACATTCCAGGAGCCGGCCACGAGGAGGCCATGGAGGTGGCGGCAGTGGCTGAGGCCAGGCTGAAGCCCAGGAGAGAGCAGAGGCCCAGGAGTGGGCGGAGGCCCAGGAGCAGGCCGAGGCCTGGGAGCGGGCTGAAGTGGAGACCCGGGAGAAGGCAGACCACACCCCTTCCCCCTCCATACCCCTTCTCCATCCTTTCCTCCCCTTCTGTTTTTACACCCCACCCCACCCCTTCCCTCTCTGTCTCCCCCCCCCCCCCCCCGAGCAGCATGACCAGCCTCAGAGGAGGCTGGCCTCCTCCATGCTCCCTCAACCTCTCCAACCCAGAGGGATCCAGGGATAGGGGCTCCTGCCCATGGAGACACTGTTTTGGAGAGGTTGATGGCGATAGAGGAGGCCTTGGTGACTCTTATCCGGGAGGTCCAGTCATGCAGGGAATGCCTGGATAGGGTGGAGCATGCCCTCGGACTCCAGGATGGGGAGGGAAGGCTACCCATGTGCCAACGTTCTTTCCATGAGTGGTCTTTCCATACTTCCCGACTCTATCCTCTCTTTCCCATTGTAAATAGTTTTTAATTAATATTGTTAAAAAGTTTTCAAAATGTATTTTAAATATTTTATTTAAATAAGTTTATATTGGTTTATAGGATTCTTTTTTTTAAATTCTTTATTCTTTTTAAACTTTCATCAAGTGTACAAAAATTCATAATAAACACTATTAATTAGACCACTTGAACATCTTATCATTATATCCTATAAATATAAATGTAACCCTACCTCCACCCTCCCTCAAAGCCCATTATTCATTATAAGATCATAAACCCTACACTTGAAACCCTCCCCCCACCCAACATTAAGTGGTGTATAATTAATAGAAAAATGGCATTTAATCATGACAAAAAGATGTTAATGGCTCCCATATTTTAATAAAATTTTTATACTTTCCATTCTGTACCGCCAATGATCTTTCTATTCTATATATGTGGCATAACGAATTCCACCAGAAATTAAAATTAAGCCTACTATGGTTTTTCCAGTTATTAGTAATTTGTTGGATGGCAACTCCAGTCATGATCAATAAAAGTTTATTGTTACACGATGATATCTGACTCTTTTTTCTCATAGACATTCCAAATATCACAGTATCATAAGATAACGCTACATGGTTTTCCAATAAACAATTTATTTGATCCCAGATTGAATTCCAAAAGGCTAAGATATGGGGACACTACAAAAGATGATCCAAAGTCCCTACATCCAGATTACAATGCCAGCATCTATTAGACAAGGAACTATTTAATTTTTGTGCCCAAAATCATACTTTCATCGGTTGATCCTAGGATCTCTTATCAAAAGTCTTCTTTGGAGCATTAAGATGGGGAATATGATATAAAGTTTGACCCTCGAGGTTCCCGATTTCTTGAGACAGTTGGGATTATTCCTAGTATCTCTTTGGCTACATTTGTTTACATTAGAGCTCACTCAGAACGTGCTCCCCTGCTTTTTATGTGTAGTATCTGCGTAGGCCTAGCCTTCACTTTGTGTGTCTTAGTGATATGTGTGTCTTGCCCTGAGATTATCCGAAGCATTCACTGAGTGAATGGTCACCTGCTGATGGAATGTTTATTGGTTTGTAGGATTCTTGTGTGGTTTTCTCTTTGGAGGTACTGCTGAATGGGCCCTGCCATTCCCTTTCAAAATAAGAACAAGGTGACATAGTAAAGGTGTGATGATCTTTATGGGTCTCTGTAATTGTGTTACCTCCTAGCCACTCCGATATATAATCTTAAGAATGCAGCAGGTGAGTGTAATGTTATGCAATTGTAGCTAGATAACATAAGAACATAAGCAATGCCTCTGCTGGGTCAGACCTGAGGTCCATCGTGCCCAGCAGTCCATTCACGCAGCAGCCCATCAGGTCCAGGACATGTGCTGTAATCCTGTATCTATACCCCTCTATCTCCTTTTCCAGCAGGAAATTGTCCAATCCTTTCTTGAACCCCAGTACCGTACTCTGCCCAATTACTCCCTCTGGAAGTGCATTCCAGGTGTCCACCACACGTTGGGTAAAGAAGAACTTCCTAGCATTAATTTTGAATCTGTCCCCTTTCAACTTTTCTGCATGCCCTCTTGTTCTTTTATTTTTCAAAAGTTTGAAGAATCTGTCCCTCTCCACTCTCTCTATGCCCTTCATGATCTTGTAAGTCTCTATCATATCCCCTCTAAGTCTCCTCTTCTCCAGGGAAAAGAGTCTCGGTTTCTCCAATCTCTCAGCGTATGAAAAGTTTTCCATCCCTTTTATCAGACATGTCGCTCTCCTCTGAACCCTCTCGAGTAACGCCATATCCTTCTTAATGTACGGCGACAAATATTGGATGCAGTACTCTAGATGCGAACACACCATCGCCCGATACAACGGCAGGATAACTTCTTTCGTTCTGGTAGTAATACCCTTCTTGATTATACCTAGCATTCTATTCACTCTCTTAGTGGCTGCTGTGCGCTGTGCCGTCGGCTGCATTGTCATGTCCACCATTACCCCTAAGTTCCTTTCTTGGGTACTCTCCTTCAAAAACATCCCTCCCATCGTATAGCTGTACCTCGAGTTTCTTTTTTAACTTTAATTTTTACTGAATTTAACATACTTTACAAGTATAACTACTTGGTTTAGAAATACAGAATCATGTTCCAAATGAAAAACATCATTAAACATTACAATACTTAAAATAAATATTATTATGAAACTTAACTCTTCCTTAGACCTCAATTAGGAGGAGGAAATAAGAAAAACAAAGATATTATAGGGAGTAATATTACAATAATAATAAAAAAAGGTAAAGACTTAAATGCTACAACCCGGCAATTCCTTTAAGCTACACTCCCTCCACTAGATAAACCCTTGAGATCTAAAAAAGAACGTAGATGATCTGGTGTAATGAACACATATTTCAGACCCCTAAACTTAATAACACATTTGCATGGATAAGCTAGCAAAAAAGTAGCACCTAGCTTCCTTGTCTCTTTTCTCAAGCCCAAAAACATTTTTCGTCTTTCCTGGGTTGTTCTAGTTACATCATGGTATAACCATAAACGTTGACCACAAAAAAGTGATCCAGACTTTTTAAAGAATAACCTCATAACTGCATTAAGATCTTGTTCAAAGATAAAGTTAACAATTAAAGCTCCTCTTTCTTTAACTTCCATAGATGATTCCTAATATTGCCGTAAGATTTTGCAAGTCTTTGTCAGAGACCAAGTTCTCACCCTTAGGTATATCAGAATTTCTTTTTGAAACAGGTAAAAAGTATACTTTATTTAGGGGCAGTATCTGATCTTGCGGAAAATTCAAACATTCTACCAGGAATTTTTTAAAATCTCAATAGGTGATATTGCCGAAATCCTTTGGCAATTTAGGATTCTCAAGTTCAATCTTCTGTTAAAGTTCTCAATCATTTCTATTTTACGGACAGTAGAATTTTGTTCTTTAACAATAGTGGTGATTGAATTTTTCAATGAAGCTGACTCAGTTTGTATTTTGTCCATGCACTCTTGCTTGACTTTTACCAAACTATCAGAAAAGTTATCCATTTTCTTAACCATTACCTCAATATCTGAGGCAGTCTTCTCCACCTTCACATCCAGTCTCTTGATAGCCTCTAGAAGTGTCTCTAGTGTCACTGCTGGTGTGCTTGTTGGTACTCCTTCTGCTTCAGCCACCCTTCCACCCAGCGTTCCAGCTAGGGCAGTAGCTCCTCCTATTGCCTGCTCCGGGGTCTCCTGCTCCTCTCCCTCGGGGTCAAGCTCAACACTCTGCGCCTCTGCTGGACATGGAGGCACAGAAAGATGCGGTGGAGACAGTGATGTCATCAGGTCCAGAGACCCAAGTGCTCCCTCACTCAGATCCAACGTGGAACTCTCCCGCCATGGGGATATCCGGTCGTCATCTGGGCTCAGCGGCTGTAGAAACTGCTGAATCGTCTGTTGGGCCGGAGACGATGTGAGAAGCGGTAATTGACCCGCTCTCACACTCCCCTTCCTCTTCGTATGAGGCATTCCAATAGTGTAAGTGTCTGGTTCAAATAATTGAAAAGTTGAAGAAAAAACGCTAAGCCTGCCGAGCACAGCTAGATAGCGTCCGCCATCTTAGATTCCTCCTGCTCGTGTACCTCGAGTTTCTGTTTTCCACATGTAGTACTTTACATTTCTCAATGTTGAACTTCATCTGCCATCTCGTCTCCCATTTCCTTAGTTTGTTCAAGTCCCTTTGCAATTCTTCGCAATCCTCTTTAGTCCGAGCTCCACTAAATAGTTTGGTGTCATCCGTGAATTTTATTATCTCGCACTTCGTCCCTGTTTCTAGATCATTTATAAATATATTAAATAGCAGCGGTCCGAGCACCGAGCCCTGTGGAACACCACTCGTGACCCTCCTCCAGTCCGAGTAGTGGCCCTTCACTCCTACCCGCCAACCAGTTTCTGATCCATCTATGTACGTCTCCTTCCACCCCATGGTTCTTCAGTTTCCGAAGTAGGCGTTCATGGGGTACCTTGTCAAAGGCTTTTTGGAAATCTAGATATGATGTCTTTGGGGTCTCCTCTGTACATCCGTTTGTTAATTCCTTTGAAGAAATGCAATAAATTCGTTAGGCACAATCTCCCCTTGCAGAAACCATGTTGGCTGGTTATCAGAAGTTTGTTTCTTTCAAAATGTTCATCAATGTCTTTTATCAGTGCTTCTGCCATTTTCCCCAGAACTGAGGTCAGACTCACCGGTCTGTAGATTCCCGGGTGACCTCTTGATCCCTTTTTAAAGATGGGCGTAACGTTGGCTATCTTCCAATTCTCCGGGATCATGCCTGTTTTCAGGGACAGATTGCTAATTTGCTGCAGTAGTTCCGCTATTTCCTCCTTTAGTTCCTTCAGAACCCTCAGATGGATTCCATCAGGACCCGGGGATATGTCAGTTTTTAATTTTTCTAGCTGTCTGCATATGTCTTCAAGGCTCACTTCCATGGATGTTAATTTTTCTGCTTGAACTCCATTGAAGATTTGCTCAGGTTCCGGTATGTTGGATGCGTCTTCATTTGTAAATACAGACGAAAAGAACATGTTAAGTCTTTCTGCTACTTCTTTCTCCTCCTTCACCACTTCCTTCCTGTCTCCGTCGTCCAGCGGTCCTACCTCCTCCCTAGCCGGCTGCTTCCCTTTAACATATCTAAAGAACGGTTTGAAATTTTGTGCTTCCCTGGCTAGTTTATCTTCATACTCTCTTTTGGCTTTTTGAATCACACGGTGACATTCTTTTTGATACTTCCTGTGCTCTTTCCAGTTCCCCTCAGTTTTGTCCTTTTTCCATTTCCTGAATGAATTTTTCTTATTGCCTATCGCTTCCTTCACTATTTTAGTTATCCATGCCAGGTCTTTTGTTCGACTCTTTTTGCACCCCTTTCTGAATCTTGGGATATACAGATTTTGCGCCTCGCTCACCGTATCCTTGAAAAAAGACCAGCCATGTTCTACCGTTTGCCATTTCTTGGAAGTGTTCCTAAGTTTCTTGCTTACCATTTCCCTTATTGCTTCGTAGTTTCCTTTCCTGAAGTTGAAAGTTGTTGCTATGGTTCTCTTTCCTTTCGGTATTCCTACTTCAACCTTGAACTTAATCATATTATGATCACTGTTTCCCAACGGTCCCACTACTTCCACTTCCTTTGCAGGTCCCATTAACCCATTTAGGATTAGATCCAGAGTGCCATTTCCTTTTGTTGGTTCTCTAACAAGCTGCTCCATGAAGCAATCTTGTGTAGCCTCCAGGAATTCTGTCTCCCTAGCGCATTTTGAGCTTCCAAGACTCCAGTCTATCCCGGGATGTTGAAATCTCCCATAATAACCGTGTTACCACTTTTGCATTCTTGCTTCATCTCGGCTTCCATTTCTTCATCGATATCTCTGGTTTGCCCGGGTGGATGATAGTATAGGTCCATCTTTATTTCAGGCCCTTTCCTTCCCGGTATTTTAACTCATAGTGATTCCAGCTTGTTGGTCATCTCTACTGTGTCCATTCTTGTCGATTGTATGCTTTCTTTTATGTATAGGGCTATTCCACCTCCTTTCTGTCCTGACATGTCCTGGCAATAGAGCTTGTACCCCGGCAGTGCTGTATCCCATTTGTTTTCTTCATTCCACCATGTTTCAGAGACTCCAATGATGTCTATGTCCTCTGCATTGGCCAAGGCTTCTAATTCCCCCATTTTGTTTCTTAGGCTCCTTGCATTAGTATATATACAATTTAGATCCTGGTATTTTCTTGCCTTCATTTCCTTTCCCTGTGATTCGGTCTTTAGTTTATTCTTTTGTGCTACAATCCTTCTAACCTCCTCTTCTGGGTTAGTCAACTCCTGTAATATGCCCATTGTTTCTTCCCAGCCTTTTTTCCCTTAGTATCTTCCTGGTATTTTCTTGTCTTCATTTCCTTTCCCTGTGCTTCGGTCTTTAGTTTCTTCTCTTGTGCTACAATCCTTCTAACCTCCTCTTCTGGGTTAGATGAGGTGAGATGATATGCCAGCTATGATATGCAAAGTAAGCCATTCAAGGTTCTAAAGCAGAAGGCTACGTGAGGAAGAGGAAAAAGTCACTGTGGTAGAATTGTAGAAGAAAAGGCTGCTGCTAGGATATGTCAGGCTCTAGAACAAGAGGATGACCAAATTAGATCTGTTTTTTTTCTTCCTTCCACTGAAGGCAAGGGAAGTGAAACCCAAATTTCTGACTGGTAAACCAGGTGTGTACAAAGGACAAAATATCAGGCAGCTGCAGTTCGATGAGATGGATGAAGAAAAAGGAAGTTGGATTGAGAAATTAAGAGTTGATTGGTTAATTTCTCTTTGTAAAAGAGAGCCTAAAATTCACTAATTTACTGTTTTCTCATTAAATCTTCTATAACTACACCCTTCTGAAGGAAAAAAGTGTGAAACATGTTAGTATTGTGAAAATGTAGATAATTAATCACAAGGGTAAAGAAAGGTTGCACTACATCATTCTCACCTATTCTTTCTGTTTTGGTACTTGAGCTCTGGCCTCTGGGAAACACAAGGCCACTCTGTGAACCTGAAATTAGGAGAAAAGGGGGGTAAAGTGCAGACATATGTGGCAAAAATAAAAAGCTGCAGTCTCAGAATAACAGCTAGAATGAACAGAAGCAAAAAAAACACACTGTTCCTTTTTTATAATAAGGATATCTAATAATTAGGACTCTCAAAAGATTTACCTTTAGCTTTATGAGGAAAAGCACTGCTATGGATTCCACATATTCATGTAACTTGCATATCCTTTTTGCTGGCACAAAGTTTCAAACAGCATTGGGGGGGGGGGTTCAGCCAAGACTCCTGGAATTAAATTTTATTATCACATTCTCAGACCTGCTAATGACCCTTTGGAATGGAGAGAATTGTGGCAGATATCAGGGGAAGAAAAAGTTAATGGAGAATCAATATAAGCAGAAGGGAGTCCAAAAAAAGAAATCAGTTCTGCCTGAGCTTTTATCTAATAAAGACACCTAAGTAGCTAGCAATATATCATTCTCACCTAGATTTGTTCCTGGAAAGATGAAAAAGGTTAGACAAACATTAACATTGCAAATTACTATAGCTGCTATGAAATGGAGAGTTGTGGCAGATGTAGGAATGAAAAGGTTACAAGATAATCAAGAAAAGTAAAGTCTCAGAAATAAGCATTGACACAGAATAGGTATATTCAGCTTGAAACCACAACCAGCCAAGCTGAATATACCAACAGGAATGCCTCTAGGGTATATCTCAAAAACATGTACCTTCCTTCAGTACCTATCCAAGCCCTCTGAAGTTTTAGTAAACTCTTCTATCTGTTGCCCTGTGCGGATATTGCATAGAAGGAAATCCATTCCTACCACAATGGCTTGTAGCAGAGAGAAGATGAATGTATCTGATGCATCTGTGCCTGTAAACTGCAGAATGCTGATGAAAAATAGCAAAGTCCACCACTTATGAGAGATGTTAAAATGAGTGAAGATGAGGGTGTTAAACCAGGGAGTTTCAGATGAACAAGGCGCATTAACCTGGTGAGCCACAAATGACATCTTTCTGTTAAGAGAAGTTTCCTCCCATGACAGCTTAGGATATCCTAGCCATGGTTCCTTTTCTGAGCCCATCCCCCACTATCATTTTTCTGTGGCTTCTTCTCACTATTTTTCTTTCAATCACAGTTTACTGGGTATGCTAACTTGTATGACTTTTGACTTGTTAGTTTTTCAATTAGGTTTTCAATTTAGCATCTTTATCGGAAGCTCTCACCCCCTCTTTTTTACTGCGTATCCCTTTCTTTTTTCTATCATCTGTATCTGTTTTTGGGTTTTAAAACATTCTACATGGCTTTGCTAATATGCTTAATCTTAGACTTGGCAGTAGTATAGAGTTTTATATATGGTTTTAATTCCTGAAATTTTAAATTCAATGTTATTTTAGTTTCCCACGTATTCACCTTTATAAGACCCTCAGGGTATGTATTCTTCATTCATTTTTTGTCCTATACAGTTCCCTTTGTGTTTTTCTAGCTTGTTTAAACACAAGTATTCACAGATCATTTGTTTAGCATGGTCTTCGCACGTCCACCATTTTTATATTATATTTAAGTTTTTTCACTTCACTCTGCATTTTGCACAGAGTCAAATATTTTCTGTTTTCGCATATTTATGATATTTACCACTTTTTCCACCAACTCATTTTTATTAGTGCCATTTATATCGCTGTGTCCTTTATCACACATCTTTCATACTCTTTGCATGTCAGATATCATTCACAATCTCATATCTCATCACCACTACTATTTATAACTTACATGCATTCTTAATGTACCCCTCATTATTTATACGACCCCTGAAGAAGACTTTTTGTCGAAACACGGAGCGTGTTGGGTCCTATATCCCTAGCAGATTAGGTCCTTTAAGGCTTTTATGTGGATAACTTATTTTTATGTGGATGAAATTATTTTTATATGGATGGAGAGAATTGTGGCAGATATCAGGGGAAGAAAAAGTTAATGGAAAATCACCATAAGCAGAAGGGAGTCCAAAAAATGAAATCAGTTCTGCCTAAGCTTTTATCTAATAAAGACACTTAAGTAGCTAGCAATATATCATTCTCACCTAGATTTGTTCCTGGAAAGATGAAAAAGCTTAGACAAACATCAACATTGCTAATTATTATAGCTGCTAATGGTCCTATGAAATGGAGAGCTGTGGCAGATATAGGAATGAAAAGGTTACAAGATAATCAAGAAAAGTAAAGTCTCAGAAATAAGCATTGACACAGAATAGGTGCAACAAGGCGCATTAACCTGGTAAGCCACAAATGACATCTTTCTGTCAGAGGAGAAGTTTCCTCCCATGACAGCTTAGGATGTCCTAGCCATGGGAAGGAGAAAATAAGTTTGCCTGGAAAGGGAAATGTGCTGATAAAAACAGCAAAGTCCACCATCTATACCCTCTTATGACAGCTAATAGGAAGCTGTTAAAATTAGTAAAGGTGGGATTTGAACCAGGGTGCTTGAGAAAATGGACACACCAAAACTGATAAACTCCATCAATATTCCTACCATAGAAGCACTTGCGTTCACCATAGGCCACAAACACAAAATCGCCCTCATACTCCTCTACAGAACCCCTAGCTCCCCAGCAGATACCCTAGAGACCCTCCTCAAATTCATCACTGAACTATCCATCTCACACAAACACGTGACCATCCTGGGAGATTTCAATTTCCCAAACTACCCCAACACCTCAGGACAAATTGACAACTTCCTCTCCTCCCTCACCGACCTGGGATTTCATCAAGCTATAATCACCCCCACGCACTCAGCAGGCAACATCTTAGACCTGCTCTTCACCCTCAATGGCCCAACTGCAGAGCCCCAACAAACAACTTATACCACCACACCAGTCCCATGGTCAGACCACCACCTCATTGAATTCGAACTCCCACTCGAAACCACCCTAGCCCCGCGTAAAGACCCTATCCCTCCCATCCTACGTCAACTCCCTAACTCAGTCAGCCCTCCAGCCATGGCCGCGGGCATTCGCACCCTAAATGATACCTGCACCCAACATCCCCACTCCATTGACCAGGCAGCCTCCGCATGGCACTCCAACATCCAATCCTTCTATAATAGCCTCACCCAGACAAAAACAACCCAAATAATCACCAACAAAGCACCTGCTCCCTGGTACACCAGTGACCTCCGATCCATAAAACGATCACTGAGGAAAGCAGAAAGGATCTGGGTCAAACACCCGAGCTCAGAAACTAAAGCCCACTGGAATAACATATCCATCACCTACAAAGCTGCCATCCTAGAAGCGAAAAAGACCTACTACTCTTGCCTCCTACAACTAGCCCCTTCTAGATCCAAACAACTGTTCACCCTCACAAACCAACTCTTCACCAACGCCCAAAGAAAAAGCCACAACAACCAAACAGAACTTGATAGCGAGACTCTCTCGGACTTCTTCCAGTCCAAAGTACAAACCATCAGAGATAATCTTGACACCAACAACAAACCCACTCCTATTCAGCCCCAACCGATTCCAAATACCCCATCCTCCACCACTCTCTCCCAATTTCATATGGCCACTCATGCCGAGATTCTCGAAACCCTAAGAGAACTCAAACCCTCCAACACCATCCTCGATCCCTGCCCATCCAGTCTCCTGCTGTCCACAGAAGACGCCATGGCAGAATCCATCCTCCCCATCATTAACACCTCTCTAACCACTGGGACTGTTCCCCTCAGCTGGAAGTCAAACCCACTCTCAAAAAACCCACCCTTGATCCTAACGAACCCGGCAACTATCGCCCAGTCTCCAACCTCCCATTTGTCTCCAAACTCCTTGAATGAATTGTGCTCCACCGACTTCACCCTTTCATTGAAGAACAAGCTGCTCTATCCCCTGCCCATTCCGGCTTCCGAAAAGGCCACAGCACAGAGTCAGTACTCCTTGATATCATTGATGACAGCTGGGCAATACTCGACAAAGGCAATGATGCCCTACTAGTCCTACTTGACCTCAGCGCTGCCTTTGACACAGTCGACCACCACCTCCTCACATCCAGACTCTATGACCTCGGAATCAAGGACACAGCCCTCAAATGGATCACCTCCTTCCTCCATCAAAGGACCCAGACTGTCCTACTAGGGACACACAAATCTCACCCCAAGCCTATCAAATATGGTGTTCCTCAAGGCGCCCTTCTATCCCCCCTCCTATTCAACCTCTACATCAGGCCTGTCATTGATATAGCGCAGAAATATAGCATTAAAATCCACTCTTATGCAGATGACATCCAGCTGCTCCTCCCACTAGGCGAAAACCGGTCATCCCAAATTACTAACCTCCAACACTGCCTCTCTGACATGAAAACTTGGATGTCAAACAATAAACTTCAACTGAATGCCTCTAAAACCGAACTCTTATGGATCAGGAAAAAAAGCACCAAATACACACGTCCCACCCTAGCATGGGACTCCACTCTACTAACGGCAACAGATCAGGTACGCAGCCTAGGAGTAACCTTAGACGGACACCTATCCCTATTTGCCCACATATCCCAAGTAATCTTCACCTCCTTCTACTACCTCCGCCAACTGAAAAGGATCAAACCCTACATCTCCACACCTGACCTCGCCCAACTCCTCTACGCATATGTCCTCTCCAGAATGGATTATTGTAACTCCCTATTTAATGGACTAACCAAAAATAATCTCAAATGCCTCCAACGTGTCCAAAATGCAGCTATCCGCCTCCTACACAACCTCAACTACCATGATTCAGTCTCCCCAGCACTCCGCGCTGAACACTGGCTCCCAATTAGCCAGCGCTGTGCTTTCAAGGCCCTAGCAATAGCCCAAAAGAGAATTTATGCCACCACCCCCTCCTACATAAAATCCAAGCTTCCCATCTACACCCCCACTTGCACCCTCCGCTCAAAATCGGAAATACGCCTATGCATTCCCCCTGGAAGGTCCCTCCTCTCAGAAACTGCCCGCAAACGATCCTACAGCCACTTCATTCCTCATCTCTGGAACCAACTCCCCCCTCAACTCAGGCAACAGAACTCATTATTGACATTCCGTAAAATGGTAAAGACCCTCCTCTTCAACTAAAGGTCTCCCTCAGTCTACTCCCCCCCCCTTAAACCCCACCTCTCTCTTCTCTCCCCTGTCTAACTTCTCCCTAAATCTCAGTATAGTCCTCTCGTAGTCTGTACTCTGATAAATTGTATCTAAACTCAAATAACTTGCATTAAACTAATCTACTTATACTAAACTAAACGACTATCTAAACTAAACTGCTTATACTTAAACTCTACTCTTAATTTGCTGTATACCCCCTGTATTTAACTACTGCACAGTCTTGTATGTCCAAACATTTAAACCTATTGTACACCTTATTGTCTAATTACTTCCATTGTGTATGTTTACTTGTAGACCGTTCTGAGCTACTGGGAGGACGGGATAAAAATCTAAATAAATAAGATGCATTAACCTGGTGAGCCAGAAATGCTGTCTTTGTAGTTATTGTAATATCATTCCTAAGCATATGATATATAGGCAGCAGTGTTCCCGCTAAGCTGCGTTGACGTGCGCACGCGCACAAAATATTACCTCGCAGCGCACAAGTTTCTCGTCGCAGCGCACACAGTGTAGAGCACAGTTCTTCAACCGCCGGTCCGCAAACAAAATCTTGCCGGTCCACGAAGGATTCGGTCCCCGCCGCAACGAAAGGCCGGCGTCAGCTGACTTGCAACTTCCTGTTGCAGTCGCTGTGCCGGGACTCCTGCCTTCGCCGGGACTCCTGCCTTCCACCGCGTTTGCCTCCTGCCTTGTCTCCGCACCTCCAGACCAGCAGCGGCAGCTGTGTATGCTTTTAACTTCGGCACAGAGCTGCCCCTAATCAATAGTTTAGCGCGGTTTCATAAGGCAGCCTCGGGGCCTTTGCTAGGCCGGCCCACATCGCATCATCGAAGCGGGCCGGCTATCAAAGGCCCCGAGGCTGCCTCATGAAACCGCGCTAAACTATTGATTAGGGGCAGCTCTGTGCCGAAGTTAAAAGCATACAGAGCTGCCGCTGCTGGTCTGAACTCTTGGGCCGCTGAAGGAGGGCAAAAAGCAGCTGTCCTGGAGGTTTCCCTTCCTCTCGCCTTTACAGGTTCCTTTTTTCCACCTTTTTTTTTTCCTTCAAACGGCAACGGGCCCCAGCATTGACATCAATCAAGTAAGTTCCACTGTCAATCAAGCGGTTCTGCTCGGCCAAAGCTTCCCCTGTGACATGAGCCACACTCAGGGGAAAGAAAGTGACCCACAAAGGTGAGGGGAAGGGGGGCAGATGATGGAAGTTGGGGGGGGGGGGGAGAGAGAGAGAGAAGGGGCAGATGATGGAATGGAGGAGATGAGAGAGAGAGAGAAGGGGACAGATGATGGAAGTGAGAAGAAGGGAGAGAGAGCAGAAGGCAGATGGATGTCAGTTGAGAAGGGAGAGCAGATGCTGAATGGAAGTGGGGAAAGAACACATACTGGATGGAAGGAGGAGATAAATAAAGGGGGAAGAAAATAGTAAGATAATGGAGGGGTGAGGGAAAGGGGTGACAAGCTGTGTGTAGACACAGTGAAAAGAGGGAAACGGGACTAAATAGTAAGAAAGAATTTAATTTAGATGGAGGCAGAAAATAGAGAAGGAAGACCAGAGAAGAAAAGGGAAGAGAGAGCAGAGAATGATCAGATCTGAGTGGAGGAAATGAGAAGAGAGATATGCTAAAAACCACAGGGGGGAGGGAAGGATAGAGATGCCAGACCATGAGGGGAACAGAAGGAAGATGATGGATGCTAGACCAAATTGGGGGGTGGGGGGGGGGGGCAGGAGGAGAGATGGCAGGGAAAGACAGACAGTGAATGGAAGGGGCAGATGCTGGACTGAAGAGACAGAGAAGGTTATCATGCTGCTGTACCGGGCCATGGTACGCCCTCACCTGGAGTACTGCGTCCAGCACTGGTACTTTAAGAAGGACACGGTACTACTCGAAAGGATCCAGAGAAGAGCAACTAAAATGGTTAAGGGGCTGGAGGAGTTGCCGTACAGCGAAAGATTAGAGAAACTGGGCCTCTTCTCCCTTGAGCAGAGGAGATTGAGAGGGGACATGATAGAAACATTCAAGGTACTGAAGGGAATAGACTTAGTAGCTAAGGCAGGGAGAACGAGAGGGCACTCTCTAAAGTTGAAAGGGGATAGATTCCATACAAACGTAAGGAAGTTCTGTGGTAGAAAGCAACATATTTATTTGGCTCATAACTTGCTGGCGCCCGATATTTTTAGCTCACAGTGAAAAAAGTTTGCTCACAACACCCGCCCGCTTAGAGGGAACACTGATCAGGACTCTTTCTTCATCTGCTGCCAGAGAGAGCTGCAAGTGTGTTACAGACTTCTATGTCATCAGGATTGCTGGTTCATAGACAAAAGCGCTGAAGATAAAGGCACGCGCCGACAACTGAGCGCATGATGGAAGCGCACACCAAAGAAAAAGAGTGTTTTTAGGGGCTCCGACGGGGGGTTTTGTTGGGGAACCCCACGACTTTACTTAATACAGATTGCGGCGGCGTTGTGGGGGGTTGTAACCAGTGTTCCCGCTAAGCTGCGCTGGCCTGCGTTCGCGCACAAAATATTACATCGCAGCGCAAAGTTTCTCTTCACAGCGCACACACGCGTCGGTAAGGGGACGCATTGGGGGGATTGCACTTCCCCACAATTGCCATGCTTCGGTTCCTCTTCTTCCTTCCTTCCTCCCCCCCCCCCCCGCGGGACCCTGCGGCACCATCAACTCTTACTCCCTCTAATGTCGGCCCTGCAGCTCCAGACTTCCTCGCACCTTCTCCCCTCCCCCTTTGGATCGCTATTATTTTAAATGTTCTAGCCGCGGAGCTGTATCCATCAGTGGAGATGTCTAACCTCGGCCTGCCCCGGAACTCTTACTGCAACAGTGACTTCCTGTTCCTGCCTAGACGGGCGTCTGCTGCAGTAAGAGTTCCGGGGCAGGCCGAGGTTAGACATCTCCACTGATGGATACAGCTCCGCGGCTATAACATTTAAAATAATAGCGATCCAAAGGGGGAGGGGAGAAGGTGCGAGGAAGTCTGGAGCTGCAGGGCCGACATTAGAGGGAGTAAGAGTTGATGGTGCCGCAGGGTCCCGCGGGGGGGGGGGGAGGAAGGAAGGAAGAAGAGGAACCGAAGCATGGCAATTGTGGGGAAGTGCAGAGCTGCAGGGAAGAGTGTTGCGGTACCCAGCTGGAGGGAGAAGGAAGATGAGGGAGGGAATTAAAGGAGATGCCAGGGCTTGGAGCGTAGGAGGAAGGTATGCCAGTCTAAGGGAAAAGGAAGGGGGAGATGTGAGAGCATGGAGGGGGAGCGAAAGATGGAAGAAAAGGAAAGGAGAGAGATGCCAGAGAATCAGGGAAGGGGAGATACCAGACTATGAGGAGAGGTGTGGGAGAGGGAAGGCGAGGAGAGAGATGCCAGACCAATGGGGTGAAAGGAGAGATGGAAGGGGGAGGCATACAGTTTCTGGAAGGGGCATAGAAGGACAGAAGATGCCATATAGGGGAAGAGAGACGGCAGACAGTGGATGGAAGGAAGAGAGTTACAAGAAGATGAGGAAAGGAGAAACCACAGAAGACAAAGGTAGAAAAAAATTTCTATTTATTTATTGCTTTAGGAGACATGTGTCACTGTTTCTGTGAAGCATTGTATGCAGAGTCCAGCTTCTTGCTGGTTCAATTTAACCTTTGTCTATGTATTTTTATTTTATCCCCCCTTTTACAAAACTGTGAAGCGTTTTTAGCACCAGCCTTGGTGGTAGCAGCTCTGATGCTCAGAATTTTATGAGCATCAGAGCTGTTACCTCCGTAGCTAAAATCCACACTACAGTTTTGTAAAAGAGGGAGGGGTTAGTTTGTGATTACATATTCCTTACTAGGCGAAGGTGTTTTCTGTGTTCTGTGTGTTCGAAAGACATGGTTTTCTGTTAGGATTGACGGTGTAGGATTGATCTGTGCTGGTCTGGCTTGTTTAGTTTTACAATGGGTGTATTGATGTACTGCTCACTGCAATATGTAAGATGCTGCCTTTTCCTAGGTACTCATGTGTGACGTGTGGTTTGTTACTAAAAATCATGTTTTTCTTACAGATGGGGGGGGGGTGCCAAAAAATGATGGGCCCCGGATGTTACATATGCTAGGTACGCCACTAGCCCCTTCTAGATCCAAACAACTGTTCACCCTCACAAACCAACTCTTCACCAACGCCCAAAGAAAAAGCCACAACAACCAAACAGAACTTGATAGCGAGACTCTCTCGGACTTCTTCCAGTCCAAAGTACAAACCATCAGAGATAATCTTGACACCAACAACAAACCCACTCCTATTCAGCCCCAACCGATTCCAAATACCCCATCCTCCACCACTCTCTCCCAATTTCATATGGCCACTCATGCCGAGATTCTCGAAACCCTAAGAGAACTCAAACCCTCCAACACCATCCTCGATCCCTGCCCATCCAGTCTCCTGCTGTCCACAGAAGACGCCATGGCAGAATCCATCCTCCCCATCATTAACACCTCTCTAACCACTGGGACTGTTCCCCTCAGCTGGAAGTCAAACCCACTCTCAAAAAACCCACCCTTGATCCTAACGAACCCGGCAACTATCGCCCAGTCTCCAACCTCCCATTTGTCTCCAAACTCCTTGAATGAATTGTGCTCCACCGACTTCACCCTTTCATTGAAGAACAAGCTGCTCTATCCCCTGCCCATTCCGGCTTCCGAAAAGGCCACAGCACAGAGTCAGTACTCCTTGATATCATTGATGACAGCTGGGCAATACTCGACAAAGGCAATGATGCCCTACTAGTCCTACTTGACCTCAGCGCTGCCTTTGACACAGTCGACCACCACCTCCTCACATCCAGACTCTATGACCTCGGAATCAAGGACACAGCCCTCAAATGGATCACCTCCTTCCTCCATCAAAGGACCCAGACTGTCCTACTAGGGACACACAAATCTCACCCCAAGCCTATCAAATATGGTGTTCCTCAAGGCGCCCTTCTATCCCCCCTCCTATTCAACCTCTACATCAGGCCTGTCATTGATATAGCGCAGAAATATAGCATTAAAATCCACTCTTATGCAGATGACATCCAGCTGCTCCTCCCACTAGGCGAAAACCGGTCATCCCAAATTACTAACCTCCAACACTGCCTCTCTGACATGAAAACTTGGATGTCAAACAATAAACTTCAACTGAATGCCTCTAAAACCGAACTCTTATGGATCAGGAAAAAAAGCACCAAATACACACGTCCCACCCTAGCATGGGACTCCACTCTACTAACGGCAACAGATCAGGTACGCAGCCTAGGAGTAACCTTAGACGGACACCTATCCCTATTTGCCCACATATCCCAAGTAATCTTCACCTCCTTCTACTACCTCCGCCAACTGAAAAGGATCAAACCCTACATCTCCACACCTGACCTCGCCCAACTCCTCTACGCATATGTCCTCTCCAGAATGGATTATTGTAACTCCCTATTTAATGGACTAACCAAAAATAATCTCAAATGCCTCCAACGTGTCCAAAATGCAGCTATCCGCCTCCTACACAACCTCAACTACCATGATTCAGTCTCCCCAGCACTCCGCGCTGAACACTGGCTCCCAATTAGCCAGCGCTGTGCTTTCAAGGCCCTAGCAATAGCCCAAAAGAGAATTTATGCCACCACCCCCTCCTACATAAAATCCAAGCTTCCCATCTACACCCCCACTTGCACCCTCCGCTCAAAATCGGAAATACGCCTATGCATTCCCCCTGGAAGGTCCCTCCTCTCAGAAACTGCCCGCAAACGATCCTACAGCCACTTCATTCCTCATCTCTGGAACCAACTCCCCCCTCAACTCAGGCAACAGAACTCATTATTGACATTCCGTAAAATGGTAAAGACCCTCCTCTTCAACTAAAGGTCTCCCTCAGTCTACTCCCCCCCCCTTAAACCCCACCTCTCTCTTCTCTCCCCTGTCTAACTTCTCCCTAAATCTCAGTATAGTCCTCTCGTAGTCTGTACTCTGATAAATTGTATCTAAACTCAAATAACTTGCATTAAACTAATCTACTTATACTAAACTAAACGACTATCTAAACTAAACTGCTTATACTTAAACTCTACTCTTAATTTGCTGTATACCCCCTGTATTTAACTACTGCACAGTCTTGTATGTCCAAACATTTAAACCTATTGTACACCTTATTGTCTAATTACTTCCATTGTGTATGTTTACTTGTAGACCGTTCTGAGCTACTGGGAGGACGGGATAAAAATCTAAATAAATAAGATGCATTAACCTGGTGAGCCAGAAATGCTGTCTTTGTAGTTATTGTAATATCATTCCTAAGCATATGATATATAGGCAGCAGTGTTCCCGCTAAGCTGCGTTGACGTGCGCACGCGCACAAAATATTACCTCGCAGCGCACAAGTTTCTCGTCGCAGCGCACACAGTGTAGAGCACAGTTCTTCAACCGCCGGTCCGCAAACAAAATCTTGCCGGTCCACGAAGGATTCGGTCCCCGCCGCAACGAAAGGCCGGCGTCAGCTGACTTGCAACTTCCTGTTGCAGTCGCTGTGCCGGGACTCCTGCCTTCGCCGGGACTCCTGCCTTCCACCGCGTTTGCCTCCTGCCTTGTCTCCGCACCTCCAGACCAGCAGCGGCAGCTGTGTATGCTTTTAACTTCGGCACAGAGCTG
The DNA here is from genome assembly GCF_902459505.1 of Geotrypetes seraphini. Taxonomy (NCBI): domain Eukaryota; kingdom Metazoa; phylum Chordata; class Amphibia; order Gymnophiona; family Dermophiidae; genus Geotrypetes; species Geotrypetes seraphini. Next base: position 397,505,532 of record NC_047084.1, on the reverse strand, counting down.
CCCCTAATCAATAGTTTAGCGCGGTTTCATAAGGCAGCCTCGGGGCCTTTGCTAGGCCGGCCCACATCGCATCATCGAAGCGGGCCGGCTATCAAAGGCCCCGAGGCTGCCTCATGAAACCGCGCTAAACTATTGATTAGGGGCAGCTCTGTGCCGAAGTTAAAAGCATACAGAGCTGCCGCTGCTGGTCTGAACTCTTGGGCCGCTGAAGGAGGGCAAAAAGCAGCTGTCCTGGAGGTTTCCCTTCCTCTCGCCTTTACAGGTTCCTTTTTTCCACCTTTTTTTTTTTCCTTCAAACGGCAACGGGCCCCAGCATTGACATCAATCAAGTAAGTTCCACTGTCAATCAAGCGGTTCTGCTCGGCCAAAGCTTCCCCTGTGACATGAGCCACACTCAGGGGAAAGAAAGTGACCCACAAAGGTGAGGGGAAGGGGGGCAGATGATGGAAGTTGGGGGGGGGGGGGAGAGAGAGAGAGAAGGGGCAGATGATGGAATGGAGGAGATGAGAGAGAGAGAGAAGGGGACAGATGATGGAAGTGAGAAGAAGGGAGAGAGAGCAGAAGGCAGATGGATGTCAGTTGAGAAGGGAGAGCAGATGCTGAATGGAAGTGGGGAAAGAACACATACTGGATGGAAGGAGGAGATAAATAAAGGGGGAAGAAAATAGTAAGATAATGGAGGGGTGAGGGAAAGGGGTGACAAGCTGTGTGTAGACACAGTGAAAAGAGGGAAACGGGACTAAATAGTAAGAAAGAATTTAATTTAGATGGAGGCAGAAAATAGAGAAGGAAGACCAGAGAAGAAAAGGGAAGAGAGAGCAGAGAATGATCAGATCTGAGTGGAGGAAATGAGAAGAGAGATATGCTAAAAACCACAGGGGGGAGGGAAGGATAGAGATGCCAGACCATGAGGGGAACAGAAGGAAGATGATGGATGCTAGACCAAATTGGGGGGTGGGGGGGGGGGCAGGAGGAGAGATGGCAGGGAAAGACAGACAGTGAATGGAAGGGGCAGATGCTGGACTGAAGAGACAGAGAAGGTTATCATGCTGCTGTACCGGGCCATGGTACGCCCTCACCTGGAGTACTGCGTCCAGCACTGGTACTTTAAGAAGGACACGGTACTACTCGAAAGGATCCAGAGAAGAGCAACTAAAATGGTTAAGGGGCTGGAGGAGTTGCCGTACAGCGAAAGATTAGAGAAACTGGGCCTCTTCTCCCTTGAGCAGAGGAGATTGAGAGGGGACATGATAGAAACATTCAAGGTACTGAAGGGAATAGACTTAGTAGCTAAGGCAGGGAGAACGAGAGGGCACTCTCTAAAGTTGAAAGGGGATAGATTCCATACAAACGTAAGGAAGTTCTGTGGTAGAAAGCAACATATTTATTTGGCTCATAACTTGCTGGCGCCCGATATTTTTAGCTCACAGTGAAAAAAGTTTGCTCACAACACCCGCCCGCTTAGAGGGAACACTGATCAGGACTCTTTCTTCATCTGCTGCCAGAGAGAGCTGCAAGTGTGTTACAGACTTCTATGTCATCAGGATTGCTGGTTCATAGACAAAAGCGCTGAAGATAAAGGCACGCGCCGACAACTGAGCGCATGATGGAAGCGCACACCAAAGAAAAAGAGTGTTTTTAGGGGCTCCGACGGGGGGTTTTGTTGGGGAACCCCACGACTTTACTTAATACAGATTGCGGCGGCGTTGTGGGGGGTTGTAACCAGTGTTCCCGCTAAGCTGCGCTGGCCTGCGTTCGCGCACAAAATATTACATCGCAGCGCAAAGTTTCTCTTCACAGCGCACACACGCGTCGGTAAGGGGACGCATTGGGGGGATTGCACTTCCCCACAATTGCCATGCTTCGGTTCCTCTTCTTCCTTCCTTCCTCCCCCCCCCCCCCGCGGGACCCTGCGGCACCATCAACTCTTACTCCCTCTAATGTCGGCCCTGCAGCTCCAGACTTCCTCGCACCTTCTCCCCTCCCCCTTTGGATCGCTATTATTTTAAATGTTATAGCCGCGGAGCTGTATCCATCAGTGGAGATGTCTAACCTCGGCCTGCCCCGGAACTCTTACTGCAACAGTGACTTCCTGTTCCTGCCTAGACGGGCGTCTGCTGCAGTAAGAGTTCCGGGGCAGGCCGAGGTTAGACATCTCCACTGATGGATACAGCTCCGCGGCTATAACATTTAAAATAATAGCGATCCAAAGGGGGAGGGGAGAAGGTGCGAGGAAGTCTGGAGCTGCAGGGCCGACATTAGAGGGAGTAAGAGTTGATGGTGCCGCAGGGTCCCGCGGGGGGGGGGGGGAGGAAGGAAGGAAGAAGAGGAACCGAAGCATGGCAATTGTGGGGAAGTGCAGAGCTGCAGGGAAGAGTGTTGCGGTACCCAGCTGGAGGGAGAAGGAAGATGAGGGAGGGAATTAAAGGAGATGCCAGGGCTTGGAGCGTAGGAGGAAGGTATGCCAGTCTAAGGGAAAAGGAAGGGGGAGATGTGAGAGCATGGAGGGGGAGCGAAAGATGGAAGAAAAGGAAAGGAGAGAGATGCCAGAGAATCAGGGAAGGGGAGATACCAGACTATGAGGAGAGGTGTGGGAGAGGGAAGGCGAGGAGAGAGATGCCAGACCAATGGGGTGAAAGGAGAGATGGAAGGGGGAGGCATACAGTTTCTGGAAGGGGCATAGAAGGACAGAAGATGCCATATAGGGGAAGAGAGACGGCAGACAGTGGATGGAAGGAAGAGAGTTACAAGAAGATGAGGAAAGGAGAAACCACAGAAGACAAAGGTAGAAAAAAATTTCTATTTATTTATTGCTTTAGGAGACATGTGTCACTGTTTCTGTGAAGCATTGTATGCAGAGTCCAGCTTCTTGCTGGTTCAATTTAACCTTTGTCTATGTATTTTTATTTTATCCCCCCTTTTACAAAACTGTGAAGCGTTTTTAGCACCAGCCTTGGTGGTAGCAGCTCTGATGCTCAGAATTTTATGAGCATCAGAGCTGTTACCTCCGTAGCTAAAATCCACACTACAGTTTTGTAAAAGAGGGAGGGGTTAGTTTGTGATTACATATTCCTTACTAGGCGAAGGTGTTTTCTGTGTTCTGTGTGTTCGAAAGACATGGTTTTCTGTTAGGATTGACGGTGTAGGATTGATCTGTGCTGGTCTGGCTTGTTTAGTTTTACAATGGGTGTATTGATGTACTGCTCACTGCAATATGTAAGATGCTGCCTTTTCCTAGGTACTCATGTGTGACGTGTGGTTTGTTACTAAAAATCATGTTTTTCTTACAGATGGGGGGGGGGTGCCAAAAAATGATGGGCCCCGGATGTTACATATGCTAGGTACGCCACTGTATGTAAAGATACCAGAAAGCTGGCGTAGCAAAAACTTCTAAGTTTTGAGTATTTAACCCTCCCACAATCTCACGGGCACTCGTTTCAAGTTTATTGAGATTTTGATTTAAACGCAATATCAAATATTTTCAATGCGTATAACAAAAATAAATTTGGGGAAATAAATAAAACCATTTGAACCAGTGTTCCCGCTAAGCTGCGCTGGCGCACAAAATATTACATCGCAGCGCACACGTTTCTCGTCACAGCGCACGATCGGAAGAGGCGTACGGCAGATGGCAGGGCGGCGAGAGGAGAATCGGGCGAGTTGGCTCATAACTTGCTGGCGCCCGATATTTTTGGCTCACGGTGAAAAAAGTTTGCTCACAACACCCGCCCGCTTAGAGGGAACACTGATAGGCAGGTCAGTCAACTATGATATGAAAGGGCAGTGAGATCCACCTGAGTAGAAGCTGATGTAGCTCTATAGGTTAAAGTCCTGTGCTGCTCATACAGAGGTTGTGAGTTCAACACCCAGTGCATCTTTTAATTGTGGCATACTACCTTGAAGGTGCAGTTTGATGATCTCACAATGAGGTCAGCTTTGAGAAGCTGAAGAGCTCCATTTTGCAATAAGGGAAAATGCATGTTAAGGTCTATATCTGGTTTTTCTTTTTTTTAAGCACTGAGAAATGAAGTAATGTGTGCAATAATGATATGTTTTTCATGTTCTTTCTTTGCTCTCAAGAAAGAGCTGATTGCAGCACTGTTTGTTGAGAAAAAAGGGGGTTCTTTTTAAGCAGGAACACCAAAGGTGGTGTAATGAGTAAATCATATTACTGTTTGGGCAGAAAAGTACTGTTTTCCATGCAATATGTTTATATTGATGTGCTCTATTGATATGGTGGTTTATTAAATCTATTAGGAGGGAGAAAGAAGAAAAAAAACATATTCAAACTCACTATAAGAAATATCATTGCCGAAGTGGAAAGCATGCCTAACTTGCATCTAAAGGAAGTCTCCGACTAAGAAAGCTGAAACTCCACTGAAATGAAGCAAAAACTATACTTAGACCAGCTTTTCCTTCGCCTACATTTTCCACACTGTTTAGACGCAGTCTGCCGCCTAACTAGCATCTATCTGGTGCCTATCCTTAACCACGCCCACATTACGCCCACGTCTATAAAGTTAGGCGCGGCTTTTCCCTCAACCTGCGTCTATCTAGCATCTAAGTTGTAAAGACATCCAACGGAATTCTAACTCAGTCTAAGACCCAATTAACACTTATTAAGACCCTTAAATCGCTCATTATCCACTTAAATCGGACGCCTAAAGCATGCCTAAAGTTAGACGCACTTTACAGAATCTATGGCTTAGGGTCTATCTGCATCAACATTCCAGAGTCAGATTTCTTTGAAACGAAGGCAAGCTTGCAGTACTCTTCTATATGACCTACACTTCTGCAACTGTTTTGTAAACAGCCAGTTTGCTCTTTGAAGATGCCTCTCTTACCTCCAACATTATATCTGCACGTCCCCCTGTCCTGCACAATCATCAAGCTATGAAGATAAACAGTTCCCATTATGAGTTCAGACCTCTGTCTTAGGTTGTATAGTCATCTATGTGGGGAAACCCAATATGCTACATCTTACCCGTCTTTGAGTGAATGAACAGTGCATAATGGATGCAGGAAGCTTTCTCAGGAGGTTTGGGCTTAAAAGGTACCAAGATGGCATGAGTATATATTATGTCTGACCCTGGTAAGCAATGCAATAGGCCTTGCCAAATTAACCAAATTAGCAAGTGTCAGAGAAGATACTGGAAATTCATGTATAACTGTCTTAAAAGGTAGGGGGAACTTTATGGGACATGCGTTGTAAAAAAATTTATTTATTTATTCAATTTTTTAGCCTGTCCTCCTAAAGGAGCCCAGAACGGGTTACAAAGTACATCCATAATAATCCAGACAGAACAGAGATGACATAATTATTGTACAAATTATTATGATTTTCCTTTGCTGTAAAATGAAACATATGTACATTTATTGTCATGTCTATATTGTAATTTATGTAAATTAAGATAACAATAGGGTGAATTAAAACATTAAAGACATGATTTGCAGTAGGTGAATACCCAAATAAAAGTTCCCAAACTGAGACATGAGCATCTCATAGCAAATTTTCAACTGTTTGTGCAATCAATTTATTTTCAAGAGTGATAGGATGATTCACTTCTTTGGAGGTTTTCTTAAGTTGTTCAATGTAGGCATGGAGTTCTGTAAAATTCAGCAGCATGTGAAATGTCTTGTTCCCCATACCAAGAGGGAGTGGATGCACAGCATCTAATATAATAAAATGCTAGGCCGCGCATGCGCACTCCCATCTGCGTGCGTCCGTTTTCCATGAGATGTAGGGCAGCTTAGGTAGGAGTGCACATGCGCGCTTACGTCACCAGCCGCCGATGCCTCCACAAGCCGGGACCGCAGCCAGCCGCCGATCTCTGTTCCTCCAGCGGGCGGGCGGGCGGGGGGGGGTGTCTCGTAGGAGAGGGATCGCGGCCGCTCAGCGCCCCCACCGAGGAGCCCAGCAACTTTTTGCCCCAGATCGGGACCCGAGTCCTTTGCCCCCCCTTCCATTCCCACGGATCTGACTACCTTGGCGATTTAAGCAGCGTGTGCAGCAGTCTTCACACGCTGCTTCGGGCCCTTCTACTGCCCTGATTTGCTCTGCCGCGTCTCTGATGATGTCATCAGTGACGTGCCAGAGTAAATCAGGCCAGTAGAAGGGCCCGAAGCAGCGTGTGAAGACTGCTGCACACGCTGGAATCGCCAGGTTCGTAGTCTGTACCGCGGGAAGGGAAAGGGGGGTAGAGAAAACGCTAATGCTGCTGCAGGGAACTGGTGTGGGGGGAGGGAAATGGAGGGGGAGGGAATGCTGCTTCGGACAGACAGACAGAGGGAAGAAAGGAGATAGAAAGAAAAGAAGAAAGACACAGGGGCAGGGAGATACACAGAAAGATAAAGGGGACCAGGGACAGAGACAGATAGAAAGAAAGACAGCGGGAGTCGCGTCAGGAGGGGTGCGGGATGCGGCAGAGGGAACTTTTCCAATGGGTGCAACTGGGCAGCTGTCGGGAACCTCTGATCAGGGGCAGAGCAAGGTAAGTGTATCATAGGGATAAGAAGGAGGGGGGGGGGAGAAAAAGGAAGGATCGCCTACTGCTGGACAGGGGGAGAAGGAAAGAGGTGCTGACGGACAGGGGGGCTGAAGAAAAAGGAACGGAGGCCTAATGTTGGACAGGGGGAGAAGGAAAGAGGTGCTGCTGGACAGGGGGGAGGTAAAACAAAGGGAGAAGGGCTGCTGCTGCATAAGGAGAGCACTGAAGGGGTGGTTGTGGACACAGGGGTGGTAAAAGGAAGGGAGAATGAACAGGGGGAGCAGGCAAGGGGTGGTGATGGACAGCCAAGGAAAAAGAAAGACAGAAAGAAAGAAAGCGGCTAAGGAGAGAGAGAGAAAGAAATAAAGACAGACACACACACATATATTCTAGCACCCGTTAATGTAACGGGCTATAAGACTAGTATGAAATAAATGACTACACCAGCAAATAGCTTGAACTGTACAGCAAAGCATTCTTAGGAAAGTGGCTGTCATGAATTCGGGGATCCAACGAACAGGAAACATTTTGTGGAAAGGACAGGTGAAAACAAAAGTGTCCAGCTCTGAGGTGATACAGCATGTATGAGGAAGCAGAGCAGTAGGAGATCTTTGCAGTCAGGGTGCAGGAAGATGAATTAGTTCTGTAGGAGCTCACAGTCTCTTTAAACTGGTGAGGTGCATACTTGGGATGATATAATGTCTGCTCAGGAGCTGTCAGTCTCTTTAAACTGCACATACAGGGAGGGATACATTGAACTTCATTTGCCATCTCGTCGCCCACTCTCCTAGTTTATTCAGGTCCCTTTGTAAATCTTCACAGTACTCTTTAGTCCTAACTCCACTAAATAGTTTGGTGTCGTCTGCAAATTTTATTACTTCGCACTTCGTCCCTGTTTCTAGATAATTTATAAATACACTAGTTTTTAAGCCCGTTACATTAACGGGTGCTAGAATATATGTCTGTCTGTCTTTCTTTCTTTCTGCCTCTGTCTCTCTCCCGCTGTCTCTCTCTCTCTCTTTCTCCTTGGCTCCCTTTTTCTGTCTGTCTGTCTCCCTCCTGCTGTCTGTGTCATTCTTTGCCTCCATTTCCCTGTGCAGCAGCATTTCCACCCCACTTCTCTGTGGAGCAGCAACAGCAACAGTATTTCCCTCCCCCCCCCCCCCCCGACTTCCCTGTGCAGCAGCAGCGGTATTTGCCTTCCCCTCCAGGTCCCTGTGCAGCAGTTGCAGCATTTCCCCCACCCCTTCTCTTCTCTTACCGCAATCTGGCCTGCTCCGTTCCGCCCCTCCCCCGCGTTGTGTCCTGCTGCGATCTGGCTGCTCCGTTCGGCTCCTCTCCCTTCCTTTCCCATGGTCTAGCCTGCTCCATGGCCCCCCCTTCCCTTATAGCGTTCCCCAAAGGCAGGCAGGCCCAGCTTCTTCCTTGCGGCTCGAGTCCTCTTCTTTGTTGGCCCCCCCTTCGCTTCATGTCTGTCTGGGTATTTTTTTTCTTTGTCTCTCCTTGCATGCTGCCTGTCTGTCATTTTTTCTGTCTATGAATTTCCCTGTGCCTCCTTCCTATGTCCTTAGTGCCCCTGCCTTCCATTGAACCCCCCCATCCCTCCTCCGATGCCAGCCTGCATGCCTCCCATTCCCTTCCATTGAAACTCCCCCCCCCACCCCGATGCCTGCCTGACTCCCCCCACCCCCCTCCCCCGCCGACCCTACCGGCACAACTGAAACCCCCGTTGACCCTCCCACCGCTACAGGGCTGACAAACCCGGCAGGAGCAGCAGCGCCCCAGGCACACTAAACGCTGCTTCGGATCTTCTACTGGCCTAATTTCCTCTGCCGCGTCTCTGATGATGTCATCAGGGACGCGGCAGAAGAAATTAGGCCATTAGAAACCCGAAGCAGCCTTTAGTGTGCCTGGGACGCTGCTGCTCCTGCCGGGATTGTCAGCCCTGTTGTGGTGGGAGGGTCAACGGGGGTTTCAGTTGTGCCAGGTAGGGTCATCGGGGGGGGGGGGGTGAGTCGCAGCGTGTTAGTGTTTAGCCAGGTGTGGCTGGTGACAGGAGCCGCGGCGGCACCTTTAAACCGAAAAAATAACTCTGGCAAGGGAGCCGGCCAACTGGCAGTTCAATTCTGAGCTTCAGTCTGGTCTGGCCTGCTTCCTGCTTGCCTTGCCGTATTTTTTTTTTTAGTTGAAAGACGCGGCGGTGGCTCCTCTCATGATCCCCACCTGAGTCGGAAGTCTGACACAGGCGGGGATCGTGAGAGGAGCCACCGCTGCGTCTTTCAACTAAAAAATATAATAGGGCAAGGAGCAGCAGAGAGCAGGTCAGACCGAAAAACAGAACCCTACTTGCGGGTCGCTACAGCTCACGGAAAACGGACGCACGCAGAGGAAGTGCGCATTCACGGCTTAGTGTTTTATTATATTAGATTGAACAGCAGTACTTCTCCAAGTACTGACCCCTGCGGAACACACTAGTGACCCTCCTCCAGTCCGAGTAGTAGCCCTTCACTCCCACCCTTTGCTTTCTACCCGCCAACCAATTTTTGATCCATCTATGTACGTCACCTTCCACCCCATGGTTCTTCAGTTTCCGTAGTAAGCATTCATGGGGTACTTTGTCAAAGGCTTTTTGTAAATACTGACGAAAAGAACATGTTTAGTCTATCCACCACTTCTTTTTCCTCCTTCACCACTCCTTTCCTATCTCTGTCATCCAGCAGTCCCACCTCCTCCCTTGCCGGCTGCTTCCTTTTAACATATCTGAAGAATGGTTTGAAATTTCATGCTTCCCTTGCTAGCCTCTCTTCATATTCTCTTTTTGCTCTTCTAACCACGAGGTGACATTCTTTTTGATGCTTCCTGTGTTCTTTCCAGTTCTTCCCGGTTTTGACCTTTTTCCATTTCCTGAATGAATTTTTCTTATCTCCTATCGCTTTCTTCACTTCTTTAGTTATCCATGCCAGGTCTTTTGTTCGGCTCTTTTTGCACCCTTTTCTAAATCTGGGGATATACAGATTTTGCTTCTCGCTCACCATGTCCTTGAATAAAGACCAGGCTTGTTCTACAGTCTGCGATTTCTTGAGCTGTTCCTAAGTTTCTTCCTTACCATTACTCTCATTGCTTCGTAGTTTCCTTTCTTGAAGTTAAAAGTTGTTGCTGTGGTTCTCTTTCCCTTCGATATTCGTACTTCAACTTTAAACTTGATCACATTGTGATCGCTGTTTCCCAACAGTCCCACTACTTCCACTTCCTTTGCAGGTCCTCTTAGTCCATTAAGGATTAGATCCAGAGTGGCATTCCCTCTCGTTGGTTCTCTGACAAGCTGCTCCATGATGCACAAGAATCTGGTCTCCCTAGCGCATTGTGAGTTTCCAAGATTCCAGTCTATCCCTGGATAGTTGAAGTCTCCCATTACAATCGTGTTACCGCTTTTGCATTCTCGCTTCATCTCAGCTTTCATTTCTTCATTTGCTTCGGTTTGCCCGGGTGGACGATAGTACAGGCCCATCTTTATCTCGGGCCCTTTCCTTCCCATAGTGATTCCAATTTGTTGGTCATCGCTGCTGTGTCCACTCTGGTTGAGTATATGTTTTCTTTTATGTACAGGGCTATTCCTCCTCCTTTCTGACCTGACCTGTCTTTGCGATAGAGTTTGTACCCCGGCATTTGTTTGTCCCATTTGTTTTCTTCATTCCACCATGTTTCAGAAACCCCAATGATGTCTAGGTTCTCTTTATTGGCCATGACTTCTAATTCTCCCATTTTATTCCTTAGGCTCCTTGCATTAGTATACATGCAATTTAAGTCCTGGTATTTTTTTGTCTTCTTTTTCTTTTCCTGTGATACGATCTTCTTATCATCCTCTTCTTGGTCTGTCAACTCTTGTTTTTTGTCCGTTGTGTCTTCCTAACATTTTTCCCACCCAGTATCTTCTCGGGATACCTTCTTCTGAATCGTCGACACTTGGTCGACTGTCGGCTTTCCCCTTCTTTTTAGTTTAAAGCCTGCTCTATTCCTCTCCTGACGTTGTTTGCTAGAAGTCTAGTTCCCGCCGCGCTCAGGTGCAGTCCATCTCTCCTGAAGAGCTTGCTCTTGCCCCAAAACATTGTCCAGTTCCTAACGAAGTGGAACCCCTCTTCCTCACACTATCTCCTCATCCATGCATTTATTGATTGTAGTTCTTTCTGCCTCTTCACATCTGCCCTTGGTACTGGTAGGATCTCTGAAAACGCTATCTTCTGAGTCCTCATCTTCAACTTCCTTCCCAGAATCTTGAACTGTTCTATCAGTGCATTTCTACTGTAGTCTCTCCTGCTGACATCATTTGTCCCGATGTGGATCATCACTGTAGTCTCTTCTGTCTCTGCTCCTTCTAAGAACATAACATAAGAAGTTGCCTCCACTGGGTCAGACCAGAGGTCCATCGCGCCCAGCGGTCCGCTCCCGCGGCGGCCCATCAGGTCTATGACCTGTGAAGTGGTTCCTGACCCATTTCTATAACCTACCTCTGCTTCTATCTGTACCCCTCAATCCCCTTATCCTTTAGGAACCTATCTAAACCTTCCTTGAACCCCTGTACGGTGCTCTGGCCTATCACAACCTCTTGAAGTGCGTTCCATGTGTCCACGACCCTCTGGGTAAAAAAGAACTTCCTAGCATTTGTTCTAAACCTGTCCCCTTTCAATTTCTCCGAGTGACCCCTAGTACTTGTGGTTCCCCACAGTGTGAAGAATCTGTCCCTGTCTACTTTCTCTATGCCCTTCAGGATTTTGAAGGTTTCTATCATGTTTCCTCTAAGTCTCCTCTCCTCTTCTATGATCTTTTAAATTTTGTCGATGATGTCTTTTGTTCTCACTCCTGGGAGGCAGGTCACTAGTCGATCCTCTCTCCCTAATGCTATGTGGCTATCTACTTGCCTTAGGATTGAGTCTCCCACTAGGATCGCAGACTTTCCCTTCTTCAGTTTTCGCTCTGGTCACAGGTCTATGTCCTCGGTGTGCTTCGCTGCTTCTTCGTTTAGGCATCGGCAAGACCTTGCCTCCCCTTCCTGCCAGATTCCTCTGTGGGTTTCTTCCTTGGAGTCATCTTTCTCTTGTTCTCCATTCCATGTGGGTGTATCTTCATCTTTCCTCTGATGTTCGTGTTCTTCCACCCTCCTCCTCTAGGCCTCCTCAATGAACTCGAACTCCCTGACTTCTTCCTCAATTTGTATCTCTCTCATGAAGTCTTCAGCTGTCCTGATTGGGTCTTCTGCGATGTAAAGTCCTTCCAGTTCCTGGATCCTGTCCTTCAGCTGCCTAACTTCCTTCTTCAAGCTTTTCAGCTCCTGACACCAACCGCACACATATGACTGCCTCCCTGAGGCATATGACAGTCTGTGTAGAACACTGGAAAGCTCATCTTCTGGATTCCCTCTCGCCTCTGCCCCTCACTGTCTCCTCTCTCTCTGATCTCCCTCCTGCTCCCGACTCTCCTTGCTGCTGGTCAGCCGCCTCCCGACTCTCCTTACAGCCCCATTCCTCAGGGTATCATCCAAATAAGAGAGAAAAGGAGACAACAGTTCCTCATAGGAGGCTGTTGAACAAACTTGAAGGGCTGAAGTTAGGACCCAAAGTGGTGAATTGGGTCAGAAACTGGCTGTCGGACAGACGCCAGAGGGTGGTGGTTAATGGAAGTTGCTCGAAGGAAGGAAAGGTGACTAGTGGAGTCCCTCAGGGTTCGGTGCTGGGGCCAATCCTGTTCAATATGTTTGTGAGTGACATTGCTGAAGGGTTAGAAGGAAAAGTGTGCCTTTATGCAGATGATACCAAGATTTCTAACAGAGTAGACACCGAAGAGAGAGTGGAAAATATGAAAAAGGATCTGCAAAAGTTAGAGGAATGGTCTAATGCCTGGCAACTAAAATTCAATGCAAAGAAATGCAGAGTAATGCATTTGGGGATTAATAATAGGAAGGAACCGTATATGCTGGGAGGAGAGAAGCTGATATGCACGGACAGGGAAAGGGACCTTGGGGTTATAGTGTCTGAAGATCTAAAGGCGAAAAAACAGTGTGACAAGGCAGTGGCTGCTGCCAGAAGGATGCTGGGCTGTATAAAGAGAGGCGTAGTCAGTAGAAGGAAGAAGGTGTTGATGCCCCTGTACAGGTAAGGCCTCACTTGGAGTATTGTTCAGTTTTGGAGACCGTATCTGGCGAAAGACGTAAGAAGACTAGAGGCGGTCCAGAGGAGGGCGACGAAAATGATAGGAGGCTTGCGCCAGAAGATGTATGAGGAGAGACTGGAAGCCCTGAATATGTATACCCTAGAGGAAAGGAGAGACAGGGGAGATATGATTCAGACGTTCAAATACTTGAAGGGTATTAACGTAGAACAAAATCCTTTCCAGAGAAAGGAAAATGGTAAAACCAGAGGACATAATTTGAGGTTGAGGGGTGGTAGATTCAGGGGCAATGTTAGGAAATTCTACTTTACGGAGAGGGTAGTGGATGCCTGTAATGCGCTCCTGAGAGAGGTGGTGGAGAGTAAAACTGTGACTGAGTTCAAAGAAGAGTGAGATGAACACAGAAGATTTAGAATCAGAAAATAATATTAAATATTGAACTAGGCCAGTACTGGGCAGACTTGCACAGTCTGTGTCTGTGTATGGCCATTTGGTGGAGGATGGGCTGGGGAGAGCTTCAATGGCTGGGAGGGTGTAGATGGGCCGGAGTAAGTCTTAATAGAGATTTCGGCAGTTGGAACCCAAGCACAGTACTGGATAAAGCTTTGGATTCTTGCCCAGAAATAGCTATGAAGAAAAAAAAATTAAAAAAAAAAATTTTTTTAAAAATTAAATCAGGTTGGGCAGACTGGATGGACCAGTCGGGTCTTTATCTGCTGTCATCTACTATGTTACTATGAGAGAGAGACCATGTTGCCTGTACTGAGTGTGGCAACATGTGACAATATTAATGCATTTACTTGGTATAAGTATGGCAAGAGAGGGAGGCACCGTATTCAGGCACTTAATGTACTTAATCCGAAAAAATGTTTTTGTGTGTTGCACACAAATATTATGGCACTTAAAAGATACCATAATTATATACTGATTGTATTGAACAAAAAAATTATGTCAGACATGGAATAAACACTATATAAAACCTTTTCTTAAAAATATAACTCCTAAACTACACTTTGGCTATGAAAACTATAGCTAAAAGGACATTGCACAATTTGGCTAGTAAAAAGTGGGAAAAGAGCTCTAGAAATGGCCAATGCTATGTATCCTGGGGTACCCCATAAACTAAAACAAATAGACAAAACTGAGACCACATGGCACAGACAAAACAAAATATACAAAGTTCTAGTAGGCTTGAAACTTTTCTTCCATCTGTCTAGGATTCAGGGGTGAACTTAAATCTGCAAATAAACACACTGTTATATGACAAAAAAAACCAAACAAAAAATGCACACATGAGCAAAGTATATTTACAAATAATGCATATTCATCTCATAGGAAAAGGCATAATACTAATGTCTCCTTGGAGCGTCTCTATCTCTGCAATGATAAAGAGGATCCTTGGAGTACATTAAAAATATCTCTGTGTCAAAACTTGTCTAGGACAGCTATGTGTGTAATCTAACTGGCTGCTAAGAAAAAGAAGAAACATTTTAAATCAACATCATTATCAAGGTCACTTAAAGCAAAATTCATCCATGTTCCATTCAGGCCGACCTGGACCACATGTCTGCCACCTGGGTCCCACTGCGCTCAGGAGTGGGCACTGCTGTGAAGAGGTCAAGTGCAGGCTAGATGTGTCTTCTGTTGTCTGCACTGTAATGTCCTGGCATTCAGAGGCAAGGGTCAGATTCCAAAAATCATTATACATGTTTAGGACAGAGAAAAATGCACATTTGGGGTTAGATTTCAGAATAATTTCAGAGTAAGAGGCTGCCACTAGTACCACAGACTTTGAAACCTTATTTAGGTCTATAGTGAGCCTACTGGAGCCCTCTGGTCTGTATTTGTGGCTGAGGATCTTCGCCCTCTAACATGTGAGAGAATTTGGTATACCCATCTGTATAATTTTTCTTGCACTTTATTGAAAATTTAATAAAAATATTTAAACATATATTTTGCACACCTCATTGCTGCCTTTTCAGCTACATTTTGATACGTACCACCTTATCCATTAACAATTTATTCTGATATTGTAACATTGTTAATGCATTCTGTTGATCACATATACTCCTCTCCAATCTCCCTACCTTCTGCTCCAATTCATCCTTCAACTCATGTAATTTTCTCCATACTGTTAGCAACACCCATCCCCATCGAGATATGCCCCCTCGCTCTTTCCCCTTAATAGTTTTCAGATTTTGAAAAGGTTGCATACCTCGGGAGGGTTACCTTCCCCAATAGCAGATTGCCATGACTCACAGAGTCCAGTTTCAGATGAAGTATGCAGGCAGATTGATAGGCTTAAGAGCAATAAATCCCCGGGACCGGATGGCATCCATCTGAGGGTCATCAAGGAACTGAAAGGGACTATAGCTGAACTGCTTCAAATAATAGCCAATCTGTCAATCAAATCAGAGACTGGAAGGTGGCGAATGTTACGCTGATCTTCAAAAAAGGTTTGAGGGGAGATCCGGGAAACTACAGACTGGTGAGTCTGACCTTGGTACCGGGAAATATGGTAGAGTCATTAATAAAGGAACGCATCATTGATCACTTTGACAGACACGATCTAAGGACCAGCCAGCATGGCTTCAGCAAAGGAAGATCTTGCTTGATGAACTTGCTGCACCGAGCCCTGCGGCACCCCACTGGTGACGCTCTTCCAGTCCGAGTATTGTCCATTTACCCCCACTCTCTGTTTTCTATGCTCCAGCCAGTTTTTAATCCACGTGAGTATTTCACCCTCAATTCCATGGCTTGCAATTTTCCACATGAACGACTACTTCGGAAAACTGCGAACTATGGAATCAAGGGTGAAATACGTGTATTACAAACTGGTTGGCGGATAGGAAACAGAGAGTGGGGTAAATGGACAATACTCGGACTGGAAAAGCATCACCAGTGGGATACCGCAGAGCTTGGTGCTTGGACCCATGCTCGTCAACATATTTATAAATGATCTGGAAATTGGTACGACGAGTGATGTGATTAAATTATTCAGAGTAGTGAAGACACAGGGGATTGCAAAGATCTGCAACGTGACATAACCACGCTTGAGAAATGGGCAGCGACATGGCAAATGAGGTTCAATGTGAATAAGTGTAAGGTGATGCATGTCGGTAACAAAAATCTCATACACAAATACAGGATGTCTGGGGCGGTACTTGGAGAGACCCCCCAGGAAAGAGACTTGGGAGTGCTGGTCGACAAGTCAATGAAGCTGTCTGTGCAATGTGGCAAAAAGGGCGAACAGAATGCTAGGAATTATTAAGAAGGGGATCATGAACAGATTAGAGAAGGTTATCATGCTGCTGTACTGGGCTTTCGGGCACCCTCACCTGGAGTACTGTGTCCAGCACTGGTCACTGTACGTGAAGAAGGACACAGTACTACTCGAAAGGGTCCAGAGAAGAGCGACTAAAATGGTTAAGGGATTGGAGGAGTTGCCATAGAGAGAGATTAGAGAAACTGGGCCTCTTCTCCCTTGAAAAGAAGAGACTGAGAGGGGAAATGATCGAAACATTCAAGATACTTAGTAGATAAAGACAGGTTGGGAGAACAAGAGGGCACTCTCTAAAGTTAAAAGGGGATAGATTACATAGAAACATAAGGAAGCTCTTCTTCACTCAGAGAGTAGTAGAAAACTAGAACGCTCTTACGGAGTCTGTTGTAGGAGAAAACACCCTCCAGGGATTCAAGACAAAGTTACACTGGAAAGTACGCAGGTGAGGCTGGACTCATTTAGAGCACTGGTCTTTGACTTAGGGGCTGCTGCGTGAACGGACTGCTGGGCACAATGGACCACTGGTCTGACCCCACAGCGGCAATTCTTAGGTTCTTATGACCACTTAGTGGCCACAATTTTATATATACTGTTATCCCATCCTAGTATAGAAGGAATAAGATATTCTTTTATATTTTTATCTTTTTGTCTCTATTATCACATGACTACCCCACTTCTGGTACTAAATTTCTGTAATGCCAAGTTCGTTAGGTAGTCAGCACTTCACGGCATACAAAGAAACATACACAAGGTAATGCTTATTATACTAATTTAATTGTTACATAAATTGCATTGCAGTAATATACAAAACACAACTGATTTAGAACAACTTCACCATGACTGCAGCAACACAGCTCCTCACGGCCGGGAAATCCCCCCTTTTTAGGCAGCCAGTGGACCGGGTCAATTGTGGGACTCTCCCTTTATGGCTCGCCGATGGATTCCGAGGGAAGTCCTGCGCTTGCTCCTTTTATACAGGTTTCACCTTACTTGCTACGTGACTAACTTCACATTATTTGTTACATGGCTAACTATCATGCCTTACCCTGTGTTTCTGCAGTAAACAGCAGGCTTGGAGGATCCAAGATGGTGTCTGAGAGCAGGACGCGCTGAGCTGCTTGTCCCAGAATAGCGATTGTTTGGAATAATTTCTAGAGGTATTCACTTACCGCGATGCCTAAGAGATGGGGCCGGAGTACTGTTTCTGCCTCGCGGCGCCCTTGAGCCCCGGGTCTCGGAAATATTCAAGATCTTCTGTGGCGCATGCAGGAGGTCACTGCAACATCGGATGGCGGCCTGTTGAGGACACAGAGAGGCGAACCCGCGGTGGATACTCCTGGGCCTGACACTACTCTAAGCACCGATGTTAGGGCACCACCCCCGCAGCCTCAGATCACTAGCTCTCCCAGGGGTGGGGAAACCCCGGATTCAGAGGTTTTCTCCTCTCCAGAGGCAAGGAAGGATCTACAGGAGAGCTTGGAGGCTGGGGCTCACACTACAAAGGCCCCCATAGAGATATCTGGGGCAGTACCATCTCAGAATGAGGGGGAAGGACAGAAGACAAGCCCCGAAGAACTTCAGAACGGTGAGCACTTTATATTCACACAAACCCCAATTGTATTGATTAAACCTGCAGAAGTAACTCTAGATTCTATTTGGTACTTAATGGCTGGTTTTGTTAAAAATATTACTCCTACTTTTCAACAAATCGAAGGAAAAATTAAGGAGCATAATAAAGAATTGAAGGACTTAAGAAAAGAAATGAATACTTCTAACTCATCCATTCAGAAAATAGAAAAGGAAATTATAACATCGAAACAATTGCAAGAGACTTTAGTTAAAGACAATATTAACCTAAGGAAGAAGATTTAAATGCTTGAGAACAATTCACGTAGTAACAATTTGAGGTTAATTAATTTTCCAAGACTTGATTTGGTAACACCTAGAGATATGCTTAAGAGATATCTAGTGGAAATTTTGGAGATACCTGAAGAATCATTACCACCATTCTCACGGGTTTACTATTTGCCTGATAAAGAACAAAACCAACAACAAAAAGCAAAATCTTCAGACCGAGAACCCTTAAATATCTCACAAATTTTAGAGACATCTGAGAAGGATAAGGCATTATCAGCCACTATGATTATTACCTTAGCCTTGCCAATTGATAAAACATGGTTGTTAAAACTTACTTTAAAAACAGACAAAAAAGTTTTCTTGATCACAAAATACAAATGTTTCCAGACTTGGCACGGGAGACGCAAAGGCGCTGCCGTGAATTTCTTCTTCTGAAACATGGGGTTTTATCCCTGAGGGCGACTTTTTACTTGAAACATCCGTGTAAATGCATTGTGTGTTACCGTATGTGTTTTTTGACCCATCCCAATTGACAAACTTTGTGGCAATGTCTCGTCTGAATGCAAATAATCTTTGAGCCCTATAACTTGATTATTGATGACCTCATTTCACTGCTATAGCTCTCAGATTCTAATGTATTATCATTATTTTTCTTTATTATTTCGCCAATTTTTCTTTGATTCTTGGATCCTAAGTTGAGGACTTGAGCATAAATAGTAAATTTGTTAACTTATGAGTTATATGTGCATTGTATTTGATATCTATTCTATTATTGCTTTCTGTACAAGTGTAATACCGGTACTTGAAATTTAAATTGAAAAATCAATAAAAGATTTAAGCATAAAAAAACAGCAGGCTTGAACATTTGAGTCATTACACTTTAAACCAAGATAAGATTCCAGCCTCCACCGGCCTCCACCCCCCTAATGAAGTATGAGATTCATTGTTCATGCTGATTACACCAAATTCCACAAGCCAGCTTCTGGAAATGGCTGCACAATATTACACCTGTTAGGCTGGCAAGAGTGCTACAACATTCCCAGTGTCAAAGCAGGAAATGACTATATGTAAAAGTGTTCTTACCTTGGCATCTCTGGGAAGTATCGATGCTTCCCACAACAGCCAGTGTTCCAGGGCCCACTACGACCAGTACCTCATTCTCAAGGACACTCAACTTGAAGTTGCCGCCAAGACCTTGTGCAGCAATAAGCTCTGCCTTCCGCCGAACTTGCCTCTGCATGGCACGCTACTGTTTTTTTAAGGGCCTCTACATCACGGTTCTGATGGTACTGTAGATAGCATCGATCTTATTTCAAATCCTCCAGATAGCCTGCTGGCCTTCTGACCCAATATGATCTGCTTCCCTCCCAAAGAGGGCATCATACTTGGCCCCATCTTGGGCCACTATGATGCACAACTCTCCAGGGAGAAAATTTGATTTTCTTTTTGGAGGCATGTCGCAAAGTACATACGGCTATCTATGCAACATATATAAAACACTTTAATGATACACCCCCACAAGACGCCTAAGTGGCACACCCAAAGGCCGGCCAATCAGCTGAAACATTTGCAGCGGGAAATCCAAATGGCACTGATGACATCATATGCTGCCTACGTGATTATGACATCAGATGCCACTTAGGCACCTGAAAAGGCTCAGTCAGACTTTAGGACTCCCAGTGTGTGTTAGTGCTTATGGTGATTTGTGAGACCTTGTCTTTGCTGATTCTCCTTTGACTTTTTTGTACCTTATATCTGCCACAACTCTCTCCATTCCATTTATCCTCTCCTGTTTCATAGCTTCTGCCTTTTACTTTGACCACAGGGCCATTAGCAGCTATAGTACTGAATAATGTGCAACAAATGTGTTTCTAAAATTTTTCCTCTTTTCCCCTCAATTTAGGTGACTGTGCCTATTTCCTCAGAGACTGGCTACTGTATATTCCCTGAGGCCATAGCAGGTCTGCTAGAACAGGGCTCAGAACACCAGCATGCACCTGGCTAGGTTCACAAGAGATAGGGTGAGATTTGAACCCACAGCTTCAGGGTGCTAAGACTGTCACTTTAACTACTACACCACAGTGAGATATACAGAGTGTGTCACCCCATACTATTCATATAAGCTAAGCAGGCCAGGAAGAAAGGGAGGACAGATTGAGAGATCAGGGGTTAACCTCCTTTGCTTTCCGTGGCAAAGTGCTGATATCTGGCCAAGTTTTCCTGAATTCCATTGCTTTCAGTAGAAATAAAACCTGAATTTCTCAATCAGTCCTCTTTTTTTCTGAAGTTATAGGGCTTGTTACAAGTTGGGGTACTTCTCCAATGTGTTAACTTCTCCTCTTGTTCCTTTTTAGCTGTTTTGGATTGACCAGCCATCCTCCTCATGTGGCTATGCAAAGATATTCTGGTCATATAGTTCTGGCTGCGGTATTGGCAGATCCTGTAATCTATTCCTGATATTTGTGCATAGGTGACTAACTGCTTCCCATTGCTACAGTGTGTTTGTGTTTTGGGGGAAAAAATCTTTGGCTGACATTTTCTCACTTCCCCTAACCTTCCTGATTAAGAACCCCTTCCTTGTTACACACCTAGATTGCTTTCTTTAAGTTTTGGGAAGTGGGTACCATATGGCTCCAGAAAAGGAGGATGGATTGAGAAATTTTACTATCTGAGACCTCCTTACTTCCAGTGTACTCAGTGGAAAGAAGAAAAACCCAGATGTCTCAATCTGTTTTCCTTTTTCTAGATCTCTCTTAGCTGACAGTGTCCTCACTATCTCTGAGCAGCCCCTTACAAAACCTTTTACAGATCAGATCAGATCCAAAATCACTAACAAAATATCTACCGTTACAAACTTAGCTAGTCCTTCTGAAAATGACAATATAATAACTAGGACATTTCACGCTACACTATCCAATTTCCTCCTTCCATCTTTAAAAGCTATTGAAAACATTTTATACTGTATTAACATTAAAGGCT
Organism: Geotrypetes seraphini; assembly: GCF_902459505.1. NCBI lineage: Eukaryota > Metazoa > Chordata > Amphibia > Gymnophiona > Dermophiidae > Geotrypetes > Geotrypetes seraphini. The sequence goes on along the minus strand of NC_047084.1, from coordinate 397,484,763 downwards.
CCAAACTAGAGCCCATTCCTCCATTTTTTTTTAAACAACATTTTACAGTATTCGGGCCATATATTCTTCAAATTATTCATACTTGCTTATCTACAGCCAATATTCCACCAGACTGGAAACATTCTATCATATCTCCAATCATAAAAGATCCAAAAAATAATCTTGACAATTGCTCTAACTACCGTCCAATAGCAAATCTACCTTTTCTATCCAAGCTAACCGAAAAAATCGTGTTTCAACAATTGGCTGATTATGTTGAAAAAACGCATGTACTCCATCCTAATCAAACTGGTTTCCGAATAAACCATTCTACAGAATACTCTTTACTTGGTCTCACTACATCTGTAAATTACTATCTTGACCATCATAAATCCGTTCTACTAATCTCCTTAGATCTTGCTGCAGCGTTTGACACCATTGATCATCATCTCTTATTGCAACGCCTTTCTTCTATAGGTGTAGCTGATCAAGCCCTTGAATGGTTTCGCTCTTATTTTCTTGACAGAGCCTCTACAGTACATTTCAATAACTCAGTTTCAAAATCCTATCATTCTAACTTTGGTATTCCACAAGGCTCCATTTTATCACCTCTTTTATTTAATATCTATTTGGCCCCTCTTCTGACCCTCTGTCAATCAATAGGGTTTACTGTTTACGCCTATGCCGATGATCTTCAAGTTAGTTAAGTTTATTAGAATTTTATATACCGCCTATCAAGGTTATCTAAGCGGTTTTTACAATCAGGTACTCAAGCATTGCACCCCATTGATCCAATTAGCCAAACTGAGATTCAGTCAATTAATCATAAATTAAGTAAAGTCCATGACTGGTTAAATACTAATAAGCTTTCTCTAAACATTTCAAAAACTAATACTGTCCTCTTCCCCGGGAAAGAGGGAGCACAATTAATTTCTCCAGTCATCATCGAAAACATTCCACTTCCACCAATCACAACTACTAAATTCTTAGGTGTCCTTATAGACAATAAGCTAACATTTCGACCACAAATTAGTGCATTGGTTAAAAATTGTTTTTATAAATTAAGAATGATTCGATCATTGGCCCCTCTTCTTGATATTAGTTCCCTGAACGTTCTGATCCATGCACTTGTAATATCAAAAATGGACTATTGTAACTCATTATTAAAAGGGATCTATCATAAAGACTTAAAACGCTTGCAGCTTATTCAACACATGGCCATTAAGATAATCTCGGGCGCAAAGAAATTTGATCATGTTACCCCTTTGCTTCAAAATGCCCACTGGTTGCCTGTCCCACACAGGGTAACATATAAAATCACCCTTCTGACATTCAAAACTTTGCAGACCAATACACCAGCATTCATAGACAGACTTTTGATTCCTCCGAGAGCTTTAAGATCTATTTCTCAATACAATCTTAACACTCCTTCTTTAAAAATTATTGGCACACGTCGCACCTCCACTTTTTCTGTGACAGCCCCTATGATCTGGAATGCTCTTCCATTATACCTAAAAATGGAAAAAAACTTAAAAAATTTTAAAAGCAACTTAAAATGCTTTCTTTTTAAAGATGCTTTTAATTGATCTATTGTATTTTAGAGATTAATTTATACTTGTTTTTTTTTTACATTTTCTTTCCCAGTCCCTTTTGTGTTTACCTTAAATGTTCCTCACATTTTCTATATCAATTGTATTTCCCCCTCTTTCCCTATTTGTGTCCAGGGGCCCGTTGGTCAGTATTTACCTAGTATGTAATTGCTGTCAGTCTTGTAGTTTTCATAGGAAAGTATGTTTTAATTGTTATATTTTTGTTTAAATGTTATTTTAAACTTTGTACAACGCTTTGTAGTTTCGAAAAAGTGTTTAATCAAAAAACTGAATAAACAATAAACAAACAATTGCACCAAAGTGACATTCTCCCCTTTGTCAGGTAGGTTGCTACTTCATTTGGACCCAGGAGTGGCTTACTCAGCATCATATCTGTGTGTGTATCTGGGATCCATCTCCTTGTGCTGCAGTTGCATAATGTTACACTCACATCCTGCTTTCCTGGATAGTGTGATTATTATAGATTTTTGAGTAGATAGAAAGTAATAGAATTATGTAGACCAATAAAGATCTTAAAGGTTTCTTAGTGACCTTGTGCTTATTTGCAAGAGGAAGTCCAAGGCCATTTCAGATGTAGTAGTAGTGTTGTGCTAGGGTTCAGGAGATACTATGTAAGTATCTCCCTTTCACTCTGTCCACTAAACTGAAGATAGCAGACAGAGAAAACCACACAGGACACCTATAAACCAATGTAAAACTTATTTAATAAAACAATGAAAACTTTAAACTTTTTAAAAACTATTTACAATAACAAAAAGGGAACGAGAGGGCAGGTGACAACAAGAACAGCTAGAACTACCTCAGGAGAGGGAGGAGGAGGTGTTGAAATGACAGTCATTGAGAGAGCTCATGGCATGCCCTTGTTCACCAGTCAGGATTACGTGGGCATGCTCCAGTCTGTCCTTTCAATGACTGTACCTCCCATATGAGGGCAGAGATGGCATCCCTCTTTCTGGCCCTCTTCTCCAATTGAAGGTTTCCAGGGACAGGGTCATCTGCTGTTGCAGGTGCACCTGTCCCTGGATCCCTCTGTGTTGGAGAGGGGGGGAGAGAATGGAGGATGCTAGCCCCTCCTGAGGCCAATCATGCTGCTCTTGGGGTGGGACAGAGAGGAAAGGGTATGGAATGGGGTCTGCAACTTGAAGGGCAGGAGAATGAGGGGTTTGGGTGGGGGGTGAGGGAAGGTGCTGGTCTAGCTAGGGGGCCAGTTGTCGGCCCTGCCAGGGGCCCTGGTGGTGGTAGTGGCAGTGGTGATGGTAGGAGTCCAGGTGGTAGTTGCAGTGGTGATGGTGGGGGTCCTGGTGGTAGTGGAGGTGGAGGTGGGGGTCCAGTTTGTGGCAGTGGTGGTGGCTCAGCTGGTGTCAGTGGTGCTGACTCTGCTGGGGACCATACCAGGTACTATGGTGGAGAGTCTGCTGGCTCTTCCTCCCCAGCCTCTTCCTCTTCGCGGCTGGCTCCTTCATTTTCTGAAGGGGGTGCTTGCGCTACTGCTTCAGCTAGACAAGAAGGAAACAGGATACAGTCAGGTAGGTATACTACACTTTTGAAAATGACATTGCTGCTTTCTTTTTTATTCAAATTTTAATAAAAGCACACACATAGCAAGGACTCCACTATAGGCCACATGCAGGGGAATGCATAAAATCATCAACCTCCTAGAAGGTACATTATTAACATTTGGTGACATTTGTGACGTCCACAAACCCTACTGCTAGGCCTACTTCTGCTAAACCAGTGCCTATTTCTAGGGAATGAAATAGAACTGTAAAGCAGGGGTGTCCAACCCGTGGTCCGTGGGCCGCATGCGGCCCCGTGAATTATTTTTTATGGCCTCACTCATGCTCGAGGACGATCCAATATTTTCCTCTGCCGCTCCCAGCTGTTTCCTGTCTTGCTGGCTCCCTCCTCCGTCTTGCTGCAGCGTTCATTCAAAACCATGGGCAGTGGCTCCTTCGTGCCTCCTGCAGATGACTCAGAAGCGTTCCCTCTGACGTCTTGACATCAGAGGGAACAATTCCAGATCAGCCACGGGAGGCGCATGGGAGCCACTGCCCGCGGCTTTGAGCGAACACTGCAAGATGGAGAAGTGAACCAGTAAGACAGTGAACACCTGCGCCCCAGAACTACTGTATGGCAGGGGACCCAGTGAACTTGTGCCTAGGAGCCCTCAACTAATTAATCCTGCCCTGATTAGACCCTTCTTCCAGTTCAACCACCAGTCCCAGCATCTGCCACCATCAGACCCTCTTCTCCCATCTCCTTCTTCATCTCCTCCTTCTCGATCTTCCAGAATCAGCCCCCTTCTCTCATCCTTCTTCTAGCCAAGTCATGAGATCTTTCTCCCGACTCAACATCCAGCCTCAATATTAGCCCCCTTTTCCCATCTGTAGCATCAGACTCTTTCTTAATCTATCTTCTGACACCATTAGTTTCCTTCTCTTTCTCCTGTCCTCTCCCCGATCCAGCACTTTCCCTAGTCTAGTCCATCATTCTTGTCCAGCACTACCCCTTTCTCGTGTTCCTTTGCCCACTTCCCTGAAAAGATAGTCTGGCATTATTCCTCGTGCCCCGCAAATAGTGTCTGTCGGTTATGGCTCTTACTGAGAGCACGTGAAAAGAAAAGCTACTCTGGCTGCCACTTAGGGTGTGAGTTCTAACGGAGGGAATACGGGGGTCTGGCCCACCCCCATTTCTTTTCTCTCTCCTTCCTGGGACACATGGATCTTTGCGTGGCTTGGATCCAGCTGGAGCAAATGGGCCCTGCTAATACGCTGTGAATGCAGATTTGGGAAACCTCGCAAGGTCTACGGGCTCAGTGCAGTGCGAGATCAGCTCATTGCAGCCCACTGCATTATCTGTGCTTAAACTCTTGTATCCTCTCCTTCAGGCCTGCATGTTACTGCTTTTCTTAAAAGGAAAAAATAAAAAGAGGAAGAAAGAAAGAAAAATAAAGGAAGAGAGAAGTAATTTGACTTGTGAAATGACAGGGCTGAACATAATAAGAGAACTGGAATTTAATCAATGAAGTCCCCATGGGAGGGGCCTTGGGATGAGAGAGTGTCTGCAGCCACTGGAGCCTTCAAAAAAGAATTGCCTAAAGCTCTTACCCAGGAGGAGAAAGATGAAGGCAGAGAGACAGGGAGCCAGTAAGATAAGAGATGCTTTTACAGAGTGAAAGTTGGATAACTTTTGGGAGTAGAAGGTGAATTGCTCTGGACTCTGGAGCTGCTCATTGATCTTTTTTGTTCTCTGTTTACCTGTGAGGGGGGTGGGGGGTAGAGGCCTGGTAGGTGTTGGCAGTGTGTTGAGGGAGACAGTTAAGGTTTGGCAGTGGGTGAGGTGTTAAGATGTTTTGTATTTTCTCCTCTATTAGGAAAGCTGTAGGAAACAGGATTCCTCACTTACTAGGGTTGTTGGGGTTTGTTCTCCTGGGCTTTTGTCCGACTGTCGCTCCTTGGCTTCTGGGCTCTGACTGTACTCCACCTCCTGCTGAACCCCTGGGCATGGACTCGGACCACTGGGGATCCCAGAGAATCACCACCATCCTACACCATTCTCACTATCTACCAGGGGTACCAGGCCCCACAAGGAGAAAGGAGAGTGAAGGGATTAGATGATGGAAGGGGGGATTGGAGAAGGGGGCAAATGATGGAAGTGGGGAGAACCTCTGCCGTCAGCATCAGGAACATATGGGAAAGCAGCGGTGAGGAGGTGAGGGGCCCTCACCTCCTCACCACTGCTGCTTTCCCACATGCTGGATGGGGGGCATATGCTGGATTGGGGAAGAAGACAGAGTTAATGAGATAGTGGAGGAGTGAAGGAAAAGGGTGGCAAGCTGTGAATAGACACTGAAAAGAGGGAACAGGGCCAGGGGGCCCAGTGTACTTGTGTGCCTAGGGGCCCTCAAAGAATTAATATTGACATGCCCAGAAGGGAGAAGGGCTTGAGACTTGAGAAGACTTGAGAGGGAGGGAGCATAAACTTAGGAAAAATGATGGAAGGAAGGAGGGAGGGGCATGAACTTAGGACACAGAATGAAGGGAAAGATAGAGGGCAGCATGAGCCATAAGATGGAAGAATGGAGGGAGTGAGGGAAAGAGATGCAGAGGTGAGGGAGATAATATAAAGGGAGAATTGGGTGTCTGAGAGAGGGAAAGAGACGGTGCAATTGTGGAGATAAAGAAAGCGAACTGTTGGGCAGAGAGAGGAGGGACAGAGACAGAGAGAGAATTATCAGACATGGTGGTGGGAGAGGAGTGAGGTAAAGATGCATGGGTGCAGAGAGAAGGGGAGAATATGCTGGGCCGAGGAAGCATCCTGGATGGTTTTTTTTGGGGGGAGGGTATTAAAAGAAGAAATTGTGGACCTGGGGAAGGGAGGCAGGCAGGCAGGGGAAGAGATGGGATAGGGGCAGTTGGGAAGAGAAAGAGAGAGAAGTTGGATTTAGGGATTGGAGAGAGGGAAAATGTTAGGCCTGTGGATGAAAGGCAGAGAGATGCAGCATCTCTTTTTTTCTCCATTTCATTGTTCAGCATCAAGGGGGAGAGAAGAAGAAAAACAGAAAAGAGAGGGAGCAAAATATTGGACCATGGAGATAGAGGAGGAGAGATGGAACCATGGGAGGGCAGGAGGGAAGAGAGCTGGGATAAGATGATGCTAGGGGATGGAAAGAAAGGGACAGGGAATTATAGCCTGACCAGTGGAGAGAGGGAGGAGGATTCTGAAAGTGGTGAGCCATGTGGATAAGGTCAAAAGGAAGATGACAAGATGAGTGCGAGAGCAATGAGTACAGTGTTAGAAATGTGGTAATAAGGAGTAGATAGCAGGAAATAGGTGGCTGGGAAAGGAATGAGATGGGAAATGGGAGAGCTAGGGACTGAGAGAAGATGGAGAATTGAGAGGTAGCTGAACATTTAAAAAGAAGAAGGATGACAAAGAAGGCAAGATTTGAATGGACAGAGGCAAAAAAGAAAAGAAAAAAGTTAAGAAAACTGAAGGAAAAATCAATACTTTGGAGATAGGCATAAGAAAGAAATGGAACGACAGAAGAGGAGAAAAAAATGGATGGCAGACATGGAAAGAGAATTAGTTGAAGATAGAGAAAAAGCAGAAAGAGAAACTGGTTCCAAAATGATGGAAAAACAAACCATCCAGACAACATGGTAGAAAAAATTGTTTTATTTTGAATTTATTAATTGGAATATGTTAGCTTTGGGATATGTGCATCTCAATTATTTTTGTATTCAGTGACGTAATAATATACAGCGGATTTGGGGGAGGGGCTGGAGCCCAAAATTAGTGGATGGGCACCAAACTTTTTCCCTGCCTGAGTGCAATTTATAAATACTTGAGCTAGTGGGGATTCTCAAGCCCTGCCAACTGAAGACATCTTCCTCCAGTCTGGCAACTCAAAATCTCCAAGCTTTGCAGCCAATAGCAATATCCTCAAGCTGCCCCTGCTTTCATGCATGCATGAAAGCCAATTGGGGGGGGGAAGGAGGGAAGGCAGCAGCTCTGCAATATTGCTGCCAGCTGCAGAACTTGGGAAGTTGGAGGGGGAGGAGGTGGCTGTCAGTTGGTGAGGCTTGGGGATTGTAGGGATCCCCAAGCCTCACCAGCTACAGCAGGGGAGATATTCATTTTGAGGGAGTCTAAGCTCAAATTGGGAGGCCCAAAAAATCAGTAATATTTACCCTGATTAAACGATCTTCCACGTGCGCTGCTGACAGCTGTTCCAGCATCCCCGCTCTGATGAGGCTCACCTCTGAAGAGGCTCACCGTAGCTGTAACAGAAGTGAATGGGAGAACCAGGAGTGCGTATCCTTGCTCATCAGAGTGGGGATGCGGAAGCCTGTGGCTGCTCCCAATGTCAGCGGCGTACGTGGAGGATCACTCAGTCAGGGTATTACTGCTTTTTTGGGTTCCTCTCCACAGTGTCCCTTTAATGAAGGTTTATTATTAGGTACATACATCTTCTATATTAGTGATTGTAGATTTGTGACCTGCTCAACCTTTTTTTTGCTCATTGTCTAATGTTAGTGTTTGTACGGCCCCAGAAAAAAAATTTTCGGCCAGTGCGGCCCAGGGAAGCCAAAAGGTTGGACACCCCTGCTGTAAAGTCTTGCAAGCAGACAATAGGAAATAGTGCAGCAGCAGTTCAAAGTTCTACTTATTATTCCTTGTACAAATTTGCTGAGGAAAAAAAATCACTTTTATCCTACAGCAGAGCAGGCTGACACAAGGTTAAAGGGAGGGGAGGAGCCAGCAAAGCTGAAGTACACCAGGCAGTGCCGGAGCCCGGGATGAATTCTGCCAGGCACATTAACAAACTCTGAGAGAGTTTATGTTCCTGTCCCCCTACCTCGCATAAAGGGTCAGCCAGAAACACACAAGCAAGCAAGGAATCCAGTTCCCAGAGAAAGGTTGGTTGTGAGAAATGAGGGGTTCCACAGGCTGGGGGACAGAGGAAAAATTGGTATGGAAGGAGAAATTGGTTAAACAAATGATCCTTTTGATAAGAGGATTGAAATGGAGGTTTGAATGAATGTTTGGGGACAGGAGTGTGAATGGGCTTTGGTGCTGCTGGGGGGGGGGGGATGGAAGGAATCCCAACACAGCTGAAGTTTGGAGCCAGGTTTGAAGCCAGTAAGGCTGTTTCAGGCCCAAAGCTTGTCCCTGTTCTGAGTGACTGAACAACTGGGAACTCGGGTGGAGTATAAGGTCATTTATTCTGTATAAGGGCAGTGAAAGTTCCTACACATACTGATCCCTAGCTATAGAAAGTCAGGGCGGTACAGTGAAAATTCTCTTTGGAATGTTGCTACCAAAGTATACAGAGGAGAATGTGAAGGCAGACGTACTGACCAGTGTGGTCTGTGGCAAAGGGAGGTGGACTTGGTTCCCTGTTGCAGAAGGCTATGGGACAGAATTGAGTGCAATTGTTTATTTTCCTTGTTTTTGGTGAGGAATAAGAAAACTCCTAACTTTTGAGGATATTAAGACATAGGACTTTATGAAGTGTCAGGTTGGTTTGTGTCAGTTCACCTGTATGAAGAAATGTACAAGAAAAAACACAATTTTTTTCTTTTTTGGAAAAGGGAATGGCTCAGTGAGTGTATCTGAGAAACCTGCATCACCCCATTGACACCCTGTGGAGAGCGGATCAGTGGGTGTGTTGTGGGTGTCGGGGTCTTGTTTGTTCTATTTTCTATACTGTTCCTCCAGAGGGGATCAGAAGAGTTAACAAGATATTTTTCCCCTATCTGTCCTGGTGGCCTCACAATTTATCTAATGGCAATGGAGCTAAGGGTGGGTCAGGTGACTTGGGCAGGCTCACAAGAAGCATTGTGGGTTTGACCTCACAATCTCAGGGTGCTGAGGCTATAGCTGTGCCACTCTAAAAATTGAAATGTAGCATAAGTGAGCCAAGTAGAGGACAATGAAGCCATTGGGACATCACATTGGAGGATGGCTGTTATTGGTGGAAGGAGGCATTATGATGTCACAATAGCGGCTCTGGTTATCAGAAGCTGAACCTTTTCACATGATTTAATTATTCAGTTATCTCTACTGTTCTCTCAGAATGGTTTACATGCATTTATTCAGGTACACAAGCATTTTCCCCTATCTATCCTGGTAGGCTGACGATCTATCTAATGTACCTGGTGCAATTGAGTGACTTGGCCAGGGTCACAAAGAGCATCATGAGATGGGGCAGTATCATTAACCATTGTGCCACACTCTCCCTGCATACTATCTGGCATATAGGTGGACTTATTACTCACCGGCTTCAGCGCGCAGTTCCTCCCATACCCCCTGCAGGAAGGCTGCTCCTGGCACTTTAGTTGCTGACCGCGCTTTCATAGATCTTCAACCTGGATAATGGAGAGAGGGAGGGATAGGATGAGTGCCATATGTCTTGACCTCTATAATCACAGAAAAATGAAGTCAAACATATGCTGGCCTCCAGTGATACTAGCTACTGATAGGGTAATAGTAGAAGCCCCTTAAAATATGTGGGCAGGCTGTAGCTTTAACCACTGTGCCACAATCTCCCTAGACCTGTAGTCTGTGATACAGATTGATGCATACATATGCCAAAGGAAAATTGAAGGTACATATATCCTAGAGAAACTAGAGAAATGATTGTGAATCAAGAGGGTATAAGGTTGGCTTTTGAAATGACATGGTTTAATGCCTGAGGTAGGGATAATGAGTGCAGGCAAGCAAGCACTTTTAAAATTTTCTTTCCTTTGGCAAAGTTGATTTCAATATGTTTCCATTACAAATGACATGTTGGTGGCACTAAAGTTGCTTGTGGGACAGAGGTAAAAGTGCACATTGTGAATGGGGTTGTGTAAAAGTTGTGTGCTGAAGAAGTTGAGTTTGTAAGTCTAAATCCCAGTACTGCTCCTTTTTGATACAGGTTTAAAGATTTTTTTTTTTTTTTTTTACATTATCATTTGTATGAGGCTGGCTATGAATACTTACGGATCGAGGGCCAGCGTGTTGAAGAAGTGGGAAAGCGGCCAGCATGTTGAAGTGCCTGGTGAGTCTCTCCCAGGACTCCCTTACTGGAGGTAGCTCCTCCTGTGTCCAGGCAGTACAAAATAATGATGCTCATGGGGGAGGAACAGCCTGGCAAGCAACCTGGAGTCTTCAGTGCAAAAATTTGGTTGCCTCCTAGAAGCCATGTTGCCAGAATTAACTGCGTAGTACAAATCAGTGATTCAATGTCACAATGCAAAAACGCGATTACATCATTGCGCACCGCTAGGGCATGTTAGGAGCGGCCTACGAACGGTGCAGCATGAACGCCGCCACTATACGCATAAGGATGCCTAAACCAAAGCATTTAATATAACTTCTGGTTTCTGAATTGCTGTAGTTTTATGGCTCATTGTGTAGCACAGCAGTTAGAATGAACTTTAGCATATAAAACTTGTGTGGGTTCAAATCCCCCCATGTGCTTCAGCTCACAGAATACATATTTAAAAAGAAAATACAAGCTACATACCTATAAAATATTATACTGCTGCTAGCATCTTTTCATACATATAATAATTTTAATGTTTACACATTGCCATACTAAAAAAATAAATAAAAAATGTGAGGTTATCAAGTGTTTTGGGGGCGCTGGTGAGCACCGTTTGTGATGGACGTGTGGTGAGTGAGCTCCAGCACCATCTTGTAATAAATAAAAAAAAAACCACTATATTTTTGTGTTTAATTTTCACTTTTTGGAGCATTATCTAATTAACAACCATGTCTACAGCAAAGCCCGGTAAGCGCAAAAGCACTGAGCCCTCTTTTCCCCAGAAAAATGAGGATGGCAAAAGCGATGAGGCCTCCTCTGCCACTATCATGGAGGAGCTCTGTTCAATTCATGGTCTTATAATAGACAAGAAGCATGATATATCAGATATGAGAGAAGACCTTACCAATCTATGGGAAGAGTTTAGTAATGTTAAACAGCGTACAGATACGTTAGAAACGAAAGTACAAGCTTTGGAGGATTCAATCAAGCTGCTTCTGAAACAAACCTCCTGCATCACCCATCTTGAACTAGCCCTGGAAGACGCTAACAGGGCTAAAAGCAACAGTTTCCGACTTCTCGGCTTACCAGAGGGCAGAGAAACATGTGATCTTATAGATTTTATAGCTGCCCTTCTGCCTGAGCTTCTCAAAGTCCCTGCTGAATCCAAAATCGACTTTGACACAGCGTACAAAGTGCCGCAGTACGTGGTGCGCCATAACAAATTCCCGAGACCGATTGCGGTAACACTTCTTCAGTCCCAAGTGCAGCTTCTCCTGCAAAAGGCTAAAACGTACTCACCGATCATTTTTGAAGGAAGCAAACTTCTGCTGGTTCCCAACCTTTCTAGAGAATCTGCGAAGAAGAGGAAACAACTACTGGCCTTCAGGCCTAAACTTACTGCGATCGGTGCAAAGCATGGCATGCTATACCCGGCCCGCATGCGTGTCACCTATCATAATTTAACTAAAGACTACACTAACCCAGCGGACTTGGCAGTCTTTATAGAATTGGTTCAACCAACTTCAATTGATAATACCTGAATTCCTGATCTGACTACCGGGCTACTCTATATTTACCTTATGGCAGGGGTGTCCAATGTCGGTCCTCGAGGGCCGCAATCCAGTCGGGTTTTCAGGATTTCCCCAATGAATATGCATTGAAAGCAGTGCATGCACATAGATCTCATGCATATTCATTGGGGAAATCCTGAAAACCCGACTGGATTGCGGCCCTCGAGGACCGACATTGGACACCCCTGCCTTATGGTATGACCTGTTACTGCAGCACTCAGATTGTTATCTAGTAATGCAGTGTTAATGCTCCGTTCATAATTTTTCTTATTGCTATATCTCACATGTTGATGTTACTCCACATTAGTGTTTTTCCTACAATGTGTACTATTGTTGCTGTCTATCCTCTATTATGCGTTCTCCCTTCTTTGCTTGCCTACCCATGGAGTGTAGCAGATGTTTTTTCCCTGTTAACGTTTTCTTTCTTGAAGGTTTATTGTCCTGTTTTAGGTATAAGAAAGTGCTCTTTATTGACTGTACTCTGTTTTTACTACCTCCTACCTACGTTTTCTTATTCATTATTACTGTTACGGCTCTATTAATATTCTCATAGAGTATCAAAATGCCAACACAATTTATTTCACTTACTATCATGTGGAGTAAAGTCTTAGCTTTCCATGTTTGTTGGCACCTTGTTAAGCTAGCCTGTACAGCCTGTGACTTGCCTTTTCCTTAAGATTCTTTCTCTCGAGCCTTCCTTGCTCTTTACTCTGTACTCTTTTGCTTTGGCTGTAATTCTTTTTTATTTATCTCTTCCAGTGACTGTGCTGTCCTTCAAATCCCAAATGATATCTTTACAATATACTGCTATAAAAGATTGATTTGTACTTTTTCTCCTCTCTCCACTGATTATATTGGTATTCTTTGGAAAATATAAGCTCAAAGATACTTCTTTCAATTTTAAATGGTTTACTTCAATGTAAGTGCTTTTCCAAACTATTATCAACTGTTTTTGATCACAGATATATAGCGACATGTAATCACTTTCTTCAAATTTTTATTACTTTTGATATGTATTATTGGTATTCTGTACTCTATTGCTATATATGCCCAATGCATTTCACAATATTAACCTTAGTTCGCCTATCCATAAGATATATAAGGCAGTTGCTTACATCACCTTCCATACTTAATGTACTTGGTATTTCCCTAAACATCATGAATAGCTCACATAACTTTGTATATTCAACTGTGTTGTTGTGCACCAGAGTACATCACAATTTGACTACTTATTTCATCCACTTTTCAGTCATGGATGATCTAGTATGGCAATACTACACAAACCCAACTGTATATATATGAGCATCTGGGTACATCATATTATGCTTACTTATTTTTTCTTCCTCTTGGTGTGGGAAAAATCAGAAATCATTTTTTTCTCTTTTTTCTATCACCCTACCCTTCCTTATGTCCTTTCCCTATATGTCTCTCCAGACTTTTAATACAATGTAAATTCTCCCCTTAATTCCTTATGTTTCCAGTTTGTCGCATCTGTCTTAAGTTGAGTTTGTTTTATTTATTGTAGTAATAATTTTAATAATGTAATTTTATCAAGATGTATATCGCTTTGAATCCAGATAAAGCGATTAATCAAATTTTTATTAAACTTGAAACTTGGGAAGACATACCACATGAATGTAGAGATGATGTGGTATACAAACCTAAGGTTTAGTTTAGTTTAACCCAACTGTAATTTTGAGCACCTGGGTACATCACATTATATCTACTTACTCTATCACCTTTTCGGTTATGGATATTATACCAGGCCAACATGGCATTAACCCAACTGTATTATCAAGCACCTGGGTACATCACATTATGCTTACTTATTATATCTACATCTTGTTCATGAATGATATACAACCCCAACGCTCCACAAACCCAACTGTAATACTCAGCACCTGGATACATCACAAAATATGAACTCCTATGTTGTTTTCCTGCTTCTCACTGAATGTAAAAGGCTTTAATAACCCAAAAGGACTAAAATATTACGATACACTGATCAGTATCAACCGGATATTGTATTTTACCAAGAAACTCACCTGTCAGCGATGGAGTCTTTAAAAAATTTGCCCCAACTGGGCCCACTCACCTCTTTTTTCACCAGCTACTGGCAAAAAAAAAAAAAAATGGTGTCACTACTCTGATATGTAGGAGGTCTGACATTCAGATTCTATCACATACCACTGACATACTGGGCAGATGGATTAAAGTGTATTTTACTATTGACACCTCTAAGCTCACAATTATAAATATTTATGCTCCAAATGTTGATGACCCTATATTTTTCCAATCACTGGCAGATATGATATCATCAATGAGAGATACCTCCTGCATTCTAGCAGGAGATTTTAATCAAATCACGGATATGAAGATGGACAGGAAATCTCATGCGCCCTACAGACAAACTAAAGCTTGGTCTAGTTTACAAGATCTACAATGCATAGCGAAACTGATTGATATATGGAGACTCTTGTACCCAGGTGAGAGTACGTTCACCTTTTACTCTCCCCCTCACTCATCCTACTCCAGATTAGACTATTTCCTCTCGAGCTATTCCCTAACTTCTAAATTGGTCCAAGCTGAAATTCATCCTATATCAATCTCTGATATAGGATCATCCTCACCTTCAAAGACATGGGCAGACCTAACCTAAAGGTCTTTGGTGTTTTAATTCATCTGTAAGCTCAGATCCGTTATTCATAGCACACACATTGTGGAATTTTTTGAATTGAATAAAGTGTGTGATACATCTTGGCATATCACATGGGACGCCTTTAAAGCTTATATAAGAGGCATTATAATTGCATATGTTGCAAAAGCAAACAAAGATGCACAAGCGAATATAAAGCACCTAGAACAAAAAATCCAAGAGACATAGTGTCTTCATGTAGCTAACTTAGGTAATCCAGAGCTACAGACCGCCCTTCACAAACTAAGATATGAATACAATCTCTGAGCACAAAGGCAGCTAAAGAAATATTTATGAAATCTGCCTGTTATTATTTGACTATGAACAAGTGTGGTCATCAGCTTGCCAACTATCTGAAAACTTGTTCAGAGAAAACAACGATACCTGCTATAAAAGACCACACAGAATTATATACCACTGAAAATCTGAACCAGGATCTTTGTGAAGCCTTTTTACAGCATTTACCACACCCAGTTCTTCATGAAACAGATTCTGAGAAACTGATAGATCCGATACATTCTTCACAAGTAGAATCAGCAATTCTCTCCATGTCCAAACACAAATCTCCAGGTCCAGATGGATTGACGGTTGAATTTTACATTACATTCATGGATGTTCTACTACCCGTTTTGACACAATACTTCTCTCATCTAATAGAAAAGGAAGTGGCATACAGCTTGTTCATAGAAACTCTGATCATTGTCTTGCTCAAACCGGACAAAGATCCATTACTAGTGCAAAATTATAGCCGCTATCGCTAATTAACATTGATGCCAAAATATTTGCAAAAATATTAACGACCAGGTTGAATGAAGTTCTTCCAAAACTCATCCATATACACCAGTGGTTCCCAAACCTGTCCTGGGGGACTCCCAGCCAGTCAGGTTTTCAAGATATCCCTAATGAATATGCATGAGAGAGATTTGCATATAATGGAAGTGACAGGTATGCAAATCTCTCTCATGCATATTCATTAGGGATATCTTGAAAACCTGACTGGCTGGGAGTCCCCCAGGACTAGCCAATGACAATACAAAGCTTTTTACACATGTTCTTGTCCAAGCTCAGGATATCCAGGATCCATTGGTTGCAATAGCCTTAGATGCAGAAAAGGCATATGACCGTGTAGAATGGTCATAAGAACCAGAGGTTCATCGTGCCCAGCAGTCTGCTTGTGCAGCAGCCCAATAGGTCCAGGACCTGTGTAGTATTCCTCTATCTATACCCCTCTATCCCCTTTTCCTTCAGAAAACTGTCCAATTCCTTCTTGAACCCTAATACCGTACTCTGTCTTATCACGCCCTCTAGAAGCGCATTCCAGGTGTCCACCACCCGTTGGGTGAAGAAAAACTTCCTAGCATTGGTTTTGAATCTGTCCCCTTCCAACTTTTCCAAATGCTCTCTCGTTCTTTTGGTTTTCAAAAGTCTGAAGAATCTGTCCCTCTCTACTTTCTCTATGCCCTTCATGATCTTGTAAGTCTCTATCATGTCCCCTCTAATTCTCCTCTTCTCCAGGGAAAAGAGCCCCAGTTTCTCCAGTCTCTCAGTGTATGAAAGGTTTTCTATACCCTTTATCAGACGTGTCGCTCTCCTCTGAACCCTCTCGAGTATCGCCATATCCTTCTTAAGGTACTCCAGATGCGGACGCACCATCAACTGATACAACAGCAGGATAATTTCTTTCGTTCTGGTTATAATATCCTTCTTGATTATACCTAGCATTCTATTTGCTCTCTTAGCAGCCGCTACGCACTGTGCTGGTCCTTTCTCTTCAAAGTAATAAGCTGGTTTGCTATACCTGATGGCTTCATCAAAATGATCAGAGTTCTATATTCCAATCCTACTACTAAACTTGGAATCATAAGAACATAAGAAATGCCTGCACCGGATCAGACCTGGGGTCCATCCAATCCGGTGACCCGCATACGCGGAGGCTCAGCCAGGCGTACCCTGACGCATACATTAGTCACTCGTATCCCTCAATGTGTCCTGCAAGAAGATGTGCGTCCAATTTTCCCTTAAATCCTAGAATGGTAGTTTCCTCCACCATCTCTTTCGGGAGAGAGTTCCAGGCGTTCACCACTCGCTGTGTGAAGCAGAACTTTCTGACATTTGTCCTGGCCGTGTCCCCTCTCAGCTTCAGGCCATGACCTCTGGTCCGAGTCTGGGTCACATTTGTCAATGTGAATAAGGCTATTTCTTGCTCTCCATCCTTTCCCCCTGCTGGTGAGTGAGCTTGCTCCATTTTGTCGATTCCTTTTAGCAATTTAAAAGTCTCTATCAGATCCCCTCTCAGTCTTCTCTTCTCAAGGGTGAATAATCCCAGTTTTCTGAGGCGATCCTTGTAGCTCAAGTTCTCCATACCTTCTACTAGCTTCGTCGCTCGCCTCTGGTATATTTTCTTGCTCCTTTGGACCATCAAAGGGAAGGAGACAGGGTTTCCCCCTGTCTCCTCTGCTATTTAATAGAGCCCTAGAACCTCTTCTAATAGCCATACGCTCTAATCCTAATATTATCAGTTTGCAAATTGATGATTTGTCCATCAAGTTGTCAGCATATGCGGACGATGTCCTTCTCTACTCATCTTTGGACTCCATTCCACATATCCTAAACATCATTAACCACTACTCATCTATATATGGATACAAATTCAACAATACAAAAATGGAGGTTATACTGCTAAACACTATTCCTTGTGGAGACATTATACTACAGATGGGTCTTAGATACACCCCGGACAAATTGAGATATCTAGGAATATTCTTTGTTTCCACCATAGAAGACACCAGCTCATATGCAGTGGACCACATCTTACAAATAATCAAGACGATTACAACACAATGGTCCACATTAAAGCTCTCTTGGTGGGGCCGATTGGACTCTATTAAGATGGTACTGTCTCCTAAAATCACATATATATTATCAATGCTATCTTTTCTCCTCCCTCTTATCACATACTCTAAGATGGAAGCTTTAATGAACAACTTCCTATGGAATCATAAGGTCTCTAGAATAGTGCTGAAAAAGCTCTAAAAACAATGGTGGAGTGAATTTTCCGAGTATATATGCATTTTTGTGCAGACAGGGCTCACAATGGCTGCTGGCTTCTGATTCTTCGAAGGTACCAACATGGCTCAAATTGGAACACAAATTGTATAACAAAGATTTTTTTTACTGCTTATGTCTTTTATTTCTCCAAATGCATCAATACAAAGTAATCCTGTTATGATGTCAACATCTTCAGCCATCAGAGAAATGGATGCTCTTGCGGACATCAAGTGGAATATGACCTCATCATCTTCCATATGGCTTAACCCACAATTGATAATTTATCCTCATGTTTGTCTAACATTGGAGACAGTGCAGAACCGCTAAAAATAACAATTGAAAATGTAATATGAGCAGTGATGGACATTATGTTACAAATTGTAGACCACAATTCAGACCAATAAGGTTGTAAGAGATTACAATGAAAGAGCATGATCTAGTATACCAATCTGAGCAGAGCAAGACCAATATAAATTGGAGTTACTTGTAGAGATTTTGGACAATATGCTCTATGATATAATGAGAGTAAGAGATGTTTACAACAAGAAACATATGTTTACAACAAGATACATAAGTTCAGAGCGGTTTACAAGAAGATACATGCAATGAGGGTAAGAGGAGTAATGGGAAGAGAAAAGCTGAAAACTAGTTGTTTATTAGTCGTTGATTGTAATTCTTTCTCATTGGAAAGACTTTACTGCACTGAATTATAATGAATGGTGGAACACTGTTTGTCTTTATGCAAAATATGAAAAAACTGTAGCTATCAATACGAATACCATACCTTCTTTCAATAAAACATGGCAGAGAGTGCTAGATTATTGTACCAATACTCACAACTGATTTATAATCTTTACTTACTATGGCCAACGATATTTACCTACTGTACCTATTATTCTGACTAGAGAATGACACGGTGGCGGTTTACCCGCGGCCACCGCATTTTAGCCGCGGGTCACCCGCCGAAAACGGGGAAGAAAACTAGCAGTCGCTGCGGCGACGGGGACAAGGTCATTCACCGCCCGCGGGGCGGTGAATGGTCTTGTCCCCGCAGTGAGGCATGAAGGATCGCGCGGTCCCCGCAGCTCACACCCGCCTGCCCAATCGATTCTAGTGTTTAGCCAGCTCTCTCCCTTCTCCTCACCTTAGTTTGTAGATTTTCTTTTTCGGCGACCCGCACGCTATCAGAGAGCCGCACACCCGCTGCTCAGTTTCGATCTTCTGCTCTGACGCAACCGGAAACAGGAAGTTGCAGCAGAGCAGAAGATTGAACACTGAGCAGCCGCGCGTGTGCGGCTCTTTGGGAAAGCGTGCAGGTCGCCGAAAAAGAAAACCTATAAACTAAGGTGAGGAGAAGGGAGAGAGCTGGCTAAACACTAGGATCGATTGGGCAGGCAGGTAGTGGCTGCGGGGACCGTGCGATCGCCCGTATTCCCGGCTCAAACTGGAAGGAGGGAGTGAAAGGGAAAAGGATTCTGGGCCAAGGGGATGAAGACAGAAAAAAAGCCCCACAGCAAGAAAGAAAGGGAAGGACAGGCAGGTGAGCCAGATGCTAGAAGCAGGGGGGGGGAAGAAAGAGGGGAAAAAGCTAGATTGAAAGAAGAGACACACTGGTATGGAAGAGGAAGATAGGGGAAATCTGGACACAGGAAGGTAACAGAAAGAGGGGAAATTATGTGCATGGGGCATAGGGACAGAGACATAAAGGGGACATGCCATGGGGATGGTATATGGACACAGGGGGGGGCAATGACAGATACATAGGGGAGATATTAGAAATGGAGAAAATAGGAGCACAGAAGCGAGATGGTTTGTGGGGATGGGACAGGGACCGAGCTCGCAGGCTCCAGTGGCTTGCACAAATTACATTGTAATGTGCCATGAAAATAAGAGGGAGGAAGGTAGATAAATAAGCCACGTGAGAGGAGCTGAAGGGTGGTAGAAAGGAACAGATGGTAAAGGAGGGAGGGAAGGGTGGTGGTGGAAAGGAATAGAACAGACATTGAAGGAGGGTGGAGAGGAACAGACCCCCAAGGGAAATGTGGAAGACAGAGTGGGAAGAAGACAGATGCCAGACTATGCGGGAGCGGAGAGAAGAAGATGGGTGCTAGACCAATTGGGGGGGGGGTTAAGGGAGAGGTACAGTAACAGCAAATGGAAGACGCAGAGAGAAGACACACAGTGGATGGAAGGAATTGAATGAGAAGATGTGGAAAGCAGAAACCAGACAACAAAGGTAGAAAAAAAAATTATATTTATTTATTTATTTTTTGCTTTAGGATAAAATAGTATATTAGTTGTGTTGATAAAAATTTATAAACAAAGCCCTGCCAGTTGAACATCTCTTTCTCTAGTTCAGCAGCAGGAACTTTGATTTATAAGAAAGGAATAAGCTAAATATTACAGTACTAAGGCTTATATGGATGCAGCGGGGACGGTGACGGGGCGGTGAATGGGATGGCAGTGGGGTGACGGGGCGGTGAAAGGGATGGCGGTGACGGTGACGGGGCGGTGAAGGGAACGGCGGTGACGGGGCGGTGCAGAGGATGGTGGGCCGGTGATGGGGCGGTGACGGGGACAGATTTTTTCCCCGTGTCATTCTCTAATTCTGACATACTTCTCTGTATACCTTCAAGAATTGATTGTACATTCCTGCAAGACTGTAAACTGTTTTTCTTGTTCTTTCTTGTTTACTTTTCTGTGGGAAAGGGAGTGGGAAAGGAGGAAAAAGAGGTAGCTGATAGGTTAAGCAGGTTCTTCTCGTCGGTCTTCAAGAGCGAAAACACATCCAATGTACCAGAACCCGAGGAGATCATAAGTGGGGATCACAATGAAAATCTGGAGCACAGAGAGGTAAGCCGTGAGGATGTCTTCCAACAGATAGATAGATTGAAAAGCGACAAATCACCAGGCCCGGACGGAATCCACCCAAGGGTACTGAAAGAACTGAGGAACGAAATAGCGGAAACACTTCGACAAATTTGTAACCTATCCTTGAAAACTGGGGAGATACCGGAGGACTGGAAACTGGTGAATGTCACACCTATCTTTAAAAAGGGATCGAGGGGTGACCTGGGGAACTATAGGCCGGTGAGCTTGACTTCGGTTCTGGGTAAGATGATGGAAGCACTGATAAAGGACAGCATCAGTGAACACATAGAAAGAAATGGACAACTGAAATCGAGCCAACATGGCTTTTGTAAGGGAAGATCATGCCAAATGAACTTACTGCACTTCTTTGAAGGGATAAACAGCCAGATGGACAAAGGGGAACCCATGGACATCATTTACCTCGACTTCCAAAAAGCCTTTGACAAGGTACCCCACGAGCAGCTACTTAGGAAGCTGCAGAACCATGGGGTGGGAGGAGATATACTCAGATGGATCAGACACTGGCTGGCAGGCAGAAAGCAAAGGGTTGGAGTGAAGGGCCATTACTCAGACTGGCAGAGGGTCACAAGCGGTTTTCCGCAGGGGTCGGTGCTGGGACCGCTGCTGTTCAATATATTCATAAACGACCTGGAAATGGGGACAAAGTGTGAAGTTATAAAATTCGCGGATGACACCAAACTCTGCAGCAGGGTTGGAACCACAGAGGAGTGCGAAGACCTGCAAAGGGATCTAAGTAAACTGGAAGAATGGGGAAATAAATGGCAAATGCGCTTTAACATAGAGAAATGCAAGGGAATAGGAACCCGATGTTCAGCTACAAAATGGGAGCATTGCTAGGGGAAAGTAATCTTGAAAAAGACTTGGGTGTGCTGGTGTATACAACAATGAAATCATCGGCACAATTGTCAGCAGCTTCAAAGAAAGCAAACAGAATGCTGGGCATCATTAAGAAAGGTATCACAACCAGATCAAAAGAAGTCATCATGCCGCTGTATCGTGCGATGGTGCGCCCGCATCTGGAGTACTGTGTCCAGTTTTGGTCGCCGCATCTCAGGAAGGATGTGGTGATACTTGAGAGGGTCAAGAGAAGAACGACGAAGATGGTAAAGGGCATGGAAGACTGCTCATACACTGACAGGCTGGACAAGCTGGGGCTCTTTTCCCTGGAGAAGCGGAGACTTAGAGGAGACATGATAGAAACTTTCAAGATCATGAAAGGCATAGAGAAGGTAGACAAGGATAGATTTTTTAGACTAGGGGGAATCACAAATACAAGAGGGCACTCAGAGAAACTGGAAGGGGACAGGTTTAGAACCAATGCCAGGAGGTTCTTCTTCACTCAGAGGGTTGTGGACACATGGAACGCACTCCTAGAGGATGTGATCGGGCAGAGTACACTACGGGGATTCAAAGAGGGATTGGATAAATTCCTGAAGGATAGGGGGATTGAGTGGTACAGATAGAGGTAGATAGGGTACAGAAAGAGTATGGTTAGAACAATAAGGGGTCTATAGGGCTAAATCTAGAAAACCAGACAGGTCATGGACCTGATGGGCCGCCGCGGGTGCGGACTGCTGGGCATGATGGATCTCTGGTCTGACCCAGCGGAGGCAACTTCTTATGTTCTTATGTTAAATGAAATTCTAATAAACATTATTGAACATAAAAAAATGTGAGGTTATCAATTGATATAAACAGCAGTATTTGAATTAACATCACATTTATTCAACCATACCTAAGATTCAGAGCCCTGACTTTTGGGACAATGAAAGTAGCACTTTAAGCCATTGAGCTAGCACTGATTTGTTGCAGGTGACTGTGATATCATAGCTAAGCAAATGATACGTTAGCAGATCACTAAGCTATGGTATGACAGGGCAATTAGAAACTCCTAAGTGGAAGCTGCTATGGCTCAATGTGTAAAAGCCACATGCTTATATTCCAGAGATTGTGGGTTCAACTCCCAGTACATCTTTTAATTGTGGCATTCTACCTTGCAGGTGCACCTTGATGATCTCACAATGAGATCAACATTATGCAGCTACACACCTCCTTTTGCAATGAAGTAGAAACCATGCTAAGGTTTGTATGTGTTTTTTTTCTGTTGTTAAGCTTTTGCAAATGAAGTTTTATGTATGCAGTCTATATAATTTTTAATGTGCTTTCTTTGCTTTCAAGAATGAGTTGATTGGAGCACTGTTTAGTGAGAAAAAAAGTGATTTTTTAGCAAGAAACCTAAAGCTGTGTTTTTCATGTGCAGTAATTATCAAATAACATTGCTGTTTGGCCAGAAAACTAGTAGGTTATGCACGTACTATTGTTGTATCGATGTGTCCTGTTTATGTGATGGTTTATTAAATGTATTTGGAGCTAAATAAAGCAAAAATAAAATCCCTGAACCCTATTTACAAGATCGCATTGGAAATGTCTATCAAACTAAAGTCTGTCTGAAGCCCAAAACTACGCTCATAAGTGTACCTCCATACAATGCCTATAAGACCTAGTTTTACAATTACTATGCAGCACACTGGTTAAGGTTACAGCCTTCTACACTAATGTTCCTAGTTTGAATCCAGCTCAGTAGCTCTGACAGAGAATAAAATATTAAACAGAATTAAAAAAAAAATCGCATGGTGCAACATTTTATATCTATAATGAAAAATGGTATAAATTCATCATTCTATAAAATACATCTAACATTTTACATCTATAAAAAAAAAATGGCATGGTGTAACATTTTACATAGAAAATGGTATAAATTTGTCATTCTAATAATGTCAAAATTATAACATTGAGGACATTGTATGGATGTCTATCTGCCATCTTTTAAAAAAAACCCGATTCTATAAAGTACATCTAAAATTATGGACGTCCAACTGACGCTGAGCGCTGCTCAGCATTCTTAAGCACGATTCTACAAAGTGCATCTAGTGGGGACGTCCAAATAAGGGCCTAAGGGCTTAGGATTGAAATGGAGAGGATACCATCAGCAATAAAGTTCCCATTTGAACAGGAATAATTATTGCAGAGAAGCACTTTGTCTGAGATCTTAATCTAAACGATTCTTTGGCAGACGATGGTCATACTCTCACTTCTTACCAAAGTACTGGAATCAGCTGCCTGCTAACATCAGATCCCTTGATGGTCTTTTGAACTTTAGAAAAGCAATAAAAACCTACCTCTTCATCTGACTCCTCAGGACAAGCTAGCATTCAGACGGTTACTCCCAAACCACTGTATTCTTAATAGATGCAGAGAACTAGAGACCCTGAAGAAACAAGTCAGACTCCTGGAGGGCAGAATCCTGAAACTGGAGGCACTTCAAGCTATGGAGGAGGAAGACAGAGATGCAGAGAACTTCAAGCTGCGGAGGAGGAAGACAGAGGACACCATCGAGGAAGAAGTCTGAGAGCTGGAAAAGTTCATAGAGGAGGCATACAGGGAGGCCATGGACTGGAGAATCACCAGCAACAGAGAGTGTGGACCGCCCAACGGACAACCACCAGGAAGAAATAGGTGATACAGCAGCGAGATCTGGAAACAGCGGAGGAAACCCACAAAAGACGAGTCCGGTGCAAGCCAATGCCAAGATGAGAGAAAATGGATGCGAACGAAGGACATAGACCTATGGCTGGAGAGATGGACATACACAAAGGACATGGACCTGCGGCTGGAGAATCAAGAGAAGATAGAGAGGACAGCAATCATCGTGGGGGACTCCATCATAAGACAAGTCGACAGCTACATAGCGGGAGGAAGACTGAATCGGCTGGTGACCTGCCTACCAGGTGGAAGAAGAAGATACGGCGGTGATGATCCATGTGGGGATGAACAACGTGAGCAGCAGGAACTACAACAGAGAAGTACTGAAGGACCAGTTCCAGATGCTAGGAAGGAAGCTGAAGACCAGAACACAGAGGATAGCATTCTCGGAGATCCTGCCAGTATCCAGGGCCGATGAGAAGAGGCAGATGGAGCTGCAAGCAGTCAACGCATGGATGAGGCACTGGTTTGTGGAAGAAGGATTCCACTTTGTGCACAACTGGACTACGTTCTGGGGGAAGAGCAAGCTGTACAGGAAGGACGGACTCTATCTCAGCAGAGACGGAATGAGGCTACTTGCAAGCAACATCAAAAGAGAAGTTGAGAAGTTTTTAAACTAGGAAGAAGGGGAAAGCTGATAATCTACCGAGAGAGAGAGTCGATGGTTCGGGAACCAGTATACCCGGAGAATACCATACAGGAAGATAGAGGGGAAGACTCACTGAAGGAAGATATAGGGGAAGACTCACTGGATCACAGGCAAGACAGACCGATAGAGACATAAGACGGAAGAAAATGCAAGAAAGAAACAGGTCACAAACTCAAGTGTATGTACATGAACGCAAGAAGCCTAAGGAATAAGATGGGTGAATTAGAAGCTATGGCACAAAAAGATAACGTTGACATCATCGGAATCACAGAAACATGATGGACTGAGGAAAATGTCTGGGACACTGTGATATCGGGATACAAGCTATACCACAAAGACAGAGTGGTTCAAAAAGGTGGGGGCACTGCCATATACGTCAAAGAGGGAATTGAATCCACTGGAGAGAACACACCACAACTGATGGATAAGTTAGAGTCTCTATGGGTCAAACTTCTGGGAACAAATGGACTGGAAACGAAGATCAGCATCTATCGACCCCCAGGGAAGTCCGAAGAAATTGACAGAGAAATGACGGACGAGATTAAATGCAACTGCAAGGGAGGCAACGCAGTTATCATGGGTGACTTCAACTATCCGGGGATAGACTGGAACCTAGGTACTTCCAGCTGCGCTAGGCAGACCAAGTTCCTGGATGCTGTAGGTGATTGCTTCCTGGAATAACTTGTCAAGAAAAATAGAAGAGGAAATGCAATACTGGAGTTAATTCTAAATGGACTACGAGGACTGGCACAAGATGTAGAAGTAGAAGGGACACTGGGAAACAGCGATCACAACATAATCCGCTTTAACCTGGATGCAGGGCTGAAATATCGGTCCAGAACGACGGCCACGGCATCGAACTTCCGAAAAGGGAATCATGAAGGGATGAGACTCATGGTGGGGAGAAAATTAAGAAGAGGATAAGCACTGTAAAAACGCTAGAGCAAACTTGGTCCCTTTTTAAGGACACAGTCACCGAGGCACTAAATCTACATATACCACGTATTGTCACTGTGTATCACAAGGCCAGGCCGGGCCCAAGCGGGAGTGGACAAAAGAGCCCAGAGCACACTACTCTGACTGAGCGGTTTATCAGTACTAATTAGAGTTGGTGGATCAAGTAAAAACACCCAGTTTTGCTTCCAACTTCAGCTTTCAAAACCCACAATTGCATTCACAGTTCAAAAAGGAAAAAACTTGCATTCCCAGTTATAGTCAAAAAATGACTCTTCTTTACCTCAGTGCAATAGTCCATAAATTCCAAGCTACTTTCAAAATACTTTCACGCAGTTTGATACAGTCTCTGGCTGGCAATCACTTTTGGCAGCTTTAGACTGGATCCGCTTCTGAACTCTTTGGATGCAGAGCTCAGGGCAGAAGGGAGTTCCTCCCACAATGACCGTTGGTTGTGGTCCCTACCAACTAGGACCCACAATCCAGTCTATGAAAACAAAAGGAAAAAGATCTCCAAACTACTGCCAAGGCTGGGCAGTGCTAATTGCCACAGCCTAGATACTCTGTGGTTCTTGCCCAAAAGGAATGCAAGGAACCCTCACAAGCCACTATGGCTTTCAGTAACCTCTCTTTTGCCTTGAAGGTTACAGAAACAGTTAGACCCTTAACTAGCACAAGCAGTCTCAGCTTAACTTCCTTTAAACCCCATCGTTTTCCATATCCCACTGGTCAGAATCAACATTTCCCTCTTTGAAGTTCATGACTTCCTCAGGGTCTAAAAAGTCTTCTAACATTTCAGCTTCCATATAGTTAGATCTGACCTGGGTGTTAGGCTGAGGTATGCTGCTGCGTGTCCTTGGAACTGGTCTCCTGTCTCCCTTCTGTTTCCTCTCCAGTTGTGGGTTGGTTCAGTGGCTGCCTCCTCTCTGAGCACTGCTGCTGGTCTCTAAGCCTCAGGATAATGAGCAACAGGTGTGACTTGTTCTCGATTAAATTGAGGGCTGAAATGTTCCTGGTGTTGTCAGGAATTGTGTCCCCCATGAATGTTAGGAGATGTGTGGTGCATCCTCCCCTAGGAACAATATCCTGAGTACTTTTAGTTCCCCTTACCCATTGTTCTCCCTTCTCTGATTCCGGTGAAAACAAATAGGTACTTCCTTGCTCTTCACTGAACCTGCCTTGCCTGGCTGTAGCTCTGAGCTGAGGTGTTGGTGTGGGTAGTGTTTTATCTCTTTGGGAGAGTATTTTCCCCTGCCTAGCATAGGTGCCCTTTCGCTACCCGGCTCAGTCCTACCCTGTGACAGTTTCAACAAAGGATCCAAGATAAAAAGAACAAAGAACCGGTGTGGCTCACTGTAGAGGTGAAGGAAGCGATCAGAGACAAGAAAACTTCATTTAAGGAATGGAAAAGGTCCCAAATGGACGAAAACTGGAATAAGCACAAACAACATCAACGCAGGTGCCATAAGGCGGTAAAAGGGGCCATAAGAGACTACGAGGAAAAAATAGCCAAGGAGACGAAAAACTTCAAGTCGTTCTTTCGATACATTAAGGGCAAACGACCTGCAAAGGAAGCGATGGGGCCATTGGATGACCATGGACTAAAGGAAGTGCTAAAAGAAGATAAAGAAATTGCCCACAAACTGAACACATTTTTTGTGTCTGTATTTACTGAAGAGGATATACGAAACAAACCAGAACCCATCAGGCTCTATGCTAGAAATGAAGACGGGAAACTGACAGGGCTGATGGTCAGTCTGGTACACAGGCAGATTGATAGGCTAAAGAGCGATAAATCTCCGTGACCGGATGGCATCCATCCGAGGGTCATCAAGGAACTGAAAGGGACTATAGCTGAACTGCTTCAACTAATAGCCAACCTGTCGATCAAATCGGGAAAGATTCCGGAAGACTGGAAGGTGGCGAATGTTACACTGATCTTCAAAAAGGGTTTGAGGGGAGATCTAGGAAACTACAGACTGGTGAGTCTGACCTCGGTACCGGCAAAGATGGTAGAGGCGCTGATAAAGGACCGAATCATCGATCACTTTGACGGACACGGCCTAATGAGGACCAGTCAGCATGGTTTCAGCAAAGGCAGATCTTGTCTGACGAACTTGCTGCACTTCTTCGAGGGAGTAAACAGGCAGATAGACAAGGGCGACC
The DNA here is from genome assembly GCF_902459505.1 of Geotrypetes seraphini. Taxonomy (NCBI): domain Eukaryota; kingdom Metazoa; phylum Chordata; class Amphibia; order Gymnophiona; family Dermophiidae; genus Geotrypetes; species Geotrypetes seraphini. The sequence goes on along the minus strand of NC_047084.1, from coordinate 397,457,120 downwards.
CGGTCGTCATTGTTTATATGGATTTTCTGAAGGCATTCGACATGGTTCCATATGAACGACTGCTTCAGAAAATTGTGAGTCATAGAATCTAGGGTGAAATACTCACGTGGATTAAAAACTGGCTGGAGCATAGGAAACAGAGTGGGGGTAAATGGACAATACTCGGAATGGAAGAGCGTCACCAATGGGGTGCAACAAGGTTCGGTGCTTGGACCCGTGCTCTTCAACATCTTTATAAACAATCTGGACATTGGTATGACGAGTGAGGTGATTAAATTTGCGGATGATACAAAGTTATTCAGAGTAGTGAAGACACAAGGGGATTGTGAAGATCTGCAACATAACATAATCAAGCTTGAGAAATGGGCATCGACATGGCAAATGAGGTTCAATGTGGATAAGTGTAAAGTGATGCAAGTCGGTAACAGAAATCTCATGCACGAATACAGGATGTCTGAGGCGGTACTTGGAGAGACCTCCCAGGAAAGAGACTTGGGAGTTCTGATCGACAAGTCGATGAAGCTGTCTGTGCAATGCACGGCAGCGGCGAAAAGGGCGAACAGAATGCTAGGAATGATTAAAAAGGGGATCACGAACAGATCGGAGAGGGTTATCATGCTGCTGTACCAGGCCATGGTGCGCCCTCACCTGGATTATTGCATCCAGCACTGGCCGCTGTACATGAATAAGGACACAGTACTACTCGAAAGGGTCCAGAGAAGAGCAACTAAGATGGTTAAGGGGCTGGAAGAGTTGCCGTACAGTGAAAGATTAGAGAAACTGGGCCTTTTCTCCCTCGAACAGAGGAGACAGAGAGGAGACATGATTGAAACATTCAAGGTACTGAAGGGAATAGACTTAGTAGATAAGGACAGGTTGTTCACCCTCTCCAAGGTCAGTAGAACGAAAGGGCACTCTCTAAAATTGAAAGGGGATAGATTCCATACAAACATAAGGAAGTTCTTCTTCACCCATAGAGTGGTCGAAAACTGGAACGCTCTTCTGGAGTCTGTCATAGGGGAAAACACCCTCAAGGGATTCAAGACAAAGTTAGACAAGTTTCTGCTGAACCAGAACGTAAGCAGGTAGGGCTAGTCTCAGTTAGGGCACTGGTCTTTGACCAGAGGGCTGCTGCTTGAGCGGATTGCTGGGCACGATGGACCACTGGTCTGACCCAGCAGTGGCAATTCTTATGTTCTTATGGCATTAAGAAGATTGTTAAAAACATAAGTTTGATAATTTTTTTTATAAATCTTTATTAGTTTTCAAAACTTACACAAAGTGCAAGCAAATATACATTCAGATTTAACATATAACAGCACTTATATTTGAACAAATATTAAAACAAATTACCCTATTCCTCCCCCCTTCCCTCCCTCCCTATCTGTATGTGTGTAGAAATCATCTAGGAATTAAGGAATTCAATCATTCTTCTTTTTAACAAATTCCTCCAATGGACCCCATATATATTTAAACCTTTTATTATGTCCCAATTGTTCTGCATTCATTCTTTTATACCTATAATACAAGCAAAGTGTTTCCCACCAAAAAGAAAAATTAAATCTATCCCAGTTCTTCCAGTTTCTGGTTATAAATTGCATGGCCACCCCCATCATAATCAGAAGTCTTTTTATGTGTGTCGATTAGACTCTTAGATTTCAACAATGTCCCAAATAGAACCACGTCATAAGATAATGGTATTGAGACACCGAGTACCATATTAATTTTCCCCCATATTTATTTTCCAAAAACTGAATATCAATGGACAATAAAATAACAAATGATCCAGTGTTCCTACCTCAAGATGACAGTACCAGCATCTATTAGACTTTGAACTATCCAATTTTTGTAAACAAACTGGAGTCCAAAAAGTTCTATATAAGAAAAAGAATCAAGTTTGTCTCATAAATGCTGACGCTGTACATCTCATTCTCCAAGTCCAAATCCGTGGCCATTGCACAGCTTTGTTTCTATACTCCAAATATCTCTAAGCTTGTTTTAGGTTTATTTGCCAAATATTCCGATGTTAATTTTTTTTTTTTTAAGTTCAAAACAAGTTTTATTAGATTTCAAAGTAAACAATACAGAATGACAAAAGATGAGTGTACAGGAGATAAAGTACAGTTCAGGGTACATACATCAGCTTATGCAGACATGCACAACAAAATAAGAGTATCTTCGTGTAAATGTGAATATAGAATGCAAAGAAAAAGTAAGAGATAAGCCACCAGAATGTATGATCCAAAATATATATATAACACACAAAAGGTCATGGGGCAGTATAATCAAGTACAGGCTTCCACACAGCAAGGAAATGAGGCAAAGTGTTAGACTTTTCAGAAAATACTTTTTCATATTTGCCTGTGATGCATAGTGCGTTCCACCACATATGAAATTCCACTTTAGAGAGATCCTTCCAGTTATATAGTATGATTTGAATTGCTAAGGAGATCATAATGGTGAAAAGACTAACTTCGTCCATAGATAGCGACACTGAAAGGGCTTGGTCTCTTATGATGAGTACAGAGAACGAAAAAGTGTCATTAATATTCAGAATAGAGCATATGAGGCTCCACACCTTGTCCCAATATACTTGAATAAGTGGACATGAAAAAAGAAGATGTTCAAGGGTTCCCACCTGTTTCGTACATGATCAACATAGGGAGGATATTCACTATAAGCTTCCCCTAATATGGCTAAAATGGTGAATGCTTATACCAGTCCCAGTTGCTCTGAGCAATACTATGAGTCGGATGACTAGCGCGTACTCGGGAGACCCTTGATACAGCACCGTTTGGCGCGAAACATGTCGGGTTAAACTCCCAGACGTTGGCTGATAAGAGCTAAGTATTTACATCACCCTTATATAGAGCAAATCATTTTAAGAATATATGAAGGATTCTTCACGGTTCTATAACATAGAAAAATATGAGCAGCCGATGATGAAGTGCCACATAAATCTCCACGCAGTCATAAGATAGTACAGCGGTGGAGTGGTGGGGCTGAGGCATACTCATGAAAAACTGAAAACATTATCATGTGAAACGGTTTTGCACTGGTCCAGCTTTGTGATATTTTCATTCATTTCAACATAGGGAGGAGGCATTCACATCTATTTTGGTAGACAAAACCAGTGTCCATACCGCTCTGTGCATTACAAAGAATATAGATTGCAATAAAGAAGCAGATCTGACAGATTTAGAGAATGGCGTCGATACTCCAATCCAATCAATAGCATCAGAGGGCAGGTTTAGGTAGCTGATGCCACTTGACTTCTAATTCTTGAGGTCCATTGAAAAAGGACTTCTGCATGAGTTTATACCAGAAGGACGCCCTGAAATGTGTGGCAGCCGTCGTATTCAGGATGGTATGTAAGCCAGAAGCATCAGACAATGAAAAAGCGAGATATTAATTTTTTAAAATATTATATTTTATTAATTTTTTTGGTATAGAAAGCAACCCAAAAAGAAAATACAATTTTCTTCAAACCGCTTAGAACCTAACGGATGTAGCGGTATATAAGAAATAAATTACATTACATTACATTCACAAAACAGCAAACAATACAGCTAATTACCAAAGAACTTCACATAAGTATATATTGTGAATCCCCCACACCCAACCACCCCAACCCAACAGATCCCACCCCCCATCCACCCTTCTAAATTTCCTCCACAGCAATAATCAGCAAACAAACACAGGTTCTCAGGCAGAACTAACCTAAGACAAAAAAAAGGTGAGGGGGATGGGGAAAATACCCAACAGGGAGCTACAGCAAGTGGCACTCAAGTAGACTCTTTCCAGGTCAAATAGAAAGGACATAGTGTGACGGCAAATTGCCGTCAGTTTAGACATAAGATGTAGGGAGTCCAAATGAGGCCAGACCCCACAGAAACTCAGGACACTCTGCTGTTTCCAATGGGCCGCAATTTCCAGACGCGCTGCCGTAAACAAGTGCAGAGCAAAACAGTGGCGTACCTAGCATATGTGACACCCGGGGCCCATCATTTTTTGACACCCCTACCAACTGTATGAAAACATGATTTTTAGTAACAATCCACACATCACGCATGAGTGAGTACCTAGGAAAAGGCAGCATCTTGCATACTGCAATGAGCAGTTCAACATCAATACACCCATTGTAAAACTAAACAAGCCAGACTAGTACAGATCAATCCTGCAGTCAATCCTAACAAAAAACCATGTCTTTCGAACACACAGAACACAGAAAACACCTTTGCCTAGTATGGAATATGTAATTACAAACTAACCCCTCCATCTTTTACAAAACTGTAGTGTGGATTTTAGCTACGGAGGTAACAGCTCTGACACTCATAGAATTCTGAGCATCAGAGCTGCTACCACCACGGCTGGTGCTAAAAAACGCTCCACAGTTTTGTAAAAGGGGGGATAAAATAGAAATACATAGACAAAGGTTAAATTGAACCAGCAAGAAGCTGGACTCTGCATACAATGCAACACCACAGAAACAGTGACACATGTCTCCTAAAACAATAAATAAATAGAAAATTTTTATTCTACCTTTGTCTTCTGTGGTTTCTGCTTTCCTCATCTTCTTGTAACTCTCTTCCTTCCATCCACTGGCATCTTCCCCTATATGGCATCTTCTCTCCTTCTATGCCCCTTCCAGAAACTGTATGCCTCCCCCTTCCATCTCTCCTTTCAACCCCATTGGTATGGCATCTCTCTCCTCTCCTTCCCTCTCCCACACCTCTCCTCTGCAATCCCTTTCCTTTTTTCCCTCATTTTCCTTTTCAATTTATTTTCTGCATCTGTCTAGATTACGTTCTTACTACCCTCTCATCAATGTCCTTTTTTACTGTCTACTTAAAGCTTGCCACCTCTTTTCCTCACCCCTCCAGTGTTTCCCTAACTCAATCCTTTTCTCCCCATCATGTGCCCTCCTTTTATTTATCCCCTCCTTCCATCATGTACTCTCTTTCTCAAACCTTTCCATCTAGTACCTGCTCCTCTCTCTGTCCACTTCCATCCAGCATCTGCTCCCCTCTTTCTCTCCTCCCATTTCCTTCCTGCATTTGCTCCCCTATCTCTCCCATCTGCACTTCCATCCAGCATAGGCTCCCCACTACCAATGTCTGCCCTTTCTCTCTCCATCCACCCCTCTTCAATCAGCATCTGCCCCCTTTCTTTCCCTCCAATATCCTTCCCCCTTATGTCCCCCTTATGTCTCTCCACTTTCTCTGTACATCAATTCCATCAGCACCACCCTTCCATACCACCCTGCCCCCTTTCTTTCCCTCCACCACTCTTCCATTCCAGCAGTCATGCTCCTTTCTCTCCATTCATGCAGCAAGGTCCCGTGATGACTGTAGCTGCCGGCTGCCATTCCACCCCACTCCGACGTACTTGCTCTGGAGTGGACTCGGCAGCCGCATGCTAGAAGGTCCCACGATGACTCGTCTGCTGGCTCTGCTCCAGAAGTAAGTTACATCAGAGGGGGTGGACCCGGCAGACGCAGGGAGTTGTGGCAATGTCCCACTATGACGGCATCTGCCAGGTCCACCCCCTCTGACGTAACTTACTTCTTCCGGAGCAGAGCCAGCAGATGAGTCATCGTGGGACCTTCTTGCACATCAGCGCGGCTGCCGACTCTGCTGCAGAGAAAGTAAGTCAGGGATAACGTGACCATTTATTTTTTCATCAAAAGAGGACATCTATTAATTGACTGTGTATCCTTTCTTTCATTTCTTTCTTTCTGCACTCAGGCCCAACAATTGTTCCTTTCTATTCCCTCCCTCCTTCCTTCCCATGTCCTTAGTGCCCCCAGTGCCTCCTTCCCGTGTCCTTAGTGCCCCCAGTGCCTCCTTCCCATGTCCTTAGTGCCCCCAGTGCCTCCGTCCTGTATCCTTAGTGCCCCTAGTGCCTCTGTCCTGTGTCCTTAGTGCCCCCAGTGCCTCCTTCCCATATCAGTGCCCCCAGTACCTCCGTCCTGTGTCCATAGTGCCCTCAGTGCCTCCTTCCCATGTCCATAGTGCCCCCAGTGCCTCCATCCTGTGTCCAGTGCCCCCAGTGCCTCCTTCCCGTGTCCATAGTGCCCCCAGTGCCTCCGTCCTGTGTCAATAGTGCCCCAGTGCCTCCGTCCTGTGCCAATAGTACCCCCAGTGCCTTCCAGATTTTGTCCACCCCCAAAGCCAGCCAGCCTGCCTGCCTACCTATCTCTCTCCCTCCCTGCTGTGCTAAAGCCAGCCAGCTTGTCTGCCTACATCCTTCCCTCTCTGCCGTGGAAAAAAAAAAGCCTCTCTCCTTCCTTTCCCCCAGTCTGCGCCGCTGCAGTCTTACCTCCCCCCTGCTGCTGCTGCTAATCGCCGACAAGATATCTTCTTTCCAACATCAATTCTGACGTCGGAGAGGACCTTCCGGGCCAGCCAGGCAGTGATTGGCTGGCCCAGAATGTCCTCTCCGATGTCCGAATTGATGTCAGAAAGAAGACTTCTTGTCAGTGATTAGCAGCAGCAGCGGGGAGGTAAGACTAATGTGACCATTTATTTATTTCATCAAAACGGGACATCTATTAATATTCAGTTCCGCCATAGTCCCACCCCCAATTTCTTCCATTCATTTTCATGTACACACAATATCTTAATTCATAATGGTAAACATAAAATATATTAAAAAAAACCCACAAAGCACACGGTACGCAGAGAAAATGTTAATTATCATTTACGAGTTTCAGGGGTTTTTTCAAAGATGTCAAACAGATTACTTTAAAATATGCAATGTCACCTCAGTAACTATAGAAAAATAGACACTTATAGTGCAAAATATAGACAGCAGATATAAATTCTCAAAACAGACACATTTTGATCACTAAATTGAAAATAAAATCATTTTTCCTACCTTTGTTGTCTGGTGATTTCATGAGTCTCTTGGTTGCACTTCCTTCTTCTGACTGTGCATCCAATCTTTCTTCCCTTCTTTCTTTTGCATTCAACATTTCTTTCACAATCCAGCCCCATCCCCTTTGGGTCCAGGTCTCTCTCTCTTTTCCCTCTATTACCCTCCCCAGATCCAGTGTCAGTTCTCCTTTGTACCGTTGTTCCAGGTCTCCTTTTCTCTCCCTCCATCTCTGTCTAAACCTCCCATAGTCCTGTATCTTCCTCCTGTCTTTCCCCTTTCGTCCAGGCCTTTCTCTCTGTAGTCTTTCTAATCTGCTTACAACACCCCCTCTTTCTCTGCCTCTTTCTCTCCTTCTTTCCTTCCTCCCTCCCAGCAGATTTTAGCATATCTCCTCCTTTTTTCTCCTCAGATCCAATATCTGTCTCCTTCCTCTTTTCCTCCTCCTAGGTCTATTTTCTGTCTCCTCCCCTACCCTCTGCTCTGGCATCTCTCTCTCCGTTCCGTTCCTCCCGTTCTTCCCTGGTCTTCCTTCTCAATTTATTTTCTGTCTCTGTCTAAATTCTTTTTTATTATTCAGTCCTCAATTTCCCTCTTTCACTGTGTCTACCTATAGCTTGCAACCTCTTTCCCTCACCCCTTCCAGTATCTAACTCTATCCTCATCCCTCAATCCAGCATGTGCCCTTTTTCCTTTCTCCTCCCCACTTCCTTCCAGCGTCTGCTCCCCCTCTCCCCCACACTTCCATTCATTGTCTGTCCCTCTCTCTACCCCTTCCATCTACTGTTCACATTCTCTCTCGCCCCTTCAGTCACTGCCCTCTCTGCCCTTTCCATCCAATGTCTGCCTTCTCTCTTTTCCATACAACATCTTCCTTCTTTCTATGCTCCTTTCATAACTATCTATCCTGTGCCCCTTCTCTCCTTTGTACCTGATTGATTTCAGCTCTGCCACCTCTCCATTTTTTTCTCTCTGTCACCACCCCATCCCCTATGCTCTGGCATCTTTGTCTTCCTTCGCACCCCACAGTCTGGTATCTTCCCTTCCCTGATTCTCTGGCATCTCTCTCCTTTCCTTTTCTTCCATCTTTCCCTCTCCCTCTATGCTCTGACATCTCCCCCTTCCTTTTCTCTTAGGCTGGCATACCTTCCTCCTTCCCTCCAAGCCCTGGCATCTCCTTTCATTCCCTCCCTCATCTTCCTTCTCCCTCCAGCTGGGTACAGCAACACTCTCCCCTGCAGCTCTGGACTTCCCCACACCTGCTCCCCCAAAATTGCCATGCTTCGGTTCCTCTTCTTCCTTCCTCCCTTCCCCCGCGGGACTCTGTGGCACCATCAGCTCTTACTCCCTCTAATGCCGGCCCTGCAGCTCTGGACTTCCCCACACCTGTTTACCCCCCCCCCCGGATCGCTATTATTTTAAATGTTATGGCAGCCGCGGCGCTGTATCCGTCAGAAGAGACTTCTAACCTCAGCCTGTCCCGGAACTCTTCCTGCAGCAGCCGCTCGCCTAGGCGGGAACAGGAAGTCACTGTTGCAGGAAGACTTCCGGGGCAGGCTGAGGTTAGAAGTCTCCTCTGAACAGATAGAGCAAATGCGGGAGAAGCATCATTTTCACTGCCGCTATCTGATCGGTCCAGCTCAGAGTAAGACCCTCCCATCCCTCAAGATCATTATAAAGATTACTTAAAAGCACTGGGAAATTGACTGCATAATGCTGGGAAGCAGACACTATAAGCCGGACCCCTAAGTATTTAAGGGAAGAGGAAACCCAACAGTAAGGGAAATCCTGCCAAAGTATCTGCATGGTCTCTGGGGGGACATTGATGTTCAAAATCTCAGATTTAACTAAATTCACCATGAAGCCCGAAACTCGGCCAAACGCTTGCAAAGAGAGACCTCCCACAGGGAGGATTCAGGATGCTGCAGGAACAAGAGAACATCATCCGTATAAAGCATGACTTTAGATTTGCAAGAACCCATAGTAACCCCATGAATACTCCCGTGTGCACGGATCATGCAAGCCAATGGTTCTATTGAGAGAGCAAATAACAAAGGACACCCCTGCCGAGTACCGTGATGCAATTCCAAAGGTGCCAAATAATTCCTATTCACTTTCAATCATGCCAGTGGGGAAAGATATAAAGCTTTAACCCAGTGGAAAACTTGCCCATAAAACCCATATGTGACAAGACCTGGAACAAAAAAGCCCAATTAACCCTATCGAATGCTTTGTCTGCATCAAGGAACTAAACTAAACTAAAACTTAGCTTTATATACTGGGTCTTCAGCCAGAAATGAGCTCGACTCGGTTAACAGTGACTAAAAAAATTGTTAAAAAAGTAACAATCAGAAAATATTAATATGACTAGTTTCCAAAGTGTTGAGCAAATAAAATAGTTTTTAAAGATTACGAAAAAGTTGAAAAGGACCAGGACTCCTTAAAATAAGAGGAAGTTCATTCCATAGTTGAGAAAATTTGAAAACCAAGGATTGACTAAAATTCTTGACTCCTTTCATTCCTTTCACTGAAGAAGGGAGAGTTTGAATTGTTGGGTGCCTCTTGCAAAGGAGAATCTATAAGAATTCCATAATAAAGGAACAAAAGCACCGTGGGAGATCCCTCACGCTGGGCAAACCACAACACATGCAAAGCTTAATATTATCAATTTTTGTCTATGAACATAAGAATTGCCACTGCTGGGTCAAACCAGTGGTCCATCATGCCCAGCAGTTCGCTCACGTGTTGGCCCCCGGGTCATAGCAAGTGCTCTAAAATGAGCCTCACCTGTGTACATCCCAGTTTAGCAGGAACTTGTCCAGCTTTGTCTTGAAACCCTGGAGGGTGTTTTCCCCTACAACAGACTCTGGAAGAGCATTCCAGCTCTCCACCACTCTCTGGGTGAAGAAGAACTTCCTTACATTTGTATGGAATCTATCCCTTTCAACTTTAGAGAGTGCCCTCTTGTTCTCCCTACCTTGGAGAGTGTGAACAGTCTATCTTTATCTACTAAGTCTATTCCCTTCAGTATTTTGAATATTTCGCTCATGGATTCTCTTTGTCTCCTCTTTTCAAGGGAGAAGAGGCCCAGTTTCTCTAATCTCTCACTGTATGGCAACTCCTCCAGCACCTTAACCATTTTAGTCACTCTTCTCTGGACCCTTTTGAGTAGTACCATGTCTTTTTTCATGTACAGCTGGTGGATGTCTTGCCAGGCTTTGGAATTGCCGTTTGCCAGGTACTCGGCAAGGGTGCCCCAGAGTCCAGGATCGCAAAGACCCACTCCAATAAGGGCACAAGTAAATGTCGATTAGCTTTATAAAACTTATTGGTATACTGTCCAACCTGGGAGCAGTATGCAAGGGTAAGGCCGTAATAACATCTAGAATCTCCTGTTGAGCGATGGGACCAGAAAGCAGGCCCTGTTCTCCCTCCGACAGAGGGGGTAATGACAGCGAGGAGAAATAAGTCTCCATATCCATGGGATTTTCAACTGCTTGTAATTGATAGAAATCTGCATAATAAGCCTCAAAAGCAGCCCCAATGTCTTTAGAGGAACAACATTCCCACCCTTCCGAAATGACTATGTGAGAGATAAAATTCCGGGTTCTCTGCTTTTTCAATTTATTAGCCAATAAACGGCTAACCTTATTGAACTCAAAATACTCTTGAAACACCTTCTGAAGGTCAATACTAAGGGCAGCTAGTTCAAGATCTTTAAAAGCAGTGCGTAGTTCACTGATTCGGATTTTAGTAGAATCCAAACCCAGGGACACCTGATGAGCTTGTTCCAGCTCAGAAAGCTGTAGACAAAGCAACTGCTCTTGCTGCTGTTGGGTTTTATGAACATAAGCATGTAAGGCAATGATTTTACCATGCAAAACTACCTTCAGACCCTCCCAAAGTACACAAGGCTCAATATTGTCAATATCATTGAATTCTAGATATTCCTTTATCGCAGCTGCAATCACTTCTCCGTGCTCTGGATCCGAAAGCAGAGAATCCGCAAAACGCCAAGGACACCAAGAGGGGTGGAGGCAATAGGCTTTGGAGGGAAACTGCCACTGGCATATGATCTGAAAGCGTGCTAGAAAGGATTGAACAAGAGTCCAGCCAAGATAGCCACTGTCGATCCCTCAACCAAATGTCAATCCGGGAGCCCGAGTCCCAGAGTGGAGAACGAAATGTGAAATCACGCTCCTGAGGGTACATGTGCCGCCACTTAGCAATCAGAGAAAATCCACTTAGCAATCAGAGAATGTGCCCCCACTTAGCAATCAGAGAGAGAAGACGCTCCCTTTCCCTACGGGCCGAGGGACCCTGTTTGGTGGAGTTGTCCAAAGCCGCAGTATAAGGCCTTCAACATAACGGCCCAATACCGCACTCAGCTTTTCAAAAAAAGACCTCTGACCCACATTAGGGGCATATATATTGACCAAGGCATAGGTCTGGTGACCAAAAGTCACTCGCAGCAGCAGATATCGCCCGTCAGAGTCACATACCACACTGTGGACCTCCTCCAGAAAAGAGGAGGCCAACAGAATGCCTACCCCCCGAGTTTTCTTATTTTCCTGAACATTAGAAGCAAAATATTCATGTCTAGATAGCAAATGGGTTTCTTACCCTATACATTAAATGGTGCTTGGTGAGCACATTCAAGCCATTAACATTGAAAGTCACACAACGAAACTGAAACCCCTCAGTCTCCACAGGGGATCCCATGGTCAAGCATCCAAAAGAAACTGCTGACAGTCCGCATATCACTACCCCCAACCCACAAGGAAAAAAGCCACATAAATCACATAAAACATAAAAAGCCTGAGAACTGGAATAGAAACCAACCAAAAAAAACCCACCTCCCACTGCCCATACCACCCCCTAACTTGCACCCACCCCTTGGATAACACCATACAGGAAATATTACACCCCTAGGTAGATAATCCCAGAACGAGGGGAGGCGCTGAGAACCTGTGCTCCCCACCACACCAAGATAGAACTAAAGGTCCCTCCCCCGTAGGAGGCCCAAAACTTAGCCTCCCTTGCCTCCCAGCATGCTCATAGGGAGAATAACAGACCCCCAGGCCACAATCTAGTTACCTAGCCCTCAATCGAGCTACAACCCCAAAGGGAGCTCATCAGTCCAGCAGGAGAAACCCCAACCTAGGCAATCACACATAAAATTAAGCAAAAGCCCTCAGGGAGCACCAGGAACTACACAGTAGCCAATAAGAAATAAAACAGCAAAAAAAAATCAGTCACCAGTCGGAACATCCCCATGAAGAGGCAGAGCCGGGGTTGGGCGCAGAGGCCAACCACGATTCCTTGTAACTCGCTGCCATTGTGGCTGAGCTCCCCTCAGGCCCACCAGATGAGAAAGTGTGGCAGAACCGCCAGCCGAAGTAGTTGAGGGTCCCAAAATCCACCCCAGGAAAAATCTGGGTGGCCTCATCCAAGGTTCGCACAGTGTGGAGAGTCCCGTCAAAGTGAAACAGGAGGGTAAAAGGATAGCTCCAATGATAGCGAATCGCCTTGGCGCAAAGATGTTGCAGGACTGGTCTCGATATCTGCTCTCCTCCGTAGGGTGACCGCTGCCAGATCATGATAAAGCTCAATTTCCTGGTCTTTCCACCGAAATGAAGGCTGTAAACGAGCCTTCTGCATGACCGTTTCCTTAATAGAATAATCCTGGAAACAGGCAATGATGTCGCGGGGCCTGTTATCCCGCGGTTTCTGCAAGGCCCAATGTGCTCGGTCCAAGCGGATGTCCCCCGAAGCCACCACCGAGATACCCTTTGATAGTAGGGAGCTCGCTATCCATAAAGTCCGCCGACTCAGGGAGGCCCTGGAAATGGATACTCAAGGAACTAAGGAACGAAATAGCTGAGCCACTCCGACAAATATGCAACCTATCCTTAAAAACTGGAGAGATTCCAGAGGACTGGAAAATAGCAAATGTCACGCCCATCTTCAAGAAAGACTCAAGGGGAGACCCAGGAAACTACAGGCTGGTGAGCTTGACCTCGGTCCCGGGAAAGATGATGGAAGCGCTGATTAAAGACAGCATCTGGGAACACATCGAAAACAATGGGCAGCTAAAGTCAAGCCAGCATGGCTTCTGCAAGGGCAGGTCATGCCTCACGAACTTATTATACTTCTTTGAGGGGGTAAACAGCCAGGTGGATAAAGGGGAATCCATAGACATCATTTACCTTGACTTCCAAAAAGCCTTCGACAAGGTACCACACGAAAGACTGCTAAGGAAGCTATGGAACCACGGGGTGCAAGGGAAGGTCCATCGATGGATCAAAAACTGGCTGGCGGATAGGAAACAGAGGGTTGGAGTAAAGGGTCATTACTCAGACTGGCAATGGGTCACGAGCGGAGTTCCACAGGGGTCGGTGCTGGGACTGCTCCTGTTTAATATATTTATTAACAACCTGGAGACAGGAACAAAATGTGAGGTTATTAAATTTGCAGATGACACCAAACTATACAGCAGGGTCAAAAACATGGAGGACTGCGAAGATCTCCAAAAAGATCTCACAACACTGGAAGAGTGGGCCAAAAAGTGGCAAATGAGCTTCAACATAGGAAAATGCAAGGTCATGCATGTGGGGAAAAAGAACCCGATGTTCACTTACAAAATGGGGGGATCACCGCTAGGGGTGAGCAACCTTGAAAGAGACCTGGGAGTGATGGTAGACACAACATTGAAGGCGTCGGCGCAGTGTGCAACAGCCTCAAGGAAAGCAAACAAAATGTTGGTTATCATTAAGAAGGGTATCACGACCAGGACGAAGGAAGTCATCCTGCCACTGTATCGTGCAATGGTGCGCCCGCACCTGGAGTACTGTGTCCAGTACTAGTCGCCGTACCTCAAGAAGGACATGGCGGTACTTGAGAGAGTCCAGAGAAGAGCAACTAAGCTAATAAAGGGTATGGAGGACCTCTCATATACGGACAGACTGAAAAAGCTGGGGCTTTTCTCCCTGGAAAAGCGGAGACTTAGAGGAGACATGATAGAAACCTTCAAGATCATGAAGGGCATAGAAAAAGTAGACAGGGACAGATTTTTCAAATTATGGGGGACCACAAGTACAAGGGGGCACTCAGAGAAATTGAAAGGGGAAAGGTTTAGAACAAACGCCAGGAAGTTCTTTTTCACTCAAAAGGTGGTGGAAACATGGAACGTGCTACCGGAGGATGTGATAAGCAGGAGCACGCTACAGGGCTTCAAAGAAGGCTTGGATAGGTACCTGGAGGATAAAGGGATTGAGGGGTACAGATAGGAGTAGAGGTAGGTTATAGGGATAGGATTAGAGGCAAGTTATAAAATTAGTCAAGGACCACTGTTCAGGCAAGTAGGCCTGATGGACCGCCGCGGGAGCAGACTGCTGAGCAAGATGGACCTCTGGTCTGCCTCAGCGGAGGCAACTTCTTATGTTCTTATGTTCTTACCAGCTGCGGTTCTCAAGATCTTCGATTTTATCAAGTAAGTAAAGCTGCGTTTGTAAATAATCCTTGTGTGAGGCCTCCAGGCGAAGGAAATATAATAACTTTATTTTGTATACCGCAATACCAGAAGCAGTTCAGAGTGGTTTACATAGGAAGAGACTGTACACAGACAGCGATGTTACAGAGAATATTGTTAGTTACATTGGTAGAGTAGTCGGAAATGCAATAGGTGTGTCAGAGATACAACAAGGCAGGGAGGAATCAGAGAAATTTGTTAAAGAGATAGGTTTTGATTGATTTCCTGAAGGCTTGGTAGGGGTGTGTGTTAGAAATGAGGGTGGTTAGACATTTATTCCATTTGCCAGCTTGGATTGACAGTGTTCTATCAAGGAATCTCTTGTAGATACAGCCCTTCAAGGAGGGGAAGGCAAACAGGTAGGTGTTACGTGTGTGTGAGGTGCCTGGAAGTACGAAATGGTGTGACAGGTAGATTGGGGATGAACCTGTTATGGTTTTGAAGCAAAGGCAGGCAAATTTCAAGATGACCCTTGCCTCCATTGGCAACCAGTGAAGTTTTCTGGTCCGACTTTTTGAGACCATAAATGAGGTGTACGCCAGTATTCTGTATGATTTTCAGACGTTTGATGGTTTTCTTAAAGGATCCCAAGTATGTGATATTACAGTAGTCTAAGGTGCTTAAGATTAGTAACTGAACCAGCAATTGAAAAGAGAGGAAGTCAAAGTAGGGTTTGATGGTACGGAGTTTCCAGAGGATGCAAAAGCATTTTTTAATCTGGGCATTGGTATGGTCTTCAAACGTCAAGCATCGGTCCAAGGTGACTCTTAGGATTTTGATGGTAGAATTGATTGGATAGGTTAGCCCGTTTAATTTCAGAGAGGTATTTGTTAGCTTGTGGTTGGGACTTGCCAGGAAAAGCTTAGTTTTTTCTGGGTTTAATTTTAGTTTGAATTGAGTGGTCCATTGTTCTACCTTGGTGAGAACAGAAGAAGTGAGTTGTTCAGTTTCTTGTGACAGTGAGGTTAAGGGGATGATGATTGTAATGTCATCTGCGTAAATGTATGATTTCAGTTTTAAATCAGGTAGCAGATATGACCCAATGATGCCATGTAGACGTTGAACAGAGAGGGAAAGAGAGGAGAGCCCTGTGGGACTCCGCAGGGGTTGCTCTAGGATTGGGAAAAGGTTCCATCATTGTGAACTTGGTAGGTGCGTTTTTTTAAGAAGCCTTTGAACCAGGTTAGTACCTGTCCCGAGATGCCAATAGAATCGAGGCAACTGATCAGAGTGTCATGGTCGACAAGGTCGAAGGCACTGCTTAGGTCAAATTGAAGTAACAGTATGCTTTTTTCCAGAGAAAAACAAATGGAGGAGGTGATCAGTCAACAACACTAAGACAGTTTCCGTGCTGTAATTTGTGCAAAATCCTGATTGAGAGTCGTGTAGAATGTTAAACTTCTCTAGGTGTTTTATAAGGTCAAGATTAACTAGATCTTCCATTAGTTTAAGGAAGAGAGGAATATTGGCAATGGGTCTGTAGTGAATCCAAAGAGGCTGGTTCTTTGGGGTTTTTGATGATAGGAGTCACTGGAATATGGCCGAGTTCCAATGGGAAGTGGACAGTGGACAGGCAGAGAGAGACCCAGTTGAAAAGTTCAGCTTTGAATGAAAAGGGGGCTGTTTTCATGATAGTCAGTGGACAATTATCTAGTAGGCAGTTGGATTTTGCACATTTGGAGTAGAGCTTGAGGAATTGGTTCCATCTGTGTTTTCGAAATGATTCCAGATCATGTCAGTAGTTGAGCCATCATTTTCTGGGACAGGTAGATTGATTGATGGGTCAGTTCTTGTAGTTTCAAGAGATGTTTTCAGAATGAGAATTTTTTGGGCAAAGTAGTCGGCTAGGTTTGCAGCGGAGGGTGGGAGATCTGTGTGGGAACGTTTATGTGGATCAATATTAAATAAGGAGTTGACTATTTTGAAGAGTTCTTTGCTGTTCAACGAGGGAAAGTTGATTGTTTGGGAGTAATATTTGCAATGCTTTTCTTTGATCATTCTTTTGTACTCTTTAACTTTTAGTCGCCAAGTGTACCTGTCGTTATCTTTTCCTGATTTGCACCATAATCTTTCTAGTTTGCGAACTTCTCGTTTTAATGCTAGTAGGTCGGCATCAAACCAGCTGGCTGATAAACGGTGTCTTTTTTTACATAATTTCAATGGTGCAATGTTGTTAAGAACCTGATTACTGAAATTTTTCCATCCTAGGATGAAATTTGGGTCTAGATCAGGGATGGATATTAGGCTATAGTGTGACCAAAATTCTACTGGGTTTAGTTGTCCTCTAGTCCATATCATTTTCTCTTTGAGATTGATCCTAGGGTTCCTTTTGGTTTGTTTTGTGGACCAGTGTAATTCAAAATTACATAGAAGATGGTCTGACCAGGGGGTGTTGGCCCAGGTTTCACCTTTAAAGCTTACACTGGGGGTGGTTGTGGCATTGGAAAGAAATGTGATCAAATCTAAGTGGTGACCTTTCCTGTGAGTTTTAGTCATGGGTGGTTTGGAAAAACCTAGAGATGTGAGGAAGGAAAGTAGATCTGCAACGTTGGAGTTATCTTCCTGCTCGAGATGTAGATTGACGTCACCGGCAAGAAGATTGTAGGCGCCGACTACTGAGTTTGTAAGGAGGAATTCATAGAGATCTTCTTTTGCTAGGCTCCATTTATTAGGGGGGGGGTGTAGAAAACTGTAACGATCAAGTCAGTGGCGTACCAAGGGGGGGGCGGGAGGGGCGGTCCGCCCCGGGTGCCAGCCCTGAAGGGGTGCTCCCGGCCTTGCCGTTCAGTCCCCCCACACCCCCGAAGGACTGCTCGCCCCACTGACCTTCCTGCACCACCTGTGAAGCAGCAAGCAGCAGGATCGCGAGGTCAGCTATCCCTAAGCTGCTTGGGCGCTGCTTCCTGCGCCGCGGTCCCGCCCCTCCTCTGACGTCAGAGGAGGGGGCGGGAATGCGGCGCAGGAAGCAGCGCAGGGATAGCTGACGTCGCGATCCTGCTGCGGCTGCTTCATAGGTGGTGCAGGAAGGTCAGTGGGGCGAGCGGTCCTTCGGGGGTGGTGGTGGTGGTGGGGACTGAACGGCAAGGCCGGGAGCATAGGTAGTGCTGCTTCATAGGTGGTGCGGGGAGGCCAGGGGGGCGAGCGGTCCTTTGGGGTGGGGCGGGTTGGCAGGCAGGCAGGCATTCAAGGGGGAGGGGGGTGACAGGCAGGCAGGCCTTCAAGGGGGGGGACAGGCCTTCGGGGGGGGGTGTGCAGACCTTCAAGGGGGGAGGGACAGGCCTTCAAGGTGGGGGCAGGCAGGCCTTCAAGGGGGGACAGGTCTACAAGGGGGGACAGGCCTACAAGGGGGTGGGCAGGCCTACAAGGGGGTGGGACAGGCCTTCAGGGGGGGTGCAGGCCTTCAGGGGGGGTGCAGGACTTCGGGGGGGGTGCAGGCCTTCAAAGGGGGGGACAGGCCTTCAAGGGGGGGGACAGACAGGCAGGCCTTCAAGGGGAGGGACAGGCCTACAAGGGGGTGGGACAGGCCTTCAAGGGGGGGACAGGCCTTCAGGGGGTGCAGGCCTTCGGGGGGGTGCAGACCTTCAAGGGGGGGGACAGGCCTTCAAGGGGGGGACAGGCAGGCAGGTCTTCAAGGTGGGGGGACAGGCCTACAAGGGGGAGGGAAAGGCCTTCAAGGGGGGGGACAGGCCTACAAGGGGGTGGGACATGCCTTCAAGGGGGGTGCAGGCCTTCAAGGGGGGACAGGCAGACCTTTAAGGGGGGACAGGCCTTTGGGGGGGGACCCTAGTTTAGAAGTACACAGAGGGAAGGGGGTGTTCAAAGAGACGTGCATATGCCAAACTTTGGGGGGGGATGAAGAAATAATGGGTCTGAAAATAGAGGAGAGGGAGAGAAATGATGGACCATGGGATTTAGGGAGGGAAGGAACTGAAAGGGAGAGAAATTGGACACAAGGGATGGTGTGGAGGAGGGATAGAGATACTGGATAGGAGGGTAATTGGGAAAAGAAAGGGAGAGATGGTGGACTCTGGGGTGGTGGGGAAGGAGGGAGAGATGCCGGATGAAAGGGTAGTTAAGAAAAGGTGGATCTGTGGAGGGAGATGAAAAAAGGAAAGATACCAGACTTCCTGGGGAGGGAAGGGAAATGGAAAGGGAGGACAGAGTTGGCAGATGGATGGTTAGCATGCAGAAAGAAGAAAGAAGGAGACCCTGGCAAGCAAGTTATCAGAAGAAAACCAGAGCCTTGGACCAACAAGATTTGAAATATAACCAGACAACAAAAGGTAGAAAAATTAATTTTATTTTCTGTTTTGTGATTATAATATGTCAGATTTGAAATGTATATCCTGACAGAGCTGGTGTTGGACTGCAAACGTGAGCTAGGATTTAACAGAGAGAGGAAAAGTCCTTTTTGTTTCTTTATTTTATTTACACCACAGCGCCAGTGTGGTTAGGAGAAGCCAAAGGGGGTGAAAAAGCTATAAAACCCACCAGGAGTTTTGAAAAAAATCACCCAACTGGGCAGGAAAATCGAATTGAAAAACCAATTCAATAGGCTGAATCGAATCGAAATTTTTTTTCCTGAATCTGGCAGCATTAGTTTGCGCCACTGTCTTAGACTTTAGGACCTGGGTTTGGGAAGAGATGGCATCCTCAGTACTTTATAATGCAAGTGAAACGAGGATTTGGTCAGACTTTTGAAGGGTCTGCAGAAAAAAAATATTGTATAGGCCGGGGACATGAAACAGCAGGAAATGGGAACTTTTCTTCCTTCTATTTTTGTGAATGGAAAGGCTGAGGATGTCAGAGAGTTCAGTTAAAATATGTGCTTTATAAGAAAATATAATAATGTGTTTTATAAAGTTTATAGCATAGCTGGCCTACCCAGTGAGGTGTTTCTAGTGGTGGTGGTGGCAGCGTGTCAATGTGTTGAGAGGAAGAGGTGGTCTGGGAAATTCTGCTGAGCAAACTCCGGGCCCATTTCCACCCCCCAGTTAGTCCACTCCACTCAACTGGTTCACACACTGAGTGGGTCATTGGGTGTTGTGTTGGGATCTCTTCCAGTGGTTTATCAGTATCTCCTTCTGGTCCAAGGAAGGAAACTTTGTTATCCTTAGCATTGACCTACAGAATATGTTTGTAACAGCGCTGCTTGTGTGGCATTAGGCTATGTAGTGATCGAAAGAAAAAAACAGACCTTTGCACATTTTTGCACTATATGGTGGGTGTATGAGGAGATTCACATTTCCTGCACAGCTAAGTCCATGTGAAGTTACCTTGTGCTGTATTTGACATCTAGCAAGGTCTCTGTTTGAAAGGAAAGATCTAAACTTAAAAATGAAGTGGCCAGAAGTTATGGTAAAAGCAGATAGTGTAGCTGGTTTTAAGAAAGATTTGGACAAATTCCTGGAGGAAAAGTTCATAATCTGTTATTAAGACATGGGGGAAGTGTCTGCTTGCCCTGGATCGGTAGCATGGAATGTTGCTACTCTTTGGGTTTTGACCAGGTATTAGTATCCTGGATTGGCTACCATGAGAATGGGCTACTGGGCATGATGGACCATTGGTCTGACCCAGTTAGGCTATTCTTATGTTATGTTCTCATCTGTAGGGGTCTTTGTTTTCACTTCTTATTTTAATGTATTTTTTTTCTGGGAACTTATCAGTGTTTTTTATAATGGGAACAAAAATGGAAGAGAATTAATGTGTGTGGGATGAGGGGGTAACTAATTTCTTCAGCTAAATAATTCAATCCACTTCAAACAGACATAGGAGAACTCACGCACCATTCACACACCCTCCAACCAAAAACGTCAAAAGAAAAAAACTGTTCGACAACCTCCTAGCCATTCGAGCTGCAACACTCGAACCCCAACTCTACAACCAATTGACATCGACCACAGACTGCAAAACCTTCAAAAAGAAATAAAAACCCTTCTATGCAAAAAACACATAAAACCAAACTAACACAATCAGAACTGTCCCAAGCATCACCTGCAACTACTCCATATGTACTTCTGCTGTCATGACAATTCAGACATAATTTATGTTATGTTATGTTTGGAATATAAGAAAATTTTCACTGCCTGTTTCTATTCTGACCATTTATTCCGTTTCATGGTCATTACAAAAAATATTTTTTTACATGGGGGGGGGTGTCAAAAAATGATGGGCCCCGGGTGCCACATACCCTAGGTACGCCACTGGATCAAGTTATCTTTACAGTCCTCTTTGGATATTTTGCAGGTGAGAATTTCCATGTCGTTGGTTAGTTTAGAGTCAAGCGTTTGAAACTGGAAGTGATCATGGAGGATTATAGCTAATACCCCTCCTCTCTTTGAGTTTCTTGATAGAGGAATAATTTTGTAATTTGAAGGTAGTAAATCACCTATGATAGCGTCCTGATCAGAAATTAGCCATGTTTCGGTTAGAAGTAGGATATCTAGGTGGGATTCTACTAGCCAGTCTTTGACCAGTTGGGCTTTGTTTCTAACCGAGCGAATATTCAGATATGCGCCAGTAATGGTGTGGTGTTCCAAAGGTGTTGATGGCTCAGCTCGTTGTAGGTTTTTGAGGAGTCATTTTCTTTTGTGCGATGGTCTGGAGGAGTGGCGGGGGCATTGACCACAGAGATAGGGAGGGGACCTGATTCCATGCAGTCATGGAGGATACGAGAGGGTCGAAGTGATTTTTTCAGGTCCAGTGATTCTGTCCCATGTGAAGTAGGTTGTGATAGGTTCAAATGCTAAGGCTCTTGAGATCCAGTTTTTTGTGCCGAGTAGGTAGAGAAGGAGGAGGGCTGTGAGCTTTCCTATGGAGTTGGTCTTGTTTGCTCTGTGATTGATGGAGGAATTAGAGAGAATGGAACTAGGAATTTGTCAGACGAAGGGAAATGGAGCATGCTGTATGCTGTGGGGAAAGGGGGATGATTGGCTGCCCTTCCCCTTACTGGGCTGGCAAGGAGTGTGGCAATTGGCTGACTCTGTGAGTATTTATAGGAGTTAGCCAGATAATGGAATAAGCAGATGATCAAGAACTTAGAATAGCTTAGATAAATCTGGAGTCATGAAAGTACATAATATGTAATCCTGTACTTAAGATGTGCTGATTAACTAGAGACATGCAGATTTAAGGTGTGCTGATTAGCTAGAGGCATGCAACCAGGTTTGCTGACTATACTTAAGTTGTCCAGACAGACTGGAGAGATGCAGACTGATTATCTGGAGTTATGCAGGTTGATTATCTGGAGTTGTGCAGTTATTATCTGGAGACATGCAAGCTAATTGTCTGGGATCATCCAAGCTATTAGAATATAATCAGGGAGGGTCATGTGATGTCTCAACACCTCCCCTGACCCCTGTGATTGTTAATAGGCTTTGTCTTCTGATATTATTGCTCTGCGGGTCCCTAACCTTTTGTTTCTTATGGGGCTTTCTATAGGCGGCCTGCCTAGCTTCTTTTCGGGCATGTTCCTGCGGTATGCCGACCCGAGCCTCAAAGCCTGCCAGGTTTTTGAGAGGCCCTTCTACCCCCGCTAAGATGGCAGCATCAGCACCTCCTGTGCAGGCCCTGCACAGCCCAATGATTTCTCTACCAGCAGATGCGATTGAGGAGTTAAAATCCTACCTCACCACTTTGTTAACCGATAAGCTGACTCGCCTGGATGGGATCAAAGAACCGTGGAGTGGCAGGGTACGCGACTGCAGCATGTGGAGGAGAGGGTGTCCGCGCAGGAGGATCGTACGAGGGTGTTGGAGGTGGGAGCCCAAACCATGGAGGAAAAAATCCGCAGGCTGGAAGACCGGGCTGAAGATCTGGAGAACTGGAGCCACTGTAACAACATTTGGCTTATCGGTCTGCCGGAGTCGCTCACAGAGATGGATTTGCGGATTATGGTGTCTACGTGGCTGCCCAAGGAACTCGGCATGGCGCTGGGAGACACCCCTTTGCTAACTGAGCGGGTCCATCGACTGGGAGTGCACCGTGAAGGGATCGGCGACTGCGGCCGGTCATAGCCCGTGTTATCAACTTTGCCGATAAGCATCAGCTCATGACCCACTATAAGGCGAAGGGGAGCCTTTCCTATGAGGGCCAGCGGATTTTGCTATTTCAAGACTATTCACCTCGGGTCTCTGAAAAGCGGAGAGTGATGGCGCCTTACTGCATTCAACTTCACCAACGGCAGTTGCGTTTCACCTTGCAATACCCAGCGAAACTCCGTGTGCACCACGACAATAAGGCTCTCTACTTTTCTACACCGGAGGAGGTCTGCGTTTTTCTGGAGGGCCTGCCGGGCTGACATTCTAGCCACAAGCCTCTGATTCCTGACTGGTGCCATGCTTCGTGTGACCGGGACCGGCTACGTACTGCAGGAAGATCCAGGGACTATTCTGCTTCACCCGATTTTCCTGCTCTCTCCTTTAGTTGATTTTCTGTATCGGTTTGTTATCCTCCTTGTCTCCCTCTTCTCTTCTTCTCTTTTCCTCAGCTTGGGGGCTTTCTTGGCTTTTGCTTCTGCTTACTCTCTTTCTTTTATTCCTCTGTCAGCATAGCTATTGCTAGCAATCAGCATTTTCAGTTGGCATAACTAATGTCAGCAAAGGCCTGTGGGAAATTATATCAATCTGACTCTGGAATGTTGATGCAGAATTCTGTGCTCCTGCACAGAATTCACATACATTAATCATTCAGCCAGACTGGATTGTTTATCAAGAAGATAGGCTGCTTGAATGGGACACAGAAGCCAGAGACTAATCCCATCTACCATGCCTGCAAGTATCACACCCTCCTTATCAATTAAACTAACCATTGTTTCAAACAGTTTACAATTTCTAAACAGAAAGATAAAGGGAAATACAGGAGTTTCTATATTCAGAATAAGATTCCAAGCTATAAAAGCCTCCTCTCGGCAACACACATAATCTATCTCTTTCTCTGTCTATCTCTCTGTCTATCCTTCTGTTTATCTATGGAACCCGAAGCTTAGACCATCACCCCATCCCCCTTTCTCAATCTCTCTCTGGATCTCCCTGGAACTTCACGCTTCTATGTCTCTCTTTTCCTCTGAACTCTGTAAGGCAGGGAAACTGCTTTGCTCTCTCATTAATTGTAATGCTTATGAATATTGCTTTTCTGTAACCCTATTTCTATAATATATTCTTTATGCAATCACCTCTGGCTGTGTTTCTTATTTGATTCTACTCCTGGTGAATCTTCTGTGAGGGAACTGAACCTGGGACCTGGCGTTTATAAGCGTGCCTCTCAAGTAATCCCCTACCACCTCACCTTGTGGGGTCCCGACACTCCGATCCTTACATCCTCCACCCATCTTTATTTCCTCACCGAGCCCGAGTGCTAGTTTCTACTGGGCACGGCTCGTGCTTGCAACTGCTTGTGGTTGTGGTGGAGGTCTGCATGTCAGGCCACACACCTTCTCTACTCCCTCCATTCTTTCAGCTCTTTTTTGTTCTCTCATTTTCGGGATGGGTAGGGTTCTTTATTATTCCTTGGGTGGTCTGGGACTGTCGAGTGCTCCATCACCCTACTGGCCTTGTGGACTTATGAGACTTTCTGTGCCCTGCTGGCAGTCTGGCTGCCATGTTGGAGCTGCGTGGCCTATGATTTCTTTCTGTATTTGATGGCTCAGCTGCTCCGCTGCATAAGCCTTTTTCTAAGTGGCCGCTGGTTATTTTCATTTCTTCTATTTTATTTTCCCTCCAGTTGCTATTAATCAGAGGGGGGAGGGGGTTTTGGCTCCAAGGACCCTTAGGTTTTGTGGGTGGGAGGGGGTTTTGCTCGTGGGGTCTCTGTGATGGGGGGCTGGATGAGGTATAGAAGTATGGAATCTGATTCAGGGGCAGACAGGAGGTCCATATCGGCTGCATAGCAATGGTAGCAGCAGGTACGGGGGGCGGTTTTGCCATTCCCCCTTCCTATTGGAGGGATGAGATAGTTTCCTTCCACACGTTATTTTGGGCTGGTCTGCGGGCCTTCGTGTGGTCTTGGGGGCTTCAATGGAGGGTCGGGAAGTGCCCTCGTTTCTCTCTGTTTATCCCTCTTTTGGGTTTGGGAGAGGTGCTGGACGGGTGGGTGTGGGTGGTTTCTTTTTGGAACTAGGGATATGGATGTCCTGGAGTGGACTTTCGGGATGGGGGAGGGGAGAAGTGCATGGATGCATGTGTGCTGTGTGTTTGTAGTTGATGACTGGATAGTGGGTAGGGGGTCTGAAGGGTGGGGGGATCTAGCAGAAGGGAGACTGGGGGAGCTGCGGAAGCGTTATTTTTTTTTCCATTGCCATCCTTTGGAGCAGGACCTAGCTGGGGGTCTGCTCCTTGGACTGTTTGATTTTCTGTACCCTTTGGGTGCAGCGGTGGCTCTTTTTGCTTAGTAGTTATGGTTAACTTGATTACTGCTACACTTAATGTTGATAGTATGCACTCTCCTGTAAAGCATAAGAAACTCCTCACTTGGCTTCGGCAGCACCATGTGGATGTGGCGTTCCTCCAAGAAACCCACTTGTCTGCTGCCGAGCATGAGAAGCTGCATAGAGACTGGGTGGGAGATGTGAGATACTCTGCCTATAATAGTAGACAAAGGGGAATGGGCAATTCTAGTTCACAAACAATTACCTTTCCACATCCATAAGACTATTCAGGATAAGGAGGGTCATTATGTCCTTGCACTGGGGGAGCTCTGGGGCTTTCAGCTTCTATTTTGTAACCTTTATGCTCCGAATGTTTATAGCCATAAATTTTATTCTGAGCTCTTAGGTATTCTAGCTCAATATCCTACATATCAATTGATTGTTGGGGGGGATTTCAATGTTACAGCTGACCCTACTCTGGATTGCTCTCCTGCCAAGCCGCATACCCGGGACTACCATCAATAGGGGGTGAATTTTCTCTGTGAACATCTTGCAGTGGTGGATACGTGGAGAACTTTTCATTCCTTTGATAGGGAGTACATGTTTTATTCTAACCCTCATACTGCGTATTCGCGTTTGGACTACGTTCTGGTATCGTACACTCTCTTTTCGCGGGTGGATCAGGTCACTATTGATGACACCTCTCTTTCGGACCATTCGGCGGTGGTTCTCACCTTGCGGATCACTGATCAGAAGGGGGAGAGGACCTGGAGGTTTCCAATGGCTCTATATTCTGATAAGGATTTTCATATGTTCCTATGGGCTCGATGGCTGGATTATACTTCGCACAACAACACTTCGGATGTAAATCCGGCGGTGCTTTGGGATGCTTTCAAGGCAGTATTGAGGGGTCATATCATTCAATATGTATCTGCTAGAAAGAAAAAGCAGGGGGAACGGCTACTCACTCTTTCGGCGGAACTGGAAACATTACAGAGGCGACATCGGGTGAGTCTAGCTGGACAATCAAATCTATTCGCTTCCAGAGTAATGAGATTTTGGACCAACGTGCGCATCAAGACATTTACTATCAGAAATTTCGTCTTTACCGCTGGGGTGGCAAAGTGGGCAAACTTCTTTGCGACGTTGGTTAGGCCCTATCGGAAAAAAACAGATTATTAGAATGGTAAAGAATCCCAGGGGAGATTGTTTTACTCAGGAGGCTCAAATTCGGGAGCAATTTGTAGAATTCTATAGCGCTCTTTATACGAAGAGGGTCTTTACTGAGGAGGAACGGGATACATTTTTCCGGAATCTCCCTCTTCCAAGGCTTTCTGAGGAACAGGCAGAGCAGCTGAATGCTCCCATATCCGGGGAAGAAATCCGAATGGGGATTAGGAAGTTGAAGCTTGCTAAGTCGCCAGGACCTGATGGGTTTGGCCCGGAATACTACAAACTCTTGACTGATCTTCTTGCTCAACCTTTGGGGAACTACTTCAATTTCCTCGCTTCCACAGCATTTGGTCCCCGTTGCAATTTAGCTCATATTACACTGCTCTCCATTTCGGGGAAGGATCTCACCCAGGTTGGATCCTATTGCCTGATCTCGCTGTTGAATCAAGATGTCAAGCTTTTAGCAGCTATTCTGGCGGCCCGGCTGAATTTCTTTTTACCCAGGCTCATAGGGGATGATCAGGTAGGGTTCGTCCCTCAGCGTTATGTTTCCATGAATCTACTTAAAGCGTTGACGGCGCTGCATGAACATCGGGGAAGTGATAGCACTTCTGCGATAGCAGGCCTTGATATGGAAAAGGCCTTTGATAGTATCTCTTGGCAATATCTTTTTTGGGTCTTACCAAAGTATGGTATCGCTGGGCCTTTCCTTCACTGGTTTCAGGGTCTTTACACTGAGCGTCTTATCATCAATGGTGGCCTCTCATCTTCTTTCCAGCTTTGCCGGAGAACGCGCCAGGGATGCCCCCTTTCACCCCTGCTGTTCGTCTTGGCTATTGAACCCTTAGCCATTAAAATTTGCTCCAGCTC
Source organism: Geotrypetes seraphini (assembly GCF_902459505.1). NCBI lineage: Eukaryota > Metazoa > Chordata > Amphibia > Gymnophiona > Dermophiidae > Geotrypetes > Geotrypetes seraphini. The sequence goes on along the minus strand of NC_047084.1, from coordinate 397,430,307 downwards.
TGAGCTCCGGGGTATCCGGATAGGGAATGTGGAGTGTTGTATTACCTTATTTGCAGATATCTTGCTTTTCCTAGACCAGGCCCCCTGTCATCTGCCAGTGGCGTTGCGCTTGGTGACTGAGTTTGGCTCCATTTCCAGTCTTAAAGTGAATTGTGCAAAATCTGAACTGCTACCTTTGTCGGGGTTGGGATGGGAGCCATGGCATGATGCCATACCAATCCCTCGAGTGCGTAAACCGATGCGTTATCTTGGAATATATCTGCATATGGACCCTCAGGTTATGTACCGCAGTAACATGTTGGTGGCTATAGATAAAATTGGAGCTCTGTGTGCCGCATGGAGAGATCTCCCGTTGTCCTTGCTGGGGAGGGCAGCATTGGTTAAGATGATATTGCTGCCCAAAATTACTGTATCCTATTCAAGCGGTGACTTTTTGGGTGTTACAACGGGACATCCGCAAGCTACGTTCTCTTTTTACTACTTTTCTTTGGCGACATCAATTGGCGCACATTGCATACGTGAAGTTAATTCTTTCCAAGAGGTAGGGGGGATTGGGCCTTCATGATGTTCGCGCCATAATGTGGTGGCCCTTATGCGCTTTATTCACGAAGGGGTGAAGGGGATCGCTAGGTTTTCCCCTTTGGGGTGGATGTCTGGTTGCTGTGCACCTTTCACATTTCTGAATCTCTTGCACGCTCCTCGTACACAGAGTACGCAGAGGGGTTTCTGCGTCCTTTTTGTATGGCCTGGCACTGGTGGCGTGCATTGCAAACTCGGTCTCCCACTGTTTCTCCTTTTTTACAACTGCAGGGCAACCCCAGTTTCCTACCGGGCCTTGGTCATTCTCCATTCGTGGGTTGGGCTTCCCGGGGGGCTTCCCTTCTTTTACATCTAATTGACCGGGCAACGGGGTTTTTTTCTACCTTTACCCAACTCCAAGATCAGTGGACCATCCCTCGCCATCAATTTTTTTTGCTTACTTGCAAGCTCGTCATAATTTTCAGAGTATCCAATTACAGTATGGCACGGCGGGGCTGTGTGGCCCTCTTGATGAGCTTCTTCTTAGTGTGCCGGCTTCCCAAAGTTCCCTTTCTGTATGGTATAGGGTGATTCGTTCCTCTGTCTCTTCGGGGCCCTTAAATTATCTTCGGGACTTGTGGAACCAGGAGCTTGCTGCGTCTTATACCCCTGATACCTTCATGGAGCTCTTCCATATTTTATATGCTTTTGTGAAATCTGCGGCTTGGCAGGAGACACAATTCAAGATCCTTCATAGGGCATATATTACTAGGGAAAGGGGTGCTCGCATGGGTCTATGGGATACCGCTCTGTGCTCTAAATGCAAACAGGCTCCTGGGACCTTCCTGCATTCCTCTTTGGAGTGTCCGGAACTCACCCTGTGGAATTCTTCCTTTACGCAGCTTCAATTGGTCTTGCTGCGTGACCTGGAGTGGGATTATAAAACACTGCTTCTTAGAAATCAAACCCTACTGGAAGCACAAGCACCTCACTGTACCTCAGCGTCGTTTTATATATCTGACCATCATCACGGTTAAATGTACGATTCTACCCTACTGGACTCAGGAGGGGGCTATTCCCTTGGACTGCTGGCTTAATCAGATGTCTGAGTTAGCACAGTTTGAGTTATGCTATCATACACGTTCCTCCAGTTCAGAGGTTCGGGCATACCTGGCTTTATGGAGGGTGTTCTTGCAGTTGCCTCTAGTCTCTCGCCATGGGGAGGAGAGGTAGAGGGGGTTGTTTGGGGAGGATGTGTGGTATGCGCATGACTGTGTGATTGGTTTGTGGTGGCTGGTGTGGGTGATGCATCTTGTGTAGGGGATTCTTCGGGATAGGTATTACGTTTCTATGATAATAAATTTATGGGGTCAAGTAGGGGACATGGGCTGTTCTAGTAGTTGATGTGTTTTGAGGGCGCGGATGGGAGATATCTGCTGCTCATTGTTTCTGATCTCCTGGACTGGGGAGCTGGTTATGCTCTGTAGCCCTACACGTTTATTGAATATTACACTAGTTTTTGTCTTTTATGGGCTCTGGAGGGGGGTGGCTGGCTCCTCATTCCTTGGGTTTTGGTTTCTTATGGCATTTTTGTTGTTCTTTAGTTTCTCGAATCTACACCACGTAACCTTTATGCCAGTACTGTGCTCCCTGCTGGTGCGGATGCTTGTCATGTCTTGTTTTTGCACTATTCCCAGCCACTTGTATTTGTTTGCATCTGTATTTTCTAGTTGCATCTGTATTTCTTGTATGCCCTTTGTTGCTTGGGTTGACCTCAATAAACATGATATAAAAAAAAAAGAATATAATCAAGGCATGCCGGAACTTGCGTTAATTAGGCATGCATATATTTATCCGCTTGGCCCGTCAGAGTTATGGGGATCTTCCAGAGCAGGTGCTCGAGGCAGGCTGTCAGTAACAGGTTCCCACGCTCACTGAGGACCATGTAAAACAGGATCTGGTAGCTGGGTGGGAGGCGTGGTGTTAGGAGGCTTGTGTATGCTCCGCTTAGTCGCTTCGCAAAGGCGCGCGCAAAGGCATGTGCCTTTGCCATGTGCCTTAGCCAGCGTGACAAACGGCAGTGCGCTGTTCAGCTGATCCAATTTAAGTGCTCCCGGCAGGTAGTGGGGGGCGGAGCATGCTCACATGCCGGCCCAGCAGTAAGCAAGCAGCTGGGAGCTTAGTCGGGAGTTGATCTTGGCGCTGGGAACGTCGGTTTTGATGGGCACGAGGCAGGGCAAGATGGTTCCTGCTGCTGATCCAATTTAAGTGCTCCCGGCAGGTAGTGGGGGTCAGAGCATGCTCACACGCCGGCCCAGCAGTAAGCAAGTAGCCGGAAGCTCAGTCGGGAGTTGATCGGTTTCGATGGGCGCGAGGCAGGGCAAGATGGTTCCGTGTGATGTTCTTCAAGTCAGCCCTCGGACTCATCCATTCATTTCCCCAGCTCCGTGATTTCCCCACAGAGGTCCGCTGCCAAAGTTGTTAAATTGGCACGAACCGCGTGCAGATCGGCTTGTATTTCCTGGAACATACCCCGAAGTTCAGCCATGGTATCCTCCGCAGGCGAAAGCACTAGCCCATTAGCCGCTGGAGAAGGAGAGTCCGGGGCTGCGCCTGCACGTGGTGGGGCCATGGCTGGTTTTGGGCGTTCTCCCGCATGCTTTTGATATGCATAATCTTTGATGGTGCGTTTCCCCGTTTGAGCCATCCTGGGAATACACAGAAGGGGGAACCAAGTAAAACTGCCAAGTACAAGGTAAGACACTAAATATCGCTATTATACAGGTGTTATTTGCAGAATATCTTTGAGCAACAAACCCCATGCAGCCCTGCTTTAAACCCGCAGGCTCACACTGCAGGGAAGGCGGCAGAAATCCAGAGCTCAGAGCAGAGAGGACATGATCGGGGCAGAAACAGGGTTGGAAGATGGGGCAGAGAGCATGGCTAGAAGATCGGGGCAGAGTGCAGGGAGGCAATGAAGCAGGAGAGTCGGCAGAGACGTGTTCGACTAGTCCCCAGCAGTCGCTTCTTCTCTTGATTGGCCAGCCCAGTCAGTATCCCAAATTTGTTTGGTGAATCGCATCCCTGTCTATTTGCATTCCGTTTCCCCTCATTTGCATGCATGGATCAGAAGTGGATCGCAGGAGAGGTTAGTGAATCGGGTTGGAGGGAAATCAGGTCGCAAAGGGGTCGCAAACCGATTGATACACGATCAATTTGCTTAGTGAATCTAGCCCATAGAGACATATGGAACTTTGTAAGTCTAAGTGCTTTGAAAATGAGTCTCATACTGTTTAATATGATGGAACAAAATGAACTATTCATATTGTGACAGGGAAGCTCCTGTCACAGTTAAAAAGACTGCTAGCCCAGTCAAAAGTATAGCCCTCAAACCTGCAATCCCTAAATAAAGCCTGTACACCCTACTAAAAGCACTAGTTTAGTACAGCAGGGAGAAAAGGAAGGTGATGTCGCAGCCAGAAATTCAGGCAGGGAAGGCACAGAAAACACAGTCTATCACCTATTACTCCTTTCCCAGAGCTATAGAGAAACATAATATCAAGTCAGAGAGGGGTGGAGTTAGCCACCAAGCTCTGCAGTCATGTAAGCCTCAAGCAGGAGGACTGCAGGTGAATAAATTAACCTCAGCTGACTCTAACAAGGAAGGCAGGCATACAAGGAGCAGTCCAGAAAACTTCCCTTATCCACAAAACAGGAGTTTTGTTCCAGGTCAGGAAGGAAGGGCAGGGATATTCTCTTCAGAGATGTATGGTAATACCTAACGTGACCATTTATTTTTTTCATCCAAATGGGACATCTATTAATATCTCTCTCTCTCACTCCTCTGTTATGATCTTAAATCTTCTTATTCTTCCCCAGGGTCTCTCCCCCTCTGTCTGAACCACCCATAGTCCTTTATCTACCTCCTATACTTCTCCTTTGGTCCAGGCCTTTCTCTCTAGTCTTTCTAATCTGCTTACAATGCCCCCCTTTCTCTGCCTCTTTCTCGCTTCCTTCCTCCCTCCTTCCCTCCCAGCAGATTTTAGCATATTTCTCTCCTCCTTTTCTCCCCTCAGATCTGGTATCTGTTTCCTCCCCTTCCCCCCTGCTCAGCCATCTCTCTCTCCTCTCCCTTCCTCCTATTCTTCCCTGTTCTTCCCTCTCAATTTATTTTCTGCCTCTGTCTAAATTCTTTTTTACTATTCAGTCCTCAATTTCCCTCTTTCATTGTGTCTACCTATAGTTTGCCACCTCTTTCCCTCACCCCTTCCAGTATCTAACTCTATCCTCTTCCCTCAATCCAGCATGTGCCCTTTTTTCTTTCTCCTCCCCACTTCCTTCCAGTGTCTGCTCCCCCTCACCCCCCTTCCATTCAGTCTTCCCCCTCTCCCCCACACTTCCATTCAGTGTCTGTCCCCCTCTCTCTACCCCTTCTATCTACTGTTCACCCTCTGTCTCGCTCCATCCATTCTCTGCCCTCTCTGCCCGTTCCATCCAGTGTCTGCCCTCTCTCTCTTCCTAAAAATAATCCAGAATACCGCCGTGCGCCTCATCTTTGGCCTAAAGAAATGGGAACACGTCTCCCCATTCTACCACCAACTCCACTGGCTGCCTTTCGAGTCTAGAGTCCTTTACAAATTCGCATGCTTCTGTTACAGGGCTGTAAACGGTTCCTCGCCAAGCTACATCAACCCTCACTTCAACCTCTACCGCACCAACAAGAAATCCCGTCGTATTCAGTTGTTCGCCTTCCCCTCACCCAAACTTTGTCACTTCAAAAGATTCCTTGACAGAACTTTCGCCTTCCAAGCAGCTAAGCTGAACCCATGGCTAGCACAAATGATACTAGAGGCCCCCACTTACCTCGGGTTCAGAAAATCACTTAAAACTTACCTATTCAGCAAACAAGACCCGAATTGTTCCCCCCCCTGACAATAACTCCCCCCCTCCCCAACCCGGCCCCCTCATGAGGCCTTCCCCCTTTTTCCCCACTTTCCTCATCCTCTGTCTAGTTCAAATAAAGCTGATAAATAATTGAAATTCTGTTACTCTGTAATTCTAATAACAAATCTGTAATTCTGACAAATAATTGTAAATCTGCCTGTCTATGCAGACCCTAATCTAACTCGATGTAAACCGCCTTGAACTCGCATGGGTATGGCGGTATATAAGAATAAACTATTATTATTATTATTATATGGTATCGTCCCTCTTTCTATGCTCCTTCCATAAACTGTCTCCTTTGTACATGATTAATTTCAGCTTCACCCCCTCTCCATTTTTCTGTCTCCCTATGCTCTGGAATCTCTCTTCTCCTTTCCTTCCTTCCTTCCTTCCCACTCCACCCCATGGTCTGGCATCTCTATCTCTTTCCCTTTCCTCCCCCAAGCCCTAGCATCTCTCCCTTCATGCTCTGGCACCTCCTCTCCCTCCTTTCTCTCTGGTCTGGCATTTGTTTTCTGTCTCTCCCCCATGCCCTGGCATATTTCTCCTCTCTTTCCAACTACCCCCCTCCATTATCTGGCATCTCCTCTCCTTCCTTTCTCTCCCTCCCTCCTTCCTTCTGTCTCCTTCCATCTGTCTCCTTCCCTCCCATGCCCTGGCATCTCTCCCTCCCCCTCCATGGTCTGGTATCTTTCCTTTCCCTCCCTCCCATGGATTTGGCATCTCTCGTTCTGCTCTCTTTTCCTTCTCCCTCCTTCTGTGTCAGCATGCCCCTATCTACCTATTACTCCAATATCCAGAACCTCCTTTTTCTTCTTACTGCATCCACCCTGTGTCCAGCATCTCCCACCTGTCTTCCTACTCACGTCATGTCTGTTTTTTTTCTTTCACCCTACAACCTCCATGTCCAGCATTGTCCTGTGTTCCTTTTTTTCTTCCTTATCTGATTTAGCAGCTTTCTCCCCTTTCCAGAGCTAGCCAACCCACCATCTTCCCACATCCCATTCCAGTACCTCCCCTCTTTTCTCCAACTTAATAGGTCGGGATGGTATAGAAGTTCCAAAGGGAATCAGCCCTCAGCTTAATTTAGAGACGAGTGTTCCAGTGCTGCTGCGAGACTGGAGGCGATTCTTAGCTGCCATCAGCCCTGCCTTTGGCTGCGGAACCGCTACACTGGACGGTAAAAACTAAGACAGAAGTCGCGGGACTTTTCCACTTGCCTGCATTGCTCTAAGTTCTGCCGCTCTCGATCCTGCCCCTCAAAACAGGAAGTCACTTCAGAGGGGGGCGGGATCGAGATTGGCAGAATTTAGAGTGATGCAGGCAAGTGGAAAAGTCCCGCGGCTTCTGTCTTAGTTTTCACTGTCCAGTTTAGCATTACCGGCGCAGCCAAAGGCAGGGATGATGGCAGCTAAGTGAGCTGCCTGGATCACGGGGCCCCCTTGCCATCCCCTAATGCCGGCCCTGAGAATAGGGAGGGTGATTCCGGACCTGGCAGGACCCCCTGACAATTTCAGGCCCTAGGCCTGTACCTACTCTTTAATCCAGCCCTGGCTGCGGTGGACTGGGGTTTGATCGGCACTGTAGGGAGGGAAGGAGGGAGGCAGGCTTTAGTGGGGAAGGTAAGCGATTGTCGGTCCATTGTTCCCGCACACAGCTTCGGGACGCTGTCTCTGAAAACGAGACTTTTCGGCGTCCCTAAGCGGTGGGTCGGGACAACGGGACGGTCATTCCCATAATGGGACGGTCCCTTTGAAAATGGGACATTGGGTCAACTTAGTAATACCCCCATATAATCCTAGGAAGGTAGGGCTAGAGGTTAGCTCCTGCCAGGAAGAATCCTTCTTTGAATCTGTCCCAAACACCCAGGAAGGGGGATGGGAGGTGGAAAGTGAAACAGGAGACCTAATGGACTATAGCCCCAGTGATACAGGGTGTGTGTGTGTGGGAGACAGGGGATACAGTGAGACTGACCTAAGGGAATGTGTGCTAGAGGAAGGCATGGACATGTGAATGACCCATGAGAAGCTGTTTCCTGCCTCACAGTAAAATAAAAGTCTTTGCCAAAGAAACCTGAGCCTAATTGAAGCTACAGGTAATAACAAGGCAGCAATGCCTGAGTTTCAAAGTGTGCTTAAAACCTCACCCAGCAGTCTCCAAATAACCAAAGCTAAAGGACTTGGGGGGGGGGGGGCATTTTTTGGGGGGCCGGAAGAGCTTAGTGCAAAGGGAGGCTTGCTCCACACAGCCTGCAAAGCAGGGCTGTGAAAGTCCTTATAGGGGACAAAGTGCTAGTGAGGAAAAGCAGTGGCAGAGAAAACGTGTTGTTTTTTTTTTTCTCTCTCTGTGTGAAAAGGGTTTTGAAGAAGGGCTGGCAAGAACTGGTACTAGTAGAAGCCAGCTGCCCTAAGGAGGGAGACTTGGGGCATTTAAGAGATTGAAAAGCCTGTTTTGATTTTTGGGTTACCTTCTGATGACAAAGACTGTCCAGCCCATGAACTACATCACAGCTTGCACTCAAACTAAGTGGAAGGAACTGTATAATTAGTGCCAGTGAGAAACCACTGTATATTTTGGACTTTTTCTTTTGCCTTATAATAAACCTGGTGAAGTTTATTTACATTAAATCCGGTGTCTGGGTTTTCCTTACACCAGCCATATAAAAGGCACATCAAAAATCTTACCTGTGGTCCGAGCCGAGGTTTCCCACTTACTTGGGGCCTGGTCCGGCCACAATATCAAGGATATTGAGGGAACTCAGAGAGTTTCTAGCAGGTTCTATTAAAGATTTGTTCAACAAATCTTTGGAGACAGGAGTGTTTCCGAGGATTGGAGAAGAGTGGCTGTGGTCCCTATTCACAAAAGTGGTCACAGAGATGAAGCAGGAAACTACAGGCTGGTAAGCCTCACTTTGATTATTGGAAAAATAATGCAAACTTTGCTGAAATAAAGGATAGCAAAATTCCTAGAATCAAATGGGTTACAGGATCCGAGGCAACATGGTTTTCCTAAAGGTAAATCATGCCAAATTAATCTGATTGAATTTTTTGTTTGGGTGACCAGAGAATTGGATTAAAGGCATATGCTAGATGTAACTTACTTAGATTTCAGCAAAGCCTTTCACACGGTTCCTCATAGGAGACTCTTGAAGAAACTTGGCAGGCTGACGTTAGGACCCAAAGTGATGAACTGGAATAGAAACTGGTTGATGGACAGATGCCAGAGGGAATTTGCTCAGAGGGAAGAAAAGTGAGTATTTGAGCCTCTAAATGATCAGTGCTGGGGCTGATCCTGTTCAATATGTTTGTGAACAACATTGCCAAAGAGTTAGAAGGAAAGGTTTGCATTTTTACTGATTATACCAAGATTTATAACAGAATAGACACCAAGGAGGGAGTGGAAAACATGAAAAAGGATCTGAAAAATTAGAGGAATGGTCTAATATCTGGCAACTAAAATTCAGTGCAAAGAAGTGCAGAGTAATACATTTGGGGATTAAAAATCAGAAGGAGGTGAGAGGCTGATGTACACGGATGGGGAGAGGGGCCTTGGGTTGATAGTATTTGAAGATCTATAGGCAAAGAAACAGTGTAACAAGACGGTGGCTTTTGCCAGAAGGATGCTGGGCTGTATAGAGAGAGGCGTAACCAGTAGAAGAAAGAAGGTACTGATATCCCTGAGCAGGTCATTGGTGAGGCCCCACTTTGAGTATTGTGTTCTATTTTGGAGACTGTATCTGGCAAAGGACATAAGAAGACTTGAAGTGGTCCAGAGAAAGGTGACAAAAATGGTAGGAAGTTTGCACCACAAGACATATGAGGAGAGACTGGAAGCCCTGAATATTTATATCCTAGAGGAAAGGAGGGACACGGGAAATATGATTCAGACGTTCAAACACTTGAAGATATTAACATAGAACAAAATCTTTTCCAGAAAAAAGAAAATGGTAAAACTAGAGGGCATAATTTGAGGTTGAGGGGTGGTAGACTCAAGAGTAATGTTAGGAAATTCTTCTTTACAGAGAGGGTGGTTGATGCATGGAATGCACTCCCGAGGGAGATGGTGGAGAGGAAAATTCTTATTATATTTTATATTTATACTAGTCTTTAAGCCCGTTACATTAACGGGTGCTAGAATAGATGTGTGTGTGTCTTTCTTTCTTTCTCTCTCTTTCTCCTTGGCCGCTTTCTGTCTGTCTTTCTTTCTTTCTGTCTCTCTTTTTCCTCGGCTGTCCACCATCACCCCTTGCCTGTTCCACCTGTCCAGCAGTAGCCCTTCTTCCTTCCTTTTACCTTCCCCTGTCCAGCAGCACTCCTTACCTGCTCCCCCTTTCCCTCTTCCCTGTTCCCCCTGTCCAGCAGCACTTCTTACCTGCTCCGCTGTCCCTCTTCCCTGCTCCCTCTGTCCAGCAGCACTCCTTACTTGCTCCCCCTGTCCCTCTTCCCTGCTCCCCCTACAGCAGCACTCCTTACTTTCTCCCCCTGACCCTCTTCCCTGCTCCCCCTGCCCAGCAGCACTCCTTACTTGCTCCCCCTGTCCCTTTTCCCTGCTCTCCCTGTCCAGCAGCACTTCTTACCTGCTCCCCTGTCCCTCTTCCCTGCTCCCCCTGTCCAGCAGCACTCCTTACTTTCTCCCCCTGTCCCTCTTCCCTGCTCCCCCTGCCCAGCAGCACTCCTTATTTTCTCCCCTGACCCTCTTACCTACTCCCCCCTGTCCAGCATGCGGCTCCTCTTCTTTAAAACAGCCTACTGATGATCTAAGAGTTTTAGATTCTGACCTGCCGGCTAGGCTGAACCAAAGCGAGGCAGACTCAAAGCAATTCGCAGTCTTGGGTTTCTCGTGTGATGAAGCACCGTGCCAGCACGGAGCTGCAATAATTAATTGGTCTATGTCTAATTTCTGTTTTAGAAATAATTGCATAGTTTTTACAAATATAAATGACTCCCCCCCCCCCCGAGATGCGCCATACTGAAAGCTCCGGGGGAAGCTGTTCTCCTTTCCCTCGGTGCTGCTGTTGCGCTGAGGGGGGAGGGGGCGTATGCTTCTGTCTCCTGCGTTCTCAGTGCTCCCTTCTGGAAGCAGCGACTCCGACCTTTACCGGGCTAGCCCGTTACATTAAGGGGTGCACGAAACCTCCTCAGTGGATCCCAGTTGTTTAAAGTAGCGTGCCCCTCCCCCTCCTCCCTTCCCGCCGAAAGCTCGCGTGTGCAGCACTCTACACACGCTGCTTCAGGGCCTTCTACTGCCCTGATTTACTCTGGCATGTTCCTGATGACATCATCAGAGACGCGGCAGAGCAAATCAGGGCAGTAGAAGGCCCCGAAGCAGTGTGTGTAGAGTGCTCCACACGCTGCTTGAATCAGCGTTTGGAGTCGGGCCCGCGAAGAAAGTAGCAGCTGGAGTCTTTTTTCGGCGCTTCCCTTCCCGCCCCTTGAAGTGTCGCCGCGGCTCCTCTCGATCCCCGCCAGCGTCGGAAGCCTTTTCCGACGCTGGTGCGGCTCGTGAGAGGAGCCCACAGGAGAGCAGGATGTCCAGCGCTGGGGTCCAGTCCTTTCGGCAAGTATAGGTAAGTGCTGGGGATTCGTGCATGCGCACTCCTGCGGCCACAGACCTATTGATCACGGAAGCATGCTGATAGGAGTGCGCATGCGCGGCTAGCATTTTATTATATAGAATAGGGCGCCGCCCCCGCAGCCTCAGTCAAGCAGCTCTCCAAGGGGTATGGAAACCCCGGATGTCGGGGCTTTGCCTTCCCCTGAGGCAAGTAGTCCAGCGCAGAGCCTGTTGTCAGGAGCCCATATTGATATGAGCTCCTCTGAAGAAGCTGAGAGAAAATCAACTAAAGAGAGGCGAGTAAGTCTTCAGAGACAGCGACAAGAAATCCAACTGGATGGTGAGCACTATGACACTTCTATTTCTTTAATTTCCTTGGAAAAACCTTCAGAAGTAACTCTGGACTCATTGTGGGATCTTATGGCCGGACTAGTGAAGACCATAAGTCCCAAACTTCAGTTAATTGAAGGGAAACTGTTTCAACATTCTACTGAACTCAAAGAATTGAAAAATGAAATGACTGCCTCTAATTCTTCTGTTCAGAAGCTTGAACAGGAAATAAAATCATCTAAAGATTACAGGAAACTCTAATGAAAGATAATATCAACCTTAGGAGAAAGATGGAGAATTTGGAAAATAACTCCAGATACAACAACTTGAGATTAATTAACTTTCCTAGGCTATCATTGGTATCACCTAGAGAAATTTTTAAGAGATATTTTCTTGAAGTTTTGGGGGCCTCGGAAGACTCAATACCCCCTTTATCACGAGTTTATTATCTACCTAATAAGAATAAATCGTTAAAAAGGTCTTTGGACCAAGGATTATTGGACGTATCGGAGCTATTGGAGAAATCTGATAAAGAGGCTGTAGAACCAAGTACTTTGATTATAACAGTAGCTCTCTCTATTGATAAAGTGTGGTTATTAAAACTATTCTTTAAAAATAGACAGAAAGAATTTATGGGCTTTAAAGTGCAGATATTTCCTGATTTATCATGAGAGACCCAAAAGCGTCGTCGTGAATTTCTAATGTTGAGCCAGGTGTTACATCTTTAGGTGCTACTTTTTATTTACGACATCCTTGTAAGTGTTTAGTGCATCACCGAACAGTTAAATATGTTTTCTTTGAGCCCAGTCAATTGACTTCTTTCTTAGCGCTCTCCCGTTTGGAGACAGAAAAAACATAAGCCCCAAGATTATTGATATCCCAGCAATCAGCCTTCTAGCTAATTCTAAATGTAAGAATGTACACTTTGTCCAATTCTTTTTCTTTAATTCTTGCTAAGGAATCTTGGATCCTATAATTTGAGGACTTGAGCATATTACTTACAAATGATTTTGATGATATTGAAGTATTTCTTGCTTTATTGTAGAATAACTAATCTTGCTTTCTGTACAAGTTATTCTTGATTATATGATTTGAAAATCAATAAATATATTTAATAATATTTTATATTTATGATGACAAGAGTTCAAAAAAGCATGTGATGAACACAGGGGATCTCTAGTCAGAAAATAATGGGTATATATTGAAGGAACTAAGGCCAGGACTGGGCAAACTTGCACAGTCTGTGTCCCATGTATAGCCATTCAGTTGAGGTTAGGCTGGGGAGGGCTTCAATGGCTGGGATGGTTTAGATGGGCTGGAGTGAGACTCCAGTAGATGGCTGAGCTCTGTGATTCTGGCCCAGAAATATCTAAGAAAAAGGACAATTTAAATTAAATAATTAATTTATAGAGCATGTACGGTTGGGCAGACTGGATGGACCATCTGCCATCATTTACTATGTTACAAGAACCCAGTTTTTAAAATTCCTTCTCCCTAAGAGTTATTCAGTGCTTATTCATTATTTTCTTAAATTCTGATACTTTCCTCTTTTCTACTACCTCCATATATAGGGAAAGTGGATGTGACATGATAAACCACCTTTCTGTGGTTACAAAGTGGCTTGTAAATTATATACAGGCATTTATTTTGTACCTGGGGCACTCCATATCTATTACTCTGTAAAGAAATTTGGTCATGTCTCTCTTCTTTTATATGAGCAGCAAGTTTCTGCTGAACCAGAACATATGCAGATAAAGCTAGTCTCAGTTAGGACACTGGTCTTTGACCTAAGGGTTGCCGCGTGAGCAGACTGGTGGGCATGATGGACCACTGGTCTGACCTAGCAGCAGCAATTCTTATGTTGTTATAAAATATGCTATAAGATACTTTTATTAGCCCATAATGCTTACTATTCAATCACACTCCCTGTTTAGCTTCTCTTCTTACCCTTTATAGGCCATGTCATTCACTCAAATAATCTGCACTGACCGTTTGATTGTTCCCTCACTCTCCCAAGTTCATTTCATAACTTCTTTTTAGATAACTTTCAGCTGTTGTGCTTCTTCACTCTTAAATAATCTTCTCTCTGACCAACAATTTATTCCTTCTAGGCTTAAAAGACCACCTGGAAGACTTGGGGGCCAATAATGAGACCACAGGAGGCTGTTTCTGGTAATCGGCATTGAGTATCTGGTCTGTTTTTAGCTGGCTCAAACTTAGCCATAGCCAGTTAAATTGATTTTAAGCACTAGCTGGCTACTACCATGTTTCCCCGAAAATAAGACAGTGTTTTATATTAATTTGGGGCCCAAAAATTACACACTAGTTCTTATTTTCGGGGTATGTACATGTTCATCTCTCCCTTCCTCTCCTACACCCCAATTCTTCCTTTCTTTTCTCTCCTACACATGTGCAGCATCTTTTCTCCCCTCCCTCCCATCCCCGTGCAGCAGAACCCTTGCCCAGCTTCTATCCTTTCCTCCCTCCCTCCCATCCCTTATGCAGCAGAACCCTTACCAACTTCTATCATTCCTCCCTCCCATCCCTTGTCCTGCCCATGCCACGCAGCCGAATCCTCGGTGACCCTCCATCCTTCCCTCCCATCTGAACCCCGCCAACCGCGAGCGAGCCCTACATACCGGTAACCTCCCTCCAAATCAGCGTCAGGCTGGCAGCACTTTAAACAGGCTTTTTCAGCCTTGTCTGCCAGTGAATTCCCTCTGCTGCGTCACTGATGATGTCATCAGTAACGTGTCAGAGAGAATTCTCTGGCGGACAGGCCAAAGCAGTCTGTTTAAAGTGCTGCCGGCCTGATGCTGATTTGGAGGAAGGTACCAGTATGTAGGGCTTGCTCGCGGTCGGCGATTAAGATGGGAGGGAAGGATGGCTGTGTGGCAGCAGGCGGCAGGTGAAGCGCTGCTGGTGAATCTTGACTAGGGCTTATTTTTGGGTTAGGGCTTATATTAAGACCTATCCTGAAAATCATGCTAGGGCTTATTTTCGGGGTAGGTCTTATTTTGGGAGAAACATGGTATTTGGGTTTCTGCCAAGTACTGTAGCCTGGAATGGCCAGTATTGGAAATTGGACCATAGGGCTAGATGGACCATAGGTCTGAACCAGTATGGCTGTTCTTATGTTAAGTTATAGCAACCAAATATGGACCAGCTATTTGTGAGGCCCAATTTGACCACTAAACTTGACCAGTCATTACTTAAAATTGGCAGCTATCATGCAATACAGCTGACAGGTCTAGGAGAATTCCTCACAGCTATTCATTGTGGCCGTTTCAGTGCCATGAACTGGCTGCGATGAATCCAATTCAGTATGTGTGGGGCTATGTCCTCCATGCCCCCTCCAAAATTATACCATGATGACCCCCCTAAAAAAAACACCTCCAGAAATAGCAGCAGGCCCTGAAGTAGAAGGCCAAAAAAAGGGGGGGGGGGGTGGAGGAGAAGCAGGCAGCGGTGAGCAGTAGGCTTCAGGGCAAGGCTGGGAAGCATGCAGTTGGCAGTGGCTGGTGAGGAGCCCAGGCCCTGAGCTGGAGCTGCTCTTAATCTGTATCACAGATAGAGAGCTCTGGGGGAGAAGCTGCTGCCAGAGCTGCTCTTCACAACAATTAGTCGTCAGTGGCTGGTAGGAAGGCCTGGCTGGAGCTTTCAGTTGCTCGTCTCAGAAGCCCAGCTTCCTTAATGGGATGATTCATAGAAACATAGAATGGTGGCGAAAAAAGACCCACTCCAACAGAATACTATCATCCTGCAACACATGAGCCAACCAAGTAAAACTGTGTGCCAATAGTTTGCGGAAACTAGCATTATCCAAACCTGGTGAGAATTGGAAATTCCCAGAGATAAGCAAATATTTATTTATTCTGGAATCACCCCCCCCTCCCTACACACACTGCTTCAGCAAGACCCCACATATGATACGAATCGAGGAAAGAAAAAGACTATTTCAAATGTGAAGGAAGCAGCCTGTAAAAGAGAGAAGACATGCCAAGGTGCATAAAAAGCCTGCTCCAAGGCCTTGGGAGTAAAATCCTGGTGGTCCAAACACCAGTCACCCAAATGTCTGGCTAGACATGCTAAGTTATACGACCTAAAATTAGGAATTCTCAGCCCTCCCCTGAGCCCAGGAGCCCAGCATATATTTAAAGGCCATCTTTGGTTTCTTCCCCCGCCATAGAAAATGAGACAAACATGGCTAAAATCTGACAAAGAGGAAGATAAAAGAAACTGGAAACAAAATATGAAAAAATACAAAACCCTGATAAAAGAAAAACATTCCAAACACTATGCACAAAAAATAGGTGTAGTCAAAACAAATAGCAGAAAACTGTTCAAATTAGTAAACAGCCTAACAGATACCACTCAAGTCCTAAAAAATATCAACGAACAGATACCATCAGTCGACAGCCTTGCCGCCTACTTCAGAACAAAAGTCTTGGACCTAAGGGCTACTATACCAACACCCTTACAAGATTTCGAACCCCAATTCAGACCACAGGAAAGAGAGCCCAGTGTTGACATGACCTGGGATCAATTCGAACCCCCTAATTGGAACCAATTCCTCACCCTATTTAATAAATATGCCAAATCTAATTGCTTACTCGACAAATGCCCTTCCAAGATCATGCAAGCTGCAATACCCGAATTCAAAAGGGATCTATTTAACTGGACAACAACCACTCTTAAAAGTGTGTCCTATCAAGAAGACATGGGACGCATTCTGATCACACCCATCCCCAAAGATCAGAAGAACTCAATCGCATTGACGTCCAATTACAGGCCCATAGCGAGTACCCCCTTATTCACCAAGCTACTGGAAGGGTTGGTCAACCTGGAACTAGTTAATCATCTAGATAAATTCAACCTCCTCAATGAACATCAATCTGGTTTTAGAAAAGGATTCAGCACAGAGACAGTCCTAGGCTCTATCCTGATCTCTTCAGTAAAGGTACAAGTGCCCTGATCTTACAACTGGACTTCAGCAGAGCATTCGACCTAGTGGATCATGAAATAATGCTGAACTGCCTAGACGCAATGGGCCTCTCGGGAAGTGTTTGGACCTGGTTCCAGGGCTTCTTAACAAAACGATCGTATCAAGTGGTCTACGACGGGAAATACTCTAATTCTTGGAAAAGTCCATCGGGAGTTCCTCAGGGTTCCCCCCTATCTCCCACCCTTTTCAACATCTATACTTCATCCTTAGGCCACCTCCTACAAAAGTTAAACCTAATATACTATTTATACACCGATGACATCGCTATCCTAATCCCAGTGACCAAAGTGACTAATGACACCTCAAAACAAATCTCCCACATCATGACCGAAATAGAACAATGGTCTATTAACTTTAAATTGAAACTAAACTCAGATAAGACAAAAATCTTCATGGCAAGCCCAAAAGACAAAATCAACACAACAACAATATATTTAAATGGTCATGATCATCCAATATCCAAAACTATAAAAATACTAGGAGTCACCCTAGACACCCACCTGACTTTGACTGAACACACAAACTCGGTGACCAAAAAATGCTTCTCCACACTTTGGAAATTAAAAACCATCAAAAAATATTTCAACCCTCCATCTTTTAGACTACTGGTACAGTCACTGATCCTATCTACCTTAGACTACTGCAATATCATCTATGTGGGTATACCCAAAAAAACTTTAAAAAATTAAGAATAGTGCAAAACACAGCCGTCCGACTAATATTCGGACTAAAGAAAAGTGACCACATTAGTCCCTACTACAAATCACTGCACTGGTTGCCAATTGAGGCACGGATTTTATTCAAGTTCTCCTGTTTTTGCTACAAACTGGTGTGGGGAATGGCCCCAATCTACCTATTACCTCACTTCGAACTTTACACCCCCAAAAGGATAACCAGAAGTCGCAACCTCTTTGCCTACCCGAAGGTTATAGGTTGCAAATACAGAACCTTTCTGGATAGAACTTTCAAGTTCCAAGCTGGCAGACAGCAAACCTGGTTAGGCAACTTCACTGACAAAGCCAGGCAGATCTATGGCGCCTTTCGGAAAGACATCAAGACTGCCCTATTCAATAGATTTATTTCCCAGCCAGACACAGCCCCCCCATCCTAAAACTTTTCTCTGTATGCTGATTCTACGCTTTTTCTCAAATGTATTCTGCTCTTCTCTTGACTATTCAGTGTATTCCTCACCATCAGTATTCAGTATTCTATAATTTGCTGACCATCCAGCCCCTTTGATGTAAAATGTTCAAGTTTATACTGTAACCTATTTGTAACTTGTAAACACTGATCACTCAGTGACTTTCTACCTATTCTTACACTGTAATTCGCTGACTGTACAGCTCTCTTTCACTGTAAACCGCCTAGAAGTCGCAAGATTATGATGGTATAGAAAAAAATAAAATTATTATTATTATTATTATTAAATACAATTTCCAGATATCATGTTGAAAAAGCTACAAAGGCAATTGTTGTAAGAGATAGAGCCACTTCGGAAAAAGAATCATATCAAATAATTGAACCCTCCCATGAAGAGAAATAAGGAGCTGAGTCCAACGGGTCAAACAATCTTCCGTATACCGATACAGCGGGCCAACATTACTGCTATAGAGTCGGGAAGTGTCTGTGGAAAGAATAATACCCAAATATCTAAAGGAATTTGTGGCCCACTGGAGCAGGAATGAACCCTGCCACCGGACCCGAACCGCAAAGGTCATCGCCAATGCTAGCGATTTCTCCAAATTTAAATGAAACCCTGAAAAATCGCCATATTCTTGAAAGGTTTCCATCAGAGAGTGCAAAGACTGGGCAGGGTCCGAGAGATGAACAAGAAGGTCATCCACAAATACCGATATTTTAAATTCCCGAGGTCCCATGGACACCCTTTTAACGTCCACATTGGCTAGAATGTCCCAAATGAGCGGATATAATGGAAGCACAAAAAGCAGCAGTGACAAAGGGCAGCCCTGCCTAGTACCTCTATGAATGCCAAACAGAGAAGAACTGACCCCATTGGCCCAAACATAGGCCCACGGGTCCCTACAGAGCATCTTAATGGTGTCCTGAAAAAAGCCCATCATACCATAGTGATCCAAGACTGAAAACAGAAAATCCCAAGAAATTCTATTGAAGGCCTTTTCTTTATCAAAGCTGATCAGGAGGGAGGGATAGATTGTGAGCCCACCGGGACAGAGAGGGAAAATGCTTGAGTACCTGATTGTAAAAAAAAACGCTTAGATAACCTTGATAGGCGGTATATAAAATCCTAATAAACTTGAAACTTGAGGGAAGCTGAAGCCGAGCTACATGTTCCAAAGAAAATAAGATGGACCTAATATTTTTCATAATAGTGCGGCCCCATACAAATCCCGCCAAAGGAGGAGCAATTAGAGAAGGTAGACAATGAGCCAAAGGGTTGCCATAATTTTTGCAAAGAGTTTTGCTTCTACATTCAGAAGAGAGATAGGGCGATAAGACAAGGCAACTCCGCATCTCTATGCGGTTTCAACAAAACTATCATTTGGGCCATGTTCAAAGATTCAGGCAACCCTCCCCCTTCACAAATGCATTGAAAGTCTGAACCAAAATAGGAGACAAGGATTCCTGAAGGAGTTTATAGAACTCCAGATGAAAACCGTTGGGTCCCAGCGCCTTCATGAGCTCACCCACATGAATAACCAGTGCTACCTCCTCTACTGAGATAGGAGCATTCAACTGCAACTGAACCGACTCTGAAACCATAGGCAAAGATAAACTATCCAGGTAAACCTGCCCATCCAACAAGTCCGTTGGCTTGGAGAAAAGATTTTTGTAGTATGTCAAAAACACAGCATTGATATCCCCATCCGATCGCATCAAAAGCCCCCTCTCATCGCGCAATTGTAAAATTTTCTCCGGCCTCCAAGATTGCTTCACAGCCCTGGCCAAAAAATTACCTCTATGGTTGCCATGAATATGAAATTGATAATGATAATAGGCAGCAGACTTTTTAGAACGAGCATGTAACAATTCCAGAAGCACCTGTTGAGAAGCTAACAAGTGTGATTTCAAGATAGGAGTAGGGTGAGCACCATATTGTCTGCGAAGCGAGCAAACCCGTTGTTCTAGTCGCAAGATCTCCCTACCTCTGGCTTTTTTTTGGTGACTAGTATACGCTAGAGAATGACATGGTGGCTGTTACCCACGGTTAGTCGTGGGTAGCCGCGGGTAACCTGCCGAAACAGTGAGGGGGGGAAAAAGTGCTCACTGCGGGTAATGGGACAAGGCCATCCAGTACCCCATGGAGCGGTAAATGGCCTTGTCCCCGCAGTTAAGGGAAGGAACGTGCGCGGTCACCAATCGCGCATGGCCCCCCTCCTTCCTTCCTTCCTATCTACCCGAATCTATCTATCTCCCTCCCTCCCCTTAACTTCTCGGCGCGTTTTGAGTAACTTTCACAAAGCCATCAGAGCCTGCAAGCAGTAGCGTGCGTGTGTGGGCAGAAGCTTCTCCTCTGATGCAACTTCTGGTTGCATCAGACAAGAAGCTTCTGCCCACACATGCACGCTACTGTTTGCAGACTCCGACGGCTTTGTGAAATTTACTCAAAACGCGCCGCGAAGGTAAAGGAAAGGGAGGGAGATAGATAGATTCGAGTAGGTAGGAAGGAGGGAGGGGGCCGTGCGAGGGGTGCCAAAAGGAAGGATGGTGGAGGAAAGGAACAGACGCTGAAGGGGGTGGAGAGGAACAGATGCTGAAAGGAAATGGGGAAGACAGAGTGGGGAGAAGACGCTGAAAGGACATGGGGAAGACAGAGTGGGGAGAAGACGCTGAAGGGAATGGGGAAGAGAGAGTGGGGAGAAGATGCTGGATGGGAAGAAGACAGAGATGCCAGACTATGGGGGAGTGGAGGGAAGAAGATGGGTGCCAGACCAATTTGGGGGGGGGGTGAAGGGAGAGGCACAGTAACAGAGCAAATGGAAAACGCAGAGAGAAGACAGACAGTGAATGGAAGGAATTGAATGAGAAGATGAGGGAAGCAGAAACCAGACAACAAAGGTAGAAAAAAATTTCTATTTATTTATTTTATTTTTGCTTTAGGATAAAGTAGTATATTAGTTGTGTTTATAAAAATTTATAAACAAAGCCCTGCCAGCTGAACATCTCTTTCTCTAGTTCAGCAGCCAGAACTTTGATTTATAAGGAAGGAATAAGCTAAATATTGCAGTACTGAGGCTTGTATGGGTGCTGCGGGGACAGTGGTCACAGCGACAGGGCGGTGACAGGGACAGTGGTCATGGGGACGGGGCAGTGACGGGGACAAATTTTTTCTCTGTTATTCTCTAGTATATGGCAAAATTTCCCCTCGAAGAACAGCTTTCACCACCTCCCAATACAGAACTGTGTCGGACAGGTGTTCCGCATTAAATTGTTGATATTCTATCCATTTTCCAACAAAAAAAATCCTGAAACCTCTGATCCTTATACACAGGGAAATCACCATCTACCAGGCACAGTTGGGCCTAACAGCAGAACAAAAAAAAAATCATAGCATGGTCTGAGACATCAAATGATCCAATACCCGCTGAATCAACACAGGAGAAAAGTGACTGAGATACCAACCAGTAATCTATGCGGGACAGAGATGCATGCACTCTGGAAAGATGCACATAATCATGGTCCCTGGGATGGAGGGTGCGCCAGATATCAATGACATCTAAGGCCGAACACAGCTGTGGGATACCTCTAGTAACATAGTAGATGATGGCAGATAACGACCCGAATGGTCCATCCAGTCTGCCCAACCTGATTCAATTTAAAATTTTTTAATTTTTTTCTTCTTAGCTATTTCTGGGCAAGAATCCAAAGCTCTACCCGGTACTGTGCTTGGGTTCCTACTGCCGAAATCTCCGTTAAAACCCACTCCAGCCCATCTACACTTTCCCAGCCATTGAATCCCTCCCCAGCCCATCCTCCACCAAATGGCTATATAAGACACAGACCGTGCAAGTCTGCCCAGTACCGGCCCTAGTTCAATTTTTAATATTATTTTCTGATTCTAGATCCTCTGTGTTCATCCCACGCTTCTTTGAACTCAGTCACAGTTTTAAACTCCACCACCTCTCTCAGGAGTGCATTCCAGGCATCCACCACCCTCTCCATAAGGTAGAATTTCCTAACATTGCCTTTGAATCTACCACCCCTCAACCTCAAATTATGTCCTCTGGTTTTACCATTTTCCTTTCTCTGGAAAAGATTATGTTCTACGTTAATACCCT
The DNA here is from genome assembly GCF_902459505.1 of Geotrypetes seraphini. Lineage (NCBI taxonomy): Eukaryota > Metazoa > Chordata > Amphibia > Gymnophiona > Dermophiidae > Geotrypetes > Geotrypetes seraphini. Next base: position 397,408,698 of record NC_047084.1, on the reverse strand, counting down.
TCAAGTATTTGAACCTCTGAATCATATCTCCCCTGTCTCTCCTTTCCTCTCTAGGGTATACATATTCAGGGCTTCCAGTCTCTCCTCATACGTCTTCTGGCACAAGCCTCCTATCATTTTCGTCTGGGAAGGCTTGGACGCAGACGAATGTGCCAATGCCGAACTGTTATCCAGTTCTATTTTTAGCTGCAGCAACTTAATCGGTTATGCTGATAGTCATTGTTAACTGGTTAAGTGCTTAGCTGCTAAAGATAGGCCTGTTATTTAAGCAACCTATTTTAGCTGTTAATCCTAACCAGTTAGGTGATGATTATCCTATGCCTAGCTGGCTATGTTGTGCAGCTGGTTAGCTGTTAACTGCAAATATTTAACGGGAGATAGCTGGCTATCTCCCATTGAATAGATGTGGTTAGGTACCAATATGCTATTTAACCAGCCAGGGTCCTGGCCAGTTACATAGTTTTGAATACTGGGAGAGGGGAGATAGTTCTTCAAATAATGTGTTAAATATAAGTTGAGCAATAAAAATATCATTTTAGTGTTCCCGCTAAGCTGCGCTGGGGTGCGCTGGCGCTCAAAATATTACCTCGCAGCGCACAAGTTTCTCGTCACAGTGCACACAGTGTAGAGCACAGTTCTTCAACCGCCGGTCCGCAAACAAAATCTTGCCGGTCCGCGAAGGATTCGGTCCCCGCCGCAACGAAAGGCCGGCGTCAGCTGACTTGCAACTTCCTGTTGCAGTCGCTGTGCCGGGACTCCTGCCTTCGCCGGGACTCCTGCCTTCCACCGCGTTTGCCTCCTGCCTTGTCTCCGCACCTCCAGACCAGCAGCGGCAGCTGTGTATGCTTTTAACTTCGGCACAGAGCTGCCCCTAATCAATAGTTTAGCGCGGTTTCATAAGGCAGCCTCGGGGCCTTTGCTAGGCCGGCCCACATCGCATCATCGAAGCGGGCCGGCTATCAAAGGCCCCGAGGCTGCCTCATGAAACCGCGCTAAACTATTGATTAGGGGCAGCTCTGTGCCGAAGTTAAAAGCATACACAGCTGCCGCTGCTGGTCTGAACTCTTGGGCCGCTGAAGGAGGGCAAAAAGCAGCTGTCCTGGAGGTTTCCCTTCCTCTCGCCTTTACAGGTTCCTTTTTTCCACCTTTTTTTTTTTCCTTCAAACGGCAACGGGCCCCAGCATCGACATCAATCAAGTAAGTTCCACTGTCAATCAAGCGGTTCTGCTCGGCCAAAGCTTCCCCTGTGACATGAGCCACCCTCAGGGGAAAGAAAGTGACCCACAAAGGTGAGGGGAAGGGGGGCAGATGATGGAAGGTGGGGGGGGGGGAGAGAGAGAGAGAGAGAGAAGGGGCAGATGATGGAATGGAGGAGATGAGAGAGAGAGAGAAGGGGACAGATGATGGAAGTGAGAAGAAGGGAGAGAGAGCAGAAGGCAGATGGATGTCAGTTGAGAAGGGAGAGCAGATGCTGAATGGAAGTGGGGAAAGAACACATACTGGATGGAAGGAGGAGATAAATAAAGGGGGAAGAAAATAGTAAGATAATGGAGGGGTGAGGGAAAGGGGTGACAAGCTGTGTGTAGACACAGTGAAAAGAGGGAAACGGGACTAAATAGTAAGAAAGAATTTAATTTAGATGGAGGCAGAAAATAGAGAAGGAAGACCAGAGAAGAAAAGGGAAGAGAGAGCAGAGAATGATCAGATCTGAGTGGAGGAAATGAGAAGAGAGATATGCTAAAAACCACAGGGGGGAGGGAAGGATAGAGATGCCAGACCATGAGGGGAACAGAAGGAAGATGATGGATGCTAGACCAAATTGGGGGGTGGGGGGGGGGCAGGAGGAGAGATGGCAGGGAAAGACAGACAGTGAATGGAAGGGGCAGATGCTGGACTGAAGAGACAGAGAAGGTTATCATGCTGCTGTACCGGGCCATGGTACGCCCTCACCTGGAGTACTGCGTCCAGCACTGGTACTTTAAGAAGGACACGGTACTACTCGAAAGGATCCAGAGAAGAGCAACTAAAATGGTTAAGGGGCTGGAGGAGTTGCCGTACAGCGAAAGATTAGAGAAACTGGGCCTCTTCTCCCTTGAGCAGAGGAGATTGAGAGGGGACATGATAGAAACATTCAAGGTACTGAAGGGAATAGACTTAGTAGCTAAGGCAGGGAGAACGAGAGGGCACTCTCTAAAGTTGAAAGGGGATAGATTCCATACAAACGTAAGGAAGTTCTGTGGTAGAAAGCAACATATTTATTTGGCTCATAACTTGCTGGCGCCCGATATTTTTAGCTCACAGTGAAAAAAGTTTGCTCACAACACCCGCCCGCTTAGAGGGAACACTGTAAGTAACTAGTGTCTACCATTGCATATACTGTTCAAATCCAGTTGAGAATCTTGTAACACCTTTTGATTATTCAAATTATACAGTACAACATCAATACAGGCAGAATTTCTAGGAAGGTATGATGTGGTCTCTTCCCCACCCTACTACAACAATGTCCAGAAATCAGCCATATTGACTGAAATTTTAGTGATCTGGTTAGCTTTCAGTGATAATCAGGGGTGCGGGTAAGATTACCAGGGGAAAGGGAATAGATACAGGCAAAGAGAGTTGAGGAGGGGGTGGGGCAGGGAGAGAGATTGCATGCCTGAGGGAGGAGGAATTCTGCAAAAGAAAAATTACAAATACTTTGTGTAGAATTGTGCAGAATTTTAAAATATTGTGCATAGAATTTTCAATGTTTTTGCACATGATTTCTCCAGGGTTAATCTACAGCTATACAGGGGAGAGGGTTGAAGCTGACAGAGGCAGGCCTGGGAGAAGGGAGTGGTGACTAATAAAGTGATAGTGTGTGCATGTGTGGTAAAAAGCATGTGTGTTGGTGGGGAGTTCATAAATGCCTATCTGAAGGAAGGAGAAAATGTGTACCTCCTGCTACTAATCTGAGCTCCCTACCCCTTGTCATTCCCCTCCCTCCCAAACAAAACAAGCCTATGGAACTGTGACAATGACTGCATTTATTGCAGGAGGGAAAGAATGAATAAAACTTGAGAAGTACAAAATTAATTGTAAATTAAGATCTGTAACATCACTGCCTCCAATGGGGCAGCTTCCTGTTCAGCTGGAAACCATTGCACAACAAGATTATGCTTTTTAAAACACCCGCATTTATTTTTAAATCACTGATCCCTTACTCCTCAAACAGAATATTGCGGTCAAACGAACAACATTTATTGACAATTCCATCCCTTAAGATCATCAACACTAGAAGACAATTTATCTTTTCTGTTACTGCCCCACAAATCTGGAATTCTCTTCCAATTTATTTAAGAGAAGAACATAATATTGATAAATTCAAGACCAATTTAAAAACATTCCTTTTTAAAGACGCTTTCGAACAATAATTCTTAATCCTGAATTTATTAATAATGTTGTATTTGACCATTCATTTTAATTCCCAACCCTGTGTTTTTACCTGACCTCCTTTTCTATAATAATTTGTAGTTCAAATCCCCTTTACCTCTTTGTTTTTGTTTTGTTAAGTTTGAATATAGTCTAGTTTATTTTAATGTTTATGTTTAAATAATGTATTACTTTTTAATATATTGTAAGTTTAATTGTTTTTTAAGTATGTTCATCGCTTTGAAGTAAGATTAAGCGATTAATCAAAAATTTTAATAAACTTGAAACTTGAAAACCTTTTTTTTTTTTTTTCTGGTTTAACGCTTTTATTATGGACAAAGTTCACAACGGGTCACGCTCAGGCAGTCTTGGTAGCCCTGGTTCGCTTCTTCTTCACCAGGACTGGCTTCTGACTCCTCAGGATGGCGCTGGCACGCCTCAGGGCCGCCATGCGCAAGTCCTTGCGATATTTGTTCTTCTGAATAATGTGGCGCAAGCTGCTCAGCGTGGCCCGGGCGTTCTTGTTGATAGTAATTTTCTCATAGGATGTGGCTGGTTTGCGCTGACCTGCCCGTTTCTTCAGGACTACAACGATGCCTTTGCCATCAGCGGCTGGCTCCACGCCGACCGTCTTGCGGTGGATGAGTCCATTGTAGCGGAATGAGTTCCGGGACTTCAGATTGTTGGGTTCAGTGCTGTACACCTGCTTGTTCCGTTTAATCAGGAAGCTGGAGCAGTTCCGGATAATCATCCACTGGAGATGTGCAGACATTCTTGAGAACCTGTCCAGCTACCGGCCGCGACGAAAAGAGAAATAGAAGAGAGAGAGACGGGAAGAGGAAATGGACGCGACGCTTCTTAACACACCCTTTTATGATTTTAAAGTTATGTATTTTTAAGCTTGGCTGTCACATAAATATAAGTGGATACATTAGTCAATATTTATTGGAGCTATCTATTTACCCCCTCCTTTACAAAGCCATGTTATCATTTTTAGTACTGGCTGCAGCAGTAACAGCCCAACGCTCAGAATTCCTATGAGTGTTGGAGCTGTTACTGCCACGTCCAGTGCTAAAAACGCTAGCAAGCTTTTGTAAAAGAGAGGGTTAAGTAGATTAATTCACTACATAAGTTTATTAAAATTTGATATACAGTCGACTCCGCTTAAGTGCAAGGCCTCTGGACCGGACCGCCACATGCGCTTAAATGGAGTGTGCGTTTAATTGGAGTACCACTTTTTAGTCATGAAAAATCACAGTACGCTGTAGTCAAATTCAATAAAACTTTTATTCAGCAAAAAATACACCGAATACAATTTAACACGGTTCAGTTATAGAAAAAGCACTGTTCCGTCTAATGCAATACATTAAACCTTTTTTTAAACCAACATTCTACTGAAATAATGATTGTTTTCTGCACGCAGGTTGCACGATTCAGGGCGCTGTGTATCTGACTACTGATGCTGTAAAACTGTCCATAGTCGTGACATCCATATATCTCCAGATAACAACGCAGCATGTGTAGGGACTTCAGCGCATCCGAGAAGGAAACAATCTCTGCAGGTGATGACCACAGCAATATATCCATCCTCAGACTCTTGGTTGTCTGCAGTGTCCTTTATGACTGTAAAGATATCGGAATTAGTGCTGTCAGATGATGTGGGCACATCATTGTCAATGGCGACATACAGCTCAAATTCTTGTGACGAGAGTCCAACTGGGAGTTCAATGGATGAAGGGTCACCTTCAGTTGTCTCAGAGAGCAAGGCAGACAGGCAGGATAGAGTTGGGAGGAAAGAGAAGGCAGGTAAGCAGGAGAGAGTCGGGGGAAGAGAAGAGGAGTCAGGAGAAAGAGTAAGAGAAAGCAGCAGAAAGTGAGGGGCTGTGGTGAAAGGTAGCTTCACCCACCCTCTGACATCATCTGCAAAAGATCCGGAGCTCCATCTTAAAAGGGGAGGGGCCAACGGCGCTCAGCCATTCAGCACGTGTCAAAGGCGCTCACCTTAGCGAGAGCGCCTTTGCGAAGGGCCTTAAGAAGGGACAAGTCACTGCAATGAAGAAAAACTGGGGAAGGACACCTACACAGGCAATTACAACAAGGCAGCAGGACAGACACAAACAGCAGATAAATAGACACAGCAGTTACAGAGGACATATACAAAAGCAGCAGAGGTAGCAGGTAATTAATTAGGAGAGGGACTGCACAGTAACAAAACCAAGGACACTATACAGATTCCAACACAAGGAGAAGCCACTTCAGATAACAGACCGGCAAGCAGATAGCAATGGAAGCAGCAGATAGAAGCAGGATGTTGAGCTACCCAGTTTTCTGCACCGTTTGTCATATGTATGACTACCTCCCCTCTGGGAGGCAGTCTTATGTATGCACTCAATGCAAGGAACTGGAGGGCCTGAAGAAGCAAGTCTGACTACTGGAGGGCAGAGTACTAGAACTAGAAGCACTTTGAGCAAATGAAGAGGAGATCAGAGAGGCAGAAAACTTCATGAAAGAGAGGAACATTGAGGAAGAAGTCAGGGAGTTAGAGAAGTTCAACGAGGGGGCATACAGAGAGGCTGTGGAAAATCACCAACAACAGAGGAGCTGCCAAGATACACCTATAGTGGAGGACAATCACAATAGAGGAATAGATGACACAGCAGCAGGACCTGGAAACAGAGGAGGGAACCCACAGGAAGATGAGTCCAGTGCAAACCAGCGCCAAGATGAGGAAAGATGGAAGTGCACTGAGGACACGGACCTGCGGCTAGAGAGATGGATGTACAACGAGGATACAGACCTGCGGCCAAACTAAACTAAACCTTAAGTTTATCTACCGCATCCTCTCCATAATTATAGAGCTTGGCACGGTTTGCAAAGCTTAATATAGGAAGGAATAACATATTGGGTTTTGAGGTTGAGTACAGGGGGAGGAGAGCATTACATTTTTGTGAAAAGCCTAGTTTTCAGGTGCTTATGGAATAGTTGGAAGGAGCCCTGATTCCGTAGTGGGGCAGTAAGATTATTCCAAAGCCCTATGATTCTGAAGAAGAGAGATTTTCCCAATTTTTCCGCATAGAGGATACCTTTTAGCGAGGGTAAGGATAGCTTAAGTTTTTGGGTGGGCCTGGTGGTGTCAGGACTCGAGGAGTTCCAAGATAGTGGGATTAGGGGAGGGAGGATGCTGTGCAGGATCTTAAAAGTTAGGCAGGTGCATTTAAAATGAACCCTAGAAATTATTGAGAGCCAGTGAAGTTTGGACAAAAGTGGGGAAACATGATCAAATTTGAGTTTTGCGAAGACCAAATTGGCCGCAGTGTTCTGAATTAGTTGAAGTCTTTGAAGACTTTTTTTTTGTTAGACATAGGTAGATGGAATTATAATAGTCTAGTCTGGAGAGGATGAAGGATTGAACAAAGATGGTAAAATGTTGTTGGCGGGAGCAGGATCTCACTTTCCTCAGCATGTGGAGGCTAAAAAAGCATGATTTTACCAAGGAGTTGAGGTGGTCGTTGAAGGAAAAAGAAGAGTCAATGATGACGCCTAGAACTTTGCTTAAGAACTCAAGCTGCAGTGTGGCGCCAGAGGGCAGTACAAAGAGGGTGGGCAGCTGTTTTAATTTTGGACCGAGCCAGAGTGGTTTCATTTTGGACTCGTTCAGTTCCTTTGAACTGAGAGGGACCAGAATTGGAGTTTCGTTATGCAAGATGTTATGTTCTCAGAGAGGTTGGTAAGGTTCAAGTCTGTCTCGAGAAGGACAAGGATGTCATCAGCATATGTATAGATTGTTTCAAGGGAAGATAGATGGAAGAGTTTCAGGGAATACATGTAGATGTTGAAGAGAATAGGGGATAGGGGTGATCCTTGTGGGACTCCGCAAGTCGGTTTCTAAGGAGTGGACGTGATGCTATTTGTGTTGACAGTGTAGGAGCAGGAATGTAAGAAGTTCGAGAACCACTCTAAGACTGTGGAGTCGATGCCTATCTCGGAAAGTTGATAAATTAGAATATCATGGTGGCCGACATCAAAAGCTGCAGAGAGATCGAATTGTAATAGGATAGCAAACTTATTTCAAGAGTATAATTGTTGCACCTTTGAAATTAACGAGACCAGTAGGGATTCGGTGCTGAAGTTGGGTCTGAAGCCATATTGATAAGGTAAGAGAATAGAGAATCTCGCTAGATAAGATGAGAGCTGGGTGGAAATGATGGCCTCTAGCATTTTAGTCAGGAGAGGGATATTTGCAATGGGACAGTAGTTAGAAGATGAGGGAGGGTCAAGATCAGCTTTTTTCAGTAATGGGGACAAGGCTATATGTCCCATTTCTGTGGAGAATAAGCCTGATAGTAAAGCAGAGTTTATAAGTCTGGTGAGGGATGAGATGGCCTGCGTGGGAATATTCTCGTACAGATAGGAAGGGAATGGATCCAGGGCACATTGGTATGATTTCAGTTTGAAACAGAGTTTAGAGATCTAGGGTTCGGATACAAGTTCAAAAACAGTCCAGGATCTGTCTGCTGGGATAGGATTAGAGTCGTTGGGGGCCAGAGAATTGTAAGAGACTGCTGGAGGGAAGGAGCTCCTTATGTTAGTGATCTTTTCGTTGAAGAATTTTGCTAGGTTGTCTGCTGATGGAGAGGAGGGGGGAATGGTGGAATCATTTTTAGAAGTTAAGATTCTGGATCTGGAAATTTTATCAGCATAGAAGTTCTTCCTTGCTTTTTTTAGTACTGATATTTTTTAGTACTTGATATTGTCCCTTGTAGCTTGGTTGGCCTGCAAGACTAGGTAACCGGCCTACGCTTATAACATTCCCTTAGCGTGCTTCCCCAAGAGGGAGGAAGACCCTGTTGTGGATAAACTATCCTGTATTCAAAACAATATGGCTTCACACAGGTAGGTTTCAAAAGAAAGAACTCAAATTTATTGTTCATCCGAACAGGTCAAAACAAAAATGCCTGAAAAGTAACAGTCTCAAAAGGTCATGGCAATAATAGTGTAAACAAAATAATATTGCGTTTACCAGCCTGGTCTGGTCAATTCTCCCAGAGTTTTTTCAATGTCCCAGGTAAGTTCCACTGGCAAATAGTGAGAACAGTCCAAAGTATATTAGAGTCTCTGGCAGCCTTTAACTCTCAAACAAAGAAAAAACTCTGAGCAGTAAAAATATAGCCGTGCTTCTCCCTTCCCTTCAAGCATACAGGAGCGGAAGGATATGAGCTTTACCAATACAGCTCCTTGGTACAGCAAAGCACAAATGAAAAATATAACCCCCAAACATACTATCCGGCAGTCATGCAAACTGACTCCCAATCTTCAGGGTTTTCACAGTTCTCCCAGCAATGCTTTGCCCTGTGGCTTAATTATCCTTAAGTCAAGTTCCTGCAGCAAGCCACCCAGCCCACAAAAAAAGTCCATAACAAAACCCAACTCTGAAAAACACACCCAGCCAGTTCAGCTTACTTCCATGGCTTCCGCACATTCCAGCTCTGGAAGGGAACTGCAATCCATGTCCTCTGGTACCTGGGTCTCCTGTGCTTGCTGGTCTGCCTCTGGGTCAAACATTTCCATGTCTGTGGGCTCGGGAGAAGGTGGAGGTTCCTTCCACCTGGGAACTTCCTTTCCTTCCTTCCTCCTCCTGGACAGTCAGCTCTCCAAGTGTTCTAAGGCTGCTGTGCCCCGCCCAGTCCTACTCAGGGGCCGGGCTTCCTTCAGCTGAGGCTGCTTCCTGCCCTGTGCTGCTGTGCCCCACTCAGTCCTACTCAGGGGCCGGGCTTCCTTCAGCTGAGGCTCCTTCCTGCCCTGTTTAGCCAGCCTCTTACAAAATGGAGGATTTAAAGGGGCCCTGCCAGTTTTCACCAGGCTATGTTCTAAAGCAGGTCTGAACACAGCCTGTGCTTCTTGGTCCTGTTCCTGCCTAACAGGGACAAAGTGATTAGCCTGGACCAGTTTTACAGGATGTTTTTTATGATTCTTCCCTGGCACAAGGCCGGCATTGGGCTCAGGTTTGTGACATACCCTCCCCCTTAAACCATGACCACCCGGGCATGGTCTACATTCCTCCAGGTTCTCCTGTAAACGGGACAGCCTATCCACATTAGTGCTTAGATGCCCTGGCCTATGCACTACCTTAAACCTGAATGTTTGTAGCGCAAGATACCACCGGGTCAGCCTAGCATTGTTGTTTCTCATCGTGTTTAACCACTTGAGGGCCGCATGGTCTGTCACCAATGTGAATTCCTAACCCTCTAGGTAGTGAACTAGGGTCTGCATAGCCCATTTTGCCGCTAGGCATTCTAGCTCCACTGTGGCATATTTTCTTTCATTGTCATGAAGCTTACGACTGAGTTACAGGATTGGGTGCTCTACTCCCTGCACCTCTTGACTGAGAATAGCCCCCAATCCGCTTGTGGAAGCATCAGTCTGTAAGATCATGGGTTTAGAGAAATCAACAGCCCTTAGAACTGGCTCTGAACAGAGACATCCTTTCAGATCTTCCAAGGCCTTCTGCCCTAGCGCTTCCCAGTATAAGGTGTCTGGTTTATCTTTTTTTAAACATATTCGTGAGCGGAGCCACTCTGGTAGCAAACTGGGGAATAAATCTTCTATAATATCCTATAAGCCCTAAGAACCCTCTTAGCTGCTTCTTCGTGACAGGTAAGGGGTAGGACTTAATGCACTGGACTTTGTCCACCAGTGGTTTTACCTGGCCTCGGCCTACTACATAGCCCAAGTACTTCACCTCCCTCTGTCCCAGGAAACATTTCTTGGGATTTACAGTTAAGCCTGCCTTTCTTAATGACCTCAGGACTGCCGCAACATGTTCCAAGTGCTGAGTCCAACTGCCCGAATGGATGAAAATATCATCAAGGTATACCTCCGCGTAGGAATGGTGGTCCCGCAGTACCTCGTTGACTAGCCTTTAACCAGTTGCAGCAGTGCCATGAAGTCCAAAAGGCATGCGCCTAAATTGGAACAGGCCAGCAGGGGTACTAAAGGCTGTCTTGGGTCTAGTGGCTGGCATTAAGGGTATCTGCTGCCAATACCCTTTTGTTAAGTCAACTGTGGATAAGTACTGGGCCTGTCCCAAACTGTCTAATAACTCATCCACCCTTGGCATAGGGAAAGCGTCGAATTGCGAGACCTCATTAAGTTGGCGGAAGTCAATACAGAATCTAGGGGACCCATCCGCCTTGGGTACAACCATGGGCTAAGTGAGGGCTCAATAACTCCCAAGGTTAACATCTCGTCCACTAGGTCTTGTACTAGATTCTTTTTTTCTTCTGACAACCTATATGGTTTGACTCACACTATCTTACCCGGTGTAATGATATCATGCGCCACCACCTCAGTGCGCCCTGGGGTAGCAGAGAACACGTCCTCAAAGGTCTTAATCAATGTCCCCACCTGTTGCACCTGGGTGTCCGAGAGTTCTGTACCTACATTGACCCCTTCTTCCTGAGCGAGATCTGCCACCTGGGGCCCAAAATCTTCCTCTTGAATTTGTTGTGCTATCAGTGCTAAAGTTTCCCTGTCCTTCCAGGGCTTGAGCAGGTTGACGTGATAAGTTTGTTCCCGTCCTTTCTCATCTCTAACCTGATAGTCCACCTCATTCAATCTTTTCACCACAGTGGCTGGGCCCTTCCACTGTGCCAAGAATTTATGTGGGTCAGTGGGCACCAAAATTAGCACCCTATTTCCTACTTGCAAATGTCTTTCCCGGGATTTCCGGTCATAATAACTCTTTTGTCTTCTCTGGCTCCATTCTAAATTATTTTTGCCAATTTGAGACACCTGCGTGAGTCGATGCTTCAACTGCGTCAGGTAAGATATTAAGTTGGTGTCAGCTTCCTCTGAGGGACTACATCCTTCCTTTAATACATCCAAGATACCCCTAGGGTTCCTCCCAAATAGCATCTCGAATGGGCTCATCCCTAGTGAGTCCTGGACTTTCTCTCTACAGGCTAGAAGTACAAAGGGCACCCAGAGGTCCCAATCTTTCAGGTTCCCATCTAACCCTTTCTTCAACATTTGTTTTAAGGTCTGGTTAAAGCGTTTGACCAGTCCGTTAGCCTGAGGGTGATATGCTGAGGTCCAAATGGGGCTAATTCCAAACCCTCGCCAATAGTCCTGCATTTCCTTGGACATGAAATTACTGCCTTGGTCCGTGAGGACTTCCCGAGGGAACCCTATCATACTAAATAACCCTGTAAGCTCTTTCATAATGGCAGCAGATGACGTTTTCCTTAAAGGAAAGGCCCACGGGAAGCTAGTGGCCACATCCATCACCACTAGAATAAAACTATCCCCGTTGGGTTTTTTCCAAGGGTCCCACGATATCCATAGCCAATCTACTACAGGGGTCAGCTACCCTAGGGATAGGAATTAGAGGCGCTCGAAGGGGTTTCCCTAAGGACAATTTTTGACATGTGGGGCAAGCTGTACAATAGTCCAGTACATCCTGCCGCACTCCTGGCCAAAAAACCTACACCTAACTTGCTTCAATGAGGCCTCTGCCCCCTTATGCCCCGATAAGGGATGGTCATGGGCAGTCTGAAGAACGACCTTCCTAAACCCCCTTGGGACCACCAACTGTTCTTCCGAGGTTCCTGTACCCTCTACCTCCTGGTGGTAGAGTATCCCCCCCCTTTATCTTGAAGGCCCGTCTACCTTGTCTAGGCTCAGCAACCTGTTGCCAGGCCTCTAACAGAGAGGGATCTGCTTTCTGTTCAGCAGCAAAGGTGGGGAACATCATAATTTCCTTCGGGAGGGTGGGAATCTCCTGGCTCGATGATACCCGACCCAGAGCCTGCCTTCGCTGGTGTTTCTGCTTCTTTTTCCCTACTTTATTAGGGACCTCGTGTCTGCGGGGGTATCTATGAAACACGCCCTCTTGGAAGGGAAATACCTGTCCTAATTGTTCCCCTTCCGCTGAGGTTGAGGCCTTCTGTGACCGAGTGTTCACACACCTTTGTTTATTCCCTAGGTATTCTCCTAGAGCCCCCCAGTCCCGGCCTAATATAAGGTCAAATGGGGCTTCCGGCACTACTGCCAATTTTAATTGATAAACCCTATCTTTATGTAAGATAGTGGTGCTCTTGAGAGGATACTGGACACTATCTCCATGAATACATCGGATAGCAATCGACCCGGCTCCCTTCTGATCATCAGGAAAGATTTTCTTCCAGAGTCGAGTTGCCACCATGGATTGGTCAGCACCAGTATCCACCAGAGCCACGGACAGCTGCCCCCCTACTGACACCTGAGTAAGGTAGGATCTCGTCCTCTCCAGTATATCTGTCCCCCTCAAAGCCACTAGATCTTTTTTAACCTGACAGTTCTGCTGTATATGGCCCACTTTACCACAACGGAAACATTTGGGTCCTTTCCTATGTGTAGAACCCCCGGGATCAGGAGTTTTCATCTCCCTAAAGGGTGGCTTTTAGGACATAGTGTGCCTATTGGTAGGTGTAGACTCTTTCCCTGCCTCACCTCAGGAAGAAGGTACTACTCTAACTTCCCCTGCAGAACCACTGGCATCCAAATAAGCCTCAGACACTTCTAATACTTGTATCAGATTCTTACAACCTTGCTTTTGCACCCAGCCTCTGAGCTCCTTGGGCATTGATTCAAGGCACTGTTCTTTAATAATCTCAGCAAAGAGTGCCCTAGGGTCAGCTAGGCAAGGTTGTAACCAGCGCTCAGACATTTTAGTTAGGCGTTGGGCAAGGGCCTTGGGTCTTTCGTATTCACCCATTATAGCAGATCTAAATTTTTGCCTATAATGTTCGTGGGTGAAGCCTAATTAATCTAAAATGTGCGCCTTAACAGTTTGGTAATTGCTGGCTAAATCAGGGTTCAAGGTTTGGAAGGCAGCCAAAGTCTCGCCCGCTAAACATGATAGCAATTGTGCTGCCCACTGTTTCTGCGGCCAACCAGCGGCATTAGCAGTCCTTTCAAAAGCTGATAAAAAGTCATCAGGTTCATCATCTGGCGTAATCTCATGCAAGTGCATCCAAGCCAAAGGATTGGCTTGTACCAGCTGTTGGGGAACCGAGTTTGGTAGTGGGGCACCCAAGATTGGTTGTTGTGGGGCTTGAAGAAACTGCGCAAACAGTCTGGATTGCTCCCCCATAGCCGCCATGAATTCCTGGTGTTGTGTCATCGCACGGTCCTGTGCCTGGTTCCAGCGGTCTTGGCTTGTCTCCTCCTGCATCTCCTGAATCTGCTTCTGGCGTTCTCCAGTGATCAGGGCCAACACCTGCTGCTGCTCCATCTCCAACACCTAAAATGGAATCAAACAGAAAAACAACCAAGTGTGGCTCCTTTTAACTTTTGCCTGACCCTCCTCCCACAGCGTAGCCGACCAGTCTCCCTGAGTGATACTTTTATCTTCAACAGCCCGTTGAATTAGGTACTCTTACCCCCGGTACTGATGAGTCTGCGCCTTGTATCACTCTGGTACTCGGGAACACTCCGACTCTGGTCTGGATACCACTGCTCTCTCAGGATGGGTCCTGCGTCCGACTCTGAGTCTCTCCAAATTGGAACTGCTCTCCAAAAGACTGGAACATCGGCTTTCAAGGTCCCAGCACAGCTGACTTCCGGTCCTCCTGTGGCTTGTCTTCCGGTGTCTGTAAGTCACTAGTCCACCAGTATAAGTCCACAGTTCTCAACAAACAGCTCCAACAAAATCCAAAGGCAAGCCAAAAAATAATTTTTTTTTTTCCAAAAAAAACAATTTTTCCAACAACAGGGGATGCCGTATCCCACTTCTGACACCATGTGTAGCGTGGCCGGCCCTAGAGACTAGCGGTAACCGGCCCACACTTATAATATTCCCTTAGCATGCTTCCCCAAGAGGGAGGAAGACCCTGTTGTGGATAACACAAAACAATATGGCTTCACACGGGTAGGTTTCAAAAGAAAGAACTCAAATTTATTGTTCATCCGAACAGGTCAAAACAAAAATGCCTGAAAAGTATCAGTCTCAAAAGGTCATGGCAATAATAGTGAAAACAAAATAATATTGCGTTTACCAGCCTGGTCTGGTCAATTCTCTCAGAGTTTTTTCAATGTCCCAGGTAAGTTCCACTGGCAAGTAGTGAAAACAGTCCAAAGTATAGTAGAGTCTCTGGCAGCCTTTAACTCTCAAACAAAGAAAAAACTCTGAGCAGTAAAAATGTAGCCGTGCTTCTCCCTTCCCTTCAAGCATACAGGAGCGGAAGGATATGAGCTCTACCAATACAGCTCCTTGGTACAGCAAAGCACAAATGAAAAATATAACCCCCAAACATACTATCCGGCAGTCATGCAAACTGACTCCCAATCTTCAGGGTTTTCACAGTTCTCCCAGCAATGCTTTGCCCTGTGGCTTAATTATCCTTAAGTCAAGTTCCTGCAGCAAGCCACCCAGCCCACAAAAAAAGTCCATAACAAAACCCAACTCTGAAAAACACACCCAGCCAGTTCAGCTTACTTCCATGGCTTCCGCACATTCCAGCTCTGGAAGGGAACTGCAATCCATGTCCTCTGGTACCTGGGTCTCCTGTGCTTGCTGGTCTGCCTCTGGGTCAAACATTTCCATGTCTGTGGGCTCGGGAGAAGGTGGAGGTTCCTTCCACCTGGGAACTTCCTTTCCTTCCTTCCTCCTCCTGGACAGTCAGCTCTCCAAGTGTTCTAAGGCTGCTGTGCCCCGCCCAGTCCTACTCAGGGGCCGGGCTTCCTTCAGCTGAGGCTGCTTCCTGCCCTGTGCTGCTGTGCCCCACTCAGTCCTACTCAGGGGCCGGGCTTCCTTCAGCTGAGGCTCCTTCCTGCCCTGTTTAGCCAGCCTCTTACAAAATGGAGGATTTAAAGGGGCCCTGCCAGTTTTCACCAGGCTATGTTCTAAAGCAGGTCTGAACACAGCCTGTGCTTCTTGGTCCTGTTCCTGCCTAACAGGGACAAAGTGATTAGCCTGGACCAGTTTTACAGGATGTTTTTTATGATTCTTCCCTGGCACAAGGCCGGCATTGGGCTCAGGTTTGTGACATACCCTCCCCCTTAAACCATGACCACCCGGGCATGGTCTACATTCCTCCAGGTTCTCCTGTAAATGGGACAGCCTATCCACATTAGTGCTTAGATGCCCTGGCCTATGCACTACCTTAAACCTGAATGTTTGTAGCGCAAGATACCACCGGGTCAGCCTAGCATTGTTGTTTCTCATCATGTTTAACCACTTGAGGGCCGCATGGTCTGTCACCAATGTGAATTCCTAACCCTCTAGGTAGTGAACTAGGGTCTGCATAGCCCATTTTGCCGCTAGGCATTCTAGCTCCACTGTGGCATATTTTCTTTCATTGTCATGAAGCTTACGACTGAGTTACAGGATTGGGTGCTCTACTCCCTGCACCTCTTGACTGAGAATAGCCCCCAATCCGCTTGTGGAAGCATCAGTCTGTAAGATCATGGGTTTAGAGAAATCAACAGCCCTTAGAACTGGCTCTGAACAGAGACATCCTTTCAGATCTTCCAAGGCCTTCTGCCCTAGCGCTTCCCAGTATAAGGTGTCTGGTTTATCTTTTTTTAAACATATTCGTGAGCGGAGCCACTCTGGTAGCAAACTGGGGAATAAATCTTCTATAATATCCTATAAGCCCTAAGAACCCTCTTAGCTGCTTCTTCGTGACAGGTAAGGGGTAGGACTTAATGCACTGGACTTTGTCCACCAGTGGTTTTACCTGGCCTCGGCCTACTACATAGCCCAAGTACTTCACCTCCCTCTGTCCCAGGAAACATTTCTTGGGATTTACAGTTAAGCCTGCCTTTCTTAATGACCTCAGGACTGCCGCAACATGTTCCAAGTGCTGAGTCCAACTGCCCGAATGGATGAAAATATCATCAAGGTATACCTCCGCGTAGGAATGGTGGTCCCGCAGTACCTCGTTGACTAGCCTTTAACCAGTTGCAGCAGTGCCATGAAGTCCAAAAGGCATGCGCCTAAATTGGAACAGGCCAGCAGGGGTACTAAAGGCTGTCTTGGGTCTAGTGGCTGGCATTAAGGGTATCTGCTGCCAATACCCTTTTGTTAAGTCAACTGTGGATAAGTACTGGGCCTGTCCCAAACTGTCTAATAACTCATCCACCCTTGGCATAGGGAAAGCGTCGAATTGCGAGACCTCATTAAGTTGGCGGAAGTCAATACAGAATCTAGGGGACCCATCCGCCTTGGGTACAACCATGGGCTAAGTGAGGGCTCAATAACTCCCAAGGTTAACATCTCGTCCACTAGGTCTTGTACTAGATTCTTTTTTTCTTCTGACAACCTATATGGTTTGACTCACACTATCTTACCCGGTGTAATGATATCATGCGCCACCACCTCAGTGCGCCCTGGGGTAGCAGAGAACACGTCCTCAAAGGTCTTAATCAATGTCCCCACCTGTTGCACCTGGGTGTCCGAGAGTTCTGTACCTACATTGACCCCTTCTTCCTGAGCGAGATCTGCCACCTGGGGCCCAAAATCTTCCTCTTGAATTTGTTGTGCTATCAGTGCTAAAGTTTCCCTGTCCTTCCAGGGCTTGAGCAGGTTGACGTGATAAGTTTGTTCCCGTCCTTTCTCATCTCTAACCTGATAGTCCACCTCATTCAATCTTTTCACCACAGTGGCTGGGCCCTTCCACTGTGCCAAGAATTTATGTGGGTCAGTGGGCACCAAAATTAGCACCCTATTTCCTACTTGCAAATGTCTTTCCCGGGATTTCCGGTCATAATAACTCTTTTGTCTTCTCTGGCTCCATTCTAAATTATTTTTGCCAATTTGAGACACCTGCGTGAGTCGATGCTTCAACTGCGTCAGGTAAGATATTAAGTTGGTGTCAACTCAGCTTCCTCTGAGGGACTACATCCTTCCTTTAATACATCCAAGATACCCCTAGGGTTCCTCCCAAATAGCATCTCGAATGGGCTCATCCCTAGTGAGTCCTGGACTTTCTCTCTACAGGCTAGAAGTACAAAGGGCACCCAGAGGTCCCAATCTTTCAGGTTCCCATCTAACCCTTTCTTCAACATTTGTTTTAAGGTCTGGTTAAAGCGTTTGACCAGTCCGTTAGCCTGAGGGTGATATGCTGAGGTCCAAATGGGGCTAATTCCAAACCCTCGCCAATAGTCCTGCATTTCCTTGGACATGAAATTACTGCCTTGGTCCGTGAGGACTTCCTGAGGGAACCCTATCATACTAAATAACCCTGTAAGCTCTTTCATAATGGCAGCAGATGACGTTTTCCTTAAAGGAAAGGCCCACGGGAAGCTAGTGGCCACATCCATCACCACTAGAATAAAACTATCCCCGTTGGGTTTTTTCCAAGGGTCCCACGATATCCATAGCCAATCTACTACAGGGGTCAGCTACCCTAGGGATAGGAATTAGAGGCGCTCGAAGGGGTTTCCCTAAGGACAATTTTTGACATGTGGGGCAAGCTGTACAATAGTCCAGTACATCCTGCCGCACTCCTGGCCAAAAAACCTACACCTAACTTGCTTCAATGAGGCCTCTGCCCCCTTATGCCCCGATAAGGGATGGTCATGGGCAGTCTGAAGAACGACCTTCCTAAACCCCCTTGGGACCACCAACTGTTCTTCCGAGGTTCCTGTACCCTCTACCTCCTGGTGGTAGAGTATCCCCCCCCTTTATCTTGAAGGCCCGTCTACCTTGTCTAGGCTCAGCAACCTGTTGCCAGGCCTCTAACAGAGAGGGATCTGCTTTCTGTTCAGCAGCAAAGGTGGGGAACATCATCATAATTTCCTTCGGGAGGGTGGGAATCTCCTGGCTCGATGATACCCGACCCAGAGCCTGCCTTCGCTGGTGTTTCTGCTTCTTTTTCCCTACTTTATTAGGGACCTCGTGTCTGCGGGGGTATCTATGAAACACGCCCTCTTGGAAGGGAAATACCTGTCCTAATTGTTCCCCTTCCGCTGAGGTTGAGGCCTTCTGCGACCGAGTGTTCACACACCCTTGTTTATTCCCTAGGTATTCTCCTAGAGCCCCCCAGTCCCGGCCTAATATAAGGTCAAATGGGGCTTCCGGCACTACTGCCAATTTTAATTGATAAACCCTATCTTTATGTAAGATAGTGGTGCTCTTGAGAGGATACTGGACACTATCTCCATGAATACATCGGATAGCAATCGACCCGGCTCCCTTCTGATCATCAGGAAAGATTTTCTTCCAGAGTCGAGTTGCCACCATGGATTGGTCAGCACCAGTATCCACCAGAGCCACGGACAGCTGCCCCCCTACTGACACCTGAGTAAGGTAGGATCTCGTCCTCTCCAGTATATCTGTCCCCCTCAAAGCCACTAGATCTTTTTTAACCTGACAGTTCTGCTGTATATGGCCCACTTTACCACAACGGAAACATTTGGGTCCTTTCCTATGTGTAGAACCCCCGGGATCAGGAGTTTTCATCTCCCTAAAGGGTGGCTTTTAGGACATAGTGTGCCTATTGGTAGGTGTAGACTCTTTCCCTGCCTCACCTCAGGAAGAAGGTACTACTCTAACTTCCCCTGCAGAACCACTGGCATCCAAATAAGCCTCAGACACTTCTAATACTTGTATCAGATTCTTACAACCTTGCTTTTGCACCCAGCCTCTGAGCTCCTTGGGCATTGATTCAAGGCACTGTTCTTTAATAATCTCAGCAAAGAGTGCCCTAGGGTCAGCTAGGCAAGGTTGTAACCAGCGCTCAGACATTTTAGTTAGGCGTTGGGCAAGGGCCTTGGGTCTTTCGTATTCACCCATTATAGCAGATCTAAATTTTTGCCTATAATGTTCGTGGGTGAAGCCTAATTAATCTAAAATGTGCGCCTTAACATTTTGGTAATTGCTGGCTAAATCAGGGTTCAAGGTTTGGAAGGCAGCCAAAGTCTCGCCCGCTAAACATGATAGCAATTGTGCTGCCCACTGTTTCTGCGGCCAACCAGCGGCATTAGCAGTCCTTTCAAAAGCTGATAAAAAGTCATCAGGTTCATCATCTGGCGTAATCTCATGCAAGTGCATCCAAGCCAAAGGATTGGCTTGTACCAGCTGTTGGGGTACCGAGTTTGGTAGTGGGGCACCCAAGATCGGTTGTTGTGGGGCTTGAAGAAACTGCGCAAACAGTCTGGATTGCTCCCCCATAGCCGCCATGAATTCCTGGTGTTGTGTCATCGCACGGTCCTGTGCCTGGTTCCAGCGGTCTTGGCTTGTCTCCTCCTGCATCTCCTGAATCTGCTTCTGGCGTTCTCCAGTGATCAGGGCCAACACCTGCTGCTGCTCCATCTCCAACACCTAAAATGGAATCAAACAGAAAAACAACCAAGTGTGGCTCCTTTTAACTTTTGCCTGACCCTCCTCCCACAGCGTAGCCGATCAGTCTCCCTGAGTGATACTTTTATCTTCAACAGCCTGTTGAATTAGGTACTCTTACCCCCGGTACTGATGAGTCTGCGCCTTGTATCACTCTGGTACTCGGGAACACTCCGACTCTGGTCTGGATACCACTGCTCTCTCAGGATGGGTCCTGCGTCCGACTCTGAGTCTCTCCAAATTGGAACTGCTCTCCAAAAGACTGGAACATCGGCTTTCAAGGTCCCAGCACAGCTGACTTCCGGTCCTCCTGTGGCTTGTCTTCCGGTGTCTGTAAGTCACTAGTCCACCAGTATAAGTCCACAGTTCTCAACAAACAGCTCCAACAAAATCCAAAGGCAAGCCAAAAAATAATTTTTTTTTTTCCAAAAAAAACAATTTTTCCAACAACAGGGGATGCCGTATCCCACTTCTGACACCATGTGTAGCGTGGCCGGCCCTAGAGACTAGCGGTAACCGGCCCACACTTATAATATTCCCTTAGCATGCTTCCCCAAGAGGGAGGAAGACCCTGTTGTGGATAACACAAAACAATATGGCTTCACACGGGTAGGTTTCAAAAGAAAGAACTCAAATTTATTGTTCATCCGAACAGGTCAAAACAAAAATGCCTGAAAAGTATCAGTCTCAAAAGGTCATGGCAATAATAGTGAAAACAAAATAATATTGCGTTTACCAGCCTGGTCTGGTCAATTCTCTCAGAGTTTTTTCAATGTCCCAGGTAAGTTCCACTGGCAAGTAGTGAAAACAGTCCAAAGTATAGTAGAGTCTCTGGCAGCCTTTAACTCTCAAACAAAGAAAAAACTCTGAGCAATAAAAATGTAGCCGTGCTTCTCCCTTCCCTTCAAGCATACAGGAGCGGAAGGATATGAGCTCTACCAATACAGCTCCTTGGTACAGCAAAGCACAAATGAAAAATATAACCCCCAAACATACTATCTGGCAGTCATGCAAACTGACTCCCAATCTTCAGGGTTTTCACAGTTCTCCCAGCAATGCTTTGCCCATGTGGCTTAATTGTCCTTAAGTCAAGTTCCTGCAGCAAGCCACCCAGCCCACAAAAAAAGTCCATAACAAAACCCAACTCTGAAAAACACACCCAGCCAGTTCAGCTTACTTCCATGGCTTCCGCACATTCCAGCTCT
Organism: Geotrypetes seraphini; assembly: GCF_902459505.1. NCBI lineage: Eukaryota > Metazoa > Chordata > Amphibia > Gymnophiona > Dermophiidae > Geotrypetes > Geotrypetes seraphini. The sequence continues at coordinate 397,387,761 of NC_047084.1, read as the reverse complement.
GGAAGGGAACTGCAATCCATGTCCTCTGGTACCTGGGTCTCCTGTGCCTCTGGGTCAAACATTTCCACGTCTGTGGGCTTGGGAGAAGGTTGAGGTTCCTTCCACCTGGGAACTTCCTTTCCTTCCTTCCTCCTGGACAGCCAGCTCTCCAAGTGTTCTAAGGCTGCTGTGCCCCGCCCAGTCCTACTCAGGGGCCGGGCTTCCTTCAGCTGAGGCTGCTTCCTGCCCTGTGCTGCTGTACCCCGCCCAGTCCTACTCAGGGGCCGGGTTTCCTTCAGCTGAGGCTCCTTCCTGCCCTGTTTAGCCAGCCTCTTACAAAATGGAGGATTTAAAGGGGCCCTGCCAGTTTTCACCAGGCTATGTTCTAAAGCAGGTCTGAACACAGCCTGTGTTTCCTGGTCCTGTTCCTGCCTAAGAGGGACAAAATGATTAGCCCGGACCAGTTTTACAGGATGTTTTTTATGATTCTTCCCTGGCACAAGGCCGACATTGGGCTCGGGTTTGTGACACCCTCCAGGAGGGTGAAGGGGATTTGGATTTTTTCCATTTACGCTCCAGTGCTCGACATTTCTGCTTCAGTTCTCTGTGGTACGGAAGATACCAAGGGGCCTTACACGAGTAGGAGATAGATTTAGTAGATAAAGGGGCAAGAGAGACAAGAGAAGATAGAGAAGACAGCAATCATCCTGGGAGACTCCATCATCCGATAAGTCGACAGCCACATAGTGGGAGGAAGCAAGGATCGGCTGGTTACCTGCCTACCAGGAGCCAAGGTGGGCCGCATTGACAGGAACATCGACAGTGCGGAAGGGGTTGATATGGCGGTGGTGATCCATTTTTTTACAAACGACGTGAGCAACAGGAAGGATACTAGGAAGGAAGCAGAAGATCAGAACGCCAAAGGTAGCATTCTTGGAGATCTTGCCAGTACCCAGGGCTAACAGGAAGAGGCAGATGGAACTGCAAGAAGTCAATACATGGATTAGATGCTAGTGTGAGGAAGAAGGATTCCATTTCATGTGCAACTGGACGACGTTCTGGGGGAAGAGCAAGCTATACAGGAAGGATGGACTCCAATTCAGCGGAGACGGAATGAGGCTACTTGCAAGCAATATCACGGAAGAAATTGAGACATTTTTAAACTAAGAAGAAGTGGAAAGCCAACAGTCGACCAAGAGTCGATGGTTCGGGAAATGGTATACCCAGGGGATACCATGCAAGAAAATTGCAGGGAAGATTCACCGGATCATAGCAAGATAGAAATCCCAACGTATCAAAAGGGATGGTAACAGGGAGACGGAAAGAAGTGCAAGAAAGTAACAGGCCGCAAACTTAAGTGCATGTACACAAACGCAAGCTGCCTAAGGAATAAAATGGGGGAATTGAAGCCTATAGCACAAAAAGATGGCCTAGACATCATTGGCATCATGGAAACATGGTGGAATGAGGACAGCATCTGGGACACTGTGCTACCTGGATACCTGCAGAGACAGAGTAGGACAAAAAGGTGGGGGTATTGCCCTATACATAAAAGAGGGAATTGAGTCTACCAGAGAGAACACGCGAGAAACGAACAATAAGGTAGTCTCTACGGGCCAAAATACTGGGAACAAATGGAATGGATACGAAGATCTGCATGGAATTGTCCAGATCAAAATGATGTGCACTAAAAAAGTGTCCTCCAATTCATGCTCGCTGTTAGTTGGCAGCAGTGGCGTACCAAGGGGGGGGAGGGGGGGCGGTGCGCCCCGGGTGCCAGCCCTAAGGGGGTGTTCCCGGCCTTGCCGTTCAGTCCCCCGCCACCCCCGAAGGACCGCTCGCCCCACTGACCTTCCTGCACCACCTGTGAAGCAGCCCGCAGCAGGATCGCGAAGTCAGCGTCAGCGATCCCTGCGCTGCTTAGGCGCTGCTTCCTGCGCCGCGATCCCGCCCCTCCTCTGACGTCAGAGGAGGGGTGGGACCGTGGCGCAGGAAGCAGCGCAGGGATCGCTGACGCTGACTTCGCGATCCTGCTGCGGCTGCTTCATAGGTGGTGCGGGGAGGCCAGGGGGGCGAGCGGTCCTTCGGGGTGGGTCGGGGCATCAGGTCTTCAGGGTGGGGCGGGCGGGCAGGCAAGCAGGCTTTCAAGGGGGAGGGGGTGACAGGCAGGCAGGCAGGCCTTTAAGGGGGGACAGGCCTTCGGGGGGGGGGGGCAGACCTTCAAGGGGGGCAGGCCTTCAAGGGGGGCAGGCAGGCCTTCAGGGGGGGTGCAGGCCTTCGGGGGGGTGTAGGCCTTTGGGGGGGTGCAGACCTTCAAGGGGGTGCAGGCCTTCAAGGGGGGGAACAGGCCTTCAAGGGGGGAAAGGCAGGCAGGCCTTCAAGGGGGGGGACAGGCCTACAAGGGGGGGACAGGCCTACAAGGGGGTGGGACAGGCCTTCAAGAGGGGGTGCAGGCCTTCAAGGAGGGGTGCAGGCCTTCAAGGGGGGGAAAGGCAGGCAGGCAGGCCTTAAAGGGGGCACAGGCCTACAAGGGGGGGACAGGCCTACAAGGGGGTGGGACAGGCCTTCAAGGGGGGGACAGGCCTTCGGGGGGGGTGCAGACCTTCAAGGGAATGTAGGCCTTCGGGGGGGGTGCAGGCCTTCAAGGGGGTGCAGGCCTTCAAGGGGGGGAAAGGCAGGCAGGCAGGCCTTCAAGGGGGGGACAGGCCTACAAGGGGGGGAGAAGCTACAAGGGGGTGGGACAGGCCTTCGGGGGGTGCAGACCTTCAAGGGAGTGCAGGCCTTCGAGGGGGGGTGCAGGCCTTCAAGGGGGTGCAGGCCTTCAAGGGGGGACAGGCCTTCAAGGGGGGGAAAGGCAGGCAGGCAGGCCTTCAAGGGGGGACAGGCCTACAAGGGGGGGGAGAAGCTACAAGGGGGTGGGACAGGCCTTCAAGTGGGGGACAGGCCTTCGGGGGGTGCAGGCCTTTGGGGGGTGCAGACCTTCAAGGGGGGGACAGGCAGGCAGGCCTTCAAGGGGGGGACAGACCTTCAAGGGGGGTGCAGGCCTTCAAGGGGGGACAGGCAGACCTTTAAGGGGGAACAGACCTTTGGGGGGGACCATGATTTAGAAGTACACGGAGGGAAGGGGGTGTTCAAAGAGACGTGCATATGCCAAACTTTGGGGGGGGGGGGAAGAAATAATGGGTCTGAAAATAGAGGAGAGGGAGAGAGATGATGGACCATGGGATTTAGGGAGGGAAGGAACAGAAAGGGAGAGAAATTGGACACAAGGGATGGTGTGGAGGAGGGATAGAGATACTGGATAGGAGGGTAATTAAGAAAAGAAAGGGAGAGATGGTGGACTCTGGGATGGTGGGGAAGGAGGGAGAGATGCCGGATGAAAGGGTATTTAAGAAAAGGTGGATCTGTGGAGGGAGATGAAAAAAAGGAAAGATACCAGACTTCCTGGGAAGGGAAGGGAAATGGAAAGGGAGGACAGAGTTGGCAGATGGATGGTTAGCATGCAGAAAGAAGGAGAACCTGGCAAGCAAGTTATCAGAAGAAAACCAGAGCCTTGGACCAACAAGATTTGAAATATAACCAGACAACAAAAGGTAGAAAAATTAATTTTATTTTCTGTTTTGTGATTATAATATGTCAGATTTGAAATGTGTATCCTGCCAGAGCTGGTGTTGGACTGCAAACATGAGCTAGGATTTAACAGAGAGAGGAAAAGTCCTTTTTGTTTCTTTATTTTATTTACACCACAGCGCCAGTGTGGTTAGGAGAAGCCAAAGGGGGTGAAAAAGCTATAAAACCCACCAGGAATTTTGAAAAAAATCACCAACTGGGCAGGAAAATCGAATTGAAAAACCAATTCAATAGGGCTGAATCGAATCAAAATTTTTTTTCCTGTATCTGGCAGCATTAGTTTGCGCTACTGTCTTAGACTTTAGGACCTGGGATTGGGGAGAGATGGCATCCTCAGTACTTTATAATGCAAGTGAAACGAGGATTTGGTCAGACTTTTGAAGGGTCTGCAGAAAAAAAATATTGTATAGGCCGGGGACATGAAACAGCAGGAAATGGGAACTTTTCTTCCTTCTATTTTTGTGAATGGAAAGGCTGAGGATGTCAGAGAGTTCAGTTAAAATATGTGCTTTATAAGAAAATATAATAATGTGTTTTATAAAGTTTATAGCATAGCTGGCCTACCCAGTGAGGTGTTTCTAGTGGTGGTGGTGGCAGCGTGTCAATGTGTTGAGAGAAAGAGGTGGTCTGGGAAATTCTGCTGAGCAAACTCCGGGCCCATTTCCACCCCCCAGTTAGTCCACTCCACTCAATTGGTTCACACACTGAGTGGGTCTTTGGGTGTTGTGTTGGGATCTCTTCCAGTGGTTTATCAGTATCTCCTTCTGGTCCAAGGAAGGAAACTTTGTTATCCTTAGCATTGACCTACAGAATATGTTTGTAACAGCGCTGCTTGTGTGGCATTAGGCTATGTAGTGATCGAAAGAAAAAAACAGACCTTTGCACATTTTTGCACTATATGGTGGGTGTATGAGGAGATTCACATTTCCTGCACAGCTAAGTCCATGTGAAGTTACCTTGTGCTGTATTTGACATCTAGCAAGGTCTCTGTTTGAAAGGAAAGATCTAAACTTAAAAATGAAGTGGCCAGAAGTTATGGTAAAAGCAGATAGTGTAGCTGGTTTTAAGAAAGATTTGGACAAATTCCTGGAGGAAAAGTCCATAATCTGTTATTAAGACATGGGGGAAAGTGTCTGCTTGCCCTGGATCGGTAGCATGGAATGTTGCTACTCTTTGGGTTTTGACCAGGTACTAGTGACCTGGATTGGCTTCCATGAGAATGGGTTACTGGGCATGATGGACCATTGGTCTGACCCAGTTAGGCTATTCTTATGTTATGTTCTCATCTGTAGGGGCCTTTGTTTTCACTTCTTATTTTAATGTATTTTTTTTCTGGGAACTTATCAGTGTTTTTTATAATGGGAACAAAAATGGAAGAGAATTAATGTGTGTGGAATGGGGGGGGGGTAACTAATTTCTTCAGCTAAATAATTCAATCCACTTCAAACAGACATAGGAGAACTCATGCACCATTCACACACCCTCCAACCAAAAACGTCAAAAGAAAAAAACAGTTCGACAAGCTCCTAGCCATTCGAGCTGCAACACTCGACCCCCAACTCTACAACCAATTGACATCGACCACAGACTGCAAAACCTTCAAAAAGAAATAAAAACCCTTCTATTCAAAAAACACATAAAACCAAACTAACACAATCAGAACTGTCCCAAGCATCACCTGCAACTACTCCATATGTACTTCTGATGTCATGACAATTCAGACATAATTTATGTTATGTTATGTTTGGAATATAAGAAAATTTTCACTGCCTGTTTCTATTCTGACCATTTATTCTGTTTCATGGTCATTACAAAAAATATTTTTTTACATAGGGGGGGTGTCAAAAAATGATGGGCCCCGGGTGCCACATACCCTAGGTACGCCACTGGTTGGCAGTATTTGTATCATACGAGATATGACACTCCTTATGGTTTGGTAAAATCTATTTGAGTGCAAGCATATTTCGAATATCATCATTTGCGATTTTTAAGACTCCTGAGGCAGACCTGTTGGCCGAAACATGTACATGTCGAGTCATTGAGTCGTTGAATGTATCATTGTGATATTGGAGGAATAAAGATCTTCATATTACCAGATGAATTGGAGGACACTTTTTTAGTGCACATCATTCTGATCTGGACAATTCCATTCTGGTTTCTACATATTTGTGTTTGTTTTGTTTTTTCCCCTGTTTTTTCCTTCATTTTTATTTATGGATACGAAGATCGGCATCTACTACCGATCTCCAAGGCAGTCCGAAGAGCCTCTAAATGATGGATGAGATTAAACCCGAATCCAAGGGAGGCAACACAGTTATCATGGGCGACTTCAATTATCCGGGAATAGATTGGAACCTAAGCAACTCCAGCTGCAGTAGGGAGACCAAGTTCCTGGAAGCTGTAGGCGATTGCATCCTGGAACAACTTGTCAAGGAAAATATGAGAGGAAATGCAATTCTGGACTTAATTCTAAATGGACTACGAGGACCGGCACAAGGTATAGTTTGTTTAAGTTTATTAGGATTTATAGAAGTATAAGGGACGCTGGGAATCAGTGATCACAACATGATCCACTTCAACCTAGACACAGGAACAAAAAATCAATCCAGAACAACTGTCACGGCACTGAACTTCCGAAAAGGGAACTATGAAGGGATGAGAATCATGGTGAGGAAGAAGATTAGGAAGAGGATAAGCACTGTAAATATGTTAGAGCATGCATGGTCCCTATTTAAAGACACAGTCACTGAGGTACAAAATCTATATATACCGCGTATTAACAAAGGTTCCAAGAGGAAAAAGAACAAGGAACCGGCGTGGCTCACTGTAGCAGTGAAGGAAGTGATCAGAGACAAGAAGACTTTGTTTAAGGAATGGAAAAGGACAAAAATGGACAAAAACTGGAAAAAGCACAAACAACATCAAAACAAGTGCCATAAGGCGGTATGAGAGGCCAAAAGAGACTACGAGGAAAAAATAGTCAAGGAGGCAAAAAATTTTAAGACGTTATTTTGATATACCGTATTTTCACGTAGATAACGCTCACCCGTATAAAACGCGCACACGGGTATAGCGCGCGGGAAACTGAAATATATGTAAAAAATTTTTTGTATACCGCGCATGCTGCCCGACTCTCCCGTCGCCACCCGACTCTCCTTTCGCCCGCCCCGACTCTCCTCTGGCCACCCCGACTCTCCTTTCGCCAGCCCCGACTCTCCTCTCCCCCTTGAAGTCCTATCCCCACCCTGAAAGCCTGATGCCCCCCCCCGACGTCCGATTCCCCCCCCCCCCCGCAGGACCATTCGCATCCCCCACCCCGAAGGACCGCTCTCACGCACCCGCACCCCCACCCTGAAAGACCGCTCGCACCCCCACAGCCTCCCGACACCCCCCATCAAATAGAAGCTCCTACCGGTGTCCTGCTGCTTCCTCTTGGCGGTCCCGCCCTTTCTCTGATGTCAAGCCCTCTTGCCCCGCCGACTCTCCGACTCCCTGACATGATCGGGGCAAGAGGGAGCTCAAGCCCTCTTGCCCCAGCCAACCGCGGCACCCCCGACACGATTGGGGCAAGAGGGAGCTCAAGCCCTCTTGCCCCCCCGACTCCCCAACTCCCCGACAATATCGGGCCAGGAGGGAGCCCAAGCCCTCCTGGCTCTGGTGACCCCCCCCCCGCTAGTTGTTCGGGCCAGGAGGGAGCCCAAACCCTCCTAGCCACGGCGACCCCCTACCCCCACCCCGCACTACATTACGGGCAGGAGGGATCCCAGGCCCTCCTGCCCTCGACGCAAACCCCCCTCCCCCCAATGACCACCCCCCCAGCCGACCTGCGACCCCCCTGGCCGACCCCCATGACACCCCCACCCCCCTTCCCTGTACCTTTGTGTAGTTGGCCGGACAGACGGGAGCCAAACCCGCCTGTCTGGCAGGCAGCCAACGACGGAATGAGGCCGGATTGGCCCATCCGTCCCAAAGCTCCGCCTACTGGTGGGGCCTAAGGCGCCTGGGCCAATCAGAATAGGCCCGGGAGCTTTAGGTCCCTCCTTGAGGCGGGGCCTGAGGCACATGGGCCCAACCCGACCATGTGCCCAAGGCCCCGCCCCCAGGATGGACCTAAGGCCTACTCTGATTGGCTTGGGCTCCCTTTTGCCCCAATCGTGTCGGGGAGTCGGGGGGGCAAGAGGGCTTGAGCTCCCTCTTGCCCCAATCGTGTCGGGGTGCTGCGGTTGGCTGGGGCAAGAGGGCTTGAGCTCCCTCTTGCCCCGATCGTGTCAGGAAGTCGGGGAGTCGGCGGGTCAAGATGGCTTGACCTCAGAGAAAGGGCGGGACCGCCGGAAGAGGAAGCAGCGCAGGCGCAGGGCTCACAGAAGGGCCGGGACCACCAAGAGGAAGCAGCAGGACACCGGTAGGAGCTTCTACATGATGGGGGGGGGTCCGGAGGCTGTGGGGGTACGAGCGGTCCTTCAGGCTGGGGGTGCGGGTGCGGGTGGGAGTGCGTGCGAGCGGTCCTTCGGGGTGGGGGGTGGGGGCGCAGGTGCGGGTGCGTGCGAGCGGTCCTTCGGGTGGGGGTGCGAGCGATCCTGTGGGGGGGGTGTGAATCGGACGTCGGGGGGAACTATGTAAAAATAATTTTTTACAACGCACTCACGCGTATAATGCGCAAGGTTATGCGCGGTTTGTAAAAATCGTGTATGACGCACGCGTTATATGCGTGAAAATACGGTATTAAGGGGAAACGATCTGCGAAGGAAGCAGTGGGGCCGTTAGATGATCATGGAATAAAGTGAGTACTAAAGGAGGACAAAGCCATCACCGACAAACTGAACATATTTTTTGCATCTGTATTTACCGAAGACGATATATCCAGTATGCCAAATGCCAACAGGCTATACATAAGAAATGAAGATGGGAAACTGACAGGGTCGACAGTCTAGAAGAGGTATACAGGCAGATTGATAGGCTTAAAAATGACAAATCCCCGGAAATGGACGGCATCCAACCAAGGATAATCAAGGAACTGAAAGGGGTTATAGTTGAACTGCTTCAACTAATAACCAATCTATTGATCAAATTAGGAATGATTCTGGAAGACTGGAAAATGAAGAATGTTACGCCGATCTTCAAGAAAGGTTCGAGGGGAGATCCAGGAGACTACAGACCAGTGAGTCTGACTTTGGTACCGGGAAAGATGGTAGAGGCGCTGATAAAGGACCGCATCATCGATCACTTGACGGACACAAAGGAAGATCTTGCTTGACAAACTTACTGCACTTCTTTGAGGGAGTAAATAGCAGATAGACAAGGGTGACCTAGTCGACATCGTATATCTAGATTTTTAGAATGTGTTCGACAAGGTCCCGCATGAAAGCCTACTTTGAAAAAATTGCGAGCCATGGAATCAAGGGTGATGTACTCACGTGGATTAAAAATTGGTTGGTGGATAGGAAACAGAGAGTGGGGGTAAATGGACAATACTTGGACTGGAAAAGCATCACAAGTGGAGTGCCGCAGGGTTCGGTGCTCGGGCCTGTGCTCTTCAACATACAGTGGAACCTCGGTTTGCGAGTATGTTTTGCGAATGTTTGCGAATGTTTGCAAGACGAGCAAAACACTCAGCAAACTTTTGCCTCGCAAACCGAGCATGTTCTGGTGTACGAACACCTCCCCCCCGCTCTAACCGGCATCGCACCCCTCTGAACTGGCATCACAACCACCCCCCCTGTGCGAACGCAAAGCACCCCCATGCTGAAAGCGGAATCCGCCCGCCCTTCCTCCCAAGTGCAGTCCTTACCCCTTCTGCTCGTTGTAAGGGTGAATGCGATCTCCCGCCTCTTGCCTGGGCTGGGCCTTGAGCATCTGCGTATGCTCAAGGCCTTCTGGCTCTTGTTCTCTCGGAGAGGACAAGATCTCCCAGAGAACGAGAGCCAGAAGGCCTTGAGCATGCGCAGATGCTCAAGGCCCAGCCCAGGCAAGAGGCAGGAGCTCGCATTCACCCTTACAACGAGCAGAAGGGGTAAGGACCGTGCTTGGGAGGAAGGTGGGCGAATGCCGCTTTCAGCACGGGGGTGCTTTGCGGTTCTCGCGGGAGGGCGTTCGCGGGGGGGATTGCGATGCCGGTTCGGGGGGTGCGATGCCGGTTAGAGCGGGGGGAGGGGATGATGGAGCAGCGCCGATAGCTTTGGGGGGGGGGTTGGTGGAACGAATTGTTCAAGTTTCCATTATCTTCTATGGGGAAAGTTGCTTTGATATATGAGTGTCTTGTTTTAAGAGCATGCTTCTGGAACGAATTATGCTCTTAAACCAAGGTACCACTGTATTTATAAATGACCTAGAAATTGGCACGATGAGTGAGGTGATTAAATTTGCGGACGATACAAAGTTATTCAGAGTAGTGAGGACACAGAAGGATTGCGAAGACTTACAACAAGACATAAACACACTCGAGGAATGGGCCGCGAAATGGCAAATAAGGTTCAACATGGATAAGTGCAAGGTGATGCATGTTGGTAACAAAAATCATATGCACGAATACAGGATGTCTGGTGCTATACTTGGAGGGAGCCCCCAGGAAAGAGACCTTGGATTACTTGTAGACAAGTCAATGAAACCGTCCGCGCAATGCGCGGTGATGGCGAAAAGGGCAAACAATGCTAGGAATGATTAAGAAGGGGACCACAAACAGATCTGAAAAGTTTATCATGCCACTGTACCGGGCTATGGTTTGCCCCCATCTGGAGTATTGTGTCCAACACTGGTCACCATACATGAAAAAGGACATAGTACTACTCGAAAGGGTCCAGAGAAGAGCAACAAAAATGGTTAAGGTACTGGAGGAGTTGCTGTACAATGAGAGGCTAGAGAAACCGGGCCTCTTCTCCCTTGAAAAGAGGAGACTGAGAGGGGACATGATCGAAACATTCAAGATATTGAAGGGAATTGACTTAGTAGAGAAAGAGAGATTGTTCATCCTCTCCGAGGTGAAGAAAATGAGAGAGCACTCGCTAAAGTTAAAAGGGGATAGATTCTGTACAAACGTTAGGAAGTTCCTCACCCAGAGAGTGGTAGAAATCTGGAACACTCTTCCAGAGGCTGTCATAGGGGAAAGCACCCTTCAGGGATTCAAGAAAAGGTTAGATAAGTTCCTGCTAGACCAGAACATACGCAGGTACGGCTAAATTCAAATAGGGCACTAGTCTTTGACCTAAGGGCCACCCCGTGTGCAGACTGCTGGGCATGATGGACCACTTGTCTGACCCAGCAGCAGCAATTCTTATGTTCTCATCAGATGTGTGAATGAAGCTCGCCCATTGATAGCAATTTGAAGTCGTTGATGATGAGACTTGACTCCATGCCTCCCGTACCATGTGCAGAGAGTTGAGCACTGTCATTTTTCTTGTGAGCTCAGCAGCTCGAGGTGCTAGATTCCATGCTTGCATGAATCACTGCCATCACATATCTTAGGACAAGTGACCTGTAATGACATTTGAAGTTTGCGATTATCCCTTGGTCCATCGGTTGGATCAAAGAGGTCATGTGTGGCGGAAGAAACACAAGTTTGATATTGGTTAGTCTTACGTCATTGCTGTGTGCTACAAATTTATCACGCAGCATTATAATGTGCCTCCTACGCTTTCTCATCAGATTGTCAACCTTCTACACCCGTTCAATCCACAGTGTCGCCATCATCCATGTGTTTTTGTTGCTTTCTTATTCAACAGGCAGGCATTTAATGTTTTTGATGTTCATCCACGTCAGAATGTGATTGCTTTTAACCGGAGCGAACATAATGTGAATGAATAGACATCAATGCGCATAAGTGGATTGTGTGCTTATCAGAATTGCAATTATCTGGAGTTTATATCAATTGACTCTAATGTAAAAAAAACCAGGACCATGGTGGTAGGCTGCGGATAAACAAAATGTGCGCTTAACTGACGTGCACTTAGGTGAAGTGGACTGTACCACCAAAGCTTACAACATTTCTCAGCAGTTTATATTAAAATCAAAGTTTTAAATAGAAATTAAAATAAAAGAACTCCATCAATTATAGGACAGGCCTAAAATATACAATGATATTGCAGTTTTGTGTTGCCAGATTGGGCTTTAAGAACTGAGGAAGGGCCCTCTGTTCCCCAAGGGCCCTCTGTCCCACATGAAGTGGAACTCTTATTAACTAACTGATGTCAAGACTCTATAAGCAGGCCTGCCCTGCATTTCATTTTCAACCTGCTTAAGTTTCATTTATTAAAGAAGCAGGCTGAGGCCCTGCAAGACAACAAGGCTTTGCTGGAAGAATACAGGCCTGTCATGTATTTGAACGTGGATCATGTGAGCAAGAAGATATATGGTTCCTGTTATAGAGAAGCACAAGCAAAACAAGCCTGTATGTAAAGATATAGGCGTCAGGCCTTAGGAATGTACTGAACTTTTTACCTAGGCTGGACCTAACACAAAAAAACAATAACTTTAGTTTGCCAAATAAGGAAAAGACAGAATTATAGAAATGACTATGGAATTGTATATGGATTGGTCATTTACGGATAAGCGCAGCTATGGTTACCGGGATATGATAGGACAGGGCAGATAGTTGCATCTTTGCAAAATGATGAGACAAGTCTTGAATGGCATAAGAGTAAAGGGTGTAACCTTGAGAGAAGGTTAAAAAAATCCATGCATGCCTTTGTGTAAGCTAGGGATGATCACTTATCTACCAACAATAAAATTTAAAAAAACACAAAGCACACTGTATGCAGAGAAAATGTTAATTATCATTTATATTCAGGGTTTTTTTTTCAAAGAGGTCAAGGCAGATGACTTTAAAATATACATCACCTCAGTAACAACTATACAAAAATAGACAAATATACCACCTCCCCTTTTACTAAACCATGATAGCGGTTTTTAGCACAGGAAGCTGCACTGCTCCCGATGCTCATAGGCTCCCTGTGCTAAAAACCACTATCATAGTTTAGTAAAAGGGGGGCCATAGTACAAAATATAGACAGCAGATATAAATTCGGACACATTTTGATCACTAAATTTAAAATAAAATAATTCTTCCTACCTTTTCTGTCTGGTGATTGCATTAGTCTCTGGTTGTACTTCCTTCTTCCGACTGTAAATCCAATATTTCTTTCTTTCTGCCTTTCGCTCTTTCTGCCTCTCCTCCAGACCTCATTCCATTCCCCAACCAACATCTCTCTCTGTCCCTCCATGAGTCCAACTTTTTCTTCCTCTCTCCTTGCCCCCTCCCCTTTCTTTCTCTCTCCCTACCCCCTTTCTTTCTGTCTGCCTTTCTTTCTCTCTCCCTCTCCCCATACTACCGCTGCTGATTTCTCCTTGCTTCCCCGACACCAGGTGCATACATGTGTCATGCCCACAAGCCTTGCCCCTGATGCCAATTCTGACATCGGAGAGGAAGTTCTGGACCAGCCAGGCAGCGATTGGCTGGCCTGGAACTTCCTCTCTGATGTCAGAATTGACATTGGGGAGAAGACTGTGGGCTTGGTGCTTGAACGCGCCTGGCATCGGGGAAGCAGGAAAAACAGAACGCAAAGGCAACGCGAGTCTATCGCGGAGCCCGGGATGGGCTCTGTGATTGACCCACGTTGCCTTTGCAATCTACTGGTTGATCACGATAGACCTTTTGGTCATCCCTGCTTTTGGTGTTATTTTATGATATTTAGGATTTGTTTTAATAACAATTATGTTGTATTATCAAATCTTATGTATGTTACTTATGTAAACCGTGTATGCTGTATATAAATTTCTTAAATAAATAAAATAAATAACTGTAACACAAACAAGACAACAAACACAAACCTAAATAAATAAATATGTTCCGTATTTGAAGACTCCGTCCAAAAGCTAATTGAAAACAATGAGTTTTTAATAGAACTTTAAAAGCTTAAAAATTTGCCTCCAAATGAATATAACTAGGCAGCTGATTCTACAAACATGGGGCAAGATTCTCAAAACTATAACATGGTTGCTAAAATGTTTTCTGGCGGTTTAGCCTGCACGCATTTTAGCGGCGGATTATCAAAACGGATTATCTCTGTCTTTAGCAAGGTTTATAGCAGTCTCCAACAATGGCATGCAAATGTGCTCTTTAATATTGAAATGAGCCCTCTGGTAGATTCTTAAAAAAATCACCAAGGCATTTTCAAAGAGCGGCATAAACTTTTGGCAACAAAAAGCTGCGACTGGTCCAGGGGTGCTGTTACATAAGAACATAAGAAGTTGCCTCTGCTGGGTCAGACCAGAGGTCCATCTCGCCCAGCATTCCACTCCCGCAGCGGCCCATCAGGTCCATGACCTGTATGATGATCCTTGTCTAAAACCCTTTAATCCCCTTTAATCCCCTTTATCCTTCTATCTATACCCTTTCATAATCCTATCCCTACCTCTATCTGTATCCCTCAATCCCCGTGTCCTTCAGGAATTTATCCAATCCTTCTTTGAAACCCCTTAGTGTACTCTGACCTATCACATCCTCTGGAAGCACATTCCAGGTGTCCACCACCCTCTGGGTGAAAAAGAATTTCCTAGCATTGGTTCTAAACCTGTCTCCTATCAGCTTCTCTGAGTGCCCTCTTGTTCTTGTGGTTCCCAATAGGCTGAAGACTCTGTCCCTATCTTCCTTCTCTATGCCTTTCAAGATCTTGAAAGTCTCTATCATGTCTCCCCTGAGTCTCCGCTTCTCCAGGGAGAAGAGCCCCAGCCTTTCCAACCTGTCTGCATATGAAAGGTTTTCTATACCTTTAATCATTTTTGTCGCTCTTCTCTGAACCCTCTCAAGTATCGCCTCGCCCTTCTTAAGGTACGGAGACCAATGTACTCCAGGTACGGGCGCACCATCGCACAATACAACGGCATGATGACTTCCTTCGTCCTGGTTGTAATACCCTTCTTAATAATACCCAACATTCTGTTTGCTTTCTTCGAGGCTGCTGCACATTGTGCCATTGACTTCATTGTTGTATCCACCAGCACACCCAAGTCTTTTTCAAGGGTACTCTCCCCTAGTACTAATCCCCCCATTCTGTAGCTGAACATTAGGTTCTTTTTCCCTATATGCATGACCTTGCATTTCTCTATATTGAAGTTCATTGACCATTTTTTTGCCCACTCCTCCTGTTTGTTTAGGTCCCTTTGTAGGTCTTCACATTCCTCCGCGGTTTTAACCCTGCTATAGAATTTAGTGTCATCCACAAATTTTATAACATCACACTTCATCCCTGTTTCTAGGTCATTTATAAATACATTGAATAGCAGCGGTCCGAGCACCGACCCCTGCGGAACACCGCTCGTGACCCTCCTCCAGTCTGAGTAGTGGCCCTTCACTCCAACCCTTTGCTTTCTGCCTGCCAACCAGTGTTTAACCCATCTGTATACCCCGTGGTTCCACAGCTTCCTAAGTAGCCGCTCATGGGGTACCTTGTCAAAGGCTTTTTGGAAGTCGAGATAGATGATGTCTATGGGTTCACCTTTGTCCATCTGGCTGTTTATCCCTTCAAAGAAATGCATTAAGTTCGTTTGGCATGATCTTCCCTTACAGAAGCCATGCTGGCTCACTTTCATTTGTCCATTTTTTTCTATGTGCTCACAGATGCTGTCTTTTATCAGTGCTTCTACCATCTTGCCTGGAACTGAAGTCAAGCTTACCGGCCTGTAGTTCCCCGGGTCACCCCTCGATCCCTTTTTAAAGATAGGTGTAACATTTGCTATTTTCCAGTCCTCCAGGATCTCCCTAGTTTTCAAGGATAGGTTGCAAATTTGTCGGAGTGTTTCCGCTATTTCATTTCTTAGTTCTTTTAATACCCTTGGGTGGATTCCGTCCGGGCCTGGTGATTTGTCGCTTTTCAATCTATCTATCTGTTGGAGGACATCCCCATGGCTTACCTCTCTTTGCGACAGTTTTTCTTCTTGGTTTCCATTTATGATCTCTTCATGTTCAGGTACATTGGATGTGTCCTCGCTTGTGAAGACTGACGAGAAGAACTTGTTTAACCTGTCAGCTACCTCTTTTTCCTCCTTTACCACTCCCTTTCTGTCTCCATCATCCAACAGTCCTACTTCCTCCCTCGCCAGTTTCTTCCCTTTAACATATCTGAAATTTCTGGTCGACTGTCGGCTTTCCCCTTCTTCTTAGTTTAAAGCCTGCTCTATTCCTCTCTTGACGTTGTTTGCTAGCAGTCTCGTTCCTGCCGTGCTCAGGTATAGTCCATCCCTCCTGAAGAGCTTGTTCTTCCTCCCAAAAGTTGTCCAGTTCCTCACAAAGTGGAAACCTTCTTCTTCGCACCATCTCCTCAGCCATGCATTTATTGCTTGTAGTTCGGGCTGCCTCTTCACATCTGCCCTCGGTACTGGCAGGATCTCTGAGAATGCTATCTTCTGTGTCCTCAGCTTCAGTTTCCTTCCCAGGATCTTGAACTGTTCAGTTAGTGTAGTCCTGCTGTAATTTCTCCTGTTGACATCATTTGTTCCAATGTGGATTATCACTGCTGTTTCTTCCGTCTCGGCTCCTTCCAGGATCCTCTCAATTCTGTCGGTGATGTCTTTCGTTCTTGCTCCTGGGAGACAAGTCACTAGCTGGTCCTCTCTCCCTCCTGATACGTGACTGTCCACTTCTCTCAGGATTGAGTCTCCCACTATGATTGCAGATTTCCCCTTTTTCAGCTTCCTCATTGGTCTCAAGTCTGTATCCTCGGTGTGGTTCAGTACTTCTCCTTCAGGATTCTGGTGAGTCTTTGCCTCCTCTGTTTGCTTAATTTTTCCATAAGGTCCTCCATCCTTGGTGTCTGATGGTTCCTGTCTTCCGTCTGTTGGTTTCTGTCTTCCATCTCGTGTGGGCATAGCTTCCTCATTCCAGTGTTGCTGAAGCTCCTGTTCTTCCACCACCTGTAGGCCTCCTCGATGAATCTCTCGAGCTCCCTTACTTGATCCTCGATGAGGCTTTCTCTTGTGGGGTCCTCAGTTGTCTTGAACGGGTCTTTCGAGATGTGGTGTCCCTCCAGCTCCTGAACCCTACCCTGTAGTCGACCGATTTCCTTCTTCAGGCTTTCCAGTTCCTGACACCGACCGCATACGTACGCCTGCCTTCCCGAGGGGAGGTAGTCGTACATATGACACTCCATGCAGTAAACTGGAAAGCACCTCTGGGTTCCTGCTGCTTCCATTTCTCTTTAGTCCACTAGGTGCTCTCTCCTCTTGCTTTTGTGTGTGTGCGTGTGCTCTCTCCTGTGCTTGGCTCTTTCTTGCCTACTTCGTCTGTGGCTTTTTGCTTGTGAGTAAGTGTTGTCCCCTCCTTGGGCCTATCTCTTTCTTATCCCTGGAGCTTGCTGCCTCTTTATCCTTCCCTCTCTTGTATCTTTTGTGTGTGTTCTTCTTTATGTGCACTTTTGTGTGTGCGTTCTCCTTGTGTGTGCCTGCTTTTTCCTTACCTTCCTGTTGTTCTCTGGTGTACTGGAGTCCTTGGCTGTCTTTGCTCGGCCCTTCTCAAGGCCCTTCGCAAAGGCGCTCTCGCTAAGGCGAGCGCCTTTGCCGCTCGCCTTCGCCGTGCGCCAAAGGGCTGAGCGCCGTTGGCTACCCCTCTTTTAAGGGGGAGTCCGGGCTCGCTGGTGTCGCTTGCTGGTGACGCTGGGGGGTGGGTGGAGCTTCCTTTCGCCGCTACCCCACTTGTCCTGCCTTCTCCCTCGCTCTTCCTCAGCTCCTGGCTTCCTCCTCTCCTCTTCGCCGGTGCCTGCTGCCTCCCGCACCGGCTGTAACTGCTGCCCTGGCGCCGCGGTTCTCCCTCTTTTAAGGGGGAGTCCGGGCTCGCTGGTGTCATTTTCTGGTGATGCTGGGGGGTGGGTAGAGCTTCCTCTCGCCGCTACCCGTATCCTGCCTTCTCCCTCGCTCTTCCTCAGCTCCTGGCTTCCTCCTCTCTTCTTCGCCGGTGCCTGCTTCCTCCCGCACCGGCTGTAACTGCTGCCCTGGCGCTGCAGTTCTCCCTCTTTTAAGGGGGAGTCCGGGCTCGCTGGTGTCGCTTGCTGGTGACCCTGGGGTCGCTTGTGTTTTGACTGTGGCTAATGAAAAAGAAAGTGTATCTATATATGCTAAATGTGGAGGGTAGTAAAATCATGCTTCTTTTGAGTTTATGGGAGAGACAAGCATGTTTCATGCGCTTGTTAAAAGCCAATGTTTCTTCTTGAGCACGTGTATGATACCCTTGTCTTGTGTGTTTCTGGCTGTGGGTCTTGATTAAATTTTACGTTAAAAACAAATTACAAGATTTACCTGAATTATAGTAGTTTTTGGGAGAGAAAGGCATATTGCTTTTCCCCTCCCCTCCCCTCCCATTCGTCCAATAGCTCTTGTATGCCTATGATTGACACACCGCTTATGGTTTATATTGCACCATTGATGCTGTATGGCAGGGAAGATTCACAAAGCATGCGATTCTAGAATTCAAATGCCCGTGGTTTAAAAACGTTTCTGAGCCGCTTGTATTTTGTGTTAAAATATGGATGATGCTTCATATCTTCACGCTCTCCATGTTGTCACCCACATATGACATAAGCATATTCTATTCTCAAACTATGCACGTACTAATTGCGTTGCGTTGCTTTCCAAGGACATGCGCACATTCATGTTTCTTTCCTTGTATATTCTGCGCATGTGCCAGTCACTGGCAACAGCGACTTGACGCATGTAAATTTAGCAAATATTCCCTGCTGTCCACCGACATCATTTGCATGCAAGATTTTTGGAGAATGTCTCGCTTTTTAAAATTCGCTTTCGAAACAGCTGCGTTAGCAGACCGTCACTTTTTAACCCAGTTTTCTGAGAATCTTGCCTTCTGTGCTAAATTTAAAAAAGCTTTAGATCTTGTAAATTCTCATTTAGTCCTTTGCACTGCAAGTAAAACTAGTTTATTATCTTGAAGTGACCTAAGTACACATATTGAAGTATATGGGATAGTAAGAGACTTCACATAACTAGGTTCCATATTATAAAACGATTTATGTGTCAACATTAAAATCTTAAATTGAATTCTATAATTCTGTAAGTAAAGTGGAGTTACGTGATCAAATTTTCTTTTAAATCCCAATAGTTTGCCATATTTTGGAGAGTTTGAAAACGTCTAAGATTAAATTTAGAGATTCCTGCATAGATAATATTATAGTAGTCCAATTTTGACTTAATAGTCCAATTTTGACATTAAAAAATGTATGTATCAATGTGTGTAAATGATCATTGCTAAACAGATGTCTTATAGCATGTAATGATCGAAGAGAATATAAATCTCTTTTTACTACTTCAGAGACTTGGTTAGTAAAAGTTAAATGAGAATCTATAATAACACCAAGATATTTAAATATATTTACCAATGTATTTACCATTGAAGGATAGTGTCGTATTTGGTATTGATAAATGTCCTGTTAACCAACAGGAATAACTTTTATTAAGATTAATAATCAGCTTATTGCTAGATAACCATGTATGAATAATAGAAAGACAGTGTTTTAACTTATCTAAATTTAAAGTTAGTGGGTCAATTTTTGCTAAAAATAAAATGCATTCAGTATAGCAATAGATTCTAATACCACATTCTTCTACCAAAATTAGCATAGCAGACAAAAAAATATTAAATAACATAGGGGACAATGCTGAGCCCTGTGGGATGCCACTAGGCAACTTAAAATTAGAAGATCAATTGCCGATGTAAGATCTAAAGATACTGCAAATGCCAATGATCCTCAATCCAGTATTTCTAGAACATCACTGATAAGTCTAAATAGGATAGTTTCAGTTCTAGATTTTTCAATGAATGGAGTTACCGTAATTGACTTAAAACCACTTGTTCCACTTAAAACCACTTGTTCCACTAACTTTATAAGAAGACAGATTCAAAATTGGTTGATAATTCTCTGCATTAGATGGATTCAATTTATAAGATTGAAGAGATGGTGCAAGATAAGTGTGTTTCCAAATTACTGGCAACGCTCCTTGCTCCAAACTTTGACTAATCATGTGTAGAATAATAGGAAGAGACAATGCTTATCGATACTCAACCAAGATTTAGGAATTGGATCATGTAAGTTACAGGTGTTTTTAATATTAGATAAAACCTTTGACAATTATTAATGAACAGGATTCAAACTTATTAAATTTTGACTGTGACTGCACAGATTCAAAGTGAGTGTAACATCTGATGAAAGTCTAGATCTCAATAGGGTAATTTTTCTCTCAAAAAATTCTATTAACGTATCTACAGTAGGCATACAAGAGGAATAATCATTATCCAACTTGACCAAGGAATGGAAAAGTCTAAATTGCTTTGGTTTATTCTCACAATTAGTCATGGCATTTGTAAAATATTCACATTTAGCTTTTTTTATATCTTTATTGTAATTTAATCTAGCTTTATTTAATTGATTTAATTTTATGCCAATGACGTTCAAGATGATGGACCTGTCTTAAATAAAGTGAGCCCTGGGTGATACCATTTACTATTTCTTGATTTAATATGATCCACCTCTATGGGATCAATTTCTGTCTAAACAGATAAGTTATTCATTAAGGTTAGGACTGTTGTTGTTTGTGCTGTTTCACCAAATGGATAACATTATCTAGATAGTTTATTGTTATTGAGGCTTTTTATACTGCCTGTACTACAAATGTATATCTAAGCCACAGGTGTCAAACTGAAGGCCCGTGAGCCAAATCTGGCCCACCTGGCCATTTTATGAGGCCCGCAGTGTGATGCGACGTTTTCATTGCCGCCCCCGGGTGTTTTATCTTCTGGCTGGCTCCCTCCTCCTCACTGCCGCAGTGTGAACAAAGCCGCGGGCAGCAGCTCCTCGCATGTCCCGTACCTCATCTGGAAACATTCCCTCTGACGCTGTGATGTCGGAGAGAAGACTTCCAGTTCAGGTGCAGGACACAAGTAGGAGCCGCTTTCCATGGCTTTGTGCACACTGCGGCAGTGAGGAGGAGGAAGCCGGCCAGAAGATAAAACACCCAGGAGCAGCAATGAAATCGTGAGGCACCTAGTTGAGGTACAGAATGGAAGGAGGGAGAGGGATGTGCTGGGACTCAAGAAAGAGGGAGTACAACGGTGCACAGCCGTTCGGCACGCAGCGAAGGCGAGCGGCAAAGGCGCTCGCCTTAGCAAGAGTGCCTTTGCGAAGGGCCTTAAGAAGGGCAGGCCGGGTCGCTACATCCAAGGACTCCAAGAAAGGAAGACAGAAAGGGGATGGAGAGAGACATCAGTAAGGAGAGACAGCAGTAAGGAGCGGAGAGGAAAGAGCAGAACAGGCAGAGGGGGACCGAGCAAAGTCAAGGGGAGAGAGGAGAGAGATAACTACGCCTACCCCCTGATGTCACCAGCTGACTTGTCCATAAAAGGGGAGCAGCCAACGGAGAGGAGAACAGCTGTTGGTGGTTAGGAGGTGCTGTGCTTTCTTTCACAGGACCCGAAGCACGGGGGGAGAGCGGGAGAGCGAAAAGGTGCAGATAGGAGCAGAGAGGGAGTCAGTCTGAGCGGGGAGAGACATCAGTGAGGATCGGAGGGCGGAGAGGAAAGAGCAAAGAGGAGCGCAGAGAAAGGCAGACTGAACGGAGAGAGACAGCACTAGCTGCACGCCGGACACCACTCCCAGACACCGAAGGGCTACAGAAAGGAGGACAGAAAAAGTTATGCACCTGGGCAGCCAAAATCCATGCAAGTCTTATACCCTTAATGGCGAGATCCTAGCAAAAACGGTAGCAGAACGAGACTTGGGGGTAATCGTCAGTGAGGACATGAAGTCTGCCAATCAAGTGGAGCAGGCTTCGTCCAAGGCAAGACAAATCATGGGCTGCATACGAAGGGGTTTCGTCAGTCGTAAGGCGGAAGTCATTATGCCATTGTATAGATCCATGGTGAGGCCCCACCTGGAATACTGTGTGCAATTCTGGAGGCCGCATTATCGCAAGGATGTGCTGAGACTGGAGTCGGTGCAAAGAATGGCCACCCGGATGGTCTCGGGACTCAAGGATCTACCATACAAGTCTTGACAAATTACAGCTATACTCGCTTGAGGAGCGCAGAGAGAGGGGGGACATGATCGAGACGTTCAAGTATCTTACGGGCCGCATCGATGCGGAGGAAGATATCTTCTTTTTCAAGGGTCCCACGACAACAAGAGGGCATCCGTTGAAAATCAGGGGCGGGAAACTACGAGGTGACACCAGGAAATTCTTTTTCACTGAAAGAGTGGTTGATCGCTGGAATAGTCTTCCACTACAGGTGATTGAGGCCAGCAGCGTGCCTGATTTTAAGGCCAAATGGGATCGGCACATGGGATCTATTCACAGGGCAAAGGTAGGGGAGAGACATTAAGGTGGGCAGACTAGATGGGCCGTGGGCCCTTATCTGCCGTCTATTTCTATGTTTCTATGTTTCTATGAACCAACAGATGGAGGACAGAATCCACCAGACGCCGGGGGACAGGAATCAATCGATGGAGGACTGAATCCACCAGGTGTCGAGGGAGAGCGACTTTGCGGAAGTACCGAGCAGACTGAGGAGGCTGAGACCCACCGGAGCCCAGAGGGAGAAGCTGCGGACCGCACCAAGGATACTGATTGGAGACCAAAAAGGAAGCTGAAGAAGAAGGGGAAATCTGCAATCGTGGTGGGAGACTCAATCCTGAGAGAAGTGGACAGTCACATAGCAGGAGGGAGAGAAGACCGGCTGGTGACATGTCTCCCTGGAGCAAGAACGAAGGACATCACGGACAGAATAGAGAGGATCCTGGAAGGAGCTGAGACAGAGGAGACAGCAGTGATAATCCACGTTGGAACTAACGATGTCAGCAGAAGAAATTACAACAGGACTGCACTAACTGAGCAGTTCAAGACCCTGGGAGAAAAATGAAGCTGAGGACGAGGAAGATAGCTTTTTTGTGAGATCCTGCCAGTACCGAGGGCGGATGCGACGAGGCAGACCGAGCTGCAAGCAATAAATGGATGGCTGAGGAGATGGTGTGAAGAGGAAGGTTTCCACTTTGTAAGGAACTGGACAACTTTTGGGGGGAAGAACAAGCTCTTCAGGAGGGACGGACTGCACCTGAGCACGGCGGGAACAAGAATGCTGGCGAACAACATCAAGACTGCAATAGAAAAGGCTTTAAACTGAGGAGAAGGGGAAAGCCGACAGTCGATCTAACAACGACACATTGGACAAGAGTATCGAACGAAGATACTGTGCGGGGAAAATGTAGAGGAGGACTTAAGGATGGAATACAGTGGTCCAAGGAACAACTGAAACTGGACAAGAAAATATCATTCAAAAATTGGGAAAAGGACCCAACTGAGGGCAACCAGAAGGAACACAAAAAACTTCAAAAGGAATGTCACCGGGTGGTTAGGGAAGCAAAAAGAGAATATGAGGAGAGGCTGGCAAGGGAAGCGGGAAACTTCAAACCATTCTTCAAGTACGTGAAGGGGAAGCAACCGGTGAGGGAGGAAGTGGGACCTTTGGATGATGGAAATATTGTGAGCGTGCCGGTGCCGGGTTTAACGCTGGCCCCCGGTCAACGCTCAGTAACGACCAACCTCGACGTGCCTCCAGAAGAAGTTGGAGGTCCTGCTGGCTTATATTAATAAAAAAAAAACAATTAGTCAGGTTCAATAAAGTTCTTTTAGCCACTGGTGTCTCACTTTATTGGTCATGAAACACTTAGTCAGAAACTAGGCTTTCACCTCAAAAGAAACATGAACAAAAATCGGGGCTTTAAAGTATAGCCCACACCTTCTTGACAGGTACAAACAGGTAAGTGTCCTAAATAATCCTGAATAGCTCAGCCCTATCAGTTCCAGTGTCTGAGCCGAGTCAAAAGTAAAGATACCAAACTGTCCAGATTTATAAGAGTCTTTCGCAAGGTTGCTCCTATAGTTGAGGGCAATGCTGCCGAGGCCTGGCTTGTAACAGGCCTGCCCAACCAGCTGAGCATACTGGTGGGGGAAGGGAGTAGCCGAATTCCACTTTAAATCAGCTTGCCAGAAATTTGGCCCCACAATCCCAACCCGAGGATGGATAGTGGATTCTCCTCACTACTAGTCCTTCACTCAATCAGCAAATGCAAGTCCCACACAAACCGCAAAAGGCAAAACTTAAAAATTGCCAAACAAAATCAAACTTGCATTAAGGTCCCACAAAAACAGGCTCAGCACTGCTCACTTGGCTTTAAACTGGTGCTTGCAGGCATTCAAAAACAAAAATCTCAAAAATTTCAAACAGAAAAAAGTAAAGTTATTGCACTTAACTTTCATCCATAGCTGTGTCCTCAGGTTCCAAGGCAGTATCCATAAACTCCATTGGTTCATGGCTGGCTGTTTGGCTGGCTTCAGGGACAGGAGCTGCCTCTGACATTTCAATGTCCTGGCTTTGGGCAGCTTCAGGAGACCGGTCCTGAGATCCTCCTTCCTGGGCTGACCCAGGGTAGAATGACTTAGCCTTTCTCAGTTCAGCTTCTAAAGCATTCAACTGACCATGCCCTGACCTGTGAGGGGAAAAGGCAACCTGCTGTTTCTGCTGAGTTTTCTGTTGAGCCTTAATTAGGCTCAACAGCTGTGAATTCTCTGAGCTAGGAGCCTGCCTCCTAGGCTGTCCCTTTTTGCAAGGCACCTCCTGTTGCTCCTGGCTGTTCCCCCAATATTCCTTCCCCCCCCCCCCAGGGTTCTGGATCATGCTGGATCAATCTGAACTCAGAACCCACTTGTCTGTCTGAGTAGAATCTGTCACACTGATCAGCCCTTTTAAGGGTAGGGTCTGGGTTTTGAGGAGATTTACCTGGCACAAGCTTAGCCCTAAGGCTGGGGTTGTGACAATATGAAGGGAGTGGTGAGAGAGGGAAAAGAGGTAGCCGAAAGGTTAAACAAGTTCTTCTCATTGGTCTTCACAAGCGAGGACACATCCAATGTTCCAGAACACGAGGAAATCATAAGTGGGAATCAGGACGAAAAGCTAGAGCGAATAGAGGTAAGCCAAGAAGATATCCTCCGACAGATAGACAGATTAAAGAGTGACAAATCACCAGGCCCAGGCGGAATCCACCCAAGGGTGCTAAAAGAACTGAGGAATGAAATAGCGGTTATGCTCCAGCAAATCTATAACCTATCCTTAAAAACTGGGGAGATCCCGGAGGACTGGAAAATAGCGAATGTCACACCTATCTTCAAGAAGGGAACAAGGGGAGACCCGGGAAACTACAGGCCAGTGAGCTTGACCTCGGTTCCGGGAAAGATGATGGAATCACTGGTCAAGGACAGCATCTGCAAGCACATGGAAAGCAATGGACAGCTGAGGGCGAGCCAGCACGGCTTCTGCAAAGGAAGGTCGTGCCTTACGAACTTACTGCATTTCTTCGAAGGGATAAATAGCCAGATGGACAAAGGAATCCATTGACATCATTTACCTTGACTTCCAAAAAGCCTTCGACAAGGTACCCCATGAACGGCTGCTTAAAAAGTTGTGGAACCACGGGGTGGAAGGGGATGTCTACCGATGGATTAAACACTGGTTGGAGGGCAGGAAACAGAGCGGTGGAGTAAAGGGCCAATACTCAGACTGGCAAAAGGTCACGAGCGGAGTTCTGCAGGGGTCAGTACTGGGACCGCTCCTGTTCAATATATTTATAAACAACCTGGAGACGGGGACAAATTGTGAGGTTATAAAATTTGCAGATGACATCAAACTCTGCAGCAGGGTTAGAACCACGGAAGACTGTGAGGACCTCCAAAGGGACCTAACGAAACTGGAAAAATGGGCAAAAAAGTGGCAAATGAGCTTAAACATAGAGAAATTCAAGGTCATGCATGTGGGGAAAAAGAACCTGATGTTCAGCTACAAAATGGGGGGATCATTGCTAGGGGTAAGTAACCTTGAAAGAGACCTAGGTGTGTTGGTGGATACAACATTGAAAGCATTGGCACAATGTGCGACAGCCTCAAAGAAAGCAAACAGAATGTTGGGTATCATCAAAAAGGGTATCACAACCAGGACGAAGGAAGTCATCATGCCGCTGTATCGTGCAATGGTGCGCCCCCATCTGGAGTACTGTGTCCAGTACTGGTCACCGTACCTCAAGAAAGACATGGCAATACTTGAGGGAGTCCAGAGAAGATCAACTAAATTGGTAAGAGGTATGTAAAACCTTTCATACACTAACAGGTTAGAAAAGCAGAGACTTAGAGGAGACATGATAGAAACCTTCAAAATCCTGAAAGGCATAGAGAAGGTAGATAGGGATAGATTCTTCAAACTGAAGGGAGCCACAAATACAAAGGGGGCACTCGGAGAAATTGAAAGGGGACAGGTTTAGAACAAATGCTAGGAAGTTCTTCTTTACTCAGAGGGTGATGGACACATGGAACGCGCTCCCAGAGGATGTGGTAGGGCAGGGCATGCTACAGGGGTTCAAAGAAGGTTTGGATAAATACCTACAGGATAAGGGGATTGAGGGATAGACATAGAGATAGGTATAGGAAAGGCAGGGATAGATAGACATAGAGATAGGTATGGGAAAGGCAGGGACACTTGGCAGATCATGAACCTGATGGGCCGCCGCAGGTGCAGGCTGCTGGGCGTGATGGATCTCTGGTCTGACCCGGCGGAGGCAACTCTTATGTTCTTATGTTCTTATGATAGAAGGGAGGGGGCATGAATTTGGGACATAGAATGAATGGAAGGAAGGAGAGAGTGAGGGAAAGATGCTGAGGTGAGGGATGGAATAGAAAGGGAGAATTGGGTGTCTGAGAGAAAGAGAGATGGTGCACATGAGGAGATGAAGAAAAAGGAGAATTGTTGGGCAGAGAGAGGGAGGGAGAGAGAATTATTGGACATGGTGGTGGTAGAGGTAGAGAAATGCATGGGGAAGAGAGATATCAGACCACTGGAATGGGAACAAGAGAGATAGAGAGATGCAAGACCATGTAGTGGAAGGGAAGGAGGGGAGAGAGAGATGCCAGACTGTTGGGAGGAGAGATGCCAGACCACAGAAAGGCGAGGAGGGTAGGAGAGAGATGTTAGACCTCAGGAAGAAGGAGAGAAGGAAAGAGATGCCAGACCATAGGAAAAGAGAGAGATTCCAGGCTATGGGAAGGAGAGGAGAAATATGCCAGACCATATGAGGGGGGAAGGGGAAAGACAGATGTCTGACCATGGGATAGGGATGAGATGATGCACAGTGATGGAGGAAAAGGGGAGACAGAGGGAGGGGATGGTGCACAGCAATGGATGTGGCAGGGAAGAGATAATAAGAAATGCTTCTTATAGCTAGACAGGAATAGGGGAGAAGAAAGAGGGAAGAGATGGTACACATGGATAGATGGGAAGAGAAGACATGGAAAAGTAGATAGATTTTGAGAAAAAAAGCAGAAAAATGGAAAAAAGTTGAATGTTAATGCTAAAGATGGATGCCGTGAACTGACCTTTTCAGATAAGTGGTCTACTGTTAAACAACTTTTATAGAGCCATAACATTTGCCACTCCAGTAGAAGCAAGTATCCTTGCTCCATCCAATGTGTTATGATTAAAATTCAAGCACCTTTCCAGCAACATTGTACCGCTGCTGTAGCGCCTTGCTGAAGAGCTTATGAGCACATTTAAATATTTAAAAGCCTTTAAATGTTATATAAAAATACTATTTGAGAAACTTGCCCAGTATTGATGAGAGGGTTTTTTTGTGTTTTATTCTATTTTGAAAGTATTGCCCCCTCAAGTGGACTGTAATTTAAAATCCCCGGTCTGTTTGGATCAAAGATGGATGTATGGCAGAAAGTGAAGGAGAGAAAACCAACAAATGGATAAGGTGGCCCTAGATACACAGTTAAGAGCACAGACAGAAGGAAATGCAGCTAGAGATTGGGAAAAGGATTGAAAACCAAAATCACCAGACAACAAAGGTAGGGGGAATGATTTTATTTTCAATTTAGTATTGAATTGTGTCAATTTTGGGAATTTACATCTGCTGTCTATATTTTGCACTGTTCCAGGAAGAAATGCATGTTTCTTTTTCTCTGGGGTTGTACTGCATGCCCCCACCTGGAATACTGCGTCCAGCACTGGTCGCCGTAATTAAAGGACACGGTACTACTCGAAAGGGTCCAGAAAAGAGCGACTAAAATGGTTAAGGGGCTGGAGGAGTTGCCGTACAGTGAGAGATTAGAGAAAATGGGCCTCTTCTCCTTTGAAAAGAGAAGACTGAGAGGGGACATGATTGAAACGTTCAAGATAATGACGGGAATAGACTTAGTAGATAAAGACAGGTTGCTCACCATCTCCAAGGTAGGGAGAATGAGAGGGCACTCTCTAAAGTTGAAAGGGGATAGATTCCGTACAAATGTAAGGAAGTTCTTCTTCAACCAGAGAGTGGTGGAAAACTGAAATGCTTTTCCAGAGGCTGTAGTAGGGGAAAACACCCTCCAGGGATTCAAGACAAAGTTAGACAAGTTCCTGCGGAACCAGAAAGTACGCAGGTAAGGCTAGATTCAGTCAGGGCACTGGTCTTTGACTTACGGGCCGCTGTGGGAGCGGACTGCTGGGCACGATGGACCACTGGTCTGACCCAGCAGCAGCAATTCTTATGTTTGTATATATTAGTACTTTTAGTTTTTGGACTTATATTTGCATAGGGGTTATCTATGTTCTGGTAGGAATGAATGTTGAGAAGTATACAGTGTGCTTTGTGTCATTTAATTTTGTGGTTAACCATTATGTGTTGTTAATAAGATTATATTGTATGTATATATAAAAAATGAATGGAAAAAATGGTGTTACAATCAGTGTTCCCTCTAAGCGGGCGGGTGTTGTGAGCAAACTTTTTTCACCGTGAGCCAAAAATATCGGGCGCCAGCAAGTTATGAGCCAACTCGCCCGATTCTCCTCTCGCCGCCCTGCCATCTGCCGTACGCCTCTTCCGATTGTGCGCTGTGACGAGAAACGTGTGCGCTGCGATGTAATATTTTGTGCGCCAGCGCAGCTTAGCGGGAACACTGGTTCAAATGGTTTTATTTATTTCCCCAAATTTATTTTTGTTATACGCATTGAAAATATTTGATATTGCGTTTAAATCAAAATCTCAATAAACTTGAAACGAGTGCCCGTGAGATTGTGGGAGGGTTAAATACTCAAAACTTAGAAGTTTTTGCTACGCCAGCTTTCTGGTATCTTTACATACAGTGGCGTACCTAGCATATGTAACATCCGGGGCCCATCATTTTTTGGCACCCCCCCCCATCTGTAAGAAAAACATGATTTTTAGTAACAAACCACACGTCACACATGAGTACCTAGGAAAAGGCAGCATCTTACATATTGCAGTGAGCAGTACATCAATACACCCATTGTAAAACTAAACAAGCCAGACCAGCACAGATCAATCCTACACCGTCAATCCTAACAGAAAACACACAGAACACAGAAAACACCTTCGCCTAGTAAGGAATATGTAATCACAAACTAACCCCTCCCTCTTTTACAAAACTGTAGTGTGGATTTTAGCTACGGAGGTAACAGCTCTGATGCTCATAAAATTCTGAGCATCAGAGCTGCTACCACCAAGGCTGGTGCTAAAAACGCTGCACAGTTTTGTAAAAGGGGGGATAAAATAAAAATACATAGACAAAGGTTAAATTGAACCAGCAAGAAGCTGGACTCTGCATACAATGCTTCACAGAAACAGTGACACATGTCTCCTAAAGCAATAAATAAATAGAAATTTTTTTCTACCTTTGTCTTCTGTGGTTTCTCCTTTCCTCATCTTCTTGTAACTCTCTTCCTTCCATCCACTGTCTGCCGTCTCTCTTCCCCTATATGGCATCTTCTCTCCTTCTATGCCCCTTCCAGAAACTGTATGCCTCCCCCTTCCATCTCTCCTTTCACCCCATTGGTCTGGCATCTCTCTCCTCGCCTTCCCTCTCCCACACCTCTCCTCATAGTCTGGTATCTCCCCTTCCCTGATTCTCTGGCATCTCTCTCCTTTCCTTTTCTTCCATCTTTCGCTCCCCCTCCATGCTCTCACATCTCCCCCTTCCTTTTCCCTTAGACTGGCATACCTTCCTCCTACGCTCCAAGCCCTGGCATCTCCTTTAATTCCCTCCCTCATCTTCCTTCTCCCTCCAGCTGGGTACCGCAACACTCTTCCCTGCAGCTCTGCACTTCCCCACAATTGCCATGCTTCGGTTCCTCTTCTTCCTTCCTTCCTCCCCCCCCCCCCCCCCGCGGGACCCTGCGGCACCATCAACTCTTACTCCCTCTCATGTCGGCCCTGCAGCTCCAGACTTCCTCGCACCTTCTCCCCTCCCCCTTTGGATCGCTATTATTTTAAATGTTATAGCCGCGGAGCTGTATCCATCAGTGGAGATGTCTAACCTCGGCCTGCCCCGGAACTCTTACTGCAGCAGCCGCCCGTCTAGGCAGGAACAGGAAGTCACTGTTGCAGTAAGAGTTCCGGGGCAGGCCGAGGTTAGACATCTCCACTGATGGATACAGCTCCGCGGCTATAACATTTAAAATAATAGCGATCCAAAGGGGGAGGGGAGAAGGTGCGAGGAAGTCTGGAGCTGCAGGGCCGACATTAGAGGGAGTAAGAGTTGATGGTGCCGCAGGGTCCCGCGGGGGGGGAGGAAGGAAGGAAGAAGAGGAACCGAAGCATGGCAATTGTGGGGAAGTGCAATCCCCCCAATGCGTCCCCTTACCTTACCTCCCCTTACCTTTGCGACGCGTGTGTGCGCTGTGAAGAGAAACTTGTGCGCTGCGATGTAATATTTTGTGCGCGAGCGCAGGCCAGCGCAGCTTAGCGGGAACACTGGTTACAATTAGTATTATTGTGGGGGCGGGGTCTGGGACAGAGATTGGGCAGGATCTGGCCCACAACTTAGCCTGTGTTTTAGATTTTGGCCCCTTAATGTGAGAGTTTGACACCCCTGATCTAAGCAGTGTACAACAAAATAATCTAACAAATAAGAACAAAGAACACAATAAATGTGTCAGGTGAAAGAACATCACGAAAATGATCCATAACCTGCATGCACTGCTACATCACACCAGGGAACTGAAACACAGCAAGACCAGAATTTAAAGATTTTATATATTGAAACTCACTAACGGCAGTACACAACCTAATCCTAGAAGATCTAAACCTCCACCTCGAAGACCAATCCTCTAAATAAATAGAAAACTACTATCTTACTTTGAAGCCGTAGCCTACAAAATTTTAGACCAAATCACATATGAGAAAGGCCACCAACTTGACATCGCAGCCTTCATGACCCAACAGCCCATTCTACCAGAGATTCACACCTCAAATGGAACATGGTCCTGTTCCCTCTGGAATAAAGCAGATGCAACAATTCAAGAATATAACCTCAAAGAATTCAACTCACAATAGTGCACACTAAGTACAGCTATCCTTGATGATCTAGCCCCAGTACAAACAAAAACCAGAATCAGCAGATGATCAGACAAATGGTTCGACAACAAACTACTCGTACTCAAAAGACAATGCAGACGACTTGAAAGAAAATGGAGAAAAAGTAGCCAAGAATACACAAAAACAGTATGGCGAAAACTAAATCAACAATACAAGCAAAAATTAAAAGAAAAGAGAAAGACATATTACACCAACCAAATAGGCATAGAAGCTCAAGACACAAAAAAACTTTTCCAACTACTAAAGGAACTCACCGACACCAAACCCTACCTGGCCAATAATGACACTCCACCCCCTTCAGCCGCCCTTTTAGCCGAATTCTTTAGAAACAAAATTACAATAGCCAGGACCACCTTCACAGCCACAAGCTACCTTGATGAAATCACAATGCCCCCCACAGAAAAAGAATCATCGGCAGCAGACAGGACCTGGTCTAACTGCTCCACAATACAATGGTCTGACCTAAACAGTCTCTAGAAAAAATACAGCCACACAGCTTGTGTCCTCAACCATTGCCCTCCATACTTATTAAAAGCCTTCAGCCCAAAATTCCGTACTCTTCTCATACAATGGATACAATCCCTGCTCACAGATAGCCTCTTCCCACAAGACCTCAGTGAAATCATCATCACCATGATCATAAAAGACCCAAAAGGAGCAGCAGATCTAGCATCCAACTACAGACCTATAGCCCCAATACCATTATATGTCAAGCAATGGAAGGCCTCATAGCTAAACACCTCACCAACTACCTGGAAAACCACAACTTACTCCACTCTACACAATCTGGTTTCAGAACAAACCACAGCACAGAGACACTGCTAGGTTCCCTCCTAGACACAGCCAGACAACACCTTAGCAAAGGCAAAAAAATGCTGGTTATAAGAACATAAGAACATAAGAATTGCCACTGCTGGATCAGACCAGTGGTCCATCGTGCCCAGCAGTCCGCTCCTGCGGCGTCCCATAGGTCAAAGACCAGTGCCCTGAGTCTAGCCTTACCTGCGTATGTTCTGTTTCAGCAGGAACTTATCTAACTTTGTCTTGAATCCCTGGAGGGTGTTGTCCCCTATAACAGCCTCCGGAAGAGCATTCCAGTTTTCTACCACTCTCTGGGTGAAGAAGAACTTCCTTACGCTTGTATGGAATCTATCCCCTTTTAACTTTAGAGAGTGCCCTCTCGTTCTCTCTACCTTGGAGAGGGTGAACAATCTGTCTTTATCTACTAAGTCTATTCCCTTCATTATCTTGAACGTTTCGATCATGTCCCCTCTCAGTCTCCTCTTTTCAAGGGAGAAGAGGCCCAGTTTCTCTAACCTCTCACTGTACGGCAACTCCTCCAGTCCCCTAACCATTTTGGTTGCTCTTCTCTGGACCCTTTCGAGTAGTACCTTGTCCTTCTTCATGTACGGTGACCAGTGCTTAACGCAGTACTCCAGGTGAGGGCGTACCATAGTCCGGTACAGCGGCATGATAACCGTCTCCGATCAGTTCATGATCCCAGCATTAATCATTCCCAGCATTCTGTTTGCCCTTTTTGCCATTGCCACACATTGCGTGGACGGCTTCATTGACTTGTCAACCAGTACTCCCAAGTCTCTTTCCTGGGGGGTCTCTCCAAGTTCCGCACCGGACATCCTGTATTTGTATATAAGATTTTTGTTACCGACATGCATCACTTTATACTTATCTACGTTAAACCTCATTTGCCATGTCACAGCCCATTTCTTGAGCGTGCTTATATCACGTTGCAGATCTTCACAATCCTCCTGCACCTTCACTACTCTGAATAACTTTGTATCGTCTGCAAATTTAATCACCTCACTTGTCGTACCAACTAGATCTCACTGCAGCATTTGACCTGGTCGACCATTACATCCTACTACAAATACTAGAAACAATAGGAATCACAGGAAAGGTGCACACATGGTTTCAAGGATTCCTACCATCCAGGACCTACAGAGTAAAAACAAACAGAAAAATCAGAACCATGGTCCAACCCCTGCGGAGTACCCCAAGGGTTGTCATTATCCCCGACACTCTTCAATCTCTATATTGCATTCCTCAGCATCTGCCTAGACAAATTAGGCTTAACTTCTTATAGCTATGCAGACATCACCATCCTCCTTCCTTTTGATCAACCAGCACCCACCATAACAGACACACTACATAGAACACTAGAAAGAGTGGCAACATGGATGAAAGAACACAAACTAAAGTTGAACCCAGACAAAACAAAATTTATACTCCTCGAAAAAACCAAAACACCAACCATAACAAACTTAGTAATCAACTCAATCACATACCCCATTCAACCCACCCTAAAACTACTAGGAGTGATAATAGACAGATGCTGTACCATGCAACCACAAATCAATAAAACAATCCAGAAATAATTTGCAGTCATGCGAAACTTTAGGCAAATCCGAAAATTCTTTGATAGAAAACAATTCCAGCTCATGGTCCAATCCCTAGTCCTAGAACTTCTAGACTACTGCAATATCCTCTATCTTCCCTGCCCCACAGTCATGATAAAACAACTACAAACTGTACAAAACAAAGCTCTCAGACTGATCTATTCGCTGAATAAATACAACCACATCACCACCACATACCTCGATTCACACTGGCTCCCAAATTTTATTGTCATACTATTCAAAGCCATGAATGGAGACAGCCCAGCCTACTTGAACAATCACCTTATCTGAACTACCACAACCAGACAAAGGAGAACCCAGACACCATTCAATCACCCCCCAATCAGAGGCATCAAATGTAAAAAAATGTAAAACAGCCTATCGGCCACGCAGGCAGCGACACTAGACAAAAACTAGACCATCTGCTCTTCAATCTACTGATCATGACACCAGACTACAAAACTTTCAGAAGAGAAATAAAAACCCTGCTATTCAAGAAATCCATCAAGATAAACTAACACTGCAGGAAGCATTTCAATCTGCCCCAGATCCCACAACCTTCTAACTAAATTATCTATCTTGTAATGACCCTGAAACAATGCCCAGTAACCTGCTCTACTTAGTAACTCTCCTGGAAATTTCCAGACAACCCGCTGTACTTTGTAACTCTCCTGGAAATGTCCAGATAACCTCTTGTGTAATCCACCTTGAACTGCAAGGTAATGGCAGAATAAAAATCATTAATGTAATATAATGTAATCATTCCTAGAAGACCATTCATAAAAGTCTAAAAATTAGGTTAATTGTCTGTTAAGTCACTATCACTATTATCTGGAAACATTTTGGCTCTACTAATTGCAAAAATATTTTTGATTTTTTAGCTAGCTATGTTTCAAAATATTTGACCACTTCAGGATTCCTGAAATTTGACACTGACTGTAAATAATTAGATAAAATCACTATTACCTGTCAGCTGTTATCCTGTGAAGGAACTTGTATTTAAGACTATAGAGTTAATTTTCTCTTTTAGTTCTTTTAATGGAAGTGGTAGTGTAGTCATGTTCTTATTTCCCTAATTCCGATTCCTGATTATGATGTAATTCAAGAATATGCAACATTCTTTTTTCTACTTATTATGTTTGATTTTTCTTCCACTTCTGCTGCTTTATAGCATAAGCAAGGTTAGAACAGAAAGATAGTTGGGTGCATAGGGACAGAAATAACCAGCAGGAAAAAATAAATGATAGTACCTCTGTAAACTCTTATGAGACTTGAAGTACTATGTACAATTCTGAAGATCTCACCTTCTGAAAGGATATAAACTAAATGCAGATGATCCAGAGGATGACTACTAAAATGGTCAGTGGTCTATGGTGTTTGTCTTAAATAATATAGGGAAAGATTTAAAATATCTATACTTTGGAAGAAAAACAGGGCAGGGAGATATGATATTTAAATACCTCCAAGATGTAAATGCACCTTGGAGCTAGGCCTCTTTTTAAGGAACAGAAACTCTGAAATGAGGAGTCACAGGATGAGGGTGAAAGGAAATAGACTCAGGAGGGATCTAAGCAAATGTTTTCTTGTAGAAAAGATGGAATAAGTTTGGAAAAACCTTCCACTGGAGGAGATACAAATGACAATATCTAAATTCAAGAAAGCACAAAAGACCTGTGAGGGATATGAAGGGATTGTAGAGCTGAGCTGAGCAATTGGTGTGAATATGTAGTTTAGATAGACCTTATGAGTGTGTGTGTGTGTGTGTGTGTGTTGGTGAAGGGGGGGTGGGCGTTAGTTTCACTGAGACTTCAGTAACCATTGGCCCTATCTCATATGGAAAATTGATTGTGTAGCCTGGGGTGGATTTATGTACCAGAGGATTGGAAGAATTGCTACATGAATCCTCCTTGTCAATGAAATATGAGTTTGGAATTATGTTTGGGGAGGCATATGTCCTTTTTCATACTGCCAATACCTGTAGTGCAAAGGGTAGCACTTCCTAGGCATAGGGCTACCTACTATTTGCAAGTGGTTATGTACTAGCAATGCAGAGTAAAGTGTTCAGAAGTCAGTTGGCAATCCAGCTTTTGGGTTTTCAGTAACATCAGAACTAAAATCTCTCTGAGTGGTGGATGTAAAGAAACATCTGAGTGAAATCATCAGATGATTCTTAAGCTCCTGCCTTGGGTGGGAGAGTTGTCTTTAGTGAGATCTCCACCTTTAGATCAAGATCCCACCAACAAGAAGGATCTTAACACTAGGAGATGTACAACTAAAATATGCTCTACATGAAAGAGACTCTGTAAATAGTGTTGTTGTTTTGGTTAAAGTGCCTCTTTCCTGTTGGAGAGAAGAAATAAAGTTGGAGTTCAGGTTAATAACTACCAGTGTGGTCTGAAGTTCTTCGGAGATGAGAGGAGTTTAAAACAAGCAGTTGCTGCAGCCTGCAAGAGAGATCTGGTCCTTGCTCATGGCCCTAATCAGCAAATAATTAAGTAACTTGTGAGGGTTCCCTACCCAGCAGCCAGATAAAGAAAGGAATATTTTATGAGGTCGTATAAATTTCTATGATACACTTGTTGTAGTATGAAAAATGAATAAAAAATTTAAAAGAAAGGAAAGGAATCATCTATCGTGGGGCCTGAGAACAGCTGAGTTTGAGACCACATTACAAATCAGACTTTGCACAATTTCTGTTTGTGGAATTACAAATAAATTGGTTCCTGTACATGGCTGAAGCCTGAGGGAGCAGAGAGCAGATTGCGGAAGCCATGGACGCTGTGGAGTCAAGATAATGTGACATACAAATACTGAGCCTGCAGAATGGCCCCAGTGAATACCTCCTGGTGAAAATTTGTCACTGGAGCGACGACATGTCGGGGTCCCACATGGATATGGGGGAATCAGAGCAGTTTTTACCTAAAGACTGGAGTCCTTAATCTGGGCTGACTCAGTGGAATACATCAGCAGACGAAGGAGACGTGGAGGGTCACATCCTATAAAATGAACTGGTCTAAAAATAGCACAAGGTTCTAGATATAAGCCTATAGGTGCCTCAGATAGTTTTACTTGAAGGAGAGATTTGGAAGATTTGAATGGTTCACTGGAAAAGAAACAAGCCTTCTACTACTACTATTAATTATTTTTATAGAACTACCAGACATACGCAGCCCTGTACAGAGTCATGAAGAAGACAGTCCCTGCTCAAAGGAGCTTACAATCTAAACAAAGACAGACAAATAGGATGCCATGGATACAGTTAAGGGGAATGGTTAATCTTCTGGCTGGGTTAGTGGGTAGTGGGGAATGGGGTTATGGATTGAAGGCTAAGTCAAAAAGGTACGTTTTCAGGCTGCTTTTAAACAAGGTAAGAGAAGGGGCGTGGTGGAAAAACTCAGGTAGGGGCAGCTAGATGAAAGGAACGAAGTCTGGAATTGGCAGTGGAGGAGAAGGATACAGATAAAAGTAGCTTATCTGAGGAATTGAATTCTCTAGGAAGTGTATAAGGAGAGAGAAGAGAGGAGAGATATTGAGGGGCAACAGAATGAACACACTTGTAGGTCAGCAATAGGAGCTTGAACTGTATGTGAAGGTGGTTAGGGAGCCAGTGAAGTGATTTAAGTAGAAGGGTTGAAGGAGTCTGGGGCTGGTTTTCCTGAGTTTTAAATTAAATTTTCTTTTTCATAAAATGGTGAATTATGTTTAGTTGCAGATCTAATTTAGCTCATGTTCTAGCCTTCCTGAACTGGGTGTTTTAGTTTGGGCGTTTTAGCTTCTTATGATTATCTCAGCATACACAATATTGTGCTCTGCCCTCCTGGACATGAAACAGAAAGACTGCAGGGCTTAGATAAGTGACCTGCTAGTGTGAGCTTAGGACCAATGATTGTTAAGAGAAGTAACATATGAAAAGTTATTTCTAGAATTCAGTTGTATAGCCAGAAAAGTGTATAAATATCTCTGTAACTTCCTGGTTTTGGCACTTCTGAAGCTACCAGCTTGGGGGCTCAGGGGTTCGCATATGCTGAATAAAATATACCTGTCGCTTTCTTCAAGTCTCTAAGTTTTATGGCTGACCAAAGTGACCTTTCAGGGTGACCAAAGTGACCTTTCAGGGTGACAAAAGTGTAGCAAGGTTGGTAGAAAATGAGTCATGCAGCAGAGTTTGGCACAGATTGCAAGGGGGAGAGGAGGCACTGCAGGAGACCAGTCAGACCTTTCATTTGGTGCCCGAACAGGGACTTGAAGGTCATTTGACCACCGGTCACTCGATTGGTCACTTGTGTCTGGTCTAAGAGCCGACACGTCTGCCTAGCCGGTTTGGTCCTCTCTTGGGATCGGTGGAACTCGGACACTTTGACCAGCTCAATTGATTAATCGAGTCCTGGTTTAAAGTGCAGGAACTTATATCTGTCCAAATTTTGAGTGGCCACTCATCTGGTAAGTGCAGAACTTGTTTACTTCTGTCCTGTCTCTCTCTTCTGCCTAGTAAAGCTTCCCTAGTCCGGAGACGGGCAGGGCCAGGAATACAAGGAAGTGTTTTTGTCCTCCATTGCACAATGGGGGGATGTCAGTCTACCTATGGGGGCCCCCTTGATTTAATGTTAGTTAATTTAAAAAAGGGATTTGGCTCTGATTATGGGACTACACTTAAAAAATCAACCCTTATTCTTCTGTGCCAGTTAGAATGGCCGACGTTTGGTGTGGGCTGGCCCCCCTCTAACTCCCTGGAAGAGGACATAACCCGTCAGGTTTTTATCATAGTAACCAACCCTAAGACTGGCCATCCTGATCAATTCCCTTATATAGATAGTTGGTTAGACTTAGTCCGCAGAAAGCCTTCTTGGCTTTTCCCTCCTGTATCCAAGAAACTCCAGTCCCAAGTCCTCACCCTCAGGAAGACTGTCAATGAGCACTATCATCCTACTCATGTCTTTGAATCTGACCCTTCAACTGACATACTTGAAATACCCACCGCTCATCCTTCTTACTCGGCAACACCACAGCCCATACCCAATCCCAGTTCTGTCTCCCTTGCTCAGCCTTCTGTTTCCCAGCCTGTACAACTCCCTGCCCAACTTCCAGTTTCCCTTTCCCGAGCCCCGGCCAATAGCTCAGCTCATGAAATTCTGTCCTCCCCAGTCCTTTATCCACCTCTGGAATCTCTCTCTCTTTCTGATGATTCTCCTATCAGCCATCGCTTGAGACCTGATCCTCCTCGAATAGTTCCCTTGAGAAGACAAATGAAACAGGAGATTCTGGAGGCTACAAATCTGGCCATGCCCCTTCGCCAGGTTCCTGTCACCAACCCACTGGATGCCGCCGGGCATCCTAGACCACCCACTATTAGCCTTGTATATCGGCCCTTCACCACCACTGATGTATACAATTGGAAATCCCATTGTCCTCCTTACTCTGAGCGGCCACAGGCAACTATTGACATTATTACATCCATCATTCACACACAACACTCCAAGTGGTCAGATTGCCAGGAACTACTTCTCTGTCTCCTAAATACTGAAGAACGTAAACGGGTTCTGCAAGAATCCCTTACAAAGGCTCAGGCGGATGCGGTTGCAGCCGACCCCAACTGGATTAATAACCATTTCCCTTCTCAGGACCCTAATTGGGACCCCAATGACACCATTCATAATACTTTCCTTGTGTGGTACCGCCAGTATATCCTTGAGGGTCTCTGGTTGGCTTCTCAGAAACCAACCAACATTTCCAAAGTATCTAAGGTCCTCCAAAAGACTGATGAATCCCCAGACGCATTCTATGAACATCTCTGTGATGCCTACTGTACCTTTACTCCCTTTGACCCAGAAAAACCTGAAAACCTCCATATGGTTAATACCTCGTTTGTGAGCCAGACACAATCTGATATCCGTAGGAAACTCCAGATGCAGGACGAATTCGCAGGCATGAACACCGTCCAGCTCCTTGAGATTGCCCAATGAGTTTTCATGAACCAGGACAGCGCCAACCGGTGAGAGGCTGAAAAGCTTCTCCAGAGCAAAGCTGATCTCATTGCTGTAGCCCTCCAAAATACTTTCCCAAGTAAGTGGACCCTGCTCAAAACTCTGAGCCCCGCTCCTCCAAGTGCCTCCCTTTTCCTCTGGCCCCTCAAAACCTACGGGGTCCCGGCCTGATAGGACAGGACCCCATAAGGACTTGGAACTTTCAGAAAGCGTTCGACAAAGTTCCACACAAAAGACTTCTCAGGAAACTACAAAGCCATGGAATAGAGGGGGATATACAAAGATGGATAGGCAAATGGCTGGAGAACAGGAAACAGAGAGTGGGCATAAATGGGAAGTTCTCCGACTGGGAAAAAGTGACTAGCGGTGTACTCCAGGGCTCGGTACTTGATAGACCGAAGGTCTGATCCAGGGATGGCGCTTCTTATGTTCTTATGTTATGTTCTTATGAACGGGATCAGTGTGCCTATTGCAAGGAGATGGGTCATTGGAAGAACGAGTGTCCAAGCAAGCCCCGTACCTGCCAGGCTAAAACTATGGACCAACCTACTATTGGTTTGGCGTCCTTTCATTCTGACTATGAAACTGAATACTTAGACAGACTGGCTCGCAGTGAGTACCAGGGACTTTCCAGATTGTTCCCAATTTACTCGCTCGGTTCCCACGAGCCCTTGGTCAATGTTCGCATAGGGGACCATTCCATCTCTATGCTGGTCAATACTGGCGCCAAGCACTCAGTTATCTATCTCTATTATGGGTGCAACTGGCTCTTCTGATTCTGTCCCTATCCTTGAACCTGTTTCGGTCTACATTGGCGGCCATTCCGTGCCACATTCCTTTGTGTACATGCCCTCTTGTCCTGTCCCCTTGCTTGGTCGGGACCTTCTCCAGCACTTGGGAACCACTATTCATCTGTCCTCTCACGGTCTGACTATGGACCTCCCTTCTGCAAACCTCACCCCCATTCCTGACTGCTCCGCTGCCCCCTCACCAAGCCTCCTCTGTTCCCTATTGTCGGAACCCATGGCAAGCAAACCTCCACTTTCTGTACCTGATTTTCTTGAGGACCTTGATTCGACTATTTGGGCTAAGTCTGGGTCCCCTGGACCCAGCATGTAACATCCCACCCTTTGTTGTAACTTCAAGGCTTCTGCTAATCTGGTCTCTATCAAGCAGTACCGCATACCCCAGTCTGCTCTCCAGGGAATACATGTCCACTTGTCTCGTTTGCTAGATTGTGGGTTTTTGGTTCCTTGCAAATCACCTTGGAATACCCTTTCCTTCCAGTTTTAAAACCCGGTGATCCCCCCGATTACCGCCCTGTCCAGGACCTCCGTGCTGTCAACCCTCTTGAAATTCATCCTACTGTCCCTAATCCTTATACCCTGTTGGGATTGGTACCCACTTCACTGTTTTGGATCTCAAGGATGCATTCTTGTGCTGTCGGTTAGTCCCTTCCAGTCAGCCAATTTTTGCATTCCAATGGGAAAACCCTTCCATTGGACAAACCTCCCAAGTAACCTGGACCCGTCTACCCCAGGGCTTCAAAAATATCCCCACTCTATTCAGCACCGCCCTTGCTTCAGACCTTGCCAATTTCTCCCCTTCATCTGATTCCCAAGTCTTGCAGTACATTGATAATCTTCTCCTCTGCTCTCTATCTACCTCTGCCTGCCAGGAGGACACTCGCTCTCTCCTCCAGTTTCTTCTCCATTGCGGTTACTGTGCTTCTCTCTGGAAAGCTTAGTTGTGCCTTCCTTGTGTCACCTACCTTGGGTTTCATATTTCCCAGGGTACCAGGTCCCTTTCCCACACCCGTGTCCAGGCTGTCAGTAGTCTCCCTGTTCCCGACACTCACAAAGCTCTGCGCGCCTTCCTCGGTATTGCCGGATACTGTCGTATCTGGATCCCTGATTTCTCTACCATTGCCCGCCCTCTGTATGATTCCACCAAAGGCGCTGACTCAGCCCCTTTTGTCTGGACCCAACTCCAGGGGCAGTCTTTCCGCTGCCTCCAAAAACTTCTGACTCAGGCTGCTGCCCTTGGCCTTCCTGACCCCTCCACCGCCAGGAGCACTCCGGAGAGCATACCTGAAGACTTCAGAGCCCTGGGTGAGAAGCTGAGGAGGATGGATGTGCAGGTGGTCTTCTCGATCCTCCCAGTAAGGGGCAAGGGCAGTGCCAGGGAGGATCGCATCCAGAAGGCAAACAACTGGCTGCAGGGATGGTGCAAGGAGATGAACTTTGGGTTCTTGCACCATGGAGAGGCATTGCAAGGACTACAGGGACCAGACGGGTTACACCTGACCAGAAGAGGGAAGAACATCCTTGGACATCGTCTAGCCCGCCTACTACACAGGGCTTTAAACTAGGTAAGTTGGGGGAGGGTACGGGCACAAACAAACTACCTGGCGAGCTAAGCTGCCAATACTTTTTTGAGACTAAGGTAAGTAAACACCGATCTGGGTCACCTCGAAAGTGAGTATACACACTTTCGAGTCTGGGGTTGGCTCACATTATAATTCTGGGTCACATTGTAATTCTGGGTCTAAGGGGAGTACACATTGTAATTCTGGGTCTAAGGGGAGTACATATTGTAATTCTGGGTCTAGGGGGAGTACACATTGTAATTCTGGGTCTAGAGGGAGTACACATTGTAATTCTGGGTCCAGCGAGAGAACACATATTGCAAATTGTACTAAAGGAGTTCAAGTAGCCCAAGCGGGAATACCCCCACAGGGTACACACATTTCCGAGTCTGGGATAGGAACACACTGTAGTTCTGGGTCTGGGGAGTCTGGGATAGGTACACGTTGTAACTCTGGGTCTAGGGAAAGTACAAAACATGCGAATAATGCTAAAGGTGTCCAAGTAGCTCAAGCAGGAACATCCCCACTGAGACATAACAAACATACAACATGGAGGGCTATGTACGTAAACGCCCACAGTCTGGGAAACAAGATCCTGGAATTAGAAACAGAAATGAGGAATGCCAACCTAGATGTGGTGGCGATATCTGAGACCTGGCTCACGGATTCCCACGGGTAGGACATGGTCATACCGGGTTACAACTTGCTTCGCCGGGACAGGGAGGGCAAAATGGGAGGAGGTGTAGCATTATATACTAAAGATGACATTAAGGTCACCAGAATCACAGATGTCTACTACACTGGAGAATCCCTTTGGGTAAATTTGGCCAGAGGGAAGGACAAATGCTTGTATCTTGGCGTAATATACAGACCCCCAAGACAACAGGATGACCTAGATATGGAATTAATCGGAGATATAGAGAATATCACCTTGCGTGGAGACACAGTATTGTTAGGTGACTTCAACATGCCTGATATGGATTGGGACACGCTTTCCTCTGCTTCCGGCAGCAGCAGGAGGCTATTAAACTCTATGAAGGGAGCAAGACTCAGGCAACTGGTGTTGGAACCAACAAGGGATCAGGCAATACTGGACCTGATACTTACCAATGGAGAAAGTGTCACAGAGGTCTCAGTGGGTGACACATTGGCCTCCAGTGACCACAACATGGTATGGTTCAATCTCAGGAAAGGTTTCACTAAATCTACCACACTGACCAATGTCCTCAAATTCAAGGACACAAACTTCAAAGAAATGGGAGACTTCGTTCACCAGGCGCTACAAAGCCAAGCAGAAACCGATAACGTGGAAGAAATGTGGTCGACTTTGAAAGCCATCATACAAGAAGCAACAAACCGCTATGTTAAATCAGTAAGTAAACGGCGAAGGAACAATAAGCCACAGTGGTTCTCTGCAGAGATTTTGGACCTCATCAAGGAGAAGAAAAAAGCATTCATCTCTTACAAGTTTCAAGTTCAAGTTTATTAGGATTTTATATACCGCCTATCAAGGTTATCTAAGCGGTTTTTACAATCAGGTACTCAAGCATTTTCCCTCTCTGTCCCGTTGGGCTCACAATCTATCTAACGTACAAAGAATCAGGGAAACAGGACTCTAGAGAAGTCTATCTGGCTAAATCAAAAGCTGTCAAAACAGCAGTTAGGGAGGCCAAATTCCGCATGGAGGAGTCTCTAGCGAAGAACATCCAGAAAGGAGATAAATCCTTCTTCAGGTATATCAGTGACAGAAATAAGAACTCAGGCGGGATAGTACGTCTTAGGAAACCAGACGGAGACTATGTAGAAGCGGACTCGGAAAAAACCCAACTGTTAAATGAATACTTCTGCTCAGTCTTCACCCGCCAGGACTCGGCTCTCAGCTACAGATAAGGGTTGACGCAGATGACCCGTTTAGTAATTTGGAGTTTACACCCAGCGGTGTCTACTGTGAGCTGTCAAAGCTTAAGGTTAACAAGGCAATGGGGCCTGACAACCTACACCCCAGGGTGCTCAGGGAGTTGTGTGATGTCTTGGGGGAACCGCTATCCGCGCTCTTCAATCTCT
Source organism: Geotrypetes seraphini (assembly GCF_902459505.1). Classification (NCBI taxonomy): domain Eukaryota; kingdom Metazoa; phylum Chordata; class Amphibia; order Gymnophiona; family Dermophiidae; genus Geotrypetes; species Geotrypetes seraphini. Next base: position 397,343,861 of record NC_047084.1, on the reverse strand, counting down.
CCCTTAGTACGGGTAACGTCCCGTTGGACTGGAAGATGGCTAACGTCATTCCACTCCACAAGAAAGGCTCCATGATGGAGACAGCAAACTACAGACCGGTGAGTCTCACATCAATAGTGTGCAAACTAATGGAAACTCTAATCAAACGCCAATTGGATACGATCCTGAACGAGGAGAATCTACGGGATCCTCGTCAACATGGATTTACTAAGGGGAGATCCTGCCAATCCAACCTGATCAGCTTCTTTGACTGGGTGACGAGGAAGCTGGATGTTGGGGAGTCCCTGGACATCGTATACCTGGACTTCAGTAAAGCATTCGATAGCGTACCACACCGCAGGTTGCTGAGCAAGATGAGTTCTATAGGATTGGGCGACACATTGACAAAATGGGTTGGGAACTGGCTCGGAGGTAGGCTTCAGAGGGTAGTGGTGAATGGCACCCCCTCCGAAATGACAGAGGTAATCAGTGGAGTGCCGCAGGGCTCGGTCCTGGGCCCGATCCTATTCAACATCTTTATAAGAGACTTGGCAGAAGGGCTGCGAGGTAAAATAACATTATTCGCCGATGACGCCAAACTAAGCAATGTAGTGGGCAAAAGCACAACAGACATAAATTCAATGTCCGACAACATGATGCACGACCTACTCCTACTGGAGCGCTGGTCTAGGTCCTGGCAACTCAGCTTCAATGCCAAAAAATGCAAAGTCATGCACCTGGGCAGCATTAATCCACGCAAGACTTACACCCTTAATGGCGAGATCCTAACAAGAACTGAAGCAGAACAAGACTTAGGGGTGATCGTCAATGAGAACATGAAGACTGCAAATCAAGTGGAGCAAGCTTCATCCTAGGCAAGGCAAATCATAGGTTGCATAAGCAGGAGTTTCATCAGCCGTAAGCCTGAAGTCATTATGCCATTGTATAGATCCATGGTGATGCCCCACCTGGAATACTGTGTGCAATTCTGGAGGCCGCATTACCGTAAGGGTGTGCTGAGACTGGAGTCGGTCCAGAGAATGGCCACCCGGATGGTCTCGGGACTTAAGGATCTCCTGTACGAGGAACGGCTGGATAAGTTGCAGCTGTACTCACTCGAGGAACGCAGAGAGAGGGGTGACATGATCGAGACATTTAAGTATCTCACGGGCCGCATCGAGGTGGAAGAAGATATTTTCTTTTTCAAGGGTCCCGCGGCAACAAGGGGGAATCCGTGGAAAATCAGGGGCAGGAAACTGTACGGGGACACCAAGAAATTCTTTTTCACTGAAAGGGTGGTTGATCGCTGGAATAGTCTTCCACTTCAGGTTATTGAGGCCAGCAGCGTGCATGATTTTAAGGCCAAATGGGATAGACACGTGAGATCTATTCACAGAGAAAGATAGGGGAGGGTCATTGGGGTGGGCAGACTAGATGGGCCGTGGCCCTTATCTGCCGTCTATTTCTATGTTTCTCCAAACCTTTCCAGCTCTATATTCATGAGAAATCTGATATTGCAGCCGGGGTCCTTACCCAGTTCCTTGGCTCCTGGCATAGGCCCATTGCCTATCTCGACAATTGGATCCTGTTGCTGCTGGGTGGCCTTCCTGCCTTCGGGCCATTGCCGCCATCTCAGATCTCTTACAGCACGCTAACAAATTCACTTTCGGCCAGCATATTGACCTCTTTGTCCCGCACTGTGTGACCTCTCTTCTAGAATATAAAGGCTCCCTGTGGCTCATGAACGAACGCCTCCTTAAATACCAAGCCCTTCTTTGTGAAAACACTCAGGTCTCTCTTGTCTCTTCACTCCTTGACCCCTCCACTCTCCTCCCCGTCTCCTCTCAGCCGGTCGTGCACAACTGCCTTGACACCGTTGACTTAGTTTAGTCTTCCCGGCCTGATCTCACTGACATCCAACTCCGGGACCCTGATCTCACTCTTTTCACAGATGAGTTCGTCTGTCACTTCTTCTGGTACCCATATCGCTGGTTACAAAGTAGTCTCTGGCACTTCCCCTTTACTCAAGGGTCCCCTGCCTTCTGGCACTTCTGCCCAAGAAGCTGAGCTGTATGCCTTCATTTCTGCCCTGCGCCACTCTGCCTCTCAGTCTTGCTACGTATACACTGACTCCAAATATGCTTTCCTTACCTTGCATGCCCATGGGGCCATCTGGAAACATCGAGGTTTCATTACAGCCTCCGGCCGCCTGATCCATCATGCTCCCCTCATTCTTGACCTCCTCGAGGCCGTCAAATTGCCCTCCCATGTTGCGGTTATGCACTGTCGAGCCCACCGTCGTGTCACTGTTCTCGTCTCACGTGGCAATGCCCTTGCCAACCGCATAGCCCGAGCTGCCAGCCTCTGCCCCCCTCCTTCGGCTCCTGTGTACACAATCATTCCTTTTCTGGACACCCTTACACCCCAGTACACTTCTCAGGAACAGACTTGGGCCTGCACTCTTTCGGGCCAGTCTGTCCTGAAAGGGGGTTGGATACAAATATGCACCAATTCAAGTGCCAATCCAGACCCACACACTGATACTTCAAACGCGAGCACAGCGGTACCCTCATATTCATTCCTTAACACTTGGCCCTCATGATTGTCAAAAGATGCCATGATGTGGCGCACTCTGGAGAACCCGCAATGAAAATGACCCTCAAGAGACATTTCTTTATCAATCACCTTGATCAGCTAGTCCAGAATACAGTCTGACAGTGTGTTGTCTGTTCTAGAACAAATCCCCCAACCAGACGACTGCCACCTCCTGGAAATCAACCCACTGGAACATATCCGATGCAGGTTCTGTCTGTAGACTTCACCCACATGCCCACTTCTCGTTCCCTCAGTCACCTCCTAGACTACACAGACACCCTGACTAGATGGGTCAAAGCCTTCCCTACTCGCACTGAATGCACCAGGGAAGTAACCAAACATCTCCTAAATGACATAATTCCGCGCTTCGGTCTCCCCGTTTCCATAGGCAGCGACAATGGCCACGCTTTCATTGACGATGTTGTCCAACAAACTGCTCAGACCCTCCAAATTGAATGGAAGTTACATGCTGCTTACCATCCTGAGAGCGCTGGTCAGGTCGAAAGAATGAACAGAACTCTTAAGACCCTTCTCACAAAACAAATTGAAGAAACCAATCTGTCCTGGCCTGTCCTGCTGCCCTCTATCCTATTTCAGATTAGATGCACCCCATCCAAACCCATTAAATTGTCCCCATTTGAGCTCATGTTCGGCCGGCCACCACCCATTGTGAACCCAGATCCTGGTTCCTTTGCTACTCTGGGATCGGATATCCTCCAGAGTCAGGTCCAATCCTTAGCTAAGGCCCTTCAAGAGCTCCACAAATGTGTCCTGGAAAGGGCCCCACTACCAATAGCTACACAAGTCCGTGGATACATCCCTGGGGATACGGTAAGGCTTAAAACTTGGAAGTCAGACCCCGTGAAACCTAGGTGGATAGGCCATTTCACTGTCCTCATTTCTTCCCCTACAGCTGTCAAGGTGTCTGGACACAAAACCTGGTATCTCTACAGTAGAGTCAAGCCAGCTGCTGTGTGGCAAGCCACCCAAGGCATAACAGACCTCCAGCTGAAGATCTTTAAAACCTCAAAATTGCTTTGAACTTTACCACAGTATTTAGCAGGTGTTCTGAATATAACCTTTTCACAAGTGAGTTTAACTTACTGCTTGTGGTTCACCACTGCCTCTAGAAAGTGCCTTGAGTATAATTGTTTTAAGTCTTCTAAGTTTTTCCTGACAAAATGAGCTTCTTGTGCCAGCATTGTTGGCGCCTTTTGTGTTATATATCTGACTTTTGTTTTGCCCTCACTGTCTTATGTTTCTTTCTTCTGTATTTCTTCTCTATTGTACTAGGGGATCAGTCACAATCCCTTACCCCCTGTAAACCATGCCTTTCTCAGGTCCATAATGGAGATAAGTAAGAAATAGCTCTCCTATACCGTATCCAATTTAAGTGACCCTCAGCCCCTTTGCCTGATGTTTGTTTGCATGACAGAGTTAGTACAGAAAGTGTCAAATATCAGAGGGTATTATCTGTTTCAACCTACTGGTGATGAAGTTGAAAAGTGGGTGGAGATCCGCATTGATAATGTTGAGGGTCCACTTATCAACCATACTCTTATTGTAGATCCCACTCGCCCGGTGTCTTTCTATTTTGATGCATGTGTGTTATTTGATGTTGCCCAGGGTAATGGTATTGCCCCTAATACAGTCTCATGTGGCTCCCTAACATGGCAGCGCTATTATACCTCATGTGCTAAGTATGCGTGCCTGTACAACCTAATGCCCTTTAAGAAATGCTCCTATGAGGAAACCTTCACTAATGGTGGAGCCTGTCCTGAGTGGGAATGTGTCTTGTGGGCCACCTACAAGAACCCTCATAAATACCCAGCCAATACCCCCTCTGCCACTCTTGCAGTAGGCCCTAACCCCGGTCCCACGTGTACTGCAAGCCACTGTAATCCCATGGTTTTCACTATCACTAACCCTCATTCCTGGAATGCCAATGCCCAGGTCCGGTTTGCTAAAAACCGAATAGGATTCTACATTGATTGTATATGTCCATATTGTGTCCCGCCCTCGTGCCCCTGTTCATCACTCTGTGGTGTTTCCCCAGTTTTATGAAAATATGAAAGTAGATATTGATATTCCTGTAATCACTAGAAATTTGTTTATACAGTTTGCTGAAACTTTAGGCAAGACTCTTAACATTAGCAATTGTTTTGTATGTGGAGGGACTGGTATGGGAGAACAGTGACCATAGGAGGCAAAGCAACTGGATATGTTAAACCTGCCTTCACAGAACCTCACTTTCACATCAGGTCCACAATCTCCACGATGGGCCTTGCAAACCTCAATTGTTGCTTCCCACTGCCTTCAGCAAATCGGAGGTCCCTTCAACGTCCAGGTTGGACACCTTAAGTGTTCATCTCTCTGGTCTTTTAACACCTCTACTGTTGCCTGGGACCCTTGGCTTGCTAATAACACCTCCAATTTGCCAGGTCCACCCCTTCAGACACTGCTCAATGAAACTTCCTATGAACGATGGCCAGATCCTGATGGTCGATATTGGCTCTGCGGTCTGTTTGCTTACTCATGGTTGCCTGCTAACTGGACTGGTACATGTGTACTTGGCATGATCCGTCCCAGCTTCTTCCTGTTACCGCTGGCTGATGGTGAACACCTGGGAGCCCCTGTATTTGACACCAGGGGTCGCCAAATGCGGTCTACTTCCACTAATTCCCTTAAAATAGGTGAATGGGGTGTTGACTGGCCTGCAGAAAGGATCATCACTGTTTATGGACCTGCTACTCGGGCCGTAGATGGCTGCTATGGTTATCAGACCCCTATCTATATGCTTAACCGCATCATTCGCTTGCAGGCTGTTCTTGAACTCATTACCAATGAAACAGCTCGTGCATTGGCTACTATTGGCAAGGCCAATGCTAAAATGTGCACTGCTATCTAGCAGAACCGCCTAGCTCTAGACTACTTGCTGGCAGCAGAAGGTGGCGTGTGTGGCAAATTCAACCTCTTCAACCGTTGCCTTGAACTTGATGACGATGATAAAGTGATCGAGGAAGTTGTGGATCGAATCACCAAACTGGCTCATGTTCCTGTCCAGACCTGGCGTGGCCTTACTGCAGATTGGCTCTCTGGCACCTTCGTCTCCTGGTTGCCCTCTGGCTCAGCAATGAAGAACATCTTGCTGGTTGCCGCCCTCTCTTCTCTGCTCCTTTGCTGCCTGCCCTGTGTAGTCCCCATGGCCATAAAGCTGCTCCACCGAACTGTTGACTATGCTGTTGACCGTTCCACTGCTGCTCTGGCCCTTGCGCTCCCCCAGTAACGACCAGTCCCTACAACTGATCCTGACCTTCCTCCTTCTTGAACTTTGTCAGGCTCGTCTCCTTCTTCTTCATTTGACTAGCCTGAAAGGGGGGACTGAAGGAGTCTGGGACTGGTTTTCCTGAGTTTTAAATTAAATTTTCTCTTTAATAAAATGCTGAAATATGTTTAGTTGCAGACCTAACTTATCTCATGTTCTAGCCTGCTTGAACTGGGTATTTTAGCTTGGGCATTTTAGCTTCTTATGGTTATCTCAGCATACACAATATTGTATTCCGCCCTCCTGGACATGTAACAGAAAGACTGCAGGGTTTAGATAAGTGACCAGCTAGTGTGAGCTTAGGACCAATGATTGTTAAGAAAAGTAACATGTAAAAAGTTATTTCTAGAATTCAGTTATATAGCCAGAAGAGTGTATAAATATATCTGTAACTTCCTGGTTTTGGCACTTCTGAAGCTACCAGCTTGGGAGCTCAGGGGTCCGCATATGCTGAATAAAATATATGTATTGCTTTCTTCAAGTCTCTAAGTTTTGTGGCTGACTAAAGTGACCTTTCAAGGTGACAAGAGTGTAGCAAGGTTGGTAGAAGATGAGTCATGCAGCAGAGTTTGGCACAGATTGCAGGGGGCAGAGGAGGCACTGCAGGAGACCAGTTAGAAGTAGATTGAAGTAATCTAAGCATGAAGTTACAAGACTTTGAACAATGGTCCAGGTAGTGTGCTCAGAAAGGAAAGGGCAAATTTTGGAGATGTTGTAGAGACAGAAGCTTGTATATTTTTTTCATATCTTTTAAAATTGTGTGCAACTTTAACTTAGTGTAGAAATAAATAAATTACCTTATCTCAATGGTATTTAGGGAGCGCAATTGCTGACATGATCACATTTCACTGCTTTCTCTTCAGGGTGAGGCTCCCGACAAACATATTGTCAAGTTTAATCTGGTGAATTATTAGCCAGCAGACTATTGTTTATAATATATAATTGTAGAAACAGAAGCGGCAGGCCTTAGCAGTTTGTTGGATGTGCATAGAAAATGAGAAGTCAGAATTAAAGACAACTCCGAGGTTGCGAGCAGAAGAAACTGGAATGATGACAGTATTAAGAACATAAAAAAATAAGAATAGCCTTACTGGGTCAGACTAATGATCCATCTAGCCCAGTATCCTATATTCACGGAGGCCAATCCAAGTCACAAGTACCTGGCAAAAACCCAAATAGTAGCAGCATTCCATACTACTGTCCCATGTCTGTCTCAACAGCAGACTATGGACTTTTCCTCCAAGAATTTGTCAATACCTTTTTTAAAACCAGCTACATTAACCACTTTTACCATATCCTCTGGCAAAAAAAATATTTCCTCTTATTAATTTTAAAAGTATTACTCTGTAACTTCATTGAGTGTCCCCTAGTCTTTGTAAATCTTATTGCAATAAAAAATCAATCTACTTGTACTCATTCTACACCATTCAGGATTTTGTGGACTTCAATCATATCTCTCCTTAGCCATCTCTTTTCCAAACTGAGGAGCCCTAATCTTTTTAGTCTTTCAAATTTCAAGTTTATTTAAAATTTGATAAAAACACCTATAAAATTTCTAAGCACTGTACAGATAAGAAAATACAATTAGAAAATACAAACAAGACAATATTTGGACAACTAACAGGAACAAGGAGAGAGGGGGAAGAACTACAATGATGTAAAGAAAAGTTCAAAATGAAGGAACAAAATGATGGGATGGGGATATGACTAGAAAAAATACGAGAGGAGCTCCATCCCCTTTATCATCTTGAGAATATGGAAGATGAGAGGGTTAACAGTATATGAAATGGGGTCAAGTAGAGGGGTGGGAATAGGGTTTTAGGGGCATGTAGTAGGCTTGGCTGAAGTTGTGCGGCTTCTTACTCTGTGATTTCAGAGAAGGAAGAAAAGTCACCGATAGATGATAGAGGGTCAAGAAGGTGTGGTCAGACAAGGGAACTTCCTGAATTGTTTGGTTGAAGGAAGAAGAAGTGATGTGAGTTTGAATATCAGGAGAGTGGATGATGGGTAGGGGAGAAGAATATGAATTCAGTGAATTCAAGTGAATTCCAGTGAATTCAAGGGTGATCATGTGGACTTTGTCATGGAAGTAATCAGCCATAGTTTGTGGAGAGAGAGAAGGAGGGGTCTGAGGTAGGGGTGCTTTGAGGAGGGAATTCATAGTGGCAAAGAGATGGCAGGGGTTAAATAAAGTGAGTAGTGTAAGCGCACAATTAAAGGAGGTCAGAATAAATTTAAAGTGAAGAAAGTCAGCATGTGTGCGACATTTGAGCCAAAGGCGCTCGGCACAGCGGATGCAGGAACATAAGTAGCGGATACTGGGAGTGAGCCAAGGTTGAGGTTTGGTACACCTGACAGAGCGGGGAACAGGGGGAGCAAGGTCGTCCAGAGCAGAGGAGAGAATAGAGTTGTATGACGAGACAGCCTCATGGACAGACTTGCATAATATAGTGGAGGCAAGGAGAAGTGAAGCAGTTGAAAGAGTGGAAGGACTGAGAGCTTGAAGATTTTAAACCTGTTGGTGATGACTGGGCATGGCTGAGGAGGAGGTTGAGTAATTGTGAAGGTTATCAGATGATGATATCAGAGATGGGGAGCAGTGAGGTAGAGAAGTGAGCAGTTGGGGGAAAAAGGCAAAATCAAGGCAGTGGCCATCCCAGTGAGTCGTGGTAGTAGAGCATAGCTGGAGGTGAAATGAGGAGGTTAAAGCAAAAAACTTAGAAGTATACGTGTCAGTAGGATCATAAGGCTGAAAGTTAAAATCCCCAACAATGAGGGAGGGAGAATATGAATCAAGGAAGCCCGAAAGCCATGAGTCAAATTCATTGAGAAAGGAGGAAGGGGACTTGTTGTGGGGATGATAAATAACTGTTATCTGAAGAGATAAAGGAGTGAATAGGCGGACAATGTGGACTTCAAATGGGGAAAGTCTGTGTGACTGAGGTGGGAGAAAAGGTTGAAATCTGCAAGAAGAAGAGAGAAGAAGCCCAACACCTCTGCCTCAACCAGTAGTGTGTGGTGTATAGGAGAAGTGGTAGCCACCATAAGAGAGGGCAGCAGCTGCTGTGGAATCCTTGGGGCAAATCCATGTCTCAGCTAAAGCAAGCAAGTTGAGGGACTGGGAGATGAAGAGGTCATGAATGTATATAAGAACATAAGATTTACCACTGCTGGGTCAAACCAGTGGTCCATCATGCCCAGCATTCCACTCATGCGGCGGCCCTTAGGTCAAAGACCAGTGCCCTATTTGAGTCTAGCCTTACTTGCATATGTTCTGTTCCAGTAGAAACTTATCCAACCTTGTCTTGAATTCCTGAAGGGTGCTTTCCCCTATAACAGCCTCCAGAAGAGCATTCCAGATTTCTACCACTCTCTGGGTGAGGAAGAACTTACTTATGTTTGTACAGAATCATTTCCCTTCTAACTTTAACGAGTGTCTTCTCGTTCTCTTCACCTTGGAGAGGGTGAACAATCTCTCTTTCTCTACTAAGTCAATTCCCTTCAATATCTTGAATGTTTCGATCATGTCCCCTCTCAGTCTTCTCTTTTCAAGGGAGAAGAGGCCCAATTTCTCTAGCCTCCTGTTGTATGGCAACTCTCCCAATCCCTTAACCATTTTTGTCGCTCTTCTCTGGACCCTTTCAAGTAGTACTATGTCCTTTTTCATGTATGGCGACAAGTGTTGGACGCAGTATTCCAGGTGGGGGCGTACTATGGCCCTGTAAAACGGCATGATAACCTTTTCAGATCTGTTTGTGATCCCCTTCTTAATCATTCCTAGCATTCTGTTTGCCCTTTTCGCCACCGCCTCACATTGCACGGACGGTTTCATTGACTTGTTTACAAGTACTTCCAAGTCTCTTTCCTGGGGGCTCTCTCTGAGTATAGCACCGGATATCCTGTATTTGTGCATATGATTTTTGTTACCGACATGCATCACCTTGTATATTGAACCTCATTTGCCATTTCGTGGTCCATTCCTCAAGTGTATATATGTGTCTTTGTAAGTCTTCGTAATCCTTCTGTGTCCTCACTACTCTGAATAACTTTGTATTGTCCGCAAATTTAATCACCTCACTCATTGTGCCAATTTCTAGTATGACAGTGACCCTGGGCAGTGCAGTGGGAATCTTTTATTCAGTGCCCTGGAAGTCCCTGTTACTGCCTTTAAGCAGAGATATGCATGGAAATGCCCCAGAACAGAAAACTACAAATCCCAGAATTCCCTAGGTTTATTCCTCTCCCTTTAAGAGGCAGTATTTAGAACCCATGGTAAAAGGTGGATGGTTCCTTTAGGATTCTGCCTGAATTAGCAGAGGGGGTGGGGCAGGATAATTCAAGGCTCTTTATCTCTGATAGCTTGCCAAGTAGAGGGGAGAGTCCAGAGAAAGGGAGAATCAGGGAGTCCTAGAAGGCTCTCCCATACTAGCTGGCTGATTGGGAAATAGAGGACATCATCCCAGAGTCAGATATTCCTGCAGAGGAAACTTGCCCTGACTTCACCATGCAGTGGGAAAGTAGTAGGATGACCTGGAGCTGTAGCCACAGCATAGCAGATGGGAAGTTTCCTACTTTAAAAGTTATTACAGTTTGTTTTGTGAGTGTGCTGTGCTAGCACCTGGGAACAGGAAGAAAAGAAAGCCTGTTTTGCCTTTTTGTTGTTTTGTATTTTTTGCTTGGGGATTATATGGCCCAGAGAAGTGGCTAAAAACCAGGAACTGGACTTTAAAACTGAAATACCTGTAGGACTGGAACTCAGGTGGGTTCCAGGGAAAAAGGAAAAGTTTTGTTTGGGTTTTTTTTCTCTGTGGCCAGAACTGCTTATTTCAGGACTGTTCTGGAAAAGCCTAAAGTATTGAAGCATTGCAGAGTGGGAATAAATTTATCTATTTTGTGTCTGCTTTATTTTTGCTCACCTGGAAAGTAGTGCAAGCCGCTGCTGCTGTGGAACTGTGTGGAAAAACCTCCCAAAACATAGATTGGTTTTTTTTTATTTTTATAGAAAAGATTGTAATGAGGCCAGAGCATGGAAAAATATGTTTTAATCTGACTTGTTGAGAACTTTACTACACAAAAGTTATTTTTGTGAATTACTGGATATTTGGCCATCTGACATGAACTGAGTTTAATGAAAGGACCTGAATTAAACTGAGAAGTGTTTTTTGAAAACTTTTGGGCTCCTTTTACTAAGCTGCGATAGCGGTTTTAGCGCGTGCTGAATTGCCGTGCACGCTAGACCTTATCACCAGTATTGAGCTGGCATTAGTTCTAGCCACATAGCGTGGGTTTAGCGCGCACTAAAAACGCTATCGCTTAGTTAAAAGAGCTTAGTAAAAGGAGCCTTTTGTGTGGTGAACTTTATTTTTGTGGCAATGGCTTGGGGGAGGGCAGGGAGAAAGAAAGAAAGGGGGCAGGCAGGGAGACAGAAGGAAAGAAGGGAAACAGAGAAATAAAGAAAGGGAGGCCGGGAGAAAGAAAGGCAGGGAGAGAGGAAGAAAAAGTTGGGGGAGGGAATGAGGTCTGGAGGAGAGGAAGCATACAGGCTGAAAGAAGGGAAGAAAGATTTCATGCACAGTCAGAAGAAGAAAGTGCAACCGGAGACTCATGAAATCACCAGACTACAAGGTAGAAAAAATGATTTTATTTTAAATTTAGTGATCAAAATGTGTCTGAATTTATATCCGCTGTCTATATTTTGCACTATGGCCCCCCTTTTACTAATGCACAATAGCAGTTTTTAGCGCAGGGAGCCTATGAGCGTCGAGAGCAGCCCTGGGTATTCAGCGCAGCTCCCTATGCTAAAAACTGCTATTGTGCTTTAGTAAAAAGGGAGGGGGGTATTTGTCTATTTTTGTATGGTTGTTACTGAGGTGACTGTGCATAGAGTCATCTGCTTTGACCTCTTTGAAAAAAACCCAGAATAGGAATGATAATTAACATTTTCTCAGCGTATAGTGTGCTTTGTGGTCTTTTTTAAATTTTATTGTTGATAGATCATTTTGACTTGGTCATTTTAAAAGTAGCTCACAAGCCCTAAAAGTGTGGGCACCCCTGAGCTAGAGCGTTGAAACTGCGTGTTTCTGCCGTAAAGGTCATCTCTGACGCAACCGGAAGTTGCATCAGAGACGACCTCTACAGCAGCCATATGCAACTACAACGCTCCGGCTGCTGTAAGAAGGCAGTTTAGACATCGCCGGCCACAGGGTAGGGAAGTTTGTCGGACCGGGCCTGTTTTCCGGGCCGGGGGGGGGGGGGGGAGAAAGCGCCATGAAGGTAAGGGGCAGGAAGGGAGAAAGGGAGAAAAGGTGGGGTGGAGAGGAAAACAGGGTAAAACAGAGGGGGGAGAAGGATGCTGAAAGCACATGGAAAAGATAGAGGGGAAGAAGGATGCTGAAAGCACATGGGGAAGAAAGAGTGGGAAGAAAGATGCTTAAGGGAAATGAGGAACTGAGAGTGGGGAGAAGATGCTGCAGGATAATGGGGAATAGAGAGTGGGGAGAAGACGCTGAAGGGATATGGGGAAGAAAGAGTTGGGAGAAGACGCTGGCAGGGAAGAAGACGGAGATGCCAGACTATGGGAGGAGCGGAGGGAAGAAGATGGGTGCCAGACCAATTTGGAAGGAGAGAGAAAGGGAGAGGCACAGTAACAGAGCAAATAGAAGATGCAGAGAGAAGAGAGACAGTGGATGGAAGGAAGAGAGTAACAAGAAGATGAGGAAAGCAGAAACCAGAGAAGACAAACGTAGAACAAAAATTTTCTATTTATTTATTGCTTTAGAAGACATGTGTCACTGTTTCTGTGGTGTTGCATTGTATGCAGAGTCCAGCTTCTTGCTGGTTCAATTTAACCTTTGTCTATGTATTTCTATTTTATCCCCCCTTTTACAAAACTGTGGAGCGTTTTTTAGCACCAGCCGTGGTGGTAGCAGCTCTGATACTCAGAATTCTATGAGCGTCAGAGCTGTTACCACCGTGGCTAAAATCCACACTACAGTTTTGTAAAAGGGTTAGTTTGTGATGACATATTCCATACTAGGCGAAGGTGTTTTCTGTGTTCTGTGTGTTCGAAAGACATGGTTTTCTGTTAGGATTGACGGTGTAGGATTGATTTGTACTAGTCTGGCTTGTTTAGTTTTACAATGGGTGTATTGATGTTGTACTGCTCACTGCAGTATGTAAGATGCTGCCTTTTCCTAGGTCCTCAGGTGTGACATGTGGCTTGTTACTAAAAATCATGTTTTTCGTAAAGATGGGGGGTGCCAAAAAATGATAGGCCCCGGGTGTCACATATGCTAGGTACGCCACTGGGACAAATATAAGTTTAAATCTTTCTATTGTTGAACAAATCGGAGAACACAACAGTACAGACAATCCTGCTATAGAAGCATGGTTCAACAAATACAGTTTTTAAAATAGAACCCTCCAAACCCATTTACACTCCCACTCAGAAACCCTCCCTAACTCTAAATATCTCCATATGCTGCATGTTCCTAACCCACCCCCAAGATGACTTAAGCTGCTTCTGTACAGGATGACTAGGTTTTCCTATGCCATGCTGCCAGATGATGATGTTCTGAAGACTGAACTTTACAGGTGTGATTATGATTTTTATGGGGTTGAGAGGGGGTCAGTGATCACTAGGGTAGTGTGGGGGGGGTCTATATTATGTGTTTGCAGTGCTTATCTGGTGACTTTAGGTAGTTTTTGTGACTTAGACCATGTTTTAAATGGTCTAAGTCACAACGTCCAAGTTCCGTCTAGGCTCTGATGTAAAACTTTCGGTTATACATGATGTACGACTAAGTCTAAGCCTGCCCACGTCCCGCCCAAATCACGCCCTCGACACTCCTCCTGAAATGCCCCATTTACCTATGGTCGTTCAGCAGCACTATGAAGGCCTAGGTCATTTAGAAATACATCCAAAACACGGTTTGATTATTGGCACTTGGACGTCTTTCGTTTATGATCGTTCAAGTACCAATTTAGGCTGGTTTTTGGACGTTTTTCTCTTTCGATTATGAGCCCCATTATTCTCAAGTCAACTCAATGGGATAAGGGAGGACCAGGGCCGGATTTTCCTATAGGCTAACTAGGTTTCAGCCTAGGGCCTCAAGATCCGTGTCACATTTTTTATAAAGGTTAGTACCAATAACAACATGCCGCGTGGCAGAAGGAGGAAGAAGCGGTTCAAGGCAGGGAGAGGGGTAGCCGGGAGAGGAAGAGGGCGGCGGTGAGGAGTGGGCAGCGGCGAGAGTTAGCTCCGCCCACCTGCATCACCAGCCGTGACACCAGCCAAACCAGCGCCCGGACTCCCCCTTAAGAGAAGGGAGCCGCGGCGCGAAGGAAGCCACAGCAGCCACGTGGCAGAAGGAGGACGAAGCGGTTCAAGGCAGGGAGAGAGGTAGCCGGGAGAGGGAGAGGGCGGCGGTAAGGAGCGGGCAGCGACGAGAGTTAGCTACGCCCACCCACGTCACCAGCCGCGACACCAGCCAAACCAGCGCCCGGACTCCCCCTTAAGAGAAGGGAGCCGCGGCGCGAAGGAAGCCACAGCAGCCGCGTGGCAGAAGGAGGAAGAAGCGGTTCAAGGCAGGGAAAGAGGTAGCCGGGAGAGGAAGAGGGCGGCGGTGAGGAGCGGGCAGCGGCGAGAGTTAGCTCCGCCCACCCACGTCACCAGCCACGAAACCAGCCAAACCAGCGCCCGGACTCCCCCTTAAGAGGGGGTGCCAACGGCACGCGGCCGTTCTGCGAGCAGCAAAGGCGCTCGCCTTAGCGAGAGCGCCTTTGCGAAGAGCCTTGAGAAGGACCAAGCAAAGTCAGCTAAGGACTCCAGAACACCAGGTAAGGAAGAAGCAAGCACGCACGTAAGGAGAGCATACACACAGTAGCACACACAAGAAGAAAACACACAATAAGACACACTAGACAGGGAAGGATAAAGAAGCAGCGGGCTCTGAGGGCAAGAAAGAGGCCCAAGGGACCACAACAGAACCACCAAGACAAAAAGCGGCAGAAGAAGTAGACAGGAAAGAGCCAAGCACAGGAGAAAGCACAGCGCCCGCCCGCATAAAGACATAAGACAGGGAAGAGAGCATCTAGTGGACTGTGAAGAAAGAGAAATGGAAGCATCAGGAACCCGGAGGAGCTTCCCAGTGTTCTGCACGGAGTGTCATATGTATGACTACCTTCCTTCTGGAAGGTGGGCATACGTATGCGGTCGTTGTCAGGAACTGGACAGCCTGAAGAAGGAAGTTGGTCGACTGCAGTGCAGGGTTCAGGAGCTGGAGGGGCTCCACATCTCGGAAACACCTTTCAAGATAACTGAAGACCCCGCAAGAGAGAGCCACATCGAGGAGCAAGTAAGGGAACTCGAGAGATTCATCGAGGAGGCCTACAGGCAGGTAGAAGAGCAGGACCATTAGCTGCGCTGGAGCGAGGAAGCTACGTCTATACGAGACGAAGGACAAGGGCCAACAGACGGAGGACAGGAACCAACAGACGCCAAAGATGAAGGACCACATGGAAGTTTCGAGCAAGCAGAGAGGGTGAAGACTGGCCGGTACCCCGAAGGAGAAGTTCTGAACCGCGCCGAGGACACAGACTTGAGACCAGTGAGAAAACTGAAGAAGGGGAAATCTGCAGTCGTCGTGGGAGACTCAATCCTGAGAGAAGTGGACAGTCACGTAGCAGGAGGGAGAGAAGATCGGCTAGTGACCTGTCTCCCAGGAGCAAGAACGAAGGACATCACTGACAGAATCGAGAGGATCCTGGACAGTGCAGAAACAGAAGAGACGGCAGTGATAATCCACGTGGGAACAAATGATGTCAACAGGAAAAATTACAGCAGGACTAAGCTAACGGAGCAGTTCAAGATCCTAGGAAGGAAACTGAAGCTGAGGACACACAAGATTGCATTCTCGGAGATTCTGCCAGTACCGAGGGCAGACGTGAAAAGGCAGACTGAGCTACAAGCAATAAACGCATGGTTGAAGAGATGGTGTGAAGAAGAAGGATTCCTTTTTGTGAGGAACTGGACAACTTTTTGGGGGAAGAACAAGCTTCAGGAGAGACGGACTACACCTGAGCATGGCAGGAACGAGGCTGCTAGCAAACAATGTCAAGAGAGGAATTGAGCAGGCTTTAAACTGAGAAGAAGGGGAAAGCCGACAGTCGATCTGACGTCGACAGTTCGGACAAAAGTATCCAATGAAGATACTGAGTGGGAAAAATGCTGGGAACAAGCAAGAGACAAACAACAGAAACTGTTGACAAACAAGAGGGGCATACAGACAAAATTAGAGGAACGGGAGAAATCGGAAAATCAGGTTGTAGACGAAGAAGATGTACCAAATAACGAGGAAGAAAGGAGCAAAAATCAGGGACTGGCAGCCCAAATAGGGGATGGCAAGAGGAACAAAACACATGAAAAGCCAGCAGGGAAAAGAAAAGACCGGGACTTAAACTGCTTGTACGCAAATGCAAGGAGCCTAAAGGCCAAAATGGGAGAATTAGAAGTTAAAGCCAAAAAAGAGGATCTAGACATCATTGGAATCACGGAAACATGGTGGAATGAGGATAACAAATGGGACGTAGTACTGCCAGGGTACAAACTCTATAGAAGAGACAGGACACACAAGAAGGGTGGAGGAATAGCATTATACATAAGACACCATTCCCTCTTCCAGAGTGGATATAGAACCAAAGGTGGAAGGATTGGAGTCATTATGGGTTAAATTACCCAGAAAAAATGGACTTGACTTAAAATTGGGGCTGTACTATCATCCACCTGGACAAACGGTAGCAAACGACCAAGATCTGGCAGCAGAATTGAGGCGGGAAGGCAATAACAGGAACGTGACAGTAATGGGAGATTTTAACTACCCCGGGATAAACTGGAGTATTGGAAACTCGAACTGTGAGAGGGAAACAGAATTCTTAGAGGCTGTGAGGGACTGCTTTATGGATCAGCTTATCAAGGAACCAACAAGAGGGAATGCCACTCTTGACCTAATCCTCAACGGACTAGGAGGACCTGCAAAAGAAGTGGAAGTAGTAGGACCACTAGGGAACAGCAATCACATGATCCAGTACAAATTAGAAGTAGGTACAACAAAAGGGAAGAGAACCACAGTGACAACGTTCAACTTCAAGAAAGGGAATTATGATGCTATGAGAACAATGGTAAGGAAAAAACTCAGAAACAGCTCAAGGAAAACAGAAACCGTAGAGCAAGCCTGGTCTCTATTCAAGGGCACAGTGCAAGAAGCACAACATATGTACATCCCCAGATTTAGGAAAGGGTGCAAAAAAAACAGAACAAAAGACCCCGCATGGATAAACAATGCAGTGAAGACAGCGATAGAAGACAAAAAAAAATCATTCCGGAAATGGAAAAAAGACCAAACTGGGGAAAACTGGAAGGAACACAGGAAACGCCAAAGAGAATGTCATCAAGTGGTTAGGAGAGCGAAAAGGGAATACGAAGAGAGGCTAGCCAGGGAGGCAAAAAACTTCAAATCGTTCTTCAGATATGTTAAAGGGAAGCAGCCAGTGAGGGAGGAAGTAGGACCGTTGGATGATGGAGATAGAAAAGGAGTGATAAAGGAGGGAAAAGAGGTGGCCGACAGGTTAAACAAGTTCTTCTCGTCAGTCTTCACAAGCGAGGACACATCCAGTGTACCAGAACCAGACAGGATCTTCCATGGAGACCAAGAAGAAAAACTGTCAACAATAGAGGTAAGCCATGAGGATGTCCTCCAGCAGATAGAAAGATTAAAAAGCGACAAATCACCAGGCCCTGACGGAATACACCCTAGGGTACTAAAAGAACTAAAAAACGAGATAGCGGGAATACTCCAACAAATTTGCAACCTATCCTTGAAAACTGGAGAGATCCCGGAGGACTGGAAGACAGAAAATATTACACCTGTCTTTAAAAAGGGATTGAGAGGAGACCCAGGAAACTACAGGCCGGTAAGTTTGACATCGGTTCCGGGCAAGATGGTAGAAGCACTGATAAAGGATAGCATCGGTGAGCACATCGAAAAAAATGGGCTGATGAAAGCGAGCCAACATGGCTTCTGCAAGGGAAGATCGTGCCAAACAAACTTACTGCACTTCTTTGAGGGGGTAAACAATCAGTTGGACCAAGGCGAACCCGTAGACATCATTTACCTCGACTTCCAAAAGGCCTTTGACAAGGTACCCCATGAGCGGCTACTTAGGAAGCTGTGGAATCACAGGGTGGAAGGGGACGTACACAGATGGGTCAAACACTGGTTGGCAGGCAGAAGGCAGAGGGTTGGAGTGAAAGGTCACTACTCGGGCTGGATGAGGGTCACGAGCGGAGTTCCGCAGGGGTCAGTACTCAGACCACTGCTTTTCAATGTATTTATTAATGACCTGGAAACGGGGACGAAATGTGAGGTTATAAAATTTGCAGATGACACCAAACTCTGTAGCAGGGTTACAACTGCCAAAGAGTGTGAGGAACTACAAAGGGACCTAAACAAACTGGAGGAGTGGGCGAATAAATGGCAGATGAACTTCAATGTAGGGAAATGCAAGGTCATGCATATAGGGAAAAAGAACCGGATGTTTAGCTACCAAATGGGGGGATTAGTATTAGAGGGAAGTATCCTTGAAAGGGACTTGGGCGTACTGGTGGACACAACAATGAAGTCAACGGCACAATGCGCAGCAGCCTCAAAGAAGGCAAACAGAATGTTGGATATTATTAGGGGAGTGTGTGGCGCAGTGGTTAAAGCTACAGCCTCAGCACCCTGGGGTTGTGGGTTCAAACCCACGCTGCTCCTTGTGACCCTGGGCAAGTCACTTAATCCCCCCATTGCCCCAAGTACATTAGGTAGATTGTGAGCCTGCCAGGACAGACAGGGAAAAATGATTGAGTACCTGAATAAATTCATGTAAACCGTTCTGAACTCCCCTGGGAGAACAGTATAGAAAAAATTGAATAAATAAAATTAAATAAAATTAAATAATTATCAAGATGGGTATTAGAACCAGAACGAAAGAAGTCATCCTGCCGTTGTATCGGGCAATGGTGCGCCCGTACCTGGAGTACTGTGTCCAGTATTGGTCACCGTATCTTAAGAAGGATATGGCAATACTTGAGAGGGTTCAGAGGAGAGTGACACGAATGATTAAAAGCATGGAAAACCTTTCATACACTGAAAGATTGGAGAGACTGGGGCTCTTCTCCCTGGAAAAGCAGAGACTTAGAGGGGACATGATAGAAACCTACAAGATCATGAAGGGCATAGAGAGAGTAGAGAGGGACAGATTCTTCAAACTTTCAGAACATAAAAGAACAAGAGGGCATTTGGAAAAGCTGAAAGGGGACAGATTCAAAACGAATGCTAGGAAGTTTTTCTTTACCCAGCGTGTTGTGGACATCTGGAATGCGCTTCTAGAGGGCGTAATAGGGCAGAGTACGGTGCAGGGGTTCAAGAAAGGATTGGACAATTTCCTACTTGAAAAAGGGATAGAGGGGTATAGATAGAGGGCTACTGCACAGGTCCTAGACCTGTTGGGCCACCGCGTGGGCGGACTGCTGGGCATGATGGACCTCTGGTCTGACCCAGTGGAGGCATTTCTTATGTTCTTATTTAACATATTGATATATATCACAGTAATGATGTATTTTATTATCTCTCATGTAATTTACAAACTTAAAAATGGGAGATGAAAGGGCCTCATAAGTGGAATAGCCTAGGGCCTCTTTTCATCTAAATCCGGCCCTGGGGAGGACACTCCGTGGGTTGTTCAAAATTAGCAAGAGATCATCAGAAAAGGCGAGGACCTTAAGCTCCTTGTCAGTGGTTTACTAAGAGGGATGTGGTCCTCCCCGGATTCGGCCTCCTTAAGGGCACTGTACCCCTCCTCCTCTCTGTCCCCTCCCCCACTCCTCTCCTTGTCATATTGTATCAGCATACCTGCTTGCTGTATAGTGTTTTAGCTGCTTCCCCTTTAGCTCAGTTCATGCAGCTCTCCAAGCCTGGACTTTTGTCCCTGACCGCTAGCCAACTCATCTTTAAGGAAACTGTGCAGCACTAGTTAAACACAATCTTAAGAAACCTCTTCAAGACTTCCTGAAACAATTTGCCTTTCCTGACCTAACTTTTAAACCCAGGCCAATATGGTGGGGAACCGAACCTCCCTTTTATGAATTGATGGTTCTCCCACCCGAAGTTCCCATTGTAAACTATTTCAGAAATGTTCTAGGCTTATGGGTTTTCTTTTTAAATCATGTTTATTGAAGACAGAATTTAACCGTGTACAAAGTGCCAAAAAACAGTTACAATGCAAAAGGAAAAGCAGCATATGAACTACAAACAAAGGGCTGAGATCTAAATAACAGACCGCATTTGCCTATTTTCATAAATGTAAAGAAAATCCCCCAATAAATCATAACATGCACACTCACATACATATTACTCCAAGCATTCCTCATGCACATCACCACACTCTACAATCTAGACACCAAACAGTCACTAGTCTTAAAACAAAAGAATATTATGAATCGTAAGTTCAAAAAAGGTACATAGATGTCCAATCCATTTCCCCAACAAGCAGGGAGGAATATTCCACAGGGCTATTGGCAGGTTGGGCCCCAGTGACATAAAGCAGTCAAAAGTACAGAAATTCAGGTTCCTGGTGATGAAAAGGTGACGATATATCGCTAGTACTTAATTTCCCCTGAGGTCAGAGAGGCTAGAAAATGTTCCCACAAGCCATAGCAGTCCTTCCATATACAGTATCTTTAAGTCTGAAGGAGCATGTGTCCAGTTCAAATTTAGCTTGAAGCTACATTCTGGAAAACCATAACTGATAGGTAGGGGCTTCCTCAGAAGACCAATATTGCAAGATGAGTTTTTTACCCAGTAAGATAGCATGTATAACAAACTTCTCAGATAGAAAGGTAAGACCTTGTTCTGAAAGATCCTGCACATTACCCATCAATAAAACAGGACTAGTGACTTGGATTGGCCACCGTGAGAACGGGCTACTGGGCTTGATGGACCATTGGTCTGACCCAGCAAGGCTATTCTTATGTTCAATACATTTTTGCAGTAGAGTTCAGAAGGTCAATGCTGAACATTCAAAGAAAGTATGAAGGAATGTTCCCTTCTGTACTTTACATTTAGCATACAAATTATCAGCCCACAATCCTATGATGAAACCCCCCTAGTGCGCGTTATATAGGCTCTATGTAAAATTTTGTATTGGGCTTCTTGTAAGGTCACAGCTTTGACTAGAGTATATGTTTTGGAAAAATACCTGCATATCATGTGGCATGACATCCAGGCCCAACTCACTGGGCCAAAGAGATTCTAAACACAAATCCCCTCGGAAATCCCTACCATTCTTGTACCAGGTCGAAATTTTATTTAACCGGGGTGGGATGGGTGTGTCAAGATGGCGGTAGTGTGAGAGCCAAGAGTAAGATGCAGTCAAGAGCTGACAGCCGCTGGATATCCTAAGTGACCTTATTACCTGTTTTTCGAGCACTGTAATTTTTCAGCGCTGCTGATATGCACGAAGAGGAAGGGGGTGATTAGCGCCATACCCTCACTGGCACTAGTGTCTACTTCAGTCCAGCAGACTGTTGACCACTTCTTCGCAGCTCTACCAACAATGGCACAAGTATCAGGAGGATTGGAGAGCCCAACGCTGGATGTAGGTTTGGGAGAGCCTTTTGTTCTTTCGGGCCTTGAATCTTCACTATCACCTCTGTTTACCCTCAACCCTCTGTGTCCAGCTGCAACTGGGGCTCTGGGATAGGAAACTCGTGATCCCAGAAGTGGTTACACGTGTTCTTATGAACAAGCCTTAACAGTCAACACTGAAAGAGCCACTCTTTGGTGTCCTTTGTTTTTGAACAGGACGCTAATATGATTTTGAAATTATATTTTAAGAATTCTCAGAAATTATTTAGGGGTCAGAAAATATGGTTATACGCTGATGTTTCTAGAACCACTCAGGAATGAAGAAAAGATTTCCTCTCTTTACATTAAGAGACAATTAAGTTGGGTGCTACATTTCTTCTTGCATATCCCTGTAAGTGCCTGGTTAGGTACTTGGGTGTTGAATATACTTTTTTTTCTCCAGAACATTTGAAGCAGTTCTTAGATATCAAGAAGATCGTCAAGGAATAACTAAAGAGGGAATTTTGAATAATGCAGACGTTAAATCACACTAAGCTTTTAATTTAAATGATATGTATTTAATTTTTCCTTGTAATATATGTTGACTACCCCCACTGTTATTGTGGTCTAAGAAGGGGGATTAAGATTTGGTTATATTGTAAGAAATTTTCTTTTTTTAATTTATTTTCTTTCTCTGTGTTTCATGCAGCAAGATGTAAAGTAATGCATGTGGGAAGCAGAAACCTGAGGTACAGCTATACGATGGTAGGGATGTTATTGAATGAGAGTACCCAAGAAAAGGACTTGAGGGTAATGGTGGACATGACAATGAAGCCGAAGGCACAGTGCGCAGCGGCCGCTAAAAGAGCGAATAGAATGCTAGATATAATCAAGAAGGGTATTACTACCAGAATGAAAGAAGTTATCCTGCCATTGTATCGGGCGATGGTGCATCCGCATCTGGAATACTGCGTCCAATATTGGTCACCGTACCTAAAGAAGGATATGGCGTTACCCAAGAGGAGAGCGACACGTCTGATAAAAGGGATGGAAAACCTTCCATACACTTAGAGATTGGAGAAACTAGGTCTCTTTTCCCTGAAGAAGAGAAGACTTAGAGGGGATATGATAGAGACCTACAAGATCATGAAGGGCATAGAGAGTAGAAAGGGACAGATTCTTCGAACATTCAAAAAATAAAAGAACAAGAGGGCATTCAGAAAAGTTGAAAGGGGACAGATTCAAAACAAATGCCAGGAAGTTCTTCTTTACCCAACATGTGGTGGACACCTGGAATGCGCTTCCAGAGGATGTAATAGGGCAGTGGGGTACTGGGGGGGCACTGGGGTACTGGGGTTTAAGAAAGGATTGCACAATTTCCTGCTGGAAAATGGGGTAGAAGGGTATAGATAGAGGATTACTGCACAGGTCCTATACCTGTTGGGCCGCCACATGAGCGGGCTGCTGGGCGCGATGGACCTCAGGTCTGACCCAGCGGAGGCATTGCTTATGTTCTTATGTTATAAATAATTTTTTTTAAAAAACAACAAACTAGGGTGGGATGGCTAAGGAGTCAACGTTTATAGCCCCATACTCCCACTGTCCGTGATATGCCGAAATCAAAGAGTCATAATAATGTTTAATTTGTATGTATGTATAGATCTGAGTCGAGGGAATCTCCTCTTGGTTTTGTAGTTGGGTGAAGGATGAAAATTGACTTCCACTCAACTGCAGCAGTTCTCCCAAGGTGACTTGCCTTTTGCCCCTTCCCGCCAGTCCCAGGAGGCTACGTACACTAGGTAAAAATCTGGGGTTGTGAAGTAGTGATAGAAAAGGGGAAGTGTGAAGCAGTCTCTGTTATTGTGCTCTCCATCACGCCCATGCTTTACATAAAGGTAAAAGAAAGTCTAAAGACATAGTGGCAGTCTTAGCACCGGTCCCTTTTGGGCCATGAATAAAGGAAGTAAAGGAGAGTGGGATACAGCAAGCAGAGAAGAGGCCCTCTGGGGAGTATCGTCTACAAGACATGAAATATTCATGTATCCACCTATACAGTGAGGCCACATTGTACATATGGAGATCAGGTAAATTCAAACCAACTGTGGTTTAGCTCTAGACTTTTATGAAAACCAATTCTAGCAGCTTTGGAGTTCCAAATGAAACTGTGAATGATTAATTTGTGTTGCTTTTTATTTTTTATTTTGTAATAGGTGCTGTTGATATGATGTTTTGTTTTGTTTTTTCATTATGGTAGTTTGTGCAGATTGGCTGATGTAGGCTGTGATGGAGCATTTCAAAGTTTAATATATTTTCTTTTATAGTTTTTTCTTTTGTCTATATAGGGGTGTTACTGTTGATATGGGGGTGTGAATGTCTTATGTTTCCCGATTTCTAACATTTAAATATTAAAAAGAAAACAATAATAAAAACTACATGAAGACAGAGGAAACTATTATTGATAAGACTTAGAAAGTAATTCAGGAAAGAAGAGGGAAAATTTTTTAAGTCATGACAAAGATGGCAAGCAGAGAGGAAAATTCAAAATGACATGAACAATGGAAAAGAAATGAGATGCAATTTGTGCTTTCTGCCTTCCTGATCTACACTGAGAAGATTCCACATGCATATTCTGTCTATTTGTAGCACGATGCAGGAGACTTGTTGACAAGTGACCTAGTTCTTCCACAGGATAATTGCTATCAGTCTGGATATTAGAAGAGGAAATAAATGAGATGCAATTTGTGCTTTCTATCTTCCTGATCTGTATTGAGAAGATTACATGTGAATGCTCAGCCTATCTGTATCATGACGTAGGAGACTTGTTATCAGTCTGGATATTAGAAGAGGAAATAAATCTTTAAAGATATGAGAAAGAATGGAAAGTGAAGAAATAATGAAGGCAAAAAGGGGTGAAAACTTAAAAGCTCAAAAACAAATATTGAAGAAATGGAAAAGAAATGAGATATATTTTGTGCTTTTTGCCTTCTTGATCTGCTTTGAGATAGACAAGTAAATCTACATTTAGTCCATCTGACATTCTAAGTAACACCTCAGTTCAAGAAAGAATATTAAATAATTTTTAAAGATATGAGAAATAGAACGGGACACATCTGATATTTATACACCTTGATGCTTGTACACCTTAAACATTTTTAAATTTAAATTTTTATAAAAATGACCACCTCCAATCCTTGGTAAAAAAATGCTTTTTCAGCCTTCACATGCTGAGGAAAGTTAGATCCTGCTTCCATCAAAAACATTTTACCCTTCTTGTCCAATCCATCATCCTCTCCAGATTGGACTATTGCAACTCTATCTACTTAAGCCTAACTAAGAAAAACCTCCGGTCACGTGATGGCAGGAACCTGAACGGACGCCTGAACGCGGAGCTCCGTCCTCCCTACACCATTCGGCTCCCCGATCGCCTGCCGCCGCCGGTTCTTTATTGATTTTCTGCGGCTCCTGCACTTCCGGGTTCGCTCCCGCCGGTCTGAGGAGCGTTCGACGCGTGACTCACGGTGGCTGCGCGGGGGATGCCGACAAGAGCGCCGAAAGCCCCAAGAAGCAGCGTGGCGCCGATACATAAAATGGCGGGGACCCAAACAGAGGTGACAGAGATGCCGGCGGAACGCACCTCGGATGAGGTGCTGCATTTATCCATGCAGAACTTGTCCCAACTCCTGGACGACAAGCTGGCCAAGCTGCATGCTTCAATGGACGAGATCAAGGATGTGCTGGCTGGACACGCGACGCAGATTCACCAGGTGGAGGTACGTGTTTCGGCACAGGAAGACAAAGCGGTGGTCGCGGATGGCAGGATTGATTCCTTGGAGACCCGAGTGTGTCAATTGCTCGAGAGAATGGAGGATCAGGAGAACAGGGCCCGCAGAAAGAACCTCCATCTGATAGGGCTCCCGGAGTCAGTGAAAGATTCTGACCTTCTCCACGTGGTGGAAAGATGGCTGCCGAAGGAGCTGGGTCTGGCGGAGCAGGCTGGCCCTGTAGTGGTAGAGCGGGTCCATCGTGTTGGCCAACGTCGCGATGGAGACGGGACGGGCCGCCTGAGGCCGGTGCTGGCCAGATTCCATAATTATGAAATCAAAGCGCGCCTGTTGGACCTGTTCAAGAAAACCAGATCTCTGTCCTATGAGGGGGCCAAGATTATGTTATTTCAAGATTTCTCCACCAAAGTTGCGGAGCAGCGCAGGGCCCTTACGCCGTATTGCTCGCAGTTGGTCACGAGGGGAATAAGATTTGCATTTCTTTACTCTGCTAAGGTGCAACTAACTCATGAAAATCGGACTGTCACTCTGAGCACGGCGGACGATTTGAAAAAGTTCCTCGAGAAGCTGCCGGCACCTTAGGAGTGCTGCTGGGCGCCTGTCGTGAGATTTCTGGTGGTTTTTCTTCTATCAAGCTGTTTTGGTCATCCGACAGTGTGGTGTTGATCCTGTTCTACCCGGGGACGCTGGGGGCATTTGCTTTGCCTCCGCCTGTGTGCACTGTTTGCGTGGCACGACTCCAGTCTATGTAGTCTCCTTGAGTTACAAGAAGCCATGCTGCCGTGACTTCCATCGGGAGAGGGGGACCTGCACGGCAAGGATTTCTGGCCTCTGGACACTTGGTTTGAGAGTATGCTGAATGCTTGTCTGAGAGTTTTGCCAGTTTGATGTTTATGCAGTATTTTTTGCACTGTTTTACTGTTTTGCTGTGTTTTACATATACCTGGACGTTGTAACCCTTTAGAGTTTTTGTGAGGGTTCATACTCTAGCTTTCAGATGGGAAGCTGGGTGGTGGATGGGGGGACGAGAGTGTTCGTGTGAGGAGGGAGAGAGTGTTATGGAGGTAGTGTTGGGGTGTTGGATGTGTGTGTGGGGATTGATTGGTTTGAAAATGGTTGAGATGCGAGGGGAAACTGGGGGTAGGGTTGGGGGGACGAAAGAAGTTGGGATCGGGGTGGGAGGAGGGTTTTGGTGGGGCGGGGTGGGGGGTGGAATGCACCTGGGGTCTCTGATCGGTAAAGTAATGATAATTCAGTGGGTGGCGAGCTGGTTTGGCTGGGAGACCGGTGCTGCTGCCCCACAGGCCGGTTGTCTTTGGGAAGACTCACTTCTTACCAACTGCGCTTATGAGTTCTGTTAAGATTGCCAGCTTCAATATTGATGGCTTGCACTCCCCGGTGAAGCGCAGCAAATTACTTCAATACTGTAAGAAATTAAAAGTAGATGTTTTAATGCTGCAGGAGACTCACCTCAGCGTGTCAGAACATATTAAACTAAAGAGAGACTGGGTAGGGGAGGTCGCTTTTGCTTCCTATAACTCCAGACAGCGAGGTGTTGCTCTCCTCTTCCATAAAAAGAATTCCTGTAGTATGCACAAAGTGATCCAGGACCCCGAGGGGCGATATGTGATATGGGCTGGAGTTTTCCTGGGGAAGAAATATGTGTTTTGTTCTCTTTATGCACCTAATGTATACTCCCATAGATTTTTTTCTGTATTAGTAGCGGCTCTGATGCCTTTTTCTGAATACCAGTTGGTCTTAGGTGGGGATTTTAACATTACTGCAGACCCACTTGTTGATTGCAGGCCGCCTAAGCCTCGATTGAAAGGGGGTGACCACAAGGGGGTGAATTTTGTGATGCAACAACTGGGTCTGATTGATGTATGGCGCACACTGCATCCAAATGAATCTGACTTCACTTTTCACTCTCAAGTCCATGATGTTCACAGTCAGTGCCCCGAAAGTTGAGGACCTTTGTTGCTGTGTTTGATCTAGTGAAACCTTGTTTGAGGTCGCTGGAGGCTAGCATATCGCCTACCGAAACCTCCGAGACGCTATCTCCATGGTGAGTATCAGGTCCAGTGTCGCCTGATTTCTAGTGGGCTCCAGTACCATTTGTTTGAGTCGCGCTCCCTTTATGGAGGTTAATAGCCTTCTGCTGCCACTGGTTGTAGCGGAAAGCGTGTTCCAATCAGCATCGGGCATATTGAAGTCCCCTAACAGTACTGTGTCCCCTCGCAAAGTGATGTTCTCTATGTCTTTGATTAATTCCATATCCTTGTCTTCCTGTTGTTTTGGAGGTCTGTATACCACTCCAAAATACAGGCATTTTTCTTTTCCTCTGGCCAGGTTCACCCAGAGTGATCCCCGGTGTATTTCCTGGAACAACAATGGGATTTCTTTGTGAACGAAAACCCTGCTTCTGATATATCTGAAGTGGTGTTTTGGGAGGCAAGCAAGGCGGTCTTGTGTGGTAAAATTATTGAGTACACTACCCGCAAGCGCAGAGCTCAAGATAAGACACTGTTGGACTTGGTACAAAATTTGGCCGCGCTGCGTGGGAGTTTACATGCTCCGGGTGCCACGACAGCTCGATCTCAATATTTTGACCTACGTAGACAAATTAATGATTTATTGGCAGATAGAGCCCTTAGAGATATCAAAATGTATAAATATCGCCTACATCGCTGGGGCAACAAAGTGGGAAAACTGCTT
This sequence comes from Geotrypetes seraphini, assembly GCF_902459505.1. Taxonomy (NCBI): domain Eukaryota; kingdom Metazoa; phylum Chordata; class Amphibia; order Gymnophiona; family Dermophiidae; genus Geotrypetes; species Geotrypetes seraphini. The sequence goes on along the minus strand of NC_047084.1, from coordinate 397,315,800 downwards.
GCTTCTTTGGTAACCTCACGGGCTCCGAAGCGTATTATTTCAAAGATTCGGGCGCCTGATGGTAGAGAGGTAACTGCCCAAGCGGGGATACAGCAGAGTTTTGTTAATTACTATAGGGCTCTATATGACCGGGGGACTTGTGACACTGCACAGAGGACGACTTTCTTTCAGGACCTACAGATTCCGTCCTTGGGACATGAGCAGCAAGAGTTGTTAAATGCCCCGGTGCGAGGGTTGGAAATCCAACAAGCTATTCGGGCCCTAAAATTGGCTAAAGCCCCTGGGCCTGAAGGGCTGGGTTCTGAATATTATAAGTTGTTGGGGGCACGTGTGGTGGGCCCATTTCAATCCCTATGTGGGGCTCTTTGTAGAGGCGACCTGCCTCCACATAGACTAACTCACGCTAATATTGTGGTTCTACCGAAACCGGGTCGGGCCGAAGATCAGCTGGGATCCTATAGACCTATTTCTCTGCTCAATCAAGATATCAAGTTGTTTGCTGCTATTATGGCAGCTCGCCTGGGTCGGGTTTTGCCCAGCTTGGTTCATTCGGACCAGGCAGGTTTTGTGCCGGGCCGCTATTCATCTGCTAATGTGTTGAGGGCGCTTTCGGTGCTGCAGAATCCTGGACTTGTTGGGCAACACCCGGGACAGAAGAACGCTCTCATAGTTAGCCTAGACGCGGAAAAGGCGTTCGATAAAGTGTTATGGGATTATCTTTTTTGGGTTCTTCCTCAGTTCGGCATTCTGGGGAGCTTTCTGACTGGGATTCGATCATTATACGCCCATCCTACGGCCCAGATCCTGATCAACGGGGAGCTTACCTCCTCTTTTGACCTCGAGAGGGGGATGCGCCAGGGTTGTCCCCTCTCCCCGATGCTCTTTGTCTTGGCGCTAGAGCCACTTGCGGCTAAGCTACGTCAGAGTCCCAATGTGCGTGGTATTCGGTTGGGTTCCCAGGAATTTAAAATTAATTTGTTTGCGGATGATATGCTCATCTTTCTGGGAGACGCTGAGGTGGGGGTTCCTCGCTTAATAGATCTTATACAGAGATTTGGAGCTTTTTCTGGGTTGCGCATTAACTTTGATAAGTCGGAGGCTCTGGCGATCCGCCCCCCATGTACTCTGTGGCATGATCCTTCCTTTCCCCTGCAATGGTCTAAGGGTACGCTCAAATATCTGGGAATATATCTGCATGCGGACCCGGAGGTGGTTTACCGGAAAAACGTACTTGATAAATTAGATGCAGTCCGAGCTTTGTGTAGGCGGTGGATGGAATTTCCCCTCTCATTCCTGGGGCGCGTTGCCCTATAAAATGGTCCTCTTGCCGAAGCTCCTGTATCCTCTACAAATGGTGCCCCTTTGGATCAAACAGAAAGATGTGCAGGCTTATAGGGGGGTTGTTTCGTCCTTTATATGGCGCTCCCGCCGGGCGAAAATTGGCTATGACAAACTGATTAGGGGGCGCGAGCAAGGAGGTGTGAACTTGCCCGATTTGCGTCTTTATAATGTTGCTGCTTTGTTGAGATGGGTGCATGAATTATGTACGGGTGTTGACAGGTTTGCTCCGGCTGGATTCTGGTACCTTTTGTCAGCTCCGGTGTCAGTTTTTAACCTCCTGTGGCATGGGGCGAGGCCCTGCCCTTCTTTGCTTCGACCCTTGTGAATGGCCTGGTGCTGGTGGCAGTCTTCATTGGGGGGAGCGATGGGACCTTCGCCTTTCACGGAATTGGTGGGCAACCCTAAGTTTCCTGCTGGATCGTTACATACATTTTTTGCTTCGGTTCGGACGTCTGGGTGTCGTTTTGTGGGGCAGGTTGCTGAAGTTGAGTCAGGATCGGTTCCCTCTTTTCTGGCGTGCCGGGACCGCTGGGGTTGGACCGCAGGGTCTCTGTTTGCATACTTGCAGCTGCGTAGCTATTGTTTGGCGCTTCGTTCACCAGAGGGTAACTTGCCCACTTTCACTTCCCTGGATCAACAGTTTTTGTCCGCCCCATCTGAATTCAACACGCTCTCGGAGTGGTATAAAGTGGGGAGGGAAAGACGGTCTAGTAGGTTTCTTGATGCTATGGCAACGGATTGGACTCTAACTTTGGGAGAGCAGGTTACTGCCGCTGAATTAGTTCTGTGTTTTCAGGAATGTGCCTCTGCCTCCCCTAATGTGAGTCTACGGGAAGTGCATCTGCAGATTCTGCACCAATCTTATTTAACGAGATGTAAGGGGCGACAGATGGGGTTATGGCTTGATGACTGCTGCCCCCGTTGCCCGGCTCGCCGGGACACTTTGGTACATCACTTTTTGGAATGTTCACATGTAGGGCCCTTGTGGATATTTGTGCTTCGGGAACTGGAGAAAGTTATAGGATTATCTATAGACTGGTCTTATAAGACGTTGCTGTTGGGTGTCACAAGTCCCCTGGTGGAAGCGGGTGTTGGCGAGCCTGGAAGGCGCTTTCTTTTAGTGGCCTTAGGAATCACAAAGAAACTAATTCTTCGCTACTGGATTGGCACCACGCAGCCAACAGTCCAACAGTGGCGGGCCAATATGTCTTTGATGGCTGGTTGGGAGCGACAGCACCGCCGGAGTGTTACGAGCTGGAAATCTAGGACCTATTTGGATTATTGGAGTTCCTTTTAGTGCTGGTTAGAGATCATGGGTGCTGGGGGTGGGGGGGGGGGGGTTGGAAGGGGTGGGTTTCACTTAAAATTGGATCTGCATGGGAGCTGATATGTTGTGGATTTGTCTATGTTTATTTCCTTTTTACATGTACCTTTGACTTTTGTACATGATGTCTTACTTGGATGGTTGCATCTTGTATTTTCTCGTATGCATTGATCCTTTAATAAACACATTTTCAAAAAAAACAAACAAAAACCTCCACAGACTCCAACGGATTCAGAATGCCGCGGCCAAGCTCATCTTCGCTAAAAGTATATTTGACCATGTCTCCCCGCTCCTGGCCAAGCTCCACTGGCTTCCGATAATCGCCAGGGTCCACTATAAATGCGCCTGTTTAACTTTCAAAATCCTATATGGTATCCTCCCTCCCTTTATCCCTCTTTCTTTCAATTCTTCAAACCCTAATACCACCAGATCCTCCCACAAATTAAAACTATCCTTCCCCTCGCTAAAAGGCATTTCCCACACAGGAAAGCTAGGGACTTCCCTCCACTTCAAAATCACTGAGCTCTGGAACAACCTTACCTCCCCTCTTCGGAACTTGAGCTCTCTCCAAGTTTTCCACAAACATCTGAAAACCTGGCTTTTCTCAAAAAATGTAAGTCTCCCTCCAACTTAGGAATCAAGGAAACTCTTATATCTTGGCATCCCAAGTCCTCTAAATTTTCTTCACACTTCTACCTCTAACCCTCTGTTGTAGTTCCTTCCTATTTCTCCTACTGTAAACCGCGTCGAGCTCTACGAACGTGGAGATGATGCGGTATACAAACCTAAGGATTAGATTAGATTACTAATATTGAATATGTGGAGATGCTTCGTTATAGTGTCTGTTGCATTGTCTGTTTGGATCGCCCTGATTGGAAAAAGAAAATGAAAATAAATAATGAAAGAATCCTATTAAAACAAAATTTAATATATAATAAAATAAAATACATATATATATTTCTATAAATAAATCATATGATTTACTATTTAATCATATTAGTGCAATATTGATTTTTACATGTGCTCATTATAGCATAAATTATTATAATTGATTTATAAAAATTAAAGAAAAAAAATTGATTACACATACTTAAATAAAGAAAATCAAATTAGTTTTATAAAAAGTTTATTGATTATATATATTCTAAAACCTATGTATTATCAGTACATTTGGACAGATGGGACCTGAAGTCATATCACGTAAACACGTGAACTTGACTATCTGATTCCCATATATTGGAAATCAGAAATGACATCTACATTATTAGGTGTTAGGGGGTTTGGGGTACAAAAGAAGGGAAGGTTAAAATTGGGATGGGATCGGATTTTTAGAACTGTGCACAACATGTTAATAACATTTATAATTATTCAAATGTTGCAATATTACAATATGGAAGATTTCTTAAATTGTTTTGATGCTATTTATATGACTGTGGGTATCTTTATGCCTATTTCATAGAAACATAGAAAATGACGGAAGAAAAAGGCCACAGCCCATCAAGTCTGCCCACCCTATTGACCCACCCTCTTAACTTCGTCCTGCTAGAGATTCCACATGTGTATCCCATTTTTTTCTTAAAATCTGGCGCGCTGCTGGCCTTGATCACCTGTAGTGGAAGTTCATTCCAATGATTGACCACCCTTTCGGTGAAGAAATACTTCCTGGTGTTGCCATGAAATTGCCCTTGATTTTCAGCGGATGCTCTCTTATGGTCGAGGGTCCTTTAAGAGAGAAGATATTGTCATCCACTTCGATATGGCCTGTGATATATTTAAACATATCAATCATGTCCCCCCTCTCTCTATGTTCCTCGAGTGAGTATAGCTGCAATTTGTTCAGCCTTTCCTCATATGGGAGATTCTTGAGCCCCGAGACCATCTTGGTGGCCATTCGTTGAACCGACTCAATTCTCAGCACTTACTGTAATGTGGCCTCCAGAATTGTACACAATATTCCAGATGAGGTCTCACCATGGATCTGTACAAAGGCATTATGACTTTGGGCTTCCGGCTGAAGAAACTTCTACGGATACAACCCATCATTTGTCTAGCCTTGGATGAAGCTTTCTCCACTTGATTGGCAGTTTTCATGTCTTCACTAATGATCACTCCTAAATCCCGTTCTGCCTTAGACCTAGCTAAGGTCTCACCATTTAGAGTGTAAATTCTGCCCGGATTTCTGTTGCCAAGGTGCATGACCTTACACTTTTTAGCATTAAAGCCTAGCTGCCAAGTCGACCAATGTTCCAATAAGAGCAGGTCTTGCGTCATACTGTCGGGCAAAGTGCTGTTACCTACTATGTTGCATAGTTTGGCGTCATCGGCGAATAGTGTTATTTTACCTTGAAGCCCCTGAGTCAGGTCTCTTATGAATATGTTGAAAAGGATCGGTCCCAAGATCGAGCCCTGCGGCACTCCACTGGTCACTTCCAATGTATTGGAGAAGGTACCGTTAACCACCACCCTTTGAAGTCTACCGCTCAGCCAGTCATTGACCCATGTAGTCAATGTTTCTCCTAATCCCATCGATGTCATCTTGCTCAACAACCTGCGGTGTGGGACGCTATCAAAAGCTTTACTGAAATCTAAGAACACTATGTCCAGGGACTCCCCCCATATCTAGTTTTCTTGTTACCCAGTCAAAGAAGCTAATCAGGTTGGATTAGCAGGACCTTCCCTTTGTGAATCCATGCTGGTGGGGATCTCGTAGATTCTCCTCGTTCTGGATTGTATCTAATTTATGTTTAATAAGTGTTTCCATGAGTTTACTCACTATTGATGTGAGACTCACCGGTCTGTAATTCGCAGCCTCCGTCCTGCAACCCTTTTTGTGCAGTGGAATGATGTTAACTGTTTTCCAGTCCAAGGGGGCTCTTCCCGTACTCGGGGAAAGATTGAAGAGCACAAATAACGGTTCCGCCAGGATATCACCCAACTTCCTAAGAATCCTGGGGTGTAGATTGTCCGGTCTCATGGCTTTGTTCACTTTGAGTCTTGATAGTTCGTAGTAGACGCTGTTGGGTGTAAACTCGAAGTTCCAAAACGGGTCTCCCGAGCTTTGCCTTGCCTGCAACTGTGGACCGGTCCCCGGCGCCTCGCAGGTAAAGATAGAGCAGAAGTATTCATTTAGTAGTTTGGCTTTATCAGAATCTGATTCTACATACTTCCCGTCTGATTTCCTAAGATGTACTATCCCATCTGTGTTCCGTTTCCTGTCACTAATATATCTAAAGAAGGATTTACCCCTTTTTTAATGTTCTTTACTAGATTTTCTTCTATTTGAAGCTTTGCCTCTCTTACTGCCGTTTTGACTGCTTTAGACCTGACCAGATAGTCTTCTTTTGTCACCCTTTTTCCTGATTGCTTGTAGGAAATAAAAGCTTTTTTCTTTTCTTTAACGAGATCTAAGATCTCCGCAGTAAACCACTGGGGCTTATTCTTTTTTCGTTGTTTGCTTACTGTTTTTATATAGCGGTTTGTTGCCTCATGCAGGGTAGATTTCAGGGTTGACCACATAGCTTCTACATTATTGGTTTCAGCTTGGTTTTGCAACGCCCGATGGACGAAGTCTCCCATGCTTTTAAAGTCAGTGCCCCGAAAGTTGAGGACCTTTGTTGCTGTGTTTGATCTAGTGAAACCTTGTTTGAGGTCGCTGGAGGCTAGCATATCGCCTACCGAAACCTCCGAGACGCTATCTCCATGGTGAGTATCAGGTCCAGTGTCGCCTGATTTCTAGTGGGCTCCAGTACCATTTGTTTGAGTCGCGCTCCCTTTATGGAGGTTAATAGCCTTCTGCTGCCACTGGTTGTAGCGGAAAGCGTGTTCCAATCAGCATCGGGCAAATTGAAGTCCCCTAACAGTACTGTGTCCCCTCGCAAAGTGATGTTCTCTATGTCTTTGATTAATTCCATATCCTTGTCTTCCTGTTGTTTTGGAGGTCTGTATACCACTCCAAAATACAGGCATTTTTCTTTTCCTCTGGCCAGGTTCACCCAGAGTGATTCCCTGGTGTATTTGACGTCTGTGATTCTGGTAGCCTTGATGTTTTCTGTAGTGTAAAGTGCTACCCCTCCTCTTATCCTGCCCTCTTCTGTCTCAACGAAGTAAGTTGTAACCTGGTATAACCATATCCCACCCATGTGAGTCAGTGAACCAAGTCTCAGATATCGCTACCACGTCCAGGTCGGCGTTCATTATTTCTGTCTCCAATTCCAGAATTTTATTGCCTAGACTGTGTGCATTAACATACATAGCCCTCCATACTTTATGTTTCCCGCCTGAGTTTGGGTGACTCTTATAGTATTGTTTTTACTCTGTGTACTTACCTCGGTCTCAGAAATGGAGTTTCGACTCACCTCTCCTGGATAATTACTTACTGTGCTGGTACATGAGTGGATACCCTCCTCCAACTTACCTAGTTTAAAGCCTTTCGAAGTAGGTGGGCTAGTCGATGTCCGAAGACGTTCTTACCTTTTCTGGTGTGGAGTCCATCTGGTCCATGGAGTCCCTGTAGTGCCTCTCCATGGTTTAGGAAGCTGAAGTTCATCTCCCTGCACCATCCGTGTAGCCACTCATTTGTCCTCTGGATACGCTCTTGCCTTGTCTCTTACAGGGAGGATCGAGGAGAAGACCACCTGCGCTCCCATCTGCTTCAGCTTCTCACCCAGGGCTCCAAAGTCCTCAGGTATGTTCTCCAGGGTGTTCCTGGCAGTGTCTTTCGTTCCGACATGGATGAGGAGCATGGGGAAGTGGTCCTTGGGCTTGATGAGTTGATCCAGGCAGGCGGTTACATCTCGGATCCTGGCCCCTGGAAGACAGCAAACCTCTCTTGATTGTATGTCCGGCCTGCAAATTGGTCCCTCAGTGCCCCTCAGCAGGGAGTCCCAATGAGTACCACTCTGCGCTTCTTTGGGGGAGCCAATCTGTTGCTGAAGTACCATGGGGTGGAAGGAGACGTACACAGATTGATCAGAATTTGGTTGGCGGGTAGGAAGCAGAGGGTAGGAGTGAAGGGCCACTACTTGGACTTGGAGAAGGGTTACGATTGGTGTTCCGCAGGGGTTGGTGCTTGGATTGCTGCTGTTCAATGTATTTATAAATGATCTGGAAACAGGGATGAAGTGCAAAATAATAAAATTTGCAGACGACACCAAACTATTTAATGGGGCTAGGACTAAAGAGGATTGCAAAGATTTACAAAGGGACCTGAACAAGCTAGGGGAGTGGGCGACGAGATGACAGATGAAGTTTAATGTAGAGAAATGTAAAGTTATGCACGTAGGGAACAGAAACCCAAGGTACAGCTACACGATGGGAGGGGTGTTTCTGAGTGAGAGTACCCAAGAAAGGGACTTGGAGATAATAGTGGACAAGACCATGAAGCCGTCGGCACAGTGCGCAGCGGCCGCTAAGAAAGCAAATAGAATGCTGGGTATAATCAAGAAGGGTATTACAACCAGAACGAAAGAAGTTATCCTGCTGTTGTATTGGGCGATGGTGCACCCGCATCTGGAGTACTGCGTCCAATATTGGTCACCGTACTTAAAGAAAGATATGGCGATACTCAAGAGGGTTCAGAAGAGAGCGACACATTTAATAAAAGGTATGGAAACCTTTCATATGCTGGAAGATTGGAGAAACTGGGGCTCTTTTCCCTGGAGAAGCGGAGACTTAGAGGAGATATGATAGAGACTTACAAAATCATGAAGGGCATAGAGAAAGTGGAGAGGGACAGATTCTTCAAGCTTTCAAAAATTACAAGAACGAGAGGGCATTTGGAAAAATTAAAAGGGGATAGATTCAGAACCAATGCTAGTAAGTTCTTCTTCACCCAACAGGTGGTGGACACCTGGAATGTGCTTCCAGATGGTGTGATAGGACAGGGTACGGTACTGGAGTTCAAGAAGGGATTGGACAATTTCCTGAAGGAAAAGGGGATAGTAGGGTATAGATAGGTCCTGGACCTGATGGGCCACCGCATGAGCGGACTGCTGGGCATGATGGACCCCTGGTCTGACCCAGCAGAGGCACTGCTTATGTTCTTATGTTCTTATCTGAAATTGAGCAAATGAAATGTAAAACTGGATGGGTAGGGGAGGTTTTTTGTTCTTCCACTGATTGCAAAAAAGGTGGTGTAGCAGTGCTTATTAGCAAACATCTTCAATCAAAAACCAAATTACTTGCAAAAGATGATTATGGTCATTATGTTTACTTACAAGTGACATTAAGTGCATTCACTTTTAATTTATTGGTGGTGTATCCTCCTAATATATATCAACATGTTTTTTTCAAAATTTGATTAAGACAGCTTTGACAGCTTTGAAACCTATTTCTGTTCCTCTAATATTGGTGGGAGACTTAAATCAAGTTCTTGATCCTTCTTTGGACAGATCTTCTTCAGGTCAGTGGTCTTTTGTTCCTCACAAGGGAGTACCTTATTTATGTTCTGCTTTAAACTTAGTTAATCCCTGGAGATTGTTGCATCCTATGGAAAGAGATTATATGCATTTATTACGCTCTCATTTTACTTGGTCCCGTATTGATTATATTCTTGTTTCACAATTGTTTTCTCGTGTTCTTTCTTCTACTATTGGACCACAAATGCTTTCTGATCATTCGCTGGTGTTTCTGGATATTGAGGTAGGGGGTTCTAGAGGAAGTGGATGGAGGTTTCCTTCCTATCTATATGAGGATTCACATTTTCATAGATAACTGCAGCAAAAAATGTTGCAACAATGTTATAAGCCAAGTGGTGGAAATATCCTTAGAAAAACCATTTAAGTGGAGAAAAAAGCCTCAACTAGTTTTATATGCAGACGGCAACCCAATGAGTTTTTTTAGCCGTTCTTAATCTATCATAGGCAAAAAAACTCCACTAGTTCTCTAAATGTAATCTTTCAAAATAGGAAAATATTTCACCACTGTGCACAGGGAACAGGAAAAAGAACCTTCAGGAAGGTTACACTTATCTTCGCAGCTGTTGATGTAAGCCAGGACCACGATCCAAAAACGCAACGATCTTCCTACAGTCACATATCTAGCATTGAAGTGAAGACAAGGAACCGATGTCCAAATCCAACAAAGCACTTGTTTCACCAACAAATGGCTGCTTCAGGGAATTCCCTCCTATTCCATCACATACATGATTGGTTTCTTGCAACATCTTATTTTACCTGGTTAGTTGGTTGTTGCTTACAGTCCTGTGAGTGGTTTTGAGGTAATGAAAAAGATTGAGATCTCAAAGGAGAAGCTCTAGCATAAGAAGCAAAATTTCTCTGAAGGTAGTATTGTTGAAAGAATTGTTGGTGGTATTGAAAGGTCACTTGGACACACAAAGTCAGAGGCGTGAAGAAAGTACAAGTTTTATTCACAGCATGCATGCTGGACCCCTGAGCTCCAAGCTGGCTCAGAAGTGCCGAAACCAGGAAGTTACAGAGATATTTATTCATTTTTCTGGCTATACAACTGAATTCTAGAAAAAGCTTTTCACGTGTTACTTTTCTTAACACTCATTGGTTCTAAGCTCACACTAGCAGGTCACTAGCAGGACACCTATCTAACTCTTACAGTTAAATGTACAGAAGGGCAGGGTACATCATGGCTCAAACTCTTATCTATTCAGCTTACAATGTGGTAAGGTAGGGACATACATTTTAGGCAGATGCAGTCAATAGATTAAACACTGTTTTCAGCTATGTAGACCAGAGCAATATTTTAAACAACAGTTAACCATTTCATGACCCTACATTCCCCCCTTTCAGGCTGGCGTACCTAAGGAGCCAAGCCTGACAAAATAAAGTTAGGGGTCAGGAAAGTCGGGGTCCCCAGTGGGTAAGGGACGATACTGGGAGAGGGCCAATGCAGCAGTGGAACGTTTGACAACCGAGTCCATAGTTCAGTGGAGCAGCTTTATGGCTATGGGGACCATACAGGGCAGGCAGCAAAGGAGCAGAGAAGACAGGGCGGCAACCAGCAAGATGATATTCAGTGCTGAACCACAGGGCAACCAGGAGCTGAAGGTACCAGAGATCCAGTCTGCAGTAAGGTCACGTCAGGGAACATGAGCCAGTTTGGTGATACGATCCACATCGTTCTCAATCACTTTACTCAAGTTCAAGGCAGCAGTTGGAGAGGTTGAATTTATCACAGGCACAGCAGCTAGTAAATAGTCCAAAGCTAGACGATTCTGATAAATAGCAGTGCGCATTTTAGCATTCGCTCTGCCAATGGTACTCAAAGCTCGGGAGGTCTCATTGGTTATCAGTTCAAGTACAGCTTATAGACAAATAATGCAGTTCAGCATATAGATTGGGGTCCGATAGCCCCAGGTGTCATCCTCGGTCCATGTGGCAGGTCCATAAGCAGCAATGATCCGTTCTGCAGGCCAGTCGTCACCCCATTCACCTATTTTAAGGGAATTGGTGGAAGTAGACCGCTTTTGGCGACCTCTGGTGTTGAATACAGGGGCTCCCAGGTGTTCACCATCGGCCAGCGGTAACAGGAAGAAGCTGGGACGGATCATGCAAAGCACACATGTACCAGTCCATTAAGCAGGCAACCAAGAGTAGGCAAACGGATCACAGAGCCAATATCAACTATCAGGAGCTGACCATAATTCATAGGAAGTTCCATTAAGCAGTGTCTGAAGGGCTGAAGACAGTGGGAAGCAACAATGGAGGTTCACAAGGCCCATCGTGAAGGTCGTGGACCTAACGTAAAAGTGAGGGTCTGTGAAGTCAGGTTTAACATGTCCAGCTGCATTGCCTCCCATAGCCACTGTTCTCCCATACCAGTCCCTCCTCATACAAAATAATTGCTAACATTAAGAGTCTGACCTATAGTTTCAGCAAACTATATAAACAGATTTCTAGTGATTACAGGATATTAGTATCTACTTTCATAATTTCATAAAACTGGGGAAACACCACAGAGTGATAGACAGGAGCACATGAGTGGGATACAATTCGGACATATACATCAGTACCTGAGTCTCACCTTTTACCATCAATATACAATGCCATGCAGTCTCTGGCCTTCTGGACTTGGACATTGGCATTCCAGTTATATGGGTCAGTGATAGTGAATACCATGGGATTACAGTAGCCTGTAGTACACAAGGGGCCGGAGCTAGGACCTATAGTAAGGGAGGCAGACGGGGTATTCTTTCTCATAAAGGCTCCACCATTAGTGAAGGTTTCCTCATAGGGGCAGTTCTTAAAGGCATCAGGTTATACAGACCTATATACTTAGCACATTTGGTATAATAACGCTGTCAATCTAGGGAGCCACACAAAACTGAATTAGGGGTAGTACCATGACCTTGAGAAACATCAAATAGCACACATGTATCACAATACAAAGACACCGGGCGAGTGGGGTCTACAATAAGAGTCTAGTTGATAAGTGGACCCTCAACATCATCAATGCAGATTTCCGCCCACTTTTAAACTTCATCACCAGTAGGTTGGAAACAGAAAATACCCTCAAATGTTTGACACTTTCTGTACTTAACTCCTTCATGCAAACAAACATCAGGCAAAGGGGCTGCACTTGTTAAGTACAAAATACAGAAGAAAGAAACATAAGTGAGGGCAACACAAATATCATATCTATATATACTAACATAGGAAGCTCATTTTTCTTTCAGGCACAACTTAGAAAACTTCAAACAGTTATACTCAAGACACTTGCTAAAGGCAGTGTGAACCACAGGCAGTCAATTAAACTCAAACACTTATAAAGAATTATATTCAGAACACCTGCTAAGTACAGTGGTAAATATTCAGAACTTTTGAGGTCTTAGAAAGCTTCAGCTGAAGATCCGTGTTGTAGTGGAACCAAGTTTCATGTCCGGACACCTTGACAACTGTAAGAGAAGAAATTATTACAGTAAAAGGACCTATCCACCTAAGTTTCAGGGGGTCTGACTTCCAAGTTTTAGCCATACTGTATTTACAGGGACATACCCATGGACTTGTGTAGCTATCGATAGTGGGGCCCTTTCCAGGACCCATTTGTGGAGCTCTTAAAGGGCTTTAGCTAAAGACTGGACCTGACTCTGGAGGATATCTGATCCCAGAGTAGCAAAGGAACCAGGATCTGGGTTCACAATGGGTGGTGGCCGGCCGGACATGAGCTCAAATGGGGCTTAGATGGGATGCATCTAATCTGAAAAAGAACAGAAGGCAGCAGGACAGGCCAGGACAGATTAGTTTCTTCAATTCATTTTGTGAGAAGGGTCTTAAGAGTTCTGTTTATTCTTTCGACCTGACCAGAGCTCTCAGGATGGTAAGCAGCATATAATTTCTATTCAATTTGGAGGGCCTGAGCAATTTGTTGGACAACATCGGCAATGAAAGCAGGGCCATTGTCACTGCCTATAAAAACAAGGAGATCAAGGCACGGAATTATTCAGGAGGTGTTTGGTTATGTCTCTGGCGCGTTCAGTGCAAGTAAGGAAGGCTTTGACCCATCTAGTCAGGGTGTCTGTGAAGACTAGGAAGTGACTGAGGGAACGGGAAATGGGCATGTGGGTAAAATCTACAGACAGAACCTGCATCGGATATGTTCCAATAGGTTGGTATCCAAGAGGTGGCAGTCATCTGATTGGGAATTTTATTCTAGAACCGACAACACACTGTCGGACCATATTCCGGACTAGCTGATCAAGGTGATTGATAAAGAAATGTCTCTTGAGTCAGTTTTCATAGCGGGTTCTCCAGAGTGTGCCTGATCATGGCATCTTTTGACAATCGTGAGGGCCAGATGTTGAGGAATAACTATGAGGGTGTTGTGCTTGCGTTTGAAGTATCAGTGTGTGGGTCTGGATTGGCACTTGAATTGGCGCATTTTGTATCCACCCCCCTTTCAGGACAGACTGGCACAAAATAATGCATGCCCAAGTCTGTTCCTGAGAAGCGTACTGGGGTGTAAGGGAATCCAGAAAAGGAATGATTGTATACAGAGGAGCCGAAAGAGGGGGCAGAGACTGGCAGCTCGGGCTGTGCGGTCGACAAGGGCATTGCCACGAGAGACAAGGTCCATCACGCGTCTGTAAGCATGGCAGTGCATAACAGAAACACGTGAGGGTAGTTGTACGGCCTCAAGAAGGTCAAGAATGAGGGGAGCATGATGGATCAGGCGGCCGGAGGCTATAATGAAACCTCGATGTTTCCAGATGGCCCTATGGGAATGCAAGTTAAGGAAAGCATATTTGGAGTCAGTATATATATATTGCAAGACTGAGAGGCAGAGTGGCGCAGGGCAAAAGTGAGGGCATAAAGCTCAGCTTCTTGGGCAGAAGGGCCAGAAGGCAGGGGCCTGAGTCAGAAGTTTTTGGAGGCAGCGAAAAGACCGCTCCTGAAGTTGGGTCCAGACAAAAGGGGCTGAGTCAGCGCCTTTGGTGGAATCATACAGAGGACGAGCAATAGTAGAGAAATCAGGGATCCAGATGGGACAGTATCCTGCAATACTGAGAAAGGTGCTCAGAGCCTTGCAGTTATCAGGGACAGGGAGACTACAGACAGCCTGGACCTCGGTGTAGGAAGGGACCTGGTACCCTTGGAGATTTGAAAGCCAAGGTAGGTGACACGAGGAAGGCATACTTGAAATCAATGTAAATATGGCCACAGGAAAATTTAAAAGGCAGACCCACTATCTGAAAGACTCAGATAAATAATAATAATAACAGTTTATATACCGCAATACCGTGAAGAGCTATGTGGTTTACAAAAGATTAGAGAAGGTACAAAATAATTGAACTTAAGATGTGTACTAACACATAAGAATTGTTCTCAATCCCTATTCTATATCAGGTTCCTACCCCAAAGAGCTGACTTATAAAATTAAGCTAAATGCAGTTCTGGATCCACCCACTAAGCAGGGTAGTCTGACACAAGCGCTCTCTAAAGCAGCAGTCCCTTCACTATCAGCTGACTGGCAAAAATATTTACTTCAATACAAAAGCATTCCTAAAAATTACATTGTTATACCTAAACTTACATTTTTTATATAAAGAAATACAAAACAAAGATTGGAATATACAGTAAAACTTTGGATTGCAAATAACTTGGTTTGCAAGTGTTCTATAAGACAAGCAATGATTAAATTTTAACTTGCTATACCAGCAACGTCTTGCAATACACGTACATACAGTATAGAAGCATCACATTTTCACAACTGAGCCAATGGTTCCTCTCTATATGACGCTGCAGGAATGCAGTGACTGTTCCAAACGAGCAAGGGCTTGCAATACAAGTATGTATATTTTTGTACACTAGTGCCCTGGAATACAAGCATACTTCTGGAACAAATTATGCTCCCAAACCAAAGTTTTACTGTACTCACAAGTTTAAACATTGTTCATTTTTATTTTTTTTTACAATCAACATGGGTCTCAGTAGAGACTTACTCCCCCTTCCTACAGAATTTCACAAAGGAGAGAGAGTTGCTTAAAGATCAAAGAGATCAAATTACAGATGTAGTCCTTTTCAGAACTTTTAAATTTAGACAAATAACTACTAAATTTGGACAAAGAACTTCTTTTTAGCATGGAATATAAGTTCCAGAAATCATATTTTTCGTTTATATGCATTTCTGAATATGCATATACATTTTATAACATAGCCAAAAACTTCAAATGCAAAACCACTTATCTGTTTCAGGAGAAACCACATTGGAAGTGCTACACACTTCATGGCCCTTATCAGCACAAAAGGAAAAGTACTCTCCTCTCATGCTGTGAACAACTGACAGTTTAAACTTCACTGATACATTTGAACAGACAGAAGTCATAAAGAACCCGGGATACTGCAGGACTTGGGAATCAGATGAAGGGAAGAATTTGGCAAGGTCTGAAGCAAGGGCAGTGCTGAATAGAGAGGGGCTAATTTTAAAGCCCTGGGGTAGACGGGTCCAGGTTACTTAGGAGGTTTGTCCAGTGGAAGGGTTTTCCCATTGGAATGCAAAAATTGGCTGACTGGAAGAGGAACTGACAGCAAACGAATGCATAAAAACCTGACGAGTTATGTCCTCTTCCAGGGATCCAGAGGGGGCCAGCCCACACCAAATATCGGCCATTCTAACTGGCACAGACAAATAAGGGTTGATTTGTTAAGTATAATCAAAGACAAATTCCTTTTTTAAAATTAGCTAACATATCAAGGGATCCCCACAGGTAGACAGACATCCCCCCATTGTGCAATGGAGGACAAAAACACTTCCCTGAATTCCTGGCCCCGCCCGTCTCCGGACTAGGGAAACGCAGTACTAACAGGTCCACACTCGCTTCGTCCTCAAGGACATCTCAGACACTCTCAAACACACAAAACACAACAGATTTCAGTTCAGTTACTCAACCAGAAAATAACAGTTCCTAGAATCCCTTTCCCACAACTTTTCAGCGACAGATCACGTGGCTTACTAGGCAGGAGACGAGAGACAGGATAGGGATGATCAATCCCCACTTACCAGATAGTGGCCACTCCAGGTACAGATACAGATACAGATACAGGTTCTTGTACTTTAAACTGAGACTAGATAAGTCAGTTGAAGCGGTCCAACGTCCTGAGGTCTGCCAACCCCCCAAAAGGAAGGCAGCCGGCTAAGCAGACATATCAGCCGTAGGACCAGAAACAAGTGACCAATCGAGTAACCAGTGGTCAAGAGACCTTCAAGTCCCTGTTCGGAAGCCAAATGAAAGGTCACTTGGACACACAAAGTCAGAGGCGTGAAGAAAGTACAAGTTTTATTCACAGCATGCATGCTGGACCCCTGAGCTCCAAGCTGGCTCAGAAGTGCCGAAACCAGGAAGTTACAGAGATATTTATTCATTTTTCTGGCTATACAACTGAATTCTAGAAAAAGCTTTTCACGTGTTACTTTTCTTAACACTCATTGGTTCTAAGCTCACACTAGCAGGTCACTAGCAGGACACCTATCTAACTCTTACAGTTAAATGTACAGAAGGGCAGGGTACATCATGGCTCAAACTCTTATCTATTCAGCTTACAATGTGGTAAGGTAGGGACATACATTTTAGGCAGATGCAGTCAATAGATTAAACACTGTTTTCAGCTATGTAGACCAGAGCAATATTTTAAACAACAGTTAACCATTTCATGACCCTACAGTATGATATATGACAATGTTTCACAACATGCTGTACGTCTCCCAACTTCTTCTGCCATTGCTTATACGCAGTGCCAGCGCTGTATGTCTCCCTTCCTCCTGCCGTTGCGTATCTCCCGCTTTCATCTTCTCTTCCCCAGCCTCCCCCCCAAACAGCAGCAGCTCACTGTGTGACTTTTGCTAGGCCAGCCCACCTCCGACGAAAGAGGAAGTCGCATCATCTGAGGTGAGCCAGACCAGAAAAAGCCCCGAGGCTGCCTGATAGAATCGCCAGCTCATAAGTACCTCTCTTTTTCCCAGCGGCAGCTCACCACGTTCTTCCAACCCCCCCACGCAACCGCCGCCAGCATCAGCCTAAGGAGGTATTGATGGTGAGGCCTCATTTAGAATATTGTATACAATTCTGGAAACCGCACATTTAAAAAGATATAAACAGGATGGAGTCAGTCCAGAGGAAGGCTACTAATATGGTTGGTGGTCTTCATCATAAAGCGCATTGAGACAGACTTAAAGATCTCAATTTTATAGTGTGGAGGAAAGGCAGGAGAGGAGAGATAAGATAGACTTTTAAATACTTAAGTGAGAGTCTTTTTTGAAAGGAAGCTCCAGAATGAGAGGGCATAGGATGAAGTTAAGAGGTGATAGGTTCAGGAGTAATCTAAGGAAATACTTTTTTACAGAAAGGGTGGTAAATGAGTGAAATAGTCTTCTGCTGGAAGTGAAGGAGACAAAGACTGAATTCAAGAAAGCATGAGTCAGGCATATGGGATCTCTTAGGTAGAGGCAGTGGTGGAGAAAGGGTGAGCAGTGCCTGGAGCGGTGGCACTCCTCTCCTGCCCTTCCCCACCGCATGTGCTCCCCCTTCCCTTCCCCTTACCGTTTTAACTTCTCTGGCATGAGCAGCATGCCCACATTGGTGTTGGCTTGCCCTTTGATGTCCCAGACGTAACTTCAGAGAGAGCACCAGTGCCAACGTGGACAGCAACCTCATGTCGTGGAAGTAAAAAAGGTACAGTTGAAAGCAAGGGGTGCATGCGCTCGGCAAGGAGAGGAGTGGGGAGGACGGAGATGAGATGGAGTGCTGTGCCTTTAGGAAGACCATGCCCAGGGTGGACCGCCCTTTCCCCATGCCTCCCTTACTGGGTAGGAGAAGATAGTGGATGCTCCAGATGGGCCATTTGGTCTTTATGTGCTGTAATGTTTCTATGTAGGACCTCCCTTTCCAGAAACCTCTTGCCTTGCCAGTGTTCCACTAAGGCATCTAATAAATAAATTGAGTGCCCTCGGTATAGGCCCCAAAGTTATAGGTATAATAACAAAAACTTTGATACATTAAGAAAAATAGCAAATTTTAAGAAAGATGGAGCTTTATGTAATCAGTAGCTTTGAGGAACTCCAGGATGGGCTTTAAAAAATTTTTTTAAATTTATTTTCTGATCAAGTACAATCAAATTCATGGGAAATAATTCACACAGTTTTTCCAACTTTAGGCTTTTCTGGACAACCCTAGACTAGAGAGCTGCACTGGAACGGGGACGACGGAAATCCCACGGGACCCACGGGCATCCCGCGGGTTCTCCCTTCAGGTCGCAGGGATCCCATGGGGACGCCTCCGAGGGTCGTGGGCAGGGCCGCCATCAGGGCAGTACTACCGGTCCTGCATTCAGGGACCCGGAGCTGACAGGGGGCCCGTGCTCCCCCAGGGTCCTAGGCAGTGTTCTAAGGCAGGGGCGCCAGTAGCTCGCCAAGGCAAAGTGAGTCGATCACCCAGGACTCACTTTGCCTTGGTGATCTATCGGGCCGATCAGTCTTCCTCTCCCCGACGTCAATTCTGCAGTCGGAGAGGAAGTTCGGGCCAGCCAATCGCTGCCTGGCTGGGTGAACTTCCTCTCCGACGGCAGAATTGACGTCGGGGAGAGGAATGCTGGTCGGCCCGAAGCAGGGAGAGCATGTGTCGGCGTCGGCGTCGGGGCCTGTTATCCATTGGTAGGTCCTGTTCCCCGATGGCAGCGGCAGTGGCTTGGGGAACGGCAGGGAGAAAGAAAGAAAGGGGGCAGGCAGGGAGACAGAAGGAAAGAAGAGAAACAGAAAAAAAGAAAGGGGGCATGAAGAGAGAAAGAAAGAAAGGGCATTCACCACTTTAACAGTACTCTTAAAAATGTCCTTCTTATGGTTTTCCTTTCCCCCCTTTTACAAAGCTGCGTTAGGCTTTTTTATCGCTGGCTGTGGTGGTATTAGTTCTAATGCTCATAGGAATACATATTACCATAGAAAACCTGAATCGACCAATCTTACTGACTTTTTTTTTTTGTCATGCTCTATATGCAGAATTTTTTTTTTTTTTTTTAAATGTATACCACCCTGAGCTAAAGTTGGAAAGAATTTCAAAATGCACAAGCATGCTGGTTACAAAGAATTGAAGTTAGTTCATTCTTAGACACAGAAGCTAATTTTAAACTAAATTTTTTTTTTTAATTAAAATAAGTTACCTTTATGCTCAGGAGATCAAGGAAGGGTCTTTATTACACTTCAGAAAATGGTAGGGAATAGGAAAACATCCACTAGAAACTGAAGTGGGATCAATGACAAGTGTCTTAATTTACAGCTGTTTTTTTGCCATTTAAAAAAGATTCATCCTGTCCAGCAGCTGGTACTCAGATACCGCAGATGTTTTCAGAAAGTCTTGTTTTGCAGATTTGATGTCATATCTAGTGAATGGCTTTTCATACTCAACTAAAGTGACATCACAATAATGGAATATGACTGGTTTTAAAGGTAGCTTTAAGCAACTGAATATAAGGCATGCAATATCTGAGGAACAACTACAAATTCATCCTTTTATTTTCAGCTAACCAGTTTTCAAGCATCCTATGGCATATTCATACTTCAAGGCCTATGCAGTAAAAATTAGGACATTATTTTAGAAACAGATCCATGTGTAAATTGCAGCATCTACACCTGTATATTACTTACATGTGTAAATGCTAGAGAGGCTCTACTTTTATATGGATATCCACACCATGCAGCAATTTCTTGGGGGTGTGAGCTGGACAGGACTAAAATCTACATTTATAATTCTCATTCTACAAAGGAAATAACAGTTTTATGGGGAAAAATTTCCATATGATGTTTTCCACTAGGTTAATAACATGCATTGAATTTTAAAAAGTGCTTGTTTTTACCAGGACTTTACATGAGGGGTTCAGGGTGTTCTGCTCCCACTTTATGTGGGCATTTGCTCAGTTTCTTATATAAGAACAAGTTTAAGTGTTTCATGTTAAAATGTATGAGTAAGGTATGCTCTATGGACTTAGTTCTTGCTTCTCCCAGCGAACTAGGCTGCATCCACAGAGCTGAAGCTCTGCCCTTCTTCTCCAGTGTGAGAGAGAAGTGTTGCCATATCTGAAACCGCATGACTGCATGAGAACCTTAATATAGCATTGTTCTCCCATCAGGATTTTTTTTACCCTTTAATTCTAACACTGCTTGGATTCTCTATCTAAGTCTGGAGAACACTGTTATTTCTACAAGGTGTGGACACAGCTTGAATAGGAAAAGCTGGTAGAGAAGATTCTATGAAAATTGAACTGCCTTGGTTGGAGTCATCATTTGTGAGTGTTTATTCTTTATTTCATGTTATTAAAGAAAGTGGCTGGTAACACTAAGGCCCAGATTCAGTAAAGATAGCGACTCAATCGCTGTTGGCTGATTCTCTGGCTGATTTTTAAACAGCGATTGATTCACTATCTTTTTTGCATGCCGAATCCTCCCAAATGGGGAGGGGCCTAAGGCCCTGATAGGCTCAGGTGCCTCGGGCTGCTCCATTGGGAGGGGCCTGAGGCGCCTGAGCCAATCAGGGACTTCCTTAGGGAGGGGCCTAAGGAAGTCCCTGATTGGCCAAAGCAATGGCCAGTCAGGGACTTAAAACTGAATTTGTTTTTCTTTTTTTGATATTGATGAAAGTTATTTGTGGTGTGTGATACAGTGTTGAAACCTAATTTGGCCGGTGGCCTAAATAAACTTTTATTTTCTTTGGACATTCTGACTTGTGGTTTAATCATTGAGTGGAAAAGACCTTACTTACCAGTGTATGCACTTTTAGGCAGTGGCCTAGCTCCTTTCCAAGTCCTGAAGGGATCTTCTAGTTACAGAAGATATGCTGAGATGTTGTTTATCACAGCCAAAGCATGCTAACAGAATGAGTTAGGCGCCTAAGGGTGACAGTAGGCAAGCGGCTTCCGACTTTTATGTTAACCTGCTGGACATTTTTTTGTTTTAGTTTCTCTTTTATCTGTACCCTGCTGGGTAGGTAAGTGGCTTCCAAATTTTCACTTCTTTTAGCACACTGTTTTATGCATTTTTAAAAGTATTTTGGTTCTTTTTTCTGTGCATTTCGTGTCTTCATGCCCATTCTTGTAATAAGTTTTCGCTTTGTCTCATTTTGCACTTAAACCTTTGCAGTGCAACGGTATAAATCATTCATTTCTTATCCCCTTTGATTTCACTATTGCTCCCTAAGTAATGGCATTTCATTTTCCTTTTGTAAAAAACATCTCATAGAGACATCACATATATATATTTTTTATAACCTTTGTTATTCCAGGACAAGCAAGCAGCATATTCTCAACATGTGGGTGATGTCATCCACAGAGCCCTGTAGCTGAGAACCTCGCAAGCAATTTGCTTGTAGAACTTCAAAGTTTGCAAGTGCCACACCGCCTTCTCACCCGAGTTAGGGCGTGCGTCTCCTCAGTTATTAGTTTTCCTCGGAGCCAAGAAGCCCTGTTTTTTTCTGAGCTCTGCCGTGCTTTCAATTTCTCGCACCACGGCTTTTCTTTTATTATTTTTCCTAACTTTAGTCGCTGTGCAGTGTGTCTCTAAAAAAAAAAAACAACCCAATTTATTTTTTCTTAGTTTGTCAGTTCTCATCATTGTCTTGAGTCCTGCCCGCACTGTGCTACTCTTTAGAAACGAGCCCTTAGCAGATGTCGTGCCAAAATTTTGGAGCTCTTTGGCCCTATGGAGCAGTCTGCATAAAAGGCCTCGGCCTCGACTCCCGTGGTGGCCTCGTCTTCCAAGACCTCAACCTTGAGCAAGTCGCCCTCTACCTCGAAGGCCTCGTCTACTGCGCCTCTTAAGGTCCCGTCTTCAGGCAAGTCTCCTCTTCCTTCCACAGGTACGCTACCTAAGAAGCCTCCAGCTGAGTCTCAGGCAATCCAGGCAACGAGTGCAGTCATGCTGGCCTCTATGAGACCTTCTTCCAAGCGTGCCTCCAAACACAGGGAATATTCAGCTTCGAGGTCACCCTCATTGGAGTGCATTGCTGCACCATCTAGACCAGATCCATTGGTCTCGGTGCCTGTCTTCAAGGACATGCTGAAAGCCATATTGACCACACAGATTACCTCGGTCTTGGCCCAGCTTGCTCCTGCCTCGACCCTGCTTACTGCAAGCCAGCCTGAGCATTCTATTGAGGCACCTTGAGACAAACCTTGTCGGTCTCGACCATTGTCCTCCAGTGACTCCTCGCCTAGTCCTTCCAGGTCCGAGTCTCACCTTGTTCGAGACGTAGGGGATAAGCCTCATTCGAGACCTCACTTGAAGCATCCCTTGTCCTCGAGACACCTTGCTTCAAAGAAGACAAAAGAGAGTACAGTCTCCTATGCCTCGATCGTCGAGGCCCATCGAGACCCCTTCAAAGCCAAAACACAGATCTCGAACTCCGAAGTCTTCGAAGCCTCGTGCTTCTCCACCTCAAGGCTCATCCAGGTCCAGGACTCCTCTCTCGAGGCCAGTTACCTCCTTCACCTGTTTTGTTGAGGCATTCAATTACTCATACTCCGGGGACTTCTCCATCGAGGCTTCTCAATGTAAGCACTCTCTGATTCTGCCTCTATCACAGAGCGGAGCTTCTTCTGTGACTCTTACATTGGATACGGACATGCCTTCTCAATACTCAAGGGAGGCTTCTCCTTCTTATTCAGTGACACATTGGTCTCACTCCACTTCTCCTCCTGCTGATACTTCAAAATCTACATATTTTACAAGATTCATTTTTTATATGAGTAAAGCTCTTCAACTTGATCTTCCAATCTGAATCTAAGTATACTCCTGAGATGGAATTGCCTCATCCGCCAAAGGACACCTTGAGGCTTCCCATGAATTCTGTTTTGAAGCAAACTTTTCTCAGAAATCTTGAGACTCCTTATTCAATCCTGGCTATCCCCTCAAAATTTGAATCTCATTACTGTGTGGTTCCTTGCAAGGGGTTTGAGAAGCCACAATTTCTCACCAATCCTTAGTCGTGGAATCATCTCTTAAGAAATCAAATTTCACCAAAGTCTATACTGCTGTCCTTCCAGGCAGAGATGGCCGCACAATGGATAAATTTGGACGCCGTCTTTATAAAAATTCTATGATGGCAAATAGAATTTTGAATTACAACTTCATCTTTACTTCCTACTTGAAGTACTGCATTAAAACCATGCCCTACTTCTTTACTGATTTGGCTGAGCACCAGTTGCCTGCTTTTCAACAACTTCAGCAGACCCTTTCTCAAATACATCTCTTCATGCTTCAAGCCACTTATGATGCCTTTGAGATGTCCGAGGGTTACTGATTTTTCTGTGTCAATGCGACGTTTGGCTTGGCTATGCATTGTGGACATGGATCCCAACTTACAAGATTGTCTAGCTAATTTGCCATGCCAAGGTAATGAGCTTTTTGATGACTCCATCGAGGCTGCCACCAAGTGTCTCTCAGAACACGAGCGGTCATTTGCCTATTTGGTCCGGCCTAAGGCTAAAATGCCAGCTTCCAAGCCACCTCGTCGTTACCCTCAAAAATCGGCTTTTTCCAGGCCTCCGCCTAGAAGACAACCACAGCAACAGCGTCAACAAAAACCCCAGATTCCTGCAGTAGCTAAGCCAGCGCAGTCTTTTTGACAATCTACGTCCGAGCATAACGTCCACCTATATCCGTCAGACTTTTCTTCCCATAGGAGGTTGGCTCTATCATTTTTACCAACAATGGGAGCAAATTACATCAGACCTCTGGATTCTCACCATCATTCGGGAGGGTTACTTACTTCAATTTCTTCAAGTTCCACCAGATCTCCCTCCATGAGAGTTTCCTTCCAACGTGTCGCAAATTTCCCTTCTTCAGGAAGCTCAGGCTCTTCTTTGCCTCTGAGCTGTCGAGGAAGTTCCATTGACCCAATGGGACACGGTGTTTTATTCCCGTTATTTTCTAGTTCCAAAAAAAGACAGGGGATTTGCGACCTATTCTGGACCTCGGAGCTCTCAACAAATTTCTTGTCAAAGAAAAGTTTTGGATGCTCTCTCTTCCAACACTGTACCTCCTGATGGATCAAGGGGATTGGTTATGCTGTCTAGATATCAAGGAGGCTTATACTCATATCCCAATTCATCCAGCCTCTCATAGATTCCTGAGATTTCAGGTAGGGAATCTCCATCTTCAATACTGAGTCCTTCCTTTCGGACTCACCTCATCCCCCAGAGTCTTCACGAAGTGCCTGGTAGTGGTAGCTGCAGCCCTGCAGATGCAAGGTCTTCAACTCTTTCCATACCTAGACGACTGGCTCATCAAAGCGTCATCCCAACAGAAGGTTATTTTTTAGCGACTCAACGGACTATTACGTTTCTCCAAAGTCTGGGGTTTGAAATCAATTTTCCAAAGTCTCAGTTACATCCCTCCCAAACTCTACAGTTTATTGGAGCCATACTGGACACTGTTTAACTTGGAGCGTTCCTACTTCAATCACATCAGGACCCTCTCATGCACCTTTGCCAACAGGTGTCTTCCCTCATATCAATCTCAGCAAGACAAATGATGGTTCTTCTCGGTCACATGTCTTCTACAGTTAACGTAAATCCTTTTGCCAGACTTCACCTCAGAATTCCTCAGTGGACCCTGGCATCTCAGTGGCAGCAAACTTCCGACCCACTCTCTCAACACATTACAGTAACTCCTTCATTGAGACAATCTCTCCACTGGTGGATGCTCTCTTCCAATCTTTCCAGAGGTTTGCTATTCCACACGCCCCCTCATCAGAAGATTCTCACAACAGATTCTTCAACCTACGCTTGGCTGGCTCATCTCGGTGGTCTCCGTACTCAAGGCCATTAGTCCAGCACGGATTGTCAATGTCACATCAATCTGTTAGAACTCAGAAAGATCTTCAGTGCTCTCAAAGCTTTTCAGCATCTTCTTCCTGACCAGGTAGTCCTCATTCGCACAGACAGCCAAGTCGCCATTGATGAAGCTCTTTTGAACCTGGGCGTGGCAGCCTATTAAAAATGAACAGCTATGTGATAGAATGGGCAAGCATGAAAAATAAAATAGCCATTATATTTTCCTCTCATTGCTCTGGATTTACTAGTTAGGGTTTGTCTATAAGATAAGGACCTACCAAGGGCAAAGGAGGAGGGTTTAAATGGCTAGATAAAATTACAATTGGAGAAGCCAGAACACAAACCAGATAAGACAAACGGGATAATATATTGACCTAAATATGTGTTTTGTGCTGAGGTCACTAGAAACAGGAGTAGGCCTTCTCTCATGTCACTAGAATTAATATATAAGCTCTGTTGAAGACCAGAGAAGATACACACAGGCTGTAGCTTAGTTTTATGAAGTCCCATTGTTTCAATGTGTGTCCTGTCTCCATAGACCTGCAGAACAGATAAGGTTTGGCTTTTGACCTGGTTGCTATAGAGATGGACTTTTCTTCTTACTACAGAGATTACATTCCAAGGGAGGGGGTTTCCCTCTCCTTTTTTGCAGGGTAAAGTTAGAAATGCTAATTGGATATACAAAATGATGAATTAAATTTTAGTAAACTAATAATGTAGGTACTTTCATATTTAAGGGTTCAGATTGAAATATAATTACCTCTAACAATTGTACTAGAGGAGTCATATAGGAAAATGTAGGGTCTATGGGAGTGGATTGGCCATTCCCCTTTTCTTGCACTGAGACACGGGATTTTCAGTGCATGCTCTTAAATGACTCAGTAATATGGGAGCAGTAGTTTAACTCATAAAGAGAAATGATTTAAAGCTGTGTGAATGGATAATTTTTCCTCTGTAAGTATATTATATTGTAACTAGTGTTTTTAAGCCCGTTACATTAACGGGTGCTAGTAAAGCCTCCTTCCCTCAGCCCCAGCTCCAAACCAATTTTACCCCCCCCACACACACACACAGCCCCCTTCTCCCCCAGCCCAATAGCACCTCTTCCCTGTTCCCCCTGTCCCTCTTCCTTGCTCCCCCGGTCCAATAGCACCTCTTCCCTGCTCCCTGTCCCTCTTCCTTGCTCTCCCGGCCCAGTAGCACCTGTTCCCTGCTACCCCTGTCCCTCTTCCTTGCTCCCCCAGTCCAATAGCACCTCTTCCCTGCTCCCCCTGTCCCTCTTCCTTGCTCCCCCGGTCAATAGCACCTCTTCCCTGCTCCCCGTCCCACTTCCTTGTTACCCCGGTCCAATAGCACCTCTTCCCTGCACCCCGTCCCTCTTCCTTGCTCCCCCAGTCCAATAGTACCTCTTCCCTGCTCCCCCTTTCCCTTCTCTTACCTTATCTTCCCTCCTCCGTTTGGCCCCTCCCCCTTCTAAGATGATACCTTTTATTGGAGTAACAATATATTTCTTGATTAGCTTTTGGGCAAAATGGATTAAGTTAGTCCAATAAAAAAGATCACCTTATATTCTTTGACTTTATTTATCAACCTTTATATCTGTACATCCAAGTGTTAATACAGCAAACATATTACTTTATAAAATACTATAGTTGGATGCTGAGGGCCTGATATTTTAAAGCATTTATCCTGATGGCAGCACCCGCTACCCAGATAATGCAGCCAACATTCATTGCAGTGCTAAGAAGACAGCACAGAAGCGGTCGGGAGCAGAGTGTGGGCAGAGCAGCAGATTACACAGATAGTGGTGTTAACTTAGGAGAGCAAGCAAGCTTCCCTGAGTTTATCTGGATAGTGGCACAGAATATCGACATAGCGGTGACTGCTGCCAGACTCGCATATTCAGCACTGATACCTGGATATTGGCCAGCAATGAATAGTTGGCTATATGTTTAGACCCTGCGGCAAGTCGATCCGGCCTGCTCCTGACCCTCCCACCGCCAACAAACCTTGGGGCTCCAGCCGCGTAGGCAGCACTTTAAACACGCTGCTTCGCGGCCTTCTACTGGCGATTTCCTCTGCCGCGTCTGTCTCCGATGATGTCATCAGAGATGCGGCAGAGGAAATTGGCAGAGAAGGGCGCGAAGCAGCGTGTTTATAGTGCTGCCTACGCCGCTGGAGCCGGGAGGCGACGGAGAGGGCAGGGGGTGCTAGCAGCCAGCAGCGGTGGAGAGCAGGGAAGGGCATGCATGCCACTTGTCTTGCCTCGCGTGAGGCCAGACCGTAAGCCGCGCATGCGCACTTCCTATGTGTGCTATAGCTCACGGAAAACGGACGCACGCATAGGAAGTGCGCATGCGCAGCTTATCGTTTTATTATATTAGATACTTTTTCCTGGTTATTAGATAAGCTAGTATTAAAATGTAACTTTTAAGATTCTGTGTGTGAGGGGGACGGACACTTTCCCAATATGCATACAAGCGCCTTATATGGTATCAAGTATTCATGACCAATTAGATGCAGGCAGTAAAATGTCGTCATGTATTAGATATATTTAAGTGAACCTAGCAGAACAGAATTTTGAGGGCGTTATGTCAGGGAAGTTGCATTTACAGTCTTTGACTTGTAATGTTCCTCCATTGTACAAATGAATGCCTTGAAACAGGACTGTCTGTTAAATTTTAATAAAACAAGATTTTATCTGGAATATTTGTACAATTATCATCATTTCAATGCACCTATGGGCAGGGTAGAACCAAAACTCTGCTCATTTGGCACCCATACAGGGACTTGTCACTAAAAGGCAGTCTTTTATAGACCATGTTTATCCTCGTAGAGAGAGAATTTTCGGAAAATGAATCTTAAGGCTCTTGTCAGTTAAATCTGATGATGTGTATCCCATGGAAGTGGCTGCATGACGGAAGTTGTAAGTATGTTAGTTGCATACTGTAGTTAAAAGTTGAACGTAGCTAATATAATTTTATACTGCGAACTGTAAGTATAAATTTTTTAAATAAGCATGCTTTATTTTATTAAATGATGTTCATTTACTACCTGTAAAATTATACACAGAATAATATTATTTAATGACAGTATGATCTGTTTTTGAATGATGTCTATATATATGTGAGTTATAACATTACAGCATTAATGAGGGAAGAACATCCTTGGACACCGTCTAGCCCGCCTACTTCACAGGGCTTTAAACTAGGTAAGTTGGGGGAGGGTACGGGCACAAATTACCTACCTGGTGTGCTAAACTGTCAATACTATTTTGAGGCTGAGACAAGTAGTATACACACTTTCGAGTCTAGGGAAGGTTCACATTATAATTCTGGGTCACATTCAGTGTTCCCGCTAAGCTGCGCTGGCCTGCGTTCGCGCACAAAATATTACATCGCAGCGCAAAGTTTCTCTTCACAGCGCACACACGCGTCGGTAAGGTAAGGGGACGCATTGGGGGGATTGCACTTCCCCACAATTGCCATGCTTCGGTTCCTCTTCTTCCTTCCTTCCTCCCCCCCCCCCCGCGGGACCCTGCGGCACCATCAACTCTTACTCCCTCTAATGTCGGCCCTGCAGCTCCAGACTTCCTCGCACCTTCTCCCCTCCCCCTTTGGATCGCTATTATTTTAAATGTTATAGCCGCGGAGCTGTATCCATCAGTGGAGATGTCTAACCTCGGCCTGCCCCGGAACTCTTACTGCAGCAGACGCCCGTCTAGGCAGGAACAGGAAGTCACTGTTGCAGTAAGAGTTCCGGGGCAGGCCGAGGTTAGACATCTCCACTGATGGATACAGCTCCGCGGCTATAACATTTAAAATAATAGCGATCCAAAGGGGGAGGGGAGAAGGTGCGAGGAAGTCTGGAGCTGCAGGGCCGACATTAGAGGGAGTAAGAGTTGATGGTGCCGCAGGGTCCCGCGGGGGGGGGGGGGGGAGGAAGGAAGGAAGAAGAGGAACCGAAGCATGGCAATTGTGGGGAAGTGCAGAGCTGCAGGGAAGAGTGTTGCGGTACCCAGCTGGAGGGAGAAGGAAGATGAGGGAGGGAATTAAAGGAGATGCCAGGGCTTGGAGCGTAGGAGGAAGGTATGCCAGTCTAAGGGAAAAGGAAGGGGGAGATGTGAGAGCATGGAGGGGGAGCGAAAGATGGAAGAAAAGGAAAGGAGAGAGATGCCAGAGAATCAGGGAAGGGGAGATACCAGACTATGAGGAGAGGTGTGGGAGAGGGAAGGCGAGGAGAGAGATGCCAGACCAATGGGGTGAAAGGAGAGATGGAAGGGGGAGGCATACAGTTTCTGGAAGGGGCATAGAAGGAGAGAAGATGCCATATAGGGGAAGAGAGACGGCAGACAGTGGATGGAAGGAAGAGAGTTACAAGAAGATGAGGAAAGGAGAAACCACAGAAGACAAAGGTAGAAAAAAATTTCTATTTATTTATTGCTTTAGGAGACATGTGTCACTGTTTCTGTGAAGCATTGTATGCAGAGTCCAGCTTCTTGCTGGTTCAATTTAACCTTTGTCTATGTATTTTTATTTTATCCCCCCTTTTACAAAACTGTGAAGCGTTTTTAGCACCAGCCTTGGTGGTAGCAGCTCTGATGCTCAGAATTTTATGAGCATCAGAGCTGTTACCTCCGTAGCTAAAATCCACACTACAGTTTTGTAAAAGAGGGAGGGGTTAGTTTGTGATTACATATTCCTTACTAGGCGAAGGTGTTTTCTGTGTTCTGTGTGTTCGAAAGACATGGTTTTCTGTTAGGATTGACGGTGTAGGATTGATCTGTGCTGGTCTGGCTTGTTTAGTTTTACAATGGGTGTATTGATGTACTGCTCACTGCAATATGTAAGATGCTGCCTTTTCCTAGGTACTCATGTGTGACGTGTGGTTTGTTACTAAAAATCATGTTTTTCTTACAGATGGGGGGGGTGCCAAAAAATGATGGGCCCCGGATGTTACATATGCTAGGTACGCCACTGTATGTAAAGATACCAGAAAGCTGGCGTAGCAAAAACTTCTAAGTTTTGAGTATTTAACCCTCCCACAATCTCACGGGCACTCGTTTCAAGTTTATTGAGATTTTGATTTAAACGCAATATCAAATATTTTCAATGCGTATAACAAAAATAAATTTGGGGAAATAAATAAAACCATTTGAACCAGTGTTCCCGCTAAGCTGCGCTGGCGTGCGCTGGCACACAAAATATTACATCGCAGCGCACACGTTTCTCGTCACAGCGCACGATCGGAAGAGGCGTACGGCAGATGGCAGGGCGGCGAGAGGAGAATCGGGCGAGTTGGCTCATAACTTGCTGGCGCCCGATATTTTTGGCTCACGGTGAAAAAAGTTTGCTCACAACACCCGCCCGCTTAGAGGGAACACTGGTCACATTGTAATTCTGGATCTAGGAGGAGTACACATTGCAATTCTTGGTTGGGGGAGTGTACACACTGTAATTCCGGGACTAAGGGAAGTACACATTGCAATCCTGGGTCCAGCGGGGGTATACATATTGCAAATCGTGTGGAAGGAGTTCAAGTAGCCCATGCGGGAACTCCCCCACAGGATACACACATTTCCGTATTTGGGATAGGTACACATTGTAGCTCTGGGTCTGGGGAGTCCGGGTCAGGTACAAGATATAGCTCTGGGTCTAGGGAGAATACAAAGTATGCGAATAATGCTAAAAGCGTCCAAGTAACTCAAACAGGAATATCCCCACTAAGACATAATAAAAACACAACATGGAAAGCTATGTACGTTAACGCACACAGCTTGGGAAACAAGATACTGGATCTGGAAACAGAAATAAGGAATGCCGACCTGGATGTGGCGGCAATATCTGAGATCTGGCTCACAGACTCCCACGGATGGGACATGGTCATACCAGGTTACAACCTGTTTCCCTGGGACAGGGAGGGCAGATTGGGAGGAGGTGTTGCATTATATACAAAGGATGACATTAAGGTCACAAGAATCACAGATGTCCAATACACTGGGGAATCCCTTTGGGTTAATTTGGCCAGAGGGAAGGACAAATGCCTGTATCTTGGCGTTATTTATAGACCCCCAAGACAACAGGATGACCTGGATATGGAATTAATTGGAGATATAGAGAATATCACCTTGCGTGGGGACACAGTATTGTTAGGTGACTTCAACATGCCTGATGTGGATTGGGGCACACTTACCGCTGCTTCCGGCAGCAGCAGGAGGCTATTAAACTCCTTGAAGGGAGCACATCTCAGGCAACTGGTGTTGGAACCAACAAGGGATCAGGCAATACTGGACCTGTTACTTACCAATGGTGAAAGTGTCACAGAGGTCTCGGTGGGAGACACATTGGCCTCCAGCGACCACAACATGATATGGTTCGATCTTGGGAAAGGCTTCACTAAATCTGCAACACTAACCAAGGTCCTCAAATTCAAGGACACAAACTTCCAAGAAATGGGTGACTTTGTTCACCAGATGCTACAAAGCCAAGCAGAAACCGATAGTGTGGAAGAAAGCCACCATACAGGAAGCGACGAACCGTTATGTTAAGCTGGTAAGTAAACGCCGTAGAAACAATAAACCACAGTGGTTCACTGCGGAGATCTCAGACCTCATCAAAGAAAAGAAAAAAGCATTCATCTCTTACAAACAATCAAGGGAACAGGACTCCAGAGCAGAATACCTGACCAAGTCAAATGCCGTCAAAACAGCAGTCAGGGAGGCTAAATTCAACATGGAGGAATCTCTAGCAAAGAACATCCAGAAGGGAGATAAATCATTCTTCAGTTATATCAGTGACAGAAGTAAAAACTCAGGGGGAATAGTACGTCCAAGGAAACCAGACGGAGACTATGTGGAAAAGGACTCAGAAAAAGCCCAACTGTTAAATGAATACTTCTGCTCTGTCTTCACCCGAGAAGCACCGGGGCATGGACCTCAGCAACAGACAAGGGCTGACTCAGTAGACCCATTTAGCGATTTGAAATTCACGCCCAACAGTGTCTACGTGGAGCTGTCAAAGCTCAAGGTTTACAAGGCAATGGGACCGGACAACCTGCACCCCAGGGTGCTCAGGGAGTTAAGTGATGTCTTGGCGGAGCCGCTGTCAGCGCTCTTCAACCTCTCCCTTAGTTCAGGTAGCGTCCCGTTGGACTGGAAGAAGGCTAACGTCATTCCACTCCACAAGAAAGGCTCCAAGCCAGAAGCGGCAAACTACAGACCAGTGAGTCTCACATCAATAGTGAGCAAACTAATGGAAACTCTTATCAAACACCAATTAGATACGATCCTGAATGAAGAGAACCTACGGGATCCCCGTCAACATGGATTTACTAAGGGGAGATTCTGCCAATCCAACCTGATCAGCTTCCTTGACTGGGTGACGGGGAAGTTAGATGTTGGAGAGTCCCTGGACATCGTATACCTGGACTTTAGCAAGGCATTTGATAGCGTACCTCATCGTAGGTTGCTAAGCAAGATGAGTTCCATAGGTTTGGGCGACACATTGACGAAGTGGGTTGGGAACTGGCTTGGAGGTAGGGTTCAAAGGGTGATGGTGAACGGCACCCCCTCTGCAATGGCGGAGGTGATCAGCGGGGTGCCCCAGGGCTCTGTCTTGGGCCCAATACTATTCAATATCTTTATAAGGGACTTGGCAGAAGGGCTACGAGGTTGCATACGCAGGGGTTTCATCAGCCGTAAGCCTGAAGTCATTATGCCATTGTATAGATCCATGGTGAGACCCCACCTGGAATACTGTGTGCAATTCTGGAGGCCGCATTACCGTAAGGATGTGCTGAGGCTGGAGTCGGTCCAGAGAATGGCCACCAGGATGGTCTCGGGACTGAAGGATCTCCCGTATGAAGAACGGTTAGATAAATTACAGCTATACTCACTCGAGGAGCGCAGAGAGAGGGGAGACATGATCGAGACGTTCAAGTATCTCACGGGCCGCAACGATGCAGAGGATATCTTCTTTTCAAGGGTCCCACGGCAACAAGAGGACATCCGTGGAAAATCAGAGGCGGGAAACTGCGTGGTGACACCAGGAAATTCTTTTTCACCGAAAGGGTGGTTGATCGCTGGAATGGTCTTCCACTTCAGGTGATTGAGGCCAGCAGCATGCCTGATTTTAAGGCCAAATGGGATCGACACGTGGGATCTATTCACAAAGTAAAGGCAGGGGAGGGTCATTAGGGTGGGCAGACTGGATGGGCCGTGGCCCTTATCTTCCGTCAATTTCTATGTTTCTATGTTTCATTAGCGCACATGCCATTGTGTATATGTATGTAAATGTAACAAGAAAAAATTGGATTTGGGCAAAGGGACAGATTATTTTTGTCCTGGGTCTAGATCTTTAGAATTAATGCAAGGAGAGTGCAGGAGGTTCACTCCTAGTTTTGGTGAACAGGGAGGGGCTGATATGTGATTTTTCCAACTACATTAGCCAGTTGAGGAATTTTAAAATATAATCTATAACGACAGATAGATTAAATTAAATTAAGATACTGAAGAGTACAGAGAGTTAATTTATAGATCATTATTGGCTCTAGAGGGGTGTGGAGTACACAGCATAGCCCCTAATTATTAAACCATAAGGACTGGTATTCTTTGAACATCCCAGCAGAGTGTAGGTTTATTCAGAATTAAGATAATATAATAGTCGAATAAATAATTTAGGATATCTTTTCTATGACCTGACAAATTGGCTTCCTGTACTAAAATGTTCAAGTAGTTTGTACAGAACCAGTAAAACCAAATTGTTTCATTTCAGGTATATTTTTTATTAAGCTGCCTGTCAAAGGGACATACTAATAGATTTACCCCCATCCTTTCAGGCATTTAATATGGTGTAGAGATCTTTGCAATTCAATGCTTTAATGAGTGACATTGAGCTCAAAGTAATCAGAAACAAGATTTAAATGGGGTTCTTGTGTGTGTGACAGTGCAAGTTCTATTTACTTGCCTTTGTGGAGGAGTAGCTCTCTATGTAAAGATCAATATCCAAGCGACTGAAATGCAAGGGATCTGGGGAGAGGAAGAAGCGATATGGATTGCTCTGAAAAGAGAAGATGGAACTTCTATCTACGTGGGTGTAGTCTACAGACCTCCGACTCAATCGCAGCAAATTGATAAGGATCTGATTGTGGATATCCAAAAGTTTGGAAGGAAAGAGGAGGTTCTGCTGTTGGGAGATTTCAACCTGCCGGATGCGGACTGGAATGTTCCGTCTGCGGAATCGGAAAGAAGTAGGGAGATAGTGGATGCCTTTCAAGAAGCTCTGCTCAGACAAACGGTGACGGAACCCACAAGGGAAAAAGCGATATTGGATCTGGTCCTCACAAATGGAGAGAATATCTCTAATGTTCGAGTGGGTGCTCACCTGGGAAGTAGCGATCATCAAACGGTTTGGTTTGATATAACGGCTAAAGTGAAGAGCGGCCGCACAATACTTAAAGTCCTAGATTTCAAACGTACGGACTTTAATGCAATGGAAAAGTACCTGAAGAAAGAGCTGTTAGGATGGGAGGACATAAGAGAAGTGGAAAGACAGTGGTTTAAGCTGAAAGGAGCGATAAAAATGGCTACAGACCTTTATGTGAAGAAAATCAATAAAAACAAGAGAAAAAGGAAGCCGATATGGTTCTCCAACCTAGTGGCTGAGAAAATAAAGGCGAAAGAGTTGGCGTTCGTGAAATATAAAAAAACCTAAGAAGAGGAGAGCAGAAAGGACTACAGGGTGAAATTGAAAGAAGCCAAGAGAGAGATACGTTTGGCGAAGGCACAGGCGGAAGAACAAATGGCTAAAAATGTAAAAAAGGGAGCTAAAAATTTTTTCAGATATATTAGTGAAAGGAGGAAGATAAAAAATGGAATTGCTAGGCTAAAAGATGCTGGGAACCAATATGTGGAGAGTGATGAGGAGAAAGCAAATGTGCTAAACAAATACTTCTGTTCTGTGTTCACAGAAGAAAATCCTGGAGAAGGACCGAGATTGTCTGGCAAAGTTACACAAGAAAATGGAGTGGATTCTGCACCGTTCATGGAGGAGGGTGTTTATGAGCAACTTGAAAAACTAAAGGTGGACAAAGCGATGGGACCAGACGGGATCCATCCCAGGATACTAAGGGAGCTCAGAGAGGTTCTGGCGAGTCCTATTAAAGACTTGTTCAACAAATCTCTGGAGACGGGAGTGATTCCTGGAGATTGGAGGAGAGCGGATGTGGTCCCTATTCATAAAAGTGGTCACAAGAATGAAGCAGGAAACTACAGACCGGTGAGCCTCACTTCAGTTGTTGGAAAAATAATGCAAGTGTTGCTGAAAGAAAGGATAGTGTACTTCCTTGAATCTAATGGGTTACAGGATCGGAGGCAACTTGGCTTTACAAAAGGTAAATCATGCCAAACGAACCTGATTGAATTTTTTGATTGGGTGACCAGAGAGCTGGATTGAGGACATATGCTAGATGTAATTTACTTGGATTTCAGCAAAGCCTTTGATACAGTTCCTCATAGGAGGCTGTTGAACAAACTTGAAGGGCTGAAGTTAGGACCCAAAGTGGTGAACTGGGTCAGAAACTGGCTGTCGAACAGACGCCAGAGGGTGGTGGTTAATGGAAGTCGCTCAATGGAAGTCGCTCGAAGGAAGGAAAGGTGACTAGTGGAGTCCCTCAGGGTTCGGTGCTGGGGCCAATCCTGTTCAATATGTTTGTGAGTGACATTGCTGAAGGGTTAGAAGGAAAAGTGTGCCTTTTTGCAGATGATACCAAGATTTGTAACAGAGTAGAAACCGAAGAGGGAGTGGAAAATATGAAAAAGGATCTGCAAAAGTTAGAGAAATGGTCTAATGCCTGGTAACTAAAATTCAATGCAAAGAAATGCAGAATAATGCATTTGGGGATTAATAATAGGAAGGAACCGTATATGCAGGGAGGAGAGAAGCTGATATGCACGGACAGGGAGAGGGACCTTGGGGTTATAGTGTCCGAAGACCTAAAGGCGAAAAAACAGTCTGACAAGGCAGTGGCTGCTGCCAGAAGGATGCTGGGCTATATAATGAGAGGTGTAGTCAGTAGAAGGAAGAAGGTGTTGATGCCCCTGTACAGGTCATTGGTAAGGCCCCACTTGGAGTATTGTGTTCAGTTTTGGAGACCATATCTGGCGAAAGACGGAAGAAGACTTGAGGCGGTCCAGAGGAGGGCGACGAAAATGATAGGAGGCTTGCGCCAGAAGACGTATGAGGAGAGACTGGAAGCCCTGAATATGTAAACCCTAGAGGAAAGGAGAGACAGGGGAGATATGATTCAGACGTTCAAATACTTGAAGGATATTAACTCGCAATTTTCCGAAGTAGTCATTCATGTGGAACCTTGTTGAACGTCTTCTGAAAATGCAGATATACAATGTCGACCGGGTCGCCCTTGTCTATCTACCTGTTTACTCCCTCGAAGAAGTGCAGCAAGTTTGGCAAACAAGATCTGCCTTTGCGGAAACCATGATGGCTGGTCCTCATCAGTGGTTGCAGGGACAGGGACAAAGTGGGGACAGTGGTCACGGTGAAGGGGCGGTGACAGAGATGGTGGTTACGTGGACAAATTTTTTCCCCATGTCATTCTCTACCACAAAGCTCTCCACCTATCCTTTAGGGCAAGCTTTTTGGCTCATGGAAAATTTCTCTTCATATACCACCAATCAAGAAGCTACTATATTATCTGGCTATACCTCTTAATCTAACTCTCACAACCTTTCTCATGTAGGTAACTAGCTTACCTCCTCATTGAGATGTCCTTTGCTTCTCCATTCAGTCTCTGGTTTCAAATGTTTTGTCACATTTTCTAATGACAGACTTGCCCTGTAGGTCTCAGTAACCTTTCAAACATATTTTATATCATTACATTAGTTGATAAAGCAAACACAACAGTCTATATCATAATGCACATCTTATAATTGAGATTATAGAGAACCCATAATTTAAGACATAGAGGGGCATAATAAAAAAAAAAACCATCTAAGTCCCCTTTTGGCCTAAGGCCTTAAATGTCGAAAGTAGAAGCAGGGAAAATGTCCATTAACAAAAAAAACATCCAAAAGGAAGTTTTTTTTTATAATGGCCTGCCTCTACGTTCAGCTGTTTAAACGCCCAGACCACCACTACGTATAAACTTACATCATATAATCAACCTAAAAAAAGCCTAAGTCCCAAACATCCAAAACAAGGGCTTTTAGGCAAAGAAGGAGCCAGTCCTTCACCTAAAAGCTGGATTCTGTAACCGGTGTCTGTCAAAAAGAACACTGGTTACAGAATCCACCCTCCCCTACAAAGATCGGGGAAAGAGGGAGCCCAAGCCCTTCTGCCCCGCGGCACCACGAACCCACGACTAAGATTGGGGTAAGAGGGAGCCCAAGCCCTTTTGCCCCGGTGACTGCCCAAACCCCTGACAAAGATCGGGGCAAGAGGGAGCCCAAGCCTTCTTTCCCCAGCGATTCCCCAACCCCCTCCCCTCCCATTACAATAGGGCCAGGAAGGAGCCCGGCGACGGATTGGGCTAAGGCTACTGGGCCGATTCCAGTTGGCCCAGGTGCCTCAAGCCCCACCTTTGGGCGGGATTTGAGCCACCTGGGCCAATCGGGCCCTAAGGCCAGCCATTCAACGGATGGCTGGCCTGCCAGACGGACGGGCTTGGCACCCATCCGTCCGGCCAATGATTTAAAGGTAGGAGGGGGGATTGGGAGTGAGGGGGATCGAGGGGTCGGCGGGGGGGGTGTGTGCGTTGAGGGCAGGAGGGCCTGGGATCCCTCCTGCCTGCATTTTAGTGGGGAGTAAGAGGTATCGCCAGGCCAGGAGGGCTTGGGCTCCCTCCTGGCCCCATCGTAATCAGAGGGGAGGGAGGTTGGGGGAATTGCCGGGGCTTTTTGATCGTTCAAGTACCCATTTAGGCCACATTTTAGACTTTTTATTATTATTATGAGCCCCATAGCATTTAAAAATACCTATCAATTTTTCACTTTTTACATTCATTACTAACAACCTGACATTCAAATTGGGTCCTTAAGAATGCATTAATGAAAGTTAGGAACTCAACTCCACACCTGTGTAGCTTCATTGTTCCATTGTACTTACTATGTAAAGTGGGGGAGGGGGATCTCATAGTGTTGGCACATTATCTGTCCAAAAAGACACAAACACAGCCCACATTACATAGAAACTTTGGTCAAAAAAGTTAAAGTCACTGAACTCAACCCAGTACCTGTAAACCATAACCTACATGAGCACACCAAATTTGAATCAACTATAATATACATCTTCAAGGCAGACAATACAAAGTACTCCATAAGATGCACCTGACCAGAAGACGCACCATAGATTTAGTGGAGGAAAACATGAAAAAAAAATTCTGAACCAAATTCTCCCTGCCAGGCTCTGCACCCAACCCTACACTCCTTTCCAGGCACTGTACCGTCCTACTGCACTGCCCTGTCCTATAACCTGCCCCTCAGTACCTTTTTTAATCCCCCCTCCCTTTTTATGGTACAACAATTTCCAAAATAAATTACAAACAGAGCATAGCCCAAAACAGTAAAAATTCCCATACAAAACTAGAACAATAATCAAGAATACCACAACATGAACCCCACACCCCCTCCTAGAGCAGGGAGCAACCTCCAGTATGCAGAACAATGAAATAAAAATTAAAAAACAAACATTTTATATCCCCGTCCCTTTTTAATACACCTCCTGTCCTGTCCCGTACCTCTTCAAATCTCCCCTATTGCCTGGTTGTCCAGCGGTGTGTCGGCCCTCCGAATGGTGAGAACTGAAGGCACCATTCGGAGGGTGGCGCTGGCCCAGGCAGGTGGGCGGAAAGCTTGCGCCTGCCAGCCACACACTGCTGGACCATCAGGCAATGGGGAGTTTTTAAGAGGGACAGGATAGGGGGGGTGTTTAAAAAAGGGACGAGGGTTAAAAAAGGTATTGGGGGATGTTTTTAAAAGGCCCGACTGGGGGGGGTGTGTGTTAAAAATTTATATCTTCGCTGCATAAGACGCACCGACATTTTCACCCACTTTTGGGTGGAAAAAAGTGCATATTATGGAGCAAAAAATACAGTAGTTCATTCAATTGTTTAAAATAGGTTTGGCTCTACCTCAAACACACCAAAGACCTGTATGGGAGAAAGCACAATTTTGTACAGCACACACCATATCAGTTGAGAGAACAAGAACATCTCCAGCCTTACCTTCACACCAAACTTCCAACAGCATCCCCTGCCTATCTAGGAAAAAGCATTTTAGAGGTGGCACCTTATATATATTCGTGATAGTGGCACGCGCACCTAAGTCATACATGCGACACCTACATCAGCTCGCATCTAGCTGTAATTGTGGGAATGTGTGTGAATTTTGTGATATGAATGCTTTTTTGCCCCTTTTTACTGATACCTATTGAAAGTACACATGTGCTTATATTCCTTACTACTTATTATGAATAAAGTGTATCAGAGAAGATGTGGTTGTGAACAAAAATCTCAGTGTAAGCCAAAATGATTGTGGTGAAATAGAGGTGTCAAACCATGGCTGCACCTTTGTGTGGGTGATGTAGGTAGGAGGACCAAAATGGCCAGTCAGAGCAGAGGAGAGAGAGCTTCCAGAGGACAGCGGGGGAGCCAGGCTAAGGAGGGCCAACATGAGCGCCTGAGAGCGATCTGCTTCTCAGAGGAGGAGAACCATTTGCTGCTCCGTATGGTCCTGGACTGGTACAACCACTTGTTTGGTGAGGCCAGCCGCTGAATGTCATTGGTGGCTAAAGATATGATCTGGGCTACCATACTGCGGGCTGTCAATGATATTGCCATAACAGCCCACAGTATGGAGCAGATAAAACACTGCTTCAGGGACATCAAGGCCAATGTCCGAACCAAGTCCAAGACAGCTGGGGGGGGGGGGGGGACCAACATTGGATCTGGCTTTGAGTCCTGAGGAAGAGGAGTTGCCTCCCAGGCTGGGTCCTATGTACTTACAAGGACTAGGAAGCAAGTACAATACTGCATCCAAAGGTGCAGGTAAGTGTGAGCATCAATTCCAGCATTTTACAGGCATGTGTAACATGTCAAGTGCAGGAGGAGATATATTGCAAAGAGTTAAATTGGCTCAGTGCTCAACGTACAGTGGTACCTCAGTTTACGAGTGCACCGGTTTACGAGTGTTTTGCAAGACGAGCAAAACATTTGCAAAATCAGCACCTCGGAAACCGAGCGTGGCTCGATTTATGAGCAACACCCCCCCCTCCGCGATCTGGCAGGCCTTGATCATGCGCAGATGGAGGAGACCGATCTTCGGGCACCGGCACGAAGCACAGGACATGCCAGTGTAAGAAACGGCAGGGGGGTGCCCAATCAGAGAAACATAGAAAGATGACGGCAGAAAAGGGCTATAGCCCATCAAGTCTGCCCACTCTACTGTCCCACCCCATTAAGTCAGAGTGCTGCTCGACCCACGTAGAGATCCCACTGGATGTCCCATTTATTCTTAAAGTCGAGCACGCTAGTGGCCTTGATCACCTGCACCGGTAGTTTGTTCCAGTGATCCACCACCCTTTCTGTAAAGAAATACTTCCTGGTGTCACCACCAAATCTCCCTCCTCTGAGTTTGAGCGGGTGCCCTCTTGTGACTGAAGGTCCCTTAGGAAAGAATATGTCGTTTTCCACCTCGACACGACCTGTGACGTACTTAAATGTCTCAATCATGTCACCCCTCTCCCTGCGCTCCTCCAGAGAGTAGAGCTGCAACTTGCCCAGTCTTTCCTCGTATGAGAGACCCTTGAGTCCGGAGACCATCCTAGTGGCCATTCGCTGGACTGACTCAGCTCGAAGTATATCTTTACGGTAATGTGGCCTCCAGAATTGCACACAGTACTCCAGATGAGGTCTCACCATGGTTCTGTACAGTGGCATTATGACTTCAGGTTTACGGCTGACGAAGCTTCTATTGATACATCCCATCATCCGCCTTGCCCTGGATGAGGCCTTCTCTACTTGTTTGGCAGCCTTCATGTCTGCACTGATGATTACTCCCAAGTCCCGTTCTTCTGAGGTCGTAGCTAGTGTTTCTCCATTCAAGGTGTATGTTCTGCATGGATTTCTGCTGCCGAGATGCATCACCTTACACTTTTTTGCGTTGAAGCCCAGCTGCCATGTTGAGGACCAGTTTTCCAACTTGATCAGATCCTGCGCCATACCATCCGTGAGATCACTTTCACCTACTGTATTACACAGTTTGGCGGCGTCGGCAAACAGCGCTACTTTTCCCTGAAGCCCTCGGGTCAAGTCCCTTATGAATATGTTAAAAAGGGATGGTCCCAGGACTGAGCCTTGCGGCACTCCGCTAGTCACCTCCGATATCTTAGAGAGGGTGCCATTGACCACCACCCTCTGAAGTCTTCCACTTAGCCAATCATTGACCCATGCCGTTAGTTTCTCACCTAACCCCATCGATTTCATCTTGTTTAATAGTCTACGGTGTGGGACACTGTCAAACGCTTTACTGAAATCCAAGTACACTATGTCCAGAGACTCTCCCGAGTCTAGCTTTCCTGTCACCCAGTCAAAGAAGCTGATAAGATTGGATTGGCATGACCTGCCCCTAGTGAATCCATGTTGACAGGGATCCCTCAGATTCCCCTCATCCAATATCGTGTCTAATTTCCCTTTAAGTAGAGTTTCCATGAGTTTACACACTATTGATGTGAGACTTACTGGTCTGTAATTCGCAGCCTCCGCTCTACAACCCTTTTTGTGCAGAGGAACAACATTGGCAGTTTTCCAGTCCAGGGGGACTCTCCCCGTACTTAGGGAGAGATTGAAGAGCATGGCTAACGGTTCCGCCAAAACATCGCACAGCTCTCTGAGCACTCTTGGGTGCAGATTGTCCGGTCCCATAGCTTTGTTCACCTTGAGTCTTGACAGTTCTTTGTAAACATCAGCTGGTGTGAACTCAAACTTCTGAAATGGGTCATCCATGCTTTGCTTTGCATCCAGCCGAGGCCCGTGCCCTGGTGCCTCGCAGGTAAAGACTGAACAGAAGTAATCATTCAGTAGTTTGGCTTTATCGGAGTCAGTTTCCACATAATTCCCGTCTGGCGTTCTAAGGCGTACTATCCCATTTGTGTTCTTTTTCCTGTCACTAATGTATCTGAAGAAGGATTTGTCCCCTTTCTTGATGTTCTTCGCTAGAGT
The DNA here is from genome assembly GCF_902459505.1 of Geotrypetes seraphini. Lineage (NCBI taxonomy): Eukaryota > Metazoa > Chordata > Amphibia > Gymnophiona > Dermophiidae > Geotrypetes > Geotrypetes seraphini. Next base: position 397,273,626 of record NC_047084.1, on the reverse strand, counting down.
TTCTTCCATACGAAGTTTGGCCTCCCTGACTGCTGTTTTGACCGCTGCAGACTTTGTCCTGTATTCAATGTTTGCTTCTTTTTCCCCCATGCGTTTGTATGATAGAAATGCTCTTTTCTTCTCCTTGACGAGGTATGATACCTCATCTGTGAACCATTGGGGTTTCCTTTTTCTTTGTTGTTTGGTTACCGATTTTATGTAGCGGATAGTTGCCTCATGAAGGGTCGATTTCAAGGTTGACCACATAGCTTCCACATTATCAGTTACTTCTTGAACCTGCAGCGTCTGGTAGACGAAATCTCCCATGCGTGCGAAGTCAGTGCCCCTGAAATTGAGTACCCTTGTTTTTGTTTGTGATCTAGGGAAGCCTTTCTTAAGGTTAAACCATACCATGTTATGGTCACTGGTGGCTAGCATCTTTCCCACCGAGACGTCCGAGACGCTTTCCCCATTCGTAAGTACCAGGTCCAGGATGGCCTGGGCCCTAGTGGGCTCTAGTACCATTTGTTTGAGCCGTACTCCCTTCATGGACGTTAATATCCTCCTGCTGTCACAAGTTGTCGCTGATAGTGTGTTCCAGTCTACATCAGGCATGTTGAAGTCTCCTAATAGAACAGCCTCCCCCCGTAAGGTGATATTCTCAATGTCTTCAATTAATTCTGCGTCCTTTTCCTCCGATTGTCTCGGAGGTCTGTATACCACACCAAGGTACAGGCATTTTTCTCCACCTCTGGCCAAGTTTACCCAGATGGATTCCCCAGTATACTTGACATCTGTGATCCTGGTTGTCTTAATGTTCTCTTTGATATAAAGTGCTACCCCACCACCTAACTTACCCTCTCTATCTTGTCTAATCAGGTTGTATCCTGGTATGGTTATATCCCACCCATGAGAGTCTGTGAACCATGTTTCGGATATTGCTACTATGTCTATGTCTGCATTAACTATTTCTGTTTCTAGTTCTAGAAAATTTATTCCCTAGGCTGTGTGCGTTAACATACATAGCTCTCCACTCTTTCTGTTTGCTAAGCTCCTGTTGTGAGCCACCCATTTGAGTCAAATTGTCACCTAGCGATTCGTTTGAAGTAAGGGTACTTACCTCAGACCTAGAAGCGTAATGTTGGTTCGCTACATCAGGATTGTTACTTACTGCTCCAGTGTAAAAGTGGGTACCCACCCCCGACTTACCTAGTTTAAAGCCCTTCGAAGTAGGCGGGCTAGTCTGTGTCCGAAGACATTCTTACCTCTGTTGGTCAGGTGGAGTCCGTCTGGTCCCTGTAGTCCCTGTAGTGTCTCTCCGTGATTCAGGAATCGTGGTGGGGGGTGCCGGATCGTGGCGGGGGGGTGCCCGATTGTGAAGGGGGTGTGCTGAATCGCAGCGTGGGGTGCCGGATCGCAGGGGGGCCTTCGGGGGGAGCAATGCCGGTTCTCATGGGGGGGGGGAACGTATCAAAGTGAGTTACCATTATTTCCTATGGGGAAACTCGCTTTGATAAACGAGCATTTTGGATTATGAGCATGCTCCTGGAACGGATTATACTCGTAATCCAAGGTACCACTGTATATGCTTATAAACAGCACAGCTACATTCTCTACGTCCCTTGAAATCTATAGAAGTAATGAGGTCAGATGGAAGTACATTTCTCCCTCCATATTCGCGGATCCAGCACTCGCGGTTTCGCTTATTCGCAATTTTTCGTTGGCTGGCTTCACCCCACAAATTACATCATCCAATCACCAATATACAGTAAAAATTTTTCAAACCCCAAACCCATGTACAGGCAGTGCCAGCTCCACCGAGCTTGAGAAACAGAAGCACCAAAGCCGGTTTGACAGTCAGGGCCCTCGCCCAATGGGAGAGGCACAGGGTTTCCAAAAATTCCGTCCGGCCAATGGGAGCGCTGGGATGCGGCTTGTGGGTGGGCACTGCGGGTATGGGGTTTAGGTTGCGGGTCAGGCTGTATGCGCCTTGGTGTAGTAGGTTAATGGCAGCACAGCCAGAGTGCGAACTGCAATGAGACAGAAAGTCGGGCTCCTCTCATCGCTGGGAATTTAAAGTGGCCGCAGCAACCCATATGTGGAAAGAGGGAGGGCTTGTCAGCATGGTGCAACAGGAGCACTGCTTAGAGCCGGTGCCTCCAGGAGTGAGCCTCTGCGTGCAGCAGGTAAGGCTTTCAAGTCGAGCCTGCAGCTGCTTCCGATCTACCCACTTCTCCCTTTCAGCTCAATCCTGGCACTCTGTGTGAGTCTTTGTGCCCTGTGGAGCCTGCTAGCTGTTGTTCGCGGTTTTTCCGTATTCACGGGTTAGTCAATCCCCTAATCACCACGAATATGGAGGGAGAAGTGTAAAACCCAGATGTATCAATTGTCTATTTTCTACTGCCCCATGCTAACTCTACGAAACAACATATTTTGTATGAGGGTGTAGCTGTGCTGTTTATAAGCATTTACCAGGAGTCGTCGACTTACGGCCGCAATTGGTTCCTACTGCTAGGTCGTAAGTGGATCAGGACGTAAGTCAGCCTATGTTAAGGCAAGAATATTAGACTGGGTAATGATATTTTAATCATTTTAATCATCTTAAAGCAATCTGCTAACAACATTTTCTTTCTTTCTAAGTCAAACAACAATACAATTGTGGAAAAACAGACAAAAATAAGAAATACAATACAGTAAAGTACATTTAAGTCATGGCACCACTGGTGCTTGGCTGCGGATTGTCAATATCTCCTTCATCAGGCGAGGCTGTGGACCCGGTGATGGGTGGAGTTGCTCTTTTCATAAACATAGTGAGCTTCGTCTGAATTGTTTGCTTTTTTTCTCTTCATAAATTTTGCAATAAGGACGAAATGTGTCGCGTACCATCTGTTCAGTCCTCGCAAATCGTTCAGTGTTTGGGTCCATATCTTCAAAATGGGTGAAGAGTTTATTCAGTCGAGATAAACCTGACAATCCCTTTGTGGTGAATATTCGTTGTGGCGCCTCATCCTCTTGGTCTTTCTCTAATTCTCGTATTTTTTTCTTCCGCCACTCTTTCTTCTTTTAATTCTATAAGCTCTTCATTCGTAATGAGGAGTAGTGGCTCGTGGCCAGTAGGGGGTGATGTTTATGGGACGGTAATGAAATGGACGTCAGGATATGATAGTGCAGTATTAAGTGCTGGTTTTTCGTATGATTCTGGGTAACCCTAGTTAGATACAAGCATAGGTGTTAGTTAAGGCCACGCCCAATAGAAGCGTACAAAAAACGGGTGAATAAAAATCTGAATATAAATGTGGCCAAGGCCAGAAAAACACACTACAGATTAATATAAGGGAAAGCATAATAATATTCTTTTTCTCAAGAAGGACATGGCGGTACTTGAGAGAGTCCAAAGGAGAGCAATGAAAATGGTAAGAGGGCTGGAACACTGCTCATACGCCGAGAGGCTGGATAGGCTGGGGCTCTTCTCTCTGGAGAAAAGGAGGCTCAGGGGAGATATGATAGAGACCTTCAAGATCATGAGGGGCATAGAGAGGGTGGATAGGGACAGATTCTTCAGACTGAAGGGGACAGCAAATACGAGGGGGCATTCTGAGAAACTGAAGGGAGACAGGTTCAAAACAAATACAAGGAAGTTTTTTTTCACCCAAAGGGTCGTGGATACTTGGAATGCGCTACCGGAGGAAGTGATCAGGCAGAGTAAGGTACAAGGATTCAAACAGGGATTGGATGGATTCCTGAGGGATAAAGGGATCGTGGGATACTGAGGGAGGAGCTGGGATGTAACACAAGTATAGGAAGTTAACCAGGTAATGAGTATAAACCAACCTGGTCGTGCATGTGCAAGACCGGAGGGCTAGGACTTCGATAGGAAGGCAGGACTTAAATGAGAAACCAAGGTGGCAAGGGAGCCCCTTCTGATGATTCAGACAGGTCTTGACCTGTTTGTGGGCCGCCGCAGGAGCGGACTGCTGGGCGGGATGGACCTGTGGTCTGACCCGGCAGAGGCACTGCTTATGTTCTTATGTACTTTGCTATTAGGCTAGATCATGGAGGAATCATGGACTCCATTTTCTGTATCTTCTGTGTCTGGGACTCCATTTTGTGTTCAGTTTTTTCCAAGTCTTTGTTTAGGCTTCTCAGCATCGTGGTGTTAATTGATACCAGATGTGCCTTAGGCTGGGTAGGAAAAGTATATTGGATTACGTATCCTAAACTGAGATATAACATTTATGAAATATGAATGGCCGAGATATGAATGAAAATTATGAATGCTTGGGCCCAAGCAAGTATGAATGTGTGGATATGAAAGAATTGGTATTAAAAATGAAATGGAAGATACAACATCCAGAAATGGTTAACTTTTAAAGTCAGAAACTGCTGTTCCAGTCTCTTACATAGGAAGGCTTCTGTGTGAAGATTAATGAAATTTGAAACTGTCAGCTCAGGGGGAGGCAGCCCCTCCTTTCTTCTAAGGCTGACAAATTTTCAGCACTGTAGGGTTTAGAACATTTCAGCAGCTTGCCTGACACATAGACAAATTGTCTGAAATAAGTTTTAAGAATGATAAAGGAATATTGGAAATGTTATAAAATGTTAATGTATATTCAGAAATGAATGTAAACAGAACAAAAGTAATTTTCTGAAACTTTTTTCTTTGTCTAACTTTTAAACACCTCCTTTGTTAATTTTGATTGGTTGAGAAACTGATGATGTCATACTGAGCCAAAGGTATATAATGGGGATGTTTCGAGATATTGAACTGAGCTCGTTATCAGAAGGCCAGCATTTTGGCAACTATAACGATCTCTCGCTAACGTAACTGCTAATGCAATTATGCTTTATTCTTTTGGTGTCATGATTGGAAAAATTAAAACAATAAAATTACTTTGGTAACTTTACGTTAGCGCCATTTTGCATTTTTTGTTGTTTTTCACACCTTGAGCTTCATGAGTGCGCGGCTTCCCATGCTCAGTAAGTTCCCCTGATTCCCGGTCTAGCAACTCCTCAATATCTTCCATTTCACATTCCAATGAAAAGTCTTTTGACAGTTTCACTATTTCTTCACGAATCTCATCAAGGTCTTGTTCACTGTTAAATCCAGCAAAGGTATTCACATAGCGCTTAGCACACTTCTTCCACACACCATTCATACACTTTTCCATCACTGAGTCCCAAGCAGTAGCAAGATTTTTTATACACTTAAGAATGTTATACTGTTTCCAATAGTCACGTAGTGATAGTTCAGGGCTGGCATATATAGCAGCTATGGCTTGGGCAAAAGTGGTTCTGAGATAGTTTGCCTTAAAAGTAGCAATTGCCCCTTGGTCCATCGGTTGAATAAGTGGTGTAGTGTTCAGCGGCAAAAATAACACTTTCACATTGGGATAGAGATCGGCTAAGTGATGTGGATGTCCAGGCGCATTATCAAACAACAGTAAAATTTTGAAGGGGATTCCTTTCTCCAAACAGTACTCACACACTTGAGGAATAAAACAATTATTGTGCTAATCATCCAGGCATTACGGCTTGATCTATAATAAACTGGCAAAGTGTGCTTGTTCACATTCTTAAATGCATGTGGATTTTCAGAATGGTAAATTAATAAGGGTTTCAGCTTGAACCCATTGATATTCCCTCCAAGCAGTAGAGTGAGTCTATCCTTGTGTGCTTTAAATCCTGGCATGCTTTTGGCTTCTTTGTGGATGTAAGTACGTCCTGGCATCCGCTTCCAATATAACCCTGTTTCATCCACATTAATAATTTGTTCTGCCATATAACCCTCAACCTTGATTATTTCTTCTAAACTATCAACAAACTTTTTAGCTCCTTCCTCATCCACACTCACTGCTTCTCCAGTCACCCGAACATTATGCAACTGGAATCTATTTTTAAACCTCTTAAACCAACTAGTACATACCACAAATTCTTGACTGTAGTCTTCTCCAGCGTGTTCCTTTTAAGTCCCAAACAGACTTCTAGCCTTTGACTGTACTTTAAAGAGGCTTAAGGACATCCGCTTTTGAATCTGATCTTCCATCCAAATATTTAACAATTTCTCCATTTCATGGATATGAAATACATTGCTTCATAATCACTGTTGATCGCAAAGGTGCAGAACCTTTCACAGCTTCACAAATTCTATTTTTGTCCTTTATAATAGTAGGCACAGTAGAATGTGAAAACTTTAGACCACATGCAATCAAATTCACTTTCTTTCCTCCTTCATACTGTTTTAGTATAATCATTTTGGTGTCCAGATCTATGGCCTTTCTTTCCTTTTTGGAAGGCTGAGGAGTGGACATAGACAATTTCCTCTTCATTGTCATTTTATACTGCATGAAATCACCAAAAAAGCTCACGTGGGGCAACACCCCTGCGTATGTTATTATGAGTCATCGGAGAGCAGAAGTCACGTAGTAAGGTCGAACAGTCGTAACTTGGATAGGTCGTAAGTCGATGACTACCTGTATGTTTAAATTTGTTTTATTATTATCAATAAACAGCAAACATAAGATACAAGTCAAACATAGTGCAATACACAAGAAATATGTCCTCCCCTTCCCTTCCCTCCCCCCCTCCCCCCCCCAAAAAGGGATACCTGTATGTTGAGAGCTGAGCACATATTACTGTTAGTCACTTAGACCCAATAACCAGTATATCTCAGCACAGTGGGGTATGTATATTGTACATCTTGTTAGAATAGCCATGCTATATGGATGTCTTCACTTGTCACTCAAATTTGCACAGGGATCAAGTAGTTGGGAGGGGGGATTGTGTTTGTGTCATGATTGGTACCTTTCAGGGCCTAAAAGAGTCACTGCAAAAATAAGGCAGATGGAGATAATTATGTTGATAGCCCCATTCAGGGTGCTAGAATGGAGGAGGGAGGATGGAGGAGGAGTGGGGGGGGTGTGGAACTGACATTAGCAAACCATTGTTCTCACATACTTTGGACTACTACTGCCCGATTCACGATTCGAATCGTTTAACCGATTCACTTCGGGTGCATCGATTCAAATCAATTTAAATTTTTTAAAAATTGGCTTCCCGATTTGGACCCTCGCCCCCTAAAGCAGAAGTGGCAGCGCTGGTCTTGCTGGCCAGCCGCTGCCACATCTGCTTTAGAGGGCATGAGGGAGAGTCAGTTGGGAAGTGCTGCTGTCGGCTTCCCCCTGGCCTCCCTGAAGGACTGTGCATTGCATTGCATCCCCTCCCCCCGGAAGGCCTCCGTGTTCCCTCTGGCCTCCCCGCAGCGTTTACCTTATAACTGCAGCTTGCAGTGAAGGTCGCAGTTACAGCGTCTTTACTAAGTGCTTTAAGCTGTTTCCTCTGCTGCAGTCCTACCCCTCTGACGTCAGAGGCAGGATCGGGGCGGAGTAAACAGCTGAAAGAACTTAGTAAAGATGCTGTAACTGCGATCTTCGCTGCAGGCTGCAGCTATAAAGTAAACACTGCAGGGAGGCCAGAGGGAACATGGAGGCCTTCCCAGGGGGGGCAGTCCTTCAGGGGATGGGACAGGCCTTGGGGGGTACAGGCATTTAAGGGGGGGAACAGGCCTTTAAGGGGGGGTGCAGAACTTTAAGGGGGGGACAGGCCTTCAAAGGGGGGGACAGGCCAGGGATGGTGGCACAGGCCTTCAGGGGGGACAGGCATTTAAGGGGGGACAAGCCTTTAAGGGGGGACAAGCAGGCCTTCAAGGGGGGGACAGGCTTTCAAGGGGGGGACATGCCTTCAAAGGGAGGACAGGCCAGGGATGGTGTCACAGGCTTTCAGGGGGGACAGACCTTCAAGGTGGGGACAAGCCTTTAAGGGGGGGACAAATCTTTAAGGGGGGGACAGGCAGGCCTTCAAGGGGGGGACAGGTCTTCAAAGAGGGGGACAAGTCTTCAAAGGGGGAACAGGCCAGAAATGGTGGTACAGGCCTTCAGAGGGGACAGGCAGGCCTTCAGAGGGGATAGGCCTTCAAGGGGGGGACAGGTCTTCAAAGGGGGGACAGGCAGGCCTTCAAAAGGGGGGACAGGCCTTCAAGGGGGGGACAGGCCTTCAAAGGGGGGGGACAGGTCTTCAAAGGGGGGACAGGCCAGGGATGGTGGCATAGGCCAGGGGGGGACAGGCAGGCCTTCAAGGGGGGGACAGGCCTTCAGGGGGGAGGTGCAGACCTTCAGGGAAGGGGGGCCCTGGTGTAGAAGTACATGGAGGGAAGGAAGGGGGGTTCAAAGAGACGTGCATATGCCAGCCTTTGGGGGGGAAGAAATAATGGGTCTAAAAATAGAAAAGCGGGAGAGAGATGATGGACAATGGGATTTAGGGAGGAAAGGAACAGAAAGGGAGAGAAGTTGGACACAAGGGATGGTGTGGAGGGGGATAGAGATACTGGATAGGAGGGTAATTGGGAAAAGAAAGGGAGAGATGGTGGACCCTGGGGTGGTGGGGAAGGAGGGAGAGATGCTGGATGAAAGGGTAGTTAAGAAAAGGTGGATCTGTGGATGTAGACGAAAAAAAAGAAAGATGCCAGACCTCCGGGGTTGGGAAGGGAAACGGAAGGGGAGGACAGAGATGGTAGATGGATGGTTAGAACGGAGAAAGAAGAAAGAAGGAGACCCTAGCAAGCAAGTTATCAGAAGACAACCAGAACCTGGATCAACAAGATTTGAATAATGACCAGACAACAAAAGGTAGAATGTATTTTCCATTTTGTGATTACAATATGTCAGATTTGAAGCGTGTATCCTGCCAGAGCTGGTGTTAGACCGCAAATGTGAGCTAGGATTTAAGAGAGAGAGGAAAAGTCTTTTTTGTTTGTTTATTTTGTTTACACCACAGCGCCAGTGTGGTTAGGAGAAGGCAAAGGGAGTGAAGAGGCTATAAAATAAACCCACCAGGATGTTTGAAAAAAATACCCAATTGGGCAGGAAAATCGAATTGAATCGAAAAACCAATTCAGTAGGCTGAATCAAATCGAATCGAGATTTTTTTTTTCCTGAATCAGGCAGCACTACTGTGGACTTTGTCCTGGTGCCACTTAACCCTGTTAAGGCCCAGATTCACTAAGCAAACCGATCATGTACCGATCGGATTGCGACCCCTTTGCGACCAGATTTCCCTCCTGCACTATTCACTAACCTCTCCTGCGATCTGATTCAAATCCGTGCATGCAAATGAGGAAAAACACATGCAAATTGGACAGCGACATGATTCATCAACCAAAAATTTAAAACTGACAGGGCTGGCTGATCAACCCAAGAAGCAACTGCTGGAGACCAGTCGAAAACATCTTTCTGATTCTCTAGCTACATAGAACATCTGCTCGCCCTGAATGCCGTCCTATTCTGCCCCAATCTGTCTCCTGCCTGCTCGCCCCAAAGCCGCTCTGCTCTGCGAACCCATGGTTTTAACCCGCAGGTTTAAAGCAGGTTAAAACCACAGGCTCGCTGGGCTACAAAAGTAAACTAATTTATTTTTTTAAAGTTGCGGCTGGCCTGTGGTTTTACCCCCCACCCCCGCGCTGATGCCTCACAAATGACACCTGCCCTGTAGCTAAGCTAGCCCAGCCAGCTGTCCGGCCCAGGCCACCCTCTCCCCGCACTTTTTAAACTCGCTGGGAGCAGCAAGGGTGGTCAGTCCCTCCTGCTCCAGGCTTCCTCCGATGCTGGCCGGGCCTGGCCCACCACCTACGCCTTCCTTTTCAGCTCAGCTCAGCTCATTGGGAGCAGGAGGGATGGTCAGTCCCTCCTGCTCCAGGCCTCCTCCGACGCAAGTGTGGCCTTAGACCATGCCCCGATGCATCATATGATGTACAGGGTGGGGCCTAAGGCCCTGATTGGCTGAGGCGCCATGGGCTCCTCCCTTGGGAAGGACCCGAGGTGCCTCAGCTAATCAAGGTCTTAGGCCCCTCCCCGTGCATCAGATGATGCGCTGGGGCATGGCCTAAGGCTGCTATTGTACAGCGGCCGGTGGGGGGTGCAGGAGCAGGAGGACTTCGCACTTCCTCCTACTCCCAAAGATGAAGTCTAGGAGCAGGAGGGACCAGGCACCCTCTCCAAGGTAGGGAGAACAAGAGGGCACTCTCTAAAGTTGAAAGGGGATAGATTCCTTACAAACGTAAGGAAGTTCTTCACCCAGAGAGTGGTAGAAAGCTGGAACGCCCTTCCAGAGGCTGTTATAGGGGAAAACACCCTCCAAGGATTCAAGACAAAGTTAGACAAGTTTCTGTTGAACAAGAACGTGCGCTGGTAGGGCTAGTCTCAGTTAGGGTGCTGGTCTTAGATGTGGCACCGCTGTTGCCGCTTTACACAATGGCCCCGGTCAGCGCACAGAACAGCCGACGTCCTACGTGCTTCCAATAGAGGTTGGAAGTCCTGCTGGTCACTCAATCATTCAGGAAACATCAAAGAGTCAGGAACCAAGATGTTCAAACAAAAATAAAGTCTTAATTTATTGACTTCACAAAACCTTGAACAGGTTTTAGTCCATTCATTCCATGAACCAAAAAAACCCAAATAGGAACAAAAACTGGGTTGCAAAAACAAACACCCCACACTTCCCGTTCAGGATCTCAGGTAAGTAGTTCCTTAATTTGCCATAAATCAATACTAATGTGTCTGCCTTAATAAGCAGGCAGAAATAAGGTAATGACACTTTCTTTGAAAAATGAAAGCCTTGCACCCAGGCCTTGATTGAAGCAGGCCTGGCCCCAACCAACTCAGCAGTAGTTGGTGGGAGAGGGGAGTAGCCGAATCCACTAATTTAAACTCTGTATTAAACAGAATGCCAAAATGGCCCTACAATCCCTCCCAAGGATCTTATGTGGATTCTCCCCACAATCTAACACCCCTTTGCACACAGTCCAAATTACTGGTTTCCCTTAATGTTCAAAGGCAACCACAAAACAAAATTATTCAGTAAAATAAACTGAGTTAAAGGTTTTCAACTTCAGGCACCTTGCAGTGAGCCCAGCACTGCTCACTGGCTTCACACAGGTGCTAACAGGTTCCAAAAACCAAACTAAAAGTTCAACAACTTAAGCACAACAAACACAGGCATTGCACTTAACTTTCCTCCATGGCACAAGGTTCTGTATCCATGCAAGAGTCTCCAAATTCCATGGACTCCGGTTCCACTAACTGGTTGGCCTCAGAGACAGGGGCTGCTTCCAGCATTTCAACATCAAGGCAATGCTGAGGTTCAGGAAAGCTATCCTGACAACCTCCTTCCTGGGCTGACCCAGGGCAAACTGACTGCTTCCTCCTCAGTGCTGCCTCAAGAGCACTGAGGCGACCACGCCCTGTTCTCTGAGGGGGCAGGGCAACCTGAAGCTTCTGCCTAGGTTTCCTAGTGTTTCTCATAAAGCCCTGCAGCTGTGTGTTAGCTGAGCTAGTATAATCAGGCTGAGGCTGTCCCAGGCTGTTCCCCTCAGAATCCTCACCTCCCCAGGGTTCTGTAAACTGAGTTTCAAAGGGAAATGCAGAACTTTCCTTCTTCCTGGAGTCTAGCCTGTCACACTGGTTGGCTTTCTTTAAGGCTAGCCTAGGTTTAGGCAAAGCCTTCCCTGTCACAAGCCGAGCTTTAGGGCTAGGGTTGCGACATACCCCCACCCTAAAAGGTTGACTGTCCCCAGTCTGTGGAGATGTTACCTCATCCTCCTGTATTCTGGATAGGCTATCTACGTTGCTACTAAGCTTGCCTGGGCGATGCACTACCCAGAATCGGAATGTCTGCAGGGCCAAGTACCACCGCGTCAACCTGGCATTATTGTTTCTCATTGTGTTAAGCCATTTAAGTGCCGCATGGTCGGTAACAAGGGTGAATTCTCGTTCCTGCAAATAATGTTCTAGGGTTTGCATCGCCCATTTGGCAGCCAAGCACTCTAGTTCTACGGTCGCATAATTCTTTTCATTAGAATGCAGTTTGCGACTGAGGAACAGAATAGGGTGCTCCACTCCCTGGACCTCCTGGCTTAGTATTGCCCCCAACCTAGTCCCCGAGGCGTCTGTTTGTAGCACCAAAGGTTTCGTGAAATCAATTGCTGTCAGGACGGGGTTGGTACACAATTCCTCTTTAAGGTCCTCTATAGCCTGTCTTCCCTTATCCTCCCACCGAAGGTAGTCGGGCCGGTTCTTTCTCAGCATATCGGTAAGGATTGCGGCCCTTGTAGAAAAGCTCGGTATGAACCACCGGTAATAGCCCAGAAGGCCCAAAAACCCTCTTAATTGTTTTTTTGAGGTGGGCAAGGGGTATTCTTTCACACAACGCACTTTATCTATTATGGGCCTGATTTGCCCCTTCCCTACTACATATCCCAGGTACTTTACCTCGCGCTGTCCTAGGTAACACTTCTTGGGATTGATAGTGAACCCTGTCTTCCTAAGGGACTTCCTTACGTGCTCCAGGTGCTGCGCCCAGTCAGTAGAGAAAATCACAATGTCATCCAAGTAAGCTTCAGCGTACTTATGATGCCCCCTTAGTACCTCGGTGATTCCTCTTTGACATGTGGCGGCAGCACCATGAAGTCTGAAGGGCATACGCTTGAACTGGTACAAACCGTGGGGTGTGCTAAAGGCAGTTTTAGGTCTGGCACTTGGAGCAAGAGGAATTTGCCAATATCCTTTTGTTAAATCTAGGGTCGAAAGGAATTGTGCTTGTCCCAGTCGGTCGAGGAGATCATCTACCCGAGGCATGGGGAAGGCGTCGAACTGAGAGACTTCGTTAAGCTGGCGAAAATCGATACAAAACCTGGGAGTACCATCGGCCTTAGGTACTATGACAATAGGGCTGCACCAGGGGCTTTGTGAGGGTTCAATAACCCCAAGTGCTAGCATTTCGTCAACCAGGCTCTGTACTAATTCTTTCTTGCCTTCAGTAAGTATGTAGGGTTTGACCCGGACTACCTTCCCCGGAGTGGTCACAATTTCGTAGGTAACCACCTCAGTTTGACCAGGTATCGGTGAAAACACGTCCGTGAAGGCCTGTACTAGTGTTTCCACTTGGCTTGCCTGCTCGTTGGTCAATTCTACCCCTATGTTGACCCCTTCAACCTGACCCATCTCCGCTATTTGCGGACCTAAATCATCGTCAGCGTTTTGCTCCGCCATTAAGGCTAGAGTTTCCCTATCGCGCCATGGCTTCAGTAGGTTGACATGGTAGGTTTGGACTCGATTTTTCTCATCCTTAACCCTATAGTCCACTTGGTTTAATTTTTCTACAATTGTCGCTGGGCCCTTCCATTCCGCTAGGAATTTATGAGGGTCAGTGGGTACCAGTATAAGAACTCTATCTCCCACTTTTAACTGGCGCGCCTGGGTTCCTCTATCATAATACCTCCTGAGCCTCACCACTATCAGGACGTTGAGATGGTGGATCCAGCCCCTGACCCTGAAGCCAACCAGCTAGCTGAACCAGAGCCCATGGACTGTATAGAAACTGCCATGAATACAGAAGCTTGCCCTATGGAAGAGAGCTAAGTACCATTGCTGGTTTTTTTTTCTTGTTGTATGCTCAAGCTAGCAATCTTTTGGGCTTCTTTCTGGGGAACCTGTTGGCACCTGTGGGAAGTAAGGGAGCAGTGCTTGAGCTCCTTGCAAGGTGCCTGGAACTGGAAACCTTTTTGTTAGGTTTAATTGTGCTGGACTGTTTAAACTAAACTAAACTAAATCTTGGGTTTATATACCGCATCATCTCCACAGGTGGAGCTCGACACGGTTTACATGGTTAGGGAAGCAACGGAACTCCAGTGGATTTATAGAAGTAAGTAAGAGAGAGGTTAGGTGTGATAATAATGGGGAGGGGACGGGTTACGTTTTGGAGAAGAGCCAAGTCTTCAGAAGCTTACGGAATGGTAGAAGGAGGCTCAAGTTGCGGAGAGGGGAAGGGAGACTATTCCAGAGTTGAGCGATTCTGAAGTGGAGGGAGGACCCGAGTTTACCGACGAGGGGGATACCCTTTGAGGAGGGGAAGGATAGTTTTAATTTTTGTGTGGATCTGGTGGAGAATGGATTTGAGGAATTCCAGGATAGAGGAATAAGAGGTGGAAGGATGCCGTGGAGCATCTTGAAGGTTAAGCAGGCACATTTAAAATGGACCCTGGAGATGACAGGAAGCCAGTGCAGCTTGGACAGGAGCGGAGAGACATGGTCAAATTTGCTTTTGGAGAAGATAAGTTTGGCCGCGGTGTTCTGGATTAGTTGGAGTCTGTGGAGGCTTTTCTTTGTTAAGCTAAGGTAAATGGAATTGCAATAGTCCAATCTGGAGAGGATGATGGACTGTACGAGCACGGCAAAGTGTTTTTGGTGGAAGCAGGACCTCACTTTCCTCAGCATGTGGAGGCTGTGAAAGCATGTTTTTATCAGGGAGTTGAGGTGGTCATTTAGTTTATGTTTTGGTTTTTGGAAAGCAAGAAAAGCTTCAATTGTGTATCTGGGAGGTAGTTTTGGGGAAGAATCCACTTAATATCCTAGGTTGGGATTGTGGGGCCATTTGTGGCATTCTGTTTCTTACAGAGTAAAATTAGTGGATTCGGCTACTCCCCTCCCCCACCAACTACTGTTAAGTTGGTTGGGGCCAAGCCGGCTTCAATCTAGGCTTGGACACAACACTGTCTTTATTTATAAAGGAAGTGTGATAGCTTGTTGCTGCCTGTTTGCCAAAGGCAGAACGATTAAGACTGCACTAGGCTACTTACCTGTGACACCGGCAAGAAAGGTGTGAGTTGTTTGTTTTTCAACTCAAGTTTACTTTTTCCTGTTTTCTTATGTTTATGGAAAAGAATGAACTGAACCTTGTTCAAGATTGATTTCCACAATAAAGTGGGACTTTATTTTCATTTAAAATTGACTGTTTTGAATCTTTTTGCTTCTTCATTGAACTGTGGTACCAGCAGGACTTCCAGCCTTCTCTGGAAGCACGTAGGACGCAGGCTGTTCTGGGCGCTGACCGGGGCCACCATTCAAATCGGCACCGGCAACGTTACAACACTTGATGGAAACTGATTCTCCCTTTTCCCTTATCACTTCTGTAGGGAATAGGTGTCTAAAGTACTGTATGGACATCATGGACTGGTCTGCCCCTGTGTCCACCAGGGCTGCGACCTCATTCCCCGCAACTGAGACTAATACCCGGTACTCTTCAGGGATCTTAGCACTTGTTCCCTGGGTGACCATGAGATCCTTGCGAACCCTACAAAACCTTTGGGTATGCCCGGCCTTCCCACACCGATAGCATCTAAGGGCCTTTTCCGATACAGGCTCCTTAGGCTTGGCATACCCTGAGGTTTTTCAAGCTTGGCCTTGGCCTATAGCTGTCTTGCCCCTCTCTAGACTCTGCGGAGAGGCTGCCCGCTCCTCATCGTAAGCGCCCTGGGCATCCAAATACGCCTCTGCGACCTCCAGAGTCTGAGCAAGAGTTTTACAGCCTTGTCTCTGTACCCAGCCCCGCAAATTCCTTGGGACTGATTGCAGAAACTGCTCCCTTATAATTTCCAGCACTAGGGCTCTAGGGTCCCCTAGCCATGAGTGTAACCACCTCTCTGCTAGTTTAGACAGTTTCTGTACTAAGGCTTTGGGCCTCTCCTTGTCCTGCATTATGGTAGATCTAAATTTCTGCCTATAATGCTCAGGCGTAAATCCTAGGTATTCTAAGATGTGACTTTTAACTGCCTGATAGTCATTGGCTAAATCGGGGATTAAAGTCTGAAACGCTGCTAATGTCTCCCCAGCTAAACAAGGCAGAAGCCTAACAGCCCACTGTCCCTGTGGCCAACCAGCAGCAGTAGCTACTCTCTCAAAAGCTGACAGAAACTCATCCGGAGCATCTGTTGGTGTTATTTTACACAGGTTCAGCATTGAGAGTGGATTAGCTGCTCCTCCTGGTTGCTGAGTGTGGCTTAGTCCTGGCTCGCTGCCTGTGGCTGGCGAGGGTCTTTGCAAAAGCTGAGAAAGTACCTTTGTTTGCTCCCCCATTGCCAATACCATCTCATCATGTTGACGCCTTGCTAATTCCTGCGACCGATACCATAAGTCCTGGTTGGTCTTCAGTATCGCCTGCAAGTCTTCACTTTGTTTCTGCCTTTCTCCCGCCAGGAACGCCATCAGCTGCTGCTGATCCATCTTCTTCCAGGCCTGGAACAGAAACAAACAGAAAGACCAACCCAAGTGCGATACTTCAAAATAGGTTAGCCAATCTCCCTCACCAACCCCTTAGCTCGGGTACCTTACCAGCGGTCTTGGTGAGTCAGCGCCTTGTATTATAGGCCTCCTTGGCCTCCAGTCGCTTGTCTGCATTTCTGTTCTCTTACGAACTGGGTCTGGTCCTCCTCGGTCCTCCTCCGATGCAGGTTCACCGCAGGTAAGGCCGGATCCCTCAGGTCTCGTATTCACTCAGCTTCCACCCAGCCAACAGGATATCCTCCTCAGCTAAACACACCTCTCCCGGCCACCACTGACGGAAGAGTCTGGAAACCAGCTGCTCCAAGACAGGAACCAACAAAACAAACTAAAACAACAACCAAAAAAAAAAAAAAAATTCAAAAAGTCCAACACTTTTTTTTTTTTTTTTTCAAAAACCCAAAGTTCCCAAAATGTCCAGCAGGAGGCGCACTATCCCACTTCTGACACCACTTGTGGCGCCGCCGTTGCCGCTTTACACAATGGCCCCGGTCAGCGCCCAGAACAGCCGACATCCTAAGTGCTTCCAATAGAGGTTGGAAGTCCTGCTGGTCACTCAATCATTCAGGAAACATCAAAGAGTCAGGAACCAAGATGTTCAAACAAAAATAAAGTCTTAATTTATTGACTTCACAAAACCTTGAACAGGTTTTAGTCCATTCATTCCATGAACCAAAAAAAACAAATAGGAACAAAAACTGGGTTGCAAAAACAAACACCCCACACTTCCCATTCAGGATCACAGGTAAGTAGTTCCTTAATTTGCCATAAATCAATACTAATATGTCTGCCTTAATAAGCAGGCAGAAATAAGGTAATGACACTTTCTTTGAAAAATGAAAGCCTTGCACCCAGGCCTTGATTGAAGCAGGCCTGGCCCCAACCAACTCAGCAGTAGTTGGTGGGAGAGGGGAGTAGCCGAATCCACTAATTTAAACTCTGTATTAAACAGAATGCCAAAATGGCCCTACAATCCCTCCCAAGGATCTTATGTGGATTCTCCCCACAATCTAACACCCCTTTGCACACAGTCCAAATTACTGGTTTCCCTTAATGTTCAAAGGCAACCACAAAACAAAATTATTCAGTAAAATAAACTGAGTTAAAGGTTTTCAACTTCAGGCACCTTGCAGTGAGCCCAGCACTGCTCACTGGCTTCACACAGGTGCTAACAGGTTCCAAAAACCAAACTAAAAGTTCAACAACTTAAGCACAACAAACACAGGCATTGCACTTAACTTTCCTCCATGGCACAAGGTTCTGTATCCATGCAAGAGTCCCCAAATTCCATGGACTCCGGTTCCGCTAACTGGTTGGCCTCAGAGACAGGGGCTGCTTCCAGCATTTCAACATCCAGGCAATGCTGAGGTTCAGGAGAGCTATCCTGACAACCTCCTTCCTGGGCTGACCCAGGGCAGACTGACTGCTTCCTCCTCAGTGCTGCCTCAAGAGCACTGAGGCCACCCGCCCTGTTCTCTGAGGGGGCAGGGCAACCTGAAGCTTCTGCCTAGGTTTCCTAGTGTTTCTCATAAAGCCCTGCAGCTGTGTGTTAGCTGAGCTAGTATAATCAGGCTGAGGCTGTCCCAGGCTGTTCCCCTCAGAATCCTCACCTCTCCAGGGTTCTGTAAACTGAGTTTCAAAGGGAAATGCAGAACTTTCCTTCTTCCTGGAGTCTAGCCTGTCACACTGGTTGGCTCTCTTTAAGGCTAGCCTAGGTTTAGGCAAAGCCTTCCCTGTCACAAGCCGAGCTTTAGGGCTAGGGTTGTGACATAGACCAGAGGGCCGCCGCGTGAGCGAACTGCTGGGCATGATGGACCACTGGTCTGACTCAGCAGTGGCAATTCTTATGTTCTTATGTTCACCCCCTCCTGCTCCCGAAGAGGAGCCTTTTCCTAAGGAGCAGGAGGGACCGGACACCCCTCCTGCTCCCAACAATTTAAAAGGTAGGCGGGGCGGGTGGGCCGGTCGTGGATGAGGCGGTGGGGCCGGTCGGGGTTAATTCAGGGGGGTGTCGGGCCGATCTCTCCTGCCTGTTCGCTTTGACTTTCCTGCTCTCTGCCGCCATTGCCCCGCAGTGCAGGCCCGCTTTAAAACCACGGGCTTGCACTGCAGGGAACGGTGGCAGAGAGCAGGAGAGTCTGGCGAGCAGGCAAGAAAGATCAGAGCAGGGCAAGTAGGAGAGGTCAGGGCCTGGGGGATGTGTGTGTGGAGGGGGCGGGTGCCAGGCATGGCCAGTGTGTGGGGCTAGTTTAGGCTCTCCTGCCTGCCCAGCTATTCCCTGATCTCTCTTCCCTGCTCGCCGGACTCTCCTGCTCTCTGCCGCCATTTCCCGCAGTGCAGGCCCGCATGGAGGAGGAGATGAACTGAGTTTCTGTTTAGGATTTCCTGTCTTTCTTTCTAGGACCCAGCTCTTGCAGTCAGGCCTCCTCCTCCTCCTCAGCCACAGATAGCCAAGCCAGTACCGCTGGTAAGAGTGCATGGCATAGACGGGAAATGGGATGAGGGTGGAGAGAGGGGTAATATTGCAGGAGGAGATGAGCTGACTTTCTGTTTTGGATTTCCTGTCTTTCTAGGACCCAGCTCTGCCAGCCAGGCCCCCTCCTGTGCGCAAGCCAGACGAGCCGGTACCACAGGTAACAGTGCATGGCATAGATGGGAGATGGGATGAGGGTGGAGACAGGGGTAACATTGAAGGAGGAACTTAGATGACTTTTTTTTCCTGTCTTTCTAGGACCCAGCTCTGCCAGCCAGGCCCCCTCCTCAACCACAGAAAGCCGTGCCACTAGGCCAGGTAAGAGTGCATGGCATAGATGGCAAATGAGATGAGGGTGGAGTGTTCGGCCAGACGTTGGTAGGGCAGGAGGCGTGGAATTGGCTAAAAAAGTGACAATGAGGTGAAAAGAGGTTTCTACAAGCCCAGCTGGAGTGGGAGCGAAGTGAGGCAGGGGGATGACATTGAGGGAGAAGATGATCTTACTGTGTGTCTTGGATCTCCTGTCTTTCTAGGAACCACCTCGGGGAGTCAGGCCCCTTCCTCACTGCCAGGCAGCCAAGCCTCTAGGCAGGGTATGGCATGGACGGGAGATGGGATTACATTACATTAGGGATTACTATTCCGCCATTACCTTGCGGTTCAAGGCGGATTACAAGTGGTTTGTCAGGACATTAGAAGTATTTAGGGAGTAGTTTATACATTTCTTTGAGTTGCTAAGGATTACATTTGAATTGCCATGGTATTAGAAGTACATATGGAGTAGTTGCAGGCAGTGTTCCCTCTAAGCTGCGCTGGCGTGCGCTGGCGCACAAAATATTACATCCAGCGCACAAGTTTCACGTCACAGCGCACGGCGGGCAGGGCGGTGAGAGGAGAATCGGGCGAGTTGGCTCATAACTTGCTGGCGCCCGATATTTTTAGCGCACAGCGAAAAAAATTTTGCTCACAACACCCGCCCGCTTAGAGGGAGCACTGGTTGCAGGTGATGCTTGGGACATTTCTGATTGAGTTAGTTCGTTTTTTGTGTTTTTTTAAATAGAAGGGTTATTATTTCTTTTTTGAAGGTTTTTTAGTCTGTGGTCGAGGTCAATAGGTTGTAGAGTTGGAGGTCGAGTTGTAGCTCAAGTGGCTAGGAGGTTTTCATACAGTTTTTTTTCTTTTGACGTTTTTGGTTGGAGGGTATGTGAATAGTGTATGGGTTCTCCTATGTCTGGTTGAGGTGGATTGAATTAGTCGATTGTTCCAATAAGCTGGGCTGTCTCCGTTTATTACTTTAAATAATAGGCAGTAAAATTTGAAATATACTCTTGCTTATATTGGGAGCCAATGTGAGTCGTGGTATGCCTCTGTGATATGGTCAAATTTCTTCAGTGAGTAGGGCAATCATAGCTATCAAATTACTAGATAAATCGCCGTACATGAAGAAGGACACGGTACTACTTGAAAGGGTCCAGAGAAGAGTGACTAAAATTGTTAAGGGAGTATTGAAGCTGCGTGTGGCTGCCGTAAAGTCATCTCTGACGCAACCGGAAATTGCATCAGAGACGACCTTTACGACAGCCATATGCAACTACAACACTTGGCTGCTGTAAGAAGGTAATTTAGACTCGCGGCCACAGGGCAGGGAGGTTTGTCAGACCAGGCCTGTTGTTGGTTGTTCGGGGGGGGGGGGGGGGAAAGCGCCACGAAGGTAAGGGGCAGGAAGGAAGAAAGGGAGGAAAGGTGGAGTGGAGAGGAAAAGACACTTAAGGGAAATGGGTAAAACAGAGGGGGGGAAGGACGCTGAAAGCACATGGGGAAGACGGGGAGGATAAGGACGCTGACAGGACATGGGGACATGGGGGAAGGACGCTGAAAGGACATGGGGAAGACAGAGGGGGAGAAGGACGCTGAAAGCACATGGGAAAGACAGAGGGGGGAGAAGGACGCTGAAAGGACATGGGGAAGGCAGAGGGGGAGAGAAGGACGCTGAAAGGACATGGGGAAGGCAGAGGGGGAGAGAAGGACGCTGAAAGGACATGGGGAAGACAGAGGGGGAGAGAAGGACGCTGACAGGACATGGGGAAGACGAGGGGGGGAAGGATGCTGAAAGGAAATGGGGAAGAGAGAGTGGGGAGAAGATGCTGAAGAGAAATGGGAAAGAGAGAGTGGGGAGAAGATGCTGAAAGGAAATGGGGAAGAGAGAGTGGGGAGAAGATGTTGTCAGAGAAGAAGACAGAGATGCTAGGCTATTGGGGGAGCGGAGGGAAGAAGATGGGTGCTAGACCAATTTGGAAGGGGGGAGAAAGGGAGAGGCACAGTAACAGAGCAAATGGAAGACGCAGAGAGAAGAGAGACAGTGGTTGGAAGGAATTGAATGAGAACATGAGGAAAGCAGAAACCATACAACAAAGGCAGAAAAAAAATTTATTTCTTTTTCTTTTTTTTTTGCTTCAGGATAAAGTAGTATATTCATTGTGTTGATAAAAATTTATAAACAAAGCCCTGCCAGCTGAACATCTCTTTCTCCAGTTCAGCAGCCAGAACTTTGATTTATAAGGAAGAAATAAGCTAAATATTGCAATACTGAGGCTTGTATGGATGCTGCGGGGACGGTGATGGGGCGGTGAATGGGATGGTGGTGACGGGGCGGTAAAGGATATGGTGCAGTGACAGGGATAGATTTTTTCCCTGTGCCATTCTCTAGTGCTCACGTCAAAAGCTTCCCTCTGACTCAGCTTCCTGTTTCCGCTTTTGACTGAGCACCGCGGCTGATCTGAAGTTCTGTTGATGCTAGGGGTAGAAGGAGGCCCGTTGCCGATCTTAAGTGTCATCGCAGGGGGGGGGGTTGCAGATCTTGTTGCCAAAATTGGAAAGGTGAGGAAGGGAGAAAGATGGGCCTGTGGTGGATGGAGAGATTGAGAGAGGGGGCAGATGATGGAAGTGGGGAGAAAGGGGAGAGAAAAGAGGAAAGATGATGGAAGTAGGGAGAAGGGGCAGATGATGGAAGTGGGGAGAGAGAAGAGGGCAGATGATGGGGGAAAAGGATTAAGTTAGGGAAATACTGGAGGGGGTGAGGGAAAGAGATGGCAAGCTGTAGGTGGACAGTAAAAAAGGAAATTGATGAGAGGGTAGTAATCTAGATGGATGCATAAAATAAATTGAAAAGGAAAATGAGGGAAGAAAGGGATTGCAGAAAAGAGGTGTGGGAGAGGGAAGGAGAGGAGAGAGATGCCAGACCAATGGGGGTGAAAGGAGAGATGGAAGGGGGAGGCATACAGTTTCTGGAAGGGGCATAGAAGAAGAGAAGATGCCATATAGGGAGGGGCAGAGAGATGGCAGACAGTGAACGAAAGGAAGAGAGTAACAAGAAGATGAGGAAAGCAGAAACCAGAGAAGACAAAGGTAGAACAAAAATTTTCTATTTATTTATTGCTTTAGGAGACATGTCATTGTTTCTGTGGTGTTGCATTTTATGCACAGTCCAGCTTCTTGCTGGTTCAATTTAACCTTTGTCTATGTATTTCTATTTTATCCACCCTTTTACAAAACTGTGGAGCGTTTTTAGCGCCAGCCGTGGTGGTAGCAGCTCTGATGCTCAGAATTCTATGAGCGTCAGAGCTGTTACCACCGTGGCTAAAATCCACACTACAGTTTTGTAAAAGAGGGCGGGGTTAGTTTGTGATGACATATTCCATATTAGGCGAAAGTGTTTTCTGTGTTCTGTGTGTTTGAAAGACATGGTTTTCTGTTAGGATTGACGGTTTAGGATTGATCTGTACTAGTCTGGCTTGTTTAGTTTTTCAATGGGTGTACTGATGTACTGCTCACTGCAATATGTAAGATGCTGCCTTTTCCTAGGTACTCATGTGGCTTGTTACTAAAAATCATGTTTTTCGTACAGATGGAGGGGAGGCAAAAAATGATGGGCCCCGGGTGTCACATATGCTAGGTACGCCACTGGTTCTTTGCTCTGCTTGTAGTAATAAGCGATCAATGTTACCACCTCTCCAGGTTTGTTGAAAAGTCCTGTAGATGAAAAATTTCAAATCCTTGGTGGTGTGTCCTAATTCAAGCCAATGTGTCACTAATGATGCTGATGTGACATTCCTTAAAATGCAACTTCTATGTTCAATAATGCGGGTTTTACTTTCCTTTTGGTTTTGCCCACGTACAAAAAATTGCATGGGCATTTTATAATGTAAATGACTTGTTCTGTATTACAGTCACTGTCAAAATTTAAGAATCTTTGTTTGCCTGTCCTGGGATGTATGAAGACCTGCATGTGCATGGATTGTTGACATACAGAGCACTTTCCACATGGGCAATGTCTGTGATATGCTGCTGGCATAGTTTTAATCTGTGGGAGTGTGGAAAGTACTAGTTTATCCCGCAGATTTCTATTCCTAGTGAATGCGACAATTGTCTTGATGGTCTTGAAGCATTTATGTAGAGACAGAATGTGCCAGTGTTCAAATATAATGTTGCGAATTTCTCTAGAATGGTAGGAAAACTGCATTGTACATACCGGCCTAGATTCTGTAAAGTGCATCTAACTTTCAGCGTGCTTTAGACGTCCAAATTAAGTGAATAATGAGCGATTTAAAAGCCTTAACAAGCATTAATTGGAACATAGACGAGGCTATGCGTCACTTAGATGTCCATAGCACACAGATGTGAAGTAGATGCAAGTTGAAGTACACGCGTCTAAATTTCTAGACTTGGGCGTGACAGGGGCGTGCTTAAGGGTGGGCTTTACACAGGCGTTACTTAGACATTGTATTGCGTCTAAATAGGGTAGAAAATGTAGACGAGTGAAAATCTGGTCTAAGTGTACTTTTTTCAACCTACTTTCAACTTTCCTAGCTAGATGCAGGTTAAGCGTGCAATCCGCTTCCGCGATGATATTTCCTAGAATGAGTTTGAATTTGTTTTCTTTTTGTTCTTTCTCCCTCCTAATAGATTTAATAAGCCACCATATCAGTAGAGCACATCAATTTAAACATATTGCATGGAAAACAGTACTTTTCTGCCCAAATAGTAATATAATTTGCTCATTACATCACCTCTGGTTTTCCTGCTTAAAAAGAACCCCCTTTTTTCTCAATAAACAGTGCTGCAATCAGCTCTTTCTTGAGAGCAAAGAAAGAACATAAAAAATATATAATTATTGCACACATTACTTCATTTATCAGCGCTTAAAAAAAGAAAAACCAGATACAGACCTTAACATTCATTTTCCCTCATTCCAAAATGGAGCTCTTCAGCTTCACAAAGCTGACCTCATTGAGAGATCTTCAAGCTGCACCTTCAAGGTAGTATGCCACAATTAAAAGATGCGCTCGGTGTTGAACTCACAACCTCTGTATGATTAGTATGGGATTTTAACCCATAGAGCTACATCAGCTTCTACTCAGGTGGATCTTACTGCCCTTTCATATCATACTTGACTGACTGCATATGTATGATCTGATTAGGAATGATATTACAGTTACTACAAAGAAAGCATTTCTGGCTCACCAGGTTAATGCGCCTTGGCCGTCTTAAGCACCCTGGTTCAAATCCCACCTTCACTAATTTTAACAGCTTCCTATTAGCTGTTATAAGAGGGTCTAGATAGGGGACTTTGGCATTTTTATGAGTGCATTTCCTTTTCCCGGCAAACATATTTTCTCCTTCCCATGGCTAGGACATCCTAAGCTGTCATGGGAAGAAACTTCTTCTCTGCCAGGAAGATGCCATTTGTGGTGCACCAGGTTAATGTGCCTTGTCCGTCTTCTCAAGCACCCCGGTTCAAATCTCACCCTCAGCATCCTAAAAGCTTCCTATTAGCTCTCAAAGGAGCATCTAACCTAATCTAATCTAATCCTTAGGTTTGTATACCGCATCATCTCCACATTCGTAGAGCTCGACGCGGTTTACAGTAGGAGAAATAGGAAGGAACTACAACAGAGGGTTAGAGGTAGAAGTGTGAAGAAAATTTAGAGGACTTGGGATGCCAAGATATAAGAGTTTCCTTGATTCCTAAGTTGGAGGGAGACTTACATTTTTTGAGAAAAGCCAGGTTTTCAGATGTTTGTGGAAAACTTGGAGATAGCTCAAGTTCCAAAGAGGGGAATATATAATAAATCTAATATAAAATATCTAATATAATAAAGCCCTAAGCGCACATGTGCACTCCCACCTGCGTGCTCCTGTTTTCCGTGCGCTGTAGGGCACCGCAGGTAGGAGTGCGCATGCGCGAGAATCCCCCGAGGTGGATGTCGGCCGTGGCGGCTGTCGGCGGCTGCAGGCCGCTGGAGGAGGACGAGGAGGAGCTGCGAGAGCCCCTCAGAGGCAGGAGGTGAGGAGAGAGAGACAAAGACAGATGGATGAGAAGGACAGAGGGGCTACTAGGGGGACCAGGAGAGATGGTAGGGGATAGGGAGAGATAGACTTCAGGGAGTGTGGAGGGGACATGAGAAAGAGATGGTCTTGTGGAAGGACAGAGGGGGACAGGAAAGGGAAAGATGGCAAAAGAGGTGAAACAGGGTCAGAGAGATGATAAAGGGTGTGAAAGGGGGAAAGGGGGAGATGGAAATGGTAGGACCACTACTGCTTTGGGGCATTGAGGGAGGAAAGGTTGGTACGTCAGGACTGCTGCTGCCACCTCGGGTAAGTAAAGACCCTGTCAGGAGGGCCAAAAGGGTACAAAGGAAATGGTGAAAGGTGAGGTGGTGGGACTGGGATCAGTGGGAGGCAGGGTCCGGGCATGATAGAGGCGGGGCATGGGTGGGGATAGAATCAGGGTCAGGGTATAGGTGGGTCTATTCTAGCACCCATTACTGTAACGAATGTAAAGGGCTAAAACACTAGTATATATATATATTGTGACAAACCTAATACCAGTATTAGTTTTGCCCCTATTAGGATCCGATGCAGAAGAGCTGACCAGATTGATTCTACCAACTTGAGGCTGACCTCTCTTGTTCATATGACCAGAGCAGGAATGAGGTGGAACAGAGGCAGGCAGACTGGCCACAGCAGCAGCGGTCTATAAAGTAGCTAGGAAAGCCAGTGAGAGATTGGCTGCACTTAGAAAACCTAGGCAGGAAAAACCTGCAGGGGAACCAAAGCACATCCCCCTCTACAGGCTGAAGGGGAATTGGCTCTGAGCTGTTCAAAAGCAGGCTGAAGCATACAGCAAGGGGAGGAGCGAGTGACCAGGAGGAGTCACTTCTGCAGCCCAAGGGAGGGCAAGAGCTGTGGAGCCAAGGAACAGACACAGAAGTTCCAGACTGGCCTATGCAGGAGGGGGAAGAAAGCCTCCCCACTTCAGACTTCCAGGAGCCTGACGGTGTGGAAGTAATAGAAGTACAGGATGCTAGCCCTATGATAGAGAGCCAGGCAGAGCTCATGGACACTGAATGAGAGTTTGTGAGTAGCTGGAAAACAGTTGGTGTGGTTTTTTTTTCTTCTTCTTTCTTTACAAGAAATGCCTGAAGAATTTGCTGCCTATCTTTAGGGTAGTTATTATTTTGGGTTTAAGAAAGATACTTACCTGAATGCTATCAACTGGGTTTAAACCTAAAGTAAAGTTTGGGGCTAAAAGAACCTGAGTACTGTATGAATAGATTTTTGGTTTGAGTTTTTGAAACCATACTGTGGCTACCGTTTGGTGGTGGCTAATCACCTAATCTCTCACAGCTGTACTACTCTACAGGAGGTAGCTGCAGAAGCAGTAGGCAGTTTGCAAGGCTGTCTGGGGCTTGCTGCCTCACTGAAATTCTACCGTTCACTGTGACAAGAGATTGTTATGAACTTTATCTGAATGCTGAACATTTATGTTTCCTACCTTTTTGCGATGAATAATGCTAAGAGGAAGTTTTGGGATTCTGTTTGAATATCACAAAAAAAAAATGCATTACTGAATCAGTGCCAGAACTTATGCAAACAACATGTATGGCATTTTTTGTGTTTATATTGGGGGTTTTTTTGTTTTGGGCAACTGAAGTTGTTTGTGTGAAATGTTACAGATATTTTTGAGTTGTTTTTCACCTGTTTGGACTACCAAGGTCACAAATAAATATATATTAATCTTGTTTGAAGAACCTGGTCTGAGTGGTGGTGCCTTTAAAGCCAGTACTTAACCTTTCTCTCCCAGGCTTAGGCAATTCCCTAGGGCTGACAGAAAGACCTGAAGAGACCCCTGGTTATAGGGGACACGCAAGAATATAAGTTTTATCACTGGTGAGCTCCGCTCTGAGGAGTGTTTGTGACAAGTTTGGTATCAGGAGTGCGGATCTGGTACCTCTTCAGGTGAAGTTTGGGAGTGCAAAGGTAGAAAATTTTTTTTTTACCTACTCCTTTTTTGTGGTTGCACATTTTGAACTGTTTTTCTTTTGGGATTCCTATTGCATCTTGCCTGTACTGGATGAAAACATTTGTTGGTTCATTGGAACCGGGATTACAAATTCACCGGAGCAGAAGCGGCTTAACACTTCAGCGCTGAGGAAGGATATCGGCTGCAGTGTCCTGAGTAAGGCGGCTGCAGGAAGTGCGGATAGCCGGCCAGGAGAGGAGGTCATCGTCCAGAGCTGGCAAGGAACCAGAGGGAGACCAGGAGGTCTCTGAAGAAGGGTGGTGCACCCTTTAATGAGCACACAGGCGCTGATTCATCAGTACCTCTGGAAAGCATACTAGACAGAGGGTCTGGTGAAGGCAGTTCGGGGGGGAAACTTAGTGTCTGGGTTTTGCACTTGGATTTGGTATTTGTGATTTCCCTACAGAACCAAGATGGATCCATCGCCATTAGCAGTGGTGGCTGGAGAACGACAGCAGCAGAATGAAGACCTTAAAAAAGTTCTCGAAGCTAGTCATGGTCTATGGCAGGCGAGCCAGGAGGCTAGTGAATGACATCACAGTGACTTTATGAGAGTCTTAGAGCAGCAGTCTAAGCTGATGTCGCAATTATTCAGTCCTGTGACTGGTGGACAAACACCTATGCCGGTACTGGGGACTGGTGGTACTCTACCCACGGTAGGACAAAACTCATTAAACTTATTGAATCTGAGTAAGATAACACCGGAGGATGCTCCAGATGACTTTTTAAACTCATTTGAAAGAGTTGCTGCTGCAGCAAGGTGGCCTCCAGAGCAATGGGCTTTTCGCCTTCTAACGTGTTTAGCTGGAGAAACCCTTGTGGCTTTTCAGACTATTGCTGCAGATAAAGCCAGTAATTATCCTGCGGTAAAAGCGCATATTCTGGATTTTCTGGGATATACTAGGGAGTATTATAGGCAAACATTTCGGACTATCCAGTTAAAGCTGAAAGAAAGACCTAAGGTGCTGCTACAGCGTCTAATTAAAGCTGCAGAGAGGTGGTTACAGCCTTTCTTAGCAGACCCCCAAGCTGTGTTTGCTGAGGTAGTCAGGGAACGATTCCTGGAAGCTATGCCCCAGAACATAAAGGGGTGGATCCAAAAACAGGGATGCCAGGATCTGACATAGACACTTACTGTGGCAGAAGCTTATTTAGATGCCCAGGGGCTCCCTGAGAAAATAGGCCCAACTTACAGACCCCAGACACAGTTTCAGAGGGACACTACACTTCCTACTCATAGTGGTACTAACATGTCACCCAGGAATCCTCCTAATCGTGTAAAGAAACCCTTTAATCCGGCTCCCATCTATTGTTTTAGGTGTGGGGGAAAAGGTCACCGACAGAGGGATTGTAGTGAAAGAAAAGATTTTACTGTAGCCTGTGGCCTGGAAAAGGATGAGGTACACTAGGGGGAGATAGCTGGTGGTAGTATTGGTAGGGGGCAAAGACATTGAAGCCTTGCTTGATACAGGGGCTGACCAATCAATGTTGGCCCATCGTTGCTGGAATATGATATTTCCTAAGGAAAAGGGGGATGATTTTGTTGGTAGGGTAAAGATCAAGTGTGTCCATGGGGATAGTAAACAATACCTGTTAAGACCTACCACTGTTAAATATAAGGATAGGGTGTATCGTACCTCCTTTGCAGTGGTGCCAGATTGGCAGGGGTTCTCTGAGGCAATGAAGGAAAGACAATGTTTAGTGAAAACGAGATCACAGGGACCCTCTAAACCTGAACCGGAAGGGGGGCTAGGGAGGATATTTCCCTTCACGGGAGAAGCCTTTCAGAGGTATAGACAAAACCAAGTGGGTAGGACCCGTGCCCAGAAAAGGAGACAACAACAAGGAAGAAGAAAGGCTATGAATCAGGCAGTAGAGGCTAAACAAGTCCCATGGCTCCCCAAGGAAGTTATGGATGCCTTCCCGAGTTTTAGGGAGGAACAGAAGACTGATCCTACCCTGAAAGAAGAATGGCAGTGGGTAGGAAATGGGTGTATAGCGGGTAAGGACTGGGTGGTGAGACAGGGTTTGTTATATAAAGAAGGCTCAGGTAACCTAGGAGGGGAAATAGAACAACAGCTGCTGATTCCTCAAGGGTTCAGAAAAATACTTACGATAGCCCATGATCACCCTCTGTCCGGACACAAGGGAGCAGAAGCCATATTTAGACAAATAGAGAGGCAATTTTTTGGGGCTGGATTAAGGCAGGCTGTTATAAATTTCTGTCGATCCTGTGCTACATGCCAGAAACTGTCACTGGCGAGGCCGGCCAGGGCACCTCTTATCCCTGTGCCAGTGGTAGAGGAGCCATTGAAGCAGTTAGCCATGGATATTGTGGGACCCTTAGAGAAAACACCCAGAGGGAATAATTTTATTTTGATAGTAATGGACATTGCTACATGGTTCCCTTGGGCCTTTCCTTTGAAGAAGGCCACATCTACTACCATTATGAAAGAACTATTAGGACTATTCTGCATGGTGGAGTTTCCCCGGGAGATTCTCACGGATCAAGGTAGTAATTTTTATCGTGAGATGAAAATGTTTTATGAAGGATTTGGCATCCGTCATATTAAAACGTCTGCCTACCACCCTCAAGCTAATGGGATGGTGGAACATTTTAATCAGGCAATTAAGCAGATGCTGAAGAAGGGTATGGAAGGAGACCCTAAGAATTGGGACATGTTCATTACGTTTACGCTCTTCGTGGTGCGTGAGAAGGTGCAGGATTCTTTGGGTCTTAGTCCTTATGAACTACTGTTTGGGAGACCACCTAGGGGTGTGTTGGATATGTTAAAAGAGAAATGGGTTTTTCCTGAGGAATCTGGGAGTAATGTAATCACATATTTAGCTCAGCTTAAGGAGAAGTGGCGGAGATCCCTTGAATTATAAAATTTGCAGACGATACCAAACTGTGCGGCAGAGTTAGGTCCAGGGAGGAATGTGAGGACCTGCAAAGGGACCTGGACAAGCTGGAAGACTGGGCAAACAAATGGCAAATGCGCTTTAACGTGGAAAAATGCAAGGTCATGCATATAGGGAAAAAGAACCCGTTGTTCAACTACAAATTGGGGGGGGCATTGTTGGGAGACAGCAGACTTGAGAGAGACTTGGGTGTACTGGTGGATGCATCACTGAAGCCATCTGCACAGTGCGCAGCAGCCTCGAAAAAAGCCAACAGGATGCTGGGCATCATAAAGAGGGGCATAACAACCAGGACGCGGGAAGTCATCATACCATTGTATCGAGTGATGGTGTGTCCACATCTGGAATACTGCGTTCAGTATTGGTCGCCGCACCTCAAGAAGGACATGGCGGTACTTGAGAGAGTCCAAAGGAGAGCAACGAAACTGGTAAGAGGGCTGGAACACTGCCCATACGCCGAGAGGTTGGATAGGCTGGGGCTCTTCTCTCTGGAAAAAAGGAGGCTCAGGGGAGATATGATAGAGACCTTCAAGATCATGAGGGGCATAGAGAGGGTGGATAGGGACAGATTCTTCAGACTGAGGGGGACAACAGGTACGAGGGGACATTCGGAGAAACTGAAGGGAGATAGGTTCAAAACAAATGCAAGGAAGTTTTTCTTCACCCAAAGGGTCGTGGACACTTGGAATGCGCTACCGGAGGAAGTGATCAGGCAGAGTACGGTATAGGGATTCAAACAGAGATTGGACGGATTCCTGAGGGATAAAGGGATCGTGGGATACTGAGAGAGGTGCTGGGATGTAACACAAGTATAGAAGCTAACCAGGTAATAAGTATAGAGAGCCAACCAGGTCGTGCATGTGCAAGACCGGAGGGCTAGGACTTTGATGGGAAGATAGGATTTCAATGAGGAACCAAGGTGGCAAGGGGGCCCCTTCTGGTGATTCAGACAGGTCGTGACCTGTTGGGCCGCCGCGGGAGCAGACTGCTGGGCAGGATGGACCTATGGTCTGACCCGGCGGAGACACTGCTTATGTTCTTATGTTCTTAATTGGGGAAAGAAAATTTGGAGTGGAGTCAGAAACAGCAAAAGACTTATTATGACAGAAGAGCAAGGAAATGTCAATTACAGATAGGAGACCAAGTCCTTATATTATTACCCACAGATCCCCACAAATTTTTGGCACAATGGAAGGGTCCGGCTACAATTGTAGAAAGGGTAGGTGAGGTGGACTATCGTGTTAAGGATGATAAAGGGAGACTGCTGACTTATCATTTCAACCTATTGAAACCATGGAAAGATCGGGAGGTATTGGCATTGGTAACACAACAAGGGCAGGAAGATGACCTAGGGCCTCAGGTTACAGACTTCGTGGCTGAGGGGCAAGTAAATGTTGGGACAGCCTTCACACAACTACAAGTCCATCAAGTGAGGGAAGTAGTCCGACAGTTTGATGATGTGTTCTCTGCTGTTCCAGGAAAAACGGGGTGGTTTCCCATGATATTGTAACAGTACCAGGGAAGGTGGTACGGGTACGCCCCTATAGACTGTCAGAGGAAAAGAAAGCACTGGTGGAGGAGTTAGTGCAAGAGATACTAACTTTGGGGGTTATAGAAGCCTCACAAAGCCAATGGTGTAGCCCTATCGTTATTGTACCTAAGGCTGATGGGACACCGCATTTTTGTATTGATTTTCGTCAGGTAAACGAGGTGTCTCAATTTGACACATTTCCAATGCCTAGAGTAGATGAATTACTGGACAGATTAGGGTCAGCCCAGTTTTTGACTACTTTTGACCTGACGAAAGGCTACTGGCAGATCCCGCTCACCGAGTCAGCTAGGCCTAAAACAGCATTTAGCACGCCACGGGGCCTATTCCAATTTAAGCGCATGCCATTTGGCTTTCTTGGGGCGGCGTCCACTTGTCAACACCTAGTCCGCAAAGTGCTAAGGGATCACCATGAATATGCGGACGCTTATATCAATGACGTAGTTATTCATTTGATTACATGGGAACAGCATTTGCAACACCTGGTGGCTGTCCTGGAAGCTCTGAGGGGGGCCGGCCTTACAATAAATCCTTAAAAGTGTTTTATTGGTCAACAAGAAGTAAAATACTTGGGATATAGTGTGGGAAAGGGACAGATAAAGCCTATAGTAGATAAGGTGCAGTGCATTCAGGAATATCCATCTCCTAACAACAAAAAAACAACTCAGGGCTTTCTTAGGGCTGGTAGGATACTACAGGAGGTTTATTCCTCACTTTTCGTCACAGGAAGGACCCTTGACTGACATGCTGAAGAAAGGGAGCCAAGAGACACTATGTTGGGACGATATGAGCAGGCAGGCTTTTCAAAGATTGAGGGCTAGTTTGTGTGAGAGGCTCGTGTTCAAAGCCATTGATTTTGACCAACCATTGATTTTACAAACTGATGCCTCAGGTACAGGCTTAGGAGCAGTCCTAAGTCAAGAAAGCCAAGGGTTAGAACATCCCATTTTGTACCTGAGTTGTAAGCTCCATCCAAATGAATGAAATTATGCGACGGTGGAGCAGGAGTGCTTAGCGGTGAAATGGGCTGTTCAAACTCTGGAACATTATTTACAGGACAGAGAGTTTATGCTGGTTATGGACC
This sequence comes from Geotrypetes seraphini, assembly GCF_902459505.1. NCBI lineage: Eukaryota > Metazoa > Chordata > Amphibia > Gymnophiona > Dermophiidae > Geotrypetes > Geotrypetes seraphini. The sequence continues at coordinate 397,241,094 of NC_047084.1, read as the reverse complement.
ACGCAGCCCTGAAATGGTTAAATGCCATGCGAAACAATAATGCTAGACTTACCCGATGGTATTTAGCCCTTCAGGCGTTCAAATTTAAGATGATGCATTGGCCAGGTAAACTTAACACCAATGTGGATATTTTGTCACGTATTTCAGAGAACAAGGGGACTCTACAGGGTACAAATGAGAGTCAGCCTTTAAGGGTGGGGAAATGTGACAAACCTAGCACCAGTACTAGCTTTGCCCCTATTAGGATCCGGTGCAGAAGAGCTGACCAGATTGATTCTAGGGAGCAACTTGAGGCTGACCTCTCTTGTTCATATGACCAGAGCAGGAATGAGATGGAACAGAGGCAGGCAGACTGGCCACAGCAGCATCCGGTCTATAATGTAGCTAGAAAAGCCAGTGAGAGATTGGCTGCACTTAGAAAACCTAGGCAGGAAAAACCTGCAGGGGAACCAAAGCCCGTCCCCCTCTACAGGCTGAAGGGGATTGGCTCTGACCTGTTCAAAAGCAGGCTGAAGCATACAGCAAGGGGAGGAGTGAGTGGCCAGGAGTCACTTCTGCAGCCCAAGGGAAGGCAAGAGCTGTGGAGCCAAGAAACAGACACTGAAGTTCCAGATTGGCCTATGCAGGAGGGAGAAGAAAGCCTCAGACTTCCAGGAGCCTGACGGTGTGGAAGTAATGGAAGTACAGGATGCTAGCCCTATGATAGAGAGCCAGGCAGAGCTCATGGACACTGAATGAGAGTTTGTGAGTAGCTGGAAAACAGTTGGTGTGGTTTTTTTTCTTCTTCTTTCTTTACAAGAAATGCCTGAAGAATTTGCTGCCTATCTTTAGGGTAGTTATTATTTTGGGTTTAAGAAAGATACTTAACCTGAATGCTATCAACTGGGTTTAAACCTAAAGTAAAGTTTGGGGCTAAAAGAACCTGAGTACTGTATGAATGGTTTTTTGGTTTGAGTTTTTGAAACCATACTGTGGCTACTGTTTGGTGGTGGCTAATCACCTAATCTAGAGAATGACACGGTGGCGGTTTACCCACGGCTACCGCGTTTAGCCACGGGTAACCCGCCAAAAACGGGGAATGAAAATTAGCAGCCTCTGCGGGGACGGGGACAAGGCCATCACCGGCCCGTGGAGCGGTGAATGGTCTTGTCACCGCAGTGAGGCATAAAGGATCATGTGGTCCCCGTAGCCCCCACCCGCACGCCGGCTCGATCGTTTAACCAGCTTCCTCTCTCCACCTCACCTTAGTTTGCCAGCTTTCTTTTTCGGTGACCGGAACGCTTTCAAAAGAGCCGCGCACGCGTGGCTGCTCAGTATTCAATCTTCTGCTCTGACCCAACCAGAAACAGGAAGTTGCAGCAGAGCAGAAGATTGAACTTTGAGCAGCCGCGCATGCGCGGCTCTTTGAAAGCATGCCGGTCGCTGAAAAAGAAAACCGGCAAACTAAGGAGAGCTGGAGAGCAGTAGCATACCAAGGGAGAGGGGGCGGGAGGGGTGAAAAAGGTAATGGCGCCAGGCCTTGGAGCACCGAGGCAGACCGCTTCTCCCCCCTCCTAGCCGAACCCCCGCTGACCCTCCTATCTCTCCCCCCCAAGTGAACCTTTCCGACCCTCCCAGCGAAAGCAGCAAACCTCCCTCCAGTAGCGTCGGCTTTCTCCTCCCTCTGCCGCATCACTGATGACGTCATCAGTGACGCGGCAGAGGGAGGAGAAAGCCGCGAAGGAGGTTTGCTGCTCTCGCTGGGAGGGTCGGAAAGGTTCACGGGGGGGAGATAGGAAGGTCAGCGGGGGTTCGGCTGGTAGGGGGGAGAAGCAGTCTGCCTCGGTGCTCCATTACCTTCTTCGGGCAGCAACAGTGTTTACAATTCACTGCTGTTGCCGGCTTCAGGCCTTCTTCTCTGCCAGGTCCTGCCTACTTCCTGTTTTCATGAAGACAGGACCCGACAGAGAGGAAGGCCTGAAGCGGGCAACAGCAGTGAATTGTGAATGCTGCTGCTGCCCGATGAAGTTCAGGACATCAGGACATCGGGGAAGGAGCAGGGAGAAATTGGCTGCTGGCTTGGGGGTGAGGGTAGGGAAAGAATCGTGGAAGTGGAGAAATTGGCACGATGGCTTTGTGGGGGCTAGGGGGAGAGAGAAAGAAAGGAAAAAATAAAGAGGGGGGCCAGGGGGAGAGAGAAAGAAAGGCAGAAATAAAGAGGGGTCAGGGGGAGAGAGAAAGAAAGGCAGAAAGAAAGAGGGGGACCAAGGGGAGAGAGAAAGAAAGGCAGAAATAAAGAGGGGGTCAAGGGGGAGAGAAAGAAAGGCAGAAAGAAAGAGGAGGGCCAGGGGGAGAGAAATAAAGAGGGAGGCCAGGGGAAGAGAGAAAGAAAGGCAGAAATAAAGAGGGGGGCCAGAGGGAGAGAGAAAGAAAGGCAGAAATAAAGAGGGGGTCAAGGGGGAGAGAAAGAAATGCAGAAAGAAAGAGGAGGGCCAGGGAAAGAGAGAAATAAAGAGGGAGGCCAGGGGGAGAGAGAAAGAAAGGCAGAAATAAAGAGGGGGCCAGGGGGAGAGAGAAAGAAAGGCAGAAATAAAGAGGGGAGCCAGGAGGGAGAGAGAAAGAAAGAGGGGGGCAGGAGAAGAAAGAAGAAGGACCAGAAGAAATCACCAGGAAAAATGATTTTATTTTCAACTTAGTGATCAAAATGTGTCCGTTTTGAGAATTTATATCTGCTGTCTATATTTTGCACTATGGCCCCCTTTTACTAAAATGCAATAGTGGTTTTTAGCGCAGGGAGCCTATGAGCGTCGAGAGCAGCGTGGGGCATTCAGCGCAGCTCCCTGCGCTAAAAACCGCTATCGCAGTTTAGTAAAAAGAGAGGGGGAATATTTGTCTATTTTTGTATAGTTGTTACTGAGGTGACATTGCATAAAGTCATCTGCCTTGACCTCTTTGAAAACCTGCAGAATATAAATGATAATTAACATTTTCTCTGCGTACAGCGTGCTTTGTGTTTTAAAAATTTTATTGTTGGTAGATCATTTTGACTTGGCCACAAAGGTAAGGGGGAGGGAGGGATGGGAGCTGCTGAAAGACATCTAGTAATCCTTGCAGGCTTGACTGTGCAGGGAATTATTTTTGTAAAATCATGTTTTGTTATGTGACTGGCATTATCTAGACTTTAATTTCTATGAATGAATAGAATGAAAATGATATAAAATTACTTGCTTGCGGGGACCGCGTGTTCCGGCTCACACAAGGAAGGAGGGGGTGAAAGGGAAAAAGTTTCTCTTCCTTGGAAATAGATTCTGAAGTGACCTCATCAAAGAAGACCAGCACCAAATGTACAAGAAATCCCTTAAACAATTTCAAAAGAGCCAAAAATAGAAAACTGCTACTGCTTTGAGACTCCATTATTGAAGGAATCAACTTGAAATCACAGAAGAGACAGGAAAAGGTTAAATGCCTCATGGAATCTTCAGGTACAAAACACAAACCAAATTGTGAATGAAATCAGAGCAGACAGTAAGAATTATAAAATTGATGTCATCCATCTGGAAAAAAAGGAGTACTAGAAATAATGCCTCAGCAATACAATTTTCAGAAGTTCTATTTGCTCATGGTAAGGGAGAAGAGAGACTGCTAGTGATGGTGGGGGGACTGATAGAAGATATGAAAGAAGGGTGGTAGAAAGGAACAGATGGTAAAGGAGGGAGGGAAGGGTGGTGGTGGAAAGGAATAGAACAGACATTGAAAGAGGGTAGAGAGGAACAGACCCTGAAAGGAAATGTGGAAGGCAGAGTGGGGAGAAGACGCTGGAAGGGAAGAAGACAGATGCCAGACTATGAGGGAGCGGAGGGAAGAAGATGGGTGCTAGACGGGGACAGTGACGGGGCGGTGAATGGGATGGCAGTGGCGGTGACGGGGCGGTGAAAGGGATGGCAGTGACGGTAACGGGGCGGTGAAGGGAACGGCGGTGACGGGGCGGTGCAGAGGATGGTGGACCGGGGACGGTGCAGTGACGGGGACAGATTTTTTCCCAGTGTCATTCTCTAACCTAATCTCCCACAGCTGTACTACTCTACAGGAGGTAGCTGCAGAAGCAGTAGGCTGTTTGCAAGGCTGTGCTGGGGCTTGCTGCCTCACTGAAATTCTACCGTTCACTGTGACAAGAGATGGTTATGAACTTTATCTGAATGCTGAACATTTATGTTTCCTACCTTTTTGCGATGAATAATGCTAAGAGGAAGTTTTGGGATTCTGTTTGAATATCACTAAAAAAATGCATTATTGAATCAGAGTGGCATTTTTTGTGTTTATATTGGGTTTTTTTTGTTTTGGGCAACTGAAGTTGTTTGTGTGAAATGCTACGGATATTTTTGAGTTGTTTTTCAGCTGTTTGGACCGCCAAGGTCACAAATAAATATATATTAATCTTGTTTGAAGAACCTGGTCTGAGTGGTGGTGCCTTTAAAGCCAGTACTTAACCTTTCTCTCCCAGGCCTAGACAATTCCCTAGGGCTGACAGAAAGACCTGAAGAGACCCCTGGTTATAGGGGACATGCCAGAGTATAAGTTTTTTCACTGTTGAGCTCCGCTCTGAGGAGTGTTTTTGACAAGTTATATATATATTTGGTGGACTTTGCTGTTTTTCAACAGCAGTTTTGCACTTTTATTTACATCTTGCCATGGCTAACATATCCTAAGCTGTAATGGGAGGAAACCTCTCCCCAGTCTAAAAGAAGCCTTTAGTGGCAGACCAGGTTAATGCTTGTCTGTCTTCTCAAGCACCCCGGTTCAAATCCCACTCTCACCTTCCCTCTTTTTCACAGCATCCTAACAGCTCTCATAAGAGGTGGACTTTGCTGTTTTTCATCAGCATTCTGCAGTTTGCAGGCACAGGTGCATCAGATACTTTCATTTGCTCTCAACTACAAGCCATTCTAGTAGGAATGTGTTTCTTTTTATGCAATATAGGCACAGGGCAACAGCTATAAGAGTTAACTAAAACTTCAGAGGGCTTGGACAGGTGTTGAAGGACGATACATGTGTTGAGATGGATCCTAGAGACATTAGTATTGGTAAATGCAGTTTGGCTTGAGAGTTTGGGGGGTGTTGGGGTGGGGGAGGGGGTTCAGGATGAGAGAGAACAGGCTGCTTTAAAAATTAGACAATGGCTGCAGAAAATAAAAGCTGAAGCAAAATATGTTTAAGCAAAGGCATAGCTAAACAGTTTGCAGGTTTCCTGGGTGAAAAATGAATATAAACTATTTGCTAACCTCACTCGAGACTTGAACCCCTGATGTATGGAAGATAAAAAGCAGTGCCTTAAGGCATAGAGCTATAGAGCCTCTACAGACTAAGCAGATAACAAATGGCTTTGTGTCAAAGCTTAGAGATGTGAAGGAAATGATTAAAAAGTCACTACAGGTGTATTTGGCAAAACGACATCCAAAGCACGTCCAATCAAATTTGAATATTTTTGGTGGGAAGTTCTAACGGTGCCTATGACATCAGACACTAATTAGGCGTGCTTAGTATATAGAGGGCTTTACTACAGCAATATTTGCCTTTTAAGACCCCCGTATGAGTTGGTGCTTGTGGTGTTCCATTTTCTCTATGATGAGACTTTGTGCTATGACCTCGCTGTTGTTCTTTGTACTACCTTCTGCCATTGCCACTTCCCCCCACCCTCATTATCTGTATTTGTTTTGTGTATGGATTTTTCTGGGTGTTGGTGTGAGGAATGGTTGAGAACTTTGCTTTTGTGTTAAGTGTGGAGGGGAATCAATTGTTAGGGAAAAGAAGGGGCCAGCCCAAGTTAGACACAGAGGCCCACCATACTCCCTGCTTTCATAATGTCATGGTCTGCCCCCCAATGTCTCCACCTCCATTTTCTATGTCAGCAGACTACACCAACAAGAAAGAGCAGAGGGGGCCCACAGCTACCAATTAACTCCAAGTGGAATGGATGTGAAGTTGTGTTTAAACATGGGAAAATTGTTATGGACCAAAGCGGCTACTGCACCAAATGGGATAGATATTAATGATTTTCTTAAGTTGAATGCAGGAGAGATATCTAGAAATGGCCAGACTTGAGGGAGGGGGAGTGACGGGGACCAGAAACAAAAGTTAGGAGACAGAGAGATATGCTGGACAGTGGTCTGGAATGAGAGAAGATAAAAGGGAGAGATGGTGGATGTCATAGAGGTAAGGAGAGATCTGGGATGGGAGGGCATTTGAGAAGAGAAAGGGTGAAAACCTGACACTGGGGATGATAGAAGGTTAGGGAGAAATGCTCGGTTTTGAGGTGGAAAGGAAAGATGCCATGTAGATTCCAACTCCCCCTTCTCATTAGTCTGCATCAAGGAGAAGAACAGAAAAGAGAGGGACAGATGTTGATGCATGGGGGAGCTAGGTTGTGAAAGGTGGGATAAGAACATTGTAAGGGATAGCCCTAATGAGTATTCATGAGAGACTAGCATCTAATGGAGGTGTCAGGCATCAAATCAGCCTAGCTTTCGCTACCATTCAGCATTTTTAGTTGGCATTACTTATGTCAGCGAGGCCTATTGGAAAATTATATCAATCTGACTCTGGCATGGGAATGCAGATAGACCCTGAGGACAGGGAAACTGTGTTAAGTATCCCTGATATGTTTTAAGTAGCTCTGATTGAATCATGACTAGCTAAAAAGTGTTAATGTCTGATTAAGAGGGTGCTTAGGACAATGGCCTGCTTGAATGGGACAAAGAAGCCAGAGACTAATCCCATCACCATGCTTGCAAGTATCACACCCTCCTTAGCAATTAAATTAACCATTGTTTCAAACAGTTTACAAATTCTAAACAGAAAGATACTGGGAGATACAATAATTTCTTTATTCAGAATAAGATTCCAAGGTATAAAAGCCTCCTCTCTGCAACACACATCTATCTCTCTCTTTCTATGGAGCTATCAATCTATCTATCAATCTGTGGAGGAGAGGGGTCTCAACTCTCCCTCTCTTTCTCTGTCTATCCTTCCCTTTATCTATGGAACACGAAGCTTAGACCATCCCCCTTTTCTCTCCCTCTCTGCCTTTCCCTGAAACTTCACGCTTCCTTCTGGACTCAGTAAGGCAGGGAAACTGCGTTGCTCTCTATTTAATTGTAATGCTTAATTGTAATGCTTATAAATACTGCCTTTCTTTTCCCCTATTTATATAATATATTCCTTATGCAAAACTGATATTTTGGGGGCTTTGTCTCGGTCCTTCCTGATGACTTGGGTAAGTATAATTCAATTTTTTTTATGTATAAGAGTGAGATAGAATCAAAAGCCCTTGGGAAACCCTTAGATTGATTATACATTAGACTGGATGACACACTGTTGAAAAGTTCCAGTAATATTGTGGGGTTTTATACTTGGTGAGATTTTATTTCTATTTTTGATTGATAGACAGAGTGAGATAGAAATCAAAAGTCCTTTTGGAACCCTTAAATTGTTTTAGACTGGATGACACAATTGTGAAAAGTTTCAGTAATATTTTGGGTTTTATATTTGGTGAGATTTTACTATCAAAAGTCTTTGTAGTTTACCTGTGCCAGTTTGCATTGTATGATTTGCTATTATATGCTTGCTAGGGTGTTGCATGTAAGAATATTTGAGCTGCTCTGAAGAAAAGCAGGGTTCAAAGTGAAAACAGTCACTCAATTAAAACACGCCACATCTGTACTAATAACTTTTACTTTTTTACCTTGTGCTTTTTATTCTATTTCTTGTCAGTCTCTGCCCTGGTGAAAGGCCCAGTGCCCACTGAACTGGAACTGGCAGCTGACACCTCTGCTCTTATATATTTTATCCTGCTAAACTTCTGCCTGTAAATTTCAGGTAGTAACCAGTGGGGGCAAGTGTAGGCATAAATGTATTATTTATGCCAATGACTCTTGCCTAACATGCTTTACCTCGATTTTCTACCTATTAACTAAAGTCTCCCTCCTTCATAAGTGGGAGCATTTCAATCTCAAAGGCTACACACAGACAGGGACATTTAGAAACCCATTCTCTCTCATGAAATATATGAGCAAGGCCCACGAACCAAGGCAGACTTTTGCAGCCTCAAATATGAACCCTTTTGATGTTCAAGAACTCACAGATATTGTACACAAATATTTTGACAAGAAAGGGGGTCCATATGAGGGTAATTTTCCAGAACACACATGGCACGATATTCAGAAACAAATGGTTTCTCATTCTCAGGAGTTTAGAAAGAAAACAGATAAAAGAAAATGCCTTTTCATTCAAGGCCTCTGTAGAGGACTTATTAGCATAAGACAAGAAAATACTGACTTGAATACTCAGTGCCATCAGCTGTCCAAAGACTTAGTTGAGGCACAAATTAATATATCCATGCTAAGAACCCAAATTGTTCAAGCCACAAATTCCTTTTTAACTGTAAATGAACAATTAGAAGAGGCCAAGGCAGAATTAAAGTATTTAAAGTCAAAATGTGCCTCATAGGGACAGGCTAATGCTGTCTCCTCACAGAATCTGCCGTCTGCACCTGTGCCACCATCACCATATAATCCATGTAGTCAGTTTATTGAGAAACAGAACACTGTTTTTGTAGCAGGCCAGCGAAAAGGTAAACTAGCTACAGATGTAGAACAGGAAGAAGAACCGACAAACGAAAGTGAGGAAAATTCATTACCAGGCCAGAGCAATACCTATAGTACCCCTATAAGTGACACAGCTCCAGTAACTGTAGTGCTGCAGGGACATATGAAGGACAGTGACATTGAAAGAATAGTGGAGAAAGTGGGCCCTATGCCTTTTAACATAAATGAATGGTGCAAATGGGCTACTGACATACTGATTCACTGTGGTCTAGAGAAATACAAAAGGAACAATGCAGATTTTGTTAAGCTTATGCACCTAGCCCTGGGTCCACATTATTATAAATTTGGATCTCTTGTTCATCCATACCAATTTGTAAAGATGGGCATCGAACAACTATTTCACTGCACCTCTTTGCAAGTACTTAGAACTCTTTCACCCCTGCCAAGTGAAACACTAGAGCAGTTTGCATATAGAGTGTGGGTAATACATGCTGTACTTAAAGAGAATGAACACTGGCCCATTTCCTCAGATTATGGTCAGAGAGAACATAAAGAATTCCTATTAGAATTATTATCTCCCGAGATTACTAAACACCTTCTGTTCTCGGAGGACCCTAAAACTACACCTTTTGACACTTTACTGCTCAGGATTGGGTCTGTGTAGAAGACCCAGCCAGCTCAAATTATTTCAGTCTCAGAAGCTAGAAGGTGGCGTGCTGAGGGAATACCCCAATACAACAACACACCACACACAGGAAATAGAGGGCATGTCAGAGGTAGTTACAGAAATGCCTCCACTTACATTCCTTTCCATGAGCTCAGAGCACAGACAGAAGCATTAGAAAAAGAGAAGATGAAATGGGAACAGGATCGGCACATAATGCAGATAGAATTGGACAGGGTAAAAAGTGATTTGACAGCTAGGAACAACAGTGCTAGTCCATAGGGATGTCCTGACTCTCTGTGTCCAAATGCCAAGGTGACTCAGGCCTTCACAGCCCAGCTAGACTCCTTTCACTTACCTGTGGACTCACTTTTGGAGATGCAGGATAAGGGAAAGAAGTCAGACTCAGAATTCAGCTTGAGGTATGTGGCACCTTTGATTTTGGACACATGTGGCTGCCCCAATGTTAATACTACCATAGTGGGTCAGGATAAATTAATTTTGATTGATACAGGGGCTGGAATCAGTTTTACAGATAGAGCGCCTCCTACTGGAGATCAGGAAAATATGAAAATTTGTGAGATTCGGGGTCTAAATGACAAAGCTTCAAAGTGTGTGTCTATCCCACAAAAGGAACAAATGAAAGACATTGTAGAAACTACTGCCAGCATGAGTGAGAATACAGGCAAAGAAATTGTTGAGGTGACTGGTTTTGCATTGGGTACAGGAATTCTAAATGCTTCTAAACCTTTGGTTCATGAGGTTATTCCTGTGCAGTTAGCCACACAATGTTGTCTGCCAGTGCAGAAGCATGATCATAGTGTAACTCACTCAGAGGCTGCAGATGTTTCAGTTTGGGCACAAGATTGTGGGAAAAGGTACACAGAAATTTTGTTTGAGGGCAAAGATCCTGAACCACAAACACAGCATCGAGTACTTCCTCCAGCAACAGAACTGGTGCCTAAGATGGAGGAGAGGGGTCTGAGTGGACCTATCTCTTTAGCATGTGGCTCTCCAGCTTGGTCATTTGCTAATCCAGAGGGCTCTGTTAGGCTCCCTATACACTCTCAGGCCCTAACTAAGATTTCAAAGCCTGTAGCACAAGGGGAAGCCTCTTGCTCTGACATTACTGTGAAATTTAACCCTAGATGTGCATTTTTCTCTGTCCTAGACATGACTAATGATTTTCGGAATTTGCCCCTTGCCTCTGAATGCCAGGACACGACAGTGCAGACAAAAGAAGACAAATCTAGCCTGCACCTGACTTCTGCACCGCAGTGCCCACTCCTCCGAGTGCAGTGGGACCCAGGTGACAGACAAGTGGTCCTGGTCGGCCTGAATGGAACATGGACAAAGTTTGCTCTAAGTGACCTTGAGGTTGCTGCTAATTTGAAATGTTTTTTTTTCTTTTTCTTAGCAGCAGTTCGGATATATATTCATAGCCATCCCAGACCAGTTTTGGCACAAAGATATTTCTAATGTTTTCCAAGGTTCCTCTTTATCACTGCAGAGATAGAGACGTTCCAAAAAAGATATTAGCTTTGTGCCTTTTCTGAATATGAGATGGTTATGATATGCATTATTTCTACTACTCAGGTGTTCATCTTTGCTGTGTTTTTCTATAACAATGTGTTTATTTGCAGAGTTAAATTCAGCCCTGAACACTTGACAGATGGACGCCTAAAAATTTGTGTTTTATGTTGTCTGTGCCATGTGGTCTGTCTTATGTCTATTTGTTTTAGTTTAGGGGGTACCCCAGGATACATAACATTGGCCATTTCTAGAGCTCTTTTCCCCATTTTTTTTTTAACTAGCCCAATTGAGCAATGTTCTTTTTACCTATTGTTTCATATCCTAAATGTAGCTTAGTTAGGGTTATATTATATTTTTAAGTAAAGGTTTCACTTTTTATACCGTGTTTATTCTATGCTCCTCACTAGATTCAGTACACATTTCTGATATAATTTTTTTTTTTTATATATACATTCAGTACAGAATTATGGTCTCTCTTAAGTGCCATAATAGTTATATGCGCAATGATACCACCTTATGTATATGCAGTCTGGATAGTTGTTTAAAGAATAGAATCTTACAATGGTGTTTAAGACGCCTCAGCCCCACCACTCCACCGCAAAAAGAATTTTTATCTCGCGGGAAGCATAGTGTGGTGCTTCATCATTGGCTGTCTATACGTATTATATTATTATTACTAATGTTTAATTTACTTTAGCCTTGTGTGTTTTCCTACAGTGCTTCCGCTTTTAACTGTGCTGATAGATAATAGTTCAAAATATGAGTAGTACTTATCTCAGCCAAACCAAGGGAGCCAGACCCGACATGTTTCGCACGTAAATTGTGCTTTTTCAAGGGTCTCCCGAGGTTGCCGCCGTCATCTGACTCCAGAAACTTAGTGAGTAAAAGTTTCTGGAGTCGGATGACGGCGGCAACCTCGGGAGAACCTTGAAAAAGCACAATTTACGTGCGAAACATGTCGGGTCTGGCTCCCTTGGTTTGGCTGAGATAAGTACTACTCATATTTTGAACTATTATCTATCAGCACAGTTAAAAGCGGAAGCACTGTAGGAAAACACACAAGGCTAAAGTAAATTAAACATTAGTAATAATAATATAATACGTATAGACAGCCAATGATGAAGCACCACACTATGCTTCCCGCGAGATAAAAATTCTTTTTGCGGTGGAGTGGTGGGGCTGAGGCGTCTTAAACACCATTGTAAGATTCTATTCTTTAAACAACTATCCAGACTGCATATACATAAGGTGGTATCATTGCTCATTTAAGAGGCTGGATTAACACAAATAAATACTAGTGGCCATCACAATAGTGGGATAATAGTTATATGCAGCACATAAAAACATATCTTTTTGGAATGTCTGATTAAGAACCTTAAGTACCTGAATATTGTCTGTCTTTTGCCATAACTATACCAAGTAAATGCATTAATTTTGTTACATGTTGCCACATTCAGTACAGGCAACCTGGTCTCTCTCTCTCTCTCTCTCTACATTCAGTACAGGCAACATGGTTTCTCTCTCGTTTTCTATCTCTTATTTGGATCACACTGGAGTACAGCTGCTGAATGATATCAGGACTCTTTTCAAATCCCTCCCTGTATGCACAGACATCATTTCATCTCAAGGGTGAATACCACTAATTTCCAGTGACTGACAGATTCTGTGCAAACATCAGATCCTGTGCAAACATCATTTCACCCCAAGTGTGCATCTCACCAGTTTAAAGAGACTGCCGGTTCCTGCTGGACTAATTCATCTTCCTGCACCCTGACTGCAAAGACTTTTACACACATGCTGTACACAATGTTTCCTGTTCATCGGATATAGCCACCTTCCTAAGAACGCTTTGCTGTACAATTCCACCTATTTAACCTATTCTATGGACATTCCAGACTTTATTTCATATGCTGTACATCCACTACCTTTTGGTATGGGCAACGAGACATTTCAAAAGCTGCTGATTTTTACTGAACTCCATACTTACATGGAACAACTTAAGAAAACCTCCAAAGAAGTGAATCATACTATCACTTTTGAAAATGGACAGATTGCACAAACTGTAGAAAATTTGCTACGAGACGCTCATGTCTCAGTTTGGGAACTTTTCTTTGGGTATTCGCCCACTGCAAACCACGTATTTAATGTTTTAATTCACCCTATCATTATCTTAATTATTGTACAAATTTTGCTATGTATTATTATGATTTACCTTTCCTGTAAAGTGAAACACGTGTACTTTTCTTTATCTCACAAGCTTCCTTCTAACTTTTAAGGCAGTTATACATGTATTTCCAGTATCTTCTCTGACACTTGCTAATTTGGTTCTAATTTGGTTTTAATTTGGCATGGCCTATTGCATTACCATTACCAGGGTCAGATATAATATTATCCCATATCCCATACTTGCATACTCTCTCATGACATCTTGGTACCTTTATACCTGAACCTCCTGAAAAAGCTTCCTGCATCCCTTATGCACCGTTCATTCGCTCAACGACGGGTAAGATATAAGCATATTGGGATCCCCGCCCAGATGATGGCCTATACAACCTAAGACAGAGGTTTGAACTCATAATGGGAATTGTTTATCTTCATAGCTTGGAGATTCTGCAGCAAAGGGGACGTGCGACTATAATGTTGGAGGTAAAAGAAGCATCTGCTAATTGCAGATTGACTGTTTAAAGAAGGGTACCACAAGCTTGCCCTCATTTCAAAGAATAAAAATAAAAATAAAAAAAATATGGGCGATGTCAGCCTAGCTATCGCTACCATTCAGCATTTTTAGTTGGCATTACTTATGTCAGCGAGGCCTATTGGAAAATTATATCAATCTGACTCTGGCATGGGAATGCAGATAGACCCTGAGGACAGGGAAACTGTGTTAAGTATCCCTGATATGTTTTAAGTAGCTCTGATTGAATCATGACTAGCTAAAAAGTGTTAATGTCTGATTAAGAGGGTGCTTAGGACAATGGCCTGCTTGAATGGGACAAAGAAGCCAGAGACTAATCCCATCACCATGCTTGCAAGTATCACACCCTCCTTAGCAATTAAATTAACCATTGTTTCAAACAGTTTACAAATTCTAAACAGAAAGATACTGGGAGATACAATAATTTCTTTATTCAGAATAAGATTCCAAGGTATAAAAGCCTCCTCTCTGCAACACACATCTATCTCTCTCTTTCTATGGAGCTATCAATCTATCTATCAATCTGTGGAGGAGAGGGGTCTCAACTCTCCCTCTCTTTCTCTGTCTATCCTTCCCTTTATCTATGGAACACGAAGCTTAGACCATCCCCCTTTTCTCTCCATCTCTGCCTTTCCCTGAAACTTCACGCTTCCTTCTGGACTCAGTAAGGCAGGGAAACTGCGTTGCTCTCTATTTAATTGTAATGCTTAATTGTAATGCTTCAGAATATTGCTTTTCTGTAAGACTATTTCTATAATATATTCTTTTGCAATCACCTCTGGCTGGTGAGTCATCTGTGAGGGAACTGAACCTGGGACCTGGCGTTGGTCAGTGCGCATTTCACTTAACCCCTACCACCATACATTGGGGGGGGGGGCTACTAACAAAACTGACACCATGCATATCCATTAGGGCTATCCTCAAAACCTAATTGGCCTGGTAATCATTCATGACAGGGTTGGGAACCACTTCTGTAAAGCATATGAAACAGCAATGTAGCTCAGTGAAGCACCTAATGAATAAAATCTATTCAGAAACACACACTGCCAGCTATGTTTAATTTATTTGATTGATTTTATTGTAAAAATTTCATTGGCTTGCCATTGCACATTCAAAATTGCATAATACATGGTGCAAATAGAGGGCAGAGTTTCCACCTTTGTAAAGTGGGGCAAATGTCCAGGGTGCAAATAGAGGGCAGAGTTTCCACCTCTGTGAAGTGAGGCAAATGTACAGGGTGCAAATAGAGGGCAGAGTTTCCACCTCTGTGAAGTGAGGCAAATGTCCAGGGTACAAATAGAGGGCAGAGTTTCCACCAGGGTCAAATAGATGGCAGAGTTTCAGCGGCTTGCAATTGGAGTGGTGAATGAAGGTGGCAACATGGCTCCTAGGATATTGTATCCCCTGGATTGTTGCGGATCCTTGGTGGGTTGTATAATAGTTACTATCTAACTATGATGCCCTCTATAGGAGTTGAAGCTGATGAGGATTGGCACTCAGGCCAGGAGGCTATCTGGATGAAAATCTGCAGTGACTGAACTGTAATATAGAGGCTGTGGTGTGCATATGTGGAGGAGGTCCAGCGGAGCCACAGGGTCCATGTGGCATGACTGCCCTGGGAGTGTGTTAAAAGGACATAGTGGGTTCTAATGGGGTCCCTTTCCCTTTCCCTGGCCATGGCCCTGACCCCCGGCATGGGTGGCAGATGTGGTCGGGGGAATCCTGCCTGGTGGGGGCCTGGCTGGAGTTGGGCTGGGAGATGGCTTGAGCTCCAGGATCCCCAGGGGAGTGAGTCTGAGTTAAGAGCTGGGTGAGAAGGTCTCTGAGAATGCCTCACATATCCTCCAGAGCACGGCGTATGCCAGCCTGCTCTGCTACTAGGGAGGCCAAGTGCTGGTTTGTGATTTGGGCATCGCAGGCAAGGACATGTGTGGATTCTTTAATCTCAGCCACCTCCCTAATGAACAAGCCCTGTCTATGGTGGATGTTGCTCCCAGCCTCCACCATTAGATGGGCTTGCTCATCAGGGGGGCCTCCAGCTCATCACCCTGATGGAAATCCTCCTCCCCCAGGGCTTCGACCTCAACCACCTCTTCGTCACCCTCCAACACTTCCCCCTCCTCTGCTGCCCTGTTCTCATTGAGGGATGGAAGGGGGGAGTGCTGCTGGTGCAGTTTGAGGAGGAGAGGCAGCACAGGATGGTCTTAGATCTTCCTCCTCCTCCTCTTCTTGTTCTTCTTCCTCTTCCCCTCCATCCCTAGCAGCAGCAGAAGGAGGATGGAGGGGAAGAGGAAGAAGAACAAGAAGAGGAGACAAGAAATACAAAAAGACAAGAAAATACACATTGGTATCAGTTGAAAGGGGTTACATCTGAGAACATCATTTGAATTGCATCACAGGTCACATAAGCACATAAGCAATGCCTCTGCTGGGTCATACCAGAGGTCCATCACGCCCAGCAGTCCGCTCACGCGGCGGCCCATCAGGTCTAGGACCTGTATAGTAATCCTCTATCTATATCTCTCTATCCTCTTTTCCTTCAGGAAATCATCTAATCCTTTCTTGAACCCAATACTGTACTCTGACCTATCACACCCTCCGGAAGTGCATTCCAGATGTCCACCACCCTTTGGGTGAAGAAGAACTTCCTAGCATTGGTTCTGAATCTGGCCCCTCTTAATTTTTCCGAATGCCTTCTCATTCTTGTAGTTGTCGAAAGTATGAAGAATCTGTCCTCCACTTTTTCTATGCCCTTCATGATCTTGTAAGTCTCTATCATGTCCCCTCTAAGCCTCCGCTTCTCCAGGGAAAAGAGCCCAAGTCTCTCTAATCTTTCAGCATATGAAAGGTTTTCCATACTTTTTATCAATCTCATCGCTCTTTTCTGTACCCTCTCGAGTATTGCCATATCCTTCTTAAGGTACGGCGACCAATATTGGACGCAGTACTCCAGATGCGGGCGCACCATCACCCGATACAACAGCAGGATAACTTCCTTCATTCTGGTTGTAATACCTTTCTTGATAATGCCTAGCATTCTATTTGACTTCTTAGAGGCCGCTGCGCACAGTGCCGACAGCGTCATTGTTTTGTCCACCAGTACCCCTAAGTCCTTCTCTAAGCTACTTTCACCCATTACCAGCCCTCCCATCGTATAGCTGTGCATCGGGTTTCTGTTTCCTACATGCAAGACTTTACATTTCTCTACATTAAAGTTCATCTGCCATTTATTTGCCCACTCTCCCAGTTTGTTCAGGTCCCTTTGAAAATCTTTGCAATCCTCTTTAGTCCTAACTCCACTAAATAGTTTGGTGTCGTCTGTGAATTTTATAACTTCGCACTTCGTCCCTGTTTCTAGATCATTTATAAATACATTGAACAGCAGTGGCCCGAGTACCGACCCCTGCGGGACACCACTCATGACCCTCTTCCAGTCCGAGTAGTGGCCCTTCACTTCTACCCTTTGCTTTCTACCCGCCAACCAATTTTTGATCCATCTATGTACATCTTCTTCCACCCCATGGTTCTTTAGTTTCCGTAGTAGGCGTTCTTGGGGTACCTTGCCAAAGGCTTTTTGGAAATCCAAGTATACGATGTCTATGAGATCCCCTTTGTTCATTTGTTTGTTAATTCCTTGGAAGAAGTGCAATACTGTACATCTTTGCATCTGGTCATTTACAAGGTATCATACAAGCTAAGAGATGGAACATAGGCTACTTATTCCACATGTTAGGCTGGCAAGAGTATCAATATAGGCAATGGCTTCTATGTAAAGTGTTTGTACCTTGGCGCCCCTGGGAAGTATCAATGCCTCCCACAACAGGTGCTGTTCCAGGACCCACTATGTCCATCACCTCACTCTCCAGGACAGTCAGTTGGAGGTCGCCGCAAGGACCCTGCGCATTGATGAGTTCTTGCTTCCGCCGGATCTCTCTCCGCAGGGCACTCCACTGTTTTTTCAGAGCCTCTATATCATGGCCCTGATAGTGAATTGCATCCATGTCACTGCAGATTCTCTTCCAGATAGCCTGCTGGCCTTCTGTGCCAATCCTATCAGCTTCCCTCCCAAAGAGGGCATAATAGTTGGTGCTGACTTCAGCCACAAGAATCCGCAACTCTCCAGACAGAAAATTTGATTTCCTTTTCAGAGCCTTGTTGCAAAGTGCAGCCAGCTTTACAAGCTACTTATAGAGAACACTTTCAGACATTCCCATAGGACACCCAATGAGGTGTGCTGGGCGTGGTTAGTAGGCAGAAAAAATGGGGCAGAACACACGGTGCCCAATTGGCATCGATACTGCTTGCCGCCAATACCTGAACACGGGTGATGTCAGATGCCACATAGGCGCGTCTGGGTATAAGAAGGTCCAGCTGAGTAGGGTTTTTCCTTTCTATTCCTCCTATTCTGTCCTATTGCTTATACTGACTTTTGAGACCTTATTCTTTCTCATAGTCTTTTAACCTTTTCTTTCCTATATCTGCCCCCAACTCTCTCTATTCCACAGGGCCATTAGCAGCTCTAGTAATTTGTAATAAATGGTTTTTTCTCTTTTCTAGAAGTCAGTAGCGTACCTAGTGGGGGGCGGGGGGGGGTACGCCCCGGGTGCACGCCCAAGGGGGTGCACAGGAGAGAGCTGGACTGGGGACCTGCGGGGTTAAATATAACTTGAACCTCGAGGCTCGTCTTCTGCTCCTACTGCCCTGCCGCTCACATATAGCCAATCAGAAGTCTTCCCCGATGTCAGCGCTGACGGAGGGAGGGCTTAAGCAAAGCCTGCCCTCCGTCAGCACTGACGTCGGGGAAGACTTCCGGTCGGCTTTGTGTGCGCGCGGCTCGAGCTCTATTTTGCTGAGAAAGTTGCTAAGATGGGCTGGGAGGCACACGCGGAACACAAAAGGGGGGAGGGAGTGTGTTTTAGACACAAGACATGAACTTGGGAGAGAGGAAGGGAGGGAAAGAGATGCTGAGGTGGGGAGGGAATGCAATTTTGGATACAGAAGGTATGGACTTGGGAGAGAGGAAGGGAGGGAAAGAGATGCTGAGGTGGGGGAGAGAATGTGTTTTTGGACACAGAAGGCATGGACTTGGGAGAGAGGAAGGGAGGGAAAGAGATGCTGAGATGGGAGAGGGAATGTGTTTTTGGACACAGAAGGCATGGACTTGGGAGAGAGGAAGGGAGGGAAAGAGATGCTGAGGTGGGGGAGGGAATGTGTTTTTGGACACAGAAGGCATGGACTTGGGAGAGAGATAGGGAGGGAAAGAGATGCTGAGGTGGGGGAGGGAATGTGTTTTTGGACACAGAAGGCATGGACTTGGGAGAGAGGAAGGGAGGGAAAGAGATGGTTGTGTACATGGTGAATAGAAGAAAGGAGAATTTTTGGTCATAGGGAGGGAGTGAGGTACAGACAGTGGCATACCAAGGTAGGGGTGGGGTGGGGTGATCCGCCCCGGGTTTACGCCCAAGAGGATGCACAGCTGGCCACCCTCCAGTGTTCTCCCTAGGCCGGCAAACTGCGTCTCTTTAGCCACTTGAGTGCCACCGCCGCCATCGGAAACAGGCCGGCGCCGAGTTCTCCCTGCTTTTCCCTGTGGGGCCGACCAACTCTCACCACCCGCGTCAGTCGCTGCCTGGCTGGCCCAGAACGTCCTCTCCGACGTTAGAATTGACGTCGGGTGGCGAGAGTTGGTCGGCCCCGCGGGGAAGAGAAACAGGGCGAACTCGGTGCCAGCCTGTTCCAGATGGCGGCAGTGGCAGCTTATTCCCCAGTGGTGGTGGCAGCATTTTCCCAATGGTGGTGGCATAGGGGAGGGCAGGGAGAAAGTAAGAAAGGGGGGACTTGCTGAAACAAGGCTGCCCTGTGAACTTCTAAAAGCTAAGTTACTCAGCATTTCATATTCTCCTCTTTTCACTGGTTTTCAGCATTATATCTGCTTAATTTCTCTTCTCCTCCCTGTTTCTTACTAAAAAAAATATAAAAAAGCACAAAAAATAAACCCTTCTCTTTCCTCTGTTAAATCTTATTTCCTCTTCCTGCATTTTTGTTTAAAATACTGTGTTTTAGGTGGTATAGAGCCTATATTTCTGGTGCCTGTGGCTCAGGGTGACTAGGGTGGGGAAAATCCTGTTATAAATCCTTTGTTTTAGGGTAGCACTGATAGAACCTGCAGTTTTGTTTAAAATACTGTGTTTTAGGTGGTATAGAGCCTATATTTCTGCCTTACTAGTAGTCTTACTTATAGTCCCACCAACCCCAGGGACCACTATTCATATATAGAGACCCATATAATCAGGACTACTCAAATCAAGTCACTTCACAACCAATCAAGATGACCTTTATTCTATGCAATCACTGTGGTGCTTTAATTCCAAGACATACTATTTGGAGGCTTAAGGCTTGCCCCATCTGTCTTCAACTTGCCAGTATTAAGGAGGAGCTCTGCAAACTTAAACAGGAATTGAGTACAATTAAAGCAGCTTCCATCACTCCACAAAATCATACCAACTTACCACCTCTACCTCAAAGAATAAAACAGCCCAGGAATAAATGGGTCATAGTAGGCTCAGGAAGACTGCGACATGTAACACAGAAACATCCACCTTCACTAATATTACCTCTACAGAATTCCTTCGCTCCACTAGTGCACTGCGATACTCAGGAAAACAGAAGGGAGGTGGGACTGGAACCAATGAAGGTAACTCAAGAGAACAAGCGCACCCTAAATACAAATAAAAAAGCCAAAAACAGAAAACTATTACTGTTGGGGGATTCCATCATCAGAGGCATTAACCTTGGAACACAAGGCGAGGAGACCAAAATAGTGAAATGTCTTCCAGGATCCTCAGCTACCAGGAATTCCAGGCAAATACTGACTATAATTAAGGAAGAAACTAAGGATTTTAACACTGATGTTGTTATCCATCTGGGAACAAATGACCTGGCCAACAACTCCACACTTGCAGCACAGAAAGCTTTTCGGGAGCTTGGTGAGGGCGTGAAACCTTTTGTAAAGACTTTAGCTTTTTTCTGAAATACTGCCTGCATATGGAAAAGGAGAGTAAAGAGTGAAAAACACAGAGGACTTTAATAGATGGCTCAGAGCCTGGTGTCATCAAGAAGGCTTCAGGTACATAGGAGGATGGGGAAATACATGGAAGGACAAGAAGCTATATTGCACTGATGGGCTACATATTACTACAGCAGGAAAAAGAAACCTTGCAGAGAAATTTAGACAATATTTTTCTAGGCATTTAAACTAGAAGGTGGGGGTGGTGTATGTACGAAGGACAATTATAGAGACCACCCCCGGCAAAAGAAAAGATGTGATAGTAGTAAAGGCTGCAACATAAGCAATATCAGCAACTCATTTCTTAGTATTGCAATGGAAAGTGAAACGACACAAAAATCCATACGAAAAAGGAGATTATCGCTGAAAAATAGCTGGAAAGCGATGACCACAAATGCTCACAGTCTAAGCAACAAAGTTCATGATCTGCAAGCCCTGATATTAGAGGCAGATCTAGATATTGTTGCTATCACAGAGACATGGTTCAGTGAATCACATGGATGGGATGCAAACATACCGGGATATAATCTTTTTAGGAAGGACAGAGATGGTCATAAAGGTGGAGGAGTAGCTCTCTATGTAAAGATCAATATCCAAGCGACCGAAATGCAAGGGACCTGGGGAGAGGAAGAAGCGATATGGATTGCTCTGAAAAGAGAAGATGGAACTTCTATCTACGTGGGTGTAGTCTACAGACCTCCGACTCAATCGCAGCAAATTGATAAGGATCTGATTGTGGATATCCAAAAGTTTGGAAGGAAAGAGGAGGTTCTGCTGTTGGGAGATTTCAACCTGCCGGATGCAGACTGGAATGTTCCGTCTGCGGAATCGGAAAGAAGTAGGGAGATTGTGGATGCCTTTCAAGAGGCTCTGCTCAGACAAATGGTGAAGGAACCCACAAGGGAAAAAGCGATATTGGATCTGGTCCTCACAAATGGAGAGAGTATCTCTAATGTTCGAGTGGGTGCTCACCTGGGTAGTAGCGATCATCAAACGGTTTGGTTTGATATAACGGCTAAAGTTGAGAGCGGCCGCACGATACTTAAAGTCCTAGATTTTAAACGTACGGACTTTAATGCAATGGGAAAGTACCTGAAGAAAGAGCTGTTAGGATGGGAGGACATAAGAGAAGTGGAAAGACAGTGGTCTAAGCTGAAAGGAGCGATAAAAATGGCTACGGACCTTTATGTGAAGAAAATCAATAAAAACAATAGAAAAAGGAAGCCAATATGGTTCTCCAACCTAGTGGCTGAGAAAATAAAGGCGAAAGAGTTGGCGTTCATGAAATATAAAAAAACCCAAGAAGAGGAGAGCAGAAAGGACTACAGGGTGAAACTGAAAGAAGCCAAGAGAGAGATACGTTTGGCGAAGGCACAGGCGGAAGAACAAATGGCTAAAAATGTAAAAAAGGGAGATAAAAATTTTTTCAGATATATTAGTGAAAGGAGGAAGATAAAAAATGGAATTGCTAGGCTAAAAGATGCTGGGAACAAATATGTGGAGAGTGATGAGGAGAAAGCAAATGTGCTAAACAAATACTTCTGTTCTGTGTTCAC
Organism: Geotrypetes seraphini; assembly: GCF_902459505.1. NCBI lineage: Eukaryota > Metazoa > Chordata > Amphibia > Gymnophiona > Dermophiidae > Geotrypetes > Geotrypetes seraphini. Next base: position 397,219,001 of record NC_047084.1, on the reverse strand, counting down.
AGAAGAAAATCCTGGAGAAGGACCGAGATTGTCTGGCAAAGTTACACGAGAAAATGGAGTAGATTCTGCGCCGTTCACGGAGGAGGGTGTTTATGAGCAACTTGAAAAACTGAAGGTGGACAAAGCGATGGGACCAGACGGGATCCATCCCAGGATACTAAGGGAGCTCAGAGAGGTTCTGGCGAGTCCTATTAAAGACTTGTTCAACAAATCTCTGGAGACGAGAGTGATTCCTGGGGATTGGAGGAGAGCGGATGTGGTCCCTATTCATAAAAGTGGTCACAGGGATGAAGCAGGAAACTACAGGCCGGTGAGCCTCACTTCAGTTGTTGGAAAAATAATGGAAGTGTTGCTGAAAGAAAGGATAGTGTATTTCCTTGAATCTAATGGGTTACAGGATCCGAGGCAACATGGCTTTACAAAAGGTAAATCGTGCCAAACGAACCTGATTGAATTTTTTGATTGGGTGACCAGAGAGCTGGATCGAGGAGATATGCTAGATATAATTTACTTGGATTTCAGCAAAGCCTTTGATACAGTTCCTCATAGGAGGCTGTTGAACAAACTTGAAGGGCTGAAGTTAGGACCCAAAGTGGTGAACTGGGTCAGAAACTGGCTGTCGGACAGACGCCAGAGGGTGGTGGTTAATGGAAGTCGCTCGAAGGAAGGAAAGGTGACTAGTGGAGTCCTTCAGGGTTCGGTGCTGGGGCCAATCCTGTTCAATATGTATGTAAGTGACATTGCTGAAGGGTTAGAAGGAAAAGTGTGCCTTTTTGCAGATGATACCAAGATTTTTAACAGAGTAGACACCGAAGAGGGAGTGGAAAATATGAAAAAGGATCTGCAAAAGTTAGAGGAATGGTCTAATGCCTGGCAACTAAAATTCAATGCAAAGAAATGCAGAGTAATGCATTTGGGGATTAATAATAGGAAGGAACCGTATATGCTGGGAGGAGAGAAGCTGATATGCACGGACGGGGAGAGGGACCTTGGGGTGATAGTGTCCGAAGATCTAAAGGCGAAAAAACAGTGTGACAAGGCAGTGGCTGCTGCCAGAAGGATTCTGGGCTGTATAAAGAGAGGCGTAGTCAGTAGAAGGAAGAAGGTGTTGATGCCCCTGTACAGGTCATTGGTGAGGCCCCACTTGGAGTATTGTGTTCAGTTTTGGAGACCGTATCTGGCGAAAGACGTAAGAAGACTTGAGGCGGTCCAGAGTAGGGCGACGAAAATGATAGGAGGCTTGCGCCAGAAGACGTATGAGGAGAGACTGGAAGCCCTGAATATGTATACCCTAGAGGAAAGGAGAGACAGGGGAGATATGATTCAGACGTTCAAATACTTAAAGGGTATTAACGTAGAACAAAATCTTTTCCAGAGAAAGGAAAATGGTAAAACCAGAGGACATAATTTGAGGTTGAGGGGTGGTAGATTCAGGGGCAATGTTAGGAAATTCTACTTTACGGAGAGGGTGGTGGATGCCTGGAATGCGCTCCCGAGAGAGGTGGTGGAGAGTAAAACTGTGACTGAGTTCAAAGAAGCGTGGGATGAACACAGAAGATTTAAATCAGAAAATAATATTAAAGATTGAACTAGGCCAGTTACTGGGCAGACTTGTACGGTCTGTGTCTGTGTATGGCCGTTTGGAGGAGGATGGGCAGGGGAGGGCTTCAATGGCTGGAGGGTGTAGATGGGCTGGAGTAAGTCTTAACAGAGATTTCGGCAGTTGGAACCCAAGCACAGTACCGGGACAGGGTGAAACAAAGAAAGAAATGGGGCACGGAGAGAGAGAGAAAAACAGACATATAGAATGAAAGAGGGCATAGAGAGAGAAAGAAAGAAGGGGGCAGGGTGAAACAAAGAAAGAAATGGGGCACGGAGAGAGAGAGAAAAACAGACATACAGAAAGAAAGGGGGTATGGAGAGAGAAAAAGAAAGAAAGGGGCAGGTGAAACAAAGAAAAAGTTTGGGGAGGGAATGAGGTCTGGAGGAGAGGAAGCATACAGGAGGCTGAAAGAAGGGAAGAAATATTGGATGCACAGTCAGAAAAATAAAGTGCAACCAGATACTGATGAAATTACCAAAGGTAGGAAAAATTATTTTATTTTCAATTTAGTGATCAAAATGTGTCCGTTTTGAGAATTTATTTATGCTGTCTATATTTTGCACTATGGCCCCCTTTTGCTAAATCGCAATAGCATTTTTTAGCACAGGGAGCCTATGAGCGTCGAAAGCAGCGTGGGGCATTCAGCGCAGCTCCCTGCGCTAAAAGCCGCTATCGCGGTTTAGTAAAAGGGAGGGGGAATATTTGTCTATTTTTGTATAGTTGTTACTGAGGTGACATTTCATAAAGTCATCTGCCTTGACCTCTTTGAAAACCCGCGGAATATAAATGATAATTAACATTTTCTCTGTGTACAGCGTGCTTTGTGTTTTAAAAATTTTATTGTTGGTAGATCATTTTGACTTGGCCACAAAGGTAAGGGGGAGGGAGGGAAGGGAGCTCCTGAAAGACATCTAGTAATCCTTGCAGGCTTGACTGCAGGAAATTATTTTTGTAAAATCATGTTTTGTTATGTGACTGGCATTATTTAGACTTTAATTTCTATGAATGAATAAAATGAAAATGATATAAAATTACTTGCTTGTTTTTATGTGCGTGCGCTGAAGGAAAGTGGAGAGAGAGTGGGCTGAGGACGCTGAAGGGAAATGAGGAAGAGAGAGTGGGGAGAAGACGCTGATTTATAAATTGACAATTGTACAGAATATTGTTTCTTTTTATACTTTAATATAAACAATTCAAGGCTTAGAAACAGAAACATAGAAATAGATGGCAGATAAGGGCCATGGCCCATCAAGTCTGCCCACCCTACTGTCCCTCCCCTCCCTTTGCCCTGTGAATAGATCCCATGTGTCGATCCCATTTGGCTTTAAAATCAGGCATGCTACTAGCCTCAATCACCTGCAGTGGAAGACTAATCCAGCGATCAACCACCCTTTCAGTGAAAAAGAATTTCCTGGTGTCACCTTGTAGCTTTCCGCCTCTGATTTTCCACGGATGCCCTCTTGTTGTCGCGGGACCCCTGAAAAAGAAGATATCTTCCTCAGTCTCGATGCGGCCCGTGAGATACTTGAACGTCTCGATCATGTCCCCCCTCTCCCTGCGCTCCTTGAGCGAGTACAGCCGCAATTTGTCTAGCCGTTCCTCGTACGGGAGATCCTTGAGTCCCGAGACCATCCGGGTGGCCATTCTCTGAACTGACTCCAGTCTCAGCACATCCTTGCGATAATGCGGCCTCCAGAATTGCACACAGTATTCCAGGTGGGGTCTCACCATGGATCTGTACAATGGCATAATGACTTCCGGCTTGCGGCTGACGAAACCCCTGCGTATGCAACCTATGATTTGTCTTGCCTTGGATGAAGCTTGCTCCACTTGATTGGCAGCCTTCATGTCCTCACCGACGATCACCCCCAAGTCTCGTTCTGCTACCGTTCTTGCTAGGATCTCGCCATTAAGGGTATAGATCTTGCATGGATTTTGGCTGCCCAGGTGCATAACTTTGCATTTTTTGGCATTGAAGTTGAGCTGCCAGGTCCTAGACCAGCGCTCCAGTAGGAGTAGGTCGTGTATCATGTTGTCGGGTGTCGAATCTTCGTCCGTTGTGTATTTGCCCACTACATTACTTAGTTTGGCTTGTGTGGATGGAATCAGGTGGTTTGCGGGGATGGGGACCGAGCTTACGGGGATTAGTCCAATAAAATGGTATTTTTTAATTTCTCATTTGTTTTATTTTTATTTGTTAATTTGTAAAGTGGTGATTGTTATGTATCAGTTTTTTCAAATTTACATCTACTGTCTTTATATTTTGCACTGTATTAGAGGACATGTGTTACTGTTTTTGTGGTGTTGCATTGTATCCAGGGTCTGGTTTCTTTGCGGTTCAGTTTAACTTTTGTCTACATATTTCTATTTTTAGTTTGTGATTATTCCATATTGGGCGAGGGGTATCTCTGTTCTGTGTGTATGAAAAGAACATAGTTTTCAGTTGGCATTGACTACAGGATCAATTGACTGTGCGGGATCTGGCTTGTTTAGTTTTATGTATGTGTTGGTGTTCTAGTGCTCACTACAGTGTTTAAGATGCTGCCTTTTCCTAGGTACATTCTTGTTGTACGATATGTGGATTGTTACTAAAAATCATATTTTTCATATAGATGGGGGGGGTGTCAAAAAATAATGGGCCCCGGGTGCCACATACCCTAGGTACGCCATTGCTAGAAATGGCTTCACACCACCAGCTTGCTAGCAGCTCAGATAGGAAGTCCAGGTGAGAATGATATATTGCAAGCTACTTAGGTGTCCTTATTACAAAAAAATAAAAGGCAAAGCTAACTTCTTTTGTTAGACTTCCATCCTGTGCTATTGCTTATAATGATTCTCCTTGTACTTTTTGGTACTCCTGATACAACTTTCTCTCTCCATTCCATAGGGCTGACAAAATGAGTGATAAGAAATTCAGTCCAGGTGTGTTTGTTGCAACAGCACCCATGCTATTAGAAACTTTGGTGCCAGCAAAATGGATATGTAAGTAAAATGAATGTGTTCACACACCTGAGAGGTTTTACTCATAGAGCTAAAGCTAATTCTTTGTAGAATCAAATTACAGGCAGGTCGAAATCAGTTGAGGAATGGCTCTGTGTAAGATCTCATTGATAACAATAGCTCAGGTGTGTTGGGGGGAGTGAGGAAACACATACAATTAGTGGAAATCCAATCAGTGGACATGGTTCAGGTGGAAAACTCCTAATGGGTGCCTAATGGGTTAGGCATCCTTAATATAAAAAGGGTTCAGCTGCAGCTGCCTCTTCTAAAAAGGAGTCCAAAAGTGTATTTGTGCTTCTGTTAATTCTAGGTGTTATTTGGAGACTGTGATGTAACATTCTGCCACAACTTCAGTGTTTAATTTTGGATATATAGGTCTTTCTAACATGTTCCTCTTTACTCTTCATTTCAGGTTGACTATGCTCATCACCCCAATGTGTTTGCCAGAGGCCAGAAGAGCAGGTCAGCACACCAGCTTGCACCTGGGCAAAGAGTTATAGTGAGAATGATATATGGTAACCTTTGTTTGCTTACTGTAGTATCCTTCACTTGACTGTTATAACTATACCTGAAGTACACCTGAGTAGCTCTTCTGATGAATGAAATAAATGCTAGCATGTTTCACACTTTTATTTTTCTCTTCACCACATGGGTGTCCTTGATGAATTTCAGAGACAATAGTAAATTGGTGATAGTTTTGGGCTCATAGGACACCATGCCATGCATTCCTGCTCTTATGTGCACAGTCATATTTATTTCATTTAATCTATTCCCTCAAATGAGCTCTAAACAGGTACTGAAACATTTATCACATTTATGTAATAGACCTGGAACAGTGGAGGATTACAAGTGTTTTGGTGAGATTTGAACCCACACCATCAGCGCGTTAAGGCTGCTGCTCTAACCGCTACACCACGGTGAGATCTAACTAGTGTGCCACCCCATACTATTTATGTAAGCTAAGCAGCTCAACATAAAGAGGGTTAACACATTGCTTCAGGGAAGGGAGGACAGATTTTGATCTTGGGGTTAAACCTTCTGTTTCTGAAGAACCTCCTGTTTCTGAAGAAACATATATATATATATATCTATATATCTATAGACATGTGGGGTTTTCTTCCTTCCACTGAAGGCAATGGAAGTGAAGCCCAGATTTCTCAATCCATCCTCCTGGTTCTGGAGCTGTATGGTAACTACACCCTAAAGAAAGCAACCTGCACTGCTTTGGTAAACCAGGTGTGGAAACAGGAACATACTTCCCTATAAACCACAAAGATGCACAGGTCTCAGCACTGCACCACATTAAAGTTTGCATGACTTTAGTAATCTAGTCAAGCAATATTTACTGGGCTTGCAATCATGTATATAATGCAGCAGGGGCAATAAAATAGTTTGGTCAGAAGGAGCAGTGTGGCTTTAAACCCCCAACATCAGGGTACTGGACGCTGTCACTTTAAACGTTATGCCACTATCTCCCTAGACCTGCAGATTGATACATATATATGCCAAAGGAAAGTTGTAGGTACTTGAAATGACATAGGAGCACTTTAATATTTTTTTTTCCTTTGGCAAAGTTGATTTCAAGATGTTTCCATTACAAATGCCAGGCTGGTGACCCTAAAGTGACTTGTGCATGTTGTGAATGGGATAGATGTGCTAGAGGACCTGAGTTTGTCAGTTGAAATCCTACTACTGCTCCTTTGGGAAGTGCTTTAATTTTAATATTCAATGTAAAAGATGTATTATGCACAATTGTAGTTTTAAAAATGAATCAAGATTTACAAAAAAAAAACATGACAAATTTGATTGATACAGGTTTATGTCATCATTACTTTTTACATTATTATCTGTGAGAGCCTGACTATGAATACTTACTTCCTTGGAACAGGAGGCTTCCCTATTGTATCTCCTCGTAAGGCGGGTCCAGGACTCCCTATACTGTAGGAAGGATCTGCGGTGTCCAGGCACCACAAAAAAATGGTGTTCCTGCTGCAGGAACAGCTTGGCCAGCAGCTTTGAATCAGCTGTAGAAAAGTTTGGCTGTCTCCTGGCAGCCATTTTAGAAGAAATAACTGCGTATGAAGAATCGGCGATTCTATGACGTCACAATGTCAAAAAACACAATGATGTTTTTGGTGCTGCTTGGCGTGCTTGCGGCGTCTGCTCCACATCACATAAACTCCGTAGATTACATACTTTACAACGCCGAAACTGCAGTTGCAAAAACAAATGCTTATATAGCACAGTGCTTAGAATGAAGCTTAACATGTAAACCTGATATGAGTTCAGCTTGGCTTTAGAATTGTGGGTACGGGTGAGAGATTTTAAGGATGATAGAATAGGCTGCTTTAATAATCTGAGAATGGCTGAAGATAATTAAAGCAGGTTTTCTTGTGGAAAAAAAGAATATTACATATTTGCTAACCGTAGTCAAGACTTGAACCCCTGACCTTTAGAACATATATGCAGTGCTTGTAAGTATTGAGCTATACTGGGGATTTGGGAATAGGAGTCTCCAGAAATGCCTTCATGCAAAAGCTTTGACAAGTGAAGGCAATGAATGAAAGTCTCTACAGGTGTATTTGTTCAGACAACACCCAAAGAACGTCCAATCAGATTTGAATGTTTTGGCGGGAAGTTCTAACGTTGTCTATGACGTCAGACGCTACGTAGGCATGCATAGTATATAGAGGGCTCTAAAACAGCATTTTTTTGTCTTCTTTAGACTCCTGTGCGTATATGCTTCTGGTGTTTGATTTGTGATATTGTGATTTTTGTGCTGTGATCTAACTGTTTCTCCTTTCCCCCATCTTCTCCCTTTTGTTCTCTACTTGTCAGTTGGTGTCTGGTTTGGTGTTGGTTTGAGAGATGGCTGAGTACTTTGGGTTTGTGCTACATGTGGAGGGGCATAGACTGTTGTGCAGAGGAAGGGGTCCGACCCCAGCCCTGGGGCATGGCCAGGTTAGATGCAGAGGAATAGGCCGACGCTGACGCCAGGCCCCCAGGGTATATAGGCCCAGGGCGAACTTCCTTGATATGACAGATGAGCGGTGCATTGGTCTCTTTAGATTTAATCGGGAGACCATAGTTCATCTGTGTGACCAACTGCAGGAGGATTTGGAGCACACTACTCTTAGGGGACATTCCCTTCCAGTTTATGTACAAGTAACTACAACCCTGGGGTTTTTGCCTACAGGAACCTTCCAAGGCCCCTGGGAGCTGGGGCTGGCATCAGTCAACCGTCTGTATCCAGGATTATTAATAAGAATGCGAATAGAATGCTAGGCATGATAAGGGAATCATGAGTAGATCGGAGAAAGTTATAATGCCGCTTTATAGAGCGATGGTCAGACCACACTTGGAATACTGCGTCCAACATTGGTCTCCATACCTAAAGAAGGATATAAAACTGCTAGAGAGGGTGCAGAGACGAGCAACAAAGCTGGTGAAAGGTATGGAGAACCTGGATTACGAGGAATGACTTAAGAGACTGGGGTTGTTCTCCCTTAAGAAAAGGAGACTGCGAGGGGATATGATCAAGACTTTCAAAATACTGAAAGGAATCGACAAAATAGAGAAGGAAGAAACATTATTTACAATGTCCAATGTGACACAGACAAGAGGACATGGACTGAAGCTAAGGGGGGACAAGATCAGGACAAATATCAGGAAGTTCTGCTTCATGCAACGAGTGGTGGACACCTGGAATGCTCTCCCAGAAGAGGTAATTGCGGAATCCACCGTTCTAGGATTTAAGGGTAAGTTAGATGTACATCTCCTTATGAATGGCATAAAGTGACATGGGTAAGGGTAAGCTAGATGCACTTCTCTTTATGAGAAGCTTAGAGTGATATGGGGACTAAAACTATGCCAGGGTACAGCTGGCGCGGCCTCCGCGTGTGCGTATCGCTGGACTTGATGGATCTAGGGTCTGTTCCGGAGATGGCACTTCTTATGTTCTTATGGATGTCTTTTTAAGGCGTATTGCTATGTATATAGTTTCTGATGAATGAGGCAGAGTGGCAACGCACAATGAGGGTTTTTTATCAACTGGCACATTTCCCCTCTGTCCTGGGAGCTATAGACTGCACACATATAGCACTCGGACCACCTGCCAAGACTGAAAGGCAATTTAGAAACCAGAGGGCATATGCAGGTGGTCTGTAGTGCTACCATGGAGGTGACGGATGTGTGTGCTAGCTTCCCAGGGTCCTACCACGACACCTATATCCTGGCCCATTCCGGCCTAAGTAACAGGTTCAAGAGGGAAGAAATCCACGGTGGATGGCTGGTTGGTGAGTTAACATACTACTGCAAGGGGGATCCAAGATGGCTGCCGCTATCTGATTGCTGGCAAGATGCTGGAGAGAGTCTCTCTTACCTGCTAGGAAATGCCGAAGAGAAGGGGTAGGAGCGTTGGTGGAGCCTCCCAGCGCTCGGGCCCCGTGGTTCTTACTGTTGACGACATTTTTCGACGTCTTCAAAGTGAGTCGAGTCGTTCGGGGAATCGCCCATTGGGAGCGCCGGCTGAGAGGAGTTCTACGGCGGATACCCCCGGGCTGGACGTCACGCTGAGCCCCGACGTCAGGACGCCTCCCTTACAGCCGTTGCCGCTGGGAGCTAGCTCTCCTCGGGAGGAGAGCATGTCCGAAGAGGCAGAGTTTTTGTCCCGAGAGGCCAGCGAATTGGAGGGCTCGCTACAGGGAACAACACAAGGGGAATTTCTCCTTTTAAAAGAACCAGCGACGGGACAACTGTGCTTAAGGGACAACAAGGCACAGGGGAGGTAAAGCACTCAACTGAACAAACTAGTATTGCACAAGTACCTTCTTTTGCCCCCATTAGGCCCCCAGAGGTTACACTGGATTCGCTATGGGATCTGGTTTCCAGTTTGGGATTTTCCCTCAATCCTCAGATAAAGAACTTGGAAAAAGAATTAGAATTCCAGAGAGAAGAAATTAAAACTGTGAAACAAGATATTGTAGAAATAAAGACTGAAATCCAGGAAGAAAAGAAGGACTTAAAAATGTTTAAGAGTAACCAAGATTTAATTGTGAAAGATAATCTTACTATGAAAAGAAAATTAGAAGTACTTGAAAATAATAGTCGGTTTAACAATTTGCGTTTGATTAATTTTCCAAAGGTCTTGTCAATTTCTCCAGGAGAAATGATAAAACGTTACTTTCTAGAAATCCTAAAAATTCCTGAGAATTCTCTGCCACCATTGTCAAGAGTGTATTATTTGCCTAATAAAAAAGACGAGGATGGAAAACCACAGGAAAATTCTTTGGATGTTACTGCTTTATTGGAACAATCTGATAGAGAGGTGGCTAGTCCAGCCACTCTCCTACTGACTGTGGCTTTGGCTCCGGACAGAGATTGGATCCTTAAACTTTTCTTTAAAAATAGATCCAGAGACTTCCTTGGCTTCCATATTCAAGTTTTTCCTGATGTTTCGAGAGAAACTCAAAAGAGAAGGAGGGAGTTTTTATTATTAAAAGCAGGTGTGACCCAGATAGGGGGATTATTTTTTTTTAGATACCCCTGTAAGTGTGTAATCAGGTATAATTCCCTTAAATATATTTTCTTTGAACCGTCTCATTTGACGGCTTTCCTCTCCATGAAGCGCCTTGAAAAAGGAGAAACATCAGTGTCTTAATAATTAATTTAAGCTCTCTTTCAGCAACAGATGACGTGATTTGGTTTAAATTGTTATTGTATTATATTTACTCCTAATTCCTTAATCTTGGATCCAATGTTGAGGACTAGTGTGTGATTAAGTTGAAATTTTATTACCTTGTATGTAATTTTGGTTTATTTTCAAGTTTGAGAATAATTAATGATATGTTTTCTTGATCACACTTTTCTGTACAAGATTATATGCTTGTTAAATAATTTGAAAAATTTATAAATAAATAAATAAAAAAAACCATACTACTGCAAATAAAGCTTTGCTACATTAACCACCTTTCTCTCATTTTACCACAGGGTCATCGCAAACTTTGGAGGATGATGCAGAACAATGTACAACAGATATGTGCCCCTTTTCTAATATTGTTTCTTCTTGCAGGTGACCGTGCCTATCCCCTGAGGCCATGGTTGATGACCCCAGTTGTGCATCCCCAACAGCCGGAGGAGGTGCGGTATAACCGGGCTCAGAACACCACACGGGCCATCATTGAACGTACGTTTGGTTTGCTCAAGTCCCGCTTTAGATGCCTACACCGTTCAGGAGGGCAACTGCTCTACAGCCCCGACAAGGTGTGTAAGATGTTTATTGAGTGCTGCATGCTACATAACATAGTGGTAAGAAGAAGGATGCCTGACCCTTCTGAGTGGTCCAAGACAGTGACGAGGACATCCAACCTAGACAGAGGCTGCTACCTGAGCAAGAGGAACGTAGAAGAGGGCAGGTGGTCAGGGACAACCTAATAAGGGCCCATTTCTTGGGATAATGGTGAGTATATCTACGTGAATCCCAAAAAGCCTCTCTCTCTCTCTTTCTCTCTCTCTCTTTCTCTCTCTCTCTCTCTTTCTCTCTCTTTCTCACTGAATGTGATCATGCCTCTTTCTCTAGGCAGCAGTTAAAGCTCAGATGTCCCTGACCACTGAGCAAGGGACATTGACGCCATAAGCTCAAGGTGTGAAAAATAATAAAAAATGCAAAATTTCACTAACGTAAAGTTACCAGTAATTTTATTGTGTTTATCTTCAATCATGACACCAAAAGAATACAGCAAAATTGCATTAGCCGTTACATTAGTGGGAGATCATTATAGTTGCCAAAATGCTGGCCTATTCTGATAACGAGCTCAGCTTAATATCTTACGACCCTCTATTACAGGGGTGCCCACACTTTTTTGACTCGCGAGCTACTTTTAAAATGACCAAGTCAAAATGATCTACCAACAATAAAATTTTAAAAAAACACAACGCACACTGTACACATAGAATTATTAATTATCATTTCTATTCCGGGGTTTTTTTCAAAGAGGTCAAAGCAGATGACTCTATGCACTGTCACCTCAGTAACAACCATACAAAAATAGACAAAACCCAACCCCTCCCTTTTTACTAAACCACAATAGCAGTTTTTAGCGCAGGGAGCTGCGCTGAATGCCCAGCGCTGCTCTGGACGCTCATAGGCTCCCTGCGCTAAAAACCACTATTGTGGTTTAGTAAAAGGGGACCATATTGTAAAATATAGACAGCAGATATAAATTCAGACACATTTTGATCACTAAATTTAAAATAAAATCATTTTTCCTACCTTGTCTGGTGATTTCATGAGTCTCTGGTTGCAATTTCTTCTTCTGACTGTGCATCCAATCTTTCTTTCAGCCTGTATGCTTCCTCTCCTCCAAACCTCATTCCCTCCCCCAACTTTTTCTTCCTCTCTCCCTGCCCTTTCTTTCTTTCTCTCTTCATGCCCCTTTTCTTTTTTTCCTGTTTCTCTTTCCTTCTGTCTCCCTGCCTGCCCCCTTTCTTTCTTTCTCCCTGGCCTTCCCCAAGCCACTGCCACTGCCGCTGCCATCGGGGAACAGGACCCAAATGCCACCAACGGATAGCAGGCCCCAAAGCTGACGCCACCGACGCCCCATGCTCTCTCTTCTTTGGGCCGATCAATCTTCCTCTCCCCGACGTCAATTCTGCCGTCGGAGAGGAAGTTCCGCCCAGCCAGGCAGCGATTGTCTGGCCCGAACTTCCTCTCCGACGGCAGAATTGACGTCGGGGAGAGGAAGATTGATCGGCCCGATAGATCGCCAAGGCAAAGGGAGTCCTGGATGATCGACTCACTTTGCCTTGGCGAGCTACCGGTCGATCGCGATCGACCTGTTGGGCACCCCTGCTCTATTATATACCTTTGGCTCATTGTGACATCATCAGTTTCTCAACCAATAAAAATCAACAAAGGAGGTGTTTAAAGTTAGACAAAGAAAAAAGTTTCAGAAATTACATTTGTTTACTTATATTCAGAACATTTCCACTATTCCTTTATCATTCTTAAAACTTATTTCTATTTCTCTATGTATCAAACAAGCTGTTGAAAAGTTCTAAATTCTTCAGTGCTGAAATGTTGTCAGCCTTAGAGGAAAAAAGGAAAATGCAGGAGAAGGCAATCAAAGAAAAAGAGGGGCTGTCTCCCCCTGAGCTGACAGTTTCACACAGAAGCCTTCCTATGTTAGAGGAGCAGTCTCTGACTTAATTATCTCCAGATGTTATACCCTTTGAATTTCTTTAGGTTACAAATATATATAATATGCCTTTTCAAAACCCATTCTTTTGTTCAATACAGTCACACAATACACATAATCACACACTTTCGGGGCCCCTTCATTCATTCATAACTTGATTCATTCATATTTAATCTTTTTATATCTTAGTTTAGGACATGTTATCTTCTTAAAGCACATCTGGTATCAATTAACACCACGATGCTGAGAATAAAGACTTGGACACAACTGACCACAAAATGGATTCCAAAGACATAGCAGATATAACAAAACAAAAATCCAAAATGGAGTCTCTGTATTTTCCTGCATGATCTAGCCTAATAGCAAAGTACATAAAAATAATATTATTATACTTTCCCTTATATTAATCTGTAGTGTGTTTTTCTGGCTTTAGCTTCATTCATATTCAGATTTTTATTCACCAGTTTGTCGTACGCTTCTATGGGCGTGGCCTTAACTGACATATATGCTTGTATCTAACTAGAATTACCCAGAATCATACGAAAAATAGGCACTTAATACTGCACTATCATGTTTTGATATCCATTCCATTACCGTCCCATAAACATCACCCCCTACTGGCCACGAGCCACTACTCCTCACCACCAAAGCAAGAAGTTATTGGTAGCAGCTCAAGTATTAAAGATGGAATAATAGGTGAGAATATAATATAGCAATCTTTGTTTTTTGGCTGACTCACTATGTTGCTCCTGTATAATCTGCATATCATCCCATTAAGCAGGCCTTATGATGAATTGACCACATTTCAAAAAGCTAACAGCTTTCATACTCTTGTTGCAGGTTAGATGTCCAAGACTTTCATCGTCACCATACAAGGGCATCATAATATGCTTCTTGATGGCCTGGTAAGAGTTAGCATTGTAGGACCTCTTTTTTTATTATTATTATTTTTTTTTTAACCAAATACAAGTCCTGAATCAACACATGCAGGTGTTAATTTAGCATATGTATAGTTGATTTAACACCCCTTTTGTTTTAAGTACAAATCAAACCTATAGTTCTAAAATCCCTCTCTCAATGATCGTCTTTGGGAAGCTCAGAGAAAGCTGATTGGATGACCTAGACTACCTATACTGCTAAAGTCTTAAACTACGACTATCAGAAGCCTATATGGTGCTTAGCTTTCTACTTCTTATAGGAGTTAATGATACCATTGTTATACAAGTTTCTGTGTAGCATAAGACTAAAGCTTCCCCCCCCTTTTCCATGCTGATAATTCTAGTTCAACTGAAGCTATAGGGCAACTGTAGGTGTTCTGACAGTTTGAGGTGGGGACTTTTCCAATGTATTAACATGCTTCCCCTCTTTGCAGGTGTTCAGGCCCAGCTGACCTCCTCCTGTGGCTATCATCTCATTGTGAAGCTGTTCCTGTGATACGGGCGGATCCTGTGACCTAGTCCTGATACTTGTGCATAGGTAGGTACAAGACATTTGTGCTCATTTCCACTAACCTTCAGTATTCCTAACAGTGTGTGTAGGTTCATAGCTCTCATATATGCACTGTGGTTATCATATGAGCTCTGTAACAAGGAGGAGGACTTGAGATATGTGGGATTTATTTCCCTTGCTTTCAATGGCAGAAACCTCTAGGCAGTGGCGTACTAAGGTGGGGTGGAGGTCCGCCCCGGGTACAAGCCATGAGGGGGTACTCCCGGCCTTGGAGTCATGGCCCAGGAACTTCCCTTCTCATGGCCCGACCCCCAAGGCTTTCGCCTCCCTTTGCGATTCCTCTTCAAAGCAACCTACAGAAAGGATCGCAGGTACTTCAGCGATCCTTGCAGGTTGCCATAGGCCTCCCGAGTTGTCCCTCTGCCGTGGTCCCGCCCCTCCTCTGATGTCAGAGGAGGGGCGGGACTGCGGTCAGAGGGACAACCCGGGAGGCCTATGGCAACCTACAAGGATCGCTGAAGTACCCGCGATCCTTTCTGCAGGTTGCTTTGAAGAGGAATCGGGTAAAGGGAGGCCAGAGGGGAACACACAGGCCTTCCCGAGGGGAGGTGGAGGGGGAGGGGGGACAGTCCTTCGGGTGTAGGGGGGAGGTACAGGCCTTCAGGGGGGACAGGACTTCGGGGGGGTGCAGGTCTTCAGGGGTTCAGGGGTGGACAGGCCTTCAGGGGGGACAGACCTTTTGGGGGGGAGGTGCAGTCCTTCGGGGGGGGTGCAGGCCTTCAGGGGTGGGGTGTAGGCCTTCAGGGTGTGTGCAGGCCTTCAGGGGGGGGTGCATGCCTTCAGGGTGGGTGCAGGCCTTCAGTGGGGACAGACCTTTGGGGGGAGGTGCAGTCCTTTGGGGGGGTGCAGGCCTTCAGGGGTGGGGTGTAGGCCTTCAGGGTGGGTGCAGACCTTCAGGGGGGACAGACCTTCGGGGGGGAGGTGCAGTCCTTCGGGGGGTGCAGGCCTTCAGGGGTGGGGTTTAGGCCTTCAGGGTGGGTGCAGTCCTTCAGGGGGGACAGACCTTCGGGGGGAGGTGCAGTCCTTCGGGGGGGTGCAGCCTTCAGGGTGGGTGCAGGCCTTCAGGGAGGACAGTCCTTGGGGGGGTGCAGGCCTTCAGGGGGGGTGCAGGCCTTCAGGGGGGTGCAGGCCTTCAGGGGGGAGAGGCCTTTGGTGGGGGGACAGACCTCCAGGGGAGGGGATCCTGGTGTAGAAGTACACGGAGGGAGGGAGGGAAGGGGGGGTTCAAAGATACGTGCATATGCCGGACTTTGGGGGAAGAAATAATGGGTCTAAAAACAGAGGAGTGGGTAATGGGATTTAGGGAAGGAAGGAACAGAAAGGGAGAGAAGTTGGACACAAGGGATGGTGTGGAGTGGGGATAGAGATACTGGATAGGAGGATAGTTTGGAAGAGAAAGGGAGAGATGGTGGACCCTGGGATGGTGGGGAAGGAGGGAGAGATCTTGGATGAAAGGGTAGTTGAGAAAAGGAAAGATGCCAGACCTCCAGGGAGGGAAGGTAAACGGAAGTGGAGAACAGAGATGGCAGATTGATGGTTAGTATGGAGAAAGAAGAAAGAAGGAGACCATGGTAAGCAAGACAACCAGAGCCTGGGACCAACAAGATTTGAATATTGACCAGACAACAAAAGGTAGAAAAAATAATTTTATTTTCTGTTTTGTGATTACAATATGTCAGATTTGAAAAGTGTATCCTGCCAGAGCTGGTGTTAGTCCGCAAATGTGAGCTAGGATTTAACAGAGAGAGAAAAAGTCATTTTTGTTTCTTTATTTTGTTTACAACACTGATTCCCAACCTTGTCCTGGAGGACCACCAGGCCAATCGGGTTTTCAGGCTAGCCCTAATGAATATGCATGAGAGAGATTTGCATATAATTGAAGTGAGAGGCATGCAAATGTGTTCCATGCATATTCATTAGGGCTATCCTGAAAACCTGATTGGCCTGGTGGTCCTCCAGGACAGGGTTGGGAACCACTGGTTTACACCACAGCGCCAGTGTGGTTAGGAGAAGCCAAAGGGGGTGAAAAAGCTATAAAATAAACACACCAGGATGTTTGAAAAAAACACCCAATTGGGCAAGAAAATCGAATCAAATTGAAAAACCAATTCAATAGGCTGAATCGAATCGAAATTTTTTTTCCTAAATCGGGCAGCACTAGTTTACGCTACTGTCTTAGATTTTAGGACCTGGGATTGGGGAGAGATGACATCCTCAGTACTTTATAATGCAAGTGAAACGAGGATTTGGTCAGACTTTTGAAGGGTCTGCAGAAGAAAAATATTGACTAGACCGGGGGAAATGGGAACTTTTCTTCCTATTTTTGTGAATGGCAAGGCTGAGGATGTCAGAGAGTTCAGTTAAAATATGTGCTTTATAAGAAAATATAATAATGTGTTTTATAAAGTTTATAAGCATTGCTGGCCTACTTGGTGAGGTGTTCCTAGTGGTGGTGGCAGCTTGTCAATGTGTTGAGAGGAAGAGTGGTCTGGGAAATTCTGCTGAGCAAACTCCGGGCCCATTTCCACCCCCCAGTTAATCCACTCCACTCAACTGATTCACACACTGAGTGGGTCTTTGGATGTTGTGCCTGGGTAGTTGTTTTGGGATCTCTTCCAGTGGTTTGTCAGTATCTCCTTGTGGTTGAAGGAAGGAAACTTTGTTAACCTTAGCATTGACCTTTAGAATATGTTTGTAACAGCGCTGCTTGTGTGGCATTAGGCTATGTAGTGATTGAAAGAAAAAAAACAGACCTTTGCACATTTTTGCACTATATGGTGGGTGTATGAGGAGATTCACATTTCCTGCACAGCTAAGTCCGTGTGAAGTTACCTTGTGCTGCATTTGACATCTACCAAGGTCTCTGGAAGGAAAGAGCTCAGCTTAAAAATGAAGTGGCCAGAAGTTATGGTAAAAGCAGATAGCGTAGCTGGTTTTAAGAAAGGTTTGGACAAATTCTTGGAGGAAAAGTTCATAGTCTGTTATTAAGACATGGGGGAAGCATCTGCTTGCCCTGGATCGGTAGCATGGAATGTTGCTACTCTTTGGGTTTTGACCAGATACTAGTGACCTGGATTGGCTACCATGAGAATGGGTTACTGGGCATGATGAACCATTGGTCTGACTCAGTTAGGTTATTCTTATGTTATGTTCTCATCTTTAGGGGACTTTGTTTTCACTTCTTATTTTAATGTATTTTTTTTCTGGGAACTTATCAGTGTTTTTTTTATAATGGGAACAAAAATGGAAGAGAATTAATATGTGTGGAATGGGGGGGTAACTAATTTCTTCAGCTAAATAATTTAATCCACCTCAACCAGACATAGGAGAACTCACACACCCTCCAACCAAAAACGTCAAAAGAAAAAAACAGTTTGAAA
The DNA here is from genome assembly GCF_902459505.1 of Geotrypetes seraphini. Lineage (NCBI taxonomy): Eukaryota > Metazoa > Chordata > Amphibia > Gymnophiona > Dermophiidae > Geotrypetes > Geotrypetes seraphini. The sequence goes on along the minus strand of NC_047084.1, from coordinate 397,201,314 downwards.
ACCTCCTAGTCATTCGAGCTGCAACACTCGACCCTCAACTCTGCAACCTATTGACCTCGACCACAGACTACAAAACCTTCAAAAAAGAAGTAAAAACCCTTCTATTAAAAAAACACATAAAACTGAACTAACACAATCAGAACTGTCCCAAGGATCACCTGCAACAACTCCATATGTACTTCTGATGTCATGACAATTCAGACATAATTTATGTTATGTTATGGTATGTTTGGAATAATGGTTACATATATGAGGTTCAATAAAAGAAAATTTTCACTGCCTGTTTCTATTATGACCATTTATTCCGTTTCATGGTTATTACAAAAAATATTTTTTACATTGGGGGATGTCAAAAAATGATGGGCCTCGGGTGCCATATACCCTAGGTACGCCACTGCCTCTAGGCTTTATTCTCTGACCTTCTTACTTCCCTTGCTTCCAGTGCAACAAAGAACATTTTACATCTCTGAATCCATCTTCCTTTTCCTACAGCCTGCTTTATCCTACCAGGGGTCCATGAGGAAACCTTAATAATTCAAGCACACTGACATTTTACCCTTTCCTCCTGTAGGCTGGCAGTTGTTTTGGACCTAGAAGTGGCTTACTCTGTATACCGGTTTAGCTGTTATCCATCTCATCAAACTGCAGTTCCATGATGTTACACTTGCACACTGCTTTCCTGGACTGTGCAAGGATTCTTGTGATTACTTACCAAAGAAAGGCAAGGGCCCATCTTGATACATTGAGTAGTGTTTGGGCATTAGTGTTTCCTTAAGTACCACTGTAAATTCATCAATGTTATCACATTTTCCTTTGTCTTAACTAGTGTTTAATGAGGGCCAGGCTGCAAAGGAGAGAAGTGGGGTAGCACACAGGGTGTGCTATTGGGGGGGGGGGGACTAGGGGTTGTCATGTCTCCCACTTGCTCACCAGTCCAATGAAACTACCTCAGAGTCTGCAAATAGCATAATATTTAAGAAGATGCCATTATTAGAGAGGATGGACAAGGCGGTATTGTTCCATCTTGTGGTTTTTAGGGAAATATTTTCCTTTTTACACACCTGGTTTACTAAACAGTCAGAAATCTGGGTTTCACTTCCCTTGCCTTCAGTGGAAGAAATAAAAAACCAGATATCTCATTTGGTCATCCTCTTGTTCTAGAGCTTAACTTATCCTAGCAGCAGCCCTTTCTTCTACAATTCTACCACAGTGACTTTTTCCTCTTCCTCACGTAGCCTTCTGCTTTAGAATCATGAGTGGCTTACTTTGCATATCATAGCTGGCACATTATCTCACCTCATCTAGCTAAAGTTGCATAACATTACACTCACCTGCTGCATTCTTAGATTATACATATATTTAAAACAGAGATTGCTGTGTACATATGCCAAAGAGAAATTACAGGTACATATGTGTAATCAGGCACGCACTTTAATATTGTACATTTTTTTTTTCAAAGTGGAATTCAATAGGTTTCTATTATAAATGAGCTGTTTGGTTTCACTTGCATGTGACACAAAGATTAAAAGCAGCAAATTGTGAATGAACATGATGAAGGATTAGAGGTTGTAAATTCAAATCCCACTGTGCCAACTTTGGGGGGGGGGCGTATTTGTAAAAATAACTATTTTGTACAGGTTTATATAAAGAAAATAGTTTAACATTATTCTTTGTGATCACCTCAATATGAATATTTACATTATTGGGAAAGGAAACCAGCCTGTTGAACCTTCTGGTTAAACAATCCCAGGAGGCTCTATACTGGAGGAAGGTCACATTAAAATAATGATGTTCCTTAGGGTGGAACAAATGGGAGTCCTCTGTGCTAAAATTAGGATTTCTCCTGGCTGCCATTTTCTCCTAATAAAATGCATTATAAAAAAACCCCAAACATTTGGCAAATCTGTGACATCACAAAGCTAAAGCGTGATTTGGAATAGATCACATAGGCGTGCTAACAGATCCACTATGCCGCCAGAGACGGGCAAGCTTAAAGCGCTAAGGCCATTGATATTCCGCATACGACGCCTAAACGGGGAAGATCCACTATGATGTCAATGTTATGGCGCAAAGGCTGCCGATATTTTGCATACGACACCTAACCGGAAAAGTATAATCGAAGAATAGCTATGATTTTATTCCTCATTCAGTAGCACAGTGGTTAGAATTAAGGTTAGCGTGTGAGCATGGTCTGGGTTCAACTCCCTCAAGTCCTTCAGTTGACACAATACTCATTTTAATAAAAATTAAAAGCTACAGACCAATCACATCTAATTTTCATCTCAAACATTAGCAATACTAGACACAATACGTTACAAAAGTTGAGCGTGCATTTGATAAAAACAGCATTATTGGAAACACATATATTGAACCATACTTGAGATATGGGTTTTGGGTCAGTGAAAACAGTGCTTTAAACCATTGAGCTAGCAGTCTTTTGTCTCAGCTAAGCAGGTTTTACCTTAGCAGATCAGTAAGATATGACAGGGGAGCCAGAGAAACTGGAGTGAAAGGTGCTGTAGCATAGTGAGTAAAAGTACTGTACCGATCTTCCGGAGGTTGCGAGTTCAACTCCTGGCCTGTCTTTTTACTTGTGCCATTCTACCTTCCAAGTGCACCTTGATGATGTCACAATGAGGTCAGCATTGTGCTGCTGCCTACTTCCATTTGCAATGAACTAGAAGCCACATTCAGGTCTGTGTCAGCATAGCTATTGCTAGCAATCAGCATTTTCAGTTGGCATAACTAATATCAGCAAAGTTGTTTTTAAGCTTGGCTAATTGAATTTATAGGATTTCCCTTTGGTTTGAAGAATGAGTTGATTGTAGCAATGTTTCATGAGAAAGAGAGTGTTATTTAGAGCAAGGAATGACTTCTAAAAACCTCTCTCAAAGAACGTCTTTGGGATACCCAGAGAAAGCTGATTGGATGACCTAGACTGGCTACCCTACTAAAGTCTTTCTGGAGCTTAAATTACAGCTATCAGAAGCCTATATGGTGTTCAGCTTTCCACTTCGTGTAGTATATGACTAAAGCTCCCCCCCCCCCTTTTTTCCATGCTGATAATTCTAGTTCAACTCCCACTCGGTCAAAAACTAATCTTATGCTTATCCTTTTAAACATGGCATAGTTTGTTACTTTTTGGTTTTTATACTATTGAAGTAAACAATTCAGAAATCATGAAGAAAAAAGATATAACAGGGCAGGTTTCTGTCTCCTAGCAAAATTAACTGCCATTCACTACCTATAAGGAGTAGTATAATCAAATCAGAATGGCTATTATTGTATGGCACATTGTCTAGCACAGCGGATTAGAGTGAAGGTTAGTGTGTAAGCATGTCACATTTTTTCAATATGCACACTGATGTTCTCAGATCAACTCCCACTGATATATTATAAATATCCTTTTAAACATTGTATACTGTGTTTCTATTATCTTTTTAATGATGGTATACTTTGGGTTAATTATGTTAAAGCTTACAGTTCTGAGATAATGATAATAAATCAGTAAAAACCACCTTTTATATTTAACATCGTAGGGACGTCTATTTGGTGTCTATATATGGGGCGCGTGCATCTAAATAGGGAGCATCTATATGAGGACGTCTATATAAGGATGTCTGAATAAGGAGGCGCATCTAACAGGCACGTAATGTATTGGTGACGTCTATGTATCGCCTATAATAATAATAATAATAATAATAACTTTATTCTTGTATACCGCATTACCATGGAAGTTCTATGCGGTTAACAGAAGAAGAGACTGTACATTTACAGCGATGTTACAATTTCGTTAATGTTAGAATTACATTTTGGACAATACATATTCGGTCAAGTTACCTTTACATTTTTGACCTTTAAATTATATTTACAGCGATGTTACAATTTCAATTACAGCGATGTTGCAATTACAGCGATGTTACAATTACATTTACAGCGATGTTACAATTTCGTTAATGTTAGAATTACATTTTGGACAATACATATTTGGTCAAGTTACCTTTACATTTTTGACCTTTAAATTATATTTACAGCGATGTTACAATTTCGTTTACAGCGATGTTACAATTACAGCGATGTTGCAATTACAGCGATGTTACAATTACATTTACAGCGATGTTACAATTTCGTTAATGTTAGAATTACATTTTGGACAATACATATTCGGTCAAGTTACCTTTACATTTTTGATAGTAAATATACGGTGAAGTTATTTTGGCAGCTAGGTTATATGTTCAGAGCGGTTACAATTGCTATAGTTAGATACAGCAGTGTTACCGATAGCAGTGTTGCATGAGGTGGTAAGGGTCTAGGGGGAGAGGTCAGGAGGGGAGGGAGGAGGAGGGAGGGTTGATCAGAGGAATTTGTCAAAGAGGTAGGTTTTGGTTAACTTCTGGAATGTTTGATAGTGGGGGGAATTGGAGATGAGGGTAGAGAGGCATTTGTTCCATTTGCCCGCTTGGAATGCTAGAGATCGGTCAAGGAATTTTTTGCAGAGGCAGCCCTTCAGGGAGGGAAAGGAGAACAGGTAGGTGTTTCGTGTGCGAGAGGGGCGTGCAATTTCAAGGTGTTCAGATAGGTAGTTTGGTGAAGTGCCTGCTAAGGTTTTGAAGCAGAGGCAAGCGAATTTAAAGGTGATTCTTGCCTCCACCGGCAGCCAGTGGAGTTTGCCATAATAGGGGCTAACGTGGTCATATTTTTTGAGGCCGAAGATGAGGCGGACGGCGGCATTTTGTACTATTCTTAGGCGTTTGATGGTGTTTTTGTAGGCTCCTAGGTATATGATATTACAGTAGTCCAATATGCTTAAGATTAATGATTGGACCAGTAAGCGGAAAGAGAGGTGGTCAAAGTGGTGTTTGATAGTGCGAAGTTTCCAGAGGGTACAGAAGCATTTTTTGACCTGGGCATTGGTATGGTCTTCCAAAGTTAAGCATCTATCTAGGATGACTCCGAGTATTTTTATGGAGGGGTTGATAGGATAATCTAGGCCGTTCAGTTTTATGGAGGTGTTTGTTATTTTATGGGTAGGGCTAGCTAGGAAGATTTTGGTTTTTTCAGTGTTCAATTTTAATTTAAATTGTGAGGTCCATTGTTTTAACTTGGTGAGGATGGAGGATGTGAGTTGTTCCGTCTGTAGGGTGAATGAAGTTAAGGGGATGATGATGGTGATGTCATCAGCGTAAATGAATGATTTAAGGTTTAAGTCGGCTAGTGTCCGTGCTAGAGGTGCCAAGTAGATATTAAAGAGGGAGGGGGATAGTGGGGAGCCTTGTGGGACTCCACAGGAATTACGCCATTGATGGGAGAAGGTTCCATTGCTGTGGACTTGATAGGTACGGCTAGTTAGGAAGCTTGAGAACCAGTGTAGTACTTGGCCGGAAATGCCGATGGAGTCAAGGCAGCGGAGCATGATATCATGGTCAACCAGATCGAAAGCGCTGCTTAGGTCAAATTGGAGTACTAGGGCGCTTTTGCCCAGGGAAAATAATTGGAGGAGGTAGTTGGTTAGAGCAGCTAGGACCGTTTCCGTGCTGTGGTTTGAGCGGAAGCCGGATTGGGAATCAGGAAGGATGTTGAACTTTTCTAGGTAGTTCATGAGGTCATGGTTAATGAGGCCTTCCATAAGTTTTTGAAGAGTGGTATGTTGGCGATGGGTCTATAGTTGGTGGTGGAGGAGATGGGTTCTTTGTTGTTTTTGAGGCGGGGGATATGAGAATGTGGCCGAGTTCAGTCGGGAAGAGGCCAGTGGACATGCATAATGAGATCCAATTGAAGAGTTCGGCTTTGAATGGGGGGGGGGGGGCAGATTTAATAATGGTGGATGGGCAGTTGTCTAATAGGCAGTTGGAGTTGGCATATTTTGAGAAGAGTTTGAGAAAAAGATTCCAGTCTGGGCTTTCGAATGAGCTCCAGGTCATGTCAGCCCTTGAACCTGTTGTGTCTATTACTGGTAGGTTAGGAATTGTCTCTGTATTGGGAGTTGTAAGTGACGATTTTAGGGTTCGGATTTTATTGGCGAAGTGGTCGGCTAGGATTGTTGCAGGGGGCGGGAGTTCTGAGCTAGAGCGTTTATGAGAATCGGTGTCTAGGAGGGAGTTGACTAATCGGAAAAGTGCTTTGCTGTTTAGAGAAGGGGTGTTGATGAGTTGGGAGTAATATTTACTGCGTTTTTCGACTATGGATTTTTTGTATTCGCTGACTTTTTTCGCCAGTTAAGTCTGTCATTGTCGGTCCCTGATTTGCGCCATGTTCGTTCTAGTTTCTTTACTTCGCGTTTTATGGCTAAGAGATCCGCATCAAATCATTTGTTTGAGGGCCAAGGGTTTTTTTTGCAGAGTCTAGGGGGGGCGATGGTGTTAAGGACTTGGTCGCTGAAGTGTTTCCAGTCAAGGTGGAAGTTGGGGTTGGGGTCGGATTTGGAAATGAGGGTGTAGTGGGACCAGAAGTCTACAGGATTAATTTTTTCTCTTGTCCAGGTCATCGTCTTTGTTTGGTTAGGTGTGTATTTCCTGTCTGGTTGTTTTTTGAGCCAGGATAATTCAAAATGGCATAGGAGGTGGTCGGACCAGAGGGTATTAGACCAGTTTTGTTTTGTGAGACTTATGTGTGGAGTAGTAGAGGGGTTGGAAAGGAAAGTGACCATGTCAAGCTGGTGTCCTTTATTGTGTGTTGTGGTAGGAGGGGGTTTGGCGAAGCCTAGTGATGTGAGGAAGGAGTATAGGTCTGCAACGTTGGGGTTTTCTTCTTGTTCAAGATGAAGGTTGATGTCTCCTGCTAGGAGGTTGTGGGTGCCAGCTGCCGAGTTTGTGATAAGAAATTTGAAGTAGTCTTCTTTTGCTAGGTTCCATTTATTAGGGGGGATGTAGAATAGCGTGATGTTGAGATTATCGATGAGGTCGGTTTTAGAGATTTTGCAGGTGAGGATTTCTAGATCATTGGTTAATTTGGAATCTAGGATTTGGAAGTGAAAGTGGTCGCGTAATATGTTGGCCATGCCACCTCCCCTTTTGGAGTTTCTTGAGAGGGGGATGATTTTGTAGTGTGGTGGGAGAATGTCTGCTATGATGGAATCCTGGTCGGAGATGAGCCATGTTTCTGTTAGAAGTACAAAATCCAGATGGGTATCTTCAAGCCAATCTTTAAAGAGTTGGGCTTTGTTTCTAATCGAGCGAATATTCAGGTAGGCGCCAGGGAGAATGGATTGTTCTAGGGGGGGCAAGAGTTCCGTGCGTTGTAAATTTTTTAGGGATCGTTTTTTGTTTTGTGTTGGTCTGGGTGAGTGGCGGGTAGTGTGGATCACGGGGATGGGGAAAGGACCTGTTTCTGTGACGTCCTGAATGAGTCGGTGGGGTCGGAGGGGATTGTCGTGTCCCGGGATTCTAGTCCATGCGATGTAGGTAGGTATAGGTTCGAAGGCTAAAGCTTTATAGATCCAGCCTCTTGTGGTGAGCAGGTAGAGGAGGAGAAGGGCAGTGAGCTTGTAGGTAGGGCTAGACATGTTTGTTGATAGGTAAGGTAGCTAGGGGGGGATGAACAGGAAGAGGGGGGAGGGCAGACTGGGGATGAAGGGTAGGAGGAGAGACAGATGCTTGAGTAGTGGTGGGTAGATATGAAATATTCCGGATAGGTAAGGTATTTGTGAGCAGTAGAGAAGGAGGGTCTGTGGACAGATGAACAAGTTAAGGTTATGAGCTAGATAGGAATACAAGAGGTGAGTTGTAAAAGACAATGAGCAGTATAAGCAGTTGAACAATATGGATCTTAAGTTTAAATGGCATTAAAGGCAGGAACAGGTAAGAGTTTGATCTGAGTGGCAAAACATTCGGCGGCCCTTAGTGGGCGAAGATTTCTGCAGACAGTGTGGTGGGTAAAAGCGAGACCGAAATGTCCTGTGGGCAGGAGGTTTTTGGCGGCCCTCTAAAGAGCTGGGGAGACGATTTGGCTTGGAAGAAGAGCCGAAGTAGGGATGGTCTTTGCAGCGTCAGGCTCTCTTTGGCGGCGTGGGCTGGTTCCTGCCACCGAATCTCAACGAAAAACGTCTCCTCTCCCGACTAGCAGTGGGGAGGGGGCGGAGCGGGGCTAATGGTGTCTCTCGCTCACTTTGGCAGCGTGGGTAGGTTCCCACCGCAGAGTCTCGACAGAAGTCTCCTCTCCCGGCTAGCAGATCAGGAAGCTTCACCGGACGCTTCACAAAGGCGCGTGCTAAGGTGCACGTACCTTTGCCGTGCACCTTAGCCGCGCGCCGAACGGCGGCGCGCCATTGAGGCGGCGATGAAATGAAGCAACCCCGCTGGTTCGGGGGAGGGGCAGCGCAGTGCACGCGTGCCTCTCTTGGGCTGGATCCCACCAAAATGGCTGGGCTTAGGCGGCGATGAAATGAAGCAACCCCACTGGTTTGGGGGAGGGGCAGCGCGGTGCACGCGTGCCTCTCTCGGGCTGGATTCCACCAAAATGGCTGGACTCAGGCGGCGATGAAGTGAAGCAACCCCGCTGGTTCGGGGGAGGGGCAGCGCGGTACACGCGTGCCTCTCTTGGGCTGGATCCCACCAAAATGGCTGGGCTCAGGCGGCGATGAAATGAAGCAACCCCGCTGGTTCGGGGGAGGGGCAGCGCGGTGCACGCGTGCCTCTCTCGGGCTGGATCCCACCAAAATCCGATGTCTAAGCAATGCTGATTGCCATTTGCGCCAAGGGGACGTCTAAAGCACGCCGAAAGTTAGACGCACTTTACAGAATCTAGGCCACCAGGTCTGGAGATTTCTTGATTTTATTCACAGTGTCTAGTAGGTCTTCACGATGAGATAATTTAGACCTCTGATATCCCTGATGAATTGTCCTGGATGGGTATCCCCTTTGTTTGAAACGATTTGCTAGTGTAATTGATTGTTTTACAAAATCTGAAGGTTCAGAACATAAATGTTTCAATCTTAAAAATTGACTATATGGAAGATTATTTTTTAATTGAGTTTGATGAAAGCTGGAAAAATGGAGATAAGCATTTTTGTCTGTAGGTTTCCTATAGATAGTTGTTTTAAAGCTGTAGCGGTCCTTGTAGATCTTTATGTCCAGAAAGGGAATGGTTTGAAGATCATATTCCATTTTGAATTTTAGATTTGGATCACAAGAGTTGAGCCAAACGAGAAAATCTTGTAATTTATTGATATTTCCTTTCCAGAGAATGAATGTATCATCGATATATCTCTTATAGAGACGCACTTCTTCTTTAAATGGATGATCCGTTAGAAAATTGTTCTCAAAATGTGCTACATAAAGGTTGGTGATGTCCTATTATGGTTTCTTCATGTTTGAATGCGATGTCTTTTTTATATAGTTTAAAGACAATAGACTGTTTTCAGTCCAATTCTTTATATGTGAGTTTGCAAACCATTGGGATGTATTATGTTTTCTCTTCATTACATTGTGTCACATATCTCTTCATGTTTTCAAAATCAGACACGCACTATGGTTTTTTCATTCTATTAACTTTTCATTCTCATGGCTTCTCTTAAGCACTTTATAGATTTCTGTGCTTAATCTTATACTCTAATACACACCATGGCACTTTTTCTTCTCGGCCTTTTTTGGCACATTTTTTCCTCTCATGTCTCTTGTCGATGTTTCAAGCCTCTGTATACAGCATGATCACACTTGGCTCACTTGTTTTATCTTGCAGTTGAGTATAGACACTAATATGCATGCTCCAGATTAGCATCACAGTCACTTCTTATCTTTCTATCTTTCTCTGGAGTAGGTTTTAACGGAAATTTCGGCAGTTGGAACCCAAGCACAGTACCGGGTAGAGCTTTGGATTCTTGCCCAGAAATAACTAAGAAGAAAAAATTTAAAAAATTTAAATTGAATCAGGTTGGGCAGACTGGATAGACCATTCGGGTCTTTATCTGTCGTCATCTACTATGTTACTATGTTACTATATGTGCAGATATTGTCATATAAATATATCATAATATCAAGTTTCAAGTTTATTTATAGCTTGATATACCAACCATCACAAGGGTTCTAAAAGAGCTAAGGAAAGAAATAGTGGAAACTCTCCGACAAATTTGTAACTTGTCCTTGAAAACTGGGGAGATCCCGGAGGACTGGAAAATAGCAAATGTCACACCTATCTTTAAAAAGGAATCGAGAGGTGACCCGGGGAACTACAGGCCAGTAAGCCTGACTTCAGTCCCAGGCATGATGATGGAGGCACTGATAAAGGACACCATCTGTGAGCACATAGAAAAAAATGGACAACTGAAAGCGAGCCAGCATGGCTTCTGCTAGGGAAGATCGTGCCAAACGAACCTACTGCACTTCTTTGAAGGGATAAACAGCCAGATGGACAAAGGAGAACCCGTAGACATCTATCTCGACTTCCAAAAAGCCTTTGACACAGTACCCCATGAGCGGCTTCTTAGGAAGCTGTGGAACCAAGGGGTGGAAGGGGACGTACACAGGTGGATTAAACACTGGTTAGCAGGCAGAAAGCAATGGGTTGGAGTGAAGGGCTACTACTCGGACTGGCGGAAGGTCACGAGCGGTGTTCCCCAGGGGTAGGTGCTCAGACCGCTGCTGTTCTATGTATTTATAAATGACCTAGAAGTGGGGAAGAAGTGTGAAGTTATAAAATTTGCAGATGACACCAAACTCTGCAGCAGGGTTAGAACCACGGAAGAATGTGAAGACCTATAAAGGAACCTAAACAAAATGGAAGAGTGGGCAAGTAAATGGCAAATACACTTTAATATAGAGAAATGCAAGGTCATGCATTTAGGGGAAAAAAACCCGATGTTCATCTACAAAATGGGGGGGATCAGTGCTAGGGGATAGTAACCTTGAAAAAGACTTGGATGTGCTGGTAGATACTACAATGAAATCAACGGCACAATGTGCAGCAGCCTCAAAGAAAGCAAACAGAATGTTGGGTATTATTAGGAAGGGCATTACAACCAGGACGAAGGAAGTCATCATGCCACTATATCGTGTGATGGTGCGCCTGCATCTGGAGTACTGTGTCCAGTATTGGTCACCGTACTTCAAGAAGGACATGGCGATACTTGAAAGGGTCCAGAGAAGAGCGACGTAAATGATAAAAGGTATGGAAAACCTTTCATACGCCGACAGGTTGGGAAGGCTGGGGCTCTTCTCCCTTGAAAAGCGGAGACTCAGAGGAGACATGATAGAGAATTTCAAGATCATGAAGGACATAGAGAAGGTAGAAAGGGACAGATTCTTCAGATTATTGGGAACCACAAGCACAAGGGGCACTCAGAGAAGCTGAAAGGGGACAATTTTAGAACCAATGCTAGGAAGTTTTTTTTTACACAGAGGGTGGTGGACACCTGGAATGCGCTTCCGGAGTTTGTGATAGGACAGAGTACACTACGGGGGTTCAAAGAAGGATTGGATAAATTCCTGAACGATAGGGGGATTGAGGGATACAGATAGAGGTAGAGATAGGTTTTAGATAGAGTATAGATAGATGGATAAAAGGGATCAAAGGGCTTAGAAAAGGATCACATTACAGGTCATGGGCCTGATGGGCCACCGCGGATGCGGACTGCTGGGCGCGATGGACCTCTGGTCTGACCCAGCGGAGGCAACTTCTTATGTTCTTATCTGGTCGGTTTACAATAATAAAAATTTAAAATAATTAAAATCGCTTAAAAAAATAAATCGAAATAAAAATAGGGGGGATTGAGGCCAGGACAAGAAGAAAATTAAAGCAGGTTGGAGACAAGAGGGACAAGGGGGGGGAGGGAGATTTTAATAACATTGTGTAAATAAAAATAAAAGGAAGGGGGATGTCGCTTCCTGAAAGCATTTCTCTATTTATTAGTTTTTATTTTCCCTTTTCGGGTTCTCAATTGGAATTTTGATAAGCGTCTTTAAATAGAAATGTGTTAAGGTGTGTTTTAAACTTGTTTAGAGAATTTTCAGTGCGGAGTTGAAGTAGCATTGCATTCCAAAGCGAAGGTGCGACTGCGGAAAAAATGGTGTTTCTAGTATAATATAAGTCCTTGATTGAGGGGACTGTCAGTAAATTCTGATTAGTGGATCAACACTAGTGTAGCATTGTACACACATGCCTAATCCCACCACTGCCTGATCACATCGGTAATACTTACAGGAAAAATGTTCCTCTATGGCAGCGGTCTCAAACACGCGGCCCATGGGCCGCATGTGGCTCTCCAGGTTTTATTTGCGGCCCGCAGTCTGGAGGCCATCATTCTCTTCGTTTTGGAGCAGCAGCCGGCTCGTTCGATCAAAGCCGCGGGTTGGCGGCTCCTTGCGCTATCCACTCCTGCATCGGAAGCCTCTCTGATGTCACAACATCAGAGAGGCTTCAGACGCAGGCGCGGATCTCGCAAGGAGCCGCCACCCACAGCTTTGAATGAACGAGCCAGCCAGACACGCTGCTGCTCCAGTGGCGTACCAAGGGGGGGGGGGGCGGTCCACTGTTCTCTTCCCTGCAGGGCCGACCAACTCTGGCCTCTCGACGTCAATTCTGACGTTCTGGCTAGCCAATCGCTGCCCGGAACGTCCTTTCCGACATTAGAATTGACATCGAGCAGCGAGAGTTGGTCGGCCCCGTGCAGAAGAGAAGCAGAGAAATGGCCTGTTCCCGATAGCGGCAGCAGCAGCAGCCTATTCCGCGGCGGCGGTGGCATGGGGTAGGGCAGAAAGGAAAGAAGAAAGAAGGTGGGGTGGGGTGGGGTGGGGACAGGGAGCCAGAAAAAAAAAAGCAAAAAATGGGGCACGGAGGAAGGAAGAAAGAAGGAGGGGGGACAGGGAACCAAAAACAAAGCAAAAAAATGGGGCACGGAATCAGAGAAAGACAGACAGAGAAAGAAAGAAAAAGTTGGGGAGAGAATGAGATCTGGAAGAGAGGAAGCATACAGGAGGCTGAAAGAAGGGAAGAAGTATTGGATGCACAGTCAGAAGAATAAAGTGCAACCAGAGACTGATGAAATTACCAAAAAAAGGTAGGAAAATGATTTATTTTCAATTTAGTGATTGAAACGTGCCAGTTTTGAGAGAGAAAAGATATTGAACTTTAAATGTGAGTGCTGCAGAAAAAAATAGAGTACTTGGAGGGTGACAGAAAAAAATAGTTAATTTCTTATTAAAGAAATGACAATTTTGCATGAGGTTAAAACTCTTTATAGTTTATATATCTTTCCTTTTAACTGTTAAAGGAAAGTTTTATAAACTATAAAAGAGTTTTACCTCATGCAAAATTGTCATTTCTTTAATAAGACATTAACTATTTTTTTCTGCGGCCCTCCAAGTACCTACAAATCCAAAATGTGACCCCTCAAAGAGTTTGAGTTTGAGACCACTGCTCTATTGGTTGCTGCTGGGTCTGCCTACCGTTCACAGTGGTAGCACGAGCAGGTGCGGGACGACATGATGGATCCGGTGGAAGATCAGGCTGGATTTCGACTGGTACTCAGTGCCTCACTGCGATGTTGTAGAGCATGCAGCATGCCAGCACAATCTGGGCGACAGTATCGGAGAAGTACTGCAATGCTTCACCGGTCCGATCTAGACACTGAAACTTACTTTTGAGCACCCTAAAGGTGCACTCAATGATCACACGGGTGGCAATGTGGGCATTATTGTAGGCCCTCTCCTCAGGTTTCTGGGGGCCACGCAGTGGAGTGAAGAGCCATGGGAAATACCCATATCCGGCATCACCTGGGGGAACAAAGGAGCACATATTACAGCTGTTAGTTCATTCCAATGATCAACAACCCTTTCGGTGAAGAAATACTTCCTGGTGTCACCATGAAATTGCCCTCCCCTGATTTTTAGTGGATTGCCCTCTTGTGGCCGAGGGTCCTTTAAGAAAGAAGATATCATCTTCCACCTCGATACGGCCTGTGATATATTTAAACGTCTCAATCATATCTCCCTTCTCTCTACGTTCCTCGAGTGAGTATAGTTGCAATTTATTCAGCCTTTCCTCATATGGGAGATTCTTGAGCCCTGAGACTATCCTGATGGCCATTCGCTGAACTGACTCAATTCTCAGCACATCTTTTTGATAATGCGGCCTCCAGAATTGTACACAATACTCCAGATGAGGTCTCGCCATGGATCTGTACAAAGGCATTATGACTTTGGGCTTCCGGCTGATGAAACCTCTACGGATACAACCCATCATTTGTCTAGCCTTAGATGAAGCTTTCTCCACTTGACTGGCAGTTTTCATGTCTTCACTAGTGACCACTCCTAAATCCCGTTCTGCCTTAGACCTAGCTAAGGTCTCACCATTTAGAATGTAAATTCTGCACGGATTTCTGCTGCCAAGGTGCATGACCTTACATTTTTTAGCATTGAAGCCTAGCTGCCAAGTCGAGGACCAATGTTCCAATAAGAATAGGTCCTGTGTCATGCTGTCGGGCAAAGGGCTTTTACCTACTATGTTGCATAGTTTGGCGTCATCTGCGAATAATGTTATTTTACTTTGAAGCCCCTGAGTCAGGTCTCTTATGAATATGTTGAAAAGGATCGGGCCCAAGACCGAGCCCTGCGGTATTCCACTGGTCACCTCCGACGTATTGGAGAGGGTGCCGTTAACCACCACCCTCTGAAGTCTACCGCTCAGCCAGTCCCTGACCCATGCAGTTAATGTTTCTCCTAACCCCATCGATGTCATCTTGCTGTGTGGTGTGGGACGCTGTGAAAAGCTTTACTGCTGTCCAAGTACACAACGTCCAGGGACTCCCCTATATCCAGTTTTCTTGTTATCCAGTCAAAGAAGCTAATTAGATTGGATTAGCAGGACCTACCCTTTGTGAATCCATGCTGGTGGGGATCCCGTAGATTCTCCTCGTTCAGGATCGAATCCAATTTATGTTTAATTAGTGTTTCCATGAGTTTACTCACTATTGATGTGAGACTCACCGGTCTGTAATTCACAGCCTCCGTCCTGGAACCCTTTTTGTGCAGTGGAATGACGTTAGCTGTTTTCCAGTCCAAGGTGCAGAGTGTGTGACATTCTGACACGGCTGTAAATGACAGCCCTTCCCCTCTATGTGTAGGTAAGTGTGCAGATGACAGCATCCCACACCCATAGAGAGCACACACAGAGGCGCCTCCACTATTGTGTGTAAAGGTCAGCAAGTGAGATGAGGCAGTGAAGACTGAACTACATACTGCATTTGCACAAGCCTGTATGACAAACATTGCCAGGACTCTGGCACATGCTCCAGTTGGCATGTTGACAAGTATGCTGGAATGATAAACTGTAGTGCACAGAGATGGCATGTTGAGCAAACAATCTATAAAATGCATGGTCTTGTTAAAGGCACTAAGATGAGGGGGGCCTTTCATCTTCTAGAGCACTTGCCCCACCCCGCTGAGGAATGGTTTGGGCCTATGGCATGTCCTTCCCTGCCCTCCGACAGTGGCAAACTCCTGACACACCTTGTCTGTGGGAGCGTCCTACAAACCAACAGACGTAAAGGTGAACAACTGAATAGGGAATCCCCCAACATTTATCTTCTGAGCAGGAACTCTGTAGGAGAGGAGTCTTGAAAGGTCTGCTAAGGCCTTGACTGTGAGCTAAATTCCCAGGCTGGAAAAGGGTAAATGCATGAGAGAAGCTCTTGTCAGCAGGGACTCTGTGAGAAAGGTCTGCATAAGGCCTTGACAAGAGCTAAATCCCCAGGCTGGAACAGGGTAAATGCATGAGAGAAGCACTTGCCAGCAGGAACTCTGTGGGAAGAGTCTGCATAAGGCCTTGACAAGAGCTATATCCCCAGGTTGGAACAGGGTAAATGCAAGAGAAGCTGTTGTTTGCCTTGAAATGTCTGCATAAGGCTTTGATTGTGAGCTAAATCCCCATGCTGGAACAGGGTAAATGCATGAGAAAAGCTCTTGGTCAACAGGGACTATGTGGAAAAGGTCTGCATAAGGCCTTGACTGTGAGCTAAATACCCAGGCTGGAACAGGGTAAATGCATGAGAGAAGCTCTTGTCAGCAGGAACTCTGTGGGAAAAGTCTGCATAAGGCCTTGACAAGAACTATATCCCCAGGCTGGAACAAGGTAAATGCATGAAAGAAGCTGTTGTTAATCTTGAAAGGTCTGCATAAGCCTTTGACTGTGACCTAAATCCCCAGGCTGCAACAGGGTAAATGCATGAGAGAAGCTTTTGTCAGCAGGGACTCTGTGGGAAAGGTCTGCATAAGGGCTTGACTATGAGCTATATCCCCAGGCTGGAACAGGGTAACTTATCTGTAGTATGTGTAAACATGCAATAGCAGTTGGTATATTCAGACACAGCACAAATATGGCAGAGTTGACATCGATAGCCAGACTCCCATACTAGGTAAACAATATGCTGGACTAATCAAAGGAGCCCATAAGTAAGCGCCTTCGTAAGCGTGAGATTGCCACCTTAAATGTAAGCGGTTTTAATGTTGGCCCTATGTTCAAGGTGGCGGTCTTATCAAACAGCTAGAAAAAGGGAGGAGGGACTAAAAGCATTGGAAGTAAGGAGGACAGATAGAGACATCTGGCCTTTACTTCTATTGAAAGCAATGGAAGTAAAACCCGAATGTCTCAATCCATCCATATGGTAACCCTATGCACAGCAGGGCAGGCAGGAGAAAGTCGGGAGGCAGGCGAAGAGGAGACAAGAATTGGGAGCTGAGAGAGGACAGTAAGAGAGGAACAGAGAAGCAGGGCAGGCAAGAGTGAGGAGCAGCGGAGAGACATTGCTGAAACAAGGCTGCCCTGTGAACTTCTAAAAGCTAAGTTACTCAACATTTCATATTCTGCTCTTTTCACTGGTTTTCAGCATTATATCTGCTTAATTTCTCTTCTCCTCCCTGTTTCTTACTAAAAAAAAAAATATAAAAAAGCACAAAAAAATAAATCCTTCTTTCCTCTGTTAAATCTTATTTCCTCTTCCTGCATTTTTGTTTAAAATACTGTGTTTTAGGTGGTATAGAGCCTATATTTCTGGTGCCTGTGGCTCAGGGTGACTAAAGTAGGGAAAATCCTGTTATAAATCCTGTGATTTAGGGTAGCACTGATAGAACCTGCAGTTTTGTTTAAAATACTGTGTTTTAGGTGGTATAGAGCCTATATTTCTGGTGCCTGTGGCTCAGGGTGACTAAAGTAGGGAAAATCCTGTTATAAATCCTGTGTTTTAGGGTAGCACTGATAGAACCTGCAGTTTTGTTTAAAATACTGTGTTTTAGGTGGTATAGAGCCTATATTTCTGACTCACTAGTTTTTAGCCATTGTGTCTGATTAGGTGGAGAAGGGAGGGGCTCTGTTTTACTTCTAAGGTTAATTGCATTATCTTTGGGACATTGCTGAAACAAGGCTGCCCTGTGAACTTCTAAAAGCTAAGTTACTCAACATTTCATATTCTGCTCTTTTCACTGGTTTTCAGCATTATATCTGCTTAATTTCTCTTCTCCTCCCTGTTTCTTACTAAAAAAAATATAAAAAAGCACAAAAAATAAATCCTTCTCTTTCCTCTGTTAAATCTTATTTCCTCTTCCTGCATTTTTGTTTAAAATACTGTGTTTTAGGTGGTATAGAGCCTATATTTCTGGTCACTTCACAACCAATCAAGATGACCTTTATTCTATGCAATCACTGTGGTGCTTTAATTCCAAGACATACTATTTGGAGGCTTAAGGCTTGCCCCATCTGTCTTCAACTTGCCAGTATTAAGGAGGAGCTCTGCAAACTTAAACAGGAATTGAGTACAATTAAAGCAGCTTCCATCACTCCACAAAATCATACCAACTTACCACCTCTACCTCAAAGAATAAAACAGCCCAGGAATAAATGGGTCATAGTAGGCTCAGGAAGACTGCGACATGTAACACAGAAACATCCACCTTCACTAATATTACCTCTACAGAATTCCTTCGCTCCACTAGTGCACTGCGATACTCAGGAAAACAGAAGGGAGGTGGGACTTGAACCAATGAGGGAAACTCAAGAGAACAAGAGCACCCTAAGTACAAATAAAAAAGCCAAAAACAGAAAACTATTACTGTTGGGAGATTCTATCATCAGGGCGAGGAGACCAAAATAGTGAAATGTCTTCCAGGATCCTCAGCTACCAGGAGTTCCAGGCAAATACTGACTATAATTAAGGAAGAAACTAAGGATTTTAACACTGATGTTGTTATCCATCTGGGAACAAATGACCTGGCCAACAACTCCACACTTGCAGCACAGAAAGCTTTTCAGGAGCTTGGTGAGGGCGTGAAACCTTTTGTAAAGACTTTAGCTTTTTTGAAATACTGCCTGCATATGGAAAAGGAGAGCAAAGAGTGAAAAACACAGAGCACTTTAATAGATGGCTCAGAGCCTGGTGTCATCAAGAAGGCTTCAGGTACATAGGAGGATAGGGAAATACATGGAAGGACAAGAAGCTATATTGCACTGATGGGCTACATATTACTACAGCAGGAAAAAGAAACCTTGCAGAGAAATTTAGACAATATTTTTCTAGGCATTTAAACTAGAAGGTGGGGGTGGTGTATGTACGAAGGACAATTATAGAGACCACCCCCGGCAAAAGAAAAGATGTGATAGTAGTAAAGGCTGCAACATAAGCAATATCAGCAACTCATTTCTTAGTATTGCAACGGAAAGTGAAACGACACAAAAATCCATACGAAAGAGGAGATTATCGCTGAAAAATAGCTGGAAAGCGATGACCACAAATGCTCGCAGTCTAAGCAACAAAGTTCATGATCTGCAAGCCCTGATATTAGAGGCAGATCTAGATATTGTTGCTATCACAGAGACATGGTTCAGTGAATCACATGGATTGGATGCAAACATACCGGGATATAATCTTTTTAGGAAGGACAGAGATGGTCATAAAGGTGGAGGAGTAGCTCTCTATGTAAAGATCAATATCCAAGCGACCGAAATGCAAGGGACCTGGGGAGAGGAAGAAGCGATATGGATTGCTCTGAAAAGAGAAGATGGAACTTCTATCTACGTGGGTGTAGTCTACAGACCTCCGACTCAATCGCAGCAAATTGATAAGGATCTGATTGTGGATATCCAAAAGTTTGGAAGGAAAGAGGAGGTTCTGCTGTTGGGAGATTTCAACCTGCCGGATGCGGACTGGAATGTTCCGTCTGCGGAATCGGAAAGAAGTAGGGAGATTGTGGATGCCTTTCAAGAGGCTCTGCTCAGACAAATGGTGACGGAACCCACAAGGGAAAAAGCGATATTGGATCTGGTCCTCACAAATGGAGAGAGTATCTTTAATGTTCGAGTGGGTGCTCACCTGGGTAGTAGCGATCATCAAACGGTTTGGTGGAGAGAGGCCGCACGATACTTAAAGTCCTAGATTTCAAACGTACGGACTTTAATGCAATGGGAAAGTACCTGAAGAAAGAGCTGTTAGGATGGGAGGACATAAGAGAAGTGGAAAGACAGTGGTCTAAGCTGAAAGGAGCGATAAAAATGGCTACGGACCTTTATGTGAAGAAAATCAATAAAAACAAGAGAAAAAGGAAGCCGATATGGTTCTCCAACCTAGTGGCTGAGAAAATAAAGGCAAAAGAGTTGGCGTTCATGAAATATAAAAAAAACCAAGAAGAGGAGAGCAGAAAGGACTACAGGGTGAAACTGAAAGAAGCCAAGAGAG
This sequence comes from Geotrypetes seraphini, assembly GCF_902459505.1. NCBI lineage: Eukaryota > Metazoa > Chordata > Amphibia > Gymnophiona > Dermophiidae > Geotrypetes > Geotrypetes seraphini. The sequence goes on along the minus strand of NC_047084.1, from coordinate 397,181,663 downwards.
AGATACGTTTGGCGAAGGCACAGGCGGAAGAACAAATGGCTAAAAATGTAAAACAGGAAGATAAAAATTTTTTCAGATATATTAGTGAAAGGAGGAAGATAAAAAATGGAATTGCTAGGCTGAAAGATGCTGGGAACAAATATGTGGAGAGTGATGAGGAGAAAGCAAATGTGCTAAACAAATACTTCTGTTCTGTGTTCACAGAAGAAAATCCTGGAGAAGGACCGAGATTGTCTGGCAAAGTTACATGAGAAAATGGAGTAGATTCTGCGCCGTTCACGGAGGAGGGTGTTTATGAGCAACTTGAAAAACTGAAGGTGGACAAAGCGATGGGACCAGACGGGATCCATCCCAGGATACTAAGGGAGCTCAGAGAGGTTCTGGCGAGTCCTATTAAAGACTTGTTCAACAAATCTCTGGAGACAGGAGTGATTCCTGGGGATTGGAGGAGAGCGGATGTGGTCCCTATTCATAAAAGTGGTCACAGGGATGAAGCAGGAAACTACAGGCCGGTGAGCCTCACTTCAGTTGTTGGAAAAATAATGGAAGTGTTGCTGAAAGAAAGGATAGTGTATTTCCTTGAATCTAATGGGTTACAGGATCCGAGGCAACATGGCTTTACAAAAGGTAAATCGTGCCAAACGAACCTGATTGAATTTTTGATTGGGTGACCAGAGAGCTGGATCGAGAACATATGCTAGATGTAATTTACTTGGATTTCAGCAAAGCCTTTGATACAGTTCCTCATAGGAGGCTGTTGAACAAACTTGAAGGGCTGAAGTTAGGACCCAAAGTGGTGAACTGGGTCAGAAACTGGCTGTCGGACAGACGCCAGAGGGTGGTGGTTAATGGAAGTCGCTCGAAGGAAGGAAAGGTGACTAGTGGAGTCCCTCAGGGTTCGGTGCTGGGGCCAATCCTGTTCAATATGTATGTAAGTGACATTGCTGAAGGGTTAGAAGGAAAAGTGTGCCTTTTTGCAGATGATACCAAGATTTTTAACAGAGTAGACACCGAAGAGGGAGTGGAAAATATGAAAAAGGATCTGCAAAAGTTAGAGGAATGGTCTAATACCTGGCAACTAAAATTCAATGCAAAGAAATGCAGAGTAATGCATTTGGGGATTAATAATAGGAAGGAACCGTATATGCTGGGAGGAGAGAAGCTGATATGCACGGACGGGGAGAGGGACCTTGGGGTGATAGTGTCCGAAGATCTAAAGGCGAAAAAACAGTGTGACAAGGCAGTGGCTGCTGCCAGAAGGATTCTGGGCTGTATAAAGAGAGGCGTAGTCAGTAGAAGGAAGAAGGTGTTGATGCCCCTGTACAGGTCATTGGTGAGGCCCCACTTGGAGTATTGTGTTCAGTTTTGGAGACCGTATCTGGCGAAAGACGTAAGAAGACTTGAGGCGGTCCAGAGTAGGGCGACGAAAATGATAGGAGGCTTGCGCCAGAAGACGTATGAGGAGAGACTGGAAGCCCTGAATATGTATACCCTAGAGGAAAGGAGAGACAGGGGAGATATGATTCAGACGTTCAAATACTTAAAGGGTATTAACGTAGAACAAAATCTTTTCCAGAGAAAGGAAAATGGTAAAACCAGAGGACATAATTTGAGGTTGAGGGGTGGTAGATTCAGGGGCAATGTTAGGAAATTCTACTTTACGGAGAGGGTGGTGGATGCCTGGAATGCGCTCCCGAGAGAGGTGGTGGAGAGTAAAACTGTGACTGAGTTCAAAGAAGCGTGGGATGAACACAGAAGATTTAGAATCAGAAAACAATATTAAAGATTGAACTAGGCCAGTTACTGGGCAGACTTGTACGGTCTATGTCTGTGCATGGCCGTTTGGAGGAGGATGGGCAGGGGAGGACTTCAATGGCTGGGAGGGTGTAGATGGGCTGGAGTAAGTCTTAACAGAGATTTCGGCAGTTGGAACCCAAGCACAGTACCGGGTAAAGCTTTGGATTCTCGCCCAGAAATAGCTAAGAAGAAAAAAAATAATAATAATTTAAATTGAATCAGGTTGGGCAGACTGGATGGACTGTTCGGGTCTTTATCTGCCGTCATCTACCATGTTACTATGTTAGAGATAGCTCCGCCCACCCCTCTGATGTCAGCCAGGCACTGATCCGGAGCTCCCCCTTAAAAGGGGAGGATCCAACGGTGAGTAACATCAGAGCCCAGTGAGCAGGGCAGGTAGGAGAAAGTCGGGAGGCAGGCGAAGAGGAGACAAGAATCGGGAGCCGAGTGACGACAGTAAGAGAAGAACAGAGAAGCAGGGCAGGCAAGAGTGAGGGGCAGCGGTGAGAGATAGCTCCGCCCACCCCTCTGACATCAGCCAGGCACTGATCCAGAACTCCCCCTTAAAAGGAGAGGAGCCAATGACGCTTAGCCGTTTGGTGCGCGTCGAAGGCGAGCATTAAAGGCGCTCACCTTAGCGAGAGCACCTTTGCAAAAGGGCCTTCAGAAGGGGCGAGTCACTGCACGAGCATCAGACAGAAAGAGAGGACACCAGCAGCAGATAGATAGATAGATAGATAGATAGATAGAGAGAGAGAGAGAGAGAGAGAGAGAGAGAGAGGACACCAGCAGCAGAGAGAGAGGACACCAGCAGCAGAGAGAGAGGACACCAGCAGCAGAGAGAGAGGACAACAGCAACAGAGAGAGAGGACACCAGCAACAGAGAGAGAGGACACCAGTAGCAGACAGAGAGAGAGAGAGAGAGAAGGCAACAGCAGCAGATAGAGAAAGAGAGGACACCAGCAGCAGACAGAGAGAGAGGACACCATCAGCAGAGAGAGAGAGAGAGAAGACATCAGCAGCAGACAGAGAGAGAGAGAGAGAGAGAGGACACCAGCAGCAGACAGAGAGAGAGAGAGAGAGAGGACACCAGCAGCAGACAGAGAGAGAGAGAGAGAGAGAGAGAGAGGACACCAGCAGCAGAGAGAGAGAGAGAGAAGACAACAGTAGCAAACAGAGAGAGAGAGAGAGGACACCAGCAGCAGAGAGAGAGAGAGGACACCAGCAATAGAGAGAGAGAGAGAGAGAGGACACCAGCAACAGAGAGAGAGAGAGAGAGAGGGAGGATATAAAACTGCTAGAGAGGGTGCAGAGACGAGCAACGAAGCTAGTGAAAGGTATGGAGAACCTGGACTATGAGGAACGACTTAGGAAACTGGGGTTGTTCTCCCTTGAGAAGAGGAGACTGCAGGGGATCTGATCGAGACTTTCAAAATACTGAAAGAATTCGACAAAATAGAGCAGGGAAAGCAGTTATTTACAATGTCCAATGTGACACAGACAAGAGGACATAGACTGAAGCTGAGGGGGGACAGATCCAGGACGAATATCAGGAAGTTCTGTTTCACGCAGCGAGTGGTGGACATCTGAAATGCTCTCCAAGAGGAAGTAATTGCAGAATCCACCGTTCTAGGATTTAAGGGTAAACTAGATGCACATCTCCTTAAGAGTGGCATAGAGTGATACGGGTAAGGGTAAATTAGATGCACATCTCCCTTGAGAAGCATACAGTGATATGGGGACTAAAACTATGCCAGGGTACACCTGGCGGGGCCTCCGCGTGTGCGTATCACCGGACTTGATGGACCCAGGGTCTGATCCGGAGATTGCAATTCTTATGTTCTTTTGACACCAGCAACAGAGAGAGAGAGGACACCAGCAGCAGACAGACAGAGAGAGAGAGGACACTATCAGCAGACAGACAGAGAGAGATAGGACACCAGCAACAGAAAGAGAGGACATCAGCAGCAGACAGAGAGAGAGAGAGAGAGGGGACACCAGCAGCAGACAGAGAGAGAGAGAGGGGACACCAGCAACAGAGAGAGAGAGAGGACACCATCAGCAGACAGACAGAGAGAGAGAGGACACCATCAGCAGACAGACAGAGAGAGAGAGAGAGATAGGACACCAGCAACAGAGAGAGAGGACACCAGCATCAGACAGAGAGAGAGAGAGAGAGAGAGAGAGGACACCAGCAGCAACAGAGAGAGAGAGAGGACACCAGCATCAGACAGAGAGAGAGAGAGAGAGAGAGAGAGGATAGCAGCAGCTATGGAAGCTGAAGACAGGAGCAGCAAGATGAGCTACCTAGTTTTCTGCACCGTCTGCCATATGCATGACTACCTCCCCTCTGGGAGGCGGTCTTATGTATGCACTCAGTGCGGAGAACTGGAGAGCCTGAAGAAACAAGTTAGACTCCTAGAGGGCAGAATACTGGAACTAGAAGCACTTCGAGAAGTGGAAGAGGAGGACAGAGATGCAGAGAAAGTCAAAACATAGGAAACCATTGAGGATGAAGTCCAGAAGCTGGAGAAGTTCATTGAGGAGGCATACAGGGATGCCATGGAAAATCACCAGCAACAGTGGAACTATCAGCCAGCACCAGATACATCTATAGGGAGTGAGGATCGCCAAGAGAACAGCCACAAGGAAGAAATGGGTGACACAGCAGTGAGCTCTGGAAGCAGTGGAGCAAACCCACAAGAAGATGAGTCCGATGCAAGCCAACGCCAGGATGAGGGAAGATGGAAGTGCACGGAGGACAAGGACCTACGGGTGGAGAGATAGCCACACACCAGGGACACAGACCTGCGCCTAGAGAGGCAAGAAAAGATAGAGAGGACAGCAATCATTGTGAGGGACTCCATCATCAGACAAGTCGACAGCCAAGAAGAAGGCAGGATCGGCTAGTGACCTGCCTACCAGGAGCCAAGGTAGAAGACTTAGTGAAACATAGAAACATAGAAAATGACGGCAGAAAAGGGCCACGGCCCATCTAGTCTGCCCACTCTAATGACCCACCCCTAACTTCCTCCATGAAGAGATTCCACAAGCCAATTCCATCTTTTCTTAAAATCTGGCATGCTGCTTGCCTCAATTACCTGTAGTGAGCCGCATCAATAGGATCATCAACAGCGTGGAAGAGGAAGATAGGGCGGTGGTGATCCATGTGGGAACTAACAACGTGAGCAACAGGAATTACAGCAGGGAAGTATTGAAGGAGCAGTTCCGGATGCTAGGAAAGAAGCTGAAGACCAGAACACAGAGGGTAGCGTTCTCAGAGATCCTGCCAGTACCCAGGGCCGATGAGAAGAGGCAGACGGAGCTGCAAGCAGTCAACGCATGGAGGAGGCGCTGGTGTGAGGAAGAAGGATTCTACTTCCTGCGCAACTGGACGACGTTCTGGGGGAAGAGCAATCTATACAGAAATGATGGACTCCCCCTCAGCGGAGACGGAATGAGGCTACTTGCAAGCAACATCAAGAGAGAAATTTAGACTAGGAAGATGGGGAAAGCCAACAGTCGACCAAGAGTCGATGGTTTGGGAAACAGTATACCCAGAGGATACCGTGCAGGAAGATAGCGGGGAAGACTCACCGGATCATAGGCAAGGCAGAAACCCTGACGGATTGAAAGGGATACAAGAGGGAAGGAAATGCAAGAAAGTAACAGCAGTGAACGCGTGGTTGCAACACTGGTGTGAGAAAGAAGGATTTCACTTTGTGTGCAACTGGACGACATTCTGGGGGAAGGACAAGCTATTCAGGAAGGATGGACTCCACCTCAGCGGAGACGGAACGAGGCTTTTTGTAAGCAACATCAGGAGAGAGATTGAGAAGTTTTTAAACTAGGAAGAAGGGGAAATCTGACAGTCGACCGAAAGTCGATGGCTCGGGAACCAGTATACCCAGAGGATACTGTGCAAGAAGTTAGCAGGGAAGACTCAGCAGATCATGGACAGGACAGAAATCCAGATTAGAGAGCTGCACGGGAACGGGGACGATGGGAATCCCGCGGGACCCGCGGGCATCCCGCGGGTTCCCCCTTCGGGTCACGGGGATCCCGTGGGGATGCCCCCTAGGGTCGCGGGGATCCCGTGGGGACGCCTCCGAGGGTCGCGGGGTTCCTGCGGGGCTGGATGTACTCAGTCGCGCGGCTCTTCTCCCTACCTTCTCTGCTTGCAGCACAGAGCCGAACGGAAGTCTTCCCGACGTCAGCGCTGACGTCGGAGGGGAGGGAGGGCCTTAAACAAAGGGCTTAAACAAAGCCCTCCCTCCCTCCGACGTCAGCAAGACTTCAGTTTGGCTCTGTGCTGCAGGCAGTGCAGGTAAGGAGGAGAGTAGCCTCGCGGTTCGAGTGGCTACCAAGGGAGGGGGCGGTCCGCCCCGCCACACCCCGCCCCGATTGCAGCACAGCCGGCCAGGTCCCCTTACTTTTGTGGCACTTCCCCGACCGACCGACAACAGCCCCGGTCCGACAATCCTCCTGCCCTGTAGCCGTGAATCTAAATTATCTTCTTACAGCAGCTGTAAGAAGGTAATTTAGATTCGCGGTTAAGGGCAGGGAGGTTTGTCGGACCGGGGCTGTTGTCGGTCGGTCGGGGAAGTGCCACAAAAGTATGGGGACCTGGCCGGCTGTGCTGCACCCGGGGCGGTAGAGAAGGAGGGGGGAGAAGGACGCTGAAAGGCCATGGGGAATACAAAGGGTGGAGAAGGACGCTGAAAGGCCATGGGAAGGGGGGGGAAGGACTCTGAAAGCACTTGTGGAAGACAGAGGGGGGAGAAGGATGCTGAAAGGACATGGGGAAGACGGGGGGGGGGTGTGGAGAAGGACGCTGAAGGCCATGGGAAGACAGAGAGGGAGAAGGACGCTGAAAGGACATGGGGAAGCAGAGGGGGGAGAAGGACACTTGAAAGCATATGTGGAAGACAGAGGGGGGAGAAGGACGCTGAAAGGAAATGGGGAAGAGAGAGTAGGGAGAAGACGCTGGCAGGGAAGAAGACAGATGCCAGACTATGGGGGGAGCGGAGAGAAGAAGATGGGTGCCAGACCAATTTGGAAGGGGGAAGAAAGGGACGAGGCACAGTAACAGAGCAAATGGAAGATGCAGAAGGAAGGAGAGACAGTGGATGGAAGGAATTGAATGAGAACATGAGGAAAGCAGAAACCAGGCAACAAAGGTAGGAAAAGAATTATATTTCTTTTTTTTTATTTTTGCTTCAGGATAAAGTAGTATATTAGTTGTGTTGATAAAAATTTATAAACATTAGAGGCTCTGGTAGAAACCCGTTTGCAAAGTATGTATTCTTCCCAATTAATATTTTCAAATTAATAAAGTCTTTTTGCTTATTTGTAAATGGGTTTTCTACCAGAGCCTTTAATTCAGTAGCATAATTAAATGAAATAACTATTTCTGAAGTTTATAGGGTATGGGCGGGGGACGGAGGGGATTCCTCGCGGGGACGGGTGGGGACGGAGGGATTCCTCACGGGGGTCGGGTGGGATTCCTCACGGGGACGGGTGGGGACGGGTGGGACTTTGGCGGGGACGGGTGGGGACGGGTGGGATTTCTGTCCCCGCGCAACTCTCTAATCCAGATGGATCAAATGGGACACAAGAGGGAAGAAAGTGCTGAAAACTCAAATGTATATACACAAATGCAAGGAGTCTAAGGAACAAGATGGGTGAATTAGAAACTATGGCACAAAAAGAAAACCTTGACATCATCGGCATCACGGAAACATGGTGAAATGAGGAAAACGGGGGTCACGTGATGCTGGAGACCTGATCGGACGTGCCTCTCCACAGCTCCGGGCTGCCTCGTTCTAACTTTTCGCTATAAACCCGACTTCCTGCAAATCGAGCCCTGCAGCTTTGCACCAGATCTCCCTCTATCCTCTGGCGCCTGCAGTGGTACCTTTTCCAACGGTGTTTCTTTAGGGCATGCCGATTAAATCACAGCGAGGAGTCAAGGCCAAACTTACCTCGCCAGTGCCTAAAATGGCGGAGAGAAGAAGACAACGAAGTGCCATGTTCACGCTACAGGAGGCCGCTGTGCAGGAGCTTACACGATCCCTCACACTGGTAATGGAGGATAAACTTACGAAGATTCAATCCTTCATGGAGGAAATGAGAGAGCGCCTGGAGTCGCAATCTAACAGTTTGCAACGAGCGGAGGATCGTATCGCCCAGCAGGAGGTGTGTACTGATAACTTCGAGGAGCGGCTGCGGTCGCTAGAGACTTCCACCTCCACTTTGAAAGACCGGGCAGAGGATCAGGAAAAATTGCAACCGCAGAAATAATCTGCGTTTTATTGGGATTCCTGCCTCGGTGCGTGATGTGGACCTCCGCACTCGCCTGGAAGCATGGCTACCCACTGTCTTCGATATTCAGCCACCTTTGACCCCGGTGTTGCTTGAGAGAGCTCACAGAGTTTGAGCTCGCAAGGACGACGAGCAGCGACCGCGTCCTGTCATTGCGCGATTTCTGAACTTTGCAGCCAAGGAAAGAATTCTCTCTTTGTACCGAAGAGGGGCCGCAGTGCAGTTTGAGGGGCAGAAAGTGCTCATGTTTCAAGACTTCTCGCCTCAAGTTTCTTACCAGCGTAGAGCTATGGCTCCTTTCTGTAATGAGCTTTACAAGAGAAATATCAGAGTTACCCTTCAATACCCTGCACGTGCCCGTATTTTCCACAACAACAAGGTTTTCTTCCTGGACACTCCGCAGGCAATGGAGCAATTTATTCAAAAGCTTCCTCCTGGCCCGGAACCTCCCAGGGTAGTTGACTGATAGTCCTGACAGGGCTATTGCCTTGGGTTTCTACGCCGTTCCTGACTCTGGGAGATATTTGTCTGTGTTGGATTTCTTCTGCGATCCTGCCGGGGGTTTCCTGTGGCCTGGGGCTGTTGCCTGCAGTTTGATGGTGCTGTGCCTGGTATCTTCCCTTCCAGAAGCCACTTTTTCATCTCTGTTCTGCAACACCTTGCTGTGCCTATACGATCGTGGGTGCAAAGACCCCTGACTGTTGCCTGTTGGTTGGGACTGTTGTTTACTGGGTGCTTTCTATGTGGGGCACCCATCTTTGTTCTTGTTTACTTCTCTTGCTGTTGCCCTCCATGTTTTATCCTACTACTTTGGTTTCTGAAGCTTACCGTGCTCGGGAACATCGCTGTCCCTTGTTTTTGGTATTGAGCACTGATGTTTCCCTGCTTGTTCCCCTTTTCCACACTGATCGCTATAGCTTGCAAACCATGCAAGCGACTGGTTGCAATGTTTACTGTTTTATTTGATTCTTTTAAGGGTTTATTTCTTTTAAGCTGATCATTGGTTGCTATGAGGCGGCCCGGAGCTAGTGTTTTCTATGCTGTTATGTTGTGCAAGGGTAGACTGAGTAGTCTGGGGTGGGGGGCTGAGGTGTTGTGAGAAAGTGTGTATGTGTGGATGGGATGACTGTGTTTTTTCTGAGTGGCAGTGGTGTGGGGATTTGATTTTGGCTTGGTCACTGTGGCTGTGGGGTGAACGTTTGCTTGCTGGCGGGACTGGGTTGGGGGGATTTGGCTGGGACGCCCCCCACCCGGTACTTGGTGGACTTCGGATTTCTTTTCTGCTGTTTGCTCTCGCTATCCTTTCTTCTGGCTAGTCTTTCTGTTAATTCTTTGAATGTGGATGGGTTCCATTCCCCGGTGAAACGCACCAAGGTTTTGGCCTATCTGAAAAAAGAACGTTGTGATATAGCATTTCTTCAGGAGACTCACCTGTCCCCCACTGAACATCTCAAACTTCGGAGGGATTGGGTGGGACAGGTGGGTTTCTCTGCTTATTCCTCCCGGAAGAGGGGGGTGGCGATCTTGATTCATAAAAACATCCCCTTTAATATTCATAAAGAGCTTAAGGACCCCGAGGGCAGATATTTATTTCTGATTGGAGAGCTGTGGGGTTGTCCCTTAGTGATGGGCCCTGTTTATGCACCGAACATTTACTCTCATACATTTTTCTCTTCCTTGGTGGGACTTTTGGCACCTTTCTCCTCCCATCAGATGATTCTTGGGGGTGATTTCAATGTGGTGGCGGAGCCCCTCGTGGATCGCAAGCCCGCTAAATCGGGAACTAAAGGCCACTATGGTAGGGGTATCCCCTTTCTCCTTCGGGAATTGGGACTGTTAGATGCATGGCGGACCCTGAATCCAGATGATAGCGATTTCTCTTTTTTTTCCCATCCCCACAATGTCTACACGAGAATTGATTATATACTCGTTTCTGCTGGAATGTTTTCGAAGCTGACTTGGGCTGTCATGGCCGCTCTGTTGGTATCGGATCATGCGCTTCTGGGAACTACTTTTCAGTTTTCTTCAGCCTCTCCTGGCAGGATTTGGCGGATGTCTCCCCATTTGGAGGACCTCTCATATACTGACAGACTGAAAAGGCTAGGGCTTTTCTCCCTGGAAAAGCGGAGACTTAGAGGAGACATGATAGAAACCTTCAAGATCATGAAGGGCATAGAAAAAATAGACAGGGGCAGATTTTTCAAATTAAGGGGATCAACAAGTACAAGGAGGCACTCAGAGAAATTGAAAGGGGAGAAGTTTAGAACAAACGCTAGGAAGTTCTTTTTCACACAGAGGATAGTGGATACATGGAACGCGCTACCGAAGGATGTGATAAACAGGAGCATGCTACAGGGGTTCAAAGAAGCTTTGGATAGGTACTTGGAAGACAAAGGGATTGAGGGGTACAGATAAGAGTAGAGGTAGATTATAGGGATGGGATTAGAGGTAAATTATAAAATTAATCAGGGATCACTGTTCAGGCACTAGGCCTGATGGGCCGCCGCGGGAGCGGACCGCTGAGCAAGATGGACCTCTGGTCTGACTCAGCGGGGTCAACTTCTTATGTTCTTATGACCCCAATTTCAAAACCTATTTGGAGCGGAAGTGGGAGGATTTCCTCGCTACCAATGGTCCGGAGGATGTCAGCTCGGTTTTATATTGGGAGGTCGCTAAGGCTGTGATGAGAGGTCATGTACTTGCTTACTCTGCAGCTGCTAAGAAGAAACAGGATGGAGACTTATTGACCTTGACTGCAGAGCTACAAAGCCTGAGGCGTTCTCATATCTCGAGCTTAACACGAGCTCTGAGGGACTGACTTCAAGTTGTAAAACATCAGATAAATGACATCCTTTCCCAGCGGGCTTCTCGCAGCATTTATTTTTACAAATACAAATTGCATGCATGGGGTAACATGGCTCGCGAACCTGGCCCGGCCTCCTCGTGCTCGTCACGTCATCACGCACATAAAGGATCGGGCGGGCAAGCTGCATACTCAGCAGCGGGAGATCACGAACCAGTTTCTTCAGTTTTATCAACAGCTTTACGCCGCACAACCACCTGATCAGGCCCGGGACGCCTTTTTTTCTGGTTTGTGTTTGCCCAGCATTTCTGCCTCTCAGAATCTTCTCCTTAACCGACCGATCAGTGGAGAGGAGTTGCAAACGGCCATTCGGCGCCTTAAACTAGCTAAAACCTCGGGGCCGGATGGTTGTGGACCGGAATTTTATAAACTGCTGCCCCCTTCTGCTTTATGTTCTCTTCAGGCTTATTTTATGGGCCTCTGCTCCGAAACTCCTCCAGGTAACACGCACAATAGTGCCCATGTGATCATTTTGCCAAAAACCGGGAGACCCATGGATCATCTGGGCTCTTACCGTCCTATTTCGCTCCTGAATCAGGACGTTAAACTCCTGGCTGGGATTTTGGCATCCTGTCTCAACGTGTTGCTTCTGGAACTGATCCACGAAGATCAGGTCGGATTCGTCCCTGGTAGGCACGCTTCCATGAACTTACTCAAAGTCCTCGCAGTCCTACAACTCCCTTATCAGGCATCCGACAAAGCCTTGATTACCAGCCTTGATGTGGAGAAGGCATTTGACATGGTGTCCTGGCGTCACCTTTTCTGGGTACTCGAACAATATGGCATTTCAGGGGATTTTGTGCATTGGGTGTCTGCTTTGTATTCTTCCCCTAAATCGCAGTTGCTGATTAATGGGGGACTTTCAGATCCTTTTCCTCTCGGCCGTGGCACCCGGCAAGGTTGCCCCTTATCCCCTCTGCTTTTCCTTCTCTCTCTTGAGCCCTTAGCTATTCGAATCCACCAGGACTCGACCTTGCAGGGCCTGACTGGGGGGGGGGGGTCTGAGTTTCGTATTAGTATGTTCGCAGACGATATGTTACTTTATGTCAAGCATGCCGATGTCCATCTTCCTCATCTGATGCACATTATCAATTCCTTTGGCTCTTTTACTGGATTAAAAATTAATTACGATAAAACTGAGGCTCTCCTTCTCCACGACTCACCGGGTGACAATTGGTTCGAACGCTTGGGGGTTGGCATTGCGCCTGGGAAGTTGAAATATTTGGGGATTCTTTTATGTAAGAACCCGAAACAGCTCTATGATATTAATATCTCTGCAGCTATTGGGCGGATTAAGTCCCTCTGTCATCGCTGGCGATCCCTCCCCTTATCGCTGACGGGATGGGTAGCCCTGGTTAAAATGGTCCTTTTTCCCAAACTTCTATATGCTCTTCAGACAGTCCCTTTCTGGGTTAGTCAAGAGGATGAACGTCACTATAACTTCATTATTCGTAAATTTATCTGGCAGGACAGATGAGCCCGTATAGGTCTCCCTAAACTAATTCGGAAAAAGGAGCAGGGGGGACTTGGTCTCCTGGATATTCGACTTTATAATGTTGCGTCTCTATTTCGGTGGATTCATGAGCACTTGACTACACATCGGCGGTACTCCCCGCCGGCCCTTTTGACTTCCTGCTGCTCTCCTATTTCTTTTGTTTCATTCATCCATGGGAGCCCGGACACGACAGTTTCTTTACATTACCACACCTTGGACTTCCTCCTCGCCTTTCGTAGAGCTTGGGCTTGGTGGAGAAACCTCCAACATAGGGTGCCTCACCTGTCTCCCTTTTTGTCTTTGTTGGGAAATCCAGGGTTTGTACCTGGCCTTCGGGGTCTGCCTGGCCTGAAGGGTCGTCTTGAACATGATTCCACCATACTCGATAAACTACATTTGGGGGGCAGTAAATTTCCCTCTATTTCCCTGATGTGCACCCACTGGGGGCTCCCCACCACACAAGCTTATCTTTATCTCCAAATTAAACATTATTATCTCTCCCTCTCCGCTGTCCATTCTACCTCCTGGAACTGTGGGGCTCTTGATGACAGGGCTTTACTTGTGCCCCCTCACCAGAATAAAATTGCTACCTGGTATAAAGAGGGTCGGGATTTTCAGGGAGAATGGTGCCTTCAACCAGTAGCGGACGAATGGTCCAGGGATTTGGGCTTGCTGGTCTCTCTTCACGACCTACAGACTTTTTTTCAGAATATCTACCTCTTCATCAAGAATGTATCTTTACGTGAGACCCAATTTAAGATATTACATCGTGCCTACCTCTCCAGATCCAGGGGTTATGTTATGAAGCTTTGGTCCAATGATCTTTGTGTTAAATGCCATCTTTCTCCGGGAACCTATCTACATTCCTTTTTCCTCTGTCCTAATCTATCTTTCTGGGATTCTGTTCGTGCTAGTCTTGACACCACCCTTTGCTGTACCTTACTCTGGAACCCGTCTGCGCTGTTGTTGGGTGATATACAGGACCTGTCCCAACAGCAGCTCAGCACCTCTTATCAGAAATTTGTTCTTCATGCGATTATGCTGGGAAAGCAGCTTATTCTGCAACACTGGGCATCACCTGAGGCTCCTTCTTACTCGCTCTGGTTGACTCGCATGTGAGTCTTGGGCCGTTATGAGCTCCAGACTTATTCTTCTCGCCCTCGGGATCTTTGGAAAGAATATTGTGCCCTGTGGGATAAGTTTTTGGTGTCTTGCCCTGAGCGTTCAACCTAATTGGTGTGTTCTTCTTGTTTCCTTTTCCTTTCCTACTTCTTTTCCTTGATTCTTGCTTGCTTGTTTCTGCCCAGGCCTTGCACTGCTGACATGTGACTGGCTGGCTATTGTCCCGTCCACTGCTTTCCTTCTGTCATTCTTTACTCTTCCATTAACTTTCCCGACTCCACTTTCATTTTTTACTCTATTTCCTCGCTTCTTGTTTTGGTGCTTTTATTCTTTGGTTGCTTGAGTATTTGTAGAGTGTGTCTGTGTATGAGTGCAAGGGTGTTGAGTTGGCTGCCTGTTTGTATGTTGGTATGACTGGGGGTAGCTGTGGTGGCAGGTGTGTTTGGGTTGCCTGGGGGGTGTTGGTACGGGTTCTTCTCCCCAAAGCCCGGGGTGCTTTGAACCGTTTTCAATAAATTATGAGCATATTTGGTTTATGGCGTTCTCGCTTTACAATGCTTTACATGCATTGTGATATTGTTGTTCCTTTTATCTCTGTTTTCTCTCTCGCATTGTGGCGGAGCTTTCAGATCCTATAATTATGCTCTGTTCTATGCCAGCTACTTGCTGGGGTCTGCTCACTCTATTTGTTACATCTGTATTTTGTTTTCTTTGTATTATCCTCTATTGCAATGTTCTGTCATGTTTTGGAATTCTGTTTACCTTTTGCTCAATAAACATGAGTATACAAAAAAAAAAAAAAAAAAGAAATGAGGAAAACATCTGGGACACTGTGCTACAGGGATACAAGCTATACTGCAAAGACAGAATGGTCAAAAAGGTGGGGGCATTGCCCTGTACGTCAGAGAGAACACGCCGGAAACAAAGAATAAGTTAGAATCTCTATGGGTCAAAATTTGGGAACAAATGGAACGGAAATGAAGATCGGCATCTACTACCGGCCCCAGGGCAGTCTGAAGAAATTGATGAAGAAATGACGACTGAGATTAAATTCAACTGCAAGGAAGGAAATACAGTTATCATGGGTGACTTCAATTACCCGGGGATAGACTGGAACCTAGGTACCTCCGGCTGCAGTAGGGAAACCAAGTTCTTGGATGCAATGGGCGATTGCTTCCTGGAACAACTTGTCAAGGAAAACAGGAGAGGAAATGCAATTCTGGACTTACTTCTAAATGGACTACGAGGACCGGCGCAAGATGTAGAAGTAGAAGGGATGCTGGGAACCAGTGATCATAATATGATCTGCTTCAACCTGGACACGGGGGTGAAACAACGATCCAGAATGATGGCCACAGTATCTTGGCATAGTATACAGACCCCCAAGGCAACAGGATGACATAGATATAGAACTAATCAGTGACATAGAGAATATCACCTTGCGCGGGTATACAGTGTTGTTAGGAGACTTCAACAAGCCTGATGTGGATTGGAACACACTTTTCTCTGCATCCAGCAGCAGCAGGAGACTATTGAACTCTATGAAGGGAGCTAAACTGAGGCAACTGGTATTGGAGCCAACGAGGGAACAGGCAATACTGGACCTATTGCATACCAATGGTGAAAGTGTCACTGAGGTCTCAGTGGGCGACAAGTTGGCCTCAAGTGACCACAATATGATATGGTTCAAGCTCAGGAAGGGTTTCACCAAAACTAACACATTGACCAGGGTCCTTAGCTTCAAGAACGCCATCTTTGAGGGTATGGGGGATTTCATCCATCAAGCACTACAAAACCGAGCAGGAACAGATAACGTAGAGGAACTGTAGTCGACTCTGAAAGCTACCATTCAGGAGGCGACCAATCGCTATATAAAATCAGTGAGTAAACGGCGCAGGAACAATAAGCCACAATGGTTCTCTGCGGAGATCTCGGACCTCATAAAAGAGAAGAAAAAAGCATTCATCTACAAACATACAGGATCTCAGGACTCTAGAGAAGTCTATTTGACTAGGGCAAGAGCCGTCAAAACAGCAGTTAGAGAGGCCAAAATCCGAATGGAGGAAACTTTAGCAAAGAACATCAAGAAGGGTGATAAATCCTTCTTCAGGTACATTAGCGACAGAAACCGCAGCATAAGCGGGATAGTACGCCTTAAGAAACCAGACGGGACCTATGTAGAAGCAGACTCGGAAAAAGCTGAACTGTTAAACGAATACTTCACCCGCGAGGCACCAGATTCCGGCCCTCAACTACAAAAAAAGGATGGCTCAGTAGACCCGTTTAGTACCTTCAAGTTCACAACAAGCAGTGTCTATTGTGAGTTGTCAAAACTCAAGGTAAACAAAGCAATGGGGCCAGACAACCTACACCCCAGGGTGCTCAGGGAGTTAAGGGACGTCCTGGCGGAACCACTATCCGCGCTCGTCAATCTCTCCCTTAGTACAGGTAGAGTCCCGTTGGACTGGAAAACGGCTAATGTCATTCCACTCCACAAAAAAGGTTGCAGGACAGAGGCTGAGAACTACAGACCAGTGAGTCTCACATCAATAGTGAGCAAACTAATGGAAACTCTAATCAAACACCAATTAGATAAGATCCTGGATGAGGAGAATCTGTGGGATCCACGCCAGCATGGATTTACCAAGGGGAAATCATGCCAATCCAACTTGATCAGCTTCTTTGACTGGGTGACGGGGAAGCTCGATGTTGGAGAGTCCTTGGACATTGTATACTTGACTTCAGCAAAGCATTTGATAGTGTCCCTCACCGCAGGTTGTTGTGCAAAATGAGTTCTATGGGATTAGGTGACACTTTGAATAAATGGATTGGGGCCTGACTTGGTGGTAGGCTTCAGAGGGTGGTGGTGAACGGCACCCCCTCCGTAACGACGGCAGTGATCAGCGGAGTGCCGCAGGGCTCGGTCTTGGGCCCGATCCTTTTCAATATCTTTATAAGGGACTTGGCTGAGGGGCTTCGCGGTAAAATAACGTTATTCGCCGATGACGCCAAACTGTGTAACATAACAAGCAAGAGCACAACGGACAATATGAAACACGACCTACTCCTATTGGAGCAATGGTCTAGGACTTGGCAACTGAGTTTCAATGCCAAGAAATGCAAAGTCATGCACCTTGGCAGTCAAAATCCATGCGAGACTTACACCCTAAATGGCGAGATCCTAGCAAGGACTGTTGCGGAACGGGACTTGGGGGTAATCATCAGTGAAGACATGAAGACTGCCAATCAAGTGGAACGGGCTTCATCAAAGGCTAGGCAGATCATAGGATGTATACGTAGGAGTTTCGTCAGCCGCAAGCCTGAAGTCATTATGCCGTTGTATTGTCACCAACCGGCTCAGGACAATGGGCCCTGAGCGGCTGGGACACGGGAGTTGTGCTCTTGTGAGCCGCGGTGAGCTGCAAAAGGAAAATAATAGCGGAAGAAAATACTGCCACACCAGGTAAGGGTAGTTACTCAAACTCAGGATTTATTCTTGCACTGGTAGTAAACATAAACCTTGTCAGGATATTTCTGCGATAAGCAAATAGTCCCAAAACAGTAAAAAGAAAAAAAAAAAACACAAAACAGCAAACTGTCCCAAAATGTAAATGTTCAAAAGTTCAAGTCTTTCCAAAACTCAGGCTATTGGCTTCAGCCCATACTTATTTCTCAGCAATGAAAAACAAAATATTCAAAATACAAACAGTCTTTGAATTGACTACCACAGCACTAGTCAGAGCTACGGCTGTGACTTACCCAGCTGCTAGAATACTGGGCAGGTAGTGCGCTTCATGTGGTGATACACTGCCAAATAGGCCCACTATCCCACCACAAAATACGTGAGGCGAACCCCCACTACCTGGGCTGGTAACAGTCCTTTCTCATAGAAGAGAAACACAAAAAAAAACTTTCACAAAAGTCTTTTCAATCTTCTGGAGCTCTGGTTTCTAAAGCTCCTACAGGGCATAACATAACTTTGGAAGTCCTTCATACAATAAGGTCACAGCTACTCACTTTTATTCCCCGAGCGGCTTGCCTTCCATGAAGCAAACTTCCATTGGCAGAATCTCCCTCACTGGAGCAGCAGATGGATCCAGGTCAATTTCCATGGCTTGAGGTTCTTCATTCTCCTTCAAAGCAGATTCTTCTCCGGCTTCCATCAGCTCCATAGATTCCAGTGGAGAACTGCCATCAGTATCTCCCAGCCCTGAGCTCTCCTGCCTGTCCTGTGCCTCTCCTCTTTTAACTGACTTCCCAGGAGCTTTCCTCTCTGGGCAACTAGTTTGCAGCCCCGCCCCCAACCCTCAGGTGGGAAGGATTTCCTATCAGCAACCTTGGGCCTGAGAGGGGGATGGGCGCTCTGCACTCGTGCTCTCTGACTCCCTCTAGAGAGCAAGGGAGAAATAGCATCAGGAGAATCAAAAAAAGGTTTATCAGTAACACTGGGGAAGGGTTGGCTTTTAAACAGGGCTCTGCACTAGGGACACACCTAGCAGGCATAGGCTGCGTACCACAGTATAGATCCATGGTGAGGCCCCATCTGGAATACTGCGTACAATTCTGGAGGCCTCATTACCACAAGGATGTACTGAGGCTTGAGTCAGTCCAGCGAATGGCCACCTGGATGGTCTCGGGACTCAAGGATCTCCCATACGAGGAACGGCTGGATAAATTACGGCTATACTCACTCGAGGAACGCAGAGAGAGGGGAGACATGATCGAGACGTTCAAATACCTCACGGGCCGTATCGAGGTAGAAGAAGATATCTTCTTTTTCAAAGGTCCAACGGCGACAAGAGGGCATCCATGGAAAATCAGGGGTGGGAAATTGCACGGCGACACCAGGAAATACTTTTTCACCGAAAGAGTGGTTGATCGCTGGAATAGACTTCCACTTCAGGTGATCGAGGCAAGCAGCGTGCCTGATTTTAAGAAGAAATGGGATCGTCACGTGGAATCTCTGCACAGAGATAAATAGGGGAGGGTCATTAGGGTAGGCAGACTAGATGGGCCGCGGCCCTTATCTGCCGTCTTTTTCTATGTTTCTATGTTTCAGTGCTGAACTTCCGAAAAGGGAATTACGAAGGGATGAGACTCATGGTGGGGAAGAAGATTAAGAAAAGGATAGGTGCTGTAAAAATACTAGAGCAAGCATGGTCCCTTTTCAAGGACACAGTCACCGAGGCGCAAAATCTATATATACCGCATATCAACAAGGGATCCAAGAGGAAAAAGAACAAGGAACCAGCGTGGCTCACTGTAGCAGTGAAAGAAGTGATCAGAGGTCAAAAACGGACGAAAACTGGAAAAAGCACAAGCAACATCAACGCAGGTACCATAAGGCGGTAAGAGGGGCCAAAAGGAACTACGAGGAAAAAATTGCCAAGGAGGCGAAAAACTTCAAGCCGTTCTTTCGATATATTAAGGGGAAACAACCTGCGAAGGAAGCGTTGGGGCTGTTGGATGACCATGGAATAAAGGGAGTGCTAAAGGAGGACAAAGCCATAGCCGACAAACTGAACATGTTTTTTGCATCTGTATTTACAGAAGAGGATATACACAACATACCGGAGGCTGACAGGCTATACCTAGGAAATGAAGAAGGGAAATTGACTGGGTTGACGGTCAGTCTAGAAGAGGTATGTAGGCAGATTGATACGCTCAAGAGCGATAAATCCCCGGGACCGGATGGCATCCATCCGAGGGTAATCAAGGAACTGAAAGGGGTTATAGCTGAACTGCTTCAACTAATAGCCAATAGCTAATAGCCAATCTGTCAATCAAATCGGGCAAGATTCCAGAAGACTGGAAAGTGGCAAATGTTACGCCAATCTTCAAGAAAGGTTAGAGGGGATATCCGGGAAACTACAGGCCGGTGAGTCTGACCTCAGTACCGGGAAAGATGGTAGAGGCGCTGATAAAGGATCGCATCATTGACCCCTTGATGGACACAATCTGATGAGGCCGCTCACGCACAGTTGAAGATAGCCATGACTGCAAACACTTCCAGGATGCCTCAACTTCCTGCCCTTTTTAATTGGCTGAAAGTTGTGTATGAGGTTATGTCAATACAAGCGGTAACGCGCATTAGTGACCATAAACAGCGCCCATCATAAATAAACTATTAACTACACCTATTTTCATGGCGTTAAACACAAACACGCTAAACACGTGCTACAGCCGTGCTACGCGTTTTGCTAAGTCGCGCGCTAACTACTTTCTGGGATACGCCTACACCACATCTCTGTAATGCCCCTCTCGGCTCATATGTGTGCTACACATTAGCACAGGGATTATCGTGTGCTAATATGTGATTTAGCGCATAGACCACCTAACGTGGCCTAATGTCCTAACACACCTTAGTAGAAGGAGCCCTAAATCTAGGGTGCGTCTTAAGGTCAGGTGAAAAATACGGTAAATGGAAGAAAAGAATAGCTGACATGGTAAAATGGGGGGACAAGACATTTTTTAGATATATTAGGGATAGAAAGAAGTGCAAAAGTTGCAATGTGAGACTCAAAGGTGAAGGGGAGAAATATATAGAGGCTGATAAAGATAAGGCTGAATTGCTTAAAAAATATTTCTGTTTTCTGTTCACAGCTGAAGCGCCAGGAGCAGGACCACAGAAGACAAACGCAAATAGGGGTGAAGATATGGTAGACCCTGATCAATTTCCAGAGGATTGTGTTTGTGAGTAGCTATCTGAATTAAAAGTGGACAAAGTGATGGGGCTGGATGGTGTACATCCACGGGTACTGAAGGAACTTAGAGAAGTTCTGGCGGCTCCACTGGCTGACCTTTTCAATGCTTCTCTAGAGTCGAGAGTGGTGCCGGAGGTCTGGAGAAAAGTGGATGTAGTCCCTCTCCACAAAAGTGGAAGTACAGAAGAAGTAGGGAACTACAGGTCATTAAGTCTGACTTCTGTGGTAAGTAAATACTCCAGATCCCTAGGAAACACAAGTGAGGTGAAGGACTAGCAATAATCTACAGAGACTCATATACCATCACAGAATCTGACTCAGCTATCCACCAGACCTGGAATGCATAACCTGCAAACTAGAGGATAAACCCAACTCCATGCTAAACAACATAGGAATTATCTTGATCTACAGGCCCCCAAACTCCCACTCAAACACAGTCTTCAAACTGTTAGAAATAATAGCAAATCTAGCATGCCAACACACCAACTTGCTCATCGTAGGAGATACCAACTTACCTCTCGAACTGACCAACAATAATGATGTCTCTAAACTCAGGTACCTATTTGAAGACTGCCAAATCACTATCATGCTCTCATGCCCAACTCACGAAAAAGGACACACCCTTGACCTACTCGCTACTACCCCCGCCAACCTCACCACAAATATCAAATCGTCCCCTATCACCTGATCTGACCACTACCTTCTCAAATTCAACCTGAACCTCACAGTAGAAAACCATGCAAACAAAACAGCAAAAGAAGTAAAACTAATACGAAGAAAACTCAATCCAGACATTTCTGATCTCCCCCTCAACCAGCACTACAGCAATGCTAGCAAATTGGAACAAGTCCATAATCGATACCTTGGATGTTCTCTCTCCCCTACACCCCCGCCAAATAATTCAAAGCCGGACCTCCCCCTGGTACACTGACTCACTAAGAGCAGAAAACCAGCTATGCAGATGACTAGAAAGGAGATGGCAAGAAAACAAGGTGCCTAACCACAGAGCATTATGGAGAGCAGCAATCAACAAATATAAGTTCAACATATCAGAAGCCAGGAAATGCTACTACGCCAACATAATAGGAACTGGAATCACCAACAACAAAAAACTATTCCTCCTGGTAAAACAGCTAACCACCCCTCCAAACAAAACACTACAGATCACCCCAACACACCCACAGCCCAAGAGCTAGCAGATTGCTTTCTGAACAAGATCAAAACTGTGCAAGCAGAAGTAGACAACAAATAAATGAGTCCATTATGACAGATGTAGTTCCATGGAGCTGGAAAATCAGCCATAGTAAAACCACTCCTGAAAAAAACAACCATGGACCCAGACAACCCAAGCAGCTCCAGACCTGTCTCAAACCTCCCATTCATCTCAAAAATATTGAAAAAGACTGTACTCACGCAATTGCAAGACTTCATGGAGACAAACACCACCCTCTCCAACTTCCAATTGGGCTTCAGGAAACACCACATCACAGAAACTGTGCTTTTGGAATGCATTGCTGGTACTATTAGACCTCAGTGCCGCCTTTGACACCATAGACCACTCTCTCCTCTTGTCCAGGCTAAAGTCCATTGGAATCCGTGACAACCTACTTCAATGGTTCTCTTCATTCCTGAATGACAGATCGCAGAGAGTCCTACTAGGAAAATCCTTATCTGAATCCAAACCACTCCACTATGGAGTGCCTCAGGGATCCTTACTTTCACCTCTCTTCTTCAACCTCCTATGTCCAAGACTGAGCTGCTTCTCTTTCTTCCTAAACCCTCTTCTGCTCCTCCTCCTCCTTTCTTCATCTCTGTAAATTAAACTGTCATTGTTCCAGTCACCTCTGCTCGCAACCTTTTAGTCGTCTTCAATTTTGACCTCTCATTTTCTATGTATATCCAACAAGCTGCTAAGACCTGTCGCTTCTATCTCTTCAATATCACATAATTCTCCCCTTCCTTTCTGAGCACACTACCCGGACCCTTGTCCAAGCTCTCGTAACCTCATGCTTAGATTACTGCAATCTACTCCTAACTGGTATCCCTCAGTGTTGCCTCTCCCCCTTGCAATCTGTGCAAAACTCTGCTGTGCGACTCATCTTCTACCAATCTCGCTACGCTCATGACATCCCCTCCTTAAGTCGCTTCACTGGCTCCCTATCTGTCATCGCATACAGTTCAAGATCTTATTGCTGACCTACAAGTGCTGCCCCTCAATATCTCTCCGCACTTCCCAGAGAACTCCATTTCTCAGATAAGTCAGTCTTAACGTTACCCTTCTCCTTCTCTGCCAATTCCAGACTTCATTCCTTTCATCTAGCTGCCCCCTATGCCTGGAATAAATTACCAGAGTTTGCCCGTCATGCCCCTTCCCTTCCCTTGTTTAAAAGCAGACTAAAAACCCATCTTTTTGATATAGCTTTCAATCCTTAGCCCTCCAACCCAGCCATCTGATTAACCGTTCCCCTTAACTGTATCCATGACATCTTGTTTGTCTGTCTTGCCTGTTTAGATTGTATGCTCTTTCGAGCAGGGACTGTTTTCTTACTCTTTGTGATTCTGTACAACGCTGCGTGCGTCTGGTAGCACTATAGAAATAAGTAATAGTGGTGGTAGTAGTAGTAGAAATACTTTTTTACAGAATGGGTGGTAGATGCATGAAATAGTTTCCTGGTAGAAGTGGTGGAGACGAAGACTGTCTGAATTCAAGAAAGTGTGGGATAGGCATGTGAGATCTCTTATGGAGAGGAGGAGATGGTTCAGATGGGCAGACTGGATGGCCTTTATTTGCCTTCACATTTCTATATAACTAAATAATGAGGAAGACTGGTTGACTTTATCTCTGCTATAGCTTTTTTATTATCTTTTTTGTAGTACAGTGGTGCCTCGCATAACGGCCGCCTCGCACAGCGGACGCTGCTCACAACGAACTTTATGTCGTGATCCGTATAACGTACTTCGTTTCACACAACGAAGTCGCCCGAGCTGCATCCTTCCGGGGTTCCTGCGGGGTTGGATCGCAGCGGGGTTGGTCGAGGGTAGTCTCCTTCTCCTTACCTGCCCTGTCGCAGCACACAGCCGAACGGAAATCTTCCCGATGTCAGCGCTGACGTCGGAGGGAGGGCTTAAGCAAAGCCCTCCCTTCCTCCGACGTCAGCGCTGACATCAGGAAGACTTCCGGTCGGCTGTGTGCGGCTGCGGCAGGGCAGGTAGGAAGAAGGCAATGGCGAACGAAAGAGGGGGGAGGGGGCGGTCCGCCCCGAAGAATGTGCACAGCTGGTCAGGTCCCCCGATCGACCGACAACAGGCCCGGCCGACAAACCTCCCTGCCCTGTAGCCGCGAATCTAAATTACCTCTTACAGCAGCTTCAATAATCCAGCTGCTGTAAGAAGGTAATTTAGATTCGCGGCTACAGGACAGGGAGATTTGTCCGACCGGGCCTGTTCTGTTGTCGGTCGGGTGCAAAAGCGCCACAAAGGTGGAGGCAGGGAGGGAGGAAAGGTGGAGTGGAGAAGAAAAGACGCTTAAGGGGGGAGAAGGCCGCTGAAAGCACATGTTGGAGCAGGGGATGAGAGGGAGGGAGAGAAGGGGAAATATTGGACAAGGGCAGAAGGGATGCTAAATCATAGGGTGACAGGCAGAGAGAACAACAGGAAAAAGAGTGGAAGCAATCTTGAACCCTGAGGGTGAGGGCAGAGAGAGGTGGTGAGATGATTGATCATGGGGAGAGGGACAAAAGGGAATAGAGATGGGATAGGAAGATAGTGGAAGTAAAAGGACAGGGAGATGTATGTTTTTAGATGTATCTAAATAAAAATAATAACAAAAAATTTATCTTTTTTATGTCATCTTAGCATATTTTATGCTGCAGAACGAATTATTTTTTTTTACATGTATTCCTATGGGAAAACGCGTTTCACATAACGAACGTTTCACATAACAAACTTGCTCCTGGAACCAATTAAGTTCGTTGTGTGAGGCACCACTGTATTTGTGTCATCAAATTGTTTCACTGGGACCTGATATCTTCTGAGAAGATAACGCAAGAGCTTCTGTATTTAAACTCCTTGCTACTTAACAGGCTGGCGGCTAGACATTTTAGGTGACTTGAGGAGATAGATGATGTTTGAAAAGTATTTTTTATTTTATTTATTTTTTTAATTTATTTTTTCACTTTAAAGCCATGATTAAGTGCAGGATATAATACAATCATATAACTCTATAAAAGCACTTAAATACATTTACAATTATAATTTATGACAAATTAGATATATCACCCCCCCAATTATATTCAAAAAATACACTCAAATTGAGAAATTGAAAAATACATTCCAACCTGCTCACCCACCCTTGACGTGTATGACCAAAGGGCATAATCAAGTTTCAAGTTTAATAAGGTTTTTGATTGATCGCTTAATCACTCTTTGCAAAATTTTGTCAATGGCTCCCAAATCTTCAGAAACTTCTTATAATGTCCCTGATGTATAGCCATACGTTGTTCCATCTTAAAAATATGACATATAGACTCCCACCAAAAGATATAGTTCAGTCTATCCCAGTTTTTCCAATTCCTTAAAATAAGCTGAATGTCAACCCCTGTCATAATAAATAGAAGTTTATTATTGTGAGATGATATTTGGCTTTTAGCTCTCATCATAGGGCCAAATAGCACCTTGTCATATGTAAGTGCCAGTGGATTTTCCATTACTTTGTTTATCTGATCCCAAATGGATCTCCAAAATCGAAGTATAAAGGGACAATAAAATAATAAATAATCTAATGTCCCAGGTTCAAGATGACAGTGCCAACACCTATTAGACTTGGAACTATCTAATTTCTGTAACCGAACTGGGGTCCAAACTGCTCTATGTAACAAAAAACAAACAAGTTTGTATCATAGATGCAGACACAGTACACCTCATCCTCCAAGTCCAGATTTGTGGACATTGAGATGTAGTAATCTGATGCTTTATCTCAATGCTCCAAATGTCACCAAGACCAGTTTTTGGTTTCTTATTCAAAAATCCAGATATTAATTTATACCACTGAGCGGCCTGATGACCCAGGAAAAGTATTTTATTTAATTCTGAGGAACCAGGTCCTGGAGCTTGTGCTAAAGCAGCAATTTTGGTGGATTCTCACCAGCACCCCCCTCAGAGGTTGTTCTGGATGTAAGAAATCATAATAACATTACAAGCCATTTAATTGGCGAGCTGCTGGCTCACTGGTAGTGCTGTGCACTGCTACGCAGAGAACTCTAGATTCACATTTCCAGGTAAAGTCACTTTCTGGGTTACTGAGTGCTGGGGATGCTAGAGAGGCAGTGTTCACAGCCCCCAGTGAGACTAAATCATCATGTAAGGGTGACACCTATTGGTCAGATTTAGGTCTCAGATTGCAAGATTTCAGAAGGAGCCTTGATGCTCTAGCCCAGGGGTAGGCAATTCCAGTCCTCGAGAGCCGCAGCCAGGTCAGGTTTTCAGGATATCCACAATGAATATGCCTGAGATAGACTTGCATCTGAAGGAGGCAGTGCATGCAAATCCATCTCATACATATTCATTGTGGATATCCTGAAAACCTGACCTGGCTGGAGCTCTCGAGGACTGGAATTGCCTACCCCTGCCCTAGCCACACAAGTTGGGAGGGGTTATAAAATAGGGGAAAAATCCATGAATAGTTATGAATGAAGGCTAAATTTTGTGTTACAAATAAGTAAATATGGAGTTAATTTTCAGTACTGTCAGAGGAAGCATAAGGTCTGTTCATATTCAATCTCAAACTCCTACTTAATGCAAATTTGCATTCATCAGTGAGTAGGAAGCACTGCTGTACTTTTCTAATATGTAGAATTCCTAAAATATAAGAAAATAGCAGTAGCATGAGCTAGCCAGTTAAACCACAATAAGTATATGTTTATTGATAACAAGCAAAGGCATACAATTCCAGAAGAACAATACAACAGGATCCATAGCAACACCCCCCTCCCAAAAAAACCCAGACTTGGTTACACTAAACAAGAAAATATTTTTTCCCCATTTTCTCCCATCCCCTCCCCCCTCAAAACCAAACTTAAGAATCACAATGGATCAAGCAGTTGAGCAATCTAAAATCAGGGTTC
Organism: Geotrypetes seraphini; assembly: GCF_902459505.1. Lineage (NCBI taxonomy): Eukaryota > Metazoa > Chordata > Amphibia > Gymnophiona > Dermophiidae > Geotrypetes > Geotrypetes seraphini. The sequence goes on along the minus strand of NC_047084.1, from coordinate 397,155,236 downwards.
AAAGGGAATTACAAATTCAATAAATGACTACGCACTGCAGCAGTCAAAGAGTTCCAAAAGTGTTCCCAAATAACTCCCTGAGAGTCCATGTCAGACACCATCTGCAAGAGTTGTATCATAGCTGCTCTCCAATGAGCCAAGGATGGAGGCGTAGCCTCCAACCAGTGTACCAAGATGATCTTTTCCCCTAACAATAGGGCTCTATGCAGAAAACCCTGCAGAACTTTAGACTACAATGGAACAGGCTGAAAACAGTAAATGAGGTGTTAGAATGCAACGAGTATGCCATAAAAGGGAGATATGTGCCAAGATCCTTTTTCCAAAAGGCTGAATCAAGTGACAAGAATAGAACAGATGACCGAGCATAGCCTTGTTCTGCCAACAAGGACAGCAAGAATCTGCTCGCAAGCCAAAATGGTGGGTATGTTTAGGAGACACATGTAGTCTCAATCATTGTGAAGCTGAGTTCCCACAATGGAAGAGAAAAGTGTAGATGGGACATCACCCTAAAATACCGACGTATATTGTCAATAGAGATTGTTACCCTTAAATCTTATGACCAACGGACACTGAGGGAAGGGTAATCATACTCTGGGAATCGATGATAGTAGTGCAGAAGGATTGATTGCTGGGCCTCCAAACAACGCCTCCTGTAAGATCTCCAATACCTCAGACATAAAAGAGGGTTGTGACAAAGAGCACACATAATGATGCAATTGCCAATATCCAAAGAGGTCTGGGACACCAAAGTGAAATTTGGATTGTAAATCCATGTAAGGTTTCATTGGACCATCATCCTGCAAAAAGTGAAATCAATAGCCCAAAATAAGGCAGGACGTTGAAAGTAAGAGTCCTGAGAACCCTTGAGAAAGCCACATTGATGGTGAAACGGGTCCCCGTTGGGCTTATCAGTACTCTGCACACTTTAAGATAAGTAAAGATTCACTGTCTATAAAAAAGAAGAAAAATAACAAAAAAATGATGTATGACGCACTAGAGATTATATACACAAATTAGGAGGTGCAGGTAAATTGGTCAATGATGGAAACTATAAAACTGTATGACTTGGTACTGGATTATAATATCCTTATCCAAGTAGGTTTTTGAGACCATTCCTCTTCATTATATCTTCATAAGAGTACCCTTTGGAGGATTTGTTTTGTATTTGAGGACGGTCTCCCTAAGGAGTCCCACAAACCATCTTCCTGGTTTTACCTGATGAAAAGGAAACCCAGACCAGAAAGGGGGATGAGAAGGAAGAGATGCTTGATCAAAAAGAGAAGGAGAGAGAGAGGTGCCAGACTATGGGGAGTGGGGAAGGGATTCAGGGTGTAAGCAAGAGAAGTGGTGAGTAGGGTGAGAGGACATGGATGCTGGACTGCAAGGGGTGGGGAGTGGTAGAGAGAGTTACCAAGACTAGAAACAGGGTGGGAAGGGAGGAAAATTCTTAGCCAGTGGAGAAAGGGAGAGAGAGATGCCAAACTATGTGGGCCAAGGAGTGGATTCAGGGTTAGGTTTACCATATATGTGAAGCCAAAAAAGAGGATACATGGCCCTACCCCATACCCCACCCCTTGCCTAGGCATTTGCCTGCTGTATGCAGTCATGGTTGTAGCAATCTATAATTGCATTCCTTGTGACTTGCCCTCTAAGGCACCCCATCCTTTCTTGTGTTGCACCCATGATATATCAGACTTCAGTTGTGAGTCTATATAATACTGAGTGGAGTGGACCAACCCTTGAGTTTATAAACATGTGGAAATAACATTAAACAGTCCTCCAGCTGTTAACAGATCTGAAGCATCAGGGGCAATTGAAAACACCAACCAAACACTAAAATAGAAAGGCCTTGTGGGCTTTATTTCAAAGCCTAGCCAGGGAAACTAGCTTTCTTTCGTGACCATCAGGTTCAGTACCTCTTTCTCCCAACTTTTAAAAAACATTCAACAAATGGTCACATATAGCAAACAGCCCCAGGGGTCTCAGTAACACATGCAGAGCACAAGTTACAGATTGTCAAACCCTCCCCCTCCCCCCCAAAAAAATCCTCTACTTATCTTAAATCTGTGGAGCAGCATAATAATAAAAAAAGGTCTAAGTCCGTTTTGGGTCTAGGGTGCTGGTTGCCTAAAGTTGGCAGCGTCCAAAGTCTGTTCTTGAAAAATGCGTCAAAAATATTTTTTTTAGAGAGAATCTTTTAATTCTACGTCCAGCTGTTTGTTCATCCAGACCATTAGTACGTCTATCTTTATACCACATTCTTGGCCAAAAAATCATCCAAAACACCTAGAAAAAGACCTTTTGGACATGGGAGAGGTCAGCAAAGTGATGGACTGGCCACCCAGACATGGCATCAGAGTAGTGGGGTACCTTACAGGGCACTGCTGTGAACTTCACAAAAGGGTGCCACATAAACATCTCACCATAACTCCTTTGCAAGTCATAGTGAGCCCTCCAAAACACCCCCAAAACCTACTATACCCACCTGTCTACCACTCCAATAGCCCTTATGGCTGCAGGTGCCACCTATATGGCAGTACAGTAGGGTTGGGGGGGGGGGGGGTTTGGTGGCCTCACATTTTTCACTATGAATGCAGTAGTTACAGTGGCTTATGGGACCGGGTCCTCTCTATTGTTCACTAGCCCAGTGCTTCTCAACACACAGTACACGTACCCTTAGGGGTATGCGGGCCACTTGTTGGGGGTACGCAGCCTTGCTACCGCCGCTCTCTCCTCTATATAAAAAAAATATTTTTAGTAATAATCCATGAGTCACACCTAGGAAATGGACTTGGGGTATATTTTCATCCTCCACAAGAACATGAGTTAGAGGACCAGCTTGGGGCAAGGCTTGCTGTGGAATGATTCATTTTCCATGCAAGAATATGACAGGTTAGAGTTACCAGACATCTGGGAAAACCTGGAACAGTCCTCTCTTTAGAGAACTGTCTGGGTGCCCTGACAGACTTTCAAAAACCCAGTAGTTTGTCCTGGGTTTGGAAAACCTTGACCCCCTGGCCACATCTGGAGGGCCTCTGAGCATACACAAATGATGTCACAAGCATCCACACACACTTGGAGGCCCCCTAGAAGCAGCCCCGAGGTTGGAAAGAAAGATGAGGCTTTGTGGGGTTGGGGCTGGAGGCGGAACGGGGCTGGGCTGAGGGTGGAAATGGGCGGGGCCATGTGTCCGGGTTTCTCTGTGGAAAAATCTAGTAACTCTATGTCAGGTAAAATTGTGCCTGGGGATTTGCCTCTGCGCTTTGGGTATGGATCCTGACAGTTATTTGAAAACTGAATTTACTGTAGGAGAAACAACAAAGAAAGTATTCAAAAGTGAATTTTCTTCATGAATATAGTCATTCAATTGCTACTCTGATATTTATTTTTTTTCTCTCATTTCCATTGTTCACTTTTGTTTCATGTATTGATTTACCAAGAGATGGTTGGGTAATCTCTTTTTTATTTAGAGCCTGGTTAACTTTAAATGGCAGTGTCAAAATTCAAGCATTTTTTTTTCTTTAACTATCTCTTCACTTGTATTTTTCTTGTGATTTAGAAGTGTGTGATTAAAGGCCCCTTTTACAAAGCCACAGTAGAGATTCCAGTGCGGCACATGCGATGCAACCTATTCAATTCCTGTGTTACATTTACCACGATGGTACTTGCTACTGCAGCTTTGTACAAGCGGGTCCCAAATTCTGCATTTCAGCTGCTAAATATTGCAGCAGAGCACACCCTGAATTAATGTTACTGGTTTTTGTGCAAACTTGTCTTACTTATGTTAGGGTTACCGGATGTCCGGGGAGATTTCCCAAACTCAGCAGTTTATCTGGGTTTTGGAAGGCTCCGAACTCAGGGCCACATTTGGAAGGCAAGCAGTGTCAGCGGATCGGGGTGGGGGTGGGGGTGGGGGTGGAATCGGGTGTGGTAGGGAGGGAGGTAGGCAGACTTGCTTTGGGGGAGGTAGGCCGGCAGACAGGCTGGCTTTGGGGGAGGCAGGCCTGCAGGGAGGGAGGGAGGCAGGCTGGCTTTGGGGGAGGCAGGCAGGCTGGCTTTGGGGGAGGTAGGCAGGCAGGCAGGCAGGCATTGGGGGAGGGGGTGGGACAAAGGTTGGAAAGCGGTGAGGGGAACATAGGAAGGAGGGAGGGAGGAAGGAAGGAAGGAGAGAAAGAGGCAGAGAAAGGAGGGGGGGGGGGTTTGTAAGTAGAAGAAAGACTAGAGAGATAAAGGCCTGGACCAAAGGGGAAAGACAGGAGGCAGAAGCAGGACTATGGGAGGTGCAGACAGAGGGGGAGAGACCCTGAGGAAGAGCAGAGAGAGGCAATATCATAACAGAGGAGGGAGACCTGGAACAAAAGTACAAAGGAGAACTGACACTGGATCTGGGGGCACTAAGGACATAGGAAGGAGGTGATGGGGACACTAAGGACATAGGAAGAAAGGAAGGAGGGAGGGGATAGAAAGGGACAATTGTTGGGCCTGATTGCAGAAAGAAAGAATGCACAGTCAGAAGGAAACATAACCAGAGACTCATGAAATCACCAGACAGCAAAGGTAGGAAAAATGATTTTATTTTCAATTTAGTGATCAAAAATGTGTCAGTTTTAAGAATTTATATCTGCTGTCTATATTTTGCACTATATTTGTCTATTTTTTTTCTATAGTTACTGAGGTGACATTGCATATTTTAAAGTCATTTGCCTTGACATCTTTGGAAAACCCCCCAAATATAAATGATAATTAACATTTTCTCTGTGTTTAGGGTGCTTTGTGTTTTTTTAAATTTTATGGTTACCATTATGAAATAAGATATTGTTTGTACATGAAAAATGAATGGAAGAAAGTGGGGCGGGGCTAGGGCGGGATTGGGGGCGAGACTTAATATTAATAGATGTCCCATTTTGTTGAAAAAAAATAAATGGTCATGTTAAACATAGCCTTACTTATAATTATACAGAGTTGGTGGCAGGGGGTGGGGCTAAGGGAGGGTGACGTGTCCTCTCTTGATTTCATAAATATGATAAACCTATCCTGGAATGGGTAACTTGGCAGCTCTGCTGTACCCAAATATTACTGGCATTCAAAAACATCAATATATCAACAACACAGACGTATAAATTCAAAGGGAGGTTTGGAACGCAAATGTCCCCTTCCGTCGCGTAGTAAGAAGTTTTTCCTTTTCCCCAAATCAGGTGACCAGACTCTTTGCGGTTTTATGTTTTAAGTTGACGTTTGTCAGACTGTTTGGTGGCTGATATTCTCGCTCTTGCTGAGTTACATTGCAATGGTTTTAGAATTTGAGCTGTGCCCTGGGCGGCGGATCGGGGGAAATCAGCCGTGTTTTATTATCGCCGAGATTGGCCAAAATCACCAGGGGGACCTGGAGACGGCCAAGCGCATGATACGCATGGCAAAGGTAAGGTAGAGAATTAAGGGTAGGGGTAGGGTAGAGTATGGTATGTATAGGGAGTGCGTCCTCTATCTCTGCAGCCTTACCCCGATTCATAGTTTCTGTAGACACGGAGGGATTTGTATATTGAAGTAGTTGTAGGCCAGTGCTGTAATGAATAAGCTTCTTGTATATCTGAGCGTATAAGAACGGTATGTTATATAGTACTTAATTAGTAAGACTCCCACTATAATAATTGCGGATTCAAACGATATAGAGTTGATTCTGCAAGTACAGAGTTGCTGTTCCTCCTCGAAGGTAGGTCACTTTTTTTTTTATTTATTTTTGCAGTGCTGTCTAAGATTGTGTTCCCATTAAGGGTCTGCATACTTGTGACAGTTAAATTGTACGAGTAGTTTGATGGTTTGTGCGATGTCACATTTAGTTTGATGCATAAGAAATGTGTAATGCTGTTACATTCCATGAGTTAGATGAAGTAGAAAGGAAGATACCGTAATTGACTTATTAAATGCTATATAGTCACTGTCACAGACGGGCTGCGCTTTTCATAGCTGTAGGGCGAGGCATTTCCTTGTTCGTAGGTCTGTGTAGAGAACTGTTTCAGTATTGGTGTAAAGCAGTGTTCTTCAACCTTTTTACACCCGTGGACCGGCAGAAAAAAAATAATTATTTTGTGGACCGGCAAACTACTAGGACTAAAATTTAAAAATCCCGTTTCCGCCCCATCTCCGCGAGCTCGGTCCCCACAAATCATCTGTTCCCATCCACACAAGCCTCAGTTATGATTTTATATTGAATGTATTTTATTAAAGTATAAAAAGAAACAATATTCTGTAGAATTGTCATTTTATAAATACAAATAATTCAGAGCAAGGATCAACAAAACCCCTGTCTCCCCTCCCCTTAACATATATCCCCTCTACTATCAAGAAAACTGAACAAGCCAAATTATTACAGAATGCTACACAGAAATATCATGCTAACAGAATACTGAAGTAACACATGACAGGAATAGTTTTAGGGGAATGCAACTAGGGCAACTGCCCCCTGGTCAGAGAGCGCCCTAAGCCAGCTGAAAGCTAAAGAAGCACTGCCTGGGTTTTGCAGTCCCCAGTTATGTCTAACACCAGCTCTAGCAGGATATATATTTCAAATCTGATATATTCTAATCACAAAATAGAAATAAAATTATTTTTTTCTACCTTTTGTTGTCTCTGGTTTCTGCTTTCAATCTTTTTTTCACTCTCTTCCTTCCAGCGTATGCCCTCTCTGTCTCTTCAATCCAGCATCTGCCCCTTCCATCCACTATCTGTCCTCTCCCCCTTCCATATGGTATCTGTCTTCTTTCTATGTCCCTCTCCCCTTTCCATCCAGCTTGTGCCCCTCTCTCCTATTTACATGATTCATTCCAGCTTCACTGCTCTCTTCATTTTTATCTCTCCTACACCAGATCTATCATCGTTGTCCCTCTGCTTATTTTTCTGCTGACCCCTTCCTATCATCAATCTCTCTACTTTCTCATGCCTGTGTCTCCCCTTCCCCTCCTCTAATCTCTCTGCCAGCTGTTTCCTTCCTTTTTTTCATTCTCCCTTCCCTCCTCCTCCTGTCCAGCCGTAACTCTCTTCCCTTCCTCCCTCCCAGCAGCATCTCTCCGTCTCCCTCTCCAGTAGCAGCTGTCCCTTTTTTTTCCTTGCCCAGCAGCTTCCCAGATTCCTTTCCCTCCTCCCCTCCCAGAAGCATCTCTCCTTCTCCCTCTCCAGTAGCAGCTGTACCTTTTTTTCCTTGCCCAGCAGCTTCCCAGATTCCTTTCCCTCCTCCCCTCCCAGAAGCATCTCTCCTTCTTCTCCCCTCTCCAGTAGCAGCTGTCCCTTTTTTTCCTGGCCCAGCAGCTTCCCAGATTCCTTTCCCTCCTCCCCTCCCAGATGCATCTCTCCTTCTCCTTCTCCCTCTCCAGTAGCAGCTGTCCCTTTTTTTTCCTGGCCCAGCAGCTTCCCAGATTCCTTTCCCTCCTCCCCTCCCAGATGCATCTCTCCTTCTCCTTCTCCCTCTCCAGTAGCAGCTGTCCCTTTTTTTTCCTGGCACAGCAGCTTCCCAGATTCCTTTCCCTCCTCCCCTCCCAGATGCATCTCTCCTTCTCCTTCTCCCTCTCCAGTAGCAGCTGTCCCTTTTTTTTCCTGGCCCAGCAGCTTCCCAGATTCCTTTCCCTCCTCCCCTCCCAGAAGCATCTCTCCTTCTCCCTTTCCAGTAGCAGCTGTCCCTTTTTTCCCCTGCCCAGCAGCTTCCCAGACTGATAGTGGTTTTCTCCCCTCCCAGCAGCTCTTCTTACTTCCCAGCGCAGCGATTCACGAAGGCAGCCTCGGGTCCTTTGTTGGGTCGCGCCGCCTCTGAGGAAAGAGGAAGTTGCATCATCAGAGGCAGCCGCGACTCAGCAAAAGCCCCGAGGCTGCCTTCGTGAATCGCTGCGCTGGGAAGTAAAGGAGAGCTGCAGAGAGGGGAGAAAGCCACTGTCGGAGGCTCCCCAAGATCTCTCCGGCCCAGCGCACGCTTCCGATGCTGATCTTGCCGGTCCTGCGCGGACCGGCAGGAAGTTCAAATGAGTCAATCTTGCCGGTCCTGTGTGGACCGGCAAAAATTTCCTGCGGACCGGTACCGGTCCGCGGACCGGCGGTTGAAGAACTGTGGTGTAAAGCACCTGTGAGCTTGAAGTTTTTAGTTCAAAGCTATAGCTAATGTTATCCTTAGATGTTCGATGTTGTTTAATTTTTGCAGATATGTTAATTTGTTCCAGGAAATAAGTGCCGTTATCTCTTGGTAAAGCAAATCGGCATTTATTTACTCAATCTCCAATTATAAGGATGCTGAGGCCAAGCTTCCGTTTACCTGAAAAATCTGTTGAGAACATATGCCATCTGGCGTTTAAGCAGCTAATTGAAAATTCAGAAGTACACAAAAATAGGTGACCCGTTCTTTGCTTTGACGCCTCTATAGTCCTAATGAAAATCATTTTTGTAAATAGAAGAGCATGTTCCATGTGAAAATAAGCGTTTAAAAATTGTAATCTCCAGTGTAAGGAAGAAAATGTGCATGTTTTCTTCACTGTGTAGTTATTTAGAAGCGAGAAGAATGTGAAGGATTAAAATAGGTATGCTTTAGGAGAAAAAAAATGTCTGCAAGCAGGTAAGTTTTGCTGGAGTAATAATAATAAAACAGGATTTATAACACTGCTGGATCTACTCAAAATTATACAGTGATGAGTACTCAGATACAATATATCCCTGCTTCTAAAGAGCTTAGAATCCAGGTGAGGCAGTGGGAGGTAATGTCACAAGGCATATGGATAACAAAAGCAGGATCTGAACCCTTGTCTTTCCTGTTTCTCTAATCATGTCTTGTTTTGCTTTCATTATTGGTACAAACCCTTGGATAGTAACATAGTAAATGGCTACCCTGCACATTAGTGCTGCCGATTCACTTTGGGTGAATCAATTCGAATCGATTTAAAACACCAAAAAAATCGGCTTCCCGATTCGGACCCCCCCTCGCCCCCTAAAGCAGGAGCGGCAGCGCTGCTCTTGCTGGCCGGCCGCTGCCACACCTGCTTTACCTGCTTTAGAGGGTGAGGAGGGAGGGTCAGTCGGGAAGTGCTACTGTCGGGTTCCCCCCGGCGTCCGATTCCCCCCCTGGCATCCAATTTCCCATCCTGGCGTCCGGCTTCCCCCCTAGCCTCCCCGCACCGTTTACCTTATAGGTGAAGCCTGCAGAGCAGATCGCGGTACTAGCGTCTTTGCAAACTGCTTTGAGGCCGTTTCCTCTGCTGCGATCCTGCCTCTGATGTCAGAGGAGGGGCGGGACCGTAGCAGAGGAAACAGCTTAAAGCAGTTTGCAAAGACGCTAGTACTGCGATCTGCTCTGCAGGCTTCACCTATAAGGTAAACGGTGTGGGGAGGCTAGGGGGGAACACGGAGGCCTTCCCAGGGGGGGGGAGTGCGCAGTCCTTAGAGGTGGGACTGGCCTTGGGGGTTGCAGGCCTTCAAAGGGGGGGGGGGACAGGCCAGGGATGGAGGCATAGGCCTTCAAGGGGGGGGACAGGCTTTTAGGGGTGGGGGACAAACCTTCAGGGGAGGGGGGCCCTGGTGTAGAAGTACACGGAAGGAGAGAGGGAAGGGGGGGTTTCAAAGAGACATGCATATGCCGGACTTTGGCGGGGGGAAGAAATAATGGGTTGAAGGACCTTACTCTGAAGGCCATCTTTCTGGTGGCTATTACTTCTGCAAGACGCATTTCCGAACTGCAGGCTTTTCTTGTAGGCCTCAAATCTCCTTCCCTACCGGACTTACTCAAAGTCATCCAATCAATAAACATCTCCAATAATCCAACAGAGACTATTCTCCCTTCAATCCTAAAAAAATTCTTTCCTACCTTTGGTCCATTCATTTTGGAAATGATAACTAAGAGCCTCTCCTCCAATGCTGTGCCAAAAACCTGGAAATCTGCTTTATTCTTCCCTAAATTAAAACAAAATTCAGACAAATCTCAGCAAATTATCACCCGATCACCAACCTTCCGTTCATCGCCAAACTTACAGAAAAAATAGTACTCAACCAGCTTACTGAATTCCTTGATAAAACCAATGCTCTTCACCTATACCAAACTGGCTTCCGTTCATACTACTCCACAGAACTATCTTTACTCGGTCTCACCTCCGCTATCTACTACTTCCTCGATCATCGAAAATCCATTATTATCTCTTTAGACTTCTCAGCGGCTTTCGACACCGTTGATCATCATCTCCTCATTCGTCTCAAAAACTGCGGTATCACAAGCTCCGCTCTCCTGTGGTTCACTTCTTACTTCGAAGACAGTAATTTCAAAGTCTATTCGAAAGAAATATCTTCATCACCAATTACTCAAACTTATGGTGTTTCTCAAGGCTCAATCCTCTCCCCTTTACTATTCAATATTTTTCTAGCCCTTACTCTGGCCCAGTCTATTGGATTCATAATCTTTGCATATGCAGCCGACATCCAACTTCTTCACCCCATTGACCCTGCCAATATTCGCGACATACATGAGATAAACTCTAAACTGGACAAAATCAGCGATTGGTTCCATACAAACAAACTTTCTCTCAACATAAATAAATCCTGTGGCATAGTCATCCCGATCAGAAACGATGAACCATAAATGGACAAATTTCCATCAAATCCTGCCCAATACAAATGGAATTTAAAATAAAATTGCTTTGTCATCTTAGACAAAGATTTAACATATTACGATCAGATAAGCTCCGTTATAAAATGTTGCTTCCATAAACTTCGTTTTATCCGCTCTTTAACTTCTATCCTCAAAACTGCTGCTATCACTCATTAGTCATTTCTCATCTAGACTATTGCAACTCTCTGTATAACAGGATCACCCAAAAGGAATCATGTCATCTGCAGCTTATTCAAAACACGACAATTGAACTCATATACAAGGCAGGAAGATATGACCATATCACGCCTCTTCTGCGAGAAGCACATTGGCTACCCATCTCACATCGCACCACATATAAAATCCTACTGCTGGCTTTTAAAATTGAATTTATGCGCTTACCAGCTTTTCTAGATAAACTTATTCCCTACTAGTGCTGCCCGATTCAGGAAAAAATAATTCGATTCGATTCAGCCTATTGAATCGGTTTTTTTTTTTTTTAATTCGATTTCGATTTTCCTGCTCAATTGGGTGGTTTTTTTTTTTCTTGTTTTTTTTTTTTTCAACATTCTGGTGGGTTTATTTTATAGCCTCTTCATCAACTCCACCCCCTTTGCCCTCTCCCACCCACACTGTGGTGTAAATAAAATAAACAAAAAAAAGACATTTCCTCTCTCTGTTAAATCCTAGCTCATGTTCGCGGTCTAATACCAGCTCTGGCAGGATACACATTTCAAATCTGACATATTGTAATCACAAGGATAGCACAAGAGTATATGTGTGATATATCAAGGTAAAAGATTGCTAATCATGCAGAATTATATGAGGAATTAGACAAGATAAAATGAACCTAGTGAAATGATAATGTGATCTTACAAATGTGGGATAATCTTAAAGGTTAGGTTAGCCTTTAGAAAGCTAAACAACTAAAAAACCAAAAAATGTGCAAGATTGCATAACATCAAAAAGGGAAACAAAAGTAAAAAATAAATAAAAAGTAAAAAATAGAGATATGATGTCATAAAAGTAAAAATTAGGTGAGAAAATGGTGACTCAAAAAAGTGGAGCACAAAAAGCTCAACTACAATCACAAATTGATAAAAGGAGGAGCCTCAAGCTCATCTAACTAAAAAAATAAAATGCCATGACATTAAAACGTAATTATAGTATATATACAGTGTAGCATGGGTTAAAACAACAGTACTAATATAGGATAAAATAAAATCTTATAAAATCATGTGTGCAGAACAATACGTTCCTGATGAGCTGTATGGAAAAATAATAGTAATGAATACTAATATGTGAAAAGAGAATCAGTGAAAAGGGGCAAAAACAGGACAGCAAAGAAACTAAAAGTCCATGGAGGGATGTGCAGAGATCAACCTGTGCATATAATGCAGTGGTTCCCAAACCTGTCCTGGGGGACCCCCCAGCCAGTCAGGTTTTCCAGATATCCCTAATGAATATGCATGAGAGAGATTTGCATATAATGGAAGTGACAGGTATGCAAATCTCTCTCATGCATATTCATTAGGGATATCTGGAAAACCTGACTGGCTTGGGGTCCCCCAGGACAGGTTTGGGAACCACTGATATAATGTGATACAAGCACCAATGTGCTGGTGTGATCCAAGTGAAATGATGGGAAACCTAAATGAAAATGGTCTAATCCTAATCTGGCTACCAGGTAGCACAGAATCTGAGCGCAGGAATCATGATAATATAGGACACCGCCACAAGAGAGTAAAAGCACAAATGCAAAGCAGGAACTCAAGTGACAAGAGGCTCCTAACAAATAGTACTGACAACGTCAGATATGTGAAAGGAGGCAGGATGCAGCATGCACACAAGAAGCTAGAAAGATAATAAGGACCGTGCAGGAAATCCAACAATAAATGTAAAACAAAGTAGTGTTAACACTGATATGCTAGAAACGATCCAAAAGAGAAGATATAGACTGATTAAAAAGTGAATAAATAAATAGGACTTACCCAAATAGATCCGCAAAAGAGCACAAGATATGCAGTGTAAAAAGATGCCATGGGAAACAGAAAGCAAGGATATTCTAGGGTAATGTAATGTGGAGGCACATGATTGGAGGAGAACAATACCATGTGATGAGCTGTGTGAGAGAGTAAGGGGCTGTGCCAAAATTATCAGCTGGATTGTAGGCAGTGCAAAAGGAGGGGGAGACTGAGGCAAAATTACATGAAGGCACGGGGAGGAGGGCACCGAATCGGGAGGCCGATTATTTTTTTTAAAAAGAAATTGATTCGAATCGATTTACCCGAAGTGAATCAGTGAATCGATTTGAATTGGAAATCGGGCAGCACTATTCCCTACTCTTCTCCAAGGACCTTCAGATCAGCTTGAAAGGTCACTTGGACACACAAAGTCAGAGGCGTGAAGAAAGTACAAGAAATTTATTACGGTATACCGGACTCTAGTGCAGTTAATAGCCTGCCTACTAGAGTGTCAGAAACAGGAAATACACACGGACTTTTATGCCCTTTTTGCGAACTAATATATGCAAAAACTACAATTTTCATTTGTTACTTCTATAACTTTTCTACAATTATTATTGGTCCTAAGCTCACACTAGCAGGTCACTTATCTAACTCTTACAGTTCTAAATGTTAAATGTACAGAAGGGCAGGGTACATCATGGCTCAAACTCTTATCTATTCAGCTTACAATGTGGTAAGGTAGGGACATACATTTTAGGCAGATGAAGTCAATAGATTGTACACTTTCTTCAGCTATGTAGACCAGAGCAATATTTTAAACAACAGTTAACCATTTCATGACCCTACATTCCCCCCTTTCAAGCTGGCGTACCTAAGGAGCCAAGCCTGACAAAATAAAGTTAGGGGTCAGGAAAGTCGGGGTTCCCAGTGGGTAAGGGACGATACTGAGAGAGGGCAAGGGCCAATACAGCAGTGGAACGGTTGACAGCAGAGTCGATAGTTCAGTGGAGCAGCTTTATGGCTATGGGGACTACACAGGGCAGGCAGCAAAGGAGCAGAGAAGACAGGGCGGCAACCAGCAAGATGGTCTTCAGTGCTGAACCAGATGGAACCAGGAGCTGAAGGTACCAGAGATTCAGTCTGCAGTAAGGCCACGCCAGGTCTGGTCAGGAACATGAGCCAGTTTGGTGATACGATCCACATCGTTCTCAATCACTTTACCATCATCATCAAGTTCAAGGCAACAGTTGGAAAGGTTGAATTTACCACAGGCAATACCCTCTATCTAGAGTTAGGCAGTTCTGAGAAATAGCAATGCACATTTTAGCATTCGCTCTGCCAATGGTACTCAAAGCTCAGGTGGTCTCATTAGTTATCAGTTTGAGTACAGCTTGTAGATGATTAATGCAGTTCAGCATATAGATTGGGGTCCGATAGCCCCAGGTGTCATCCTCGGTCCATGTGGCAGGTCCATAAGCAGCAATGATACATTCTGCAGGACAGTCATTACCCCATTCACCTATTTTAAGGGAATTGGTGGAAGTAGACTGCTTTTGGCGACCTCTGGTGTTGAATACAGGGGCTCCCAGGTGTTCACCATTGGCCAGCGGTAACAGGAAGAAGCTGGGACGGATCATGCAAAGTACACATGTACCAGTCCAGTTAGCAGGCAACCAAGAGTAGGCAAACAGATCACAGAGCCAGTATCAACTATCAGGAGCTGACCATCTTTCATAGGAAGTTTCATTAAGCAGTGTCTGAAGGGCGCTGAAGACAGTGGGAAGCAACAATGGAGGTTCACAAGACCCATCGTGAAGGTTGTGGACCTGACGTAAAAGTGAGGGTCTGTGAAATCAGGTTTAACATGTCCAGCTGCTTTGCCTCCCATAGCCACTGTTCCCCCATACCAGTCCCTCCTCATACAAAACAATTGCTAACATTAAGAGTCTGGCCTATAGTTTCAGCAAACTGTATAAACAGATTACAGGATATCAGCATCTACTTTCATAAAACTGGGGAAACACCAAAGAGTGATGGACAGGAGCACATGAGCCGGATACAATACGGACATATACAATAGTACCTGGGTCTCACCTTTTACCATCAGTATACAATGCCATGCGGTCTCTGGCCTTCTGGACTTGGACATTGGCATTCCAGTTATATGGGTCAGTGAGAGTGAAAACCATGGGATTACAGTAGCCTGTAGTACACAAGGGGCTGCAGTTAGGACCTATAGTAAGGGAGGCAGACGGGGTATTAGGGGGATATTTGTGTGGGTTATTGTAGGTGGCCCACAAGACATTTTCCTATAAAGGACAGGCTCCACCATTAGTGAAGGTTTCCTCATAGGGGCAGTTCTTAAAGGCATCAGGTTATACAGACATATATACTTAGCACATTTGGTATAATAACGCTGTCAATCTAGGGAGCCACACAAAACTATTAGGGGTAGTACCATGACCTTGAGAAACATCAAATAACACACATGTATCACAATACAAAGACACCGGGCGAGTGGGGTCTACAATAAAAGTCTAGTTGATAAGTGGACCCTCAAAATTATCAATGCAGATTTCCGCCCACTTTTAAACTTCATCACCAGTAGGTTGGAAACAGAAAATACCCTCAAATGTTTGACATTTTCTCCTTCATGCAAACAAACAAACATGCAATGTTTAACTCATGCAAACAAACATGCAAATGTTTAACTCCTTCATGCAAACAAACATCAGGCAAAGGGCTTATTAAGTACAATAGGAAAGAACTACAGAAAAAGAAGCATAAGTAAGGGCAACACAAATATCAGATATATATATACAGTGGTGCCTCACACAACGAACTTAATTGGTTCCAGGAGCAAGTTTGTTATGTGAAACGTTCGTTATGTGAAACGCGTTTTCCCATAGGAATACATGTAAAAAAAAATAATTCGTTCTGCAGCATAAAATATGCTAAGATGACATAAAAAAGATAAATTTTTTGTTATTATTTTTATTTAGATACATCTAAAAACATACATCTCCCTGTCCTTTTACTTCCACTATCTTCCTATCCCATCTCTATTCCCTTTTGTCCCTCTCCCCATGATCAATCATCTCACCACCTCTCTCTGCCCTCACCCTCAGGGTTCAAGATTGCTTCCACTCTTTTTCCTGTTGTTCTCTCTGCCTGTCACCCTATGATTTAGCATCCCTTCTGCCCTTGTCCAATATTTCCCCTTCTCTCCCTCCCTCTCATCCCCTGCTCCAACATGTGCTTTCAGCGGCCTTCTCCCCCCTTAAGCGTCTTTTCTTCTCCACTCCACCTTTCCTCCCTCCCTGCCTCCACCTTTGTGGCGCTTTTGCACCCGACCGACAACAGAACAGGCCCGGTCGGACAAATCTCCCTGTCCTGTAGCCGCGAATCTAAATTACCTTCTTACAGCAGCTGGATTATTGAAGCTGCTGTAAGAGGTAATTTAGATTCGCGGCTACAGGGCAGGGAGGTTTGTCGGCCGGGCCTGTTGTCGGTCGATCGGGGGACCTGACCAGCTGTGCACATTCTTCGGGGCGGACCGCCCCCTCCCCCCTCTTTCGTTCGCCATTGCCTTCTTCCTACCTGCCCTGCCGCAGCCGCACACAGCCGACCGGAAGTCTTCCTGATGTCAGCGCTGACGTCGGAGGAAGGGAGGGCTTTGCTTAAGCCCTCCCTCCGACGTCAGCGCTGACATCGGGAAGATTTCCGTTCGGCTGTGTGCTGCGACAGGGCAGGTAAGGAGAAGGAGACTACCCTCGACCAACCCCGCTGCGATCCAACCCCGCAGGAACCCCGGAAGGATGCAGCTC
This sequence comes from Geotrypetes seraphini, assembly GCF_902459505.1. Taxonomy (NCBI): domain Eukaryota; kingdom Metazoa; phylum Chordata; class Amphibia; order Gymnophiona; family Dermophiidae; genus Geotrypetes; species Geotrypetes seraphini. Next base: position 397,138,836 of record NC_047084.1, on the reverse strand, counting down.
GGGCGACTTCGTTGTGTGAAACGAAGTACGTTATACGGATCACGACATAAAGTTCGTTGTGCGCAGCGTCCGCTGTGCGAGGCGGCCGTTATGCGAGGCACCACTGTACTAACATAGGAAGCTCATTTTTCTTTCAGGCACAACTTAGAAAACTTCAAACAGTTATACTCAAGACACTTGCTAAAGGCAGTGGTGAACCACAGGCAGTCAATTAAACTCAAACACTTATAAAGAATTATATTCAGAACACCTGCTAAGTACAATGGTAAATATTCAGAACTTTTGAGGTCTTAGAAAGCTTCAGCTGAAGATCCGTTTTGTAATGGAACCAAGTTTCATGTCCGGACACCTTGACAACTGTAAGAGAAGAAATTAGGACAGTAAAAGGACCTATCCACCTGGGTTTCAGGGGGGTCTGACTTCCAAGTTTTAGCCATACTGTATTTCCAGGGACATACCCATGGACTTGTGTAGCTATCGATAGTGGGGCCCTTTCCAGGACCCATTTGTGGAGCTCTTGAAGGGCCTTAGCTAAAGATTGGACCTGACTCTGGAGGATATCTGATCCCAGAGTAGCAAAGAACCAGGATCTGGGTTCTCAATGGGTGGTGGCCGACCGAACATGAGCTCAAATGGGGACAATTTAGTGGGTTTAGATGGGGTGCATCTAATCTGAAAAAGAACAGAAGGCAGCAGGACAGGCCAGGACAGATTAGTTTCTTCAGTTCATTTCGTGAGAAGGGTCTTAAGGGTTCTGTTCATCCTTTCAACTCTGGGGGTGGTAAGCAGCATATAATTTCTATTCAATTTGGAGGGCCTGAGCAATTTGTTGGACGACATCGGCAATGAAAGCAGGGGCCGTTGTCACTGCCTATGGAAACAAGGAGATCAAAGCATGGAATTATTCAGGAGGTGTTTGGTTACGTCTCTGGCGCATTCAGTGCAAGTAAGGAAGGGTTTGACCCATCTAGTCAGGGTGTCTGTGAAGACTAGGAAGTGACTGAAGGAACGAGAGGTGGGCATGTGGGTGAAGTCTACAGACAGAACCTGCATCGGATATGTTCCAATGGGTTGGTGTCCAAGAGGTTGCAGTCATCTGATTGGGAATTTTATTCTAGAACCGACAACACACTGTCGGACCATATTCCAGACTAGCTGATCAAGGTGATTGATAAAGAAATGTCTCTTGAGAGTCAATTTTATAGTGGGTTCTCCAGAGTGTGCCAGATCATGACATCTTTTGACAATCGTGAGGGCCAGGTGTTGAGGAATAACTATGAGGGTACCCGCTGTGCTTGCGTTTGAAGTATCAGTGTGTGGGTCTGGATTGGCACTTGAATTGGCACATTTTGTATCCACCCCCCTTTCAGAACAGACTGGCCCGAAATAGTGCATGCCCAAGTCTGTTCCTGAGAAGTGTATTGGGGTGTAAGGGAGTCCAGAAAAGGAATGATGGTGTACAGAGGAGCCGAAGGAGGGGGCAGAGACTGGTAGCTCGGGCTGTGCGGTCGGCTAGAGCATTGCCACGAGAGACAAGGTCTGTCACGCGTCTGTAAGCATGGCAGTGCATAACAGAAACACGTGAGGGTAGTTGTACGGCCTCAAGAAGGTCAAGAATGAGGGGAGCATGATGGATCAGGCGGCTGGAGGCTGTAATGAAACCTCGATATTTCCAGATGGCCTCATGGGAATGCAAGGTAAAAAAGCATATTTGGAGTCAGTGTAGATGTTGCAAGACTGAGAGGCAGAGTGGCGCAGGGCAGAAGTGAGGGCATACAACTCAGCTTCTTGGGCAGAAGGGCCAGAGGGCAGGGGCCTGAGTCAGAAGTTTTGGAGGCATCATACAGAGGGTGGGCAATAGTAGAGAAATCAGGGATCCAGATGGGACAGTATCCTGCAATACTGAGAAAGGTGCTCAGAGCCTTGCAGTTATCAGGGACAGGGAGACTACAGACAGCCTGGACACGGGTGTAGGAAGGGACCTGGTACCCTGGGAGATTTGAAAGCCAAGGTAGGTGACACGAGGAAGGCATACTTGAAATCAATGTAAATATGGCCACAGGAAAATTTAAAAGGCAGACCCACTATCTGTATCAGGTTCCTACCCCAAAGAGCTGACTTGTAAAAATTAAGTAAAATGCAGTTCTGGATCCACCACTAAGCAAGGTAGTCTGACACAAGCGCTCTCTAAAGCAGCAGTCCCTTCACTATCAGCTGACTGGCAAAAATATTTACTTCCATATAAAAGCATCCCTAAAAATTACATTCTTATTCCTAAAAGTTACATTTTTATACTAAGCTTACATGATTTATAAAAAGAAATACAAAACAAAGATTGGAATATACAGTAAAACTTTGGATTGCAAATAACTTGGTTTGCAAGTGTTCTATAAGACAAGCAATGATTAAATTTTAACTTGCTATACCAGCAACGTCTTGCAATACACATACATACAGTATAGAAGCATCACATTTTCACAACTGAGCCAATGGTTCCTCTCTATATGACGCTGCAGAAATGCAGTGACTGTTCCAAACAAGCAAGGGCTTGCAATACAAGTATGTATATTTTTGTACACGAGTGCCCTGGACTACAAGCATATTTCTGGAACAAATGCTCCCAAACTAAGGTTTTACTGTACTCACAAGTTTAAACATTTTTCATATTTTTTTTTCCTTTTTTTACAATCAACATAGGTCTCAGTAGAGACTTACTCCCCCTCCAGAAATTCACAAAGGAGAGAGAGTTGCTTAAAGATCAAAGAGATCAAATTACAGATGTAGTCCTTTTCAGAATTTTTAAATTTAGACAAATAATTACTAAATTTGGACAAAGAACTTCTTTTTAGCATGGAATATAAGTTCCAGAAATCATATTTTTCATTTACATGCATTTCTAAATATACATAAACATTTTATAACATAGCCAAAAACTTTAAATCTAAAACTATTTATCTGTTTCAGGAGAAACTGCATTTGAAGTGCTAAACACTTCATGGCCTTATCAGCACAAAAGGAAAAGTACTCTCCTCTCATGCTGTGAACAACTGACAGTTTAAACTTCACTGATACATTTGGACAGACAGAACTCATAAAGAACCCGGGATACTGCAGGACTTGGGAATCAGATGAAGGGAAGAAATTGGCAAGGTCTGAAGCAAGGGCAGTGCTGAATAGAGTGGGCTATTTTTAAAGCCCTGGGATAGACGGGTCCAGGTTACTTGGGAGGTTTATCCAGTGGAAGGGTTTTCCCATTGGAATGCAAAAATTGGCTGACTGGAAGAGGAACCGACAGCAAACGAATGCATAAAAACCTGACGGGTTATGTCCTCTTCCAGGGAGCCAGAGGGGGCCAGCCCACAGCAAATATCGGCCATTCTAACTGGTACAGAAGAATAAGGGTTGATTTGTTAAGTTTAATCAGAGATAAATCCCTTTTTAAAATTAGCTAACATATCAAGGGATCCCCACAGGTAGACTGACATCCCCCCATTGTGCAATGGAGGACAAAAACACTTCCCTGTATTCCTGGCCCTGCCCGTCTCCGGACTAGGGAAACGCAGTACTAACAGGTCCACACTCGCTTCGTCCTCAAGGACGTCTCAGACACTCTCAAACACACAAAAAACAACAGACTTCAGTTTAGTTACCCAATCAGAAAATAACAGTTCCTAGAATCCCTTCCCATGACTTCAGCGACAGATCAAGTGGCTTACTAGGCAGGAGATGAGAGACAGGATAGGGATGATCAATTCCCACTTACCAGATGGTGGCCACTCCAGGACAGAATTAAACTGATACAGATTCTTGTACTTTAAACTGAGACTAGATAAGTCAGTTGAAGCGGTCCAACGTCCTGAGGTCTGCCAACCCCCCAAAAGGAAGGCAGCCGGCTAAGCAGACACGTCAGCCGTAGGACCAGAAACAAGTGACCAATCGAGTAACCAGTGGTCAAAGAGACCTTCAAGTTCCTGTTCGGAAGCCAAATGAAAGGTCACTTGGACACACAAAGTCAGAGGCATGAAGAAAGTACAAGAAATTTATTACGGTATACCGGACTCTAGTGCAGTTAATAGCCTGCCTATTAGAGTGTCAGAAACAGGAAATACACGGACTTTTATGCCCTTTTTGCAAACTAATATATGCAAAAACTACAATTTTCATTTGACTTCTATAACTTTTCTACAATTATTATTGGTCCTAAGCTCACACTAGCAGGTCACTTATCTAACTCTTACAGTTCTAAATGTTAAATGTACAGAAGGGCAGGGTACATCATGGCTCAAACTCTTATCTATTCAGCTTACAATGTGGTAAGGTAGGGACATACATTTTAGGCAGATGAAGTCAATAGATTGTACACTTTCTTCAGCTATGTAGACCAGAGCAATATTTTAAACAACAGTTAACCATTTCATGACCCTACAAGCTAACCAGAACTTATTGACTGTCCCCTCCCCCAATCAAGGAATTTTATTACACTAGAAACACTAATTTCTCTGTTACAGTTCCAACCCTATAGAATGCCTGCCATCTCAACTCCACCAAGAAAATTCACTCGCAAAATTCAAAACTAAAAACTTTCTTATTCCAAGACGCATACCATAGTGTTTAACACGACCCTTTTCTAACTGTACAGCAGTATACTAAACGAACTGCTTTTAAGAAGCAACCCTTCCCCCCTTTCCTGGTGTTTTTTTCCTCCCCCTCTACCCCTCTCTCTCTTTTTTTATTTTTTTAACAATGTAATTGCAAACTTTCCTTCCCTCTCTCCCCAAACTTGCATACGTCATTGTATTCGTCCATTTAATGTCCAACCTTTTATTTTTTACGCCCATTCTTAAATTTATTTTAATGTTTTTAGCTTTGTAAACTGGCCAGATACATGATGATGATCGGTATGTTAAAATGTAAATAAACTTGGAAACATGGTTATTTCACAATAGCCACGTGCTGCTGCAGAAGGAATCTACTATGGATTTTTCCCTCTGTCTTTGTTGTACTTCACTGGGCTCTCTAGCTCCACCTACAGTTCTTTCCTTCTGAGCATGTGCCTATAGGAGTGCTTGTTCTACTTTGACCATTTCATTTTTTTTTTTTGTGTTCAAAAATTATTATTAATATTTAGAGAAGTACAATAACAAAGTATTACAACGAATATGCATTACACAAACATAGAAACATAGATGGAATTTTTTGTCCTCACTATCTCCCCTCCTGCCTGCGTGTACCCCGGATATTGCTCTTTTCTATGCTGGAGCGGCTCTCTCTAGATGTTCTGGAGGGCAGAAGTTACTGGCGTTTAAGGCTATGCTCTTGGCTAAGAAGGCCATTCTGATATTCTGGCGGGTTCCACATGCACCCTCTTTTTCTCAGTGGCGATTGTCTCTTTACGAGTTAGCGCTTGTAGAGCGTAGGATGGTGGGGACCCGTGATGAGAGCAGATGGACTAAATTTCAGGATGTATGGGAGGGATACTGGTTGTCCCTTTCACATAGGGAGAGGAGTACGCTGCTAAATAGTTAATCTTCTGGGTTGCGTTGATAATGTGGGGGGGGTTCGTATGCTATTTCCCCTAGCGCTGGGTATGATCGGTTTCTTGTAGCGGCATCCTTCCTAATATATTTTACTCCTTTTCTTTTGTCTTTGTCTCTTTCTTTATCTTTTTCTTTTCTCTCCTTGAGATGGTTTATACACCATACGGGTCTGGGTTAGGAAGAGGGGGATGGGGGTAGGGTGGGGGGTTTTGGATGGGGGTTATTGTAAAACAATGTATTGGGCTTTGTGGACTTCTGTTCACCTGCATTTGTGGGTACTTCAGATGTGTTTGCCTTTTGGCTTTACGGATTTGTATCTGTTTTGTGTTGTATTATGTTCTGTTGCCTTTGCCCAATAAAGAAATATTATATAAAAAAAAAAAAAAAGAAGAAACATAGAAACATAGAAAGATGACGGCAGAAAAGGGCTATAGCCCATCAAGTCTGCCCACTCTACTGTCCCACCCCATTAAGTCAGAGTGCTGCTCGACCCACGTTTAGATCCCACATGGATGTCCCATTTATTCTTAAAGTCGAGCACGCTAGTGGCCTTGATCACCTGTACCGGTAGTTTGTTCCAGTGATCCACCACCCTTTCTGTAAAGAAATACTTCCTGGTGTCACCACCAAATCTCCCTCCTCTGAGTTTGAGCGGGTGCCCCCTTGTGACTGAAGGTCCTTTAGGAAAGAATATGTTGTTTTCCACCTCGACACGACCCGTGACGTACTTAAATGTCTCAGTCATGTCACCCCTCGCCCTGCGCTCCTCTAGAGAGTAAAGCTGCAACTTGCCCAGTCTTTCCTCGTATGAGAGACCCTTGAGTCCGGAGACCATCCTAGTGGCCATTCGCTGGACTGACTCAACTCGAAGTACATCTTTACGGTAATGTGGCCTCCAGAATTGCACACAGTACTCCAGATGAGGTCTCACCATGGCTCTGTACAGTGGCATTATGACTTCAGGTTTACGGCTGTCGAAGCTTCTATTGATACATCCCACCATCCGCTTTGCCTTGGATGAGGCCTTCTCTACCTGTTTGGTAGCCTTCATGTCTGCACTGATGATTACTCCCAAGTCCCGTTCTTCTGAGGTCGTAGCTAGTGTTTCTCCATTCAAGGTGTATGTTCTGCATGGATTTCTGCTGCCGAGATGCATCACCTTACACTTCTTTGCGTTGAAACCCAGCTGCCATGTTGAGGACCAGTTTTCCAACTTGATCAGATCCTGCGCCATACCATCCGTGAGATCGCTTTCACCTACTATATTACACAGTTTGGCGTCGTCGGCAAACAGCGCTATTTTTCCCTGCGCTCAGCTTAGAGGGAACATTGAGATTCGTGACCTCACTAAATACCTCGAGTCTTTCATCCCAAAACTACTAGACCTTACCTTCCAAAAGGACTTCGAAATTGAAAGAATGCATCGTGTGCTATCACATCGCAACAAGGACAATCGCTACCCCACGCCAGTGGTTATAAAGCTGCTGAGGTACCAGCAAGTGCTAGAAATCATGTAGAGAGCCAAGATTTGCGCGCCAGTGAAGCACGAGGGCGCCACCATTCTTTTTGTGCCTGATCTCAGCAAAACAACGGCTCTTCGTCGAAAGCAGCTACTAGCTTACCGGCCTCAACTAAAGCAACTGAATGCAAGATTCGGGCTCCTCTACCCAGCCAGAATGAGGGTAGCACTAAATAACCAGACAAAAGATTTTACCAACCCTGAAGATCTTGCCTCCTTTATTGAGCAACAGTCACTGACTCCCATCAACCAGGTTTGAAAGAAAATGGCTTCGGGCCTGCACCATGTTTTGCTATGTCCTACGGCACTGGATTCACATTTGCATGCCTATGTGCACCGCGGCACACTCTTTCTATAAGCATGTGACCTAGCACATTTTGCCTGCTATTTTTTATGCTCACTTGTGTGCATGCAAAGTTAACCTGATAATTATTGAAGTAGCTTAATGCTCTTTTATTATGTTTTCACTATGCATGGGTGCTCTGCTTTCCTTTGTTCTTTGCCTGCTATATTAGCTGCACTTGCATAGTATTTGTTTTGATGTTTCTCTCACAATTGCACTGGTACGGTGTTTTTCTGGTCTTATTATTTCTTGTTTTTCCTACAAGATTCATATACTGTATTGCAAAGTAAGTATTATTGAACACAAGTAAACATGATGTGAAGAGCAAATAATAACATTGAATGATAAAGATCATTATAAGAAGTTTGAAATTGAAAAGACAATTACATGGTCTAAAAATAGGATGATGATGAGTGCGAAAGCATAAATTCACAGAAAGAGAAGTATTCTGTATGCTTGAGATTCAGTGTTTGAACTGGAGGATGTAAAAGATTATATACATACATAAGTATAGTACATATACACATATAGAGTACTTTTCTGTCAATGAGAAAGTATTTTTCCTCATCAAGGGCAAGCACAGGAATATTGGAGAATTGAACATTAAAAGCAGTCGTAAATTGAAAAGACAATTATTGTTCCAGATCCTCACTCTCATCTGAAGAAATAAATGCATGTTGTGTCAGAAGTATATGAAGACCTGTTAATGCTTAAAAAAATTCTTAGTCAACAGAGATATAATGACTGCAAGGGTAAGCACAGGAACATTGTAGAAATTGACAGGGAGTGGATGAAACTCTAGTGCGAAAGCCTAAATTCACAGAAAGATAAGTATTCTGTATGCTTTAGATATAAAATAGTTAAGCCTTGAGCATCAGTGTTTGAACTGGAGGATGTAAAAGGCTATGAACTTTAAATCATATATAGAGATACATACATAAATCTAGTTCATATAGAGTACGTTTTGTTCAATGCTAAAGTATTGTTCCCCCATCAAGCACAGGAACATTTGAAAAATGGACATAGTGTGGAGAAAACTGACTCTTTGGTTCTCATTCAGTCAGTGTGTGTGTGTCTGTGTGCAGTGTGAGCCACAATAGTGGTCGCTGAAACAGGGGTGGTTGGTGGAGAGGTACTTAGATTAACTGAGTACTTTGCAAAAATGTCATAGATTCACAGAGAAGATGGCTTCCTATTATGGATTTTGTGTGCACAAGCACAAATTCTCCAAGCGTGAAGTACTCTGATTAACTGAGTACATGTTGCTCAATGCTAAACTGCTATTCCCCATCAAGAGGAAAGTTAGAAATATAGATGAAATGGACTAGGCCTGGGGGAAACTGGCGCACCTGTTCAATGCTAGTGCTTTGACACTGCACTTAGGAAGTATGTATTAAATACATGCTATTACTTCAGGAGACCAGTGCCCCTGTTTTATTAATGGTAAGTAGTTCTGGATTTAAAGCAAACTAAATGCGCATCTCCTTACAAGAGGCATACAGGGAGATGGGTGACTAAAATTATGCCAGGTGTACACCTTATACATCTATCACATTGTGTGTGCATGAAAGGAAAGATTTTAACATATCACCTCTATGCATTTCATCTAATTTATACTTAAAGGATTAAGAATGAGAAGTGTTCTACTCTATTAAGAACATCTCTAAACAATATAAGCTGTCAATCTTGTAGCATTACAAATTCTACCTAGTTGACACAGCCATGTAAATTAAAAGTTATGTTTGATAAGGTTTTGCATTTATCCTGTACGCAGTTGTTCTTTATTTTCAATAAACTGTATATTAAAATGTCTTTTTAAAAGTATCATAGATATGATGTCACATTTTTCTGATCATCAAAGGAGAGCTGGCAAGCCAAGTGCAGACATGGGAGCTGAGACAGTAGGAGGCAGGCGAGTCATGATGCTGGAGAATTCAATTGTGAAGTTGTAGTCACAGCTGCTGCAACACAGGAGGCTGGAGGGCAAAGAAAACACTGCGGTCAGGGAGGAGAGAGAGAGGGAGGGTGAGGGAGGAGAGAGAGAGGGAGGGTGAGGGAGGAGAGAGAGAGGGAGGGTGAGGGAGGGAGAGAGAGGGAGGGTGAGGGAGGGAGAGAGCCACTCACAGGACTGAAGATCTCACGAGACGGTAGGAGGCAGGCGAGTCATGATGCTGGAGACTGTAGGTGGAGTGGGGTGGGTAAGTTGGGAACGGATGTGAAGGGGTGGGAGTGTGGAGGGGGGTGGATGAAAAGGGGAGGGAGTTTTTGTCATTTTTTTGTATTTTTTCTGGGAGGGCTGAGGGCAGGAGGGGGAGGGAGTGAAGCGGGGGGGAGAAGGGGAGGAAGGAATGGTGACCAGAGGGTGCAGACAACTGAGCGCAAGGTTGACGGCGCGCCGAAGAAAGCACTATTTTAAACTGCTCCGATGGGGGTGGGAAGGACATCGCGCTGCCGTTGTGGGTGGTTTGTAACCCCCCTCATTATACTTAAAACTTAACTTTTTCCGTAAAAAACAGGCAATAAGTTCGGTTTCAAGTATAATGAGGGGGGTTACAACCCCCCCAAACCACCCACAATGGCAGCGCGATGTCCCCCCCACCCCCATCGGAGCCGTTTAAAATAGTGCTTTTCTTCGGCGCGCCGTCAACCTTGCGCTCAGTTGTCCGTGCTCGATTGTCGGTGCGCTGTTGTCTCGTGTGATTTTGTCTACCCCTTCCCGTGCAAGAATGACTATTGATGCGCGCATGCGCGATGAGCATTCCATGATATATAAACATACCCACATAAAAATATAAGCATACCTAATATAAACAATTCATAGTGAATTTGGCTGATTTTTAAACTTCTATCCTCGCTTTTGTTGCGATTGTGTAGCACGCATCTGGTATCGCTTGCAAAGGCAGTGACATTTACAAACACGGTTGGCGCGTGCATGAGAAATAACCTGCCTTTTCTTGCGCGTGAAGAGGAAATATAAACATACCTGTAAATGAAGGAATGTGGACGTTCGCTCTCACCAGAAGCGAGAAAAATCCACGCAAGACAAATATTCGTTATAGATCAAGTACTAGCAAAACCACGGAGAATACATATCATGAGATAACGTCGCCATGATGACGTGTTCACGTGCTGTACGTGCTCGTGTCCTTCGATGGGCAAGCGGCCTCTAGTGGTGCGCTGAATTGTCATGGCGCTGAGTTATCTTGCGCAAAATTGTCTTGCGCTGAGTTGTCGCGCTCAATTGTCTTGCGCTCAAATGTCTTACGCTGGATTGTCTTTGCGCTTACTTGTCTTGCACTGAATTGTCTTAGCGCTGATTTGTCTGCGCGATTTTGTCTGCGCGTGATTGTCTTGCGCGTTTTTGACCTGTCACCCATTGTCCTAATTCTGATATATTTTCCTGAGAAGTGGGGCAGAGACTTTGGTTTGTGGTTTTGTGAAGGTTTCCCTTTTTGAATAGTAGGTGGGTGGATAGAGGGACTTAGCTTTATTGGGTTAGGGTGTAATAGGAAATGGGTAGTATTTTAGACTTGGGTTTTGAATTTGAGAGCCCAGAAAGATAGGGTATTGTTGGAGGTGGAATTTATTGGAACTTTTGATATGTTTTCATATCCAGTGTCCATGTTGTAAAATAGTGGTTTTTTTTTAATGCTGCTTAACTCTGCAAGGGGTGGCGTATATAAACTGTCTACGTATATGAAAGATGCAAATTGAACTTTATATTCTTTTTAACAGTTTGGTTTTATTTTTAGGAGTGTGGAGCTGACTGTGCCAAGTTCCAGAAGAGCGAGTTGGAGCATAAATTTAATAAGAGAGCTCTGGAGAGACCATATACATCTAAACACTCCTGGGGAAAGACATATGGAGAGCATAAGCGCTACCTGGAGTTCAATCATGAACAGTACAGGGAGCTGCAGAGATATGCCAAGGAGATAGGAATTTTTTTTACAGCCTCTGGAATGGATGAGGTGAGGTTTACATCTATATTCAGTAGATCAACAATTACTATCTAATTCTTAAACTTTTAACTGGTTTGGTAGAGTATTGTAAATGTGAGAGACAGCTTCTTTGCTGTTTCTAGTAGTGTTTGGTTTCTATTTTAAGAACAGATATAGTAGTTAGAACTTTTACTGGTTTTTGAATGGATTTAAGAAAGTAAAACAAGAGTTGAAAAGAATCTCAACTGCCTCGGACCCATGGCAGTTTGCTTAGAGCAGGGGTGCCCACACTTTTTGGGCTTGTGAGCTACTTTTAAAATGACCAAGTCAAAATGATCTACCATCAATAAAATTTAAAAAAAACACAACGCACACTGTATGCATAGAATTGTTAATTATCATTATTATTCCAGGGTTTTTTCAAAGAGGTCAAAGCAGATGACTCTATGCACTGTCACCTCAGTAGCAACCATACAAAAATAGACAAATACCCACCCCTCTCCTTTTTACTAAACCACGATAGCAGTTTTTAGCGTAGGGAGCTGCGCTGAATACCCAGTGCTGCTCTCGACGCTTCTAGGCTCCCTGCGCTAAAAACCTCTATTGCGGTTTAGTAAAAGGGGACCATATTGTAAAATATAGAGAGCAGATATAAATTCAGACACATTTTGATCACTAAATTTAAAATAAAATCATTTTTCCTACCTTGTCTGGTGATTTCATGAGTCTCTGGTTGCACTTTCTTCTTCTGACTGTGCATCCAATCTTTCTTCCCTTCTTTTAGCCTGTATGCTTCCTCTCCTCCTGACCTCATTTCCCCCCACCCATTTCTTCTCTCCCTGCCCTCTCTTTCTTTCTCTCTTCATGCCCCCTTTCTTTTTTTCTGTTTCTCTTCTTTCCTTCTGTCTCCCTCCCTGCCCTCCCCCAAGCCACTGCCACTGCCGCTGCCATCGGATAACAGGCCCCCAAAGCTGCCCGCCGCCGGCCAAGCTCTCCTTCCTTCGGGCCCACCAGCATTCCTCTCCCCGACGTCAATTTTGCTGTCGGAGAGGAAGTTCCGCTGGCCAGAACTTCCTCTCCGACGGCAGAATTGACGTCGGGGAGAGGAAGGCTGATCGGCCCAAGATCGACCTATTGGGAGAAATTTTGCCGGGTCCTGCCTTTGAGGAAACAGAAAGTAGGCAGGACCTGGCAGCAAGAAGAGCAAATCGCAAGCTTCACTGACCTGTCTCCCGCTTTAGCTCGCGAATGGGGCTCTAACAGGCTTCCCTTCTCTCCCCCCCCCCCCCCCCCCCCCCGGACATAACTTCCGGTTTCAGAGGGAAGAGAAGGGAAGCCGGTACAAGCACACGTTAGCCCCCGGAGCATAAATTCTCCAAGCCGGGGTTTTTTTTTTTTAATGTTGAGCAGCGGAGAGGCAGCAGCAGAATTCAGGAGCAGGCCAGGCAGGAGGGGAAAAAAGAGAAGGGAACCCGCTCTGCGATCGACTGGGGTCGCCTGAGCAAGCGACCTGTCGATCGCGATCGACGTTTTGGGCACCCCTGGCTTAGAGCATAAGAACTGGCATACTTGATAAGATCAAAAGTTCTTCAATCTGGTATCATGTTTCCAGTTCAAATCACAAGAACCTGTTGGAATTCCCAAAAGTAGCAAGATTCCATGATCACTCTCAGGGTTAAGCAATATCTTCCTCATGTCTGTAAATTTTATTTATCCCAGGTCAAGCAGGCAGCCTATTCTCAACATGTGGGTGACATGTGGGAGCCCAGATGCTTAGCAAGCAGACTTGCTTGAAGAACTTTAGAAAGGTTGTGACTGCTGCACCATGCATGCACGAGTGCCTTCCCACCCAACGCAGGGCACGCGTCTCCTCGGTTCTTAATTTTCAGCGGAGCAAAGAAGTCCTATTTAGACTCAGTTCTACTTCGTGCCTTCTCACCACGGCTCATGTTTTATTTTTACAGGATCGCTGTTTCTTTGCGCGTTTTCATTTATAAAAACCCCCCAAGAAAAACCCTTAATTTTATTTTTCCTTTGTGTCATGACGGGGCCTGCCTCGCGTCCTCAGTAGAGAATGACACGGTGAAAAAATTGGTCCCCGTCACCGCCCCGTCCCCGTCTCACCATCCCCGTCACCGCCCCGTCCCCGTCTCACCATCCCCGTCACCGCCCCGTCCCCGTCTCACCATCCTCTTCACCGCCCCGTCACCGCCACTGCCACCCCATTCACCGCCCCGTCACCGCCACTGCAATCCCATTCACTTTTCTTTATTTACGTATAAAGGAAACATTCTTTAAAACTTTAAAACTTAGTTAAATATTAGTTAATAACTATACAAAAACAAAACACGCAGAGAAAAAATTAATTAATAAAAATTATTTTTGATCACTAAATTTAAAATAGTTATTTTTCATACAGTTTTTCAATCACTAATCTTCCACCACCCCTGGGGCTAGCAATGCAAAAACAAACACGACATGTACTTTAAATGCTGCCGTGATTAGCATAGTGACCGCGGCTACGGCTGCAAGTCTCCCCTCCCCCCAGCGATCACGGCAGGAGGGCACCCAACCCCTCCTGTAGACCCCCCCAACGGCCCTCCCGACAATCTCAGCAGAAGGGTACCCAACCCCTCCTGCCGGTCCTCCCAATGGCCTCCCCTAAGATCGCCGGCAGGAGGGTACCCAACCCCTCCTGCTGGACCCCCCCCAACGAACCCTCCCACCCCGGAACCCCCTTAGTCTTACTTTTCAAGTTGGACCGGACAGCTCCTCGCTCGTCTGGCCAGCAGGCCTGCCTCCGTCCAAATGAGGCGGGCCCGCCCCTCCCCTCCCCTCCCCTGCCTCCCAATGGCCTCCCCTAAGATCGCCGGCAGGAGGGTACCCAACCCCTCCTGCTGGACCCCCCCCAACGAACCCTCCCACCCCGGAACCCCCTTAGTCTTACTTTTCAAGTTGGACCGGACAGCTCCTCGCTCGTCTGGCCAGCAGGCCTGCCTCCGTCCAAATGAGGCGGGCCCGCCCCTACCCTGCCCAACCCACAGGATCCTAGGGCCTGATTGGTCTAGGCACCTAAAGCCACTCCCGCTATAGGAGGGGCCTTAGGTGCTTGGGCCAATCAGGCCCTAGGATCCTGTGGGTTAGGCAGGGGAGGGGAGGGGCGGGCCCGCCTCATTTGGACGGAGGCAGGCCTGCTGGCCAGACGAGCGAGGAGCTGTCCGGTCCAACTTGAAAAGTAAGACTAAGGGTGTTCCGGGGTGGGAGGGTTCGTTGGGGGGGGGTCCAGCAGGAGGGGTTGGGTACCCTCCTGCCGGCGATCTTAGGGGAGGCCATTGGGAGGCAGGGGAGGGGAGGGGAGGGGCGGGCCCGCCTCATTTGGACGGAGGCAGGCCTGCTGGCCAGACGAGCGAGGAGCTGTCCGGTCCAACTTGAAAAGTAAGACTAAGGGGGTTCCGGGGTGGGAGGGTTCGTTGGGGGGGGGTCCAGCAGGAGGGGTTGGGTACCCTCCTGCCGGCGATCTTAGGGGAGGCCATTGGGAGGCAGGGGAGGGGAGGGGAGGGGAGGGGCGGGCCCGCCTCATTTGGACGGAGGCAGGCCTGCTGGCCAGACGAGCGAGGAGCTGTCCGGTCCAACTTGAAAAGTAAGACTAAGGGGGTTCCGGGGTGGGAGGGTTCGTTGGGGGCGGGTCCAGCAGGAGGGGTTGGGTACCCTCCTGCCGGCGATCTTAGGGGAGGCCATTGGGAGGACCGGCAGGAGGGGTTGGGTACCCTTCTGCTGCGATTGGCAGGAAGGGTTGAAATGACAAATGAGGAGCACGGTGAAATAGCGGTTCCTAGAAGGGGGTACATTGGCCCGCGGGGACAAACCTGTTCACCGTTTCCGCGGTCGGTGAATGGCCTTGTCCCCGTCACCGCAGCGACTGCTAGTTTTCTTCCCCGTTTTCGGCGGTGACCCGCGGCTTAAATGCGGTGGCCGCGGGTAAACCGTCACCGTGTCATTCTCTAGTCCTCAGCCTTCGGGCTTCGATCTCGCTGAGGCTATTTTTCCGTTTATGTCCCGGCCAGTCACAGGCTTCAAGAAGTGTAGCCGTTGCCAGCACGCGATCTCGCTCACTGACCCACATAGGTGGTGTAATCAGTGTTTGGGACCTGACCATCGTCCGGAGTCGTGTGCCCGCTGTGCTACCCTTCAACCTCAAGCCATCAAATGTCATCAAGTTCAGGTGGAGAAACTCTTTGGCGGTATGGACCCACTTTCCCCAGTCTCGATCTCTAATCCGGTCAAGCTTCTCACAGGGGTTCCGCCTTCTGCCTTGACCTCAACCTTAATCAAACCCTCCTCATTTGGCGGGTCCTCATCCTTGGGCAAATCTGCTAAGTCTTCTCCTGAGGAGCCACTTTCCTCGCTGCCTCCCTCAGGTCAGGTACCAGCAGTGGTTATCAAGCTGCCCAAGAAGCATGTCTTAAAGTTGAAGAGTCAT
Organism: Geotrypetes seraphini; assembly: GCF_902459505.1. NCBI lineage: Eukaryota > Metazoa > Chordata > Amphibia > Gymnophiona > Dermophiidae > Geotrypetes > Geotrypetes seraphini. The sequence continues at coordinate 397,123,019 of NC_047084.1, read as the reverse complement.
TCTTCCTCCTCTTCCTTGGAGACTATAGCCTCACCAAATGTACCAGATCCTCAAGTCTCGGTGTCACAGTTGGAGGCTATAATCCAGACCATTATGGATCAGCAGTTTGGTAATATGCTTGCCAAACATACTCCTACCTCGACTCTGCTTCCTGCAGTCCAGTCTGAGCACTTAGCAGTATCACAAGGTGCCAAGTCCTTGGCAATGCCTCAAGCTGAATCTACCAAATCTATATAAGGAGTCGAGTCCTTGGGAGTGCCTCAAGAGGATTCTACACACTCTATGCAAGGAGTCGAGTCTTTGCGAGTGTCTCGTCTGGAGTATAAACACGCTACTCAAGGAGCCAAGTCCTTGTTAGTTCCTCAAGATACCTCGACAGAAGGAGCTCAATCCTTTTTGGTGTCTTGATCTCCAGCTTCCATCCCTCCTTTCTCGCATAAGGCGTCACCCTTTCTGAGGCATAGGGCAAAGACTCCTCGACATTCCTTTCTGCGGGACCTGCCTGGTTTGAGGCACAGTTCTCCACATCAGTCGAGGTATCCATTGAGGCACCGGTCCTCTTTTTTAAACAGACCTCGTTTCTCCAGGCCTCCAACTCCGTAGTCGAGGACACTACCTCCAGAGTCTTACACCTATACTTCTTCTCCTGCGAGGGATTCTATCCAGTCTTTCAGTGAGTCATCTATACCTGCATATTCAGACCTCGGGTATCAGTATTCCAGAGAAGCTTCACCTTCATTCTCTGCCTTGTGAGGCGCCTCGAGGTCACCTTCCCCTCGAGGTCAGCCTTCCTTGGAACAGATATCTTTTTCTTCTTTCCTATGTCAAATGAGTAAGGACCTCAATATTACTTTGGACTCTGATTCCAAATACTCTACGGAGTATTTAGAGGAAATGGGTATGTCTCATCCTCCTGCGGAGTCTCTTAAGTTGCCCATTAATAGATTTCTTTCTCAAACTTTCAAGCAAAATCTTGAAACATCTTATTCCATTCCTGCTGTACCAGGAAAGCTGGAATCTCGTTAAAGGATGGTTCACTGCAAGGGCTTCGAGAAATCTCAGTTTTCCCATCAGTCCCTTCAAGTGGAGTCTTCTTTGAAAAGGACTAATCCTGCCAAAGTTTATGCCACTGTCCCTCCTGGAAGAGAGGGCAGGACCATGCACAAGTTTGGTCGTCATTTCTATCAAAATTCTCTTATGGCAACTAGAGTTTTGAATTACAATTTTATTTTCACTTCTTATTTCAAGCATTTGGTTAACAATCTGCCTGAATTTTGCAAATATATTCCTCAACAGAGTTTCAGCATGTTACTACCACTCTGGCTCAACTCCTCATGCATCTCCTTCAATCTTCCTATGATGCATTTGAACTTTCCTCAAGGGTCACTGCCTTCTCAGTGGCAATGCGCCACAAAAAAAAAAAGTCACCGCAAATACAGGGACAAGGCCATTCACCGCCCTGTGGAGTGGTGAATGGTTTTGTCTCCGTAGTTAAAGGAGTGAGCACGCGTGGTGAAAGAGCGTGTGGTCCGGCAGCCCCCTCTCTTCCGCCGGCCGTGTATCTCCCTCCCTTTCCCATACCTTCTCTTTGTGGTGATTTCTATAAGGCTATGCCTTGTATTGCAGCCAGAGCCTTGAAGTCACGTCGTGTGTGGCTGCTGGAAAAGTCTCCCCTGATGCAACTTCCTGTTTCCGATTGCATTGGAGGAGACTTTTCCAGCAGCCAATGTGACGCGACTTCAAGGCTCCGGCTGCAAGGTAAGGGGATGAGAGGGAGGGAAATGCATGGCTGGTCGGAGTGAAGGAGGGAGCTGCTGGACCGCGCGAAGGGTGCTGGGTGATGGAGAGAAGACGCTGATGCAGCCTGAAGGGGAGTGGGGAGAAGACGCTGGGAAATGGGGAAGAGAGAGTGGGGAGAAGACGGGGAAGAGAGAGTGGGGGAAGAGAGAGTGGGGCGAAGACGCTGGAAGGGAAGAAGACAGATGCCAGACTATGGGGGAGTGGAGGGAAGAAGATGGGTGCCAGACCAATTGGGGAAGGGAGAGGCACAGTAAAAGAGAAAATGGAAGGCGCAGAGAGAAGATAGACAGTGGATGGAAGGAATTGAATGAGAAGATGAGGGAAACAGAAACCAGATAATAAAGGTAAAAAAAAATTTATATTTATTTATTTTGCTTTAGGATAAAGTAGTATATTAATTGTGTTTATAAAAATTTATAAACAAAGCCCTGCCAGCTGAACATATCTTTCTCTAGTTCAGCAGCCAGAACTTTGATTTATAAGAAAGGAATAAGCTAAATATTGCAGTACTGAGGCTTGTATGGATGGTGCAGGGATAGGGACGAGGCAGGGACAGTGGTGACGGGGATGGTGACAGGCGGTGAAGGGATGGTGGTCGCGGAGACATGGTGGTGATGGGGCAAATTTTTCCCCCGTGTCATTCTCTACATCAGACTCTGGGTGCTGTCTATCCTCAAGGAAGGATACTCTCTTCATTTCCTCCAGATTCCACCAGATCTTCCTCCAAGAGAGTATCCTTCCAATTCATCGCAGAACACCCTTCTTCGGGAAGCTTAAGCTCTGCTTCGACTCCTTGCCATCGAGGAAGTTCCCTTGGAACAGCAGAGCAGCGGATTTTACTCCCGTTACTTCCTAGTTCTGAAGAAGACGGGCGCCCTAGCTTGGATCTTAGAGCGCTCAACAAATTTTTAGTCACAGAAAAATGCCGAATGTTGTCTCTGGCATCCCTATATCCCCTTCTAGATCAGAACAATTGGTTATGTTCTCTAGATCTCAAAGAGGCTTACATTCACATTCCCATTCATCTAGCTTCTTGACAGTTCCTTAGATTTCAGGTGGAAAATCTGCATTTCCAATACAGAGTGCTACCCTTTGGCCTGGCATCATCTCCAAGAGTGTTCACCTAGTGCCTAGTTGTAGTAGTAGCAGCAGCTCTGCGGAACCATGGTCTACAGGTGTTCCTGTACCTAAACGATTGACTCATCAAAGATTCAATATCTCAAGGAGTTATTGTAGCGATCCAACGGACTATTTGGTTCCTCCAAGCTTTGGAGTTTGAAATCAACTTTCCCAAATCCCAGCTACAATCCTCTCAAACTCTACAGTTCATCAGAGCTATCCTGGACACTGTACAACTCAGAGCATTCCTTTCTCGTCAACGTCAAGATGCTCTTCTTCAGCTCTGTCACAGTGCCTTCCCTCTCTTCGATTTCAGCAAGACACATGATGGTTCTTCTAGGTCACATGTCTTCTACCCTTCACGTGATTCCTTTTGCCAGACTTCACCTCAGAATCCCTCAGTGGACCCTAGCATCTCAGTGGGCTCAGGCTTTCGACCCACTCTTTCAACACACCAGAGTGACTCCTTTGTTGAGACAGTCTCTCCACTGGTGGATGCTCTCTTCCAGTCTCTCCAGAGGTTTACTGTTTCAAACACTCTCTCATCAGAAGGTCCTCATGACAGATTCTTCGACCTGCACTTGGGGGGCTCATCGCGATGGTCTCCATACTCAAGGTCCAGCACAGATCGTCAGTGTCACATCAATCTGTTGGAACTCAGAGTGATTTTCAATGCTCTCAAAGATTTTCAGCATCTTCTTCACGACCAGGTAGTCCTCATTGTACTTTGTCAACAAGCAGGGAGGAGCAGGATCGTTCCCTCTTTGCCAGGAAGCTTTGAAGGGAATTACGAAGAGATGAGACTCATGGTGGGGAAGAAGATTAAGAAAAGGATAAGCACCGTAAAAACACTAGAGCAAGCTTTGTCCCTTTTTAAGGACACAGTCACTGAAGCACAAAATCTATATATACCCCGCAGTGTTCTCCCTAGGGCCTTTTAGCCAGGCGGTCTGCCCGGGTAATTTAGATGACCGCCCAGCTAAATTCTGCTGTTGCCGCCGCTACTCAACATTTAAAAAAAAACCCAAAAAAAACCGGCTTGGAGATTTCAGCCTTAGCCCGTAGTGAACTTATGCGAAGGCAGGACCCGGCAGCATTTCTCCCAATAGGTCATCGCGATCTTGGGCCTATCAGCCTTCCTCTCCCCGATGGCAGAATTGATGTCGGGGAGAGGAATGCTGATCGGCCCGAAGCAGGGAGAGCTTGGGGTGGCGGCAGCTTTGGGGCCTGTTATCCAATGGCCGCGGCAGTGACAGTGGCAGTGGCTTAGGGGAGGGCAGGAGATTTCTGACCCGATTTTTTTATTTTTTATTTTTTTCCCCCCCTACTCATTCAGGATACTGTGTGACCTGTAACAAAAGCATACACTTCTGATATACTTGTACTGTTCTGAGCCCCATTTTCTTTAGATGCACTTAAAAATGGAGAATTTGGAAACTTGCTTGAAAGTGGCCCAGTTCTAGTGCAGGAGACTGAAAGCAGATAGTTTTTTTTTTTTTTAGTACTCAGAAACCTCAGGCAGTTTTCCTTTCTGTCAGTGGTTAATACAAAGTAGTCATTAAAACGGAATACTAAATGCTAAGAAGGTCATTGGTATAAAAATGGGCTTCTTAACGTTTTGTGCACTAAGCTTTAGTAAAAGAGCCCCAAAATAAATTTAAAAAAAAAATAAATTATTTATTCATTTTTGAAATCCAATACATAATGTAACAGAGAGAGAGGCATAAGGGGGAAGGATACTGGATGGAATTGGGTTGGAGGAAAAGAAAGGGGGCAGATGCTGATGGAAGTGGAGGGAAGGGAGAGGAGAGAGTGAAATGCCAGACTATGGGTGTGTGGGAGAGGGAAGGGAAGAATAGCAGAGAGATGCCAGGCCATTGCAGGAGGGAAGGGAAGAAGATGGATGCCAGAATAATAGGGGTGAAGGGAGAGATGGAAGGGGAATACAAGGAGAGAAGAAGCCATATAGAAGGGACAGAGAGATGGTAGACAGTGGATGAAAGGAAGAGAGGGACAAACACTATGAGGAAAGCAGAAACCAGAGAAGACAATGTAGAAGAAAATTCTATTTATTTTTTTTGCTTTAGGGGAGATGCATCGCTGTTGCTGTGGTGTTGCATTGTATGTAGAGTCCAGCTTCTTGGTGGTTCAATTTAACCTTTATCTACGTTTTTCTATTTTATCCACCCTTTTACAAAACTGTAGATTGTTTTTTTAGCACCGGCCATGGTGGTAATTGCTCAGAATTCTATGAGAGTCTGAGCTGTTACCACCATGGCTGAAAACCACATTACAGTTTTGTAAAAGGGAGAGGGGTTAGTTTGTGATTACATATTCCATACTAGGCGAAGGTGTTTTCTGTGTTCTGTATGTTCGAAAGACATGAGTTTCAGTTAGGATTGACTGTGTAGGATTGATCTGTACTAGTCTGGCTTGTTTAGTTTTACAATGGGTACTGCTTACTGCAGTATTTAAGATGCCTTTTCCTAGGTACACTCTTGTGTGATGTGTGGATTGTTACTAAAAATCATGTTTTTCATACAGATGGGGGGTGGGGGGTGTCAAAAAATGATGGGCCTCAGGTGTCACATTTGTTAGGTACACCACTGCCTTCATAGTTTATATCTAATCCACAAGCCTGCTTTTAGGACCTACAGAGTATATATCCCTCTGATTCATGACAATTTCACTTCTCATGTTATCTTATCCATTCTTTTTATTATACAACTGCCCAGATAAGCATCATTCTTTGACGTGATTGGACCTTGAAAACTAACGGTAACATTTGCTGCATTTAGTGTGCCACAAAAAACATTTGCTCCGTTTAGTGTGCCGGAGTTAAAAAAGTTTGAGACGCTGCTCTATACCATTTGAAAGAGGGCAAATATCTAATTATTCACTTCTAGAATTGAATACTTCTTAAATTTAATAAAAAATTATGAAACAAGTGTCAAACCTTAAGAAAGGCAGTCATATTGAGCATTGGAAAATAACTAATAATAATTAACTAATACAAATAGTACACATTTAGGGTTCCTTTTACTAAGCTGCAATAGCAGTTTTACCGCGCGCTTTGCTTGCGCAGAATTGCCGCACGTGCTAGACGCTAACGTCAGCATTGAGCTGGTGTTAGTTCTAGCCGTGTAGCATGGCAATTCTGCACGCGCTAAAAATGCTATTGCAGCTTAGTAAAAGGAGCCCTTAATTTTCCCACCACCAAATTTCCCCGACCTGCCCCACCCGGCTACTTTTTCATGCCACCTGGCTGGAAAAAATTTCTGGGGAGAACACTGTCCCATATCAACAAAGGATCCAAGAGGAAAAAGAACAAAGAACCGGCACGGCTCACTGTAGAGGTGAAGGAAGCAATCAGAGACAAGAAAACTTCATTTAAGGAATGGAAAAAGTCAAAAACGGATGAAAACTGGAATAAGCACAAACAAAATCAACCCAGGTGCCATAAGGCGGTAAAAGGGGCCAAAAGAGACTACGAGAAAAAAATAGCCAAGGAGGCGAAAAACTTCAAGCCGTTCTTTCGATATATTAAGGAGAAACAACCCGTGAGTGAAGCAGTGGGGCCGTTGGATGACCGTGAAATAAAGGGAGTGCTAAAGGAGGACAAAGAAATCGCCAACAAACTGAACATATTTTTGCGTCTGTATTTACTGAAAAGGATATACACAATATACCGGAAACCCATCAGGCTAAATACTGGAAATGAAGATGTAAAATTGACAGGGTTGACGGTCAGTCTAGAAGAGGTATGTAAGCAGATCGATAGGCTTAAGAGCGATAAATCCCCGGGACCGGATGGCATCCATCCGAGGGTCATCAAGGAACTGAAAGGGACTATAGCTGAACTGCTTCAGCTAATAGCCAATCTGTCTGTCGATCAAATTGGGAAAGATTCCGGAAGACTGGAAGGTGGCGAATGTTACACCGATCTTCAAAAAAGGTTTGAGGGGAAATCCGGGAAACTACAGACCAGTGAGCTTGTCCTTGGTACCGGGAAAGATGGTAGAAGCGCTGATAAAGGACCGCATCATTGATCACCTTGACGAACACGATCTGATGAGGACCAGCCAGCACGGTTTTAGTAAAGGCAGATCTTGCCTGACGAACTTGCTGCAGGTCTTCGAGGGAGTAAACAGGTGGATAGACAAGGACAACCCAGTCGACATTGTATATCTGGATTTTCAGAAGGCGTTTGACAAAGTTCCACATGAACGACTACTTCAGAAAATTGCATGCCATGGCATCGAGGGTGATTAAAAACTGGCTGGAGTATAGGAAACAGAGAGTGGGGGTAAATGGACAATTCTCAAACTGGAAGAGAGTCGCCAGCGGGGTGCCGCAGGGCTCGATGCTTTGACCTGTGCTCTTCAGCATCTTTACAAATCAAGCTCGAGAAATAGGCATCAACATGGCAGATGAGGTTCAATGTGGATAAGTGCAAAGTGATGCATATCTGGAACAAAAATCTCATGTACGAATACAGGATGTCCAGGACGGTACTTGGAAAGACCTCCCAAGAAAGGGACTTGGGAGTTCTGATCAACAAGTCCATGAAGCCATCTGCATAATGTGGCGGTGAAAAGGGTGAACAGAATACTAGGAATGATCAAGAAGGGGATCACGAACAGATCGGAGAAAGTTATCATGCCACTGTACCGGGCCATGGTGCCCCCTCACCTGGAGTACTGCGTCCAGCACTGGTCGCCGTACATGAAGAATGATACGGTACTACTCGAAAGGGTCCAGAGTAGAGCAACTAAAATGGTTAAGGGGATGGAGGAGTTGCCGTACAGTGAGAGATTGTAGAAGCTGGGCGTCTTCTCCCTTGAAAAGAGGAGACTGCGAGGGGACATGATTGAAACATTCAAAATACTGAAGGGAATAGACTTAGTAGAGAAAGAAAGAGAAAGACAGACTGTTCACCCTCTCCAAGGTAGGGAGAATGAGAGGACACTCTCTAAAGTTGAAAGGGGATAATTCTTCTTCACCCAGAGAGTGGTAGAAAACTGGAAAGCTCTTCTGGAGTCTGTTATAGGGGAAAACACCCTCCAGGACAAGTTCATGCTAAACTGGTGAGACTGTACTCATTTGGAGCATTGGTGAGACTGGACTCATTTGGAGCACTGGTCTTGACCTTGGGGCCGTTGCGTGAGTGGATTGCTGGGCAGGATGGACCATTGGTCTGACCCAGCAGCGGAAATTCTTATGGGAGAGCTGCTTGCCTGTTTGTGTGGACGCTGGAGGAGACCTGGACGCTGCCCCGTGTTGCCCGCAGCAGTTTTAGAAGCCCGGAGCTGTAATTGGATAGGCACTTTGGAAGACGGATCCCTGACGTCATCGGGTCCGTCCTCCCTGCCTTTGAATTCCCTTAAATTTGAACCTGCTGCCGCAGAGAGACTGGGAGCTGCTTGCCTGTTTGTGTGGACGCTGGAGGAGACCTGGACGCTGCCCTATGTTGCCCGCAGCAGTTGTAGAAGCCCAGAGCTGTAATCGGACAGGCACTTTGGAAGACGGACTCCTGACGTCATCGGGTCCGTCCTCCCTGCCTTTGAATTCCCTTAAATTTGAGCCTGCTGCTGCGGAGAGACTGGGAGCTGCTTGCCTGTTTGTGTGGACTCTGGATGAGACCTTGACGCTGCCCCGTGTTGCCCGCAGCAGTTGTAGAAGCCCGGAGCTGTAATCGGACAGGCACTTTGGAAGACGGACTCCTGAAGTCATTGGGGTCCGTCCTCCCTGCCTTTGAATTCCCTTAAATTTGAGCCTGCTGCCACAGTTGCGGCCGCAGGGCGTGCCCTAAGGGGCAGGACTCGCCTCTTGGGAGCCCCTTGGAACACCGTGGAGCCAGGGAGCTGGAGATCAGGTTGTATAACTTTAATCTGATATCATGGGTAAAAGAAAAATTAAGCCTAAGAGCTCAACACCTGCTGTTTCTGGTCCTATGGACGGACATTTGACATTTCCTATAGAAACTCCAGTACAAACTTTACTTGACTCGAATTCTCCCATATCCGGAGCATCGTTAAGCCCCCCTCGAAAGGACACCCCCTCTTCATCCAGTATCTGGAGGTAGCGGAATTATAACTCCTGCTATTTCTACTGGTTTTATGGTATCATCTACTCAGACAAGTAAATTGGTTTTTACTGAAATACCTAAACCACCTGAATTTACAAGTGTAGTAGAGGAGCAACCACAAGCAGTGGAAAAACAAGATATTACCCTTAAAGATTTGTTGTTAGGTATTTCTAGAGTTGAAGGGTTTCTCAGAGAATCAGTGAAACAAACATTGGATTATTCACATTCTGTGGCTAAAAAGTTTGAGAATGTGGATTCTAACTTAAGTTGTTTGGATAAAAGATTAGGAGTGGTTGAAACTCAAAGTAATACTTTGCAAGCTGTCTCAGTATCTGCTGTTAAGGATTCTACGGTGTTACATTCCAAAATGGAAATTCTGGAAAATATGCATAGAGCGAGGAACCTCAGCTTGGTTAATTTCCCAGTGACTCGTTTGTTATCTTCGGAAATATTGTTAAAGAAATATTTCAAAGAAATATTGGGTTTACCCAATGCGGAAAATTTCCCAATAAATAACTGTTATTATATTCCGCAAAAGAAAAGAAAATCCGACCAGGAGGTGGACCATCTGGTAACAGATGAAGTAAATTTGACAGAGTTTCTGGAAGATACTCAGGATGTTATCCAGAATAGGTCCACCATGGTAATAACAATAATGAGTGAGATAGATAAAATGTTGATAATGAAACTTTACTTTAAAAATAGGCTGACTAAATTCTGTGGAGATTTGGTTAGAATTTTTCCTGATGTCTCAAGAGCTACACAATTAAGAAGGAAATAATTTTTGAAATGAAAAATAAGAGTTTTAGCTCTTGAGGCATCTTTTTACTTAAAATTTCCATGTAAATGTCTTGTTAGATACAAGACATTGAATATGTATTTTGGGATCCCATTCAATTGCAACAATTTTTGTTAGCTCGAGAACAGAAGTGAGTTTTTTCTTTTTCTTTTCTTTGCCTTTAAGATTCATCACTGAGAAAATGGTAGGATGTCAGAGTTCCATATAGTAGGGAATGTTTAGGATTCATATGAATTCAACCCATTTCTTTGTTTTCCTTTAAATATGTAGTAGAAAAGCATGTCTCCCCAATATTGTGGGCTTGAAAAGGATTGTTGTGTTATATGTATTTAAAAAATTTGTATGAGAATACCTTTTTCTTTGATATCATCTGATATTGTTAATTATTAAATTCATAATAATTAAAAAAAAAAAAATTCTTATGAAGGTTTGGAATTGGGCAAGCCTTCACAACAAAGAGAAAAAAAACTGACGGCAAATGGAGTCGTCTTCTACAACCTCATGAAAGGACACTCAATTCCTCGCCTCTTCATCACATTTTTTCTCAGTGGGAAACTCCTTGGATCTCTTTGCGTCTCCCCACAACAACAAACTGCCTCAGTTCTGCTCCAAGATATACTCCCCTCACCGATTGGAGGCAGATGCTTTTCTCCTACAATGGACGAATCGGTTTCCCTATGCATTCCCACCATTCCATCTCATGCTCAAGACACTTGTCAAATTCAAACAGGAACATGCCTCCATGATTTTGATAGCTCCTCGGTGGCCCAGGCAACCTTGGTTCTCTCTTCTACTTCACTGACCTATCTTCCATAGGTTAGCGACAGAGGGAAGCTTACAACTTGCTGCTCTTCTTTGCTTCGGTCTTTCCTCGCTGCCGGGTCCTGCCTTTGCGTAAACAGAAAGTAGGCAGGACCCGGCAGTGAGGAAGACCCGAAGCAAGTAAAAGCAGCAAGTTGTAAGCTTCCCTCTGTCGCTGACCTTAGCCGCTTGAGTGTTTGCTGAGAGTGCCCCTTTCTACATAGTAACATAGTAACATAGTAGATGACGGCAGATAAAGACCCGAATGGTCCATCCAGTCTGCCCAACCTGATTCAATTTAAATTTTTTTATTTTTTCTTCTTAGCTATTTCTGGGCAAAAATCCAAAGCTTTACCCGGTACTGTGCTTGGGTTCCAACTGCCGAAATCTCTGTTAAGACTTACTCCAGCCCATCTACACCCTCCCAGCCATTGAAGCCCTCCCCTGCCCATCCTCCACCAAACGGCCATACACAGACACAGACCATGCAAGTCTGCCCAATAACTGGCCTAGTTCAATATTTAATATTATTTTCTGATTCTAAATCTTCTGTGTTCATCCCACGCTTCTTTGAACTCAATCACCACCTCTCTCGGGAGCGCATTCCAGGCATCCACTACCCTCTCCGTAAAGTAGAATTTCCTAACATTGCCCCTGAATCTACCACCCCTCAACCTCAAATTATATCCTCTGGTTTTACCATTTTCCTTTCTCTGGAAAAGATTTTGTTCTACGTTAATACCCTTCAAGTATTTGAACGTCTGAATCATATCTTCCCTGTCTCTCCTTTCCTCTAGGGTATACATATTCAGGGCTTCCAGTCTCTTCTCATACGTCTTCTGGCGCAAGCCTCCTATCATTTTCGTCGCCCTCCTCTGGACCGCCTCAAGTCTTCTTACGTCTTTCGCCAGATACGGTCTCCAAAACTGAACACAATACTCCAAGTGGGGCCTCACCAATGACCTGTACAGGGGCATCAACACCTTCTTCCTTCTACTGACTACAGCCTCTCTTTATACAGCCCAGCATCCTTCTGGCAGCAGCCACTGCCTTGTTGCACTGTTTTTTCGCCTTTAGATCTTCGGACACTATAACCCCAAGGTCCCTCTCCCCGTCCGTGCATATCAGCTTCTCTCCTCCCAGCATATATGGTTCCTTCCTTCTGACAGATTCCGCTGAACTTCGCTGTATGCGGGGGCGGAGGAGCGCTTCAGGCGTGTAAGGAGCTACGTCCCGGGGGAGTACTAACTGCAGACAAGGCTGCTGGTCTACTGAAGGGGACTTTGCTTCCTGTTTAGCAGTTCTCCTGTGCCTGGTTGCGAGTTGCAGAGTGTTTCTTTTCTTTGTAGAGGAGCCTGGGTGCGAGACGAGGTTTGGAGTCTCGTAACCCAGTGTGGTACAGCAGAGTCCCGAAGAAGACGTCCCTGCCCCCAATCAGGAGAAAACTGAGAAAGTGCCGAGCAAGACGCTCTGGAGCCCTTCTTGCCCTGGAAGCACTTGAACTGTGAGCTGTCGGATGTGACTGCAGGGTGAGCTCCTCGCTAATAGACTTGTGGTGCTCCGTGCATTGCAGGAAGGAGGAAGGACCTAGGTGTTCGAAGCCCAGTATCTGGGGGGAGTGCTGGCACCGGGTGTGGCGACTACTGGGGAAGGATCCTGAGTTGAGCTGGCTTTTTTCCTGCCTGCCCCATGTGAGGCGGGACGCCTTTGAGCTTCAGTTTCTTTGGGGGAATTGGGTCTGTAGGTGGCTTGAGCAAACTCGGAAGCACGGCCTTTGCTCCCGAGTGATTGTGAGCGGCCTCTACAAGAGCTACTGGAGGAAAAGAAGGAGGAATGTGTTGAGCGTCTGAAGTACGTCGCTCTGAGGTCCTGTGGGGCACGGACTGCCGAAAACCCTGTGAGATCCTCGGAGGAGAGCTTTCCTGGTAGCTGGCTCCCATGCTATCTGGATACAAGTTGCTGGACTATTTTTAGGAGCCAAGCATAGAGAGCGGAGCTTATCTTGAATTACCAGATGCAGGGACGTAAGAGGCAAGAGCCTTCGGCAGTAGCAGACGACTTCCGACCCAGATAAGTGGTTTTATATTTTTTCTTCATTTACTGCGAACTGGGCTAGATTGTGGGCTTTTAACAGACTAAGAGAGGCAGTATTGCTGGTGATTGAAAAAAAAAAAAAAAAAAAAAAAAGACAAGTTTAAAGATTTCCTGAAGGATTTCAGATAAAGGAGAGGCTTTCATGTGTTTTCTGAGACTATATATTTTTGGCACATAATTTGTGGGAATATGGCTAACAAAAAAACTAAAATTGATCTGAAAATGTTTGTTTATCGAACGGAAGAGGCAACAGAGGCTACACCTGTTGATGAAAATTTAATACATGAAAAAGAGGAGATAAATATACTGACAAAAGACCTCTTGGAGCCATTAGAATCTCCCTCACCAGACTCAGCATTGGCTAGCAAGGGGGACTTACAAAAATGGATGGCTGACATGAAACTCTCATTAGCAGTCTTCACCTCTGCTATTAAAATAAATATTGATGGCCTTCATAAAAAAACTGGACAATATGAGTCAGAGGCTTCAAGAATTTGAAGAACGGGTTATCTCACATGAACAAGGGATAACAGAAATTCAACACCATTGCAAACAATTAGATCTTTCAGTAGAAGAGCTACTTCTAAAAGTTGAAGATGGAGAAAATAGATCTAGGTGAAACAGTTTTAAGATTCCGAGGAATTCCTGAATCGGAAGATCTTAAAGATCCTTCAATTTTTATACAGTCTTAATGCCATAAATTTCTACAAGCTGAAAATCCAGATGTAGAGCTCCCAGCCATAGAATTTGAACAAATACACCGAGCTCTGGGCCCACGTAAATCTGAAAAGCCAAGGACATAATAGTTTGCTTCCTAAGATATCCACAGAAGGAGAGAATTTTACAAGCAGCTCACAAAATGGACCATTTGATGTGGAATAATGCAAAAGTGGAATTGTTTGCGGATATCTCTTCTGCAACTTTGAAACGAAGACGAGATTGTCGAAGTAACTAGATGCTTGCAATTGAACAATAATCGCTATAAATGGCACTACCCATTCGGGAGGGATCTCCTTTATGATAGAAGGCAATTTACATAGTCACATCAGCTACAGAAGCCCAACAACTACTTATACAGGCTAAACTTTGGACCACCGAAGGAGAAAAACATCAAAAGGATCCAGTACAACCTCCATCCAGGGAATTGTCAACTCAGAGATGGCACAGAGTAGAACAAAAGAAGAGATTACAGAGACAATGAAGATAAATCTTAATCTTAATACTTTTATTTTTTGAGTTAAATAAATAAACATAAGAGATTTTAAGGGGGGAGATTCTGTGAAAGATTATGGAGAACCGAGTCAAGGTTAACTTTCTTCGACTTCTGACCTCTGGAATTGTATCCGACATTCGGCCTTATCGACTTATGTCGGGATCTAGAACCACAGACAGACGAGAGAGATATGGAGGGGGTCAAGGGATGGGGGGAGAACAGGGAGGGGATGGAGAGAATATTAATTGTTCTTTTAGGATTGAATGAAGGGGGAGGGGGTAAGGGGGAGAATGTGGATGATAAGATGTAATGGGGAGAAAACCATATGATCTATAAACTTAGGGAAGCTATAAAAAGATTGATATGGAATTTGGAACTATGTATAGAAGTAAGGTAAGATTAGGAACTCTTAATGTGAAAGGACTCAATATACCTTGAAAATGTCAGTTGCTTTTAAAAGAAATGAGAAGGCTGAAATTAGATATTTGTTATGTACAAGAAACTCACAAAAAATAGGAGAAAAGATTATTCATTTTAAAGATTATCCAGTGAGAGTTTGGGCCTCTAATAAATAGGAGAAAAATAAAACGGGTAGGAATATTATTTAAGAAAAAAATGAAAATAGTATCAAAGGAGGAATGGAGAGATAATGGAGGCAGATGGATCATCTGGGTGGGGGAAATAAACGATAGAAAGGTAACATTGGTGAATCTTTATGCACCCAATAATCAAGGGAAATTTTTAGAAATCCTTACGAACATAATTTTAGAAAAACAGGAAGGATTATTGTTGGTAGGAGGGGATTTCAATTTGGTTCTGGATCCTCGCTGGGATAGAACTAAAAAAGATAGGAAATTATTAAAAAGATCTTTGGAACTATTAAATTTATCAGATGGATGGAGGAGTATGCTAGAAAGAGATTATACCTACTACTCTCCACCACACAAAGTGTACTCTCGAATTGATATGATTTGGATTGATAAATCCCTAGGAAGTAGGATAGTAGATGCAAAATTAGAAGAAACTAGCTGGACAGACCATTCCTCAGTCTGGATGGATATAATATGGGATTACACTAACATAGGGACACGATATTGGAAATTAAATGATATGCTATTAAAAGATCCTAAGATAGTACAGAAAATAGAGCAATCTATTTGAAATTTTTTAGAGAATAATAGTATTAACCACTATTCACCTATCACGATCTGGGAATCTTTAAAAACTATCCTAAGGGGAGAACTGATTTCTATAGCTTCATATAAGAAAAAGACCCGGGAAAAGGAAGAAAAAAGATTAAGAGAAAAGTTGAGGGGATTAGTAACACAACATAAAAAGGGAATCAATGGGGAACAGATTATGGCCCAAATAAGAGAGACTCGTTTGACTTTAGGAAAAATGGAGGATGAAGCTATTCAATTTAATTTAAATTGCCTCAGACTTAAACATTATGAATCTGGGAATCGGGCATGTAAAATTTTAGCACACCGTATCAAAATTCAACATCAACAAAGTAATATTATGGATATACGATCTGAATATGGCGACCTTTTAACGGAAGAGAAGGAGATTCAGGATAGATTTATGGCATTTTATAAGAAATTATATACATCAGAGTATCAAGGATAGGAAATATCATTGATACAATACTTGTCTCAGTTAGAATTAAATAAGCTTCAAGACTCAGAGGTTCAGGGTCTAGATGAAGATATAACATAAGATGAGATACGCGGTGTAATACATAGAATTAAATCAGGCAAATCTCCAGGATTGGATGGATTTACAGGAATGTTCTATAAAAAATTTATATCTTTATGTAACTCCTCTTTTAGCAAAATTATTTAATAACCTAAAAGATAGAGAACAATTACCATATTTTATGAAACTAGCCGGAATTACAATATTACCTAAAACAGGAAAAGATAAGACCTATTGTGCTAGCTATAGACCCATCTCTTTATTGGGAATTGATACAAAAATTATGGCAAGAGTTCTTGCTAATAGGCTGGCATTATTTATGCCATCACTTATCTACCTACCAGGTAGGTTTTATTACTGGGAGACAAGCTTCAGATGGGATTAGGAAGGTGTTAAACTTAGTATGGCGAGCTAAGAGAGAAAAAACTGGGTGGGTGGCAGTCTTGGTCGATGCTGAGAAAGCATTTGACCAATTTGAATGGATGTTTATGGACGCAGTATTGGCGCACAGGGGCCTGGGGAAAAGGTATAGGGATTGGATATTTACATTATATAATAAACCATTAGCATATGTTAAAGTAAATGGATCCTATTCCCCCACATTTGAACTTCAAAGAGGGACAAGGCAGGGTTGCCCGTTGTCTTCTCTGATTTTTGCATTAACTATTGAACCTTTAGCACAAAAAATTAGACAATCTCAACAGGTAAAAGGTCTGAGGGTAGTGGGCGAAGAACAAAAGCTCTCATTGTTTGCAGATGATATATTAGCTATTGTTGAGGCATCTGAGAAGACTTTATTTATTTATTTATTTAGATTTTTATCCCGTCCTCCCAGTAGCTCAGAACGGTCTACAAGTAAACATACACAATGGAAGTAATTAGACAAATAAGATGTACAATAGGTTTAAATGTTTGGACATACAAGACTGTGCAGTAGTTAAATACAGGGAGTATACAGCAAATTAAGAGTAGAGTTTAAGTATAAGCAGAGATGTGGAATGAAGTGGCTGTAGGATCGTTTGCGGGCAGTTTCTTAGAGGAGGGACCTTCCAGGGGGAATGCATAGGCGTATTTCCTTAGACTTAGTGGGGATGGGCAGACCCGCTATGCCTAAGGCCTGATTGGTCCAGGCTTCTAGAGCCTGGGCCAATCAGGCCTTAGGCTTCGGCGGGAAGGAGCGGGCCCGCCTCATTTCGACGAGGCATGCCTGCCAGTTGGACGGGCAAGACCCATCTGGCCGTAAGAACAGGTTAGTTTGGTGGGGTGGAGGTTTGGGGGTTGTTAGCGCCGGGGGGGGGAGGGTGCGTCTTCGGGCAGGAGGGATTGGGCACCCTCCTGCCAGCGATCGATATTGTCGGGGGGGGGGGGTGCGTCTTCGGGCAGGAGGGATTGGGCACCCTCCTGCCAGCGATCGATATTGTCGGGGGGGGGAGGGTGCGTCTTCGGGCAGGAGGGATTGGGCACCCTCCTGCCAGCGATCGGACAGGCCGCGGCCTGCTATACTTATAGCGGCAGAGAGATCCCTTGCCGCGATAAGTGTAGCGAGCCGTGTCTAATCTAACCCAATTCTCTAACCAGCGTCTGTAACATGGACGCCGGTTACAGAATCGGGGTTTAGTGTAGGCCGATTCTGAATAGGACACCTCTCCCGGGCGTCCTATACAGAATCAGGGCCTAGGTGTCTTGCGGGCCTCGCCTTCAATATAGGCGGCCTGCCTGGGGAGCATTTTTTTAAAAAAACGTGCATCCCGATTGGCTGATTTGACAGCTGTAGGACGCCTACAGCTGCCTAAAATCAGGACGCACTTTGGAGAATCAGGCCCTCAATGTTTAAATCTAAGATGGAAGGAGGATTAGGCTTACCTTCTTTGGAGAACTATTATAAAGCAACACAGATGAAAGCAATAGTTGAATGGCATTCATCCCCTTTTAAGCTCTGGGTAAAGGTAGAACAAGCAATGTTAGATGGGAAAGATGGAATAAGAAAACTGAAATACTTACCATGGTTGGGAGAAAAAAAATTAATAAATATAAATAACCCTTTTACTAAATGCTCCCTGAAAATATGGAAAAATGTTAGGAAAAAGCTCACAGGTAGAGAAAAAGACATTCTTTTTACCCCTATATTGCATACACAAGATTTCAAACCAGGCAGGGAGGGGGAAATTTTTAAGAAGTGGGAGGATAAAAGATTAGTATGTTTCGGTCAAGTAGTTGAAGAAAGCGAGGTAAAAGCCTTAACAGATATTCAGGATTATTTTCATTTAGAAAGGAGGGATCTCTTCCCTTATTTTCAGATAAAAATTATATATTAACATAAGATGAAGAATGATGGAATTTTAAAGAAATCTGAATTTGAAAAAAGGCTAGGAGAACCAGCAACCAAAGGGTGTATGTGGTTATATAAATAATAATTTAAGATGGAATAATAATTTAAGATTGATTAATTTTCCACGAATTTCAACAGTGACTCCAAGAGAAATGTTAAAAAGGTATTTGCTGGAAATATTGGAAGTATCGGAAGATTCATTGCCTCCTTTCACCCAGGTCTATTATTTGCCTAGTAAAAATAAGGATCTTCAAGAAAAAACGCAGGGACCAATTGATGTATCTGCTTTACTTGAACTATCTGATAAAGAAATAGCAATACCTGCTACATTGATTGTTACCCTGGCTATTACGCTAGATAAGAATTGGCTTTTCAGATTATTCTTTAAAAATAAAGAGAAAAAGTTTCTTGATTTAAAGATTCAGATGTTCCCAGATTTGGCAAGAGATACACAAAGATGTAGAAAAGAGTTTTTATTATTAAAACCTGGTGTTTTGGCTCTTGGGGGAACTTTCTATCTTCGACATCCTTGCAAGTGTATAGTTCAATATAACTCTCAAAAATATGTTTTCTTTGAACCAAATCAGTTAACGGCCCTTCTCTCCATGTCTCGCCTGGAAAAGGGGAAAGAATGAGGGCTTGAGATATAAGGCGCCTGGAATTTCAGTTAACCACGTACCACTTATCTTTTATAATATGGTTCTTTGTTAAAATTCCGTTTAATTCACATCATGGATTAAAATGGTGGACTTGAGAGATTATACAAATATTTGATTTCTATATAATTCATTATGTTCCTATTTGTTCTTTTTGTTGTAATCACTTTCTGTACAAGATGTATCTTGATTTGTCAATTTGAAAATTATAAATAAAAAAAAAAAAAAAAAAAATAAATGATGATAAAATAACCAAAACATCATATATGAACACATGGGAAAAAGATTTAGGAAAAGAATGAATGGTCAATAGAGGAGTGGGGGATAATTATATTACACCTTTTTCAGACAGCGAGGGCTGCCATTTTGGTGGAAAATGCTATTAAACTTCTAGTATGATGGTATATTACTCTGGTTTTAATTAGCAAATATACCAATCAGAGTGTTGCTAGCTGTTGGAAAGGATGTGGTGGGATTGCCAAAAGGTCCAGAAGTTTTGGAAGCAAGTTTTTGAGTATATAAGCAAATTAATTCAGACTCCTCTTAAGCCTAATCCTGAAAGGGTTTTATTGGGAGTAAGAAGAGAAGTTTTTAACATCCTCTCAATCTAAACTTTTGGACTTGACATTTATAGCTGCCAGATTAACATTAGTTTAGCAACCTTGAGAGATGTAAGGGAACGCTTAGGATTAGTATGTGAAAAATATAGACTTTCGGCTATTTTAACTAATCAATGGCAAAATTTAATGATATATGGGGGAGTTATATTGAACTGGAGAAAGAAATGCTTGAAAGACTTATTTGATTATTTTGGTTTTTGAAATTAGATTTTTGGGGAGGGGGAGGGGAATGGGAATGTTCAAAATGTGCAATGACAAGTTATTTTATTTTTATTAGCTTAACAACATTATGAGACATATTTACTTTAATTGTGTTTTGCATTGAATTCATTGTATTAGAAAATATTAAATACAGAATTTTTTTAAAAAAGACCCTAGGGAGAACACTGTACAAAGTCAAGTCACAGCCCATAAAGTCAGAACCATGGCGGATCAGTAGCTTTCCTTAGATCTACTCCTATTGAGGAAATCTGTAAAGCTACCACTTGGTCCTTGGTTCATACCTTCACCTCTCATTATTGTCGGGTGCTTTTTCCAGATGGGATGGCCATTTCGGCCAGGCAGTGTTACAAAATTTATTCTCCTGAATTGCCAACACTCCCAACATCCCATTCTGGTTAGCTTGGAGGTCACCCACATGTTGATAATAGGCTGGCTACTTGTCCTGGGATAAAGCACAGTTACTTACCATAACAGGTGTTATCCAGGGACAGCAGGCAGCTATTCTCACAACCCACCCACCTCCCCTGGTTGGATTCTTTGCTAGCTATCTGAACTGAGGAGATGCGCGCTCTGGCATTCTTTGTCTAAGAATATGGTGAAAGCAGTTAGATTAGCAGGGTTTAAAAAGGTTTGGATAATTTCCTAAAAGAAAAGTCCATTAGCTGCCATTAAGATGGACTAGGGAAAATCCACAGTTTTAGTCTGTGGGATCTTGCCAGGTACTTGTGATCTGTGTTGGCCACTGTTGGAAATAGGATACTGGACTTGATGGACCTTCGGTTGGTCCCAGTATGGCAGCTCTTATGTTCTTATCGCCATCCTCCTCTGCTTGATAGAAACATAGAATGGCAAATAAAGGCCAAATGGCCCATCCAATCTGCCCATCTGCAGCAACCATTATCTCTTCCTCTTTTTACGAGATCTCGCGTGGCTATCCTGTGCTTTCTTGAATTCAGACAGTCTTTGTCTCTACCATCTCCTGGAGACTGTTCCACTCATCTAGCACCCTCTACCACGCTTTCTGTAAAGTATTTCCTCAGATTACGCCTGAGCCTATCACTTCTTAACTTCATCCTATGCCCTCTCATTTCAGAACTTCCTTTCAAATGAAAGACATTCGACTCATGCACATTTACACCACATAGGTATTTAAATGTCTGTCATATCTCCCTCTCCCACTGTTGAAGATTCCTGGAATTTACAGGTGTGACAGTTGTCACCGATGATATGGAAACTGAGATTGTGAATGAATCAAACTTGGGTGATAGATTGAAGTGACATAGATTTATGTACCATTCTTCATATACACCCATGGGAATAAAGTTCTCAGAGGAACAGGAAATTTGGGTGTTTTACAGAGAATCTGTTTCTTATAGATTAGAAAATACAATACTAATTTGAAGGTCATACAGAAGTTAAGATGTGTCTGCAGGAAGTAGGGCTTTTTACTGACATGATTGATATTTGAAAAGGTCAGAGATCAGAAGTGATTTAGGAAGAAAAGTGAAATACTGCCACCTGCTGGGTTTAAAAACTTAATAGAATGAACTTTTAATGTTAACATTGACATAAGGTATTTTTGGAAAGGAAGTCATGTGATCAACTGTACCATTGATTTCTAAAGCATGATAATTATTACAAATTATGTCACATAAGGTATAAATCTGTTTGCCTTGTTTCTCTCTTTGAAGAGCACTGAAATTCTGAGGGCTTACTCTTACTAGACCATGGGAGCTCTGTCAATAAAACATATTTGTTTTTTACATGGCTTTTCCTCGTCTGTTATTTGAATTCACAGAATGGAGTCTCTAGCCCGATCATGTGGGAGAAAGAATCCATTCTGGCAATTCTTTTGGACTCGATGTTCAAGTCTTCAGCCTACTTGAACACCGCCTTTCCTCCAAAGTATACATATTGAGATCTTTAAGTCTGTCCCCATACACCTTATGACCAAGACCATGCACCATTTTAGTAGCCTTCCTCTGAACCGACTCCATCCTTTTTATATCTTTTTGAAGGTGCGGACTCCAGAATTGTAAACAATATTCTAAATGAGGTCTCACTAAAGTCTTATACATGGACATCCATACCTCCTTTTTCCTACTGGCCATACCTCTCCCTATTCACCCTAGCATCCTTCTAGCTGTTGCCGTCACCTTTTCAACCTGTTTGGCCACCTTAAACTCATCACGTACCATCGCACTTAAGTCCCGCTCTTCCGTCGTTCTTCACCCCCTAAACTGTACCATTCCTTTGGGTTTTTGCAGCCCAAAAGCATGACCTTGCGTTTCTTAGCATTAAATTTTAGTTGCCAAATTTCAGACCATTCTTCAAGCTTCGCTAGGTCTTTCTTATGTTATTCACACCATCCAGGATGCTTACTCTATTGCAGATTTTGGTATCATCCGCAAAGAGGCAAATCTTACCTGACAGCCTTCAGCAATATCGCTTATAAAAATGTTAAAAAGAACAGGCCCAAGAACAGAACCTTGAGGCACACCACTGGTAACATTTGTTTCCTCAGAGCGATCTCCATTAACCACTACCCTTTGTTGTCAAATAATGAACTCTTTTTCCTTTCATGTCTTATGTTCCCGTTTCCATCTAAATAAGTGTAATTTTTCTTAGAAGTAACAAAATATATATTAGTCCTTTTAATTGCAGGACAGGGAATCATATGCAGAGGAGTGTAAAACACAGGGAGGTGCCAGTTTTCTCATATTGCTAACAAAACTCAAATAGGGTCTTGCTAATTGGAGGATGGTGATTGATGAAAAAGGGGGTATAGTAACATAGTATACGAGGAGAGACTAGCCAAGGAAGCAAGAAATTTTAAACCATTTTTCAGATATGTAAAAGGGAAACAACCAGCGAGGGAGGAGGTGGGACCTCTGGATGAGGGAGACAGGAAAGGAGTGGTGAAGAAGGAAGAAGAGGTGGCTGATAGATTAAACAAGTTCTTTGCATCGGTCTTTACAAAAGAAGACACATCCAATGTGCCGGAACCGGAAAAAATCTTCAAGGGGAATCAAGAGGGAATATTATCATGCATGGAGGTAAGCCTCGAAGACGTTCTCAGGCAGATAGATAGATTAAAAATTGACAAATCTCCTGGCCCAGATGGGATCCACCCGAGAATACTGAAAGAGCTCAGAGACGAAGTAGCGGAGTTACTCAGGCATATTTGCAACCTATCCTTGAGAACAGGGATAATCCCGGAAGACTGGAGGATAGCAAATGTTACACCAATCTTCAAAAAAGGATCGAGAGGCGACCCGGGGAACTATAGACTGGTGAGCTTGACCTCAGTTCCGGGGAAGATGGTCGAATCAATGATCAGGGAAGGTATCAATGAGCATATAGAAAAAAACAAACTGGGGAGAGGCAAACTGTTTATGGTGTTATCATCTTGGTGGACTCTGAACTTGCCCTGGACTGCAGCGCTTCTTTGTTATTCTGAAGCTGGAGAGTCGGGAGTCGTTTCCTACCGGGCACCCGCGGAGACAGACGCACTGACGTCACGCGGGTCCTTCCCCCGGGGTTAAAGAGATGCCGTGACTGCAGGAGACGGAGAGGCAAACTGTTTATGGTGTTATCATCTTGGTGGACTCTGAACTTGCCCTGGACTGCAGCGCTTCTTTGTTATTCTGAAGCTGGAGAGTCGGGAGTCATTTCCTACCAGGCACCCGCGGAGACAGACGCACTGACATCACGCGGGTCCTTCCCCCGGGGTTAAAGAGAAGCCGTGACTGCGGCGTGCTGCCGCAGGGCGTGGCCAAAGGGGCATGCCCTAAGGGGCACGTCTGCCCCTTGGGAGCCCCTTGGAGACACTGGGAGGAACGGGAGGAACTGTATGTATTAAATCTCTTAATAATATGGGGAAAAGGAAAAGTAAAACAAAGGTGTCCACACCAATATTATTAGGCCCCATAGATCGGCACTTTGCTCCATCCAGTGCCTTAGGTCACAGCCAGGGAGCGGATTCGCTATCAGGGGCATCTCTTAGCCCCCCAGGTAGAACTCCTCCCCCTCCACCAAATAATCCTGATGTCTTGGAGCCCAAGATTGGCTCCAGTAGTCAGTCAGAAGAACTCCCTGGGCAGATGGGATCACTCTCATTGGTCTATGGGGTGATGCCCAAAGCCTTATCATTTCAAGATGAGGCTTTGTTTGCCAGAGAGCCTCAGACTGAACCTCAGGAGGTTACTTTAAAAGATTTGTGGCAAATTAACACTCGTATGGAGGGGTTATTAAAATCTGTGGCAACACAAAATGTAAAATTTTCGCAAGAGGTGATTGAAAAGTTTGCAAATGTTGATTCAAATTTAAAAATTATGGAAAAATCGATTAGAACAACTGAGTCTCAAGTGGTTACATTACAAGCAGTTTCTTCAACAGCAATTAAGGATTTTCATATCACTCATATGAAATTTGAGAAAATGGAGAACTTACACAGAGCAAAAAATCTACGTCTAGTTAATTTCCCCAAAACTCACTTACTATCTCCAGAAATATTGGTTAAGAAATATTTTAAAGAAGTTTTGGGGATGACGGACGTAGAAAATTTCCCTTTAACAAATTTGTATTATATTCCTCAGAGGAAAAAAGTTCCCACAGAATCGGGTATAGATCAGTTGGAACAAATTGATTTTGATTTAACTGGTTTCCTAGAAGACTCGCAGGATATAATTCAAACTAGATCTACACTCCTTATAACTTGTACAAGAGAGATAGATAAATCCTTGATAATGAAAGCTTATTTTCAAAATAAGCAGATTAAATTCTGTGGAGACAACGTATTGGTTTTTCCAGATGTGGCCCAAGCAACACAATTAAGAAGAAAATCCTTTTTGGCTTTGAAATCTAGGGTGTTGGCTTGAGGAGCCACATTTTATTTGAAATTTCCTTGTAAGTGCTTGATTAAATTTAAGGAGAATGACTATGTTTATTGGGACTCAACTCAGTTAGAACAATTTTTGCAACATCAAGAATCTATTATTAGTATTCCTTCAGTTAATTAATTAATTAATTAATTAATTATTTGGAGTTTTGAATTTCTAACACTAATATGATTGGTCTATATGATCATGTTTATTTATGAGATTTTTGTTATGGTATATAGTATTTGTTCTCCCACAGTTATGAGGACTAGAGGAATTGTGTGATAGCCTTTTGGTTGTAATAATGTCTTAATAATTTTGTTTATGTATTATCCTTTATTATTATGTATAAGTAATAATGTTTTAAAACCTGAATAAAAAAAAAAGAAAAAAACAAACTGATGACAACAAGCCAGCACGGTTTCTGTAAAGGATGATCGTGCCAAACGAATCTACTGCATTTCTTTGAGGGGATAAGCAAACATTTGGACCAAGGTAACCCCATTGACATAGTATATCTGGATTTCCAAAAAGCCTTTGACAAGGTACCCCATGAGCGCCTGCTGAAGAAATTGTGGAACCACGGAGTGGAAGGGGACGTCCACAGATGGATCCAAAATTGGTTGGCGGATAGGAAGCAGAGGGTAGTAGTAAAAGGACACTACTCTGACTGGGAAGGGGTCACGAGTGGTGTCCCACAGGGGTCTGTGCTGGGACAGCTGCTGTTCAATATATTCATTAACGATCTGGAAACGGGCACAAAGTGTGAAGTTATCAAGTTCGCGGACTATACAAAACTCTCCAACAGAGTAGAACTGTTGAGGAATGCAAAGAATTACAGAGCGACCTGAACAAATTGTGTGAATGGGCAAAAAGATGGCAGATGAGCTTCAATGTGGAGAAATCTAAGGTCTTGCACATGGGGAAAGGGAACCCCATGTACAGCTATACGATGGGAGGAAGGGTGCTGGGGAAAGGCACCCTAGAAAAAGACCTGGGGGGTATTGGTGGATACAACAATGAAGCCAGCGGCGCAATGTGCAGCGGCCTCAAAGAAAGCAAACAGAATGCTGGGCATTATCAAAAAAGGTATCACTACCAGAACGAAGGAAGTTATCCTGCCATTGTATCGAGCAATGGTGCGACCACATCTGGAATACTGTGTCCAATACTGGTCACCGTACCTTAAGAAAGACATGGCGATGCTTGAGAGGGTCCAGAGGAGAGCAACTAGGATGATAAAAGGAATGGAGAACCTTTCATATTCCGAAAGGTTAGACAAACTGGGGCTCTTTACCCTAGAAAAGCGGAGACTGAGAGGAGACATGATATAGACGTATAAAATCATGAAAGGCATAGAGAAGGTGGAGAGGGGCAGATTCTTCAGACTAGCGGGAACAACAAAAACAAGAGGTCATTCAGAAAAACTGAGAGGGGACAGATTCAAAACGAATGCAAGGAAGTTTTTCTTCACTCAGAGGGTGGTGGACACCTGGAACACGCTTCCAAATGAGGTAATAGGACAGAGTACAATACTGGGTTTCAAAATGGGGCTGGATGACTTCCTGGAAGCGAAGGGGATTACAGGGTATAGATAGAAGGTTACTCTACAGGTCATAAGCGAAAAGCATATGACAGTTTTAGGGTATGAGCACTATCAGGTCTTGGACCTGAGGGGCTGACGCGTGAGCGGACTGCCGGGCACGATGGACCTCCGGTCTGACCCGACAGGGGCAATTCTTATGTTCTTATAGTAACATAGTAGATGACAGCAGATAAAGACCCGAATGGTCCATTTAGTCTGCCTAACTTGATTCAATTTAAATTTTTTATTTTTTCTTCTTAGCTATTTCTGGTCAAGAATCCAAAGCTTTACCCTGTACTGTGCTTGGGTTCCAACTGCCGAAATTTCTGTTAAGACTTACTCTAGCCCATCTACACCCTCCCAGCCATTGAAGCCCTCCCCAGCCCATCCTCCACCAAACGGCCATATACAGACACAGACTGTGCAAGTCTGCCCAGTACTGGCCTTAGTTCAATATTTAATATTATTTTCTGATTCTAGATCCTTTGTGTTCATCCCACGCTTCTTTGAACTCAGTCACAGTTTTACTCTCCACCACCTCTCTCGGGAGCGCATTCCAGGCATCCACCACCCTCTCCGTAAAGTAGAATTTCCTAACATTGCCATTGAATCTACCACCCCTCAACCTCAAATTATGTCCTCTGGTTTTACCATTTTCCTTTCTCTGAAAAAGATTTTGTTCTACGTTAATACTCTTCAAGTATTTGAACGTCTGAATTATATCTCCCCTGTCTCTCCTTTCCTCTAGGGCTTCCAGTCTCTCCTCATACATCTTCTGGCGCAAGCCTCCTATCATTTTCGTCGCCGTCCTCTGGACCGCCTCAAGTCTTCTTATGTCCTTCGCCAGATACGGTCTCCAAAATTGAACACAATACTCCAAGTGGGGCCTTACCAATGACCTGTACAGGGGCATCAACACCTTCTTCCTTCTACTGACTACGCCTCTCTTTATACTTATCTCCAAAACTCAGATGGCTTTTTCTGTACTTTTGTGACCCTCATATAAGGTACTTGTTATCAAGAAAGAGAAAAAACAGAATGAAAGAAGCATTGAAAATAAGATGCTAAGAATCATGAGGGGCCCATGTGAGGTAGTCATTTGTTTAGTTACTGTGGCAAGTTATAAAAGTACAGAATTGTTACAGATAAGACAGATTTCTAGGAAAGGGTTTTACTTCAAAGGAATAGAAAAGATGCCTGTTTTTTCTTTTTATTACCCAACAATCACAGTACTTGACCCTATACTTGGATATTAAATTTATGAAGTGAGATCTTTAGCAGTGCCTTTCATGTGAAACTGGAAAAGTGTGTGTGTATATGTATGTGTGTGTATATCTTTATATGTATGTATGTGTGTGTGTGTATATATATATATATAATAAAACTCTAAGCGCGTATGTGCACTTAGAGTTTTGTGATTCCTGGCTCCATGAGGTGTGCCGAATTCGATTTTCAAACACGGAGGCATGCCAGAACACGGAGCAACTCCCCCATCGCCGTCACTCACCACCAGAGTGCCGCCTCACTGCTGCCGCTGATTCGGAGGGGGGGGGCACAGGTGCACCTGCCAGCTTCTTCTCAACCTCCTCACTCATCCGCCGCGGCTCCTCTCTCGAATCGCACCAGGCGGGGATCGAGAGAGGAGCTGCGGCGTTGGCTTTGAATTGAAACACGGGCGGGCGGCCCACAGACAGGAGGCTGTCACCTGGACTGTGTTTAGAAATTACAAGGGGGAGGTCAAGATGGCGGCGATGTGAGGAGCTGTGAGAGACGCGTTAAGATCTCTCCACGTTTAGCTTTAGCTTTTGCCTGAATTATTTACCTCATTTTCTTTATGCCTCCGAAGAGAAAAGGGGTGGTCAGGGGACCTTCCTCGCCGGCCCTGGTGTCTACCCCCCGGCAGCTAAAGATGGAAAGCTTCTTTTCGGCTCCTCCGGCACCAGTAATATCCGGAGTGGAGAGCCCGGCGCTGGGCAGCGAAGAGAGGGAGTCGCTTGCCCTTTCGGGCATAGAAACGTCGCTGTCTCCTCCGGTTTCCCACACTCCTCCGTGTCCAGCAATTGCCGGAACGATGTGGCGAGAGATGCCCGATCCCGGAAGTGGAAGCGCGGGGTCTCCCGACGAGGGCACAGCGTCTGGAGACAGTTTGCTGATGGAAGCCAACAAGAGAGAGGGGGATTTGTCCTCTCCGACGGAGGTCTCTCTTCAAAGCATCTGGTCTTTGCTTCAGCGGATGGAGTCAAAAATGGAAAAATCATCTGAAAAGGTAACAAAAATAGTGGAAAAATTGGACTCGCTGACTAAAACTGTGGAAATAATGAAAAGGGATTCTAGTGCTCAAACTAAGCAGATGCAGGAGGATATATTGCATTTACAACAATTCAAGGTGGCTTCAATTAAAGATAGTTTCCTTATAAATAAGAAATTGGAGCAATTTGAAAATTTCAACAGGCGTTTGAACCTCCGTATTTTAAATTTTCCTCAAATTCAGGGTATATTGCCTTTGGACTTATTAAAAAGATACCTGATTGAAAATTTAAAGATTTCGTCAAATTGTATTCCCCCTATAAATAAAATCTACTATTTACCAAATAAGAAGATACCCAGAAGACAAGAAGGAGAAAACGAGATTGAGAAAGAGATAAGGAGGGAAAATAATGAAATAGAATTTGCTAATGTGACTGCTCTTCTTGAACAAACAGTTACTACTGATACAGTTAGAGCTACGCTCTTAGTATCATTTGTTTTCGAGCAAGACGTGAACATGATTATGAAACTATTCTTTAAAAATTCACAGAAATTATTTGGGGAGCAAAAAGTTTGGATATATCCTGATGTCGCAAAGACTACACAAGAACGGAGGAAAGAATTTCTCTCTATGCGTCAAAATACTATAAAATTGGGAGCAACTTTCTTGTTAGCATACCCCTGTAAATGCTTAGTTAGGTATTTGGGAGTTAAATACACATTTTTTTCTCCTAATCATCTGAAGGAATTCTTGGATGTAAAGAAAATCATCAAGGACTGAGGGAAAATAGAAATTAATAGCTGGTGTTTAGAACATAAAGCCTAATCGTTTAATTAAGTTCCTCGTTAAATTTCTCTCAAAAAGTTCCGATTGACCATCCCCCTAATATGGTGGTCTAAGAAAGGAAAAATTATTTTTATAAGTATGAATCTGTAATACTTCTGTATTGTTTTTTCTTTCCTGTATTTAATGTAACAAGATGTATTCTTGTAAAATTTTGTTGAATAATAGAAATAAAAAAAAATAAAAAAAGACAGGAGGCTGCCGAAGCCGAAAACGAAGCTTCCCGGGGGGGGGGGGACGGCAAGCGATGGCGAGGAGGGAGTGGGAGTAGGCCGCAGAGGCTGTCGGTGCCTGCAGGCCGCGGCAGCTTTAGGCAGATATCGGAGGAGGGCAGACAAAAAATAAAGGAGGTAAGGGGTGCTGATGGACGGGGGGCAAAAAAAAGGAAGGGAGGCCTACTGCTGGACAGGGGGAACAGAAAAGAGGTACTGCTGGACAGGGGAAGAGGTACTGATGAACAGGGGGGAGGCAGAAAAAGGAAGGGAGGCCTACTGCTGGACAGGGGGAGCAAAAAAGAGGTGCTGCTGGACAGGGGAAGAGGTGCTGATGGACAGGGGGGGCAGAAAAAGGAAGGGAGATCTGCTGGACAGGGGGAACAGAAAAGAGGTACTGCTGGACAGGGGAAAAGGTGCTGATGGACGGGGGGGCAAAAAAAGGAAGGGCGGCCTACTGCTGGATGGGGGGAGCAAAAAAGAGGTGCTGCTTGACAGGGGAAGAGGTGCTGATGGGCAGGGGGGGCAGAAAAAGGAAGGGAGGCCCACTGCTGGACAGGGGGAACAGAAAAGAGGTACTGCTGGACAGGGGAAAAGGTGCTGATGGACAGGGGGGCAGAAAAAGGAAGGGAGGCCTACTGCTGGACAGGGGGAGCAGGAAAGAGGTGCTGCTGGACAGGGGGAAGTTAAAACAAAGGGAGAAGGGCTGCTGCTGGATAAGGGGACCAGTGAAGGGGTGATGGTGGACACGGGAAGAAAAAGGAAGGGAGAATGGACAGGGGGAGCAGGCAAGGGGTGGTGGTGGACAGCCGAGGAAAAAGAAAGACAGAAATAAATAAATACAGAAACAGGCTAAGGAGAGAGAGAGAGAAAGAAAGAAATACAGACACACAAACACATATATTCTAGCACCCGTTAATGTAACGGGCTTAAAGACTAGTATATATATAAAGATTGTAGTGACCATGCACTTATTCCAAGATTGAGAAGCAAGGATACGTGAACTATGACCTTACTATAAAAGACAGCAAAGAAAACTGCTCAGGAGAAAGGAGTATGATGCATCTGTAATGTATAAAAGTTGATAGCAAACATAATATGAAATACAATTCAAAATACAAAATGCAATATGATATAAAATCCAGCAAAAGGAGTCTAAAAGCGTGCTCATGCAATCTAAAAAAAACCCCATATACTCATGTTTATATGGGGGTTTTTTTGATTGCATGAGTACGCTTTTAGACTCCGTTTGCCAGATTTTATATCGTATTGCATTTTGTATTTCATATTATGTCTGCTGTACACATTCCATTTTTTCCTCTAAGGGATTCTCTTGTACATTTTTGTGCTCCACTTCGTTCCTTCCAAAGATACGTAAGCTCCATAAGAGACTTGCCATACTCATGTCTTCATGATGTTTGTCTTCTCTCTGCATGTTTTTTGTTTAATACACTAATATTGTGTCTGCACCAATCCAAAAATCTATATGCACCAATTTCACATCACTCAGATGATGCTCACTACTATTCATGTCAGGTCTCGCATTACATTGTCACCAGTACTGTTTCATCCCATTTTTCCATCGCACCATAGCATCCACAAGATTGTTTGAACACTCACGTCAGCACTGGATTTAACTTCCAATTTTGATTTGTCACATAGAGCATAACTATAATGCACAACTGTTTCATGCAATACCTCCATCCAACATTTAACAATCCTTCATTTCTCACTAGGACCCCTGAAGAAGATTTTTTAATTGCAACATGGACAGTGTTGGGTCCCGGTTTCTCTAGAACAAAGGTGGATCATTTTTAAACAATGTTCTCATTTACTCAAAGTGCCTGCATCAATTACATCTGTTCTGCAGTCTTCTTTTTAACTTTTTAACTACAAACTTCTTTTTGTTTGACTTTCACTGCAGACCTGTTGGACTCCTCTTTTTCTGTTGGCATTCTTTCAAGGTCCATCTTGTAACCTTGTTTCTTTCACACGGGCAAGTTTTTCGGACTTTCAGAGCAAACATCCCGCCCTATCTCAATAAGCAGCAGTTGTCTGTATGCATACTGGTTGTTCTGTGTAACAGAGAGAGTAAAAAATTTCAGTCATATTCCTCAGAAAAAATTAGAGGTCAGTCACTGTGTTAAGAGGCAGTTGCACTTCCAGTTGCTGTTTCAGCTGAAGCAAGGATTGCCTATTATAGTCTATGGGAAATAACAGGGGTGAGTGGGTGTTTTTAATTTTCTTTTGGGGGTTTTCTGGGGGTCCCTACCTCAAAAACCCCTTTCTAACATTTGTTGAACTTTTATTTAGCTCTCCTGGGCCATTTTGTGGCGCCAAAATGCTGCCACTGGGGTAAATGGACAATACTCGGACTGGAAAAGCATCACGAGTGGAGTGCCGCAGGGTTCGGTGCTTAGACCCGTGCTCTTCAACATATTTATAAACGACCTGGAAATTGGTACCACGAGCGAGGTGATTAAATTTGCATACGATACGAAGTTATTCAGAGTAGTGAAGACAGAAGGATTGTGAAGACCTACAATGTGACATAAACATGCTTGAGAAATGGGCTGCGGCATGGCAAATGAGGTTTAACGTGGATAAGTGTAAGGTGATGCATGTCGGTAACAAAAATCTTACACATGAATACAGGATGTCTGGTGCAGTACTTGAAGAGACCCCCCAGGAAAGAGACTTGGGAGTACTGGTCGACAAGTCAATGAAGCCATCCGTGCAATGCGTGGTGAAAAGGGCGAACAGAATGCTAGGGATGATTAAGAAGGGGATCACAAATAGATTGGAGAAAGTTACCATGCCGCTGTACCGGACCATGGTATGCCCCCACCTGGAATACTGTGTCCAAGACTGGTCGCCGTACATGAAGACGGACACAGCACTACTCAAAAGGGTCCAGAGAAGAACGACTAAAATGGTTAAGGGACTGGAGGAGTTGTTGTACAGTGAGAGATTACTGCAATATTGTTTACCCGGGCGCACCAAAGAAAGTTGTGAGAAAATTAAGAATAGCGCAGAATACGGCTGTTCATCTGATATTCGGACTGAAGAAAAGTGATCATATTAGTCCTCACTATCGATCGTTGCACTGGTTGCCAGTGGAGGCACGAGTAATGTTTAAATTCTCATGCCTCTGTTTTAAGTCAGTCTGGGGATTGGCACCTACATACCTGCTATCTCATTTTGTGCTTTATAATCCTGTGAGGATAACAAAGAATTGCAATCTATTTGCTTACCCGAAGATTTTAGGCTGCAAACTTAGGTCTTATTTAGACAGGATGTTTGCTTTTCAAGCAAGCAAACAGTCCCTGGTTGGGTAATTATATCAGTGGAGTCATGCTGTCCTATGACGCTTTTAGAAAAGAAATCAAGACAATATTATTTGACAAATTTATTTCTTAATCTGTGCTTCATTTCTAACACAATTTTATTCCATTAATTTTAAATCTTTAATGTCTTTTTTTAATACAATAGGTTGTATTCATTTTTACTATTTTGTATTTCACTGATTGTCCAGGTTTTTTTCTTTTATGGAAACCGCCTAGAATTATTTTGATTAAGGCTGTATAGAAAAAGTTATGTTATGTAGATTAGAGAAACTGGGCCTCTTAAAAACAGCAAGAAAGGCGAACAAACGGGACTTACTTTGCCTATACACTAATGCTAGGAGCCTAAGGGCTAAAATGGGAGAGCTGGAAATCCTAGCCAGCAAAAAGGGCCTAGACATAATTGGAGTCACAGAAACGTGGTGGACTGATGACAATGAATGGGATGTGGCTTTACCAGGATTCAAACTCTACAAGAGAGATAGGTCACACAAAAAGGGTGGAGGAATAGCGCTATACAGTGGTGCCTCGCATAAAGAACGCCTCGCACAGCGAACGCTGCACACAACGAACTTCATGTCATGATTCATACAACGAACTTCGTTTCACACAACGAAGTCGCCCGAGCTTCCACAATCGCTGCTGATGTATTGCATCCTTCCGCGCAGGCACTGCAGGCAGTCGTTAGTCACTGCGCTTAACGCGTTTCACATAACGAACTTTTCGCATAACAAACTTGCTCCTGGAACGAATTAAGTTCGTTGTGTGTATATAAAAGATTCCATACCTTCAACCAGGATGGAAACAACAGTAAGGGCGGACGACTTAGAATCACTATGGGTTAAGCTACCAGGAGGAACTGGAGCAGACATAAAATTGGGTCTGTACTATCGCCCACCTGGACAAACGGAAGATATCGGCCAGGATCTGGAGGCTGAACTGAGGCAGGTATGCTAAAGCGGAA